>NC_087478.1:72641800-73886800 GCF_036417665.1 Passer domesticus
CTCTTTTTTTTTTTTTTTTTTTTTTTTAAGTTAAAACTTTCCCTAAATTATCCCACTTTACTCATAATTCATGAGATACCCGTCTTCCCTCCCTCGTACCATACAGGAGGCTGTGCACGTCATACCCTTTTTGCAGCCATGTGATTCACAGCAAACTCATTCCCATCTCCAACCTCAATCATTTCAATTCAGTGTATCCCTGTTTTTATTCAAAGCAGACCTGTGAGGGTCAAGAAGTGCTGTTGCTTCTGGTCGGCTTGTGTTTCTCAAGGCTGAGCCCTTGCGTGTTGCTAGTGACATACATTGCTCCTCCTTGTTGGAAAAGCTGGAGATGGGCAGCCAAAGCTAACTGCTCCATTGGTCAAGGTCTCCACCTGCCTTCCCTTTCCAAAACAGTCAGAGGAGCTGGCTTCCCCTCAGTGCTTGGCATCTGCAACTGACAAGAGATTTTTTTCCAAACATTTCCTTGGTGGCTTTCCATGGTACAAATATTGGCCTAAATTTTAGGGAAGTGTCCCTGTGGGATGCTAGAACAGAGGTGAGGCTTTTTATTGGGTTTGTGTGACAAGGTTTTTGTAGTGGGGGGGACTACAGGGGTGGCTTCTGGAAGAAGTTCTGGAAGCTCCCCCCATGTACAGCAGAACCAACATCAGCTGGCTCCAAGATGGATCCAGTGCTGGCCAGTTCTGAATCCATTAGCAATGATGGTAGTGCCTCTGGAATAACAGAGGTAAGAAGGGGGGCAAAAAAAGCCTGTGCAATAGAAGCAGTAGTCAGACAAAAGGAGTGAGAACATGGAGAGAAACAGCTCTGCAGACAGCCAGGTCGATGAAGAATCAGAGAGAGGAGGTGTCCAGGCAGCAGAGCAGAGACTCCCCTGCAGGCTGTGGTGAAGATGATGGTGAGGCAGCTGTGCCCCTGCAGCCTGTGGAAGTCCATGGGGGAGCAGAGGCCCACATGCAGCCTGTGGAAGACCCTGTGCCAGAGCGGGTGGATGTGCCCAAAGGAGGCTGTGACCCTGTGGAGGGTCTGAGCTGGAGCAGGCTCCTGGGCAGGATCCATGGAGAGAGGAGCTCACACTGGAGCAGGTCTGCTGGCAGGATTTGTGACCCTGCAAGGGACCCACACTGGAACAATCTGTTCCTGAAGGACTGCACCCCATGGAAGGAACCTACATTGGAGCACTTTGGCAAGAACCAGAGCCCGTGGGAAGGACTCACATTGGAGAATTTCATACAGAATTGTCTCCCGTGGGAGGGACCCCATGCTGGTGGAGGAGAAGAGTGTGAGAGTCCTCCTCCTGAGGAGAAAGGAGCAGCAGGAACAACGCGTGATGAATCAGCTGTAACCCTCCCTCCCTTCACAGCTGGGAAGGAGGTGGAGGTAGGGAGCTCTAGGGTATTGAGCCCAGGAAGAAGGGAGGGATGGGGGAAAGGGTTTTTAAAATTTGGTTTTACTTCTCATTATCCTACTTGGATTTGATTAGTATTAAATTCAATTAATTTTCCCAAGTTGAGTCTGCTTCGCCTGTGATGGTAATTGCTGAGTGATTCCCCTGTCCTTATCTTGACCCAAAAGCCTTTCTTTATATTTCCCTCCCCATCTACTGGAAGAATGGAGTGATTGAGAAGCCTTGGGTTGACAGCTGGCATCCAGGTGGGCTTAAGCCACAAGGGGCTTGAATCTAGAGGGGTTGTCAGGGCATAGGTGGTGGCAGGGGCTCTCAGAGTACTTGGTCTCTGGATCAGGTTTTTATGGACCATGCTGCTAATTCCAAGCTGGCCTGAAGCTCCATCCTGCTGCCATTTTACCCAGGTGATGTCCAGCTTGTGGGGCAGAGCAAGAAAGGTATGAGCCTAACTGTACTTGATTTCTCTGAAAGTTTTCCCTATTTAGGCACTCGAATGAGACTCGGGCTTTCAGGAGAACTGTGTGCATCGAGCACAGTGACACCAGTATGATACCAGTATGCCCTTTGAGTCTCACACCTTTGGCTGCTCCTTGCAGGACCTCTAGGTGGGAGGTGAGCTCCCTTTGGAAACCTTCTGCAGAAACCAAACCCCCTGAGCACCCAGGGCAAACATGGATTGTAGTACAAACATGCAACTCCAAAGGGAGGAGCTAGGATTAGAAGTCAGTGTTTCTAATTACAGCAGAGGTCCTTCTTGTGAGGCAAGTAAGTTTTCATCCAATTTATTGTGAATATTACTTGAAATATTTTAAAAATGTTCAGCTACAGCTTTCCTCCCCTCCACACCTCCACCATGGAGGAAGCATGATTCATATCCAGAAGATAGGTTGGCACCGATGTATCTTAGAATAAGGGTAAACTATGTGCAGTTCTACACATAAACTTTTTGTGGAAAGTAATTGGGACAAAGGGTGAATATTTGTCTTTTTGTCCAGTGTAATGGAGGAAAGGTTTTGGTTTTTTTTTTTTTTTTTTTCTGCAGAGAATATTAATCAGCTATTTTTTTTCAGATGTTGTACAATGTGTCCAGTTACACACCCCCTCTAGAACTGTGGCATACACCCTTTCTTATTTGCAAGCCTGTGTTGTCCTGGAGGTGGGGGGAAAACACTGGTTGTTCCATTTCAGCCTTGTTCCTGCCTTCACCATTGTGTCCTTTTGGGGGCTTTTGGGAATTGGAAAATCCTGTGCCATTGGCCTCAGGGACTATGTCAGTTCTGTCTGGAATCACAAAAAAGAGTAATGTCCTTTGCCAAGGCAGGTAAAGCCCTAAGAGCAGTGTAACCCCTGTTTGTTTTTTCTGTACAGCACTGTGAGAAGCAGTTGGTGTTTAAGAAACAAGTAAGAGAAGTGCCATTGTTCTCTACTGTCTTAGAGAGGAGGGGAAAGCAAAATAAACATTTTGTTTTAGGTCCAACAGGGTAGTTCATGTTCTCTAAAGTGAAATATTGTTCCTTTAGTTTCAAATTTACAGCAGACACTGGCTTCTTATGTCCCCTCTTCCAAACAAGAAGTCAATTGCAGCATTTTGCTGGGCTGGTTTTCCATATGCTTTGTTTCTTCATGAAATATGAAGCATCATGTGCTCTGTTACCTCTCTGAGTCTGAAGTATTACACCCCTGGCTGTCCCCCAGGCTTTGTGCAGAGGTGACTGGTGCCAGTGGATCTCCTCAGACCTCCTCTTGGAGCTCACCACAGTGTAGTGATAGCAAGGGAATGTCTATTGGCTTCTCTGGGAAAGGGTCTCGGTTAAATCCTCAGTATGTTCCTCATTGCTCCACCTTGTTGTCCCACCTCTGGTTTGAGCTTCTCAACATAACCACACAGCAGAGAGAGAGCTTTGGGCAAGATATCCCTGCCCCCATGCCCATTGTGTTTCCAAAACTCCCACTTCAATAATGTATTAGCTTGATTCATAGAAAAACAGTGGTCCAATTGCCTACCTCTTTTCTCATGTTTCCCCAAGGCTTCCAGGAATGAAAGGAATTAGCACACAGACAGCTGATTTCCCTAGCACACCACAGAGCTGTATTTAGTGTGGCCTTAACCTAGACTGGATTCCCACTGGACACCGTACAAATGTTTAATAATTAATGTCTCTTTTTAAAAATCAAAGAGGTTGATCTATCCCAGCGATTAACTGAACAATGGTAATGGATTGAAGAAGCCTAAATTCTTCCTACCCTTTAGTATGTCTTGTCAGGAACAGTAAACAAGTCCCCCATTTTTGGTACAGAGTTGCTCAGTGTTCCTGGAGCACTAATGGGAGTATTAAGTATAAGACATCTGTGAGTCACTGTGGTTCTCATTCAAGTCAAAAGCATAAATAGCACTTCTCATATATCCATGCTGTGTCAGTCAAAGATACTGCATTTCCTTTCCCCTCTGCCTCTAATAAACATCCGCCGACCTTAAGCTGCTATATACAGGAAACAGCCTGTTGGTTATTGTGTAAAACTGATAAGGTCCCCTGGGATGCTTTATCTGTCTCTGTTGTGCGTATAAATTTAGCTTCAGTCATTGTAGGTTTTGTTCTTTTACCCTTTTTCCTCTCCTCCTTTTTTAATGCCTGCTAAGTAAACATGGCATTGTGGATAAGGGGATAAAGTAATTATCTAGCATAATAAGATCAACACCCAGAGACTTAAGATTCTATCAATACACTTTGCCTTTCAGTTCTTTAGTCTGCATTTTTCTTGCAAATAATGGGTTTCTCTGTTTTGAAATGTATACCTGTTATTTTTTACAGAACCCTACCCACACCCCCATTTCATTCAATTGTAAACTGCAGCAGACCAGAGTGCCTGTCATTATGATTTTGCTCAGAGACATGATGGTATTTACAGCAATGCTGAATTTCCTCTCCATTTATGGCAGGTTGTGAAGGTTTCTTGCTCAGCACAGTGCTGTGAGATGGTAGCCAGAATTATCATTTCATGTAATGCTCTCAGGAGGTTGAGTTCTTGCAGATGCAAAGCAATTAACACTCTTAATACTTCCAATGCTGGTTAAGGATTTGGTGTTTGGAGGGTGGAGCTAAGGTTTGGATTTGTATTTAAAAGAGTCCTCTCTTTCATTCCTTATTATTGGTACACAAGCCAAAAATAAGACCAGGGGTCTTTCAAGGTGTCTCCAGCTTCTGGGTGTGATCTGTGTGGTACAGTAATATTGTTCCTTTTGCCTGCAGTGTGCTCCATACTGAAAGCATGCTGGAGAGCTGAAGGATGTGTCTGGATGCAGAAATCCTTTCTTACTCTGCAGTCTGTCAGGGGCTGTTTGAATTGAGTTGTCCTGAGGTGACTCAAGTTCTTTTTAAGATTCACTTACAGACTTCTGCTATCACTCATCTTCCATTCAGGAGCTGGTGAGCCTGCTGCCCTGGAGTATGTCTTTTGTGTAATTCCTTCTTATGCAGCTCTGAGGTAAGCACATCTGGGTGCATTTTATGCTCAGCTTGTAAAAGTATGACTATTTTGACAGGGTGCTGGACAGAGAAGATTCAGGACAGACATTTTACCAGCTACTTCTTAAAAGCTGAAGTGGTAGCTGGGGAGACAAACAGGCATTCCTGCCCTGAAAAATCCCCTGCAATGTCCTGGTCTAGCTCTCACTAGTTACACACCCTGTGTGGTGAAGTGGCTGTGGCATAACCAAGAGAAAGGGTTTGTTTAGCTTTTGGTTAGCTAAGTAACCATGGTCCAGACAACAGGATGAGTTAATTACCTGAGCACTACTCTAGTTACTCAGGTGAATTTTTACTTTCACTGACCTTTCTGCTTCTGGTGTGGTTTGATTACCCTGAGCTGGCTCACAGCTGCCTTATCTGGTACATCCACAACAGTAGTGGCCTTAACTGCAGTATAGACTTTAAGAAACTTGATGTGGTTTTCAGAACAAAGGGTGTAGGACCAAATAGACTTTAAAAATTGTATGCTAGAAAATCCCCAAAACATCCTTTTAGCACCGTTCCTTATTTCAGCTTCCCCAGAGCAAGGGCTACACCTACTTTAATATTGAGAGACTTTGGAAATCTGACTGAAAACACGATCTTCAGGAAAAGGCCAGATAAAGTCTTCACTGCATTGATAATTTACAAATTTCCCCAGCAAGGTGGTACTTGCATTTAGGCTTGCAAGACAGTTGTTGGAGATCTTCCATAATGTTTGGATGAGGAATTTGTCCAAGCCAGCCAGGGGTGAGGAACTTGCTCTGCTTTCTTCAAAGATGATTTTGTCATGAGTGGTACATAAAAATGCATTAGCACTTTTTGTCAGTAATGAACTTCCTTGTTCATTAGGTTAACATTGGCTGCTGTCACTAGTAAGTACATTTTAATGAGGAAGAGAGCATTCTGAAATGGTGGAAACCTGGCACTCCTGGGTCCAATTCACAGCTCATTGGAGTCGGTGAACAGATAGACTCCCACTGAATTCAGGTCCCATTCAGACTCAGGGCAATTTACCCTGGCTGAGGACCTGCCCCTGGTTTCCCCAGTGGCTACTCAAGTGTAAAGTGCAGCTGCTGCTGGCAGGTTTTGTTTCTTCCATTTAGAGTTCTGAATCCATTCAGCATTATTTTTAAGGCAACAACACAGCAATTGAAGTCTTGTTCTACCTCCCCAAATTAAATAATTCTCTTACATCATTTACTTCCACTTGCTGGTTTGCTTTCATTTGACCTGCTAACCATGTCACACAGCATTAGCTTTGTAAATGCTGTCATGGACTTGGTTTGGAGGTTTGTGCCAGGTCAGTTGTAATTCCCTGTTTTTCTCTTGTGTGCCAGAACAAGCAAAGAAATGTATATCATGGGTGCAAGCTCAAGTAAAATGAACTTCGATAATTTAAAGAGTTCTGTGCTGGTAAAATAAGTGAACAGGTTTGTGCTACTGTCATATTTTAAATCTACTCTTTCGTTTGTAATTCCCTCATACTTGCTTTGTACTTCTGTTTCTGGTGTTCCTGATTTTAAAAAATAACTATTTTTATAGAACAAACAAAACAGACTTTCCCAGTAAATAGTTCTGGGTAAAAATTCCACTTGTTGCTTTCTGGAAAAATTACGGATGTGTTTTAAAAAGCCCCTTCTTCATTATTTCCTTCTCTTCTTAAATAACAATTGTACTTATTTTCACACAAGCCTTCTTTTCCTGCATGGTACATTTTAATAATTTACACATCCCTGCTGCATGGGAACCAGAGAGCAAAGCAGACTTCCTGAGGGAATGTCACTGCAATCCTTATTCCTGTGATTATTGCTACAGTACCACTGAGAATTTCCACCCTAGATCTGGATTTTATTGTAGTGTATGTTCAAAAAACCTGATAGGACATAGATTCATAAAAGCTTACGGTGTGTACTTAAACTGACAAAGCAATGTGGATTTAAGATTGTGTATTGATGTAAGGGATGTTGACTCTTTTCCTAACACAGGAAAAGAAGATGGGTGGGCCATTGCTCTTCAGTAAAACAACACTGAACTGATTAGGATCCTCAACAAATACTTGGATTTCCAGTGTGCCTTGAGCAGATTCAGAAAGTTTAAGTAGCAAGAAGGGAAAATGCAGTCTTAGGTTTTTAGACCCCTTTCTTAAGAGCCCAGGAAGAGCAGATGGGCCATCATAGCATGTGCCTTCATGAGGAAGCAGACACTCAGAACCTCATTTGAAAAGATCCACAGAGCTCCTTCTCCACACAGTGCCAACATATTGTGGATCATAGAAGATGTCCCAAGCCTTCGTAAACAACTAAACCTCTATTAAAACATCCCTAGCTGCAATTATAATGTATCACAGGAAGAAAGAAAAAGAGATCAAGATCTCAAGTCCTGGCAATAGCAGGGCATTTGTTAAATAAAACTCATCTTTAATGATCAAAGCTGTTATTAATACATTGGTGAGTGCAGATATCTTTTTAATGGTTTTCATTTTCACATTAACCTTTAAAAAGTGAGTGAAATCTTTCTAAACTAGAGTGGGAAATTATATATTCACAGCTTACCAAATCAGTGCAAGTCATAAAAAAGAGGGCCTTTTCTGAGTGCTAATTTTTCTGAAAATTTATTTTCCAGGATGCTCCCATTAGGCAGTGGTTGAATCTGCCATCACACAGTCCAAAGTGGCTTCCCCAAAGCCATCAGTTTATGTAAGGTTTCCTTTGGATTCCCATCGACAGCTGCTGCAAAGGATTCGTGCTTAACTCTCCAGGCTCATGTGTGTTTTGGTTGCTCTTTTACACAGCCTTGACCTCCAAGGTCTTCAGATAGGAGCAGTGCACCTCACAGTTGGAATATGTTTTCCTTAAGGATATTATATTGTGGCTCTTTTATATGAGTGGGTTGAACTTAATTTAGGGAGAACAGGAGTAGAATGAAAGGGAAGTTTCCGTTTCCTAAGGGAAAATGAAGTGAACTGTGCAATCTTAACAGTTTGTTTTAACTCTTACCACAATCTCTGGCTTTCTCTGAAGAAAGTCCTTTGTCTGCTGGCCATGACTGCAGAGTGGTTTATAACTTCCTATGCTTCAGCTTTGTGCTGTAAGAGCAGTGGCACATATAGGCAGTGCTGTGGGCAAAACCTTTTATGTTGTGGTGGGGGGTGGTTTCTCCTTTAAAAAATGTCAAGTTTAATACAGTGATGCAAAGGAGCAGGGCCTCCATTAACCCTCCCCAACAAGGAATGATCCCAAGATCCTACTGGTTCTTTATTAGAGCAGTGGGGTTTCCCCATAAGGCATCATTTGTTATATTACTTCCACCTTGTAAATTGCCTTTTTTTTTTTTTTTTCTCCTTTTTTTTTCTTTAATTATGCTCTGGGGAGGGAAGGGGAGGGAAGGGACAAGGTGTGCATCTGAATTGCTGTTTAGGGGGTGTGGGGAAGAAAGGAGCATAGTGAAATATTTTCAATCCAAACATAGGGAATAGAGAAGGTTTGATAAGGAGAAATTGTCCTGCAGAACAAAAGAATTTTAAGAGAGGCTTTGAGTCAACTGCATCAGGGTTATTTTTTCAGCCAGATTAAGTGCTATTTTGGAAACCTGTTGTGTTCACACGTTTATTTTCCATGAAGTTGATCCTCTCTTATATTCTTGGGAGGGATCCCATCACTTTTTTCATTCGTAGCTATAGACAAAAAGCCAGCGATGCATCGTGCTAAATGAATGAACTGCTTTTTGCCAGTGTTGAGATCTGTGGTGATGAACCTAACATTCCTCTTCCCTCTTACAAAAACACACTGAGGTTGTTGCGCTGCTTAAGGACGACTAAGAATGAGGACACTGATTAGCAAGCCAAAATGAAGGAATGGATGTCTTAAGAAAAATAATGCATGTAGCATTTGTAAGCCTGAAAACATTTCTGAACAGCTTCTTTAGCCAGTATCAGAGTTCCTTCATACTTCCTTTTGCAAGCAGAAATGAAAGCAACAGGGGTAAAACCTAGCCACACTTTTAGCAACATCTGTCTTCATAAGATGTTGACATGTGTAAACATGGTCACTTCCTTTTGCCTTCCTGGATACTATTAACATAGGTGTGATACTGTGAGGTAAATGTCAAATAAATCAATCCTTGTGCATCCATTGTTGATTGATTAGATGACAACTGTTAACTATTTAGCTAGTATTTTCCCATTGATGCCATAATTTTGGCATCCAAGTTCCTTACAAAGTATAAATTATCTACAAATGCCCAATTAAATTGATTTTTTCTGTATGTGTCACTGGTTTTGAAGGAGCTATGCTGATTTGCACCAGTTGAAACCCTGCTCCAAAGGGTTTCAGGCGCTGGGAGTTCACAATGGAGGGGGATGTGTGGCAGAGATCTACCATCATTGGTGAGGCAGGCTTTGATTTTAATGCATGAGGAAGGTTTTTGAGATCTTTTAACTACTTTTTAAAATCATAGTTGAAATCATGAAGTTTAACAGTCATAGTCTTTCTTTCTTCATTGTCATTGAAAACAATGAGTACTTGATCTTTAAAATCCTGCTAAGGCAGGTAAATTGTAACTAATCATGAGCCATTCATCAGTAACTAATTATTCAATTACATTAAATATAATCTTTTCAGTGAATATCAATCATTAAATGAACAATTATTTATTTCTAATTCCTAAGATCAACACTATTACTTTTATAATTGCAAGTGTCATGAAATGACCACAGCATAATAAAGCATACCTGCTCTATATTAAATCAGAATGTCATATTGACAGATACTGTGGCATTGCAAACAAGTCACCTTTTGCAGACACCTTTTTCTAATTGAAATTGCTGGGATTAAAAGAGAAATAAATACTGTCTGTGTCCTAGTTAAGCCTGTTTGGAAAAGTCTAAAGGAGTGAACTATTAGTTAGCAGACTGATAATTACAGATGTTTAAAAATAGATACTCAGCTATTTATGCTGTCTGAAGTATTAATAACTTTATTTACCACTGGAATAAAGCTTAGCTGTGAGAGCCAACCCCATATGACATTTCCATGTGGTACAAGAGATGGGTCTAATATTTGGAACTGGTGAAGATTTCACCAGCAATTTTGTGGCAAGGTCTTCTGCTTGCATGCAAGTACAAATAAAGCAATGGAGGTTTGAGAAAGAATTATTGTGCAAAACAAAAACATGCTGCTTATTCATTACTCAAATATTGTAAACAAGATGAGAATTTGTTGTGATATCATGGCAAACAGGAAAAAAAAAAACAAGAAAGCTTTGTAAAGGACCTTGTAAGGTTTTGCAGTGGGCCCTGTTCATGCTCAGGCCATGGTGCCATATGTTGTCTTTATGAGTTTGGAAGTGGCCAGAGAAAACCTTGCTGTGGGCTGCTCTGCTGGTCCTACCTCCTTGCCACTGCTGTGGGGCCAGGTTGGGTGCTGCCAGAGGCACTGTATCCCCTCATGGGGAAAATGGGGCTTACAAATGCAGCTTACAAAGATTTTACAGAAGATTGCAAAGTTCTGATGGGGTTGGACGTCACCTTGCTAGAGATAAGAGCCCACTCCATGGTGGGAGTAAGAAAAAGGATGAATTCATGCAGGATTATCAGCATTTAATAATTTGCAGGCTCAGGGGTTCATTCAGGTGAGAGGAACTTGCAGGTCAGGCAGGTCTGAACCCCCAGAGCTCCATTCCAGCTGTTCTGTGCCTGCAGTGGCAGCCCCAGCAGCACAAAGAGGCCTCAAACGTCATCTGTTCAAAGGCTGGTGTGAATTATCTTTCAATTCCTCTGTGAAATGGAAGTAGACATACCCATCAATGCCTGGCTTTGCTGCTTCAGCAAGGCAAGCTGTTTATGTTATTAAAATTAGGTTTTTGAATTGACAAAAGCAGTTTTTCCCTGTCTCATTCAGTCTTTCTGCTGCAGCAGTTTTGGTCACTGAGCAGGGTCTGTGTGTGTTGCTCATGGAGAAGGTTGAGAGAGCAGAAGAGAGGGTTGCAGGAAAGGGAGGGCTGACCCTTTTCCATCCACAATCCCAATTATCCCAAAATGCCCTGCTTCAAGCACAGATAGCCAGATGCCATGTGGAGCAGCACTGTGCTTTCCAAAAGCCATGCAGGACTGGTGTGCAGCACACTCTTTACTCTGTTTGAGAGCCCCTGCAGGACTTGGGGAGTTCAAACTCACAATTTGGGTTTGAGCTATCAGAGCAAACTGGCTCAGCAGCAGAGTAAGCACTGGCAAAAGACAGGGCTGGGAGGAAGTAGCTTCTTCTGTCCATCATGCTGTCTGTTTTCCAGATGAGACTTATCGCACTGTTAATGAGGACTTAGTGCATTCTCTGGGCCACGCTGCTGTAGTGGCAGGGGTTTGTCCTGCCCCAGGTGCAGAGGGTGCCTCTGCATCCAGCACTGGATGTGTATCCACTCAGACTATTGAATTAAATGCACAAATCTGCTTTCTCACTCCCTGAAACTTAGTCAGAGCTAAAGCTCCCACAGAAAGAGCCCAGGTGGTTTGCGATGGAAAAGACTGCCTGGCAGGACAGCAAATGTCCCTCCACTGACCTAGGGAGAGTCCCAGAGACCTCTGGCAGGAGGCCCATCACACCCAGCCCTTCCTCCTGGCAGGAGGAAGGTGCTAGCAATGACCTTGAGTGGGAGCCTGCACGCAGCTCTGCTGTGAGCTCCTGGCAGTCAGACTCTGACTGTACAGCTCCAGTGGGAGGATAGTAAGATTTCAGGAGGGTAAACCCCTGTGTCTCGAGTTTCTAGAGTGTGTTAGAAGTCATGTAGCTGCAAAGTTAATGATTGCTGAGACGTCCCTTAGCTCTCTTCTCTACCTGATGCATGTCACTTTGGTGTTGTCAGTGTATCAAAGAACAGCATGGGCTTTGTTTGGTAGATTGATATAGCAGTGGGTATTTTAACTGCTTAATCAACAGAAGCTGCAATAAGCTTTTCCCAGTAGCTGCACCCAGGTGGCATCTAAGTGATTAATCCTGAAAAAGAGAGACGGCTGCCCAGCAGAGTGGCAAGTCAGGACACAGACCCACCATTTCACAGCTTAGTTGGAGGAAGCAAGAGCTGGAGCAGGTGACAGAGATAGCAGCATCTTCAGAGTCAGGAGAAGATGTGGGCCAGGCTTTTTGTGCATGACTGCTGCTCTTACCCTGTGCCAGCTGGCACTCAAATCAACTGCAGAAGCATATGTTTGACCAGCCCTCCTGCCAGGGGAAGGTGGTACCTTGGGCTGGTTTAAGGGGAACGAATCAGGAAAGAGCACAGTGAGCAGCAGAGTAATTTCCTTTGTCTGTAGGAGGGTGTTATTTTTTCCTAAAATCTAATCTGAAAATACTGTTACCTTTTGATTCAACTTTGTCATGCCCTCAGGCCTGACCATGGTATCCATGATTATAGAATCACAGAATTAAGTTTGGAAAAGACCTTTAAAGATTATTGAGTCCAACCATAACCCTAACACTGCCAAGTACCACTAAGCCATGTCCCTAAGTGCCATGTCTGTTAAATATGTCCGTGGATGGTGACTTGACCTCTTCCATGGGCAGCCTGTTCCAATGCTTGGTTTCCTCAGAAGGACCATAGGAAGCATGCTGAGAGTCTTGGTGTTCCTCTGCCTCTGAACAGAGAGGAAAAGGGAAGTGGTAGTTGGCTAATGTTACTTAACTTCCTTGTTTCTTTCTTAACTTCTGACTTGCTCTAAGACCACAGGCTATTCATGTGGTAAATGGAGCATGCTTATATTTATCTTAATGGGTGTTTGAGATTCTCAGGTAAAGGGCACTAGGGAAGAAAACATAATATTATAATTTTAGTATATCACCTACTTTTTTGTGACAATATGGAAAGTTCGTGGTAGTGTTTCAGCATCAGCCTACACAAATAGTATTTATCAGTGGTATTTTCAGTCATGGGTGCCTAAAATTAGTCCCCTAACTTTATATTTAAGCACCTAAATAGGTGCTTAAGTTTGTTAAAGGGACCAACCACCACTAATCTCTACCAATGTGAAAGAGAGCTTTGCATGCTCAGTGCCTTTAACACACACACACACACATACAAACATTATGATGGCTGTCCCAGTCTGGCATCTCATTCTAAGTTTGAATATGGTATGTCATAGCTGATTTTGCATTCAGCATCCAACTGCAAAGAAACAATAGCTGAGTGTCAATGCAGTTTATGCAGTTATCAAAGACAGTTGGTGCCTCTTTGGGGCTTCTGCATATATCATCCACTCCAAGAAATACAATTCACATGTTTAGAAGTCTTAATGTAAAAAATCCTGCATATTTTTGAATTAAGCCAGGCCCTGAAGTGTTTTCTGATTCTAGTATCACTTATCTTCCCCATCAAGGTGCACAGCAGAGAGGGCAGCCAGGCTGTTATTGCTTTTGCTGTATTCTAAACACGCACAGGCATACACACACATCTGTATCTTCAAAATCTGCCAAAAGTATTTGTTGTTGTCTCTAAGAAGGAGTAATGCTCTCCTGCAATGTGTAATTTATAAGCACTAGTTTTTGCTGCTTCTTATTAAAAAAAACATTCATCTCATTGCAGAATGTGTGCTTAATTATAATTTGCTAATGCCCTTGAGTTTTTTTAAGTCAAATTTATTGCTCAAGTGTACTGTAGCCAATATAATCTGGTGACAAAGCAAAGGAATTAGCTTAAGGAACTGTTTTTTCTAGCACTGAATTTGTGATCTGTGACCTTAGGCAAAACATTTTACCTTTTTCATGAGTCAGCTTCCCCATCTTTTTTTTTTTTTAATGGCTGGAGATTAATAGGTGAAAGATGCCATATTTTTGTTTTGTTAAGCACCAGAGCACAGGATCCATTCAACACATTATTTATAATGTACATCCCTGCATTTGAAACACCTCATCATATTTACATTCTTAATTTGGCTTTACTTTTGCTATCGTGGCTAAACAAACTACCCACACAGATTAAGGACACTGGTGTTCATTGTAGTCTAAGTCATATCAGTCATTCAAATTAAAATTAGTGCTAAAAGCAGTCAGTACTGCAGTGGTCTTGGGGCTCCATCACAACAGAACAGTGTGGAGGGTGAAACCCATTTTTGTCTTGGTTTCTGGTCCACACCAAACCAACCTGAGTCTGCTCGTGCAGGGCCTGAGGCTCTTGAGCTGTGCCCATTTGGAGTGTGGGTCTTGTCTTTGCTCCTCATCAGCTCCAACAACCCTTCATCTGCTGTCCCAAGGGAGAAGAAAAGATGGGGATGCTGTGCACAACAGAAAGGAGAGAGGTCAGCTTTTTCCTCCAAAGACATGAGCTTTCTCTACTTTGTGGCAACTCCAGGTCTCATGCTAACAAGTCGGCACTTCTGCTT
The DNA here is from genome assembly GCF_036417665.1 of Passer domesticus. Classification (NCBI taxonomy): domain Eukaryota; kingdom Metazoa; phylum Chordata; class Aves; order Passeriformes; family Passeridae; genus Passer; species Passer domesticus. The sequence goes on from NC_087478.1 coordinate 72,656,085, forward strand.
CTGCTGCAGAGGGCTGTGGAGGTCATGTCAGTGACTGCTTTCAGAGCAAACCCAGGGGCACTTGAGCAAATGTTTTCTCCAACTGTTGACATCTTGGTGGCCTCAGAAAGCTGGTCCCCTGTGGCTCATAATGGGATGGTGGCTGGATGAGATGGAACAGGGCATTTAAACAAACCACTGTTGCTTTTCAGTTGTTGCTTGCATTCCTGCTTAGCTATGTATGCACCATATCACATCACGCATCTACATCCTGTGAGGCATTCGTAGTTGATAGAAAAATAACTTTGATGGGAGTATGCAAAGCAACTCCACTACTTTTTAAGCAAAACATCTCAAAAAACTTTGTTTTACTGCCCAAAGCATGGAGATTTTTTTATTTTTTTTTTTACAGCTACCATATGAGTACCACTTGGAGAATAGTGTATGCCCCAGGGGTGTGCATAAACTCCTGACCCTGCTTAAACTGTATGGCACACAACACTGGGCACACATCAGCAACGTTTGTGTGCTGTACCAAGCCCTGTGTTGTGACACATCATTCAAGTCCAGCAATACTGTTGCAATCACTGGTCCTGATCGCTTCCTGCCAAATGGCAAGCACAGCCCATCCTCCCTAAAAATAGAGACCTTTCCCACTGCACTGTAATCCTGGTGCCAGCACCAAACCATACCTCTCCACAGTCCCTTCATACCATAAAAAATTTTTTTTCTGCTTTCTTTCTGGCATAAAGCACAGTTTGGGAAATCTATTAGGGTTATTAATTTTGTTTCAGGGAGCGCAGGGGTGCTAGTGTTTTATTAACACAGTAGCTCTGCTCAATGGCAACATCTGGTTTTCAGTGAGGTTTCAGGGTTGTTTTTTTTTTTTTTTGCTCCATTTTCCAGCTGTGTTGACTCAAGTCAGAAGGCAGTCAGCCACTTGTGAGACTGAGGTCTCCAAACACTTAAAGAGCTGAGATATTCTTTGAAATCCCTGGATCTTGGAAAATTAGGGCAGAATCTGACAATACCAATTTTTCCTCTAGAGGCTTGCAGCATTCACTGTTCTGGTTCCAGCCAGGATCAGGAAATTAAAAATCACATGGAAACTTTTGCAGTGTTTTCAGGGTGGCTGTAGGTTACATCTCCACAGAGCAAAAAGTGCAGGAGGGAGACTTAATTTTCCCAGGCCATTTGTTTTATATTGTTCGTGTATCCTGAAAGATGATTTACCTTGCTTGAGAAAATATGCAAGTCAAAAGAATAAAATCTAGGTTTTCTGGAGCAAAGAATGGAAATGCAGCTTTGGTGTCAAGGCATTAACAATTCATTAGGCTCACCTGTGTCCCAGCAGTGGGGCCAGCATGAGACAGATACTCTTACAGCTGACACCAGCTGCATTTCTGATGTGTGTTATAAATCCCATCCCTCTGGGACCTCTGTTAGCCAGCTGTGGCTACCTGCCTGTGGCTTGAGCTCCAGCACAGCAGGCAGTGAGTGTCCAGAAGGACCTCCTCGTTCCTCACCAGCTCTCCTGCTCTCTCTCCAGTGCGCCTAGACCCCAGCCTTCTCCTAGCCCAGGAGCTGTGGTTCCCTGATAAATCTCAGGGGAAGGCTGAGGTACCTGAAAAGCTGTGAATACTGGCAGGGTGGCTTCCCTGCCACCTCGTCCACCTTTGCTTCTGTCCTTGCTTCCTTCCCTCCACGCCACAGCACTCACTTTGAATTCATCTCTCCTATTTTCTGCTGCTGCATTCTCTCCTTTCCTTGCTCCTGGCAGTGTTTTTGCCCCCTCTTTTTCACCTCTCAGCTCCCCATGCTCTGTGTGCAGGAGAAAAACAGCAAGCCATGCAATCCAGCCCTGTGAGCCATGAGTAATGACAGAATGAAAGGAAAGGAGGGAAGGCAGCCTTAATGCTCACCATCTGAAAATGAAATGTCTGCTTCTTCTGCAGTCAGTTTTGTTAGAGGTGCTCAGGATTCCTTGTTCCTGTCCCAGTGCCTGACTGAGGCAGGAGGCTGTGCCAGCTTGGGATGTGAGCTTTGAGTCCAGACTCTACCTCTGTGGCACTGCCCAAGCCCAGAGGAGCTTCACTGATGAAGCAGAAATTTGCCTGGTGCCCAGCCAGCCTAGCTGGCAAACATAGCCTGATGCCTCATACTTTAAGTGCTTAATGTTACCATAACTCTTACCCCATTCTCAACCCTCCCTTTTTTCCCCTGAAAAAAAAGCCTAGCCAAACTGAGGAAAATCAGTCTGTGAAACAGGAACCGTTGAGTTGTTTTAGGGTTAAGTTACAACTGTGTTGGTTTTTTCCATGCGTGATTTTTATTTTTTTTTTCCTTTCCCAGACTGCTTGAGTCCTAAATTCCCCCTGTAAATCTGCTTTTTGTACCATCAGTTCTCAGAACAATGAACTGCTTGATATACCTGATAAGAGTTAACATGAAAAATGAATAAATCATTTGCTACTCCCTTCTCTTTTTTGCTGTAACTGGGTGTTGGTCTATAAAATGAAGGAAGTTACATTGAGCAGGAAGTTTAAAAATGCTTAGACAGATGTCATTAAAAAAAAAATCAAACTTGGCTTCCTGCCAAGTGTCTGTAATTAAAATTATTCTTCTTAGTGAGAAAAAAGCAGATGCAAAGGGAGGTTTCCTGTCTCTCAAAGTAGGAAATACAAATAACTGTTAGTCTTGCCTTTGTGTGTGCATGTGTGCACGCATATGTGTTTGTGTGAGTGTATGTCATGGTGTGGGACTCTGATGCTTATTTCTGAAGTGCCTTGTGATAGAAAACTTTAGTCAATACTGTGTGGATGGGTGCTTTATTATAATCTATGCTCTTTTTGGTCTTGTTTTTAAATTAGATCTTTGTTGGAAAATACTGTGTATAAATTGCCCCTTCCATATTCCATATTCCATATTCCAGAAATGGCTGGTCTTTCAGAAAAGAACAGTGAATTTCTGTGTATGGTGTTGAAGGGAGAACAGGATGTGGGTGGGTGTACACATGTGTATATAGCTATACTTATCTATACACATCATATAGCTAGAGCTGATAGCTTTATTAACATAGAAACCAATGCAGTTAATGTTGTGCAATGTTTTAGCATGCGTGGAAGTATATAAATATATAACTGCTTCTTTCAACATAATTTCTTTTTTTTCAGTACAAGTGTCTTTAGTTTGATGCCTTTAAATTGTATTTTATTTTTTTTTTCTCTGCTACACAAATTAAAAAACAGTGTGTTATCCAAATTAGCCAAGTCTACCATCAGGAAATGTGCTTTGTGGCTCTTTTCTGTCACCACTGCTTCAAAGGGGGATGATTTAATTTCTCCTCTATGCAGAGATAGACTTACAACTTACCTAAGTTGAAGAAATTATATCAATCCATTTACCATGGTTTTTTTCAGATGTTGCCCTGAAGTTTTTAGTTTTGTTTCTTTTTTAAAAAGAAACAAGCCCTTTTTGAGGAATGGCAGGCAAGGCAAGGGCACATGTTCCAATGCTGATCCAGGAGCACAGGCAGACACTGGTGGAGCAATCCCCCTCGGTAATAACGAGGGCTCCTACTTATTTATGTAGTGTGTGTTCCATATTCTGGATTCCATAGCTGGATGGGAAGTTGTTTGCTGCTTTCAGCAGCCTCACATTAACAAAGGACAGATCCACTGTGTGGTTGGTTCTTCCACTCAGAACCAGCTTTAGTTATTGTATTTCTGCATTGAGATGTTCCAGAGCAAAGTGTCCAGGTAATATTGTTTATTCTCCTCACTGTATTGGGATAAGTGGGTCCAGGAAAAGGGGTCAGTAGAAGTGTGCTTGTGCTGACATGGAAATTTCCTAATTTATTATGCTATCCAGTGGTTTTTAGTGAACTGTGCTTGAATTTTCCTCCAACTCTGAAAGTGAGGTGTAGCCCCAGCCCTGTGGTACCAATCAGTCCATACTGCTGTAAGAGATATCAGATGGCATATCAATACAAACGTGCTGCATGCTGTACAGATAGCACAGGGAGGAGGTGTGTGGGTGCAGGGCCCCTGTCTCATCTCAAGCACATGGAATGAGGAGTAGGAGACAGCAGATAAGATCCCCACTGTATTTTGGCTGTGATGACCATAGGTTGGCATATGGCATATCTCTCCTTTTCCATGAGAACACAACGATACATTGGAATGGTTTAATTTTACTGCTTTTTTCTTCAGGACTCCACAGCCACTCAGCTTCTGTCTGTGGGCTGACTGGGCTCAATGAAATGAGTTTCCTGCAACCAACAAGATCCACTAAACATTGAAAAACCCTGGCTGACCTGAGTATCAGAAGCTGGTTGGCATGCTGGTGCAGTGTGTACTGACCTTTGTAAACAACTCGTCCATGATTTTGGCATCTTTTAGTGCTCCTGGAAAAACTTCCCTTGGAACAGACAACAGAACTTGCTTCTGTACTTTGAGTTGCCAGATTATCTGGCAAGAGAGCTGCTAAAAGGAGGTTCTGAGAACAGCTGAAAAAGAGCAAGTACATGCCTGCTGCAAGAAATAGAGCAACTGGTACTCACTGAGCAAGAGTAGTGGGGATCTGAAAACACATGAGAGGAGCGTGGACAGGTACCTCCTGTGGGTGTTGCAGTGCTACAAGAGCCAAAGAGAGTAATTAATTGCTGAGAAATATAGAGGGGCTAGTCAGAATGGACAAGACATAGTGTTTGCTTTGGAGGTGAGATCAGGCTACAAAAGCTAAGCCCAAGAACACTGTTGGAAACTTTAGCAACAGCTAAGCTTACAGCTCTTTCAAAAAAGGGAAAAGAAACATTTTAAAGTCACAATCCACTTTATAGCTCAGCCCAAGGCTATAGGTAATCCATCTCTAGCAATCCTAGGATGTCCTCAGTAAACACATGTTGAAAAATAGCATTTCAACAAACCTTCTTGTGCTCTCCTTGAAAAGAGATTGCTGTTTCTGTTGAAACCCAGAGATCCTATGAAAAGGTAGGGAAGGTCAAATGTATGGCACCAACATGAGAAATCCCTGGTTGCTCCTCCAGTCCTGACTATACTCTTCTGGAGGGCAGTTTGCCTAAATCTAATCTGGTTAAGTTTACAATTATGCCTGGTATTCCTGGGATAAGACTACCAAATGCAGTTTTTCAGAGGTCCCAGGCAAGTAGCAGGAGAGGTTTTACTTCTGCTTCCCAAGTGGGAAGGGGAGCCGTGGCAGGATTAAATGGCCTAATCTGTGGCAGCACTCACAGCTCCCAAATTCTCATCTGATGCCCTACTCTCCTAATCAGCAAATGTTTAAACTCTTCCTTTGCTTTAAGCTGCTGAGCCATTACATAGAGGAGATAAGGCAGTCTCTGCTGTTGGCAGTGATGATGTCTGCTCCTGCCTCCCCCTGTAGCTGTGTGGTGTGTCTGCATTTGGGGAAATCAGCTGGGAGGGGAAGGCAGGGGGAGTTATACCTGGGCTAGGCAGAGGGAGGACTGATCCTTCTTCTTCTAAGAGTGTCAGATAATACACCAATGGTTTTTACTCTTGTGCTGTTCTGCTGCAGATATTTTGCAAGTGAAGAAGGAAAGCAATGCATTTTTTGTTGGCATCTTGACAAAGCATTTTCATGAGAATGACTGCCCATTGAAGAACTCTGTTTACGTTCCCAGCCCAGGGCAGCAGGCAGATCTGGGCAGAGGTTTGGGGCTGCATTTTCCTGGCAGGTTCACTAATGTCTCACACACGTGAATCCGGGGACAAGTAGCAGATGCCCTGAGCAGGCCTGGCCAGTGCTTTCAGCTGAAATGTGTGTTTTGTGTCTAGCACATTCTCTAGGAGCTCTTTTGAGGAGTTCTAAGTAAACAATAAATCTCTCCACAATGGAATTCATACCAAGTGAATTATCAGGGTTAAAAAAATATTCTGTTGCTTTCAGCTCTTATCTTTCTTTACCGTATCGCCAAGGACAGTGACCTGCTTTGTGCCCTTATACTGAACTGTCAGCAAGAGAGACAGGAAGTGCTGCCTCCTCTATAGGCTCAGCATATAGGCTTAATGAGAAGAATAACATTTCAGCAGCAGCAGCTGTTGGTTTTGCTCAGTTTGGTTTATTCTCTTTTGTTGTCTTACTTCAGCAAACCTAGATAATCTTAGAGAGTGGCCTTTGTGTCAAGTTTCTGTACTCTAATTTAGTGACCTTCAGATATTTAAACATTATTAAGACCAAGTCAAGCTGACAGAAGAGTCTGTGTCCTTTTCATTCCCCACCAAGATGAACCTGTTGCATCCTGTGTGGAGCCTGGTTGTGCACAGCACTCTGAACACGAGCCATCTTTCAGCTTGAGAGAGCAGGGAGTGCTCCAACCCCAAGCAAAACACCGGCTCCATCCCTCACCATGGTAATGTTGGGCTAAAGGAAAGCCCCACCACTCCTAGGACACATGATTAATAACTCCCCGAAATGAAGTAAGAAATGCATGATGGAAAAAATATTAAAATAGGAAAGCACAATCCAGGACAGAGCAGAGACGTGCTGGTAGCACCACACACGGTGGAGTGGCACTGCCTCGTCCCAGCAGCTGACCCTCTGGGTTTTGGGGAGCAGGGGGCATGAGAGCAGCACGAGCCTGCCTTCTACATCCTGACACTGGCTGCAGGAACCCATCCTGGTGTCTGCTCTGGGAGCAGTTTTGGTGCAGTTCCTCTTCCACAAGTCTAATAGCAGCAGTAGTTTCCCTGCATGGTTCCCAATTCATCATTTGAGAGGGCAGAGGTGTAGGGAGCAGGGAGAATTCCTATGGATCCCAGCCTCTATTTGGACCCTAAGAACATCATAGCTAGATAAATCTTGAGTGCAGATCCCTTAAACTTTAAATTGCAGCTATTTTTTCCATGGAAAGGTAGGCAAAGAGTGTGTTCCTTTGCTGGTTTGCTGCTGGTGTGAGGGTAAGTGTACAACACACATGACAACCATTTCTCCCCAGCAATTGCACATCGTAAAGCAACACTTTAATGGCAGGTTAAGTTCACTTCTTTATTTACACAGAAAGAATGTGTAAAATTTCTGTTCTAGTAGTCTGTCCACAATTTTGTTTTCCATTCAGGATTTACCTTTATTTTGTATAATATCAGTATTACCTTCTGGGACTTACCTTACTAATGACCTTTTTTTTTTAAAGAATAGAGGATTTGTTGTTAGTACCATGTAATGATCAGGCTTTAAACATGAGCATCATATGCTGCTGTCCTCTGAGTGTGCCAGAAGTAGCCACATAATTAGGGTTTATCAGTCTTATTTATTAAGAGTGGTGGAGAAGAGGAAAAGACTTCCCCAAATTTGCTTGGAAAGCTGCGTCAGGACTTGACCTTCTGCTAGCAGGCCCTGTGGTTTTCCACACAAGGGCTACTCCCCACACTCCTCCTGCTGTCGCAATAATGTGCCTGGAATCTGACCCCGTATTTCCCACTGTCATGTTGGTATCAGCTGGAGATAAATGAAGCCTTTTGTTAACTTGTTCCTTGCTTTGCGGGGTGCTCTTCTCTTTGCTTTAAAGAAGAGCCGGGGTGATGTGGCACTGAGGCAGAGCTGCATATAGGCACTGTCAGCATGGTGTTTGTAAGACACTGGCCAAAGCATCTCTAGTGGCAAAAATGAGACAAGACTCCATTACAAGGAACACAAAAAGGAATTTTCTATCAAGTCCACTGGAAGCAGGGAGCAAGCTGTCATCTTCCCTGGCTCTGCAGCTCCCAGCCTGTGTCGTACCAAGGAGCAAAAGCAGTGACGTGCATATGCAGAACACAAAAAAAGTCTTCCCACATCCTGACCTAGATAAATAGGACTTGGAATGAATTTTTTGACTTCACAGCAGTGACACTTTGAATCTTCTGAGACTTGAAGAATATATATATATATATATATATATATATAGTCATTTTTATACTGCTTCAAATAGGTGGATATGTTACAGAAAGTACACATGCACACATGTCTGTGCACATGAAGAAAGGCCAAAAGTATTAATACCAATCTCTCTTATTCTGCCCTAATGTGAAGTAGGAAGTGAATGTGTTAGCAAAAGCAGTGGGTATGGACAGAAGTGCAAGATGCTCTGGCTCTTCTGAGCTGTGTTGCAAATACCTTGGGAGCTGAGGCAGGAAAAGCTGTGAGGTTGCTCTGAGTTGTGCTGGCAGAAGTCAGGTCAAAAGATGCAAGGGGAGCAAAAGGGGATCACATCCACTCACAGTTTTTATCAGCACGTTTCTTATGAGAGGTGTAGCTCTGGCAGAGTATGATTCCAAATAATCTGCTTTCCAAAATCTTTTCTTTCATAATTGAGCCAACTTTCCCCCAGGATTTTTTGGTGGGGATTTTTTTTGTTTGTTTGTTTGTTTTTGTGCAAAATAAGTATTATATGACTGGGACTATGACTTGGGCTGCCAAAATGTTGCACGATGTGGTTTAAACCACAGCAGCAAAGTTGGAATAGCAGCAACATGTCGTTGGCTTTTTGATCGTGCTACTGGTTCACTAGAGAGAATTGTAGATTTATTTATGCACACAGAAGTCAAAGAAATAATAAGCACCCTTCATCCATTACATAGTCTCTATTTATACATCAGGGTAGGTGTGAGAAGGAAGAAGTCCTGGGTTTTTTATTTTTTCTTTTTTTTTTTCCCTGCTAATTTTTTTTTTTTTTTTTACTGTTTAATTAAATTTCTTCATTTAGAGTCATGCAGCTGTCTGGGCTTCTGCCACAGATAAGTGGATCTTCATCTGACAGCAACAACCAAAATTTATCTTTCTTTTCCCTCTCTCCCCCTCACTTCCTCCCTTCCCCACCTCCCTCCCCAGTACTCAGCAGAAACAAAATGCTATATATAAACTCAGCACAGTTTCCCCCCAATTACTTTGTCTGCATGTTTCAATTTCTTTCTGTGTCAAGCTTTGCCAAGGTACCAAGTTTGGCATTTTCAAAAGAGAATTAGATGATTAATCCTTGAGGCTCCTCTTGTAGTAACACCCCTCACACACCCCCAAAATGTTTGCTTCTGTATTGTGGATACTCTGAGGAGCAGCTAATGCTTGTCTGATGTTTAGTCACATGAAGTTCCTGGTCTTGTAGATTTTTTTATTTCTTTTTAAAAAGTCTGCGTGATTCTAGCTGAGTGCTAGCAGCAGATGGCCAAAGGGCAGGCAGGGATGGCTCATGGTGCTCAGTAAATGGAATATTACCAGCATCCTGCCATCAGGCTGCGAGTCTCTGTTATTTGTTTTGTATTCTCTCAAATCACTCAACACTGAAGTCAGGTGTATAACCAGAATCTCATATTTCATTATTAAAACAAGAGACAACCAGTAAAAAAAAAAAAAAAAAAAAAAGGAGAAAAGGTTTCTAGTTGAAGAGGTAAGACTGAAAACATGAATCCCAGTTAAGAAGCCAGAAGGCAAATGAACTTCAAAATACTGTTATTTGTCATAAATCTCCTGTGTTTTCCAGCCAATTTCAAAGTATGTTGGGGCCTTTCTCATAATGTTTGAGCGATCAGGATTGGTAATATGCTAGCTGCTCTCATGTGTGTGACAGGCCCTTTACAGAAAAAGCCTACAGCTGTGTTTTGTCTTGGTACTCAGAAAATCCCTCCCCACAAGTTAGCCCATCTATAGATATCTACAATTCTTTGTGCCTCAATTCATGATAAAAAGGCAGAGTGTACCATCCTTTATGAGGTATTTTGTATGGGTAAAATTGCTAGTGAACCCCCTGCAGAACAATGTTTTATGCACTTTTCTGGCTTAAAAGCACTCTTTTGTGTTGAATGTTTCTATCAAATGTGTCAATTTGTGGGTGCCACCTTTGTGGCTCAGTGGTGTCCAGATCAAGTGGCCTTCCTGTCAGGGCCGGCTCAAACCCAGCTGGGTGACACTGTGTTGGCCAGGTTCCCCTGTACCCCAGAACTTCTGAGACTTGATGCTTTTGAGCTTTGGAAAATAACAATAAAGGATAAAATACTGGGCATTAAAGTAACATAGACACAAGTGAAATGACAGCACAGAAGTGAGGTGTTGCAAATTTTAAAAATAAGGGTATTCTTGGAGATACAGAGGTAAATGAGCGATGTGGCCAGGCACTGAGACAGGAAGGGGTCAGGTTTAAGAAGCAAAAGTATATTTGAGAAGCAAGAGAGAAAAAACAGCAAATTGGTCTTCACACCAGGACCATTGTGGAACTGTGAGGTAATAAGTAAATAAAGGCCAAAGCAGCTTACTCATAAAGCAGAAGGAATCGTGAGCAATACTTTCCATTTGCCTTCCCTGTAAAGCCTTATATCATCCTAAAACATGCTGGAAATGACCCTGTTCAGACTACAAATGCATTCTGTATTTTCTCACTGCTGACCCTGTGACTTCATCCTGCAGCTCTTTGCGTTGTGCTTTTGCTGCCCCTCGTTTCCATGCGCTCACGAGGGCTGGTGAGTCAGCACACGAGGAAGGGCTCTACTGCCCCTGGCAGCACCTGGTGCCCCCCAAAACAGCTGCACTCTCCAGGCTCTGTCCCCAGCTCTGGCACGTGGGGGCAGGTCCTCTAACTCAGGGATTCACCTCTGTGCTAAGGGAGACCATGAAAGCTCAGGTGGCCTCCTGAGCTGAATACTGTTCTTTATAATCTCTTCTCAAATATGCATCTTCAAATGTCAGAAAAGCCCAAGTTTCAGTTTCTTTTCTCGTCTTCTCTTCAGTTTTTGTGGATCACTTGGACACTGATAATTGCAAAAGAGTTCCAGATAAGAAATTAACTTTTGCATTTTATTTCCTGGGCGTAAGGACAGGAAAGCTGTCCTTGGGGAGGATCCAGTGGAGTTTTTCCACTGGCCTTTTTTTGATTGGAAACATTCCCACAACTTGGGTACAGTTTGAGTGTCATTGCAGAGGTCCAGTTGGCCCTCAAATAACCTACTGTGCTTATCAGTGTAATCAGGACCAAGTCATTGCAAGAAGTGAATCATAAACAGATGGACGGATTCCATGCTGATCTACAAAGGATAGAAGAGAGCAAAGACACAAAACAGCACCAGAACACAACACTACGATGGCTTCACTAAATCTAAGCGTGAATAGGCTTAAGGAAATTTTTGTGTTCCCAGATGGAGAGTCAGGGAATATAAAAGGAGAGAGATCCTTGAATAGGTCTCTGCCAGGATTCTTTGCAGACAGCTTTATCTGAACTTCTAGAGAAGTTTGTCATATGTTAGTGTCAGGGTAGCAGATCCCCCTGCTCACAGCCCCATAGCCCCATTGAGCTTGGGGTAGTGCATTTTGGGCTGACAAGTCATGTTGTTTTTTTCAGAGATCTTCTTCATGCACTGGAGGAAGAAAACACGAAAACCATTTCAAGTGCTATCAAATTTTTTCATGTACCAATTGTAAATTGCTTTGTTGTACCCAAGGCAGTCAGTGGTTTCCAGAGGGGAAATAAGGGGAAAAGGCATTGAATAGCTTTGGTTAGAAAATACTTCTTTTGCATTTCTTTATGCATTTTTCATATTTTCAGTTAAACTGCAAGAAGTTTCAACAGAAACAAACTTTGCCTTTTTGCCTTGTAGAAAGGCCACATGCTAAAATTTGGAGCTAGGACTGGACATGGCTTTTACCAGCAAATTTTACCTGTGTTAGGACAGGAGGTGCAGAAGTCTGTGGCAAGGAATTGGGGCTTTGGCACCAGAAGCACTACTTTACATTCTGTGCTTTTAGTACCATCAGTTTCTCAAGGACAGGCTGAACCTTGAGTTATGATTTTGGCAGCTGAAAGCAAACAAGGCTTCTTTTTGTTTAAGTCCTATTTAAATGCTGTGCAATTAATTTCTTTCTTTTTTGGTCACTTTAAGTCTATGGATTCAGAGCAGTATTTGCTAATTTATGAACAGGAGTCACACTGTGGCCAAAAAATAAAAATCAGGCTAGTTATGAAGACTCAAGCTGGTGGGTGCTCAACTCCTAAGGTTGTAAATTGATGGTCTCAGTTTTCAGCACCTCTGCTGGCCCCTTGTGTGTAGGGGAGGGATTATTTACCAGGAGCACCTCACACACGCGTTTGGAAGATGACCAACTAATTAATGTTTGCTAAACGCTTCGCAAGCCTCAGGGGAAAAACAACTATGGAAAAGCAAAGTCTTATTATTGTCCTACTGCACCTAATGTACGTTAGGTGTTTCCAAGGCATCAGGCACTGCATAAATGTTGTATGGTATTAAAACTGACCTGCCCTTGTCGGGACAAATGATAATTACGCTGAGTGATGAGAGAATCTTGCCGTTTCTCTGCTACAAATGTTTTCCTGTTTACTAATTCAGAAAAGGTCTCATCCAGCAATTGCTGAAGCCAGTGACTTAAGCAGCCACTGGCTCAAGAAGGGCGAATTAGAGAAATAATTTATTTTGTGTAAAGCTCTGATCTTTTCATAGGCTGGACTGTGCTCTCCAGAGCGTATTTCCCCAAACTGCATGCCTGGGGCTGAGTCACCTCTCAGTCCATACGGCTGCCATAGAGATGAAGAACAACCAAAGACAACCTCAGTGTGTAGACCTTAAGATAGACTCTATGCAGCACGAAAATTCATGCTGATGTCTTTTAATATAAACATAACGTGAGGAAATAAACATTTGATTAAACTAAATACACGGGCCTTTGTTATGCAAGGCCCTAATTTAAAGCACTGTCACCTCCATACAAAAAATACCAGCTGGAGCAAGAATGATTAAATTAAATCATCTGGCTCTTATGTGATACCATGAATGTCTACTGAGAGGGGAAAAAAATCCCTCCTCTTTATTCCTGTAGATCTGCAGCAACCATCAAGGGACACTTCTGTAGCAGGAAGGATTAAGTCTTGCACGAACTTCAGTGGTTAATGTGCTTTGGACTGGTGACATGCCCTTCGGACAGACCTACCCCAGTTTTATAATTCTCTTTCTCAGCCTTTTGGGCCTCTGGCAGTCCTTTCTCCTGTTTAATTTCCTCCTTGCTTCCCTCCCACTGGGATCCTTCACCATTCAGCATTTCTGCCTCCCAAGTAGAAATTTTGATTGTGTTAGACAAGTGTAGAAAGAGAGACTTTCGAGCCTCGGTGGGCTGTGGAGAGAACCCGGGGCAGATTTCCTGGGGCTGAGTGTTTTTTAAGGAGGCAAGAAAGAGGCAGTCTCTGTGACTCTGATGATCTTAGCCTGCTGCAATGCATGGGCAGGGATTGTGCCACATCACAAAGAGCTGGAGCAAGGCACACATTGCATACAGGTAGGGAGTCACTTCTAGAGGGGTGGTACTCTTCCCCACATAGCCTAAGTAAAATAATAAAAATTATCATAGTGAGAGTACAAAACACTGCCTGGCCTGGTATCAGCACACTGGGAAACTGCACCTTCCTTTGTGACAGCAGAGCACTCCAGGCACCCAGTCTCACTTATTTAATCAATTTTCATTTGAGGGCACACACTTCTCTTGGCAATCTGGGACTAGATGAAGTTAACAAATTTACAAAATCTAAATAGAAACAGATTGTTTTCTCCTTTCTTTTCATTTGTAGTTTGCCTCATAACGTATTTCCTTAGAGATTTTCTTCTTTTTTCCTGACTTTCCTTTTTCTGGATCTTCTACCTGATGGCACGCATTCTGTTCTTGCTGATCACCATGTGTCAGTAGTAATGTAGGTGGAAGAGAATTTCTGACTGTTTTGGTTTCAGCTTTTATGTTTATCTGTTTGGCTTTGGGACACTGTTCAGTTTCAGGAAGTATTTTTATCTTGCAGAAGTCTCCCTGTGAGCAGTGATGCTACAAAGACCTTCTTTCAGCACCGTGGAAGCTTCTGGAGGTAGTGTAGGTCTGTCTTCTGTCAGGTGCTGAATTCTTTGATTCAAAAAGCAAAGTTAACATGAAAGTGAGTTGACATTGGTGTAACCTTATACCTTCTGGCTCTTTCCCCAGCACTATTTGGTGCATCCTTAAAACCACATTTTCCTCTCCCTTACACTGATACAGCCCCAGGGAGCTGTGTGGATTTGCACCAAAGCAATGGAGAGAATTTGGCTGCAAGGTCTGCGTGTAATGTGGTTTTCAGTGCAAAACTGGTGTGCCAGCCTTTGGCACCTTCCTCTGTGAACGGCCAGTTGACTTGCATGGCAGTGAAACAGAGAGAGGTGGAGTCTAAAGAGATGAGGGTGACTGGCAGGTAGTTTGAACAAAAAAGCTGTAAGACTAAATTTACTAAATTCCTCCCAGCTCCTCCTAAAGACTGGCACTCACAGTCTTTAGGAGGAGCTGGGAGGAATTTGTTTTGAGGTGTCTGAAGCACTGAATGTTGACACATCTTGAGATGTGCCTCAGTGAACGAAGTAACTTTGACAAACCCGGTGAGCAGCCACCAAGGGTGGGGGTCAGAGCCTGACAAAATTCCATTTGAATAACAACCCAAGCAAATGAAAGAGGTGGCAGGTAATCCTCATGGAACAAAGAAATAAATTGAAATCTTGGGAGCACGAGGTTTGGATAGCTTTTTCTTGCTTCTGGGGAAAGATGCAAGAAGGGATGGAGCTGAGAACTTTAATGTTGATTTCTGAGAGTGTGTGAGAAGGCACAATGCCAATGGCAGAGGCTCTAGTGCTACCAAGGTGTGCTCTAAGGATTTGAGAGGTGCTAGGCAACTCAGAAAGCCCCTTTGTCTGGAAAATCTGGAAATCAGGCTTGCTGTCCTATTTTTTATTCCTGAATCTTGTCCTTTAATTCTGCAGTCAAGAACTTAATATTTTGCTAGAAGGTTCTTTAGGCCTTTGTCACTGGAAGCGGCCAAGAGACATTTGGTGATTTTAGGCAGGCTTTTCTCTATCTTAAGGCCATGATCTGTCTCTCAGAGTGAGTGGGACTCTGGAGTTCAGGGTCCTGTTTCCCGAGCAGCATGGGCTGGTTCTGCCTCAGAGACACATGTCACCTGGCAGGTGCAGACAACAGGGAGGGGGAATTTGCAGTAAGTATTGCATGAGGAATGCCTTAAGCATTTTTGAAGTGTTTGGTCCAAGCTCTGGGGATGATGCTGAGAAATTTTACTTCATCAACTTTGTCCCTGTCCTGCTGCCTGAGATTTCAGGGAGGTTTTAGTTTGGTGCTTTACAGGGATTCCAGCATGTTGTCCTGGAAGTGGTCAAACATCAGACAAGCTTTCTTTAAGCAAGTTAAAGACAGACATCTGTTAAACCATCCCACCCCTTTTTATCATTGATCTGCATTTTGAGTGCAGTCCAGTCTCTAACCTTTCCTTTCCTGATAGGGTCGTTGCCAAAGGTACCGTGGGGCCACCCTAATTTGACTTTGTTGTACGTCACATTCTTGCATTTCCTCCCCCTCTCTGAGGCCCACTGAGGCACATAGGCTCTGGTTCTGTTGGAGAATGAGGAGCTCCTAGAGGTGACCAAGAGAGGTCAAAACCACAGGCAGATTCTTTGATCTATCAGCAGCTTTGTACACCTTGGATCAAGAAACATTATTGAGCTGTTTGTCAATGGCTGTGGTCTGAGTAGCCCTTTTGTCAATTTGAAAGGGAGTTGGGTGAGAGCAGCTGGGGGTGATGCTGGCTTTTTTTTTTAATTCCTATCCTATTGCTATCCAAAGTCTGCATTTTGGGGGAGAGCCCATGTGGGCTGTGCAGCTATGCATACACAGGTAACTCATAGATCTGCATCTGTGCTTAAGCAGATCTGCATGTCATCTCCCTGACCTGGACTTTGACACAGCCCACCTGCCCATGAGACATTGGATTTGGATTGCAATTTCTCAGAAACCTCAGCTGGTTCAGTATCAGGCCATGACTCAGCAGTGCTCCTTGTGAGGAATGTGGTCTCGACAGGCTTTTCTGCTTCTAAATTGATTTCAGGTGCACATCACACTGTCAGCTGCACAAAATTTTCTCTGATTTTTTTTTCATTTCTGAATGCTGACCACCACTAGATCATGGCCAACAGGATAAGTGGGAATCTCTTATTCATTGATGTCTACTTTGAATTACCATTCTCAAAACAGAGGCAGTAGAGGAGGATGATGATCATCAGCTGCTTTGGGGAAAAGTTAGTGTCTCATCTTGAGCTGTCACTGAAGATGGGTTCATGCTGGACGTTCTATGGAAGCAATTGAGGTGCAGGCATATGTTCCCTTCTGCTGACTTGGCTATGGTGACACCAACCCCAGCCAGCAAAGAAGAGCCAGCAACTGGGAGCAGTAACATCTCAAACTGCAGCAGAGATTGGCCAGACCGCTCCTGTCAGCACTTGGATTCCCTTGCTGTTCATTGAGGAATTAAAAGTTAACTGAGGGCGGTGGTAAAAAATAGCTTTGCCTGCCTAGAAAATGCTAAAACCAATACTGAAAAGCAGAGGTGGATCTGAAGGTAGTTAGCTCTCTTGGAGTTTATATGGGGATTAAAACAAGCGTCATCCTTGTAGCACATAGGCAATTTTATAATCACTGCTGGTATTTCACCTCAGGGTACTCTGTGGGAGGAAGAATTAATTTCCCATCTTTTTCTAGGTAATGGAGGCTTGTGATTTTCTGTCAATCATAAAGGAGATTCTGTGGCCAAACTAAGTGCCAGAAGTGATTGAATAGTCTGGGATTGGTAAGGGTGTACCACCTCACCTCCAGAAATCAAACTGGGGAAACATGCATGCAGAGAAATGCCACAAGATGTTACATGGCCATTTCACTTCCACATCAACAGGAAAAGACACTACAAGGCTGTGCAAAGCATAAGAAAATCTGCTGTGCAAAGCAGTGGCTGCAAAATTAAAATACAGGATGTTTTATTATATGCAATCCTCCCTCACACCCCCCCATCTCTTCTTGTTAAAGGCAGAAATCTTTCTTAGTGAAAAAAGCCTGCCTCATCTTGAGTAAAAGGCAATTTAAGCAATTTTTTTTCAGGGGGTTAAAGTGGCATGTTTGCACAACACCACCCTCACCCCAGCAAACCTGCCAGCAGTTGATAGATATAAATAGGGACATTTAGGAAGAAAAGCATATTTATGTTCCTTTGAAATGTGCTTGGCTAAAGGCATATTTTTAAGAGAGGGAGTGGAAAAACAAATGGAAAATATTTTCTTTGAAAGGGGAAAAAAAAGCAACAAACTGTCCTTCCTAAATAGAGATGCTTGGCTTGTGTGTACTTTACGCAGCTGCAGGTCAGACCTTGCAAACAACCACTAAATTAGGTCCAGCTACTTTGATGCTAAAAGCATGGAAGTGCCAATAATTAAATTGCATCAGGTGTAGGAAATGACTGATGTGTCTGTCATTCTCATGATAGCAGAGTTCACTCTGCTGCCATTTGACTGACCCCTCCTTTTTTATGTAAGCAAAAGGAATTTTCTTCTAAGGAAAATCAGCTGGTTTTACACCTTTTGTTTTGTTTTCTGAACTGCTAATCCCCTGAAGGTATAGAAGCTATTTGAAAGAGCAAATCAAAGCTCCAATAATTTAGTGTTACATTATTCGTTGATGTATGGTTTGATTTAGTGGCTACTTATTATATCAGGTTACCATATAATTATCTTAATTATTGACTCCAGAAGTAAGTAGGGGGATTATGAGAGAGACAGGAAGGCCCAGTGGAAAGAGCATGGTTCAGAGAATCAAACACATCTCAGTTTGCTCTTGGCTCCACCACTCATTTTCTCTGAGCCTGAATTCTTCTCTCAGCCAGCCTGTCCATGAAATCATGAGGGATTACAGGAATAGGACTCAGATGCTGACTCAGGATTCAAAGAGATGTAGGAGAGCAGTATAAAAAGGCCAGGGGAAAGTTCTGAATGATAATTGTAAAACTGGCAGAAAAATAAAGAATGCACACCACAGCATGTATTTGCATTGAAGAATGGAGCATCTCCAGTGGGCATGGAGAAGGGGAATTGTGCCATGAAGACCTGAAATTTGAGGCTGCATTTCCAGCCTCTGCTTCTGATTTCCCCCACAAAATTAGGCAGCCCTCAGATCCCTTTCTGCAAAACAAGGGTGATTAAGATC
Source organism: Passer domesticus (assembly GCF_036417665.1). Lineage (NCBI taxonomy): Eukaryota > Metazoa > Chordata > Aves > Passeriformes > Passeridae > Passer > Passer domesticus. The sequence continues at coordinate 72,674,115 of NC_087478.1, forward strand.
ATTCTCCCAGCTTTGTTTTTGGCTATTGGAATTATTGGAGCACTGCTCCTCAGGCAGATGTCAGCCACGACTCTCACGTGGCTTTTAGGCTCCGAGTCCTTTGTCTAATAACCACTGACCTAAGCCAAAGGTTTGAGTTAGAAGGCACCACCACGAGATAAAAGCCACACTGAAAGGCTGTCAGTGCAGTCCATATTTCCTGTATTGATAATATTTGTCATATACTGACAGAATACTTCATCTATTGACAAGCTGAGTTGCCTCTTTTCCCCTGAGACAGGAGCACACACACACTGGTTCTACTCAGCCTGTGCAAATTACTTTCTCTGCTTCTGCTTTTCTTTCCCGAGCCAGAAAATGGGGATAATAGAATGTATCTATTTCCTCCCTAGAAAAGATCAGTTAATGTGAAATGGTGCATGGTGGCTTAGTGCTGAATAAGTGGGATACCCTAATCCAGTAAGGTATCCTTGTTCTATTGTATGCCTTTTCTGCCTACCATCTGGAGTTGTTCTCTGCTTAGTATTTTCAGTATGTACCATATGTTTTTGCATGAAAATTCAATAAAATATGCATTATACATGAAAAGTGCTGTAGTAAATAAAGGAAGGATGGAATCCAGTCCCCTTTGTGAACGGCAGGGGCCCCAAATCTTCATAAAAGGTTTAGTCTAGTCTGACGTCTGTGCTTTTCTCCAATTTACTCTGTGTCAGTCTTTAGGAGATGCTCTAATTTAAAACAAAACTCTACTTTCCCGATGAGGTTATTTGATATACTTTGGCTGCCCTCTGCTGAGAGCACTGAATAAAACAGGGAAGATGCCCTTTTTCCAAGGAGGAAATTCCCTGTTTGTCCGTGTGCTGAGTCTTGTCACTGCTGCTGTTTGGTGTCTCTCGCTGTCTGTTTGTTGCCAGTCAGAGGGCAAAGTCTTCTGAGCTACAGCCCTGTTGGGGTTTTAGTGCCCACCACTCCTTGTCAAGGGCTGAATGGCTTTGTGTGGTTGTGAAGATGTGGGCTCAGGCATTGAGCATTGTGAAAAATTAAGCAGCATTAAGCAAGGGCTGGAGGAACCAGGCTTCTCTGCTCAGGCACTACTGCAGCCCTGCCAGGTGGGATTTGAGCTGGGCCTCAGCACCTCGCTTCTTGGCAGAGCAATTTACCACTGTGTGAATCGTGTTACTCCTCAGTCAGGGGCTCCAGCATCTTCCTGTGCCATCTCCACCCCTCCACAGGCATCACAGCAGCAGCACTCTGCTCTATTTCTAGAGCTGGGGAAGTGCAGAGGGGTTGTTCCAACACTAACACGAGTAATTGAAGGACTTGCTGTTCTTGTGAACAAAGTGTGAGCCTCCTGCCCTTGGGAAGAAACAAGGGTCCTGTGCAGATTTTGGTACATGTGTAAAACAATAGCTCTGTTACAGCTATTGATGCACTCTCTAATAACCTGCTTTTAATATTTCCTAGCAAGTTGATTTATTATTATACCTTCAGCTGGGCTGTGCACCAAAGCATTTTGATGATGAAAGGAATGTTACACACACATTTAATTACTGCCCACATTTTTGTATAATTTTATCATTTACTGTTTTAGATGAGACATCGAGTTCTTCTACAGGAAAGATGCCCAGTAAAAAATAGATGATTTAAAAGCTAATCTGGGATGAGTTTGGCACTTACATGTGAGAAAATGTAATTGTTCCTTTTGTCCTGCCCTTTCAGATGGTGCCTGATTACCAAAATGTACAAGAACTCCCTTACCTGGACATGGTGATTGCAGAGACGTTGCGCATGTACCCACCTGCATTCAGGTATCTTTTTTTCCCCTTCTGATTAGACAGGATAGCTCCCTGGCTCTATAAAATGGAAATCTGCTGTTGGAAGACCAATGATCTCTCAGTCTCTGTGCCAACATCAATACTGCTTTGTGCATTTGAAAGATATCATGTGGCCTGTTGAAGGAAAGCTGGATAATTCTGGTATTTCTAAAGCACATTTTTACAGTGAATTGGCCAAGGTTGCTTCCTCACCATTCCTCACAGCCCCCAAGGTTAGAGGATGGAGCCATTTTGGAGCAGGTCTGGTCAGAGAAAGCCAGAGGCTGCTGCTTCCATGTGCCTCAGGCTTTGGGGATGTGCTCCAAAACCCATCCCCATCAGGGCCCTGTTAGTTATTACAGCCCTGATCTGTGGAAGGGTTGCACAGTCTGGAAGCTGTATTTTACAGATGTATTTCACACATGTATTTTACCTGTGTGTTTAACTTTGGCCCATTCACCCTTAGCACTGCCCTGTACTAATAGAGCTAAACTAATGGTAACATCCATTAACTCTTGAAAATTCTGTCCCAAGTCACACGTGACTTATTCTACTATATTGATGAATTGAAAACGAGGGAAAAAGAAATTAGAAAACTGTTTGATTGTTAAAGGTCCAAGTTATCACAAGCATAAATACAAATATTAAGAAATACAGTTTTTTCAAAGGGATCAGCCAGTTGTAATGCTTCTCATGAAGCTCAGGGAAAAATTCAGATGACTGGAAAGAAGCCAAAGCTGAGCTTGCTGTGAGAGCTTTTGAAAAATTTAACCCATGACTGCAAGCACCTTAAAAACAAAAACAGAAAAAGCTTAAGATCATATTATCTTCTTTATGTTCACCAAGATTCGAAATCAACATTTTTTTTCATGGGCATCTGCAGGATTTTTTAGAGAGTTAATATCAGATATCTGCTCCTGGATGAGATGATGGGGTTTTGCTGTGTTATACTTGGGGTACAAGTGGAAACTGTTTTGCTGGTTAAAGTGACAGGGGTCTTTGAGTTTGGGCTCTATCACTGGGAAAAAATCCATGTTTGTCAGATGGAGACAGAGCAAGAATAGAACAAAGTTCTTCTGAAGTTTTGTTTGGTGTTGTCAGGGCTGTTTATTGATCTGGCTTTTACTCTGATGGATGTGGAATGGATAGGGCAGCCCAGGGCTGCTGAAAGATGTTAATTGCCTATGACAAGGATAATGCTGAGTTAAGTGAAAAAACAGTAGCAGCCAAGTTTGTTATGAAATGAGTTGGTTTCATTTTTTTTTTGAATGAACTTACTATCCAGAGAACTTTCTCACCCAGAACTCATGTTTCCATTATCACCAAATTCATGTAAGAATGAGAAGGATAGCTTGTCAATGCTTTTTTTTTTTTTTTAATTCCAATGTTTTGTTGCAGGTTTGGAGCCTCTGTTATTTATTTGTTTATGAGAAAGGGAGATCGGTGACAGCAAGGAAAGAATGTGTTTCTGTAATGATACCAGACTGACAGCCCTGAAGCTGAAATCTTTGTTCAACTTTTTGGCAGAGTGTGGGAAGCAGCAAAGGAAGTTCCTGCACATTGCCCTGTGCTTGCAAATGGTCCCAGACTGAGACAGCAGGGCACCCACCTGGGTCTCTAGTGACCACCCAAGCACCAGAAGATCTGGATCAGAACCACCACCACACATGCACACCCACACACAATCTTTTGTAAGACACAAGCTGGGCTTTGGCTGGTGACTTTTCTCAGTCTTGTCATCATGAGGTTCCTAAGGACACCTCTGTCACCTGTCACCACAGGGTGGGAGAAAACAGCAGAGTTTTGCTGTTAACATCATGCCTGTCTTTGCTGAATATATGTGAAATGTGGTTTTCCAAAGCTTGTGAATTAGTTGTATTGCCAGAGTAGCAGCATCAGCAGAACACCCAACACTAATATTACAGCCATCCCTTGCTAAGTTTCAGGTGCTGCACCAACAGGGGGAAGCTTCTCAAATAAACAAACTCAAAGCTATATTTACTATCTTTTTTTTTTCCTGGAGGCAAACCAGCACACTCTTTCTACCTGTTATTAGAGGTGACTGACACATTTCATCAGCAATTTTCATTTAAAAAATTAGTCTAAACCCAACACCAACAATAAAATTGCAGTTTGGCAGTTAATGCTTTTGAAAACAGTAAACAACCAAAAATGGTTTCCTGTGAAAAGGGCAAAAGTCAACCACCTGAGCTGGAGCTATGGACTTCTAAGTGGAGACAATTGTAACCTGAGAAGACACTGGCATCAGCAACAGTTGTTGTATTTATCTATGAGAAAGTGTTACCCCAGAAATTGTTTGGTCAGATGAATACAGATACTTTTATAGATCTCTCCTGCTGTGTTTTTAACCTTTATTAATCATCTGGGATGCATGATATTGTTGCAGATTCACTAGGGAAGCAGCTAAAGACTGTGTAGTGCTGGGGCAGCATATTCCAGCTGGAGCTGTCATTGAAACTGCAGTTGGACACCTTCACCACAACCCTGAGTTCTGGCCGGAACCTGAGAAGTTCATTCCTGAGAGGTATGTGGAGTAGTGCTTTTCACCCTTAGGTTGAGGCCCTTACTTGGGCACAGAACTCCAACCTGTCCAGTGCAGGCACCAGATTCTGCTGCTCTTTCACAGCCACAGTCACCCACTATTCATCCAAAGCAGCATTTCCACCAAGAGGAGCACAGTTTTATTTAGACCATAAAAACATGTTATTTCTACTACATCAGACAGGTTATGATAGTGGTGTATTCCACAGAAGGTGCAAAGTTTGGTCAAGGTTGAACTGTGGCAGAGGTTTTCAGACCTGTTTCCAAATCAGATACTGTGAATAAGGTTGTTTCTGGGTGCCAAAATTCTGAAGTGGGACAGTATATTCACTGCCTTGGCTGTACCTGGGAAACTCATCCAGCTCCTTGCTGGCTTAGAGCACTCTTTTCACTTGAAACATAACAGTGTGGGTACTCTGAGTGGGGAACCTACCCCATCTCCCACTGGGAATTTGCTGTCTGTATTTTAGGATCCTTGATTCTTGCTTGGCAAGACAGTTTCACATGGAGCATTTATATCCTCAGTGGGTAAGGGGAACCCTGTCAAGCTGTAATTTTGTACCTGTCCTGTGTTACAGGTGCGGGGCTGAGCTTACAGGGAGAGTTTCAGCTGATGTGGTGCTGTGTGGAAGCACAATTTAGTTTTGTGGGCAGCTATATTTTTAAACTGTTTAGTGGGCAGATGCATTTAAAGCTACCACTACATTCAGAAGTTTACTTAGAAAAGAAGTGCCTGCTTCATGAACAACTGGGAGTGAGACTGGCAGCCCAGAACCATCTTTGCCAGTAAGACACACTTGTGTGGTGTAGATTGGTTTGCCTAATGCTCCTTCTGGGACAAATCTAGGCATGTGCTCCATTAGAATTTTTAGGCTACAAAGAAGAGCAATGCCAAGTTAGAGAAGACCAGAGATTTTGCTGGAAAGAAATCTTAGCAGCAGCTGGAAGTCTGGGGTGGGTATTTTTAGCAATGCTTATCTAGAAGTGCTTTCTTAATTGTTTATTCACCACTTTAACAGTAGTATGAAAGGGTAAAATGGTTAGTAGGGGCTGCAGTCCCCTTGATTCACACAGTGATGTTTGGTATGAATCTGAGATTAATTCCCTTTTGAACCTTCCCTGAGGAATGATCCATAATTAGTAACACTCTGCTCAGATTGTATAGCTGGTAATGTTAGCAAAAATTATAAAATTATAAAATAAGAGCATAACAAAAAAATAAAATGAAATTAAATAATTCAGCTACAGCCTCCCCCCCCCCCCCCCCAATATTTCAGTTTCAAATTGGCAGTAGGAATAAAACAAGGGAGACTTCAAACTTACCAGGACAATATATGGGGGTGAGCAAGGCAAGAGTTATCTGATTATGCAACAGTGCTTAGTACATTAATTAATCATCCTTCAATCTCAAATTAGGGGCCTCTACAGTACTTTTTGGAGTAGTGGCTCAATCTTATTTAGGTTTTCGAAGCATGGGGATGGAATTAGTGGAAATACACAATATTCCTTTTTTTTCCAAAGCTCCAATTAGCCTGTATTACCTCTCATCTCTTTCTACCCTGCATGAGTTTTCTGGAACTTAGCAGTCCAAAGTTCTTGGAAACTGAATCCAAAGTGATGAGAGATTTTCATTAAAGATAGATTGGAAGTAAAACTCATGTCTCCATGTCCTCTCCTGAAGTCACCAGCTGACAAAGCCTGATGGCCATAAGTCAATTATCTTTTTACTGGAATGTCAGGACATAATCTATCAATAGTCCCCATGACCTGTCCATTAAGATCAATTGAAATAACCAGCTTTTGAGATTTAAGTTAAAAACATTTATTGAACTGGTTTCCATCTCTGCACCTTCTAGGTTTACAGAGGAGGCCAAGAAGGAACGACATCCCTTTGCATACCTGCCCTTTGGGGCAGGACCCCGTGGCTGCATTGGCATGAAAATGGGTTTGTTGGAGACAAAAATTACTCTGCTGAGGATTTTGCAGAAGTTTCAATTCAAGACCTGCCCAGAGACTGAGGTTTGTACATGCAGAGGCTTAAAGATCACACTTGTTAACTTAAGGGAGTTGACAGTGTGTCTTAGACAGGACAACAGGTTTGCCTTTGTGACTTCTCTTCATTTGAGAAAACTGTTAGAGACACTTCCATAATAAGGAGAGACCAGGCATGGACTGCGTGTTTTAAGCAAAATGTGATTTCAGATATATACTTTTTCCAACAAAAGGACTGTTACACAGCCCTGCCTTAGTGGAGAGCAGTATGGCAAGACCACAGGCAAAATGTCTTAATTCATAGAGGGTGAGAATGTGTGTACGTATTTCACAGGATCTCAGCACTTTAGAATATGCCTATTGCTACAGACATTGCACCCAGCTCTAGAGTTTATAGAGTTAATTTCTTTCTGTTCAGATCTACAGCATTCCTGGGTAACCACTGCCTCAGCCTCTGGCTGTAAATTCTATTTAATATTATACCACCACAGCTGACTGTAAAACAAGTACTTTACAGCTTCCACAGTGATCCTGCTATGAACTGGTCCTCCAGCAGAAATGTCTGTCTGTATGTGGGGGTGTCATACACACATACAACTGCACATAAGATGCTCTTTTCTCTTTCAGATTCCTTTGCAGCTCAAATCAAAAGCCACACTTGGACCAAAAAATGGAGTCTACATCATGCTGGAATCTCGCTAAAAGGGAATGTACATCCTGAAGCCTTTGTTAGTGAGTCACTGGGTATAATTATTTTTCAAAACTTCAAGGACAGACAGGAGCCTAAGTCCCACTGATGGTCAGTAGGTTCTTCCTCGCTGCTCTCCTGTGGGACAGCCTCCAGTCAGTTTTTAAAATGGGCTCCACAGTCTTTTTTGGATATTTTCAAATTGCTGTGAATAGTATCTACAAAGAAGCATCCCAATTTCATTTGCTTTTCTTCATCACACTTCTTTTCACCTATCTGTGAGAATGCTTTCCTCATGCTCAGTTTCCACAATTTACAGTAGATTTTAATTTCAATTCATTGTATGACACATCCTTCTCATGAACTTGTGAGTCCCTAGAGAAAGCCCCAAAGGCACCGCAGTTACAGCAGAAGACCTGGGATGCAGTGCATTGGATTTTTTTGTGAACTCCACTAACAATCAAAGCTGAGGCCCCTTTACAATGCTTGATCTCTACCTGTGTCTGTAAAGCCAGAGAAGTTACACCTCCTCCATGCTTTGAAGTGATTTTAAATACACTTAGATTAACAATTTGTGCTTGGCACATTCCATCGACATGACAGAAGAAGAATGAACCAGTAAAGTTCCAGCAGCTAAGACCAAAGAAATGAGGTGACAGCCATTTTTCTGTCTGCTGAGCTGCTGTTGGAGAGGTGGAGACAAAGAAGATACGAATTTAAAGCAAGCAGGAGGACTGAAGGAAATTTAAAGGTAATTAGAAGGTGTTGGTACCACATCTGCTTCATGGGGAGGCCTTTTCTTTCCAAACATTCCACTTGGCACCACCCCTGTCTAGCTTGAATCAAGGAAATTAAGTGTGCACTAGAGCTGGTGGCAGAGGAGTGAGATCCAGGATCATCAGACCCAGCAGGCTCCTGTGACACTGGAGCAGGTCATGTCCTGAGTGCCTCACCCCCTCAGGAAGGAGCTTGTCTGGTTGCCATCTGCAGCAGCCCCACGGATCTGTTCAAGCTGTGTGAGTGCACATGCATCTTCCCAGCCAAAACAACCGCAGCTTCCTCTCCTCACATTCCCTCTGCCCTGCACTTCTGCAAAGCCCTCACCTGCCACACAGTGTTGCACAAGAAGGTGGAAGGGGGCACAGCTGGGCCATCTGACCCCCACTGAGCACAGGGACATTCCACACCTTATGGCACCGTGCTCAGCACATAAAACTAGGGGAAGAAGAAGGAAGGGGGGTGACATTCAAAGTGATGGCATTTGCCTTCCCAAATCGCTGTTATGCCTGATGGAGCTCTGCTTCCTGGGGTGGTGGAACACCTGCCTGCACATAGGAAATGGTGAATTAATTCCTTTTTTTTGGTGTGTGGCTTTTGCTTTACCTATTAAACTGTCTTTATCTCAATCCATGAGTTTTCTCGTTCTTAAAATTCTCTCCCTCATCCCACTATGGGGGTGTGAATGAGCACCTCTGAGGGGCTGAGCTGCTGGCTGGGGTTAAACCACAACAACAGAACTGTGGGAAGAGATTGGTACAGTCCCAAGACCCTCTAAAAAATTCATTTATTCTTATATTTTTTTCTTTAAAATTTTTGTATATAACAAAAACTCTCGTGGCACTATATAAATAAAGACACACCTTAGGTTCTTTGCAAGTCTTGACCTTCTGCCTGCTTGACATAGTCTGCTTAAGGGTTCCTTAGGTACAGCATCTCTCTTGATGTGCACAGAGAGGTGTTGCAGCAGCAGGAGGAAGAGACTGACTGCTCAGCTTCACTTCAAGGATGGAGCCATCTGCTCACTGATGCCTGGCGAGGTCCCTGAGTTTCTCTCCAGCATCTTTTGCTGCCTTCTTCCCACATGCTGCCTGAACACTGATCAAATTACTGGATCTTGTTCCTCAAAGACTGTCTCTTCCTCTTTCATGTAATTTTTTTTTAAACAGATCTGTATAGGCAACAGTGGTGAAGTACCAATTGGGGAAGTCTTGGAATTGTTCCTTTTTCCATGGAGCATTTCTGGCATGCTAAACAGAATGCCCTGTTACAGACACACTGATTATATGAATTGCTGATGGAGTGATTGTTATTTATTTCAAAAGCAATATGCTGTATTTACCTTAGTTTCTACACATTATGCACAATTTTTCCCCCCCTAGAAATAGTGTGCTGGAGGCTGATTTTCTGTGTAGCTTACATACACAGTTGACAAAAAGCTGGATGGGCCTTGCCTAAAACTTCCCACCTACCAGAATGAGCAGGAAGTGTATTCCATCTGAAGTCATCTGTCAAAGGCTTGTTTGTATTCCTTACATGATTAGAAAGATTTTGTGTGCTTCATTTTTGAAAAAAATAAGCCCAGCCTAAATCAAGCTTTTCCCTTTCTTACCCATGATTTTGTATAAATTCTTCTTCCCAGTCTCTGCCTCTGCAGCTTAGGTGGTGTGGGTGAGCATTTAGCAGTGAAGACTGAGGCAGAAGGCATGGAGTACCTCAGCCTTCTTCATGTTCTGGGTAACCAAAGCTTCTGTTTCCTTCTAGAGTGGGCCCACATTTCTCTGGTCTTCCTCTTATCACCCACAGTGATACTGGTAGAAGCTTTTTTTTGTTACCCTTGACATTCCTGACCAGATTTATTTCTATCAGGACTTGCTTTAGCTTTCCCAAGCTGATCCCTGACTGCTTAGACAATTTCTCTGTATTCCTCCCAGGCTACCTAGCCTTGCTTCCACCTTCTGTAGACTTCTTTTTTGTTTGCTCCTTACTCATCCATTGGGTGTCCTGGCATTTTTTCCTCACTTCCTCTTTGCTGGGATGCATGACTCCTGATCTTGGAGGAAGTGATATTTGAATTTTAACAAGTTTTATTTGTTGCCTTGCCTTCCCTTTAATCCTGACCTGGAGGGTGTCAGTCAGCTCCTCATCCATCTCCAGGTGGAGCTCCATGCACTACTACACCTGGTAATTGATAGAGAGTGACACCCCCTTCTCCTCTCCTCTGTCCTTCCTCAAAAGCCTGTATATTTCCATTCCAGCACTCCCGTCACAGGAGCCATCCCACCACGTCTGCGTGAGGGCAGTGAGATCACAGACCTGCAGGAGTGCACATCTCTAACCTCATATTTTATTCTGCATGCTGCATATACTTGCAGAGAGGTATTCAAGTTGGGCTGGAGTGGCTGGATTTTTTTGTGCTGTTCTTCAGGTGCTCTCCTGCTGAGCTATGAATCCTCTCCAGGCTCTGTGCATCTCTTGCTGGCACTGGCATCAAACTGGTATGACTGGGATGCATTGAGGTGCCTCTCCACCAACATAATTTCAAATATTGATGCCACAGGAAGAATAAACAGTCCTAAAGTGGCTGCTGGTGTGCATCACATTTTACAGGCTTGGAAAATGAACCAAGAGTCTTTCTCAGCTGCATCCACGTTGAACATGGACAGTATGTGTTCAAGTAAACTCACTTGAGTCTGTGCTAAGCATCTTTCAACCGTTCTGCAGGCTTCTGGTTAGGAAGTGTTTTCACCTGTCAGTTTGTAGCACTATGGAACAGAGAAATTATTTTTGCATTTGAAGTCAGCTTTCTGGAAGTGCATCAACCCTTGTTCTACATGCAGACTGAGACAGACAGCTAGAGAAGACAGGAAAAAGCCTGCCAACTAATCCAGGAAGAGCCCCATGCCATTTGTTCCTTCTCATTAATGGTTGGTGATACAGCCACCAGACACTGCAGACATTGCACCAGGCACTCAGTGGCGCTGGACCTCACCCTGGCTGTGTGAGCTCAGCATCACACCCACAGAGTGAGCTGTGGCAGGGATCAGTGAGCCTCTGGAAGCACACATTTCCAGGAAAACAGGGCACTAGATTGCCAGCAGCTTTCCAAAACAGAAACTGCTAATGTCACTGTAATCACGGTGTGTTTGTGCACCTACATAATATGGTCCCAAACCGATCTTGAGCAGGGCTGGTTTTAGAATTAATTTTTAAAAAACCTCAAAAAACCCCCACAAAAACAAAGCTACCAAAAAACCCTCCAGAACAAAAGCAAAACAGTAACAACAAAAAAAACCCACCCCCAGCACTATGTTTATAATTGCAATAGCAAAACATAGCTTTATATCCTTAAGTAATGGTAACTATTTAGCATTCTGGTACAACATGCTGCAGTCAGCAGCAGTTGGGTCTAGGGAGGAACAAGGAAGCTGGTTTAAAATTCCTTTCCTCAGAAACAGCAAGTGTGTTTTCTTGCATTGCTGAGCTGTGAGTTTGTTTAAAATCGGGCACGTCTGTGTTACAAAAGGGTTTTAGTCATTCTCTGACAGCTGATACGAAGCAAAGGCTGCTTGGCAAAGGAAAGCTTCTATTAAATATGTCTTCTGGTCTTTGTAATGATGACAGAAAGCTGTCAGTATGAAATAGTATTTTTAAGGAACCTGCTGATAGAAAAAAAAAAGCTTTACAGTTTTGTACTTTAAAAATAGTATCCCTAGAAAAAGAGTTGGGTGGCAGAAATTATTATACTTCATGGATTGTAAATTGGAACTTTCTAGTCTTACCTAGCATTAAACTGCAAATTTCCTCTCTGTGTGAGATACTTAGGGCAATGATCACCTCCTCATTTCCCTTTGTTAATCATCCTGGACATAGCTTCACCTGATACCAGACTCTTCCAGGTGATTACAGCAGAAAGCAGGGCAAAAGAATTTAAAGCTGATTTATAAACTGTCACTGCTTGGTTTATACTGGCCCCACTCACTTTCTTCTGACCTTGAAAAATCTCGTGTTTCTAAGATGTTTTTCTCCCTGCACTGCAGGGGGCTGTGGCTACTTTCAAGGAGGCAGTATTCCCTCAGTTGCTAGGATTTCTGCATGCAGAGATGGATTTGTGATGGGCCTGAAGCTAGAGCAATGGAGCAATGGAGGCCGTGAAGTCTATCCCTTGGACAAACAGGGAAGCACCAGCTATGCTGCCCATGCAAAAGCCATCCCACCCGGATCTTCTGCTGGATGCACTCCAAGTTAAGCAGCATTTCTGCAATTTCCACTTGCCCTTTGGCCCTAAGGCAGCCTTGGTTCCTAGAAGCACAGCTCGTTCTCCAAGCAAAGCCCAGCAGCACTGAGCCCACCATGGCAGCTGGTATCTGCAGCCACCCAAGTTCCTCTCACCCACCAGCCCCTACTTTGCCAGGCTGCAGGTATCCAAACCGGATACTGCCACTCCCTTGCTGCCAACACTTAGACAGGATTTTGGCACCCACACATCATAAAATCCAGTCAGAATATCAAGACAAACCTGGCTCCAGGTAACCCTCATTAAAGGGTGCAGTGAGCTGCCTTTGGGTGGCTGCCAGCCCCTCTGCAGCACAGCAGGTGGAGGATCAGGGTTCACCAAGCCCCAAGCTCCACACCCCACTGCTGGCACAGCAAAGCTGTTTGGCTTCTCTGGCTGTGCCGTCTGTCTTGCCAGGATGGACCTGTTACTGAAACAGGAAACAACCTTCACAGCTTATCTTTCTCCTCACATGGCGTGGGAGTGAGTGACAGATTACTGCACTCTTCCTGCTCAGTTGCTTAAGTAGCCAAAAGAGATAGTCCTCACTCAGAAAAGGGGATCAATATTACTTTTTGCCTAAAGTTTGGATTTAATGCGAACATCTCTTTAATGTGTTCATTTCCAAATGCAAACCAAACAGCTGTAGAGGGACTCCTGCAGCTTAACAACAACCTCCAAACTCACAAGTGTATTGAAACATTGTCATTTCAGTATTGAAAGAGAGAAAACCATCAGAGGGAATTTACTGGTTTGAGTACCTGTTTGTTTACCATACACAAGAATGTTACCCCTGCAGTTTCAAAAGTGGAAAACATGGCAACTTTTCTGTGATAATGGAGAAATAACAGACAACAAAGTACAACAACCAGGCATTTTATTCTCTGTTTTACTTACACTCATACACAAACAAGAATCAAGTTAGAGGTTTTAAAAATACAATAAAAAAGTCAATAAAAATATTTCAACTCTTTGCCCGAAAAGGAATGTTTGTTTCAATTTTCTGCAGAAGATTAACATGACTTTAGCTATCCTAGTTCTTACCTGAAATTCTGCTTATTTTCAGAGGAAGAAATTCATACGACCAGTATTATTTGCCATTAACATGTAGATGAACATAGTTTTTGTTTTGGCAGAAGAACCTTATTCTGCACAGACAGGAAATCTTTCCTCCATAACTGCTATCCTCCTCAATGAAAGTACTATTTGCTGACATTAGATTTATCATTTATGTTCTATTACAAATATTCCAAAAGAAATAATAGAGTCAATTTGCCTGTCCCTATTGTTTCACTGGGATTAAACACAAATAAGAGATATTTTTCTTTAGGTATCATGCTGCTAGATTTGCAGTTTACAAAACGGGGGTCTGCACAGCCTTACTCCAGCTAATCTTGGCCAAGCTCCTGGCTCACAGTGCTGAAGTCATAAAGAGTTACCCAGTGAACACCTGGCAATCACCATCCAGATGAGTTAAAAAGAAGTTACAGAATGTAGCTGAAGATGAGCTTTTTTAGGCCATACAGAAAGTATTTCTTAAGGCTTCTGCAGTACAGTATAGCTAACTTATAGCTAATGTAGCACATTAATCCTATGATAAAGTATCTATATATGCATCAGCAACTTTAATCTTAAAAAAATATTTGATAGCTCAAGTTTTTTGATTGCACACATGTAAGCTGACTGCTCAACACTATTATCTTCTTCTGATAGGAATAATTAAATATTCAACCTAATCTTCAGATTTTAAAGGTTTCAGCTCTGTGGCTGAAGACAACTTCCCAGGTAAGCATGTTTTTTCTTGAAAGAAGTCCAACAACAACTTGATTACACAGGAAATCTGTCAATCTCCTCCACCCAAAGAGGTAGAACCCCTAATGAGAGACAGTCACTCGCCATCCTTCCCAACAGCCGTAAGGGAACCGTGAAGTTCATCCACAGAAACAAGGTACTGATAATCAAGCAGGACAAGCAGTATATTTCTCTCCTAAGTATGGTATTAAGTAACAGTGTGAGTTGCCTCCTCTGCTTCCTCCACAGCACCTGCCAGCACTCTTCTCTTTGTAGGCACAGTGAAAGTCATGAAAAACTTGTGTTCTCAGACATGAAATACAGTATTTATTTGATAGAGTAAATCACCCGAGTCACACAGCACCAAGCAACCCCTGTTATGCTTGTATCTTTGGTAATTGTTTTAATTGAGAAACTCAACAAGTGAAAATAAGTCTCTGTTCTTTTTCAACAAGCAAGTTTAATTTTTGAGGTTTTGTTGGTGCAGATTAAGTAAGGACAAAAAGGAAGAGTGCTACTAAGACTTTATGCAATGAGTTGAGCACAGATTGTACAATCACAGTTGCAAACACCTGAATGCCTACTGTTACAGGAGATAGATTACTAAAAAAACGTGTTTTATCCAGTTTTGAGTTAAAAGATAAACAGGTAGAGGGATAGCACCTCTGACCAATGAGCACATGTAGAAATCTATCCTGAAACAATAATTAAAAACTGTTTAAACTTGGCAGTCATGGCCAATCCTCATGCTACAACTATCAGCAAGTTCTTCTAATATATTTAGAAAGGTTCCCATAATATAGGGTAATGTGAAAGCTGCTACAAATAGGATACAGAAACAGGATTTTAGGAATTCTAAAGCATCCTCTATGTCTTTTTATGCCCTGTTTTCTATTACACAGAGAAGACAGAGAAAAAAATGTTTCTGAACACTCTCCTATCTGACCACACAGCTTCTTCAAAATCAATTTTTCCCTCTCAAGCCAAAAATAAAAAACTGTTTAAACCAGTTAAACATAAGGATGACAGGTTTTACTGCTATAGAAGTCTTGCAGATGCCTGGTATTCTATGAGATACTCTGGATAAATCTGCTGCTTCTCGAAGATGACAAAGATAGAAGGGTTTGAAGAGTTATTCACACAGCTATCATAGAATTTTTGGCTGTCCTTCATGGGAGGCCGAACATAATGAGAACTACCAAGAGTGAACTCCCCCACCAGCACTCGTGCCAGAAACATGGTCTTGGTGTTTGAGTCTGCCCCACAGTAGTTGTCAGAGTAAGATGCATCCCTTGCAAAATAGCTTCCTGCAGAAGAGACACCAAGACAGAGTTTATAAGACACTGAAATGGCAGGAACAAAGTGACACTGTGTGAAAATGAATTAATAAACAAATCTATTATGCAATTCATGACCAGCCTTTCCAAAGCCTTCACTTGTCCTCTATGTCTCTCTTAGTGGAAACAACCACTATGCACTTTTTAGTTTTCACAGCACACATATTAAAACCAATGTTTAAAACATTATGATAATCTTCTAAAAGATTTCCTCCTGACCCTAGATCTCCACCTCCCCCACTATCACCACATTTCTCTCCTGGCAGAGGCTACTAATATTTATCAGCACAGTTGGACTTGATCCTTGTGGGTCCCTTCCATGCTCAAAATACACTGTGATTCTCTAACATTTCTGAGAGTTACAAAGCATTCAAGCAGAAAGGTGTGTAGTCAACCAGTCAGCCTGACTCAGCTATTCCACTCGATGTGCTGGAAATTTCCTGTACATAGGATAATATAGAAGGATATAATCTGCTAACAAGGCAAAAACCTGTAACCGCAATGACATGTAGATTCTTGGGGGAAAAAAAAAAAGCCAGGCTGCTTTTCTGTAGGAACTGGGAGAAACTGGAAGAGCAGTAAGCCTGGAGTCTAGCAGAAACCATCCCTACAACTGACCGAAGGCTGTCTTTTCTTGCAAGTACTTAGGAGAGCAGAGATCAAGGCCTCTTAGAGTGCCTTAGCTCCAAATGACCCTTATGAAACTCAGCTCTGTTGCCCACATCATGACCCAGAGAAGCCCAGGACTGGCCAAGTACGACTTTGTAAAGTCTACCCCTCTGCAGTGAGTACTGAGAGCTTTTTAGCAAGTCTAGGATTACTGAAAGAGCTGAAAAACAACCTTTGCCATAGACTGTCCCATGAAGGCCGCAGATTCTCCAGTCAAAGTTTTGCTGACAGATGGCATCAATGTCTTTTTTACTGGTCCCATGAAATAAAAATCGCTCATCTGCAGCCTTTCCACCATTGCTCTTCTGCATTAGGTCCTTCTGCCTGCAATGAGAAGCAGAATCTTTGCAGTTCCACAGTGGGTGTCCCCACAGGTTCCAGCCACTCAGAAACAATTTTACTCAGAGAATATTCTGAAAATCTTTACAGTAAGGCCTAATTTGGGCATACAAACATGCTTTCATATTATACATAAATGCTTTACTACAAATGGTTTCTTTCATTCACTGCCTTCGAAGAGAGAGGGAGGAACCTCTATTTTTTTCCCTGAACACAGGAGTTTATATTAAGGCTTGCTCTCCATGAGTTTCATTTAATTTTGAAGGCTGTTTCAACTTTGACCACCTGCAAAACATTGAGCTAAATGTGACTCATTACCAGCTTCAAGGTTTCACTGGAAGGAAGCTGTCATGGACAGGCCTGGCAGAAGTCAGAAGCAATGATTCCTCCCACACAGCCCTGAATCTGACTGTTCTAAGCTCTGTGTCTTGACTGAGCTTTGGGTTTGTTGATACCTCTTTATCTAAATGTTGATACTAGGTAGGTATTTCAGTGGGAGAGTGGTAGCAGAGGCATTTCAGGAATGTGTGTTCCATCTTTAGCACAGCACATACAGCTAACTGCAGAAACAACACCATGCATACATAGCAGAGCAGTGTTTTACACTTACCATTGATACAGTTCCCAGAGGGATGGGTTCTGAACTCTACAAATCTTTTTAATAGCTGCTTTGGGCATTGTGCGCTGAAAGTCCACTTTGACTTTCTTGTATTCTTCAGAAGAACAGTCAAGTTCAATCAACTGCAAGGAAAAGTTTGAAAAGTTACTTTTGCATGTTTTTGTGCAGCCACTCAACCCTTCTTAATATCTGGGTCAAGATATATTTGCATGCATCAAATAGTATCTAAATACATAGCAGAAATGAGCACGTAAATAAATAAGGAATTGAGAATTTATGTTGCAGAAAACCAGATGATCTTTTTAGTTTATACTCCCTACAGCCAGTGAACACACACTGCACTGCCTGCCATGTTTCTAAATCAATTGGAGAGGCTTTATTTGAGCACTTTTAGGGAAAAGCATGGTATCACTACTAAAAATCAGTTCCTTACATGACAGTTCTGAAAGCAAGCAAAGCTTACTTGCACATTTTCGTAGGAATATAAAAAATGTCAACATTAGTGTTATTTCTCAGTGACAACTTGTTGAGGATTTGTGTTGTGCAAGTTAGTGATTTTTGGGCATCAGATAACACCTTTTCTGCAGGTACAGTTACTAGAGTTGACAGAGGAGCTGGTGGAAGCAGATAGGAAGTCAGAGAAGGTATGCCACACATGCATTAACTGGGTGTGTTACAAAGGTAAACAAGTTTACTCCACTGAAATGAATAAAATAATAGTAAATGTAATAAAAGACCCCATCCTGAACAAGCTGCCCTGACAAGCTGTGGAGTCTCTCTGGAGATATTCAAAACCTACCTGGACACAATCCTGTGTGACCTCCTCTAGGTGAGCCTACTTTAGCAGGGGAGTTGGCTTCTGTGATCTCCTCTTCCAAGCCCAACCATTCTGTGAACTCCCCTGGTTTCAGCAGCTCTCCATACAACAGCCTACAGCTAAGGGAATGGCTGCTCTGAAGTTCAGAGGCATCATTTACCTCTGATGCTTTCAGCACATGTTGGGACTTCAGAGCTGTGTACTTTGGGCACCAGTACCAGTCTTGTTAACACAGCAAATCTGCCAAGCCAAGGGATTAATAGCAGCAGTGAAAGTCCCTGCTGCCACAGTTTTACTGCCACCATTTGTTTAAATTTTGGTCTAGTTACACCTCCAGGTCTGCCCAGTGTGGTATCAGGTTTAAATTTACCTCTGTACTACATACAAACAGTCATTTACAAAGCCAGAAGAAACACTGAACTTGCAATGGAACAAACCTTACATGACAAAACTGACAGAAAGAAAAAACTAAAAAGCTCCAAACCTTGAATCCCAGTTCAGGCAGGGCAGATTTGTCCCAGTGAGCTGGAATGTTCTTAAACCCTTCTGTATGTTTAACACCCCTGTAGATTATAAAACATTACAAATAGACAAAATAAAACCAAACATGACATTTTATGTACATATTATACTAAAATTTTTGTCAAGCTTGGGGAGAATATAGGCAACTGAACATATTAAAAAATATTTCAAAGCTGTCATTTCTGTTCAGCACATGAAAATATTTGTTCCAAGTCATTGTGTCAAGACTTATGTCAGAAAGCAAGATGCCAAATGAGAAAAAAAGAAATATATACTCTAAAGTAAACACATAAGGATATCTCTTGCAGAGTTGAATGTATATATAGAAGCTCTACTGCACCAGGGGAAGTAAATACAGATGCATCCAGTATCACATCAGTGTGACTGAAACAGGATAGATACAACCCTCCCCTGTGCTTACACCCCAATTTTAATTAGTGTGTTTAGTTGCTAGTGTTTAGTTTTTAGTGTTTAAGCAAGGACTATGTGCTGCAAGGGAATGTGCAAAAATTGGCTGTTACGTGCAACTCTGTCTCCTTGCAGGCTCCCACCTTTTGCTCTACCTGTAACAACTACTGCTTTCCTTTCAGATTGTCTGGCTGCTCTCAAAAGAATTCTTCTGAACTTGCACTTAGCTTTGAAAATTACTCATCTCAGAAAGAGCTAGTACACACAAATGCACTACTACATGTTGAATTATTTCCTACATTCCCACACTTCCTGTGGCCAAGCCCAAATTTTCTTCACCACAGAGGTTCGTGGGTTCATTGAAAACTTCTGGCCAGGCTGCAACACTGTCCTGGCCAGACATGGTTGTGGGAAAGGCACGTCCCTTTCCTTCTCCATGTCTTTCACAACTGCCTTAACAGCTACTCCTTCACCCTACTTGCACCCATGGAGGACTCAGCATTTACAAAGCACTAAACCCATCACCTCAGAATGAGCAGTTGTGGTTTACCTGGCTTTTATCTTTTCCACCTCTGCCTGAGAGACAAATTTAGGTCTTCTGCAAATCTTCCTCTCTGTTTTGTAGCGAAGGTTTTTCTGCATCATGGCTGGGAAAAAAAAAAAAAAAACACCAAAAAAATCTCATGAACAAAGATATTTCTGAAACCCTTCACACTGCAGCCACATTTGTCACTAAGTTGTTTTGTCAAAAACATAGACCAAAAGGCTCCCTCCTCCTCATTTTGCAACTGAGATACATTTTTCCTACATTTAGTCGTAGATTTCAAACCCTGTAAACACAACCCAACATCTATCACAAACCATTTATTTTTATTGACCACCAAAAGAAACAAGTCACAGCAACCTGAATTTCAGAGGCATTCCTTCTGGATCTTGGAAACTCTGCAGCTACTGCAGAATTTCAATTAAGAGTCAGTACCAGCCAGGACAATGAGGCCTCCTCTTCAGAGCAAGATACACAGGAAAACAAACAAAAAAACCTCTTGACACTACCAAGCCTAGAAATTAAGTTCTGAAAGACATCTAAACTGCATATATAAAAGCCCAAACCTTAGAAAAGGGGTTGATTCACTATGCAATTTTCACTTCTAAGTTGGCCAAGTTTTCCCAGGATTGCTTTTGATTGAATCACAAACAACAATTAACATGTCCTTTCTGTTTTTTTGGTTTGGGGATTTTGTGTTTGGCCTTTTTTTTCCATGCAGAATGAGATAGTAATGAAAAACTGGATCAAAGACAACTACACCAAACTGACAGTCCAGGCAGGCTGATTCCCACCACTGTTCTACGTAATTTTTGAAAAGGATGCCAGGAAAAGCAACAGCTCAGAAAGGACAGTGCCATCGCAAGTGGCTTATATTTCCTGAACTCCTGGGAAACACTCCTTCCTACTTTGACATAGTCAAAGTATTTTCTCAGCCTTGCCAGACAGGATGAAAAGAAATATGTGCAAAAATTTTGCAATGCTAAGGATTGTCTGGACCATACACCTTGTCCAAGTGGGTTTTTTTTCTGTAAACCAGTGATTAAAGTAGAGCAGAAGCTGGCTTGTCAAGTCTTCTCAAAGTTCCTCACCATTTGTGTTACTGCCAGCATCAGTGTCAAACTTGGACATTCTGACAGAGATTTTGAAACGCAGCACAAGAACTCCTCAAAAATAAAAGCTTTGAAAGAATAGAATGCCACTTTGCTTATGTGAGCAGCTCTTATCCTGAGAACTTTGATAGAAACTCTGTCTCTGTAAACACTGCAATTCAAAGTCCAAACTTCTCTCTTCTATCTCCTGTAATAAGGTAGTTCAAAACCACAAGATATCTGGGAGGGAGGGACAAAAGAGAAAAACAAAGCAAATGCAACCTACACACAAAATTTATTTCATATTCATGTCTTCCAGCTTTGAAGGTCATCTTTGGAGAACTTTCAGCCAAATAAGCTTTCTCCAGGTCATCACTGGAGACAGTAGCAGCTGCATGAAGATCATCCTATCATGCCAAAAACAGAGAGAAAAAAAAGTTTCTCCTGGTCTGTTATAGGCAAGCAAGTCCAAAAACCACCAACTCTCTTATATATGGTGGCTGCAAGATACATCAGCATATGAGAAATCCTTGATTCAGAGTGACACATTCACCAACTAGACCAAGCAAGATGGCAGAATACAGAGTTCTACTGAAACTTCAGAGGAGGAGGCTTTTCTCAGAAGCAATGGAAAAAAATGTATTATTACTGTGATCCTATCTGACACAACTCACTGAGCAGTTATCTGTTGATAATATTTCTGACTCACCAGTGATCAGTCCCCTACCTGAACCAATCAAAATCACAAGGAAAAGACCCCATTAGGCCTTTAATGTCCATCTGTCCAGTACAAGTGAGAGGAAGAGGGTGACAAAAGAGGGGGAGGATATAAGCACTGTGCACTTTTCAGTAGCTCTTCACTTCTCACACAGTTAGGAGTCTCTCCATTTCTCCACACTTACTTGCTTTCCATACTCCTGCCACATGCCATATTCATCTTTCCAGTACCAGATCCATTCTGTTGTAAGGATGAAGTGAGGGGGTTTGGTCACAGAGGAGGCTGTAGAAAGACGTCTGACTTTTTTCAACCCACAGCACATGCCATAAAAACAGATACTCAATGGGAAGACGTACCCTTCAGTAAAAGCACAATCAAATCTATTAAAAAATGAGGAAAAAAAAATCAGAACTGTTTGTGAAGCTTCACTCATAGATTCAGAAGCCCACTACAAATTTGAAAATTCAGGCAATCTCACCCAAAAGCAGAACACTAAGGTGCACTTTTCACTACAATGTGTGCTGTGCACCTTGCACTTTTCACAACTCTGTATGCTAGCTCTATTTTGTGTTTGTACACATTTTGCATTACAGTATTATGTCCCACATTGGTTCTATGGGCAATGATCATAATCCACTCCTAAATTAGTGAGTTACATAAGATGAACAGAAACAGCAGAAAACAGGCACTCCCTTCTTCTTGCTGACCAGCTATATTCTAAAGAGAACACTGACATAACTTAAGAAGGGCTTCAAAGAGCCTGTAACATAAGAGAAAAAGTTTTCCAGCATGGAATGTGGCATACTGGTATGAGAGCCTTCCAATACTCTGTGCTATACAACCAGTTCCAAACTCTGAAAGGTATTTCCATATTCTTCACATGCTCTGCTCCCAAGAGTATATATAGCATACATCTCTCTCTCACTCTCTCCAGGTATTCTGCCAGTTCCAGGATATGGACTGTGGGAAAAGGGGAAGGGAGGAGCAAATCTCATGTAAAGTGAGGTCAGTAGAAGAATGTCAAATAAAACTACTTATGTAATGACTACATTAGAATTGCAGCAATTTATAGCCACTAAGCATCTGGTACAATACAGCAAACTCCAAACATTATAAATTTTTATAAGAGTTTATACCTGACATTTTTTGGGTCACAATATGCACCTTCTATTTCTTCCATATTTATGAAGTCCTTCCAGGTATTATCCTGAGAGTACTGCCATCTATATGGCAAGTGAAAATGGGCTCTGATACACTTTCCTGTAAAAGTTTTTTTAAAAAAAGAAGTAGGAGATGCATTATTTTGACAGGCTATGAGAGAACTCCAACATTTCAGGGCTGTGTACCCAGCTGGTGAAATCATCAAAAGGATAGCTAGGAAAGTGTTCACCTATGGCACCATTACAAGCAATAGTTCAAAATTTTTCAGCATAAGCAAGCAACATTTGAATTTTTGGGCTTAGGTAGAAGTTCAGTTTCTGTATGTACTAGACTCTCTTTGCACATTAAAATTGCACAGATCATTCTCAGTTGCAGAGACAAAAAATGATCACAGCCCCTACAAGGCTATTATTTAATAAATAGAAAAAAATGTATTTATGATTAACCACTAAATCACAAAGAAATTCAGTATTACTGAAGAAAAATCCAAAGCCTAGCACTGCTTAGTTTTAAGATAGGAGAAGGACTGTTACTGTTAACTTCAGATGGTAACTAAGTACAACACAGCCATTTACTCCCATTTCTTTCAGTGAGATGGGAGAACAGGAAAAAGGTAAATCTATGGAGGCTGAAATCAGAACAGTTTAGCAACTGAAACAAAATACAATATAGCAAGCATACGTATATATACACATATATATACATATATATGTACACACACTCTTGTATATCTATAATGAAGCTAACAAAAAGTGAGAGAGCAATAAAGCCCAAGAAATACAAGTGATGCACACTCTGATTGCTCACCACCCACTGACTGATGCCCAGCCCCTTCTCCAGCAGCAATCTGCCCCTCCCAGACAACTCCCACAGTTCATGCACTGAGCATGATGTTCTAATGGTATGCAATAGCTCTCTGACAAGTTCAGGTCAGCTGTCCTGGCCATGCTCCTTCCCAGCTTCTTGTGCACCCCCTCATTGGCAAAACACAGGCAGCTGAAAAATTCTTGACTTTGGGTAAGTACTACTTAGCAACAACTAAAGAATCAGTGTGCAATCCATCTTAGAATCTCATACTAAATCCAGAACGCAGCACTGTACTGGCTTCCAGGAAGAAAATTAACTCTGTCCCAGCCAAAAGCAGGGATGTATCCACCACTTATTCTACACTATTTACACCATGTCTAGGTCCCACACCTTCCAACACAACCCAGTTAACAATCATCACCTTTCTCCTCCTTTGATAAATACACAGGGACTAAAGGAATGATGTGTTTTGATAAATACATCATTCCTTTAGTCCCAAAGTCCTTTGCCCTTCAGTAAGTCTCCAAGAGGCCCCACAAAGAAGAGCAATGGCAGCAGTGAGCCAGGTATCACGAGTGTTACTCAGAGTTCAAAGTGTCAGTGTGCAGTCACTCCTCAACGGGAATGAAGGTGACACCACCAGTGCACATGTGCATAAACCCGAGGCCAATTTCCACAGCAGAACAAAAGGAAACTTAACTACAGGGAAAGTCAAGGAGAAACTGCACCACACAGTTCATATGAGAAGGCATTCAGTACACAGGTCAAGAACATCAAGGAAAAAAAGGATGATAAAAAAATCAACCAAAAAGCTGGCAAAGCAGCCTTGTTCCTGGACACCTTGGAACACTTTGAAAGGGAGACAGCTAAGACAGATGGAACGGAAGAGTACTAGAAGAAGCAATGGGGAATGTAGAATTCAGAGTATCTTTCATATCTTTCCTGTTTGGAAATGTGACTCCTATCATTCAGCAATCCCTTAGGTAAACACAGGTGGAGTAGCCAATCTTCAGCACAAGCAGATTCCAGAGAAAAACAAAATATCCTTGTTTGGTGTGCCAGGTCAAACACTTTCCTACAGCAGTCAAGACAGCAGTGAGATTTAACTAAACATAAGCATAAACCCATGGAAAGTTTCCCCTTTCTGTGAAAGATGGCTACCATTTCCTCTTTATGACAACAGAAAAACAGGCTGGACTTGACACAGTCTGTACTGATACTTGAGACAACCTACCTTTAAAGCCACAACTTCTGTACAGATGATGTAAACATATCTGCTCTGATTCATCCTCCTTTGAAGCTGAGGAATCCCGTCTAGTGCTGGGTTTTCCATCTAGAGGGGGGAATTGTAACTATTAATGCACTTCAGTGAACAATGCCTCTTAAAAGTGCTCTTATCCCTAGGGAAGAAGCCTAAAAGCAATGTTTGTAACCACCTAATTGCACTCAGCTCCAGAAAGACAAGGAAACCTTTGAGAAACTCGGATACTCAAAGTCCCTTCCCTCTATCCATCCTTTCCAAACTTGATTTCCCTGTGACTGCTGAATTCCTCAGATACAGATTTTAGCTATCCCCACAAAACAGGAATAGAATTCAATGCCTTTATACTTCCAGATGGACTTGAGTTAAATGTGCATTCCACACAGCTGATCACACTGGCAGCTATAAAATACAAAGTTTCAAAATCTGATACTTCTGTAAATTAAAGCACATTAAGGACAGGAAGAAGGAACTGCAGGCAGAACGGCAGAGATGAGCATACACACTTGAATTCTCCTTTGTGTTATCCTTTTTTTTCCCTACTAAATCATACTTAACTTACAAGTCTAAAGAACTTCAAAAGAAAAGTGCAAACAAAATATTACACTTCCAAAAAATAACTAGGATAGTCCTGTTTGTGAATTCTTGTGCCAGACAATCACTACATTAAAGAAAAACAATTAAATAGTTTATAATCAGACAACCACCACTCCTGTTCTTAAACAGGTCTCTACCTTTACATATTTTACCTAAAAAACTCCAAAATCATAGAGCTCCCTACTTCCAGTTCCTGTTAACACTTTTTGAACAGCAAGTTTGAGACTTTCATAAACACCAACACACTATTTCTCAGAAACCTCTCTTGACTTCACTTGTCAAGACAAAGATCTCTGTCAATGAGATAGGTACAAGGTCCCTTCTAAAACACAAATCAAGATGTAAATTCAGTTTTCTTAATGACACTAGTGAAAATATTAAATTCACTACTGTGACTCTTTTGATGTATTCAAAAGATGGTATTATTTACCTTTGCATGGTGAGGATTTGGCATCTTCTATGTCATACATGTTTCTGTTGCCATTTTTTATGTCATACATGTTTCTGTAAGTGGAAGGTAGTTTCTTAACCATCTCTGAGCTCATCCCCTGTCTCTCCAGTTTCTCAAAACATTCTGGATTTAATAAGTCGTGGGATCGTTTGCAGCTAGTGCCAAATCTGCACTGACCCCGCAAAAAGTACTGGCAAACATGAAGTTTGGTGCAGGCTGTTTTAAAGGAACAAGATCCATGAAGTCCATCACCTTTGTTATAATGCAAGCAGACCTTGGGAAGAAAAAGAAAAAAAGAATTTAAACACTGAAGTACAATGTGCACATTTAGACTGTTTGAATCCATGATTTTCAATTTTTTTTTACAGCTACAATGTGCATACATTTGCTTCTGAAAGAAACATTTCTTCTTGTTTCCATTTTCCAAATGATTACTTGATAGCTTTTCTTTTTCCCTGCTAATGTTTAGAAAGATCTTTCAAAAGACAACATTCTTACAGACATTCTCAAGATGGGATTTAGTGCTAAATCACACCTCTTTAATTTTCTAGTTTTGGAATTTTTTTGACCCCAACTTGATGGTAAGAGGTACTGAATCTGGCTGGGATGGAGTTAACTTTTTTCATAGCAGACCATACCACAGTATGTTTTGGGTTTGTGACCAAAACAGTGTCGATAACACATCCCTTTGGTGTGTTTGGGTCAGCTGTCCTGGCCATGCTCCCTCCCTCCCTTGTGCCCCTCCTCACTGGCAGAGCATCAGAAGCTGAAAAGGCCTTGACTGAAAGTAAGCACTCAGTGGGTTGCCAATGTGATCTTCATAATGAATCCAAACCACAGCCCTGTTCATGATACCAGTAAGAAAATTAACTCTATCACAGCTGAACCCAGAACAGATAAACACCACACAGCCTCTCACTCACTCCCTCCAGGGCTGAGATAAACACAGTTTAATACAGCATAAAAGGAAGAGGAAACAATAATGATGATAGAAGAACAGACAAAACAAGCAATGCACAATGCAGCTGCTCATCACTCACTGACCAAAGCCCAGCCAGGCCCCATCGGTGTGGCACCACCCCTGGGCCACCTCCCCCCTGCTCCCTGTTCAGAATGATGTCATGTGGTATGGAATACCCTTTTGTCCAGTTTGGGTCAGCTCTCTTGGCTGCATTCCCTCCCAGCTTCTTGTGCACTCCAAGTCTACGGGCTAGCAGGGCAGTATGAAAAGCTGAAAAGTCCTTGATTTGGAGCAAGCACTGCTCAGCAAAAACTAAAACATGAGTGTTATCAACATTGTTCTCATCCTGAATGCAAAACACAGCATTGTACCAGCTCCTAGAAAGAAAATTAACTCTATTCCAGCCAAAACTAGGAAATAGTCCAAACCGGACAAAGAGATATAATATTCCATGCCACATAATGTCATTCTCAAAAAAAAAAAAAAAAAGAGAAAAAAAAAAGAAATAGTGGGGAAGGGGACAGAAGGAAGGTGAAAGAAGAGGGAGATGTGTCCCTACAAGGCAGCACTTGCTCAGAGACTTATTGGGCATCAGTCTGCTTTGAGGTGGTGAAGCAGAAGTTTCTTTGCATCACTTCTCCCTGCTTTCTTCCCTTTCTACACTGTCTTTATCTCTATTCACAGGTTTTGCTACTTTAGTAGCTTGTTAATGCTCAGCTCCTCTGCTCGTGACAGGGGAGTGGGTGAGGGACTGTTCAAGAGCTTAGCTGCCAGCCAGGGTCAACCCACCTCAGGAGAGAACAGAAGATGCAGATATATTTTTAGATTTGCATTAAGCTAACTAAATTGACACCCAATATCTCCATCTCTGTCAAGCCTCTTGCACATTGTGATGCTCCCTGAAACACAAGACTAAGAAGCTGTTACAGTAACACTCACCTCTGGTAAGAGGGAAGGGTCATTTTGAAGCAGAAGCTGGCAAAGTTCATCATGGTTTAAATTCTCAAGTCCATATTGCTTTAGAACACGGAGATTGTGGTCTGAGTGGAAGCTGTGAACAAACCTGCATCCCTTCCTGGAACTCAAGAAACCCAACATCAAAACTACTGGCATTATTTTGATACCCCATGGGCATTACACTGAACAGTTGGAAAGGCACACCAAATTAGCTAGGTTCAGAAAAATCCACATTGCTCATCCATAAAACCATTATGCGATTTGCAAAGCAGATTACATAATTACTCAGAGGATAATTGCCACGCTACTTCTGATTCACAGCCATTACAGCCTCAGTGCACTCCGACAATATCCGCATTTCTAACCTGCAGCTCACAACCACAAAACCGCCAAAGCTCCAGAGCATCACCCCCTCTCAGCCGATGAGTGCACTGCCCAGGGTCCCACAGCAGGGACATGAGGGGACACCCAGCTCTAGCTCACTGCCCAGGGTCCCACAGCACAGAGATGTCAGGGGACACTCAGCTTTAGCTCATTGCCCAGGGTCCCACAGCAGGGACAGGAGGGGACACTCAGCTCTAGCTCACTGCCCAGGGTCCCACAGCACAGGGATGTGAGGGGACACTCAGCTCTAGCAGCACAGGGATGAGAGGGGACACTCAGCTCTAGCAGCACAGGGATGAGAGGGGACACTCAGCTCTAGCTCACTGCCCAGGGTCCCACAGCACAGGGACGTGAGGGGACACTCAGCTCTAGCTCACTGCCCAGGGTCCCACAGCAGGGACATGAGGGGACACTCAGCTCTAGCAGCACATTGCCCAGGGTCCCACAGCAGGGACATGAGGGGACACTCAGCTCTAGCTCACTGCCCAGGGTCCCACAGCACAGGGACGTGAGGGGACACCCAGTTTTAGCTCATTGCCCAGGGTCCCACAGCACAGAGACATAAGGGGACACTCAGCTCTGGCTCATTGCCCAGGGTCCCACAGCACAGGGATGTGAAGAAACACCCAGTTTTAGTTCATTGCCCAGGGTCCCGCATCCCAGGGATGAGAGGGGACACTCAGCTCTCCCCTGGCACGGCCCTGCCCGCGGACAGGGAAGCGCCAGGATAACGAGTCGGGGAGGAAGTGCTGCGACCCAAAGCTGCGAAACCACCGCCTATGTCTGCCTCCTTTGCAAAAACAAACACACAAATAAAAGGAGCCGGGCAATGAGCATTTCCGACGCTCATTTTTCTCTTTGCTGAGAGCTCCTTCCCCTGAAGGGGCACACCGTGCCCAAGGCCGAGCCCCCCGCGATGGCGGCCGCCCCCCGCCCCTCACCTGGCCAGCTGGTTGCGGCAGAAGCCCTTCAGGTGGTACTTGCAGATGTGCAGCTGCCCGCACTGCCCCGGGCAGCCCGCGACGTGCTCCGGGCACAGCCGCACGGGGGTGGTGGCCACCACCACGGCCACCTCGGGCTCCGCCGCCGCCGCCCGGCCGGGCCGCCGCACCAGCGTGAAGCGCTGCGCGTCCCGCAGCACGGCCGCCAGCTGCTCGGCCGAGGGCCGGCCCGGCAGCCGCCGCCGCAGCTCGCCCTGCTCCAGGCAGCCGCCGCTGGCGCACAGCGCCCGCAGCGCCTGGACCGCCAGCGCCATGGCCGGGAAGCCCCTCCCGAGACAGCGACGGAAACGGAAACGAAAGTGAAAGAGCCCGAGAAGGAAGCGGGGCCGCCTCGGCTCGCAGTCCCCGCTCTGCCCCCGCCGGGGAGTGGCTTGCTGTGGGTGACCCGGCGGCACGGCCCTTCGCCTCCCTCCTCTGCCCGGCTTTTAGGATGTATTGACCGTTTTCAGTCACATGTCACCAAAAAGGAATGGCAGCTGGGAGGTCACACATTTCCTGTAGGAGAAGCAGGGGCAGGGATGAATGGAGCATCAGCCAGGTGAATGGAGCTTCACCACCTTAAGTTGCAGGGAGAAGGCTGGTGTCTGAATTCTGCCGTCAAAAACATCTCAGTTTAAGGTTTCTGACCTGTGCCAGTTTTCTGACGATACATCGTGAAGGCTGTTCTCACACTCATTTCAATATCTAAATTAAAAGCTCGGTCGTGGTCACACATCTGGACACACAGCTGCCCTGCTTGCAGTGCTCATAGTACCGCGGGTGGTACACCACTGCTTCTGCCGGCTCAGCAATGTCCTCATCCTCTGGGAACTCACAAACTCTTTAGAAGGGTGCCCATCTTTCAATGAAGTGCTTTTGTCTGGGGCATTTTGGCACTCCTGGTTCTGCATCACAGTCAGAAGCATGCTTTAAATGGTGGCAGAACAATGATGCAAAGTGCCATCATTTCAGTCAGACTAGCAGTGGAAGGCAGACTCTCACCAGTGGTGGCTCTCATTGAACAAAATTCCTCCTTTGTTCCTTCCTTCTTTTGCCAGTTCTTTTGTGCCTTTCCCCTTGTCTCGTCTTACTTCCTGCTTGCCCTGTGAGATCGGGAAGGAAATGACAAAAAGTAGAATCTAGATAAGCGCACTGAACAGAAAAACAGCTCTAGTCAGGGTACAGGTACAGGTTCATTGAGATCTGTCTGTGGCTTTACTGTGACAGGCCATCAGCAAATGTTTAGGAAGCAACATGAGAGGCTTGCAGTATCACTTGTTCTATGGAATTCCATAGCTTGGACTGTCTTTGTCATCCTTTCTTCCTAAGGACAGTCTTTACTTGAGGGGCAGACCTGCAGATGGGCATATTTGTTACTGACAGTCACCTGGTGGTAAGGCATTTTAAAGAGAGAGATCACACACCACTGACAGTGATTGACAGTATCACACAACAGTTGAGGTGGAAAGAGGCCGTAGGAGGTCATCTGGCCCAAACCCAAATCCAGCTGTTTCATCATTATGGGTGGAAGCCTCCTAATTTTGGTGTTTTGTCTAATGATCTCAAATTACTGGATAGCTGTTTACTGCCCCATCAGTAGGAAACATCTTGGATGAACCAAAACTCAGGGACCCCTTTAGCATAAAAAGCATTGAAGCAGCATTGTACTTGTTAACCCTCATTCTCCCCAGCACTCATTTACTTTTTCTGACCTAAAATCCATCCTATCAAACCAGCTCCCAACTTTTTACATCTTAAAGATCTGTCCCAACATCACTGTGCTGTCCAGGTAGCTGTTTCAACTGTATGTCCATTTCCTTATGCATCTGAAAAACCCCATTCACTTGTCAGAAATATGGTAATTTTTTAATGATAAAGTTGGTTTGAATGACTACACCAATATCAACATTATATAGAGAGGAATACCAAGAAAGAAGAGCAGTGTAAGATCAGGGTTGGAGGGCTGTTTTCAGGCAGCTTTACACCAAATTCATTCCAAAGTGTTGGTGTGTGTATATCACAGGAAAGTTCCTGCTTTGCAAGAACTCCTGAGTGTGTTTTTTGAGGCTCTGTCATTCTGTCTCTTTCTCATGGAGAACAAAAGTAGAAGTGTGAAAACAAGCAACGATTGATGCAGAGAGAAGGTTTGCAGAGATGCCTTTGAATTACAGCACCTTCCCATGCCTGAATTCATACCCAAAATAAATTGTAGCTTATTCTTTCTCACACAAGTTTCTTGTAGTTTGTTCTGTGGCATGTTCCTCAGGAAGAATAAGAGTACCCCTTTGATTTGATAGAACTTCCCCACCTATGAATTATATATAAGCAAAATTGTACTTTCTTCAGAAGAAGGAGAGTTACAGCTAACAGAAAAGTCAATTTCCATTTGTAAAATTAAGTGCCATTAGACATGAAGGGCACCTAAGGCAAGTGGCTCCTCTTCACCTCTCAAATACTGTAATTAAAGGTAAGGCTGTTTTCTTAAACGCCGTTGTAGCATAATTGCATATGAACTGTTCTGCCTACAGGTAATGACTGCTGTGCACATTGGTCCTGAAATAAGCTGCCTCTAAGCAGTTCCTAAAGCTCCTGTACAGCTGCTGAACTCAGAGCACGTGGGGTTTTAGTAATTGTGGGACTTCAGGTACTGCAATTTCAGTGAGACACCTTTCTTAAAATCTGATGTATTGTGCTATGAAAACTTTACTTTAGAAATTAGCAGATGTCAGTCATTAGACTAATATCTTTATTTTTAGGAACAGTTTGTGGATAATCGTGTTAATTTGAACTACGGCATCATTTCTTAATCCTATTTGCATCAATATTCAAAATGTAGTAGTTTTATGATTTTCCTGTGAATTTTCATATGCATCTTTAAAACATCCATTGTTGTTATGGTGCAAGGTGCCTCCACTTCCCACCCCATCCACATGTTTCAGTCTTTCTCCCAGCTAGCATGGTGAAACTTCTATCCTTACATTGTCTGTCGTGGGAGATGATGTAAGGAGAATTGGCAGAAGAAGACAGAATATCTTCTTGATATGTTTGTTTGCAGGTGTTTTTGGTTGCCTGTGAATCTACATTTAAACACACAACTGAA
This sequence comes from Passer domesticus, assembly GCF_036417665.1. Classification (NCBI taxonomy): domain Eukaryota; kingdom Metazoa; phylum Chordata; class Aves; order Passeriformes; family Passeridae; genus Passer; species Passer domesticus. The sequence continues at coordinate 72,705,738 of NC_087478.1, forward strand.
GGTTAGTTATTGTCCCAGTGATGGTCTGACAACATGGTTAAACACAGCTAAACTTTCCATTATTTTGTCTGCAACTGGTTGGTTTATAATGCCTTGTATTTGCTGTTTATCAAACACATATAATTTATATATATTCCTTTTCTGAATTAAGTATAGGTGTCCCATTCACCTAGGTCAAAATCAGTAGAATTTTATCCCAAAGAGTTGGTATGTTGGGATTCCATGTTTAATTAGTTCTTTGCTCAGAATTGTTTTGAGTGTTTTATCTGAGGACCATGCACTCTTTGGGCTTGTACAGTTGGAATCATTCCCATCATCCTATTGTTTCTGTGTATTTACAGCTAGTGTTTCTGAAATCCCAGCTACAATCCCAAGAGTCTCCTAGAGACATGCTAACCTAAAAATCAACCATCCAACAGGTAACACATGCACCCACAACTTGAAAGCAAGGAACAGGAAACTCGGTTCTGTTGCAGTATGTGAATAGCACCAGACTGTGGGGCTGTTGGCTGTCCCAGGGATCTTGCAGCCTCTGCAAAGAGCAGGATAAATCCTCATTTTTTACTCTTGCCTCAGGATACAAATGTAAACATATGTTTTTTCATGCTAACAGTATAGTCTGGGCAGGGTCTAGGATAAATTGTCTGTTTTATAAGAATAAACCAGCCTAATATAACTTGCAAAAAATTTGTATAGTTTGATTCATTACATAAGTAAGTTTCAAAAGGTCTTGCTTGTGAAAATAAAAATAAAATTGGGCTGAAAATTTACGGTATAGTTAATGATGCTCTTATTTGTCACTGGCACACTTCTAGTCTTATTCTGTTGAACATTTTATTACTTGGTGCCAGTGTAAATGTCTGTTTATTGTGTAAGCCTTATGCTTTCATTCTTTTTCATACCCTCAAAAAGGTAAGGTATTCACACATGCCCATAACCTTGTACACTGGATTTTTCAACCTTTCAGAAACCTCCTAAGAAGCTCCTTTAAAACTATGGTGATCCTCAAATGAGCAGTAAATTAGCCCAAGTCAGAAGCCTATTGCTGCTCTCACAGGAGTTTTTCCTGCATTTGCCACTGTATTATCCACTGTCTATATTATCTACAGTTCTAACATACTGAATCTCAATGTGTCTGTTAATTCTGCCTTTAAGCATTCCACTTTCAGATGGGAGTGACCTCCCTGTTGACAGACAGTGAGCAGCAATTCTATTTTCTTTAATGTAGGAGTTGCCACCAAACCACTAATCTTTGTATCGCAATGATTTGCTTATCATGCATGCAGACCCAACAGTTCAAAACTCATCACTTTTTAAAAGTTTTTTGTGAGTGAAAAAGGAAAAATAACTTGTCAGGGACCAAGACTGTTACTGAATTCTGTCACATTTCATTCTGCACTGCAATCAGCAACAATACAGAAGTTGCCCTCATCATGTGTTGTTTCATCCTGTGCTGGACAAAATATAAAATTCCATTGGTAAGGAGTTACCTCTATCTATAAAGAGATATGTTCATGACATCAGGCAATACTTATGAATGAAAATGTTATGTCTGTAAATAGTAGTTCAAAAAACCCTTGCTATATTATGGCTAGATGGTTGTTATTTTTATAAGGTCAACCTGGTGGGGAACACAAAACTGAAGGGATTCTCAATTCTAGCCACTCATAATCACAAGCAGCTAAGTTTTGAGATATCTATTTCAGAAACATCCACAATGTAATCTTCAGACACCCTGAGCCTCAGGAAGCTCTTCAGGGCTTTTGTGTGAGACCTGGTGTGTCTGAGCACACCAAGGAAAAAGCAGGATCTTTGTCACCATAGAAGATAGACAATACATTTCAAAAGGAGAGGGTATGTTTCTCAGACATTCTGCCCAAAGCCTTTGAAGATGTGATATGGGAAGATGGCAGCTGCTTATGGGAAAGCAAATATTGAAAAACAAAACCCTTAAAACTACTTTTGCAAAAAAATCAGAAACTTCCAGCTTTATTTTCCTGCTAGTTCCTACTTTTCGTTGAAACTTCCTTGTGGCAGTGAAAAAAACTCTCCAAGGTTCTCTTGTGACTTTTTATTCTATGAGTTCGTTTTATTTTCTCTGTGTTCAACAACTAAATTCATAAATGCTTGTGCACTGACACATCACCCAGGATATCACAGGGTATTGATTTGGAGATCAGCAGAAGCTACTTGTGGTGGCAGGGGATAAACAGGAGGAACAAAGGGTTTCATCAAAAGCAAGCAGCAATCAGGTGCTTTCAAAAGCATCTTGCAACAGTGTACTGGATGTGTAACTAATGTGTTCATATTGTCTTAAATATCTGCCTAAGATTCACAATTCAAACAGAGGCTTGGTAAAGGGAGACCTCTCTTGCACATTATATTCAAGAGTGTACAGTTTAACTGGAAGTGTAGCAGTGGATTGGGAGTATATTCAGAATATTAATCTATTAAAGGGCATTCTGCAGAAGAGTACTTCCAGTAGGACCAAAGCCAGTATGATCTGTAACATGCAGTTCACTGCTGATGTTGAAAAAAGCCTCATTTCAGAGAAGTCAGTTGTGTTTTTGGTCCTTTTTGTTGAGTGATGACACATGAGAGAGGTTTGTTTTTCTCCTGGGTACCCATTCCAGCTAGCAAGATAGTCTGACTAATATGAATTATCTGTGGTTGATCTGGGCAAGGCAAGTTTTCTACATGGACACAGAGCAAGCATGGCTATCAGCTGAATTGCTTTTAGCCCATTTTTTTTAACTTTCTTGCCACACAAGGGCCATCTACCTATGTAGTACCTTATAATTTCTGTATAAAAATACATTCTGTGTATTTTTTGTATAACGCCTTTGAAAGACTCTTAAAATAAAAGTAATATGTCTGCTGAAATGTAGCACGTGGAAATACTGCTTTTGTTCTGCAAGAATTGTGCTAATGTATGTTAGCAAGTTTCAAGCTCCATTAAAAAAAGAGGAACTGATTTGCAATAACCATTATACTGAGTCATATAAGTCTTCCAAAAGTAGATTTATGATTTACAATTTCCTACCATTCTCATGGGAATTCCGTACTTGCAATAGTGATTATTTTAATCAAAGCTGATGATGTTTTTTCAGGCTTATTTTCCTTTCATTTGTTGCCTTTCGGTTTCCAAGTTATTACTGGTCTGTGTAATTTTCTCAAGCAAATGTTTTTGGTTTTTTTTCATAAGTCTTTGTGTTCTGAGATAGCAAAAGAAAGAACTCTGACAGGCCACTTGTGGGATTTATTATCACTGATGCTAATATTTAACTGTAGGTAAATAATAATGAGTAAGAGACAGTCTGGTTACTCTGAAATTATACACAGAGAGAAATATAGACATCTGGGTTTTCTGCTTTTAATTTTGCTTATTAAAAGAAAAAGACCTTATTTTTCTCTTTCCTCATCAGTGTATAAAATTGTTGCTTGATCTTGCACTACACATATCAAGATTTTTATGTCATGTTTGTGTTAGAAGGCACGGGGCTGCTGAAAATGAATGAAAACATGAAATATGGAGAGCAGATGTACCAACTCTCTGGCTTCTTAGCCACAGGCATCTTTCAAGCTCCAACTGCATCCCACAACCAGCTGGAGTTTCCACAAAGCAAGATCAGCCCAGACCATTTCACAAATGGAACACTAGCAATGTATTTGTTGTGTCTCAACTCCAAGCTTTCCCAGAGATTCCCATTTCTACAGCTTTCTGGATTATGCTGTATGTGTTTTTTGCTTCTAATTATTCTGAGATTTTGTTGTATTAGTCATTTTTAGAGATGAATATTGAATATCTGAGAACTGAGGGAAAGGAATTTTTAGCTCATTACAATTTTTTAAATGTTGTTTTATATGAATGCATCTATCAGAGTCAAAAGTCTTCAAAATATTTTTGGGAAAAATATATTGCTGCTTAAATCACCTCTGGTGAAGCCCCTGATTTTTTTTTTTTTAGGAAGATGAAACTATATTCTACAGCAACAGATTAGTAGAAATCCCCAGTCCTTGCACATATGAAATCTTCTTCAAAAGGATATTAAGATTGCAAATAAAATAATCAAAAAGTTAATTACAACAAAAATTAATTACAACATGGCCAAATTAAGTTGACTGGTGCAGCTTTAATTTGTATTGTGGCACTATTAGGACATGATAACCAGCAGTTTCTGCTGCAAGGTTCTTTCTTTCATTCAGTACATAAACAGGCAGTTCTCTCTTAGTGTCTAATCAGCCCATGGGATTTCAACATGACTGCATCCCCAAGCCTTATCCACTACTTAGTCAGATACTTCTTTCAAGAGAGAATTATTAACCTTTTTGTAGATTTTTGTATACTTCCTCCATTACAATATGTGAATGCTACATAAAGACTAAGACATTTATAAGTGCATTGTGATGTGAAAACAATTTTTGTCCCTGCTTTACAGGGATGATGGCACAATGGGATTAAATTGGAAAATACCCACTGATTTTGTGTATTTGATCTGTTCTACCCAAGAACTCCTGTTTTGGAGAGTTCAGCATTTTTGTGGGCAGTTTGTGGGGTCAGGACTCTGTGGCTACACTTGCAGCTGGTCCTGCTCAGCATTTCTGCAAATCTGATGATGGGGTCTCGAGTCAGAAGTCCCAAAAATGAGGAACATACAGTAAGTGACCACCTGTGAAAGTTTGCTCGAAGGGACTTGCCTCTCATCATTTGGGAACTCTGTGGTAGAAGCAGGCTCAGAACCCAAACCCACTTCTCCAGGGTAGCATTCAGCTGCTCTAACTTTGAGAGCATCCTCTCCCTTCCTTGTTCACCAGACCATTTGTAACTTTTGCAACAGATGCAGCAGGGTTTCTGCATGTGATAGTCCTATTTACTCATTTCATTTACTCATTTACTGAGCGGGACCACTCACTATTAGTGCAAAATTTATTCCATGCACATTAAAAAATAGGGGCCTTCAAAGGAAAATGTTAAAATATACACTCATGGAGGAGGAAAGGGAGATGATAATGTTTTGATTTTATATTTTCTACCTTTGGATTAATCCCATATTCTCCTGGAAGAGGATCCTTCATGCCCCACTTTCAGATGCCTTAATTAACAAAAATAACATTTGGAAGAAGCCTAGCATAAAAAAAATCCCTTCGGTCTGCACCTGCATCTCCACCATTTGAGTTAACTGCTGAGGTGATGCCAATAGCAGTTGCTGTCCTCTTGCTTCACTGAAGAATTTCACCAATATTTGTGCACCAGGGAAGCATTCCGAGTCCAGGTGAAATCTTGGCCTTCAGTGTAGTCTTGGGAGATTGGGAGTGGAAAGATGGCATTAGTCCTTCCCCCTCCATTTGCTCCCTTCTTCCCTTATCTTTCAAAATTCAGTCTTCCCTTCCCACTGTATTTGGCTTCTATTCTTCTTGCCCCCCTCAATCCAAGATATTTTGGTCCAAGCTTCTCATCCCCAATCCAGCAGTCTTCAGCCAGGCCTCACAAAATTAGTGCAGATTCTTGTATGAATCTCAGCCTTCCTTTTATCTTCTTGTCAAACAGGTTCCAGTCCTCTCTCCTCAAATCCTGGTTAAATCTCCTTCTGGCACCTTTCCCCACAATTCCACTGGACACACGGGAGTTCAGAGCCAGAGTCTGTGCAGTCACCTTCCAATTATGATGACCTCCAGCTCTCAGCCTTAATTCCCAGCATCTTCTGCTCCTCTCATTATCAGTCACAGTTTCCTTCCTGGTGTCCTGCACAGCAATCCCTGGTACTATTCTGGCACTGCTTCCCCCCAAATTTATCCCTTCTTGTGCCTGTGTTCCAGTCAAGCTCATCCTGTGAAGTTTTAGCATGGTCCAGGTGTCAGCAGAAGATAAAGCTGATCTGAAAAAGCAGGGAAAAAACCAGTTATTGAACTGTGATTGTTTCTGTAACTGTACTGTGACTGTGACACTTCCTGCATCCAAGCAACAGCATTAATAGAGAGTCCTAAAGAAGATGTTTTTCAGGACAAGACCGTTCTGCCTCCCATGCATTTAAGTTAACACTGAAAAAATGTTCAATGTGAGACATACAGCGGCATAAAAACATAACACCTACTCCATTATTTCTCTCATCATTTGCATTTACAGACCTTTTTCAACATATATTTAGAATCAACCTTATCCCCCAAGTTGTTATAAGTCCCTGATGAGGGATGGAGTAAAGTTTGACCTCTTAGGGTGTGCATGTGAAATATGTAATGCTGCTGTAGCACTTAATTTAACTGAGTAGGTGCTGTATTCAGTGAATCTGAAAGTTGTTCAACACGTATTTTACATGGGTAATGTTAAGAACTTGGCTTGGAATTAGATAAGTATGGCAGATGAAAAATATAATTTGATTTGAAGATTGATGTGACATTTGTCATTCTCCTGTGAGGTATTGTGTTAACAATGTGACTTGCAGGCTGCATGCTCTGGAATCTTATTTATATTTCTTTCTGGAAGGTGTTTGGCATAATTTTGGGGGGCTGTAATACAACGCATTTCCTCTTACCACTCATTAATTAGGACCTCAACTTATCCAGGTGTGTTAAGCACCTGCTCAGTTTTAAGTTAAAATATGCTTCTGATTAGGTGTGAATTTAAGATTATAGCTGATTTTTTTCTAGGACTGGGTCCCTTGCTTTAAATATCTTTGAAGTGATCTTTAAAAACTCTCTATAAATCAAAAACTCTCCTGCCTTTATTGAAGATTTTTATGTATGACTGAACAGTGCACTTGGCTGCCCAACAGCTTAATAGCAAGTCAGGAGCCTTAGCTTATCAAGGATTCCTCATCTTGATTTTAAAATTATTTTAAATATTCTTTTGTATCTACCTTTAGCAGATACATCCCATAAAACACTAGTGAGCTAAACTCACCAAGAACACATAGACATGTTTTGGGGGAATTCCATGGAAGACATTTTCAGGATATACCTAAGACAAAGTATAGTGCAAGACAATACGGTATGGTGCAACTGCCAGGCCTCTTGCTTTATTTGTTGAATTCAATGATAATTCAAAATGCAGGCACCTCAAAGGGAAATGGAAAAGAGTGTGAAGCCATCACTAAATGACAGTTTCATTTGAAATTTAAAATTAAAAACCACTCAGCTTTGGAAAATCCTCTTTCACAAAAGGTTCCAGGCTAGGAAACTGTTTTACTGACATGTCTCCTGCCTCACCGTCAAGATACAGGATTTCTTTAACATCAGCTTGTAAAAATCCCCAAAGTCTAAGTACTTCTTCAGCCCTTTCCTGGTAATATAGGAAGCATTATTTGCTAGTCATAGCACTTTATGCCCACATCACTGTTTGCCTCATCAAAGCATAAAAACCCATTATTTGAAACAGCTGTTTTTCAGTCACCTTCAGAGTTTAGTAGTGACAGGAATTCTATTTCTAAAGAATTTCCTTTGCTGCTCTGCAGTTCCTTAAGGGGTATTTTTAAAATCTAGAATCCTAGCAGAAATCCAACATCATTCTACTCCTTCAAAGACAGAATATGCTGGGTTTTTGTTTTGTTTTGTTTTTTGTTATATGACAATTACAACACCAAGAATGATTATTAATAGTTTTTGTATTCTAACTACTTTGACTCAAGAGCATTTGATATATTTTTACATTCCCAAGTGAACTTTGTCAACTGGTTATCTCTCACCACTATTTATTACCATCTTCCTCACAGCTTTACAGCTTCCTTCATTGTAGATGACCCACTTTCAAGACTTGACTAATATTTTTCATCTCAGCACTGTGTGAGAAATATCTGCCCAACTCTCTGGTGGGAGTAAATGTAGATGTTAGTCCCTGAAAATGGAGATTCTGTCAGAGGCTCAAGCAGCTCTGCTTTTGGTGGTTGCATGCTTAAATCTTTTCTTAACTTTGTGGTACCAGTCGTGTAGTATGGTAGTAACTTCCATGGAGGTGATGTCAAAATGTGATTCCACATTTTCCTTTAAGAGAAAAAATAGGAGCATATTTGTTTTGCAATGGATCTTCCTGGAAAGGGCAGCTGATCTTCCTGTTGCATGTGGCAGAGTTTGGTCCAGCCTGCCAGGGTACCTGTTTATAATTACTTAATACAAAAGTACCTGCAGCTGGAATAGCTGTAGAAAAACTCCTATGTAACACTTCATGTTTCAGTCGAAGGCCCAAAATATTTTCTCTTTTTAATTTTGAGGAGGTTAATGCCAATATACAGTTGGTTTTTCTAATTCTTGGTCTTCGGATGAAATTGTTCATTTTGTGAGAAAGATGGTGCATAAAACTTAAGATTTCCCACTCTTTTTAAATGGAGATTTTTTATATACTGTCTCATACAATTTCTGCCTATTTTGAAGTTATAAATGAAATAAATACACTTCATAGGCCTTATGCTATAATCCTGCAGGTGAAGGTCAGTTTGTATTCTTATAGTAAAACCAGCATGTTGTATTCTTTTAATGCATAATGTCAATATTTTCATTGATAGTGATTTGTTATTTCTATCCTCAATGGACTTGGGGATTTCAGGCTGGCCCATTGATTTACTTCCACCCCTTTTTCTTATGGGCATATTCCTCTATTGCTGGTAATTTCCAGAGGATTTAAATACAATTTAAGGCCTGCTTAATGGTGAAAATTTATTTTTCTTCCTGTTCAACAGCTACAGATGCTGCGCTTCAATAGATGCTTGCTTGGTCTGTCTGCCTGAACCTGGGATGTATCTTGTCTTAAATATGTTAAAACTCTGTTACATTTATTGTGTTTGCTTTTATATGTCTGCTACAGGTCTTTAATCCTAAATGCAGATGCTACAGCAGTTATTGTATGTCTCTCTTTCCAGCTTTTCCAGAAACAGACACAATTTCTTCCTTCCATTCTTTGTAGCTGAAAAGGCTCAATCACCCAGACTTAACATTTTTCAACTCTCAGCTTTATGGTTATGGGGGAATGGAATTGAAGTGGAGTGCTGAATTAATTCTGTGTGATCTAAGTGCCCCTCAAATCTGAAAGCATGTTTCTTCCACAAATAGCTCAGTTACTTGGAAAATTGTTAGTTTCTATTTGGCTTCCCCAGTTTCACTATTAAGGGTTATTTAAATACTGTGTTCTTCTTTCTGTCTGCTTTCTTTTTCAGGGAAAGGCTTTCACTTTTATACTTTATCAGGCTCACCTTCTAATCATCAAGTCATAGAATGGTTTAGGTTGCAAAGATCTAGAGTAGAACTCTTCCCATTATTCATTGATAGTTTTATGAAATGCTGTCATATTATTCTCATCTTGGTCTGATAGTTTTCTGCTGAAGATTTATTGGGTTTTATTTATCCCACTATTTGACACTACTCACTATACCTGTAAATGAATCAAAATTGTTCATATTTCACTTCAGAGTCTTCTTTTAGTTAGGGCTGGTTCTTGTTTTTTTCCCCAATGCACTTTTTGTTATTAGTTCCTTTTGCTTCTGTTGTGGTTTCTGGTTTTCTATCTCAACGGAGTTTCCCAGCAGAAATTCACTTCCTTTGCTTAGATGAAGCCAAAGAAGAAGCACCCTGAGAAGCCTTGCTGACATGAGCATTTGGACCAATATACTGGGTCTAGTTGTAAGATGGGGGCTTTAGATGTGGTTTTTCCATTGAAAAACTGATCTGCCCAGTCATGCAACTTCAGCTTCCATGCTGATCTTCTCTTTTTAAGCCCTGGAAAAGGTAATTCCATGCTTAGGCCTAACCTCTGCAATAATTTATCCAAATGTCTAATTTTATGACAATTATTCAATGGTTCTTAGTGAAATCTATTACAGATCTAATGTTAGCCAAATAAATAAATCTTAAGGTTGGATCATAATTTAAAATCCTTATTGAGTTGGCCTTCAAGGGGATATGCAATTGTTTCATATTTAGTGGTAAGGAAGTGAGTCTGATGGAGCTATCTCTCATTCCAGGCTTAAAATTCAATTTGTAAAACATTTTCAATATATTTTATCTATTTTAAGGTAAAAAGCTTCACACATAAGATGTACTTGGAGATAATGGTTGGGTAAATCTCTTTCAAAAAATGAGGCCCTGTAATTATAACTATAAAAGGGCTCTTACCAAAAATTAAAATGCCTAAATGACATTCTTTTGGTAACCAACTGCAGTGCTTTATAAGGTAGACAAAAAATTAAAACAAATCAGGAATTCAGGGAAGTATGTGCAACCTTAAGGCTGGCACAGCATGTTTCCCCTTACTGTAGTGAAAATAATAGTGGAGTCAACCTCTGTTTGCAGAAATTGTCACTGATCCTTTGCTTTTGGTGGCTCTATACCAATTTCCACCAGCTAAGGAAACAATACTAAAATTCCACCAATTACAATAAAAGTCTGCAATACTATAATTCCACCAATTACAATAAAAGTCTATCTTTTGCATTGTAGAAAGTTTCTAATTTGTAGAATTATTTATAAGGCAAGTGAAGCCTTGAAATTGGAAATTATTATATATCCTCATCTTTTGGCATTTGAAATAAAAAAAAAACCTGTGTGTTTTAATATATAGACTAAACTTTTCCAACATAAATAGGAGACTTTTAAAGTCAGTTTCATAATCTGATTTGCTAATATGATATGATGCCACAATTGGTTTTTTGTTTGTTTTTATGTTTCCCTTTCATTTTATTTGGGCTATTTTTTTTATGTGTTCTATACTAAATTATCTGACCAAAATCATGGTAAATGATAGTACTGAGGCTAGTAAAAAGATGCATTTATTCCCTTTTTTGTCTTTGTTTGGCGGTTTGATTTTGGTTGTTTTGTCGAGTTTTTTTTAAATGAGGATTTTCTTCATATTCCAGGGCTAGGAATGTGAATTCAGGGATTTTCTGAACCCACTAATTTGAAGTTCAGACTGTAGACTCATTCACTGTGAGATATTCATGCCTAGATTATCATTGCACACTGCATGTAAAAGAAGAGGCCTCTCTGTGTGTTCATCCCTGTTCTTCCTGCATTGAGCAAAGGCTTCATCCTTGCTGCAAGAAACTTTCCAGTTTCTTCTGAATGGAACATAAGGTTTTGAAGTTCACTGGTCAGCATGGTTAGACTCAGGAGGTGAGCACAGGCATGTCATCCCTCAACTTTTCCACTTTCAGGGAGAGAATTTCTGTGGTGGTGTAATTATTGTGAACCTACACCCATGAGGATTCAAGGCAAAGGTTATTACAGAGCTGCTTGGCCAGAAGAGTAGTGGCAAAGGCATCTGACAAGGGCCAGAACAAGTATGGAAACACAGAAACTCTGTAGCTGTCACATTCAAGATATTTTTTTATGAAGTGCTCTCTATTTTGAGGGGCCTATTTGGGCAGTTACAAATTACCTGATGCTAAAAAAACTTCAAGAAATCTACAAATTCTGGGTGAGAAAACTTGCCATTTCAAGTTTTAAGCTCCTTTAAGAAGGGCAAGACTTCTTTTTATTCTATGTTTGAACAATGCCTCATGCAAGAATCTTTATGCTTTCTCAAACTCTCTGACAAGTGCTGTAATACGCTATTTAGTTCTTGGTTTTATTCAGATGTGAAAATGCTTCTTACTATATTATCACTGTGAGGTATACTTTATGCCAAGCAGAGATAGAAGAAAGTTCTGAAACTTAAACAATAATTCTGTTGTTTGAAGTTTATTTTTAAAACATGGAGGAAGGAGAAGAGCTTGATGTTGTGGTTTCTAACAGATACTCAATTTTTTTTATCAGGCACATCAATTGTTTGAGACATTAAGATGTGAAGAGTAAGTTCCCTTTCTCACATTTTTATCTGGAATCCAACCTCCCATCCAATGCAAAAATCAAAGGAGGCTTTCTTCTCTAACAGTATGTCTTAGCAGAGGTCATCGTGCTGCCAGTCTTGGCTGCACTGTGATGTGTTGAGGAGTGGTGAATGTCATCTGACACTTAATCTTCATCTGCACCTTCCTCTGCCTCTTCTGAGCACTTACAGGGAGGTAGGCTGGGCTCTTGCTCTAAGACTGTGTTGGGCCAAAGACTCAATGCACAAATGGGCTGCAGAGTTTAAAACTCCCCTATGAGGCAGCATTTGCTCTTGTTCTTATGCTGTGTGATTGTGCTGTGTATGGCACTCTCCCATTTCCTCAAAAACAAACCTTTTCCTGACCTGCCTTCTGGTGTAGCCTCTCATATGAAACAAGAACTTTCTGACAGAGCAATTTGATTTGGGAAGATGGATCATTTTAGTGGTGGTAAAACCATTAGCTTTCATCTCTTGACCTTCACCCTCTTTTAGTGCATGCAGCCAGCAGCTGCACACTCCCACTGCTGCTTGTGCACTTTGGGAATTTAATTGAACTTATTGCTATAATATATTTTGTTGCTGATTTGGGTATTGGGAAGCAAAGAAGATAAACATTAAAATATTTTTCCTTCCCCTTTCCCAGGCTCAACTGCACTCCAGACACATCTCCTCCCCTCTTGTTATCTCCACAGGTTATACTCAGTTCCTTTGGTGAGGCAATGAGTGGCACAGGGGTTTGGGGTCAAGACATCGTGGTTTCCCGCTGCTGCTCCTTGTTTCTCACCCTTTTCTTCCACTGCTGCTTCCTTCTTACTAATTTCCTCTACTCCACTATGGTCATTCTGTGGGCCACAATCTCTTTGGTGTTGTGGCTGCTCAGTTATGGAGCACCTCCAACTCATTCTCTTGTTTCTCTCCTTGTCACATTCCCTCCTTGTCCCCTCTGGCTGCCAGTTAATTTTCTTTTATAGGCCCAAGTCAGACCAGAGAAGTGGTGCAAAATAGAACCTGAAGTTCAAAAAAAGACATATATATATTAATGTATTTCACTAAAAAAAAAGATATCCTGAAACTTTTTGGTGCAAAATTTGAAAAGGCAGCTTGCATTTAAAACCAGCAGAAATGGTTGGTGGCTTAAAACTGCTTTCACAACACGGCTGGTTCTTGTCTAGGTTCTTAGTTGAGAGAATATACATAAATAATGTAAGAGGTAATTACTATTTTACAGCAGTTTTGTGGTAAATGCTGAGGAAATTCTGCAAAATATGCCTCTGAAAGACTTGGCTGGAAAGAGCTATGGCACAGACTAGATTTTGTCAGCAATGAGAAGCTCTGAGCTGAAAAACACAGAGTTCTGTTCCTGTAGGATGCAACAGCATGCCTTGGAGCTGCTCAGAAAGTGTTTGGCAGATCATCAACTACAGCTTGTCTGAATCTGTGCTGAGGGCTGCAGTCAATGCTCTAGAGCTGGGCATGGGCTACAGACATGAGCCTTGAAGCAGAACTCTGAAATTCCTTCAAACTTTTATTTTGAGGTCTAGTTTGCTCCTTACACTGAGCTAACCAGAAGGTTCAGATAAAAGCTCAAAGTCCACTGCAGTCTGTGTGGGACAGATGAAGGATGTGGAATTTTGCCCTAGATTCATCCTACCATGATGCCAGTGACAGAATTGTTAGAAGGTGCCATAGATAAAAGGAATCTCTTTGAATGCTTAAACCCCACATGTTTTGGACAATAGTTAAAATATTTAATTTTATTTATTTTAGTGTAAATCACCCTCTTTTGTGCAGAATGAAGAGACATGCTAGCAGTTTACTATACCTATACTCTCAAAAAAATCCCTAGGCAAAACACTTCCCTAAAATCAGCTATTTAATGCAACCCCTTTGCCAGCCCTTTGCTGTGGGAACTCAGTCTTTCTTTCATTTCTGAAACCAGACAGATTCTTGTTTTGTGTGTGGAACTGAATTTCTAGGTAAGTGCCCAGATTGGTTTTTTTTTTTTTTTTTAAGCTTACTAAAGGTGTGCTTTTTTCTTCTTTGGTATGAATTCATTGGTGTAAGTGGTACGACCATTCAAAAATACCTTGCCTATACTTGTGCATTTAAGACTTTGCAAAGCATTGAGGTGGCTGTAGATCTTCTGTCAAGGTATCAGTTTGGAGTCTGAGTTAGAAAAAATCACTTTAAGGAAAGCGAATTACTTAAAATTATGGGGAAATTCATGAGTATCCTTACAAAGCAGATTCCTGTCTTTAATTTCTGTAGCCCTGTGCCCCAGGAATCTGTGGCCACCATTGCAGCTAAATAAATGATGGATATTGTCCATGCTGGTTTTAGAATAGATTTGGATCAGATGAATCAAATAGTCATTGCTCTGTGCACAGAGACAAATATGCCACTGATTTCAGTGAGTTGCTAGGATTCCACCATATAATTGTCAAAATTTAAAAACACTTCTGCAAATTTTGACCCGTACCCTATAACATACTTACCTGAGGCAAAATTCCCAGCTTAGAACATTCATGATTAATGTTGGATAAAATATTAATCAATATTAATATTTTATCCAATCAATAATATTTGTGTATCCTGTCTCTCCTTTGTATTTTGAAATATCACACACTATAATCAAGTATTTAATGAGTAAAATATTGATATATTGATTATTATGTTTACAGCTTTGGAATAATAATGTAAACTATAATGAGGGGGAAAACCAGCAAGGCAAAAAAAATCTGATTATGGTTTTCTTTAAGAAATATAAAATAAAAAGGAGTTACTAAATATATGTTTCTGAGTAATATTGTTCATATTAAACTGGCTGAAAATATGTCTATTTACACTGTTTATTAAACAATCAAATTTGCCTCTGGAACTCACAATTAGTCTGAGTGTTTATGTATGTTCATACACAGTCATATGCTAATCTATATTAGAAAAAAAACTAAACTTGTTTCAACTGGCTGTGAACCAAAGAGACTTAAACACATGCATTTAATGTATACTTTTATGGGCAAATTAGAAGTTATGTTGACTAAGACTTAATGTCTACAATAACACATTTTCACTTTATAATGTCTTTAAAAATGCATTTGCGATGGTGTGGATAATAATCTAAAAGTTGTGGAATAAATGAAACTGTAAACTTATTTTAAAAAATTGATTTTTAAAAAATACAATGTCACAAGTATTTAATTTAATTTAAATATCAGCTTCTAATAATAAATCCATTTTATCTTGTTATTAAAAATATTTTACCTTGTAACTGGAAACAATACTGAGATTTTTCATGTAGTTATTTTAATTTATGCTCAGATAATTATTATTTGTTTTGAAACATACACTATTAAAAATATTTGTTCTTTTAAACAGGATTCAAGTCTTGATATCTAAATAATGGTAAGTCTACAACACCTATATTCTCTTTCATTATTGAATGTTTCAAATATGCTGCAGAAGACTATGTCAAACTCAAATTAGAGGGTGTCTTTAGTTTTTTACAACAAGGTGTTTTAAAATTATAAAGAACAGTTTTCTGAAAATCCACACTTGGTTTCCTGTAGTGGCATAGTGTAGCATTTTCTCTGCATAACTGCTTCAGAAATTATGTGTAATTATTTTTGTCGTGTCAATGTTATTGAAAGATAACTCCGGCTTCATTAACAATGTTACACAAGTGATACAAACATCTCTGTATTACAGACTATAAAACTCTCCACCAGCAGTAACACCCTTTATGTAAACATCTTTTGCAAATTAAGGAAATGAGCCTTGAAACATTTGACGGAGTGAGTTGAATAATGTTGCCTGTGTGAATTATCTCACTAACCTCAAAGGAGTGAGAACTTTCTCATAATAGTAAAGGATTGTGGTGATGCCTTGGTGCCTGTCAAAGATCAGTTCCAGGAGGATGTGTATTCTATAGCATCACTGCATTTATTTAGGATGGGCTGATTGACAGCTTTGAAGGAACTAGCCTGGTCTTTTCTGGGTCCTGACTGCAATATGTTCTTGCAGAGCTTTCCTGACCACGACGTGCTGGGCCAGGCTTTTGAAGATGCTCTAGAAGTGCTGCAGCAGCACTCTGACAGAGAAATGCAGTGTCCACCAGGTAACAAACACCCTTCTTCCACTCCATTTCCCAGCTCCTTTTTTACAGGAAAGCACCTCTTGAAACATACAGGTGGGGGAGTAATTTCCCAGAAGTGAATTAATGGGATGTTTTGTGAGGATGAAAAGGAGGTAAATTATTTGGAGGATTTTTACCTCTCCATGACTACTGCCCAGTCTGGTGAATATCTTCCAGGTCACAGCACAGGGAAACTGTTGGACTGGCCCCATTTACCCTCCTCCCAGCAGCAGCCCAGGTGCATTGAGCTCACTTTGCCTATAATCAGAGGATATATGACTGTTGTGCAACAGCCTTTTTCCAGCTTTAATATTTTAACTTCAAAATTCCCCTCTGCTATGCCGTCAATCCCAATGCAAAAGAAAAAAATAGACCAGCAAGTAAAATTAATTTCCTAATTTAATTTTTTTGTGCACTAATAATAACCTTAAATATTTTAATGAAGGAATGATCGTTTGAGTCTGGACAATTAATAGAAAATTTTTTTCCTTGACTTTAAGAGTTGTATACTTTACAAAACCTACAATGCAAGGAAGCTGTAAATTGTTCCAGTTCTGGCAAGGCTTTGGTAACTAAATTACTATAAAATTTAAAATTTGTGCTTTTGTTTTTACACCGTAAGCAGAAGTGCAAGGAAAGGAAAACAAACCCTCTATGTCCAGAAAAAAATACCTGCTGTCTTTTGTGTAAAATGCCTTTCATATGAGGAAGTTGATTTACATATTATGTATTATAAAATGAAATGTAAATAAGACCAGTAGGGCTGTATCTTCAGCTGTTAACAATATTTTGGCTCCACTGCACTGGTAATTTACACATGCTGGAAGATTCACTATATATAATTAATTGAAATCTTCTTCCTTATATATATGTTGTTAGGGCTGATGGAGTTATTAAACCCTTGCAATACAATGTTTAGTCTGTCCCCAGCTGCACCCACATTTCCACTTGCTATAGATGTACCCATACCATCCAGTATCTTCTTCTGACCACTTGAAGTAGGTAATTTTTTTCAAATGTCTTTAGTCTGGTGTTCTCCTCTTCTTCTTTAAGCATCACAACTTCTTGGGTTCCCTCTATGTCATTCTTTCAGGCACTGCAGATGTTCTGATGCTCCTTTATGTCATTCACCACTGGGGACTCTGACTTGCATTGTACTAATGGCCTGCAGAACTGCCTGACAGTCCCTTTTCCTTTCTAGATGTATTATTGTTGTCTATATTTATGCCATTCATATTGGATAATCACCACCTATATCTGATGGTCTTTATGGCCCTCTGTTGTCCAGTAACCAAAAAATTTCATGATGCTATGAAATATCTGATATTTTATCTTAAAAAAAATTTCTTTCCATGTTTGTGAAGGCTAATAAAACCAGCCCAAGGGTGTGATCCGCAGCAGCAATATCCAGATTTTGCTGGATAACCTACTGAGGTTTAGACACTTTATTGTCTAGAAGGCAGCCACAGGATAAATGCTTTCTGACAGGCCCAGCACCATGTCAAATTATTTGCTGTTATGGTTTTCTTTTTCCCTTCTTCTTTCTTTTTTACTCACTTGGTTTTTGCTCCCTCCTCCTAATTCCCAGGTTATAAAAACTGCCTGACTGTGATCAACCATCACCACCACCTCCAAGCAAGTCCCAGTTACTGTGCAGCACCATCTGGGGAGGAGCAAGGGTATAGCTGGAGAAACGTGATTGTGAGTGAACTCATTTCTGATAATATTCAGACATAACTGGAAGACTGATTGCTCATTTGGGATTTCTGATACAAATCATTATGCTAACACTGACAGAAATTTGGTCTGGTCAGGCATGATTCAGATGAAGCAGCCTTGGGAAATATTTGCAAAATGTGGTTAATAATGTCTTTTCAGGAGTCAGCAGTTTGCTTCTGATGCTTTTCTGTGGTTCATCACATAACATGACAACAAACAAGCAAACCTACTACAGAATTATTTATAGCACAAAAGGCTTCTTTTTATTACCTGGAAACAGGCAGAGAACAACAACTTCCAACGCTGATGTAGCTTCTGCCACTGTGAAAAAGAACCATTTTATTTCTCCAACAGCAGTTCTAAAAGTTCTAGAAAGACCAGCATTATCTGAGCACAGCTTCAGCCATTAGAGTCTATATACTCTAATGCACTTAAATACTTAAATTACTAATACTTAAATACTCAAAAAGCACTGGGAGTGTGGTCTTCAAGGGTTATGGAAAATGAATTTTGCAGGGGAAATAATTTCAGGGAAACAGATTCCACAAAAGCCCATTTTCACCCAACAGATTAACAACAACACAGCATGGGAGCTGCAGGGTCTGTAGGTGCTGCTGTCCAGGTGGCCCTTGTCTTTTCCTAGCTCTGAAAGCTGCTCCTGTTCTGGTTCCAGCAGCAGGGCTGAAGGTCCAGGGTGAGGCAGTTATTCTGTTTTCCCTCTCAGCTTCTCCTCTGGTGGGCAGCTCTTGCCCCTGGACAAGAATTAGTGCTGCTTGTTGCTAGTACACTACACTGAGTGCCTTCATGGCTGAGAAAAGTCTTCCATGGGTGGAGTGAGGAAAAGCTGCATTTTGAAGGCCTCAGGCAATTAATTGCCACAAGTTTCTTTTTATTCAGAGAATGTACTCTATTAGTAACTTTTTATTGTCTTAATTCTTGAAGAACAGTGCAGCGGATTTTTATGCAGATGAGACTGTCTACCATACACTGCAGAATACTCCAGAAAGTCAAGTGATGCATGCTGCTGCTGGCCAGCCAAAAGCAGGGAAAGGTCTGTAAAAAGATCATATCTTGATGTGTAATTTATGTTACTTTAAAAAACCTCTTAGCAAATCCTGTTTTCTCCTTTTATTTTTTTTAAAGTTTCAATGGGAAAAAGAAGTGAACATTTACTAGTGACTAGGATACAACTGCTAGTGTTCAATCTCCATCTGCTAAATCTTATAAGATTATAATAAATGATAAATCTATTATTAAATTATTCCATCATTTCTTAGCGCATGGAAAACAAAACCAGAGATATGTTTCACTTCAAATCATTTAGGATGAAGTCTGATGCAGAGAAGTAAATCTAGCTATCAGTAACATCTTTATCCTTTTATACCACTTATTTTATTTCATGTGGCCTAACAAGCAGTAATTTTTTTAAAGGTTTTTTACATACATGAATATTTTTGCATGCCAGATTTTATGCCTTTCTTAGTTTATTTTTCAAATCACCTTTTCGTTTTTGTCGCTTCCAGTGACAAAATATCATTTTTATGGCTATTTTCCTGCTCCTGGTTGAGTTTACTTGAATTGATATCTATTTTGCAAAGAATTGGTTGTGTGACATCGTTATTGTAGTACTGCATTTTTTTATTGCATTCATTATTTGGGTTTTTGGCAGGGAGGGACTCAGCAGCCTTTCTGTGGCTGCTGGATGAGATTTTCACAGCTTCAGCTCTGAGATGTTGTACCTACTTTTGGCCATGAGGCCTTTTTACGTAGCTTCCTGATTTAGCTGGTTTTTTGAAATCCCCTTTTCTCAGCTTTAACCACATGGTGTCAGTTTTTGGTGCTGTCTCTGCCCATTGATGCTGAACACTGTGGTCTCTGTTGTTTAATAGCTGCTACTACTACAACTACAACCACAACCACCACCACTACTACTATTACTATTACTACTGTTGCTACAGTAGACTCTTTAGTATGGTGGTAAGAGTAGCCTCTGTTTCTCAGTTTTCTATTTCAGATATCTCAAATTCACCATTGCAAATGAAAACCTTTCAAATACAGAAATGTTGCTTTTCCATGTCTTATCCAGGGTTGCATTGGGGAATTTTATATGTCAGTATCTGATTTGACCTTCAGTTATTACTGCTCTGTTAAACTTCATTCCCTGTTTCCTATTTCTTTTACACTGTCATCAATCTTTTTCAGGAGACAACCTGCACATATTTGCTGAGAGATTAACTATTCTTATGGGGTCATTTTCTGTCCTCTTACGGATTTCTGTGTCCATGGTGATATTCCTGCCAGAAACTGTGTTTTGGGGGACTATTTTCACTGTACTAAATTAATTTAGTCCTCCAAGTTTCTTTTTGAGACATAAGAGATCTTCTGTACACTAGGAATTAGTGTGGCTTTTTAAGAATAGAGCTGTAGATAAAACCATCAGAACTGAGAGCCCAAATCCTGTGTTTAAAGTGTTTCACAACATTTTATTTAGGGCAGTCTTTAGAGGCTGGTCACAAGTTCTGAAGGGTACACTGACATAGATATGCTTTTGGAAAGTATCTTTTGAGATAGGTTTCCTCTGAAAAGAGTCCAGTTCAGTCACGACAAAACCATTCCATGATCTGAACTCATGCTCAGTGGAGTTGAGGCAGTCAAGAGAGACATTTCAGAATTTAATTGGATGCATTTTCCCTGAGGCAATTAGGTGGCTTCAGGACCATTCAGCACTGAAATCTAATGCAGATGCTCTGAAACAAATTCTGGAGGAACCTGCTTCTCTCCAATCACCACAAAGGAGCCTGCAGGCACCTGCTGGCTAAGACTGATGTTTAGGTTCTGAGAATGAACATCACTGGCTTATGCAATGAGATACAGTACAAAGATCTGTTAACTGACCCCATCTCAAACTGGTGTGTAGCACTTTGGGGTTAACAGCTGGGCTCTGGAACATAAGAGCATAAGAGCAAATTAGCCCTCTCCAACAAAGACATCAGCTATAGGTGATGTGTCTAGAAATAAAAACTTGGGCAGAAATGACCACTGAACTAAGAGGCCAAACAGCACTAAATCAAATGCTGCTGCAGACAAGGCTGCACTGTTCTTTTCCAGCAGAAATTTAGTCCACAGTAGTCCATGGATTTTCCCCTGGTCTTGTTTGTTCTACCATCAGTTTGTAGGATAATTCAGGTTGGAGGGGACCTAAGGGGGTCACCTACTAAGAAGTGTCCATTGTGGCAAGGCAGTGTCCTTCACAGGTTTCCTTTTAGGCTTCCTAGTAATCTATATGTATTTCTAGTAGAATATGTACTTCCAGCCTCAGGCCAATTTCTACTTAGATAATGAAACTTTATTAATTTTTTGGAAAGTACCTCTGATTTCAGGCTCTTCTTCTTCCCAGTCTGACTGTTACTTCTCTCCTCTTTCCTTATCATCAGATACAGAGTTACTGTCATCCCTGACAGATGTCTTGGCTTGACCTCAGTGTTCCTTAGCAACTGTCACTTTTCCCCTGTTCCTAGTTTAAAATAGCCACACAAGACAAGACTTTATGAGCTTTAGGTGCAGCTGCTTATTTCCACTTTGGTTAAAGTGGAAGATGTTCTTCTGCATAGATTCTCTCTTCTGCAAAATGTTCCCCTTTGTCTGATAATCTTAAACTCTTCCTCCTTACAGCAGCTTCTTGATCACCCTTGGCTTTGGGAAGGGAACTAGAAATACTTCATAGAGTAGAATCCACAAGATCTGTGTGAAACTAAATAAGCCTCACTAGGAAACTGAAGTTTGAGAACTGAGCCTGTGGAGAGAAGCACTTAGTTAACTGGCAAATATTTCAGTACCAAGCTATGGTCAAGCTGATGTGGGCTCCTAGGACGAGTGAAGAGATCTAAATCTTGACTCCATGTCTCAGAAGGCCGGTTCATTATATTATGATATATATTATATTACAATTATATACTAAAGCTATACTAAAAGAATAGAAATAAAAGGATTCATCAGAAGGCCAGAAAGAACAAGAATGGAACGATAACAAAGGCTCCTGACTCCCACAGAGTCCAAGCCAGCTGACTGTGATTGGCCATTAATTGGAAACAACCAACATGCCCCAATCACAGATCCACCTGTTGCATTCCACAGCAGCAGATAGTTATTGTTTACCTTTCTTTCCTGAGACTCCTCAGCTTCTCAGCAGAAAAATCCTAGCAAAGGATTTTTCATAAAATATCATAACTACATCAAGCTTGCTTTTTTCTGCATGGGAATGCAAACTGACACTTCTGCAGATTTTTACAATATCAAAGGGTACTAGAAAATCTAGCTCTTTCTTGATTACATGAGGTTTCTGGTTAAAAGCTAACCTGCTTTTCCTGCTCACCCACTTACCCTTTCTTATATCAGAGACTACCTTGCCTCACCAAAACATTCCTGAAACAAGCCCAACAAAACCGAGCCATCTCAAAATCTCTGAGTTTTGAATAAACAGGGAAACCATTTATTCAAACATTCAGATTGGTTCTCCAGAACCTCTTTCCTGCCCTCTCTGAGGATGTAATTTCCTGCTGTGAGTTCCTTGAGTGTGCATCTGCACAGCATGTGTCTGCAGACTGATGCTTCTGAGACCTACCACACAGTGAAGTCATCAGATATTTGTCATGATCCCCACATAGCCTGCTCTTGAAGCTCTAATGACAAATCCCCTTCTGTCACCACAGATCTGTACACCCTTCAGAACCAGAGTGTGGTGCTGATAATGTCAAGGTTGTGGATTTGATCCCTATATGAGCCATTCACTTAAGAGTTGGACTTGATGATCCTTCTGGGTCCCTTCCCACTCAGTCTATGCCATGATTCTGTTTTGCTCACATCTCTATGATCCCATTTGCTCTTGCTGGTTCTCCACTGAACAGTTTATAGTGATCTTTTAATTTGGGGCAACGTACTAGGTTTAGCTATGCTTTTGCCTGTTAGACCCTTTCCAGGAAAAAGACAACTGCTCATCTTTTAAAACAAGACAAGTTCTGTTCTGACCTTTTGTGATTTATTTCTTATAGGTAGAAAAAAGCTTCGACTATTTGAATACCTCCACGAGTCTCTCTATGATCCAGCTATGGCAAACTGCATCCAGTGGGTGGATAAGCCAAATGGTGTCTTCCAGTTTGTCTCCAAAAACAAGGAGAAACTTGCAGAACTGTGGGGAGAAAGAAAGGGAAACCGCAAGATCATGACATACCAGAAAATGGCCAGAGCACTGAGGAATTATGGAAGAACAGGTGAAATCATTAAGATCCGTAGGAAGCTGACATACCAGTTCAGTGCTGTTGTTTTGAAGAGACTCGCTCCATCTTATTTCTTGGGAAAAGAAACAATTTATCATCCCTACATTCAGTCTAATCAAGAATATCAGTGTGCAGATGACTGGACCAGTTACAATAATTACATGTACAACAATGGTTATGCATTACAGCATGCTAACAGCTAGACTTACCTGTCACATGAACAGGCCTTTGTTATCCAGCAATCCTTTCCAGCACAGAAACTCTTCTCTCTACATGGCTTTTCCTTTAAGATATCATAAAAACACATGATGAGGAAGGGTTAAAAAATTATATTGGCCTATGGTTTTTTTTCATTTTGAAGTTAGTGATATGCAGTCATTGCGTCTTGAGGAAATCTAGCAGCTATAGAACACATTCTATTCTCCATGATGCTAGTCAAAGGAATTACTGTAGTTTCAAGCTGATCTATTCAAGAATAGGTTCAATGCTTTTGTCTGTTAGTGGACATTGAAGATCCCATTGTGACAATACTCACTGTAAGTTTTATGCATATCTACAATCAGAATTTAAGTGATATTGTACCACAGCTGCTGCATCTCTAAGCTAGAAAGGGAAGAGATTTGCCAACTGCATGAAGCTGCTGTCTGCTGTTTTCACCGATGTTCTTTATAAAAGGACATTTTCTGAGTGAATGCCTGGCTGAATGATAGAGTCCACATGAGGGTGCACCTGTTGACCAACTTGTTAATGCTTAATCACTTAAATTAACATATCTTAGCACAGATCCTGACATGTGGTATTAGGATTGCCAGGTGCACATTATACTGTTGGCAGTGGATTCATTGGGACCATGAGAGAGTTAATAAAGGATTTGTGCTTTTGATTAATTTTTTATTAAGTTTTGTACGGTTCTTCCCCCACTAATATGAGGAGCTCCACTTTTATCCAGCAGTTCTGTACTGACCTAAAAGACATATCTTTGCCATTTATTTTAGGTGCTATAACTTTATAAATAAAATTTCACTTCTCCAGCTCTTTTTCTAAATGGGAATATAGCTGAAAGGCTCAGTAATTTTACATTCTCTTCCTGGGGAAGAAGAACTAAATTTAGGCAAAAAGAGAATAGTGGACCCTTATGTCAGGATAAGACCTATAAATCTACTTTTTCTCATACCTGACTACTTTTTCTGTTACCTGACCAGCTTGTATCTTCACATGAGTTGTCTTTTGTGCTGAAATATTTCCATTCAATTGCGTTCAATTCCAACTTCTGCATTTTGCAGTGTGTAGGCTTGGATATTAATAAAGACAGAAATAATTTCTGTGGAGAGCTATAAATGGTGGGCTGATATGTTTGATGAAACTCATTGACTCTGATAGTTGCCCTTTGCTCTGACTCCTGTTCACTTGTAAAGGGTTTTAATTTTATGTAGTAGACACAATGCAATGCACTCTGCCTGAGCAAAATTCAAGGTTTAGGGCTGCTACTTTGGTAAGATGACAGATGTTAGCTCTTAGAAATGTGAAGCACGTTAAATAGCACTAAAAAGAGACCCAGACTTTAAGTCGGGGGGGTTGGACCTCGGTGGAGTGAGCTCTGCCTCTTTGGCACGGGGGTGGCTCTGGACCCACAAGGTGGCACCAGTGGACAGCTTTTTACACCGGCACTGTGACACTTGCAGGCCTCCAGGTCATCTGTTCTCCCAATGTCCCTTTAGGTTTTTTTCCTTCCCCACCGTGTTTAGTTTTTTCATCTTCCTGCGGAGCACTGCTGCAGATGTGGCAGAAGCAGCGCTGTGCCTTTGGAAATCACTACCTGTCCAGTTCCAGCTGTGGCAAATGCAGGAAATGTTGTGACACATTGGTGACACAAAACCCACGAAGTAAAGCAGATACAGATGGGTGCTGACTGCCCTGGGCAGTGGTCAGCTCTACATCTGAAGCTCAGTGTCTTTTCCAAAATAAATCTGGCTCAGCCAATGTGGCTGAGGGTGATACCTGAGGAAGAAATAAAGCTGATCTTTCATTTAGACTTCAGGATTCCTGCAAGCAGAAATTACATCAAGAGCCTTACATACTCTGTGAAGGAGGCAGAACTAGAGCACTTCAACAACATATTTTTTCTACCTGGCCTATACAGTACTTACATATTTGTGTGTTGTTCAATAGACCAAAACCAGAGGAGATACTTAGCTTCCAGATGAAAAATAATTTGATTTCATTTATTTTGGCTTGAATTTGACTCCAGTGGAAGTTCTTCATTTTTTCAGAACTTTGAGCACCCATCAAGTACCTGCCCCCACCTTGTCAGACACCAGATGTGCATTCTGGTGGCAGATGGGTCACACTGCCCTGCCATCCCCATGTGCAGGAGGGGGCTGTCTCATGGAGAGCACTGGGTTACCAATCCCACTACTTACAAGCTGATGTCTTCTATCACATCACAGACCTGCATGTATGGGCTGACTATTAATGCATTGCTTAGTGAGTGTAAAAATAATGGAAAATATTAAAACAGCATGTAGCTTTTTTTCCCCCAAGAAACTGCCCCATGATTGTTGAAGCATCCTAAGTGCCACATGTAAACAAAACTGTGTATTATTCTTTTTTAATTCTTTTTTTTTTCTCTTTTTTTTTTTTTTTTTTGGTTAGTGAGAGCTACCCCTTCACTCTTGGTAACATCTAAACAATCATAGATTAATTGCCTAATGGATGACTGACTGCAAACACTCACTGGTGTATGAAGGTAACACTGAAGCTCAAGCTGGCTGTTCAGGCTATTTTCTAGTTGTGTTCCATTAATAGCAATTTTCCTACTTTCCAAAGTTTTTTCTGTGGAGATCAAGTCAAAAGCCCACATTGTCTCTAAACTGCAGGAGCAGATTCCTACATCCATGACTAAGCTGAGGGCAATGAGATTGCATGTGCCTGCTGCTGTCTGCATGAACAGATTTGATCAAGAAACTGGACAGAGTATGGGATCAGGAAACAAAATTTGCATTTTAGATTTTTTTTTTGGACAATGATCTTCAGTTTTCCTTTCACTCTACATTTCAGACTGAAAAATTTCCCATATTATTCCACATTGTGGTTAAGGTCTCACATATGTTACAGAAAACCTGGCAAACTGAATAGTGAGTGCACCGTGTAGAAAAATCCCTTGTTAACAATGACAGCAGAGGGCGTTTGCTGAGAGGATTCATTTTCTTGGGTTTCTTAGGTCCAGCAGAGTTCCTTGTGAGTTACCAGCAGGCCTCCTGCAAGTGGCGCTTCGCAGGCACTTCACTTCCACCTGTGCGAGGTCCTCTGCTGAAATCTGCCACCCTTCTAGATCTTATTTCACCTAGCCTTTAGCTGTCTTACCTGCTGTGGTGTAATTTCTTGTGGTGTAATTTGGACCAAACACTGTCAGCAGTGCCTGTGAACTCATCCATGGTTTATAAATGTCATCAACCAGCAGCCCAGAGCCTGTCTTACGATATTATCCTGTCTTTTCTTGCATCACCTTCACCTTCACTGGTATATTTCAAAGGGCTCTGTAAAAATCCTGATATTCCCATGGTACCTGCAGGTTGGGCAGGGCACGCATGAGGCATGGTCAGATGTGCATGGATCAGTGGAAGGTGAGGAGAATTCCAGCATTCAGAGCCTGTCCTACAGCCAACAGTCAGGCCTGCCATGTGCTGATCCAATTTCCTGCTCTTTCTGAGGCATCAAAACAAATAAGCAAAATAATTAACAGAATCCAATCCATGTACTGAAAGTGCCCAAAACAGAAGTGAGCAGTGCCCCACGGACTCATGCAGCACACCTGGAGGCAACATAGGCTTTTTGTGTGACTCAACAACTCACATGACGTTTGAAATGTAGGATCATAGAATCTAGGACTGCTGGAAAAGAACTTCTAGATCATCAGGTCCAACCCAGCACTGCCACATTCACCACAAAACCATGTCCCTAAGCACCACATCCAAATGTTTTTTTAAACACCTCCAGAGATGGTGGCTCAACCAGTTCCCTGGGCAGCCTGGTCCAGAGCTTGGCAACCCTGTCAGTGAATAAATAATTTTTCCTAATTTCCAATCTAAACATTCTCTCGAACAATTTGAGGTCATTTCCTCTTGTTCTATGGACATCTTTTTGCTTGAGCAGAGCATTTCTTTTGCTTTTGTCTAGTGAAGGAAGTTATATCTAATTATGACAGCCGGGAACTCCAGGCCAGGCAGGTTTGATGCTGGGCACACATTTTAAAATGCAACTCTCCCAAGGCAACCCAGCACCTAAGAGGCACCAGCCACCTTGTTAGGAAGTCACACATTGAACAGTCAGTGTTGATACAATGGATTATAAGGTGAATTACAGTGCAACCAGGCTGTATTAGCAAGATGCCATCAAACTGCACGCAGAGTGTAAACTGATGGACGGAAAAGTAAATTCCTTATTTGACATTCCAGAAACACATAACCTGAGCCAAGAGTTCAAGAACCACAATGAAATAAAAAAGACAGACAGCTGCTTGTTTGTCAGGATATCTCTGTGTAGAATTAGAGGCTTTAATTACATATGGGGAATATTAATAACAGTTCAAAGTGGAATGTAGCTAATCATTACGGTGGGATCTCCAAGCAGAGTGATGGTGAAGCCATACAAGATTTTCTTTCAGAGGAAATGAAAACTCAGCAAATCTATTTAGAGTACTAGCAATGTGTAGTAGTCCGAGGATCTAGGTAGACTTTTCTGCCTCCTTAGAGCAGAAAAATTCAATCACAATCAGAAGACACAATTCTTTACAGATTTGGCTAACCTCTCTAGTTATCCTGAGATCCAGAAAACACAGGAGATGGCTTAAAAACAATGATTAATAATAATAATAATAATAATAATAATAATAGTAATAGTAATAATAATAGAATTAGGTAGTTGGCCTTCTATTTTTTAAGCTTTTAAATTTTATGTTTACCATCTGTACCCAGCAATTTTGAGGCTAACACTCTTCAAAAAGGAACCAACCTGGCAGATCTGAGGTTGTTGAAAAAGCAGCACATTTGAAGAGATGCAGAATAGTGAGGAGAACTCCATCTTCTATACAAGAATCAACATGTTTCATAATGAGGCAAACTCATCCACTACAAGTGGTTATTGACTCCCAGAGAGGGATGAAGGAAATGCTTCTCCAGGGTTTTGTTTGGCATATGGGAAGAATTTAATTCCCTCTCTGATCTCTGCAAAAAATTCACTTCCTACATAGCTCTGGTCTACAGAGATGAACTATTTGCCAAACTTTAAATTTAAACCCCTGTTGTTACATCAGTATTTTTCTCCTTGCGTGAGTTCTTATTCTTTTTGAGTGTCTGAGAAATCCACATTTCTCTGGAATAAGCATTACATGAGTATATTGCCAGTAGTAAAAGTGGCAGGAATTCTTTATCTGGATTAAGCAAAGAAATGTTTTAATGAAACAGCTCTGCAGGATTTGGACTGTTGCAGGCTGCAAGTAACTGGAAACATAAGTCTTTCTGATTTCTGTATTGATTTCTCTCAGATAGAGCATGCTTTAATTTCCAGTGTGTACCTGTCAGTTTGATTTCTTCTCATCTTTTGGAGTCCCTGGGTAGCCATAATTTAGCCCTTGGCCTGCCCTGTGACATGGTGAGGACAGCAGCACACAATCAATGGCAGACTTGCTCCTATTAATCTTGTTCAGTAAGGGCCTGATTCTCCTTCTGCAAAGGGCAAGAGGACAGTTCACACCATCTTCAGAGGAGGCAGGAGAGTGTCCCAAGCACTAATGGCTTCAGCAGCAGGTGTTCCAGGGTACCCACATTAATCTTCCCCTTTGCTGAGATTTCCACTTTTGCCACCCTCTACTTGGCTGAAGTCAAATACCCATGAAACCTGACCCTCCAGCAGAAGGTGTGAAAGGTGTTGCCACCTGCCATAAATCTCTCCATTCATCTTAATGGCAAGAAAAAATAACAACCAGCTCACTTGAAAAAATGACACATTTAAAAGTGCTTAAAATTCCTTAAGCTCTTATAATAATGATCTTTTAATGAGACTGGAAGGAAGAAAACTGATCTACCACGAGGAAGGTGAATTTCTTACCTTCCAGTGGCAAAGATCTGCCACTCTTATGTTTTTTATGCTGCCAGATACAGATGTTGGGTTTGGGTCAGAGAAATGACTCATCAGCCTGAGACTTGGACCAGAAGCTTTTGGAAGCAGAGGAGCCCTCATTTGACAGCCACAGTCTGCCCAGGCCATGAATGCTGCACTGGGACTGGACGTGAACATGTGCCTTCATCCTACTGTGTCATAGTTAATTTTTCAACAGCAGCTGTTAAAAGATATTCAGAGGCCTGGAATGCAGCAGTACTTCCCAGGAAGGTGGCTTAAGCTTCAGTCCTGCAGGGATTTCCATCTGTAAATCTTAATTTTGTATGGTGGAAAACTCATGTAAGTCTTTCTAGGCACAGGCTTGTACAGAGGAGACCCACTGGCTAAATGCAGTCCAGCTGGTCAGGAGCTCAAGAAATATGCAATTTATGTGATTACACAACCAAACATGACATTTATTTCATGTGGATTTTCAAACAGTTAGGGCATACATATGTGCCTAACTCAAGCACTCAAAGTGTTTAGTTTTAATATATTTGCATAATTTATGTTGATTAAGACGGTACGTATGCATTCACATCAAAGTTTATGTGTGATTCTTGGACACCAAAATGGTGAATATTTAGATTTTCTGTGTAGATTGAAATGGAAAGAGAGACAGGGATGGGCTATTTGAGCCCTTTCTACCCCTTTAATATGATATCTATTTGTTGCCATTCAACTGTTTGTGTTCGTGGTTTATCAGATAGATGAACTGTAGCTCATTAAAATAATTTTCATATTGTGTTGCCCTTTGAATTTATTTTTAAATTTTTTTATTATTTACCTGTGTTAGACAGGATCTGGTGAAAGGTGCAGGGAAGGCAGTCAGAGTTTCGTGGTGAGGATAGCATCACTTCTTTGGTGTTATTTGGTAGCTGGAGCATTGCAGGAGGGTTGGAGCTCTTACCCACTCCCAGAGGAGTCACAATGCTCTGTTTAATCAGAGCATTTCAAAAAGAGGCATGCAAAGCCCTCATATACTGCTTTGATCATGATCTGAATGCTCCCAGTTAATTAATTATCTTATTATGACTAGTCTGGCTGAGGAGTCACAAAATCAATGTTTCAAATTCCAAAAGGCATTGGGAATTGTCTTCTCCATTTAGGGACAAGCACATTGGGAAGTCTGTGCTCAGACCCAACTCCATAAGAATGAGTGTTATTAAAAATTGGTGTTGGCATTTGATTGTTTCTTCAGCTCAATGTTGTCAGGAAGCACTCTTTTGGGTAGGAGTATTTATTGCTGTTTGATTTTCAGCCTTTTTCTCTCTTGCACACTACCAACACATGTCATGCTCCTAATACCTTGCAAATATACTCACTAGGTAACAGAGAAACAATGCAAGCTCTTGCCAGTTGTCAATCATATGATCAAAAAGCTCAGCACTCTATGTCCCAGGTCAGTGATGAATTTCCATCCAGTCTTTTCTGACACTTTCTTACTCTGGATACTAAACAGAGTATTTAGATGTGAAAAACCTGGAATCAAAGCCTTTGTCACAAACTTATGAGCTGAAGTCCTTCACAGGTCACTGCAGAGATCAGTACTTTTTTATCTGAGCCAGGTAGAAGCAATGTCACCTTCACCACTTCACCCTGCATGTGACTTCAGTTGATCTTGACCCACAGCCAAGATGCTGAGTGCTAGCTTTATGATTCAAGCTTTGGCATGCTGAAGATGGGAACAAAAATGTAAGACTTCAGATTACACTTTGGCAAGGTCTGTAAAATTCAGCACTAAATCCCTTTAAATCCATTTGGTTAAATCTTCATTTTTTAAAGGTTAATGACTTTTTGATCACCAGAATGAGTTGCTGCTGTAAATAAAGGGCATAAATTAGATCGCAGTAGAGCTGTTAATATTTGTTTCATGTTCTTTGTATGCCATTTAAGATTTAGCTTTAAGAGACGGGTTTACTGACATGTACAGAAGAATTTGCTCTGCAGTCCTCTTTAGGAAAATGTGAGATGCCAACTAAATGACAAGTTCTGCTTGTAGGAAGCTGAGAGCTGCATTAGAAACCATTGTCCAGGGACCTTGAGTTTATTGTATTTCCAGCAGGAAGGACAGATAAGATGCAATAGGATCCTTAATTTTGCTAGAGCTTCATTTCAGAGGTTTGGGAACACACATATCTGTGGGAAGGAAAGATTCCTGTTTCAGGATAAAGCAATTGAGGCAGTGTTCTAACAGTGTCCATGAGCTCATGTACATGGCATTTCTGTAAGGAACCTTAGGCCAGTGTGTGCCTAGCTCAGTGTACTGTTAACATAATTCCTAACACCTTTTCCTCCATCCTTTTCCCTCCTCTATGGTCATCTCCCATATTTTGGCCCTTTTTAGTCCCATGTTCCTAAACTTACTAATTTTTTTGCAGTCCTTCCAAAAGCTTCTAGCCTCTCTGTCTACCAGCCTTCCATGGGATGGGTTCATGTCTGACATTGGTTGGACCTAGGGAAAGTTTTAGCATGCCTTTGATCCAGGACAGCTCCGTGCTCAGTGTGCTAGCAATGCACCCAGATCAGCTTTTCCCTTTTCCAGTAACTGCACCACATATCTGTGTGTAAGGCACACCTCATCTGTTTCCTCTTGCTAGACATGAATGTTTTATAGCTTTGTATAGAAATTTTTCAGCAATGAAAATAGAAACACTGATGTCAGTTCTTGATAAGTTGCTCATATCAAATCACATCCCACTGGTAATCTGGCATAGCTCTTTCTTACAAAAGTATTATGTGAATGGATGCCCAAAATAACATTTGGTGTTATTAGGAGTATCAAGGTCTCAACTGTAATAACAATAACTACTGAAAATTCTGCAGGAATAAAACAGATGATGGTTTGTAAATAATTTTTTTAAATTGTGCGAATTTCTTTTTAATTTCTTTGTGTGACTTATTGAGATTGTTGCAACCTCATTGTTACATGTCACCAGTGATAACATAAACTGCAGAAAAAGCAATCCTCATGAACTTTTCAGGCTTTTTTTCCAGCAACAAAAATTATATAAGAGGAATTTCTCAAATGCTAAGATAAAGAGTCCATTACTTTCTTCCATAGTTTCCCTGAAAGCATTTCTTCTGCCACCTAAAAGTCAGCATTTGCCACTATGGTATCGGGTGAATTAGCAAGCAGGATTCAGTTCAGGTGTCAGGAAAAATGGAGTGTGAGGGCAGTGAAGCAATGCAGGACATCTCCAGGGAAGGTACACACACCCTTCAGCCCTGGAGGTGTTTGTGCTCAGGTTGGGAAAAATCCCCAGGAATCATGCAATGGTAGGTGATTTTTTCTTAGGATAGGGACTGCATGAAATAATCTTTTTAGATTTCTTTTACAATTTTATGTTACAACACTTGCTATTGCAAATAATTTATAGGACAATAAGTAATCTTAAATTATAACTGCAGGATATGAGCAGTTGATAAACATTGAAACCTGTAAGTACAAGAGAAAAGGTGTCAAAACTTATGAAAATTATTAAATAAATTACTACTATAGCTTATTTATTTAAAATTGAATAAAGTCCAGCTGAAGTAAACTGAAATAAAATTCTGAGACCACTAGAAACTTAATGGTTCCTCTGTTTACCTCTGAGCATCCAATGATAAATACATTTAAATATTCATATGGCACATGCACATATGGATAGGGGTTTTTATTTGGACTGGGTGTAAGGCAAAGCTGTATGAACATAGGTACTGAGCACCACCCTTCTCAGATCAGAGGTTGGAATAAAGAATTTTTGTGTAATATAGGTTCTGTCTTCACAATATGCTAAGGCCCTGCTCTGCTTGGCCTCGCAATACATGCAGGAGGAGGCTGCCTTAAGTCTGTCAGGGTTTTGCCTGCTTAGGCACAGTTGGGAATCAGCTGGGGATGAAGCCTTGGTCATTTGGGAAGGCGTCTCTGTGCTGAAGCTCAAAAAACTGACTGGTCCTACTTGAATTTGAGGATTTAATCTCCACCATTGGTCTCTGGAAGTGATGGGGTGCTGTGAATGAATGATTCTGATGCTCAAAAATTATTAGGTGAGCCTTGGCAGAGAGGGGAAATGCAGCATACCTGTGTGGTTCACAATTCTTTCTCATCCAAGTATTTGCAAGAGTTTCCAAAAGGGGAAAGAACTTCAGGTTTTTGCCATTTTACTCTGTCCTTGGCTTCACTCACAATTTCTGCAATAAAATCCCCATGCCTGGAGAGTTATTCAGTGCTCACCTCAGCCTCCAGCCTGAACTGTGGCTCTCAGTTTTGACTGAGTGGCAAGTCCTGCTCTGAAACTGCTAAGCAAAGAAGGCAATTGTACGTTCACACCAGAGCAGGGAGCACGACCTTTCCTTCATATACCATTGCACATGTTACAGCTGTGACAGCTTCTCACTCTGGGTCCTGCATTAAGCACAAGGCAGGGAGAAGTGCCCTGCAAACAGTTGCTCCAGTCAACATACTCATTCCCATGGAGAGTCATTAAAGCCAATTTTCCACAGGATTGTCCTCAAGGAAGTAAAACTGGCACTTGAAAAGGCCTGGGTGAGCATACTTCCAGGAGGTCTCATTGCCAGAGCTCTCTGCAGTTCTACACAGTGCTCAGAGAAGGGACTGAATAAATTTTGCAGAGCTAGCAGGGATTAAATTCTCTGCGCCAGACACAGACAATTTTAGAACCTCATCCTTCAATTTTTCGTCTTTTTTTTTTTTTTTCCCCATCCTTAGATCCTAAAGGGCAAAGACATTGATAGGCAGCAGTTAGGCACAGAACTATGCCTAATAAGGCAGTCTCTATGTATTAGATTTCCATATACAAATTCATAAGCAATGATGACATTTCAAGGGGTTTTCTAGAATTTCCATAACCTTTCTCTCTGTATCTGCTGTGTATGCTAATGGAGACATGAGTACATGAACTATAACAACATTGCTGTTCTGAAATTTTGCCTGTGGTCCCATCCATCCAGCCATTACAGGCATCCAGAAATCCTAGAGAAATATATAAAGCTCTCAGAATCCATCTGTGAAAAGTTATTAAAAAATAAGGTGTGTCAGAGAAACTGCAGGTATGTGAGAAGCTCAGTTGTTCAGGAAGACTTGGTAAAATTTATTGGATCTCCACCAAATGCAGGTGCAGTGGCCTTGCATTGCCAGGAGGGAGAAAGCAAAGCAGAGCACAGCAGAGAGAATGGGAACCTGCCAGTGGCTGCTGCCTTGCTCTGTGTGGGGAATAAAGCTGTGCCATGGCACACAGATAACACTTTGCTTGAGGAGAGTGGGGAAGGAGATCAGCCAGCCCATGGCTGAGCTATGGCAGCAGCTGAGACTAGAACATTCCTTTTCAATTGAATTTTCCTGGCGTGCAGCTTCTAATGTTTTCTCCCCTAGAACTGCAAGGAAAAATCAAAGTGGTTTTAATATCTTCCAATCTCGAAAAAAAAAAAAAAAAAAAGGAGGAGGGATTACCATGCCACTCCATTGCTTTATTGGCTTATGGAAAGAAAGAAGAATTTCTTTTGATCCCACACAAGAACAGCCATGTCTGGTTCTTACTGTGAATTCAAAACCCATGCATAAGGTAAAGGAAACCAAACTTGCTGTAGCTCTGTCCAACCCATATTAAAACAGGCTCTGTCCAGATTATTGCCTGGTTTTGCCAAGAAATGCTTTCCAGTGAGCCCATCCCATGCATAGTGGAGTGGAGTAAATCTGTTCTGATGCAGTTTTGGTTCACTTCAGTACTGCCATGGCTTTAGCCCAGTAAAATGTTTGATGTGAACATAATAATCCATGGGTATAATTCATTAGTAAATTAAGCACTGATTCCACCTCTTGAGGCACTGAATATTGAGTTTCTCCTTCTTTTAAGTTCTTCCAAGTGTGCTCCTTCAATGTAGCCCATCTCAGCCGCCTGTGGTCAGCATTCCAACAAAATGGAAGGAAGCATGAAATCATGAGTTTGTATGCAAAGCATGTATGAGAGAGGGCAAATAAGGGAGAGAGAAAGAAAAAAATAAATAGAAAGAGAAAATGAGAAAAAGAGAGAACAGGTGAAAGAGAAGGATGGAAGGAAGAGAGAGACAGGAGAGGAAAAGAGAGATAGAAATTTCAAGCAGGAGGGTCTACTCTATTTCATTATGTCTAACCCATGTTTAATTTCTGAATTATGTTGATCAAAATCCATTTTGCCTTGTTATGAAGAAAACACCTGGGCAAAAAGACATCTTTTAAAGAAACAAAAGGGCTTTCTGTAAGGACAGAAATGTGTGTAAAGCGTTTGCTTGTCACTTTATTGAATTCTTATCCAGGCATTATTTAAACTGTTTCCATAGGGCACAGGTCTTTTTTATAAAAACCCACCCACTCAGATACCATATTAAAACAGGCTATCAGATTTCTTTGGCATTGTCTCATTCACAAATCCCCCTTGGCTTTAAGCCAATATGTTTGTCTGCTTTATCCAAGTAAAAATAGATGCTCCTCTCAGGTTTTGCTAATATTCTACCTGGAACTGAAGTCAGACTGCCAGATCTAGAGTTACCCAGTTTTCTTTCTGGTTTGTTTAACAATCACAACATTTCTGTTCTTTCCCTTTGTCTCTTTTCCAACTTTTGACATTTACAGAAGCTTAGGCTTTCTTCTGAACATGTGCAGAAGTGTCAGTGTTGCTAGAATAATTTTATGCTATCACCTCTTCAATGACAGCCTGGACTTCTTTTTTTGTTATTATACCCTTGTAAGAATTAAGAATTGTCAAATTGTAATTCTCTTGCATCAGTGCTGTGCTGTCCTTCTCTACAAAGTCAGTTTCCATCTTTTTTTCTCACTTTCTCTGGTGTGAGAGGCCTAGGATGCAGCTTTTGTGTAGAGCTCTTTGGAGCAGGTGAGATGATCTCAGCTGGGACAGGAGTGAGCTGGCCGTCTGAGTCGGAGGCACCTCCGAGCAGAGGGATCCTCCTTGCATCACCCTTGCTTCCAGGAGTTGCAGGGCAGAGTAATCTGTCACTAATCTGCTTTCTCATGCTAGCTTAGCCACTCTGCAGGACAGGCCCTGGTGAGGGGCAGAGCCAGCCACCGTCTCTTCCTCCCCAGCTCTGAGCTGGCCCTACCGAGGCTGCTCTCCTAACCCACGAACCCAACTGCCCCTGCTGTGTGCAAAAAGCTTCTCCTTCCTCTGATACTCTGAATTAGACAGCTAGAGAAGTGCCTAGTTATATTTTTAATAAGTGCCAAAGCTGCAGTGATTATTCAAGTCTTGTCAGAGCCTCTTGGCTCGAGTTATCACGAAACTTCTCATTAAATAGAAATCCTGTGGTTTTGGCGCAATATGTGCTTCTAGTTTCTAGCAGGGAAACAGCTGCCCTTCCTCCAGAGCTCTGGCCATAGCCAGCAGTGGGGAATAAAGAGATAAACACAAATTAAAGAGACCTTTAAAACAGCATGCAGGAAAGCCTAGGGCTGTTGCAAAAGCTTGGACCCACTCCTGATTTAGCTGACTTTAGATATATCCTCTCTGATTTCCAAGAGCACAGTGACTACTATGCAAAGTAGCCCTTGCCTGCGGCTGCCCAGACAGTGGGTGCCTCCTGCCTTGTGGTTCCAGGGATAGTATGAAGACTTCCATCGTGCCATCACCTTGACATCATCAGGAACAGCAACTGCTCGTTCTCCTTGTGATATATTGCTCTGAAACAACATAAATGTCAACTGGCTGTCTGCACATAATGCACTGGGAGAGCACAGCATTGCCCTGAGCCTCCAGCTTCGTTCTGGGCCAGCTGGAGTACTGGTATCTTTTAAAAAATAAACAGAAGTAGAATATTGCAATGCAAGTAATAGTCAAAATCAAATTAACTTTTTATTTTGTGTGCCACCTCCTCTTTCACACTGCCAGGAGAATTTTCCATACATTTTTATTTCTTGGTGCCAGCCAGTTTCACATTGCTTGTGCTGGTCCTGGTCATTGACATAAAGCTGTATTCATTTGTCTCAGAATTCTGTCTGAGAAAATGGTCCCAAACAAAAACCACTTAATTCCGTTTCCTCCCTCACTGCCATGGGTGTCTTGAGACGTTTCATTTTGAGGAAAATGTTTTATTAAAAAAGAGTGAGATTCAGTCATTGTGTTGTCATCAAAAATCAATCTGAAAGGGAACCCATGGCTGTTCTTGAATGACAGAGCTATCTTTGGCAAAAAAAAGAAGTATAAAAATACTAAAATTAAATAGGAATCTTTCTATTCTTCAACAAAGAGTTACTATTTTTTCTGTAATGACCTCAACAATTCTATAAAAGATTAGTTCTTTTCACAGAAACACGTTTGATACACCATAATTATCCTAGTTTGAAATTGCATAAATAATTGTTCATGATAAATCTGGTTTATTTTAAAGGGTGAACACAGGAAAACTGATGTTTTAAAAGTTGTCTCTTAAGTAAGCATAACCTGTGTTCTACTATGCATACATATACATATACAAACATGTAATACACCTATTCTTTTTCTTCAGTTCCTGGCTGGAGTGGTGGAAACAGATTTGTGACTGTTCTCAGGACAATTCAGAAGCAGCAGATTAGAGCTGAGCCACCAGATATTCAGAGACTAAATCTGAAATGGCAGTCAGTTTTAAGAGAACTATTTCAAGGACTGATTACAGTATAGTCACGGTAGCACAGAGCTCTGTACAGCCTCCAAAACCCCTCCAAATACCTAGCTAAACTCTTGTATGGCTTTTGCAGCCTGTACTGTATTCCTGCCTGCCACAGTTAATCTGCTACCACTATCCAGTTTAAATGCAGATAGGTGTCCTTTAAAAAGGTAAGTTTACATGGCAGGACCGACAGGGCACTCATCAGTGGAGTGCAAGTTCTCATGTTGAAGTTAGTAAACCTATTCTTGCAAACAGAGTTATCCACACACTTGACATGTTCACTTGGTGCTGATATTGTGCATGGGGCTCTTTTTAATACACGGACAGAGAAGGTATTTTGTAGAGCTTGCACATGCATATCAGCAAATTTGAGAAATATGAAAAAGTGTACTTACCATGCATAAAACTGGGATGTTAAGGCTTCCAGGAATAATGCTGAAGTAAGAATTATTGCCTGTTATTGCACTCTTAAGAATAAAATTTCAAATTAAAGGAAAAAATACTATACTCATTAAATGCTCCCATTGCACAGAAAAATAAATTCTAGTGATAGCAAAAGATTAAGTTGTAAACATGTCTACATTACACTATGTGTTATACTATATTCTGTTGTTGTCTTATATTTTCTGCATAAGTAGGTTTTGTTTTTGCCCTGCAACAGAGTATTAGCTTTTAATTTGTGATTATGAGTTCCTGGGCAATGGCTCAAGGTCAAACAAACCTAAGGAATTGTGCCCATAATGCACTGCAAGAAACTTGATTTTTTGTACCTTTCTTCTGAAACCATGGAAGCTGCATTTACCAGAATAATTTAGCAAGCACAGTTTTATCGTGATGCTTCAAAGTAACAGCAAACCTCTGACAGCTGCAGCTGTTTTCAGACCCTGTAATGAAATGGAAGATGAGTCAGACTGACAGGGTGCCAAGGGATACTGCCAGTGCAACACAACCTCCGTGATAGCTCCAGTGAGGAAGGCAATGTCAGTGAAGAGGAGGTGTCTGGAAAGATTGAGCCAAAATATGCCTCACTGACAGATCTGGAGAAAGGAGCTACATCCCCCAGAAGGGAAGTTGGTAGGTTTAAGCCTGTTCAGCTGGGTTGGGCACTCTCAGCTTCCCCAGCTGAAGGAGCAGACCGTATCTGCTGCGCGGTGCTCACTGGAGAATGCGCTTGAGGACGTGCAGGTCTGCTCGTAGCAGAATCAGAGGGTCTGGAGGGCCCCACTGACTCAGAGATGCATCCTCCAGTGCCTTCTTCCAGCAGCTTCACTGCATAAAATGCTGTGAAACAGAAATCTGCGGGGACTGGGGAAGTGAGACATACAAACTGCATTAGCATTGTGGGCTACACAAGCAAGGTAGCAGATTCTGAGATAGAGACCTTTTATTTCAGTGAAAAAGAGAAGGAAAAGTTTAAAAGGCAGCTGTGATGGATTATTCCATCAATAACAGGACAGCACCTAGGGAATTAAACCCATCAAAATCTAAAGCAACAATCCAGTAAGCTTTGCTATTGAGAAAATATAAGAAAGCTATGAGGTTTCTAAGATAATTGCTCAGTCTTGGCACTAAAAGCTTTTATAAAATTATATGGGCAACCTGTTAAACAGCTCAATAAATGTAATCTGAGATACATATGCAAATGTCCAAAGGGCATCCCAGATAGGGATTACTACAACTTTAGGTATTATGTTGTTATTAAGGAGGAGAGAGAGCACATTTTGATCCCCCCAGTCATCTCAGTAAGCACACTTTGCTCTTTGATATGCTCTTAGTTGCTGAGTAAGTAAAATAGTACTTAGTGTGAGCTTGATGGCTCCTGGTAGCACCATTTACTAAATAGTGACAAAATTAAGGGCTAGTATTATTTACAGGAGACCTTTCCTCAATAAGTTCATCAGTTTTTCCATGCAAAATGCTAAGGGCAGAAAGGTTAATTTAGTGTCTAGGGCAGGATTAGAAACCAGCTTTATAAGTGTACAAGAGCCCTGCATCGTGTCAGAGCCCACTTAGTCTGCAGTGCTTGCTAGTATAAGATGACACGACAGAGGGTTAAAATATTGTTTAAGTAATTTTCTGGCTAACTAACTATGAGCAGCTGGATATTCCTTAACATCTGGAAACACAATGGCTGATGCACATTTATTTTTTGGTGTAACTGTGGATGGAGTTATTTCAATTTCTGAAAAATGGGCCCCTTCTGACACAGCAGAATTTCTTTTGACAGAACTTTTTCTTCCTTTGTAAGAATCAAGAGCTGGCCACCCTTGCCCTTCTTTCTGCAAGTGCTAGGAAATTACACCCTTACCTGGAGGGTAGAAGAGTTTCTTTGGAGTATGATGGGTTTTTGCATTCTCTTTGAATTCCCAGAGGTCCTCTTTCTACATTCCCACCAGCAGCAGGGAGCACTGCCAGGCTCAGTGGGATCAGAACTTGCGGAGGAGCACACCTGTGTACAAATGTGTGTTCTTACACCAGAACTGTGTGCCTGACTGAACTTGTTGGTTGTATCAAGCTGCCTTACAGTGGAGCTGTTTCCCTTATTCATATGGTCTTCAGGCTAATTATCCCCTTATGATTAAACCTCATTTTGTAACCCAAGAGAGGCTTAAGTTATCAACAAAATCCCTCCAATCTTTGGTACTTTACATTGCTTTGAATTTTTCACTATTTGCTCCTTCTCCATGCCAAATTGCATTTCATGTTCTCTCTCTCCCAAGCCCTGAAGGTGCCATAATCCAGACTTCACTTTCTTTGCTTGCATCTGTTTCATCCTACCTATCACAACACCCAAATGTTTTCTTCCACAACTCCCTCTTTTTCTGAGAC
This sequence comes from Passer domesticus, assembly GCF_036417665.1. NCBI lineage: Eukaryota > Metazoa > Chordata > Aves > Passeriformes > Passeridae > Passer > Passer domesticus. The sequence continues at coordinate 72,746,275 of NC_087478.1, forward strand.
CTGTTGCAGAAACAGAATCACACCTTAGCTGCAGCTCATAAGTCTTTCATTTTCTTGTTTAAAATCATCTTAAGCCCTTATTGTCCTGAAAAGACCAACTCTCTGAGTTAAGGCTATGTGTGCCAGTACACATGGACATCTTACAGACATCTGACTATCAGGACAAAGACTGTCATCCTGAGATCTATACAACTCCCAAATCAGGATAAAACTGAGTTTTATCAGTTTTGTAGGTATGAACATTACAGCAGAGACCGGACTGTTCAGGGTGACAGTGATAGAGGACAGAATTAGAAATTCTGCTCTTCATATTCACTATTAAGCAGTATAAGCTCTCTTGGCATACCTGTTTATTTTCAGTGCATTTCAGTGTTGAGCACCGTCTAGCTGAACTGGCCAAAATGCCCATAGAAGTGGTTCATGAGGAAGACTCATGAGGAAAAAAACATTGCACCAAACAGTCTGGGACTCTGGCTGGTGCCTTTTGGGCAGGGAAAAGGCTGGACTGCCACTGCCTGCCTGAGAAGTTTGTACAAAAACACATTTTCAACCATCTAAATGATCAGTTTACTGCTGATATATTTCAAGCAGCAGCAATTTTTTTTTAAATTTAACTCTTGGGAAAAAAAAAAAATTGCATGCATATTAAGATGCCAGTAGATAGCACACAGTCTTCCTGCTTATGAAGTTCATGTTCAGGGAAAAAATCCTGATGAAGAAATCCCCGAAGGGCAATTTGGTTGATAATAAGAAAGCAGTGATGGCATAGTGCACAAATGCTGTTCAACCCTGTTTGGGCTTCTCATGTGTTTGTATTGTTATGGTTCCAGACTGCTAATACCCTAAGCCTCAGGCTCTAACTTGAGCAGGAAGGATTTATTTTTAGAAGAAGAATTTTTCCCATAGAAGAGTGCCTACAATACCACCTTCTTAATCTTCTTCTTCTTTTTTTTTTATAAAGCATACAAATGAAATTTAAAAATTGCCCCAAAACATCGTTGTGTCTTTGAGAAAGGAGTAGTCAGACCCCAGACTGTAAAGTCTGGACACTGAGATTCACTGCACTGCCAGATGTCCAGGAGGTGGAGAAGAGCTGGAGCTGAGTGGCTCATGTCTGCACAGATGAAAGACTTTGGCTCACACACAATTCTGGGGGTGCACAGTCACAGCCAGGGTGAAACACCAAACTGAAACACCCAACTGAGCTGCTGTGGCTGCTCAGGGAGAATCTGCACAAGCACTGGGGTTTGGTACACATGAGGCAGCTGAGAGGAACTCCTCGTTATTCCCCTGATGGGAATAATGCATGAGGGCCTTACTTTTGAGTATCCAATATATTGTTGCAATTATGAGCCTAAAAATGTCTCATAATCATTAATCTCTGTGAAAGATGCATTGAGAAGGGCTCTCTGGGTGTCTGCACTGGAGCACTGACATATGGGCTGGTCACTTTAAGGGGTACCACCATCAAATTCCAAGATATGAGCTACCTTTTCCTAAAACTCCCTTCTCCATTGCCCTGCAAACCCCATTTGATAAGTGATGGTGCCTCAAGAGATGTGTCTAGTGCCACCAAGGGTGCCTGCAGCTGCTAAGTCATCTGACAGGGATGGATTTGGCACTGAGGACTCAAATGCGCCAGGGGCAATGGGAGGCTGTGGTGGATACCAGAGGGCACTCTCAGATGGCTGTGTGAGATCATCTCTGAGCAACTGAGCTGAGACCTGTGACCAGAACTCCACTGACTCCACGGCTGGGAAAGATGAGTTCAGATGCAGAAGCTGGCACTGCACTCAGTAAAACCTAAGCACAAGGGATCTCACCCCCAAGGCCAAAACAAGTGCCTGTTCTGAATGTCATATGTGCAACCCAGGGCAAAAGTGAAATGTATCCCCCTGGGATTTCTGTTCCAGGTTTTAAAGATCCAGTAAGCAGCCTATACCTCAGACTAGAAGTCAAGGACAAAGCCCAAAAATCACATCTCTGGGCTCCTGTCTTTGATCCAGTACCTCACATGGATCTTCAAATACTATTACTTATCTGTGTTTATTCCTTTATATATAAAATATTCTTTCTAAACAATTTTAACTGGGCTCTTTGACCTACTTTCACCAGGCTGTTTGTGAAGCTTAGTTAATGCAGTAAGTCCTTAATAACTGATTCTAACAGTTTTTTATAATTTTCAATCTTACCAATGCATGTAACTTTTTGAGTTACAGCCTATCTTTAATATTAATGCTGGATGATGTCCAAAACCCTTGAGTCAGAATCTTTTGTACACAGGGTTTCCCCCAAGGAGGTCTCCTCATCACTCATTTAAAAGCTATCACTAATATGCAGCCCAGTGCTGACTCACAGTGAGTAGAGTTCACAAAGACTTTGGAGACACTAGTGCAGAGAGGCACTGTGTTCATGTTAAAGCCAAAAGGTGCTCATAAATGCAGCCAGGGTGCTGCCACCACATTCCTGTCATTCAGCCATTCAGATTAAGTGTGTCACATAAAAGGTGACATCCCTTAGTGCAGAAAGGGGGTATGTTGTTCCTTTCATCACATAATGTACTTAAGGAAGAAGGTAAATCACCAGCATCTGTCAAGCTCAAGGGGAACTACAAAGCTCTGAGGGCTGGCCAAGCTCACAGAGCAAATGACAAAAGCTGAATAAAACTTGGCTTTTAGTGAGAAGGTGAAGACCTCCACCAAGGCAGAGATTCATGTCTGATTGTTGCAGGTTTGCTTTGAGTCCTGCCTTTCCAGTCGAGTTCCTGCAGGCTGTGCTCACTCTCCTCAGTGAACCAATAGGACCCCCCAGTGGTTCACTGAAGTTTGAAAGGAATTTGACTTTTTTCAGATTTGGATAAATAAAATCTCTCCCTGAAACAGATGTTTTTGGAATTAAGCGACCTGTGTACAATAATTCACACATATCTCTATTATCTTCCAGAGTAGGAAGTGGATGTTTATAAACTGTGGACCTTGGGCACAACGAGGATATAATTTCCTGTTAAACTTAACACTATGTGTGTGTAGGTTGCAGCTAGGAGAGATAGTCCCACTCTCCTGCCATGTGCTCCCTTTTCCTCACGTCTAGTGATCGCAGGGCTGATAGAGGACATTGCTTCAGCAGGCTCAGCCAGCAGAAATAAAGATGTGCCTCCTGCTCCAAAAGAGCAGGATCTGCTCAGACCAGTAAGCAGCACTACTCATCCTGCACAGCTCCAGCACAAGGGAGGGCAGAAGGCCTCCTGCCTGAAGGAGGAGGAAGAGAGAAGGGGAAGGAGAATGGGCCCATCCTGACTGCAGCAGTCCACAGCTGCACTGGCTGATGTGTGTCAGGAAACTATACCACGAATATGTCAAACAAATTAGCAAAAGGTACTATGCTGTTATAACTATCCTGCACTTGGGCTGAGGACAAGTGTTTTAATAGATAAAAGATAATACCAGCCCCAGCACTTGGCACCTTTTATTCCATCTGTTCATGTGCAGCAGTATCTTTCAGGCAGTGTAGATAATATTAATAATATATCATGGCAGCAATTAAGATTGAGGTTCCACTGTGTAAAGTGGAGCTGATGAACACTCCATAAGTTCCCAAAGGAAGCAAAGAAGGTGTGATGAGAGCTGTGAGCTAAAAGAATGGAATATCAACCCCAATCTACCAAGACAGAACTAAGGTATGTCCCAGTTAAGGAAGCTGCTTAGAATCTTTGAAACACTTGGAAATTGAATGTATTTCTGTTATAATGCAAGGGTTACCTGAGATAGTGGTAATCTGAATAAGAATAGTCACTTTCACAATATTTCCACGCTATCAAATAGTTAATGTCAAAGTTTTCAGCCCCTTCATAGTGGGATTTAGACATTTTTGTTTGAATGTTAATGAACTTTGACACATGGGTTTATATCATACATTCTGCATAGCTTGTATATGAATTTGTAAAACTTGTAAGTGTAAAATATTTAAAATTCTAAAGGAGAATAAATAAAACAAATAAATTAAATAAAATTAAGTGTTTTTAAATATCAGTGTATTTCTAATACTTTCATTTGGAGGCCCAGTGCAAGCATTTACTGTCATGGAGGCTGTGCATCTTTGGGTACAATAGGTACCTGCAGAATATTGGAACTGGAACATGTTAAAAGTAACCAGTAGGGAAACAGACCTAGAAAAAAGAATTTGGGAAAATCTGTGCTCCTGCTGAGCTAGTTGTGGATTTCATGACTTTTTAGGGCTAAATTTCTACAACCATGTTTTTGATATTTTTCAGACTGCTAATAAGACAGATCAAGTAATAAAAATAATTTTAAATTAAACCACCAGCTTCAGTAGTAAAATGTTATATGCATATCAGAAAATGAAAAAAAAAATGCAATTCTGAGAGAGAGGCCAAGATCAGAGGCCTTGGTTTTCAATGGTGAACGGATTTTTACCTCATCCCAGGCCTCATTGGCCAGTGCTGGACCCACTGTCCCACAGTGTGGGACACCATACCAACCATGTGCTCTTTTGAAGCTGCTGAGGTAACTTCACATGCTTAATAAAGAGGTCAAACCAGGGCCAAAGAAACCTGTGCTTGATACCCTGCATCAGGCATTCCCAATCAGACAGATTCCAATAAACTGGAGCATGTAAACCCATCATGGGTCTTGCTTACCTAGGTATAGCTCAGGTGAGGAGCTGTTCCCAGTTTCACCTGTGGAAGCAAGAACAAAACCTGGGCTACAAAGTCTCTCTCTCTGCATGGTCATCTTTCAAATTTCCTCCTAAAAACAGTGTGAAATAAGGTCTGCCTCTCTTGAAGAGCAGTGGCAAAGTTCCCATTGTTTTTCCTTTCTTATCAACCCTAACATTTTTGGACTGATCCGGCCAAGCAGTTGACAGAAAGAAGCTGTTCTCCTTCCTCCTGCTGCTGCTGCCCTGCCTGCTGCCCTGACCTAGGGACCAGCTCTTGACTTTGGTGCCGAGTGCCTCAGAGCACTGGGATTTACTGTCAGAAAGGAAACACTCTGACTGCTACAGGACACCACGGGGCATGTGTTGCTTACACAGTAATGTCACCCTCTGGGTCGTTGTAAGGCAGAAGGTAAAGCTGGCAAGTGGTGTTTATCTGTCAACGACATCTTGTACATGCCTTGAAGTGTCTCCAAGCCGACTGCCTTGGAAAAAAAAAAATCCAGAGCAGGCTTTAGAGTGTAATCTTCCCTCATCTTGCTAGATAGAGTAAGGCCCCATTTGTGGATGCTACATCAATATAGAAAGTATTTCTTAACAAAGGTCATGTCTCATTTACATGGAAGAAAAGTAGAGTGCATGACAGGGTAGGAGATTTTTTTTCCTGGCAAGTCTACAGTGCAAAGCTGTGATTAAATTGAGCTGGCCAGGTAAATCCAGGTGTCTTTCATCAACACTAGGAAGTTCAGCTAAGATACCAGACAAAAAGCAATGCCTTCACAAATTAGATGGGGATGTAAAAGGTAGCAGATATTCTAAGACACAACATTTTTTCCTTGCAAAAATAGAAGTTCTGCATTGGTTTTGGTTACACATATTTTGGTCGAACACTTTTAGCTTTTCACTTTTAGCCAGCGTGGTACAAATTGAAATAGTGTATTTTTTACTTTTTGTGGTAGAAAAGAAAAAATATATATCAGCAGATATCAAATATCACTTATAGCAATAAATTAATTCACCAAAATCTATAATGCTCTACATATGATATAAAAAGCCCATGTGATAAAGCCAGAATCAGAGCAGAAAATATCATCATTATGATGCAATGCTACTGCAGACATGGAGCATTAAGGAAACTTTCCATTCTGACCATCCTTTTGCCTCATGAGAGGGGAATTTGGGGCTGGGATGGGGCTTGGACACTCTCAAACCTCATTCCAGTGTCTCCCTGGATAAATGTGTTTATGTGTTACTCCTGATGGGAGGGGAAGTTCATCTGCTGCTGCTTTTTGTCCTTCATCCTTCATTCTTGGGCTCTGTAAGTAACTGTTTCCCAGAGGCTCCAAAGCTCCAGATACGAAGGCCAAGGAAGAATTGTTTTCTCTTATATTAGACTTCAAAACTCTGGACTCTTTATTATGAACAAACCCAGGATGCTGTTTATTTTTTAATATAAACACATATTAGTGAAATGAGAATCCTTTTCTGTTCTCATCTACACTGATAACTTTTGCCCGGCATTCCCATTTCAGCTGATCGGCTTTTCTCAATACCACTGAAACTTTTAAATGGAAAAATTTCAAATGAAGAATCTCAAATTGGAAGGGATCCATAAGGATCACAAGGTCCAGCTCCCTGTTCCTCACAGAACTACCTAAAACTAAATCATATGGCTACCATTTGGTTAAATACTCTGGTGAAAGATTTGTCTCTCAGGACTTCTGGGAGTGTTGTGATCCCTTGGCTCAGTGACAAGATGAAGATTTTTCTCTGACAGCAAGCAGACAGGCACCTAATGGAATAGAGGCAGAAGTAAGTGAGAGTTTAGTTCTTGAAATAGCAGCAAATATGAAGTTATTGATGCAGATCTAGCAGCTGCAACTGCAAATACAGCTCTGGTGTTTGACCAAGGGAATTCATTAAAAACAGACAGGAGAGAATGATTTAATTATCTGATGCCCTGATTAGCAGCCATTTGGAAACTGCTCAAGGAGCTGAAGAGAGTTAAAATAGGATAGTCATGCTTTGGAAAGAGACCACAGAAGATTAATTGAGGCAGGCATGGAAGGGAAAGGCTCAGAAAGTTTTACATGTTTGGCCCCTGAGGTGGTGGATGAAGAGATCTGATGGTGGTACACGAAAGCCACACTGTGCTGAGGATAAATTTTGTTCAGGAGACGTTCACTTTTTGGGAGGGGTAAAACACAAGGGCACAAGGCAATGTGTGCAGGGAGAAGAGCAAGTTATGAGAAGGGACATTTCCATCCGGGACATGGGGCAACCTGTGCAAACAGGGGGGCTTCAGCAACAGTGTGAGTTAATGAAAGGAGGGCTGGGATGCCAGAGCCTTTTGTTCTGTCTGCTGAGGTACAGAAACAAGAGGTGATGGGCTGGAAACAAAGTGGAGCTCAGTTCTTTCCACCTCAGAATTTCTGTGAAGACTTGGTTCAGTCATTTGGTAAACAGGGTTGTGGCTGAGTCCAGAGGTGGTTCATGGCCCTTTCACTTGCTCAGAAACCACGTGTCCAGCACAGAGGAGTTAACTCTTCTGGTTCAGCTCCTTCACAAGGTGAGGTGTGATCAAATCAGGTGAATGGTTACCATACACAGGGAAGCAGAGCAGGATGGCAAGAAAAAATGGTAAAAAATTTAAACTTCATAAAATGAATAGAGAAATGCATTCAGTGACAGAGAAGATACAGGTTGTGAGGATGTAAGCATGGTAATATTATGGATGTTGTAAGCATGTTTAGACATCTCTGTGATCAAAGAAGCAAAAGCTTAGAAATGACCACCAAGCATTTCCTCCTGTTCGGTATTTTTCTTTCTTTTCTTTTGGCAGTCTTAAAGCAACCTGGACAGTGGTTGGCCAAAATCAACTCCTCTTTTCTATGCAGTGATAAGGCAAGCTTGATGACTATCACACATTTTGCCATTGTGGAAAAGAAGTGTAAGAATGGAAGCCCCAGTAGCACCAAAGTACTGATTGTTGCAGCACCAGTAAGATGGAGTCACACTTGTGGCCATAATTGTGGAGGGAGAAAAGGAAACTGAAATGATTGGGTTGTCTTAGATCGGAGTGTGAAATACCTGTATGTGCTTGAGGCAAGGACTGAGCTGGGAATTAGACTGAAACAAATAAGATATGGACTACCTTCTTAGGAAATTATCTGTCACTGCTAGTGCTAAGGTACACTGAGATATCACAGTCTAAATCTACCCCAGCAGCACCTTCAATAAAATAAAATAGTAAAAATAAAATTTACATTACAGGGAGCTTGCAGCACAGGAATATGTTTTACCAGAGTAAATGAGAGCATGACATGAAATGCAATGAATTATGCAAGTATAATAATGTAAGGGTGGGAAAGAATGAAAGGATGAGCATATTTTCAGATGGCTGCTGATCTGCAGTTTCAATTTACATCATGCAGCTGAAGAGCCTTTTCCTTGCACTCACAGCTGGCCCTCACAAAACAGAGACCTGCAGAAGCACAGATCTCTCCATTGGCTACAAAGGCAAATATAGTACTTCACTGTTTTTCCTACTCATAACCAACCTTCCTCCCTTCCTGCCTACCAGAGGTTATAGAGCCAATTTAATTTTTCTGCCTATGCCTATACCTGCAAAGAAAGCAGGGCTAGGGTGTGATTTCAAGTGTTGTCCTATGATTATAACATGGGGGGATGGTTAGCTGCTCCCTTGTACCGTTTTGGACCAGGCAGCATTCTCCCACCTACACCTAACCACAACTTAGGCACATCCAATAGCCATTCCCTGTACAGATTTTGACTGCAGTCTCACAGTTTAAGGATGGAGAGGAAGTTTTGCTGTGCAGATGAGAATAACACACTTTCACTTGGTCCAGCAAATATGATCTCAGTACTCATTTATTCAGTAGCTTAAATGAAGAGTATTAATCAGATTCTGTCTTCCTGGATATCCTTCTTCCTCTTGCTATTGAGGAAGCCCTTTAAGGCTGAAAGGATAAGCACCTGCCACCAATCCTTTCTCACTGCGAGATTGCAGTGGAGGTCCTCTCTAACCCATCAGTACTAGAGTGTGACCATAGTTTAATCCTGTTTGTATTAGCAGGAATCTCCAGAAGCATAGTTCTCAGCACCTCTTGGCACATGATGGGTTGAATGCAAAGCAAAATATCTTTGCATCTTACAAAAGGCCATTGAGGAAAGCCCAGACTGGAGAGCATCAGCAGCTGCTCCTCATCCTGCTCTGGTTCCAGCATCACAGAGTTGGGTGCCTGGATGTGGGCAGAAGAAAGGGGAACCATAAAAAGTGGTCTCTGCCATGTTATTAAGTCTGTTCATGTTATTAAGTCTGTACTGCCACCCCACTCACACAGAGGGACAAAACCCCCCACTTACCTTTCCAGGGCAGCGTTCTTTCCTTCCCAAGGACAGGAATTATTTTAGTGATAGGAGCAGCTTTACTTTGAGAGTGGTGTGAAATAAAGAAGGAAGATAGCTTTAAACTCCTTGTTTAAGTTCTTGTAGGCAGAAGTCTTTCCTGTCTCTGTGTTTTACAGGCACAGGAATTGGTCAAATGATAAGCACTACATTGAGTAGAGCAGAAAAAAATCAGATGATAGTCTTTGAAAAAAGGAACAAAATTCCCATCCTTGATAAGATGTCTATTAAAAAAGGCTAAATAGCCAGGAAAAAAAACCAAAAAACAGATTGCAGAGGAAACCCTCATGCATTGGTTACAGAATAACTAAGCACATGACAGCTATTACATCTCCAAATGCTATTCAAAGATGTAAAATAGGTTTTCTGTAGCATTTGGCTCCATTCATACACTGAAGAGTCTTTCTAGTAGCCTAGTTCTTATTGATACCTGATTATTGGTATGAACATGTGCTTCAGTATCACAAAACCTTTGAGGACCACTTCATCTATTGTGCTAATTATTACACTTTTGTCTCAAAATTCTAAAAGAGCATAAGAAAGTAAATGCTAATACCCTCTGATTTACTTTGTGAATCACTCTGATCTGCCTTTCTCTTGCCTACATGTTTGTAGTTGAGGTGGGAATCTAAGAGGAGGACAACCCAGTGGCTCAGTTTAGTGGTTCTGTGTGTGTGCTACAGATAGGGTTTCCATTCCTTCTGTCTGGTTTCCTGGCTTGGCAAAGGCAAGCAGTGTTGGATCTCCTGGATGAGTGGAGAAGAGAATATCTCAACTCTCAGCAGCAATCTCTCCAGTTAATTAATTATTTATGCTGAAAGGAGCATATAATCTCCACCACTGCCAAAATGAGAGTGGCTACAGAGAAAGGACCCAAGAAAGTGCACCATATGTAAACAGAAGGGAAATATAGGGTATCTTCACTGCTAAAAACAAGAGTAAAATAATACTTTTCATTAATACTGAGAGATATTCTGCTTCTCGCTCTGTCTGTGCACACCATGTTCTCTTGAAGGAAAAAAAAATTATGTTACACTGCAGGCATGCTGCTTGTGCCTACTTGTCACTTTTATGTTGTGAGAAGAGGCATAAATGTATACAGGCATTTCCTACAGGTTTTGCAGGCAGGAGGGGCTCTTTAATAGCATGGCAGTCACTTTTTCAGCCTCTGTCTGCGTGTGCATACGTGTCTGCAAGTTACAGAGAGGGACGCAGAGAGCAAGCTGTGCGGCTGAATTTAGAAAGTTATAGATGTTCTCATCAGCCCCATGCAATGCAGCAGAGATTCCTTCCAAAAGCCAAGGGAGCAGAGGCAGCAGACAACAGATGTGAAGGGTTTCCCATAACTGTCAATTTTCAAAGTGTTTGCATTGAAAAGAGAGGAGGTGCTATTTTGATTGATATTTCAGCCGCAGTATATAAAGCAGAGGAATTCTTCTTACCCTCTGCTTGTCACACTGATCTCACACACTCTCCGCTGGACTTGGGGCTACTACTTGCTGCATCTGAAAGGCTGAAACTCTCTGGGAATAAAGAATCCTTGTAACAATGCCAGAACCCACCAAGAAAGATGGTAAGCATGACAGAAGATTACCTGAGCGTTTCTTAATTACAGGAATTATGAGTATGCGGACACACGAAACACCTTTCAGACCACCTTGCAGATATCAGCCACAGATGATATTAAGAACAATAGCCACGTAACATCACTAGATCTTTAGAGATCACTGATCTTTTTAGACTAAGAAATTACTTTCAAGCAGGGCTACAGCACAAGCAGTTTTAGAGAATAAACTATGACTTTGAATGGGTGTTGAGAAGCTACTTGATTGGGCAAATGCTGTATTCATTTTTTAAAGACTACAGGATTCCTGCAGTGCAATTTGTGGTTTCTCTCTTCTAAGCTATCCAAACTCTGCAAAAGAGGGAAAAGGCATTTCTTAAGATTGAAAGAGTCTGGACATTGATATATTTTTAATGTTCTTTTCTAATAGTTATTGAGTGGAAAGGATGGGCTTATGTAACAGTTCTATGGTTCTGATGCAAATATATTCTATACATATAAATGCATAAGTGAAGAATGTAGTAAGTTATTCTGTACAGTTCAAACTGGAATAATGTATTTTGTCACTTTATAGAAATTGTTATTTTATGTTTCAGAAGGATTACAGTCAGTTACAGTCAGTAATATTGGCCCCTTCTGTGTTGCTATTAAGTTCATAGCAAAGAAACTGAGTATGTAGTCTGCTACTGAGAGACAGGATTGTCCAATGGAGACTGAGGAAAAAGGTGGAAAATATTGAGGGTCTATTATTTAATAATTTGTTTAAAAGCTCTTATTTTAATGATTTTTCTACTATTTTGAAAATTTAGGCTAAATAATCTTCTTCTATTTCCATTACTTCTATAGCTCTTCTTGTGTTTTTCTTTCAAATCTGTATGATTTGGTAAGAATTTTTGGTGATTATTTTTGACATTGACTATATAAAGAGCTTTTGCAAAGCCATAATATGCAGACTGTATGTGCTTTTCAGATATTGGTGAATGAAAGCTGTACACACAGCTTCCCTAATGCATTCCCAATGCAGAACTGAATTTAATCTTTAAGGTAATCTTTAAGGTATGGAAAGTGTAGAAGTCATTAATTAGCATTTATTTCCCATCAATCTTGAAAGATCTTCCAGGCTGATGTGGGTGGCTTGAATAGTTATTTTTGATTTAAGACTGACTTGTCAGTAGTATTGACTTTTAACAACTTTACAAACATTTTACAAGGTTTTTTTTTTTTAAATATTTTCTGGAAGGTAAGAGCAGAGTAACTGTCAGGAACATTACTAATTTTTGGCACATTCTTCAGCTGGGGACACATGAAAACTAAACTTTTTGCACGACTGAGTCTTAAGCAAGCAGTATTGACAGACCAATGTGCTCACTTTACTTACTGGGCTCCTCAGGGCTCGAGGACAATGATAGATGAAGTATCCTTCTGAAAATAGCTGCACCAAGTGCACGTATTAATACAAGAGCCTAATCCTCCATATCAAACCTAGAGCCAAGCCCCTTCTAGAGTGTCTTATTTGTAATTCAAATTATTTACACATGTATTAAGTGTCCTTTTTATTTGATCTGTTATTTGACTGGGTATTATACACTTTAATCAGAATGCATTCTGTGCCTGTCAACTCAAAAAAAACCCAACCCTAAAATATTTATGCACTTTCAAAAGATATGTGCTTTGAAGAAAATTAGTTTGGAGGCTCATGTTTCTTATTCTGTTTAAAATTAGATTGTTTCAAAGATGTTCTTTCAGTGCAGTGATTACCAATGCAGCTCCATGTTTGTGTTATAAAATAAGTTTAGAAGCTCTGAACATTATATTGACAGTGGAACAAAGGTGATTTTTAATGAGTCAATATTCAGGACCTAAAAGTTATTGGAGCATTCTGCCCTAATATAATTCACAAGGAGTGGAGAGCTCTGGAGAAGTGGTACAATTGGGTTGTACTGTATTGCACCCAGTTTATTTGCAGCCAGGAGATCAGGGGAGTAACAGGTTTATATTATCTTACTTCAGGGATTAGCTGCTTCCTAAAGATTTTTTTGTTGATCAAGAGCCCCCCTGAGTTGTTGACAGTACTTGTACTGTGAGTGTGTGTGAGCACCTACTGTGTTAGTGGCAGGAGAATTTGGTACCAATAATAGTACAATACTGCTACTCATACCAGCTCTACCAGTAAGAATTCAGAACCTCACATGATCATCAAATGCCTGTTCTCAGGGTCATCCCCGAAGCATCAAGGGTTGAAGAAAAATAATCAATAAAGGTGAATCTTGGGCTGACTAATTCTAGAAATTACCACTGGAAGGACTGTCTGAGAAACCTTTGGTGAGCTTGTTGAAGGACTACAGTAGAAAAGAGAGGGGGAAAAAGAGGCTTAAGGTTTCTGCATCACATGGGCACCTAAGCATGGTTCTTCTGACATTTCCAACAGAAGCAACCCATACTCCTTATTTTCATGGGTCCTGCAAATTACAAACAGCACACACAAGCAAGTAGTTGAGAAATAAGAAGCTGGATACACTTGGATGTTTAGAACTTCTCAGATTTGTGGGTTTTTAGAACTGCAGTCCCTGAAGTATGTAGCTTAAATTTTCACAGATGGTGCTGTAACAAACTCCCAGGCTTTTTTTTTTTTTTTTGGGCAAGTGCTCTTTGAGCTATTCTAAGATTATTAGATTAACAAAGTGAGAAAATTCCTGACTTGGTGACAGTGTAGCCTCACAAAGAGCTCTTAACAAATAGGATCACCAAATTAAACACACCACTCAGCTTAGAGATGGTTGCTGGAGAGCTTCAGCCTGATGGAATTTGTCACTGTAGAAACAGGTTTCCATGACTAATTATTTAAGGCTTTTATGGTACTGCTAAAAAGTCAGATCTTATGTATAAGATCAGCTGTAGCTTCTTTGTAGTAGATGGTCATTGGTTGTAGGACAGCTTTGTCTTAGCTGGCTCAAAATATATGTGCAAGGTGAAGTTTACATCAATGGGTTAACTGATCTCAGTGGATGACTGAGGTGTGCCTGAGTTGCCAAGAGCCTTAACCAGTGCATTTAAATTTAACAGCCTTTAGCTTTCCTGGTGACTAATAAAATAACCCTCCCTCATATAATTACTTCCTGCAATTTATTGCAATCACTCAGTCAATCTTTCCTCTCCCCCCCTTTCCTTTAACCAATACTCATAATAAGAGCTGCTCATTAATTAGGTGCCCTCTTAAGCTGTCACAGGCCATGGCATTTGGACACGCTTTTGTAAAAGTGCCAAGTCTCTCAAGAGCAACCTTTTCAAACTATTTGTGGGCATCATCCCACAGAGACAGGTGCAAGTCTGTCCCCAGTAGGCAGCTCTGTAAATTTGCCTTATTTATTCTCCCCAGTCTAGGAAATAATTCATGGCCCTGAGTTACAGGACCATCCCAAATTTTGAGCCAAAGCATTTATCGACTCTCTGCCAACTTCACTTTCTAAGTGTTTGCAAGCTCTGCTTGAATGATGCTGCCTGGAGCATCCACATGTTGGCAAGGAATCAAAATTAAAATCAGTGTGCCTACTTTAGACAGAGTTTCAGTAAAATTTTATTCAATCTACAAATAGCATAGATGTAAAAGTTGTAAAGAAAACTACTTGCATATATGGTCTGTTAGAAGAACAATCTGTAAAACATGAAGCAATTTGTGAAAGGAGGCAAAGATACCAGTGCAGACTGCTTTGTAGATATGGCAACACTGCTCTCCATGAAGACATCCAGCAGAAACACCCTTTACTTCTATTTGCTTTTAAACATAATTAGATTTTTTTTCATTCATTATATTTGCATTATGTTTGCACTATTCTGAATAATACAACTGGTGTATCAAGGTAACAGTCACTGTAAAACAAGTCACTTAGTCATATAAGTCATATAAGTACATATGTAGAGCAGCATTCCAGTGAAAAAATAATCTAAGCATGAAGGTTAAGAGGTAATTAAAATCAGATTTCTTTTAATATCATATCTTCAAGGACAATTTTTCATAGGTAAAAAGGAGGCTGAATGGGAATTCTGCTTCACTATACAGATTTGGTTTGTGTCAAAATTAAAATTGCTGATCGAAATTTTTCCTGAAAATTCAAGATCCCAGCATGTGAACATTTTTCTACACTGTTTGGTGCTTTCCATGCAGAAGACTGGACCTGTATAACCATTTTATATGGCACCACGTGGGTAGTGCAGCTGCTCTCTCCTCACTGCATGGTGATGCAAAAGAAAAGCACACAGATATCCATCTTCTGCCATCATCATTGCCCCTCTGCTGCATTGACTGTAGAATGCATTCCCATTATTTTTAACGTCCTTCATTCTCAGTCTCAGAGCCAAACCACGCTCAGAGTCAGGCCCTGTGTATCATTTGCAAAGCTCCACATTCAAATCACAGGTAAATGAGTTTTGGTGGATGACGAAAGAGTGAAACCCTAACCCCTTATCTTATTTTCCCTCTCAATTCTTTAGAAAGTTTCTCTTCATCACCTCCAGCTAATAAATTTTAAGCCCTCCACAAATGGAAAGCAAACTTACGCCCCAGTGCTGTAATCAGATCCCTGGGGGTGGGCAGTGCTCTCGCCCTGCGCCCCACGGGGCAGCTCCTCCCGCACAGATCGTGGGGAAGGCTGGGAGCTTGGTTGTTCTTAGATTGCCTTTTCCCTCTATTGATAACTCCTACGTGTGGCTCCCACACTTCCTTCTGAGATACCAGAGCGACTCAGATTTATGCTTTGACCTTCCACTTCCATCGCTGCTAAGTTTCAATCAGATTAATTTGACTGAAAATTCACCATGATTTATCTTTGGGCTATTATGTTTTGGTTTATTATGGTGTAAATTGAAGGCACTACACTAACTTTTTTTCCTCATACAATGCATTGACATCAATACTGCTGAAGGAGGATAATGCAAGATGGATCTGGCTTACTTGCTGTTGTTCGTACTTGAATTGAAAAGCTTGTCCACCCATTGTGAAAAACAGTGCATCTGTGCACAAGAATAAAATATTTAACATTGTCACACTAAAATGAGGAGCTCATTGAGTTTAGGAGGAGAGCAGGGAACAACCTTCCAGTAGAAAAGAGAGCACTTTGTACTTGGCAAAACTGAATTTAGCAAATGCTGTCTTTGTGCCTCCCTATTCTGCACCTGTTGGGAAGATAAATAAAGGCCTACCCAGTTCTTTCCCCTCATACCTCCTAAATATATCACTTTAAGAGAGCTCTAAAAAAATCAACCATGCTACAGTGCTCCTCTGTTCCATGAAAAAACTGAATGAGCTTTTTCATATTAATTTTAGGGGACTACCAAACAAGGTGGTTGCATAACCAAACAATAGCAGAGAGATCTGGGGGGACTTCAGTTGTGAAAGCATTTGTAGCTGCCTAACACATCAACAGTCCTTGGAAAATAAGTCATGGAATGTATTTCATGTTTTGTCAGGGGACATCCAGAGTGTTCCTTAAAGGGGAAGAGCAAATCAAGTTTGAAAATAAATTACCTGGGGAAATTTCCCTTGGGATAGGGATGAGTACTAGACTCATCATTTATGAGGATGCAAAGGTTACAGTAAATTAGAGGTTCTAATTTAATAATTGCTCTAGAACTAAAAAGGAAAAAAAAATTGTTCTTATTCAGCCACTAAAGTGACTTTGTCCTGAATGTAAAAATCTGTAAAATTAAGGACAAGACAAGCAAATAGGATCGTTAACTGCAGTGGTAATTAGAGTTTTCTCAGCCCCACTGCAAGCAGTTTTGTCTCTTCAGCCTGAGGAACTGTGTGACTGAGAAACAGCCCCTTCTTGTCCCATCCAGCCCACTCTGCTCCCAGCCACAAAAGAAGTGCTATTTCTGAAGACTTCAAAGAAAGGTTTCTCTTTTTCACTGCTGTTAGAGAAGCGATAGTTGAAGCCATTTTTCCGTCATTCCACCATCGTTGTTCACTTTATGACGCCAGGAGGTTTTGTTCTTTTGCTTGGAAGAGCTGCCGGTGTTTACAGCATTAGGGACAAGAGGAGTCCCTAATGTTTACAGCATTAGAGACAAGACCTGAGATGAATGTCCATGTTAGTCCATTGAGAATGTTGGTAACTTTGCAACCCTACAAAGATCCTAATGGTCTTTACACTGTCACAGGAGATCTGTGGGTTAGGAACCAGATACCCAGCTGGAAGGATGTGCCAGTGAACTCGGTGTTCCCGCTCCCGGCGGAGTCAGCCGCTCATGAAAGTCAGAGGTGCCCAATCTGCTGCTCCTCAGCTGACCTGCCAGCAGTTGCCTAAACACAGGTGCCCTACTGCCACATAGGATGCCCTGAGAGACACAGAACACCCATCTTGGACTGGTCCATATGACCAGGACCTGTGGGAGGCCTGAAACACCATGTAACAGCAGCTAGGGAAGAGATGGCCACCCTACAGGATCCAAGTGGCCTTGCTCACCTGTGTGCATGCAAATTGTGCCACAAGCAGCTGTTTTACAGTGAATAAAAATCAAATTCCATTGATTGCAATGGCACCTTGGACTCCCAGCTCACATCATAGACGCATTCATGTGCCTCCCTTTTTCTGAGCACCATAAGGATGAGAATGTAGGACTACTGTACAATTTGTTCAATTGTTGTTTAAGGGTTTTCTGCAGTGGGTAGTTTTGTAAGAAGCCAAGGAGAGAGTTATGTTCCATTATTATTTTCATGTGATACTCAGATGCTCTTCCCCATAAATAAGGGAGTACATTAGGCTCAGATTACCCTAAGCAGAGAAGAGTGCACCCTTCTGTAGTCTATTATCTGCTTTAAGCATTGAAAAAAAATAAAATAATGCCACTGAAAAAAGGTTCTATTGCCATTTTTTGTTATTTTTGAAAATCTGATGTTTTTACTTGTTTTATTTTTATAAGCAGACATCAATATATTTTATTTCATGGCTGAGTGTTTCAATCAACTCAGAATTAAATTGTTGCTCTCCTTTAATGACAGGAAACAGAAAGCTGCACTCCTGTTCAAATCAATAGTAATTCATCTTCATCCTTTTTATACAAGCTTACTGTCACTTCCTTCGCCAGCTTCATGCTGTTAGATGAATGACTGGTTGCATCAGTGATATTTGTACCTATGGGCAAAAAACCACTTTTTATGTAAATAATACCATGTTTCTGAATATTCTAGAGTATTCAACAAAACACACATAGATTTAGGAAACTCCAAGAATTCCCATTTCTGGAATTTACTCTAATTTTTTGGCGTGGTCTTAGCTCCTAGAGCTCACTGAACTAGCAGATGTTCAGCCAAGATGAAGCAGCTCAGAGAAGAGAGTGAATTAAAGTAAAACTCCAGCTCTGTGTCCAACAGGATGTGATGCCTTAGGAAGCCATTCTAGCAAGCATGCTTTGGTGAAAATTTCTGTTTATCTTCACCACTTCCTGGGATGCTGGAGGGACAGAAAGCTACTCTGCTTTCAAGAAGTCTGAAGATAAATTTCTGCTTGGAAACCTCTCAGACCCTAAAATATGCAGTCTACACCAAAGGGAGTGTTTCTCTTTGACTTCCCTCATCCGTTACCTGCGCCTGTATTGCTATCAGCATCTCCACAGAGGTCAGTGGGACCCAGACTAAGGTGATGGGGGGTGCCTTACACCCACATGGCTTAGAGCAGCCTCTTCTGAAGACCAGTCACACTCACTACCCTCTCTGCTGGATGGCCAAGTGTCTTTATGTGCATTTTCAGTTCAAAGTGACAAAATAACCTGTGGTCTCTGCTGCACTTAGCCATGGTGGTGTTAGATGTCATAATACTGAAATATTACATGCCCTGCTTTCTCTTAGTGCTAGGTGGAGGTTAATTCAGGACATCAGACTCCTGGAGTAATGTTGAAGGGCTACTGAACAAAAAGCCAAATACAACAGAGTCTCTGAAAAGGCCAAAAATCAAAAAAAAAAAATACACCATCCTAAAAAATTGCTTCATGGAGTGAAGTTTACCACAGAATTGTTTGTTTCAGAAAAGGCTGTCACAAATATGATAACTTGTAAGTCGGTCAGTGCATGTGTTTTTTCTGCCAGGAGGTGGGAGCATGGCTGGGTGACTCATTTCAGAGTTCAGAGACCCTCCATGTGCCCAAAAGTGTACAGACTGTGCAGCAAGAAGGGAGTCCTGCTGCACCTTACAGCAATGATCAAGACAGTCACTGCTCTCCCTTCCCTGGAGATTAGGAAATAGCTCTTACATAATTTGCTCTCCCTGGCCCTGTTACTAATTGAAAATAGCATGTGATCTACTTCCTAGGGCAGTTGTCCTTATATGTGATGGTTCCAGCAACTTATTTTGACCAGGTGATTATTACAAAAAGTTCTGTTCTAATTTAATTCTCTGTAGGCTCAAATGGTGGTTTTAGGAAGCATTGAAAGCATTGTTCAGTAGTAGCATGATGCTTCCTGAGATGGATCTGTATTAAAATACATTCATCATCTCTTTGCAGGCCCAGAATAACTTCCTAATTTTGGTCTTACATGCTAAGAGGAGGTTGCAGTCAACCATAGACAGAGATGAAGATTCCATTTTCCTACAGATTTCTGTACAAATCTTGGCTCTGTGTATGTAGGCATTAACTGCAGACACATTTACTCTATGTACTGAACTGACAGGATGGAACATGATAGGCAGTGATTGAGCACAAGCAACTCACACAGCAGCACAATTACTTTTTTTTTCCTCAAAGGGGAGTCATGCTTTGCTCAGCCAGCCTGCAAATCCATTCCTATTCCACACTTTTCCTTCTCTCAAAGCCCTGACAAAATTAGCTGAGCACAAATGTAGTTAAAACCGAGTTTATTGGCTCAGCTGGTGGGAGAGGTCTTGCTCCTTGATACTGACCTACTCCAGTGTGCTAGTGGACTAGAAAGAGCAGTAAAACAACTCCTGAACAGCTGTTGAATTCCAACTTCCAGGTATTTTTGTGTTTATTTTTATAGCTCTCTGCCACAAGATCTTTCCTGTGGAAAAGAAATGCACTAATCATGGCCCCTAGAACCAGTTCCAACAGCTCTAGAAGGAAGAAAAACTTCCTCTAATCAGTCTGAGCTGATTGAGTGTGTGTGGTAGGACCTTTCGCTGTTTTCCGGACTGAAATGAAATATCTCAAACCATTTGCACACCTTGATGTGCACAGCAGTGTTATGTCCATCCTTTTTCAACAGTTTTCTTCCTTTCCCGTGCCACTAAATCATTGTTCCTGTAAAAATTACAGAAACCTTTACTCCTGCTGGTGTGGAGAATATCTGTGGCTTGAGATATCGAGGAACAGCCACGTGAGAAATGCCATGCAGATGGAATAATTAACAGACTAATAGCTTCTGGGTCTCATCCTGTGATACTCATGCAGATAGAGATATACATACACACGCTGTAGCACGTTTGGTATCTTGTATTTTTATAAGAACATAGTATCTAGGTCAAAAACCTTATTTTAGACCCAAAGAAGAGTGTAATTCCAATGGAGACTGTGGCTGCCACTCCCCCACAGATGCAGACTTCAGTGAAGGCACAGAGGGTCAGATGCCTGGTGACATTTTTTCCATGGCATTCCCTCCAGCCTTACTAATCTTTCATCTAAGCTTTCCTTAGCCCTATTTTTAAAGGGGAAATCTGACCTCTGTCCTGTGCCCCTTTTTCTTTGCCCTTGTTTTGCATTTCCATGTTTTGCAATGAAGTTTTCTCTCTTACCCAACAGCTTTTTTAGCTGGAGGGAAACCATATGCCGTGAGCTGTGAATGTAATTCACAACAGCATCTTAAACGAATTTTGCTGTCAGGCTTTGTGAGAGCTTTTTCTCATACATATCACTTGCTGATTTACTGATGCAAACCCCCACAGCTTGTCTGCAAACATCCTGCTGTGTGCAAACATTCCCGAAAGGCAGAGCTAAGTGTTTTGGGTTTTTTAAAGTGAAGGCGTGTAGTCCTCACAGTCATCTCCATTGATGCAGGATGAGATTGAGAGGTAGAAAACATTAACAGTAGAAACACTGAGGGATGTTTGTCATTTCATATGTGAGCACCCACAAAAGGACATACATGATTTCATGTAGGTCTCCTAAATTTTCACCCACAGAGAGTCCTTTCTTTCCACATGTGCAAAATACTCCTAAAGGTTTCTCAGTACAATTCTGAATCCCTGGAACCTGAGCAACAATAAATATTTATATACAAAAAAGCTTACAAAAAGAGAGAATTACATAAGTCAGTACGTAAAAATACCAATAAAGAAGTAAGTTTCTGAGTTTTAGGTAGATTTCTGATCCTTTTAGGGTTTACTACCAGCAATACTGCAATTCTGATACAAAGCCTTCCTGTATTGCCAGTTTGGACTTTATTTTTTTTAAGTTCTTCTCCACATTTAATTACAAATCCACTTTGCTTGTATGTACTGGGACACTGAAACTCACAAAAACTAGTAGCCACTGAATTTTGTAGTCCATAAGTTCGAGTTACCCATAGCAAACTAAAAACTGGATGCTACCACCCTCTTTTTCATCTTGAGCGAGGTGCTCTCCACAAGAGTGATGACTGAAAATAAGCACTGGGTAGAAAATTCAGGGCAAAACCAGTAATGGATTATTAGTGATTAACGACTTGGAACAGCCCCTAATCACGTAGGCGCCCGGCAGCCCCGAGCCCAGGCTCCTGTTACAATCCCCTTCTGCAGGGCTCTGCCTTCTGGAGGAGGCTGAGGGATGAACTGCAGATGACAGGAGAGTGCTCTTATCTCAAGGAAGTCTGAGAAGACTCTTCCTTCTTGAAAAGATCACAGAGTATCAGATTATCTGTCACCCACTGTCAAACAGAGTTTAGCAAATGTTTTTCTTATTTGGTATTTGGATGCGGTTGTGACAATGCTTAGACCCAGTTGCAGCATATATTGCTCTGACAAGGAGCTCATAACAAGCTGATAGGCTCAATCCTTGGCAAATCCCAGCATGTGAGTGTCTGGTTTTGCCCTCAACGTCAAAGAAAAGTCTGTGATCAAAAGTCATGGAATGGGAACACCAGCAGGATTCCATTTTAAATAACTCACTGAACTTTAGTCTGAATTTTAGTGAAAAGGAAACACATCAGCATGTCTCAAATGCTTTCCTGTAACTGACTGAAAGAAGATTGCATAAATTCATGCTGCCACACCCTTATGCTGATGTCATAATTTTCCCTAAGGGTCAATCTCCCTGTGTGGAATGGTTTCCCACTGCCTGCACATAATGACATGACTCTCAGACTACTCTGGGTGCACTGGAGACAGTCATTTGTGGAACTCACTGCAGTTATGCAGAGCATCAGCTCCATAATGTGATTTCCATAAAACAATACTGCAAGTGATTTTCTTAATTCACAGTGAAATATTTCAGGAGAGCTCAGCAAAACAACCGTTTTGTGTTTTGGGTTGGGCAAGACTAAAGACATTTTTCCAAACTGGTAAAATGCTTCCTGAGCTGTTTGGGAAATTATCTGGCAATCTGAAAGGAAGTTCATTACTGGTTAAGTACTCATCTCTTGAAATAAATTAACTTTATTGCTGACTTTTATCCTATTAATTAGAAGTGCAACTGCCATTAAAAGTTTATTGTTAAATTTAAAGAATAGATTTCTTTCATTCCCAAGCAGAAGCTGTAAGGTTTATGAAGTTTTTTATCCAATAACCTTGTCTACTTTATTACCTTTAAAGCTTTCAGGAAGGATGTTAGCATTAGTCACTGTACTTCTATCTCTGTTATCACACTGTGGTGTCTTTGCTTTCAGTTTGCCCTTGGGAATGTATTGAGATAAACGAAAATATTTGCTTCTAGAGAAAAATTATTGAGGAATTATTGCAAGGAAGGATAAGAAACTAGATATTGTCATGAAGTGGGATCAGACTATTCTGATGAGTGGGTTAATTGATTTTGGTACATAAAATCAAAGATGAATTAGGTTTAGGTTATTCAAAAGAAGAATTTCCCGCGGCTGGAGTAGGAGTGGAAATAAATCCGAACTGCGCGTATCTCCTGCATTTTCCCTTTCCTCGGTGCAGTTCCTGAGCACGGGAGCTCACCTGGCTGTCGCATGTCCCCGCAGATCCCAAAGGGCTGGATGTCCCCTGGGACTGGCGGATCCCTGTTTTTTCCCAAGGCAGGGATCCGATCGCCCCCTGCGGGGCGGGAGCGGGGCCGGAGCCGAGCGCAGGGGCAGGGGGAGCTCCCTGCCCAGCCCTGAGCGCCGCTTTTTAAACAGAAAAAGGCGGAGCAAATGTTCCCAGCTGGGCTGGAGAGCCGGGGGGCGGCTCTGCAGACCCCAGGAGTGTGTGTCTCTCCTCAGACTGGGAAGAGCAAGGGCTTTCAGGCATGGCTCTGCAGGGCTGAACCCGTGAGCTCCGCACGTCCCGCTCGATGCGGCTTCACCGCTGCTTTTTGGTGGTGGTGGTTTTACAACGTAAAAGTAGGAGTGCTGCTTCTGTCCTTTAGACATCAGCACCCATCTCGTTGGCAGTATTTGCACAGGCAGTTTTCTCCTTTCTGTTTATCCAGAATAGTACAGTGCATCATGTGAAGCAGCGGTGAAGAATTATCACTGCACGGCGACCCCCGGCAAAGGGGAGGGAATGATGCATCTGACTCCATCTTGTCAGAAGGCTAATTAATGACTTTATTATACCGTATTACATACATTGCATCTAAACTGAATCTGCCATGCACAGAACTGCACTCATCTCTGACTCTCTGTCTGCCAGCAGACAGTCTGGACTCACACACACTTGGCCCTGATAGCCCAAGGGAGCAAAACATCCTCACTTTGGATAAACAATCTCCATATTGCATTCTACTTTGGCACTACAAGGCACAGCAAGTAAGATAAAAATTGTATTTTCCCTTTCTGAGGTTCAGAGAATGTGAATCTCAGAAATATTCCTGGGAAGAATTGTGCCTTGCTTTTCTCTGTGAAGAGAATGTGGCAACAAAGAATGGCTCAGGTGAGAGAACAGGTAGGTGAGGAACGCACAACTTCAGGAGCTGTGAATCATCTCGGGCTCACATTAATTTGGTGGTATAGAAACTGAGATGAAAATTTGAGCCTCTCTACTGTTTGTAGGAACAAGCTGATTTTGTGGGGGATTTCCACAATTTTCACTATGCACATTTTAGGAGGAAAACGCACACTAAGAACTTTATTCGGCAACGTTCAGTATTGCATATACCTCAAGTTTTGCAGTGACATTTCAAAATAGAATGTTTTTATTTCCAAGTGTGGAAATAAAATTTAATACATCAGGATGTGGAATTAATGATAAATCAATGTCACCATGAATAGTCTCTGCAAGTACAGGTGTGCTGACAAAGTCTTCTTATGAAGGTGTAGGAATGACTGTAAAGTGAATTTCTTCACATTGTTAAACACTAACACATTTCAGCAAAACCCTTTTGTCTGGTAAGTGGTTAACAAGCAGAACTTTATCTACAAGATTTTGCTTGCTAGATAGCATCACAAAATTTTAGTCTTGGAAGTCAAAAACCCCACAAATTAGGAATTTTGGTTTGGTATGGTTTTAATGATTAAATAAATTAGAAAACTGCGATTGCAAAAACTCAGTGAAAAAATATTTAGTCAAAAATTTCGGTGGCATTTGGCACTCAAATTGTGGTCTAGTGCTAGTCTGTGAATTGTGAGATACAAGCACAGATACTCATTTTTCCTGTCAGCTGCACAAGTGCTCAGGAACTAACTTTATGGGTTATTTTCTTTGATATAAAGTAAGAGAAGAAAGATATCATGGAAATAGAATGGAATTCAATTACTCCATCCTGGTGCCTTGTGGACTGAGTCGGATAAAAATGAGTTTAAGAATGCATGGGAACTTGATAACCAGACTACAGCCACTAAACTTCACCTATCCATCTTAAACACTGTCAATGCTTGGCAGCTTTCCAGATCCTTGCTACAGTACACATGAAATTTTGAGTCTGAAAAATAAGATACTTAGAAGACTACAGACATATAAACATATATTTTATTTAATAGCTTTTGTTAAAGCTCATGGTTACAGTGTGCTTTAAAGATTAATTCCTATGTGAAAGCATAAGAAATGAGGAAGTTTACATATGATCAGGTTTGATCTAGCAGCATTATTTCAGAAAAGTGAAAACCACAAGGAAAACACTTAAAATAAGCAATGATCGTTTTATGCACTTCTGTAACTATGAATGGCAGTGAAGGAAAAATCTGGACTCACCAATTATAGTGCAGCTCCTCATGTGGATCTGTAAACTATTTCTTTGGTGTTTAGGCCATTCCACAGAATTCCCTATTACCAGACTTTTGTTCCAATTGTTCATTCAGTTTTTCAGCCCTCAAGCCAGGGAACATTCTTACATTTAGCATGTGACAGTTTGATTGGCTCTGGTGGCCCATAAAATCCTTTGTAAAAGAAAGCATTTAGATTAGTCCTGAAATGGGACTACTCTCAGTGAGTTTATATGCTGGGAGTAGTTATTATCCTTGGGCTTGTTTGGGTTTTTTGAATTTTAATCATATGCCACACTAAATTTTTAGGCAAACTATTTGTCAATTTCATTTCTTTTTCAGTCCCTACCTAGACATGTGTCACTGGACTGTGACACTTTTAGCTGTTGGAATATAAAATAACTTCATCTTCAGTGAACATTCTGATTTGTTCACTTTGTTACAATAAGAGGGAGTATTTAATAGAAGGTTGCTATTTTCTCTTTTAAACACTACCACAAGTCAAACCCAGCAGTTTATCTTGTGCAATCCATTACTAGAAATGGAAACAGAAACTAGAAATACATTATAAATGTATCGGTTTGGCTCTATCACACTATTGGCCACAATAATAGTCATTTGGCCAGCCAACTAAGCACCAAGACACCAGAGCTTGTTTGCTTCAGTCCTTTAGAACAAATCTGCTTTCAGGATTTAGGACCAATGTCTGTTTAGAACACTTTCTCTAGGCATATTTTAAAAATAATAATGTCCATGGACATTCGTAAGATAAGGTAATGATTATAAAATAAAGTAATTAATTAATAAAATAAGATATTGTAGTTTCTTTCTTCTGCTCAGAGTGAGAATTGTCTGCAGAAGTTGCACACAGATCAGATTATTTCTCAGTGGAGAACAGGCTTATGAGGCAGACCCTGCATGCATGACTGTGCTCAGATTTTGCAGAATGATAAGCTTTCCTCTCTTTTTTTTTAATTAGTAATAATTGCATTTATTTCAATTTAAGTCCAATTGAATGCACTTTTATTGATTATAAAGGACTTTGAACCATCCTCTCTTTTCCAGCTTGTTTTCTGGAGTCTACTAACAGTACTGTTTCCCAATGAAATGCTCCTCAGGTTCTGGTAATCTCTGTAGTTTGTGAGTAAATTCCTGTCTCCCAAAAGTTGAGGCAATCACTGTGTAATCACTGATGCCACTGTGATTTGGCTGAAGTGATCCCCAAAAAATTGTCCAACCATTTTGAGCCGTTTCTCTTCGTCGAAGCACCTTTTTTTCTGGGAACATAAGGAATGAAAGGAATAAGCTTTACTGCTTTTGTCTGCTGCTGATCTGGACATGAGGTGTGCCAAGCCACTGTTGCACATCCTTAGTCCTTCCCTGCCCACCTCTTTCAGTGGACCACCTGCCTCGGGAGAAAGCCTGGTGCCACAAGGATGGTCCTCGTGTCCCACTGGGGCTGGGCACAGGGGACAATCCTTACACACGACGACTGCACAGGGGCTGGGGTGAGCTCTGCTCTCTCCCCAAATCAGTATTTTGTCTATTTTTGTCTGACTAGCAGAGTCAGCACTTTAGAAATGCCTACGTAACAGTTATATTGGTCTGATCCCTCAAGGCTGTGTGCAAGATTAATCCACCTACTTAAATCTGAAACAAGTTGACGGTGACAGGTCTTTGTGACAAAAAGCATTAAGTGACTATCTTCATGTTTTTTGACATATGAGAGTCTCTTTAATATGTTGCTGTTGCAAAGACATACATCATACCTGTGTCCATGGTGGTGCAGCCACAGTCCTGCTTTCCTCTCCAGGTAAATGGGGGATAAGTCCTCTGCTCAGACTGGGTGAGATCTTGAATCCCTTGGATATTCTTTGCTGGGTTGTAACTGATCTGTATAGAACTGCAGGGAGAAATTAGTGCAGGAGACTTTCCTCCTCCTTCCTGTGAGTGTTCCAGCCCAATGACAGTGAAATGCTATCTTTAGGCTTTCTGCAAGCCCTGATTTCATGCTCAAGGTCATTTCCTTTACTTACCTAAGGTAAAAAAAAAACCCAAAACACCACCCACTACTCATTTTCCAAAATGACTGAAAGTTCTTAAGCCTACTCAAAACAAAGCTGGTCATGAGCACAGAGCTGAATGATGGACAGGGTTATCCAGGCAGACCTCATTCCCAGTACTCTTGCTGACAGGTTGTAGTTCTTGAACGCTCTGAACTGCAGGTCTCCAGGAGACTTTGCTTTCAGCACAGCAGTAGAGCAGGACCTGGAGGCTGTTTTAGAACCATCATCATGCCTCATTATGATTGCATTCCAGTGTGAAAGGTAATATATGTGATGTCAGGGAGTTTCTATGTTTTGTGCTGCCAGAAAAGCCAGGGGAAGTGGGAATCCAGAGCCCTTGAAAACTTGCCACCACACACAAACTGACATCCCTATGTCAGTTCCCTGCCAAAGCTTCTTCTGGCTGTGGCAGGTCAGATGCCACTGCAACCAGACCTAAAATGGAATTGAAATTTTAAATAATGACAGCCTCAATTTAACAGGGTTCTTCAGTATTTTCATAACTTTAGCACATCAGTTAATGCCATGAAACTTTAGGCTTAGTTATCTATATACACAGCAAGAGATTTTAAGTCTTATTTTATCTGAAAAACTGAACATGATAAATGTGGAAAAGAGATGGAAAATTGTTGGTAATGGGTCAAGTTGCATCTCCTGCCGATTTTCAAGCGTGTATATGTTCGTATACAATTATAAATTACAAGTAAAAATGTCTTGGCTCTAAGTGCTCATATCCTGTGTCAAACTGGATCCTGAATGCATCTCATGACATGGCTGAGGCATGAAAGCATTTCTGGAGATGTTATCTAAGTGACAGTTGTGCTTTCATTTTATTTGCTAACTACACTTCATACACTATCTTTTCTGAGTAGCCATGTAGAGAGGACTGCTAAGTTCATTCCTGTCCTTGCTGCAGAATTCCATCTGGCCAGGTGCATTTCCAATTTCACAGCCAATGACTAACCCAAGGTTTAGCACAACATGACCCCCTGAAATGCAACATTCTCAGTTCTCAAATAAAGACAGGCAAAGAAGGGACCTTTTGTTTCAGAAACTCTGAAGCAGAAGTTAACTTCATTTATTCTGTAGAAGGGACACTTGACATTATGGTGCCAATTCAGTGGTAACTGGACCCTCAACAGCTTCTTTCCCTTTTAGCTCAAGAGGCATCATTGCAAGCCAGTGAACTGCACTTCTGCAAAGGGACAGAGGATTGCGTGCTGGAGACTTTCTCCACCAGCAGAGCCCTGACAATGCCTGGACAGAGCACCATATTAGGCAACAGGCCGTGGGGAATGGCATGTGGGGACTCCAGGGAGCATGCCTCCTAGGGAAGGAGCACAACCATAAGCTGCTGGTTGAGAGTGCAGAGCCCTGTCCTGGCTGACAAGCCTGTTGCAGAGGTCAGCCAGAGAGGGCTATCATTCTTTGGGGAGGTGGAAACTACTCAGAGCTATTAATGGTTTTTTTCCTGGCTCTCCTCAGGAATGGAACTGCAAGCCAGGCATGACCATGAAAGGGGCTGCACATGGCCAAAAGATTATGTTGAAGTATCTCCCATGTCTCTGCCACCTACAGTGCCTGGAACTTTCCCCTTTTCTTTTTTCTTCCCACATTATACTTCAGGTCTCTCCTTTGAGCTCCATTCTTGCCTCAGTTTTCTTAGCAGTAACCTGAACAGCCTTGAATTATGGTTTAGGAAACAAACCACTGACTTCTTGGTCTGGCTTCAGTCATTGTCCCATCACAGAATTGCAGAATAGCTGAGATTGGAAAGGACCTTTGGAAATCGACCTTTGGAGAAGGTGTAGTCCAAGTTCTCTGCGAGGAGCAGGGTCCAACAGAGTAGCTTGCCTGTGAGAGTGCTCAGGTTTTGAATGCCTCCTTTTGCTGTCTGCATGCATGAGATGAGGTTTAGACTATAATAATAATAATGTTTCAGGTCTGGCCTGTGCTGTAGACTTTGCCTAACATCTGTGCTGGGTGGTGCAGGACTTGTAAGATGTGTGATTGCTGAGCAGCATTACAGTGTTGGTGAAGCCATGGAATACCTCTCAAAATGAAAGAAAAATTCAAGGCAGGTCCCTCAAAAGTCTCATAAGCCTTTCATCTGAGAGTGGAAAGTGCTATATTTGTTGAGTTTTTCATTATAAATCTGTAACTCTCACTGGTGAGCCAGGGAGGATTTTCTAATCCACTGTTCATAAGAATACTCCCTGTTTCCAGCCATTAAATTTCAGAAGGAAAATTATAAAATCAATAATTTTCTGCTATTACTTTTCCATGCAAGAAACATACTTCCATGCTGTCTTCCATAGTTCCACACTTCCAATGATGTCTCAGCAGAATTTTTTACTCTCAGCAGAAATAGTGAGAAATGTCATGGTAGCAAAACAAATAGGTTCCCAGACATACCCTTTGTGGTACAACTTTCATGTTTTCATATGAAAATTTTTCATATTTTTCTTGGCCACAAAACAGAACTTAGTATGTCAGTAATTAGACCAGAAAAAAAAATTGCTGTGAATCTATGTAAAGATATTTCATTATTTTCACACTCTGTGTGTTGGTCTTTAAAATACTTCCTTCCACTCTGCGTGGTGGGCACTGTGATCAGAACATACAACACAAGCTCTTTCCTTGTATCAAGGAATTGTTTTTGGAACCTCTACAAGGATTTGCTGTTGTATCTGTGTATGTGACTGGGAGTTCCTAAACCATACCAAATTCACACACTCAGCTTAAAATTATATTTGCACTAAAAATATTCATCCCTTTTAAGCACTATATGGACTTATGAAGAATGAGAATTGTGTTTTAGTTATATTTAGAATTGAGTGTAAAGGAATAGCCATCCCAGCATTTCTATGTGACAGAGATTGAAATTTTTTCCTGCATCTGACCTGAGGTAGGGTACCAAGTGTTAATGTCTACAACATGACAATGGTTAGTAAGAGCCATCTACTCTTACAGTTCAGGGTTTTAACTTTTTTAATCTTTGCTTTTTATAAATAGTTAAACTGTAAGTCAATGCTAGTGCCAAAAAATATTGCTGTTTTCAACCTGTCTAGACTCCTAAAGCTTTTAAATGTTGAAAATAAGCTTCCTTTTCTGTTTTAAAAATATATTTTAGCTAGTCAATTTGTTCTTGTGTTTTTAGATGGGAGAACATATAATCCCAAAAGGATAGCATTTCAATAGGATACAAAGCCTGGTCTGTGTATCACACATTGGAAAGGGAAGTGATTTTACATTAAAAATCATCATTGAAAGAAAGAAAACCCAAACATACTGCAGGTTCCACTCAGAACAGCTAAACTGTGGTGTTTTGGTGGTTTTTTGGTTTTTTTAATTTCTGCTTGCACTGAACACAGAATGGTGTGGTTGAAAATGAGATGAAGGTCTCTGGATTCACTCTGCATAATCCCCCTAAGTTAATGGATCCATTACACTTCAAAGTTAAAATAATATCTGATATTATTTCAGTTGGTGGAAATTTTGCTTAATTTTGCTGAGTTTTTAATTATAAGTGAAAGACCTTATCCCTCTCTAAAACTACCTGAAAGGAAGCTGTAGACAGGCAGAGCTCAGTCTCTTGTCCCAAGTAACAAGTGATAGAGCAAGAGGAAATGGCCTCAATTTGTGCCAGGGGAGGTTGAGATGGGATATTAGGAAAAATTTAATCACTGGAAGGGTAGTTGAGCACTGGAACAGGTTGCCTAGAGAACTGCACTCAGCATCTCTGCAGGAATTTAAAAAATGTGTAGATGTGGGTTTTGGAGATAGGGTTTAGTGGTGACTTGGCAGTGCTGGGTTAGTGGTTGGACTCAATGTTAAAAATCTTTTACAACCTAAATGATTCTATGTTTCTATTAATTTTATCTATTTCCACACTAAACAATTTCATTAACTTCTCTTTGCAGAACAACAAGAGCTTTAGATCTCTGACCTTGTCACTCTGAACTTGTCACGTTTTGTGCGTGAAAGCAAAATAAATTTCACAACTGCACTTAAATATTAAAGAACTCAAGTCGACAAACATATACCAAATGTATGAAAAATATTTGCTCGTATTTGAAGCTCAATATCTGTCTTCTTTCCTCATTTTTCAGAAACTGAAAATGAAAGTGCACCGCCACCTCCAGGTTAGTGTAAAAAATGCTGATTTGAGCTGTGGCACTAACAGCTGCATGAGACTAGATAGTTATTATGGCATAGCCATAATATGGTTTGTGTTCATTGTCTCTTTGAAAGTAAGAGGACAGTAAGAAAAGTAAAAAAGCCTGACCAAGTAAGATATCCTCACTTCACTTTGCCTGAATACTGATTTTTCAGATTCAAATTTTGTTTGTGACTAATTGTTTGCTTAATATTGCACATGTCTTTTAGAATACAGGTAAATCACGGCTGCTTAAATTATCTGGTTAAATTATGCTGTCCTCTTTGATGCTGGGCAGAACCTGATTACCAAAATACTCCCTTTCATTTCACCTCAAAAGTACACTGTGAGTAAAGGTGACAGAATCAAGCATGGGATTCATTTCAGCCCTAACTTTTAGCCCTTTGAAAATGATGTATCATGTCTAAGTAGTTCAAGAGCTCCAGCTCTGACCAGTGGAGCACATTCTGGGTCCTACATGCTCATCAAAGGGGTTTTCCCAGGTATGCTATCTCAAATGTCACTAGATATCCATGTGCAGGCAATTGCCCTGAGGAGTCTGATTTGTTGTCTAGAATAAGATTTACTGCCTAGGAGTGGCTGAGTCCCAGGAAGCCAAAGTTAGGTGAGGTGAAACTCACTCATAAGGATGAGGGCTTCAGGTAAAGCTGCAGCTTTACAAAGCACAAGAGTTCTCTTTAATGGAGCTGGAAAGGTGGAGAAGTCTTTGCCTTGTGCCACTGAGTAACTTCCGTTATTTTTTCAGACAATGCAGATATATAATGCAGACATATCTCCATATAGATATCTACATAGATAGATAGATATACAATGTCAATATATAATACATATATCTGCAACATACATGTCCAATGTAACCATTTGGTGAGTATTTTTCTCTATATAGCAACCTAAACAGCAATTCCAAACAGAAAAAAATACCCTAAAAAAATCTGCCTTTACTTACTGTCTTGATAACTGGCATTTGACAAGCCTGATTGAAGATGTCTTTGTTTTAACAATACACACTTTGATTAAAAAATGACAAAGGTATCATTTGCCACAAGGCGTTTCATGGTTAAATTATCCACATATTATTTTTGTGTGATGAACTCTTTCATATTGCATACATTTGTAAGGAAAGTTAATTGGTTTTTAATTAATGATATTTTACTCAACCATAAAATTTGTACAGTTAATATTAAACGAATTAATTTCACCCTTAGGGTCTTACCTGATATATTTTGTACTTGAATTCTTGTTTTTAATCAATCTTAATTTTCAAGTAGAACTGAAATGAGAAACAGCTTTTTATATACAGAAAGGAATAGCATCTTTGAAGCGTTACATTAAAAATATCTATTAACATTTTCAAAAAAATTACCATCTTCCTTTCTATTTAAAAGCACAGGATTAAATACAAAATCACTTCTATAACCTCCTTTCTTTTCTCCTTACCTGATTTTGTTCTGAAAAATAAGCAGGGTGTCATTAGGCCTTTATGTTAGGCACAGACCAAACTGGGACATTTCTAAGCTGGACATGCCAGTCACTTCTGGCTTCCTTCTGCCTGATTCAAGATGCTGTCATCTTGGATTATCAAGTGCTAATAAACAAAGAGGGATGTTGGTTTCAAGATTCCAGATTTTATAACTTATAAATAGTTTATTGGAGATAACCTAGCATCCTGAACTGCACCAGGAAATTTTTGGGAAGTCATTGTGAGAGGTCTTTCCAGATCTCAATGTCAAGCCACAAGCACGGAGCACTTTGGCTGATGAAGTTTTCAAATAATATGTAGACATGCTGCTATCTGCCAAGATCAGTGAAATCTCCTGATCCCATTCCTACTGGGAAAAGAAAGTGTTACTGGAGGAAAAGTTCCATTGAAAAGGAATATCCGGCCAAGGTAGACAACCTGACAACTGGAGCTTGGGAATTTAGGGGATCCAGACAGAAGCACCCATGAGTCTGTCACATTACCAGAATGTGGCATTTCCTTTTAAGTTTCAGCTTTAATTTTCACAGTTACTGTGGCTACACACATATGAACAAGAAATCAGGATAATCAGAGCATCACCTGGCTCTTGCAGATGTTTTCTCTATGGAACAAAACTTATCTTAACTCCATCCTGACAGTGTTAGTCTATTGACCATGACCCAAAGCCATGTTCTGTCAGGCAGTGACAGGTAAGTTTGCCACAGAAAACCATTGTTCACAGGCAATAGGGTATTGAGTGTTTATACCTTGAAGACAGCACATGGTTTGACAAGGTTCTAGATTGAATGAAATAGGAAACCAAAACCAATAGGAATCCTATCAAATCCTGAAACAGAGAAAGTGTGGAAATTGTTGTTTTGTTTAAAGCACAGTCCAAGTTTTCTCATACAGATGAGGTCAAAAATAATTCACATTCACCTGCTTGGAGTAGAGGACAGGCTGGCAGTTCTGATCAAGAAACCTAAATACAAGTACTCGTGGTAAGACTATGTTGATAATGATGAAGATGATTATAAAGAATTAAAGAATATCCTCAATACACTCTCTCTGTACTTTTTCTTAAGGATCAACTGAGTGGCAGTAACTCATGTCTGATCCAATTTCTATCCAATTAACAATGATATGTAACTCATTTCAAAAGCTTTTGCAAATTAGCCCAAGAACAAGAGACTAACAACTGCTGCTTCTAAAAAACCCAATTTTTTTTTCCACTGAGTCCAGGAACATCAATCTTAAATGACTTGATCAAAACATAGAAATTGCATTGATATGCACAGGTTGTAAAATGTTTTACGGGATTGCAACTATATATTACATATACACATATATCAATCCTTCTTTAATGTTGTTTTTCCAATGCTAGCAGAACCTGCATTTTTTAATGCTGTGTAAGTCTTTCTTTTTACTTTAAGATCCTCTCAAAACTATACTTGTACTTCCTACACAGAACAAAAAACACCACAGGAGGGTGGAAATGAAAAGGGTAAAGGTAAGTCTGAAACCATATTTTAAAAATGGGCAGTAAAGAAAACTAAATGCTGTTATGATGCTGGATTGTTTGGGCTTTAATTCAGAATTTTGGTGCTAAACTTCAGAAGTGTGATATGAAGCTTCCTAGATCCCTTTTCTGCATGACTTAGCCAGACCAAGGAAATTATGATACTCATGAATATCTTCAAAAAACCTGCAAACCAGACTGATGTTTTAGCAACAGTATTTATATTGACTGTTCAACTAATGGATCAAATTACAAGGGATTTGCATGAGCAGAAAGCTGTGTTTTAATGAGCCTGGCTGACCAAGCTTGCTAAAACTCAGATACTGTGCACATTGGTTGCTTTAAAATAAAGTGGACAATGTCCTACTGTCGTTCTAAGATGTTTCTGTTCTACCACAGAAACTTGATATTATGCCTTTCAGAAAGCCCCATAGATTTCTTTTCATCTGAAATTAAAAATCACACTTTCATCTTCCTGTCCTCATTGGGAGCGCAGTAGTTGAGCTCTTTACAGTTCTGAAAAGTGTGTTTGAGGACTGTCTGCTGTGAACAAATAGATAATGTTCCACCAGCAGTGTGTGCAATAATCAGCTCCAGTTTTGACACATATTTTTGTGCTGCTGAGATTAGATTCTAGCTCTGTTGTCAATTCTTCTGGTTAGGAGGATACATTTTTGAAGGAACTGGGCCAAATTCTCTGCTTTTGGTAGGAGCCCTGCCAAAATAGAAATCAAACACCCCATCAGGTTATTTTGAAAAGAATAATCTCATTTTTTTAACTTAATTCTGATCAAAGGCTAAAGCAGACCAAGATATGCTTACAACTGATGTAATGCTTGCTTTTCATCTGGCATGGTTGTGCTTTTTCATGGCAAATCAAGAAATGGCTTGCTTGAAAATGTATTCTGGCTTTTGGTGTCTTCCAAACAAAATCCTCTCTTTTAGACAGACTGGATGTGTACTTGATACTTGCAGATTTATTTGGCAAATGCATGCATGGCTATTTTTCTCAGCAGAGTCAAAATATAAACACTAAGAATGTGTGATTCAAGTACCCTTTTGAAAATAAGAATGCTGAACCAGGCTTCAGTGCATGCTATTTTGCCAGTTATCCTTGCATTGAGCAATTATTTTGACACACAAAATTTTGTGTGAGTAATCAAATCTGTCAACTTGGTAATGGAAATGCAATTCAGAAATAATTTGCATGCCTAATGATAGGAAAAAATATGAAAGTCTTGCCTCAAGCTATTCCAACAGTTAGTTCTGCTTGCTTTAATTTGGATATGAGAAAAATGTTAGTTCCCAAACTGAACATGAATGGTGATTTCCTCACTGCTTACAAGCCTACATTTCACTGAATAAAAATGAAAACATGGTAGGTAACTTATCCAAAACTTCTATTATCCTCTTATACATTATTATGTTTCTGTTTTGAATTTAGTGAAGGAGACAAGTATTTACTAGGAGGAAAAATGTTCCTCTTAAGAGAACCCTGCTATGAGGATTTTGCTACCAAAAAATATTCTTTGAGATCCTGCTATGGAGAATTTTCCCAGTTTCAACCCATGGTGTCAGCTGTTGCCTCCATAAAATTTCCAGTGAAAGTCTGAATATTAATAGATAGATAATCTTCTGCCATGTTCCAGTGAAACTCTCACCTCTGCAAAGCAAAGTAGATGTCATTGCCAGACACTCAGTAGAAATGCTTCTAAAAATTAGTTACAGTGCAGTTGTTCCTGTCAGCTATTGTTTTATTGCAGAATGTCACCAAATAAGGCAAAATGTATTTTCATAGACTTATTTTTTCAGGTTTGTGTACCAGGGAAAAAAAATCTTTATAATGGTGAGCAAAATTCACAAAAAGTGAAAAGGTTCCATTCTTCCAACCTGGTTCCATTCCAAAATAATTTACACTTGAAAATGAACAGTTCAGCAAGGAAATTATGACAGAACCAGCTAGACATTAGCTTTTATATTAGCTATATGTAAAACTCGTTCTGCAGCTTCAGAAGTAGCAGATTTAGGTACTTCCCTGTAAGTAAGGAAGCAAAATGGGAAACATTAAATATCTGAATTCTACAGCAATTATGCAATACTTGTGTGCCAGCAGTTGTGACCTGTTTGCTGATAATTTCTGAGATAGACACTGCAGGAACCTGAAATGGGGCTGTGCTGGAACCTGACATCTAGGAAAGAAATCTTGGTAGTCCATGTAAATCCCATAGTCCATCATTTCCACCTCATCCCTAAGAAAATATTAACAGGAAGTTAGAGTATACCTATCTGTCTGTCTGTTTTACTGTTCTATTTCTTTTTAGTCCTTATTGTCTGTGTGAAATTACATATTTATATTCCTTTGTGTTCACTGTAAAGTTTTAAAGTGAAAAACAGTGTGGTAAATTCTTTGTATCTCATGGTTATTTTTCTGTAACTTAGTAGCTCAAAGCAGTAAACATAAAATTTTCTTTCATAAAATAAACCAGTTTTAAAAGATCTATAATCATGTTATAAAAATTCAGGATATACGTGATCATCCATTTTATTTTTGGAGAAACCAAGTGAATCAGCACAAATCCTCCAAATTTACTACATTGTCTTATATTCATTCAATTTAAATGTTTGTGTCTTCATTTTTAATTTTAGCATTATCATACAGATTGAATATGTTATAATTTTGTTCCCACTTGCTGGAATAATAGTAAAATTTTAATATCAATTTGCTCATTCCTTTTTTTTAGGTCCCATCCAGTCATTCAGAGATCTACTAAAATTTCTGTATATTTTACTGATAGCTTTCCTCTAGGTTTCTTCCAACCATCTACTAAAATGTTCATTGCATGTGTCATCCTTGTGTTTTCCCAGGTTTCACTTATCCATTCATCTCCCTATTAAAACTTCCCCTCTCTGTGTATGAACTTCATTTACCATTCCAAAGTTCCAAGTCCCCTTGATGGGACTGCTGGACTCCCTTTGAAAATCAGATTGCTAATTGAAGTCAACTAAATTTGAAACTCTCAGTCTTGCTGTGCTCTGTAATTTCTGCATAAACTGTAGAATAGAAAAAAAATAATATACAATTAATAGGTTTTTGACACTCCTTGACAACTTTAAGTTTGTCAACAATTTGGCTGATGGCAGAATAGCAGTTTCCATTTTGTGAGGGACGTTTCCAGCCAGGGGAAAGTAGGTCTGAAATTCTTGATACCAGCAGCTCATATATAAAACAGTAATTTCTTTATTTGGGACATGTATTTCTACTTCTTTTGTGCCAGCAGTCAGAAATTTTAATGTTAAGGCTACACTGTGTTTAGATTAACTTCTTTAGACGTATGGAGAGTTCTTTCATCCAACAAGAATCTACTCCTGATAGAGCTCAGCCTGCTCCACAGTTAATGATATCATTTAGAAACAAGAAAAATAAACACAATTACCCTGTATGTTAATGGGAGTGTGCCACGGACAAAGAATAAAGATTTCTATGGAGTAATACATCTTATCAGCCTACTGTCTAATGAATCAATTGATTTCCCCATAACAAACTCTTACCATGAAACAGATTGAAAAATATATCCCATTAAAAGTTTACTAGCAGAAGATAAGAGTAGTGAATTAATGATCATAGTTCTACTGACATATCTGGTATTTCTGCTATTTTTGTTACATTCAAATAGACTTTATTTTAGCATAAACAATAATTCATCACAGAAACTGAATCGCCTGTAGCTGCTGAACCAAGAGTGAGTCCATTTTGTCCTAGAAGCCTGAGGTAGGAGTGATGGGTTGATAATTACCCATTCATCAAAAAAATCCCCCCAGCATGTAGTGTTTTGATACTCTTCCCATTTCTAAAACATTCAATTGGGCTTTCATCCTTATACTTCTGACATGTTTGTTTCCTTTGTTTGTCTTTGATGTTAACATTTTGTTTGAAAAATGAGAGAAACCCAGCAATCCCCCTGCAAAACTAATAACTTCTTTTTGGGTTTTTTACTTTTTCAAATGATTAAATGAAAGGGAAAACTGAGTGGTCCTTTCATAACTTGATTATCATACATCATCATGTAGGATGCATCACATCAAATGTTTTATGCAGGTATTAATTTATTATTTTTTCAGTCAAATGCCTCTTTGAGCCATCATCAATCACAATGGCAACATCATTGACAAAAAGAGCTGAAAGAGCACTTAATGCTCTCATGTAATATGGAGAAATATTTGCAGTGGAAGCACATAGCCTTGCATCCATTTAGCTGCTAATGCAGTATGTTAAAATGTCTGACATGACTTAATCATTACTGTGCTTTTGCTAAAAATCAACATTTTCAACATCTGCTTATGGCATTGGATGATGCAGGTCATGAGAACTCTTCCATTATTCTTTTTTTTTTCCTATGAATAAGAAAAGATATTTTCAAGATAACACATTAATCCTTCATATGTAGTGTGTAGTCATACTTTTTACAACTTTCATTCTCCTCCCAAGGGATCTTTAAAATGAAGTCTGATGAATCATTAAAAAGGAATGAGTAAAACATTATGGTGAAGTAGACAAATTCTGCTAACAGGCTTTTAATTAGCCTTCAGTGGTTAAACAAACTCAAAAATTCAATATTGCCAGTGTTTGTGAAATGCAACTATATTTCATATGTGCTTTTTTTGTCATAGTTATTAATTTTTCCTTGAAAATTTATAGATAAATTATAACTTTAAGGTCAAAATCAAAGGATAACTTCAGATTTAAAATTTCATTATGGAAACATAAAGACAATATATGAAAAATCCAACCCCCCAAAAAACTGCCTTTAAAGATGTGGGTTAATATTTTTCCAAAATTGTTCTTGTTTAATTCTGTTCTCCATGTTGAAGTGTTCTATAGATTATTTTCTGATCCTGTATAAAAACATGTTATCTTCATGTAACTTATATATTAAATCCTAAATATATCTAGTTTATTTTTGACTTTCAAAGGATACTTTGTTTATTTTCTTACTTTTTTACCATTAGGATTTTAAAACACTAAGACCTTTTGATTATTTTTATCTAAACTGATCTCTGAGGTTTCTACTCAACATCTAAAATTCAAAGGGACTCTTGTAAAGATGGTCGTTACCTTATTCTGGTTTTCTAATAATCATGATTACAATATTTCCATTTAACACCAGTTTCATGTTTTTCTCAGGCTTTTGATTTTTATAAATATAAACCTCAACATATTCTATATGATGAAACATTTTGAAATATCTGGGTAACAATTGTTTGTAGCAATTTAGTACCTCATGACAGTAAACTATTAGTGTGACCAAAAGGAAAATCCAGCATGGTGATAATAATTCTTTCCTTATTTAAAATTATTCTCCTGTTGATATGAGGAAAAACTGAGTTGTGTATTCCTTGCACTTTCAATTAATATTATAGTATAGAAATGACAAAGTATAAATAGAGGCGACTAGTTTTAACTTTTTCATATCTTGATTTAATAATGCTGAATGCATATGTGGTACACGTTTTAATTGCAGACGTGGTCATCAGAGAAATGACATCTTCCTCAGGTTAGATATGTGATTCTCCTTCATTTCATTGTGGCTTTCTTATTGTAATTACTGTAGATTACATCTCTAACAAACAGAATCACTCCGCAGCTCTCATATAAACTCATGATTTAATCATAGATCACAGCCCACATCTCATTTTGTTTTTTACTTGCTTGAAACATCAAGGTTTACCATTTCAGCTACTGAATTATGCAAAGCTTTCCTCATCAGTTTGACTCTTCCATTGTGAATGCTCCTGAATATTGCAATTTATTTCTCTTTCTTTTGCAGGTTTTACATTTTCATGTAGTTGTTTTAAAACAGATGATCGCCTGTGCTTTCAGTTTCTTCATGTGCTTTTTCATTTGTATTTCTTTTCACAGATGAAGATGACACTTCAGTTAGTACTCCACCAGCAGGTTAGGACTGTGATAATGCTTTCTGTGTGTATGTATGTATGTATTTTTATCTTGAATATTAATGAAGAAAGAGTCCAAACCGGCAGACTGAACTCAAAAGATATGACTTAGAAAAAATTTTAAAGTGTCCTATATTTTATTAATCTCTCTTCAGAACTAGACCCTTTCCAGTCCTGTCTTGAGGTCTTTAGTAGATCTCCCAGTGGAAGGTAAAATATTGTCTAGTGGATCCAAAAGCAACTCCAGATAAATAAGTATACTGTTTAAATAATCAAAATACTGTCCCTCATACAAATATTAAGGAATATAAATTCCTCTGCTGCCTGAAACTACACAAATAATAGAAAAAACATCAGCCTCATGTAACCTTTCTAAAGAAACTCTTCAACAGAATTAAACTAATTTAGATTTTCTAGAAAAAAGTGGGGAAGATTTCTGGGGGTTTTTCTTAGCTGTTCACATTTTTTTGGTATCCAAGTAGTTCCTCATGGATATGGTCCCAAATTTTTAGTCGAATCTTCTTGTATGAAGAATCAATGTTCAAAATCCCAGTGATCTGAGGCCAGTTAAGCTGTGATCTCTGAGCTGGTGTCATCTAAATTGCTCTTCCCTTTCAGATGGGATGTCTAAGCCAGCGGAAAGAAAGGATTCAGGTGAGACCTCCTGGGAAACATGACAAAACACTCCCAAAATGACATAATAAAAATACTTTCTAGACTTTATTTTTAAAAGATAATACTTTATTTTTGTTGTTTAGACAGCAGCAAATTATAGCTGTTGAAATGCTTCAAAGTACCAGGGCAAATAGGTTCCCAGCAGCTAAACCAGGAGCGAGAAGGCTGTGCTGCACAGAACAGGACAAGTATTTGGCACATACATACATACCTATCTATCTATATCTGTGTCTGTATAGATAGATACATAGCTGTTCCATTCCTCCTCAGCCTACAGGAATTCCATTCCTACATTCAGCCTCACCCGAATCCCACACACAGGTCCCAGAAGACTGTAGGAGAATGGCTTCTTCTCACACCTCAAAGGACGGTGGGGAAAACTTAGCAAAATCATCATAACCTCTTTC
The DNA here is from genome assembly GCF_036417665.1 of Passer domesticus. Lineage (NCBI taxonomy): Eukaryota > Metazoa > Chordata > Aves > Passeriformes > Passeridae > Passer > Passer domesticus. The sequence goes on from NC_087478.1 coordinate 72,787,480, forward strand.
TTCCTACCCTGGCAGGTAACGCACACTGCTCCCACCCTCGTGGTTTCAGGATTTGCAGCCTCTGGAACAAAATGAGCAGCTGGTACTTCAACCATGGTTATGGACCTGGCATAGCCGCCTATGCCAGCCCGCGTCACACCCACTTCCCCTTCTCTTTGTTTAATAAATAGGAGAGTGTTAATATCTAGAGGTGTTGATAATATTTAGGTGTTCCTTTATGTGGTACCAAATTAATGATTCTGTGTAAGCTTTTTTCCATTTATTAATATCCTTTTTCCATTTCATCCTGTGGCGTGTTAGGTTTGTTGCTGCACGTGACCAGATCCTCATCCTGCTATCATCACTTCATCCTCTTACTACCAGTAACCTTCACTTGTTCTCATGTTGTTTCCATATTTTGCCATGTTCAAGTGATATAATCTAAAAATTTAGATTATAGAGAGTATATATAGATATGTATCTATATATATTTGCATTCATTTATGTCTGTGTAAATAATTTCATGTATATGTGTATATATGTGTACATACATGTGTGTATATACATGAATGTCTTTACCTGTGAAAAATATTGTACAAGCAGGCATATACAGAGGTGCTAGGCACACCACCCACAGCTGACTGAAACACTAAGACATTATAGCAAAGCTATCTAGCATTTTGATACCTTTTTAAAATTCATAACGGGCTTTAGGATAATAAAACCAATTTGTTTGCATTTTCCCATGGTTGCCATGAGCTGTGTCGCATTCGTGGGTGGCAGAAATTTTCATGAGTTGAAAAGGTTCCCACAGCAGTAATCACTACATATCAGAAACACTATTCTGGCCTCTAACTTTAATTAGTTTCCCCTCTGTACTGGCAATAACTCCTCAAAAAACGGAGATTTGGCATTTGGACTTCAGACTGGAATATGAGACATGAGCTTTGCCTCTCCGCAGAAAGTGAGCAGAAAACAGGCATTGACTGCCTTTCTCTCCTTGTACTTTCTGCCAGGAATCAGTTTTGCCATGGTTTTACACAAGGTGTAATGGCACAGCACAAAGCCAGGGCTGTCCAGATAAACAGAGAGACCAGAAACACACAGCCATCCCGGTACAGTGCTGGGGAGAGCACTCATTTGCTGCTTCTCTCAGTACTGTTGCTTCTTTTCAGTTCCAAAGTCCCAGTTTCCAGAAGAGAAGCTGCTGTGTCTGAACATACTTCACAATCATTTCCATCTGACAAACTACTTTTTCCATAAAATATCCCATAAAATTCACATGGCAGGACATGGTATTGACCGATCCCCAAATTCTGTGCTTCTGTCATGGCAGAAAAGAAGAAAGTTCAGAAGTGAGCTTCATTCCTGCCCTGCAGACACAGAGGAAGAACCAGCTTGTACAATGGACTTAGTTTGGGTTGAGAGAGATCCACTGAAAGTGTGTAGGGATTTTTGTGCTTCTAGCTGTTTGTGTTTTCAGAACCTCTATCTCTTCTGAAAAACAAAGAGCTGATTTTGTGCATCACCTCTGTAAAGCACTCATGGTTGAATGCTGGTGCCCTTCAAGTTGCTCAGTGCCTGTCCTGGCTGATCAGGTTCCCCTCTCTTCCTCCCTGTTTCATTTTCCATCACCACAGAGGTAGTGCTCTTGCAGGAACTGTACACAATGTGACAGCCAAGCAATGGATGTCAGTGTGAACAAAAGCTTACATGTCTTTCAGGACATCTGAAGAGAAAGGTGCTAGGGCTAGAGAGTTTAGGAAGTTCAGGTAAGTGTACTTTGGAGGGAGTAAAACACCCTCGGATGACTGATATTTCCCCCTCTCTCTGCATCTCAGTATGGTCTCTTGGAGAAGGAGCTCCAGAGGAGTCAGAAAAGCGTGATGATGCCCAAAGATCCACTTTATTCATCGAGAAACCTCAGAGTGGAACAGTGAGTGTTGGTAAGTGCCAAGAACAAAACCAAAAGCCACTCCCTGAGACAGAGGCTGAGCTGGGAATGGTGTGGGCGGATTCTGTGGCACTCAGGTTCTGCCCTCAGCTTCAAGTACTGCCTCTGGTTTTAGCTGGATGTGAACTCCATGCTGAAGGCAAAAGGACTGGATTCAGAGAAGCAAACCCCAATTATTTAATTCAAGACAAGTTCAAAATCTAATAATTTACTGAGCATAATGGTAAGAAGTACAGTTTCTGAGGAAGAAAACTGGTTATTTTGATACTGTTGGCTGCACTGTTACTGATATATCAAGCAGATCTTATACAGGATAGCAGCAGAAAGCTTCCAGACCCAAAATCATTAACCTTTGTACCACTGCTGTACTTTCACATTTGGTGTGACTCCATCTGACTCTTAATTTTGCGGTAGAACACATGGTGGCTGAATGGAGCAGAAGTGAAAGGAACTTGTAGAGATGCAACTGACCAACCACTTGTTCCTCAACAGCTGCATTATTCTTTTCTCTTTCTGAAAGGTGGGAATATTACATTTATAGCCAAAGTAGAAGCCAAAGATCTTCTCCGAAAGCCAAATGTTAAGTGGTTTAAAGGAAAATGGATGGATCTGGCCAGTAAAGCGGGGAAGCACCTGCAGCTGAAGGAGTCCTTCGAGCGTCACACTAAGGTGTGTCTTCACTTTTCCTTCTTATGGGGGCAAAGCTCCAAAGAGAGCTTAAAGATCAGTTTAAGACAACAGGCAGAAGCTCAAGAGCAGTGGAGTCTAACCCTGGCTTCCCCACACAGATTTCACTGGTGATCTCTGACCCTCTGCAGATGCAGATTTTCTGCTCTCCCAGCTCAGGACAAATAATGGTGGGGAAACCAAAATTTTCTGATGCCATTTCTGGGTTCCAGTTTCTTTTCAGAGCCCATTATTTGAGTTTTTCCTCATTTCTGGTGCACGTCTTAAAGACTCATGTTTTAACTTCTGCTTTGTGCAAATGTATTCCTCATGTTGATGAATGACTGTGTTTGATTTTTAGATTCATACATTTGAGATGCAGATCATCAAAGCTAAGGAAAACTATGCAGGGAACTATCGCTGTGAAGTGTCTTACAAGGACAAATTTGATAGCTGCTCTTTTGACCTTGAAGTCACTGGTAAGGTTCCTTTTGTATCTGTAAAGATTTATAAGGATTTCTTTCTTTCTTTCTTTCTTTCTTTCTTTCTTTCTTTCTTTCTTTCTTTCTTTCTTTCTTTCTTTCTTTCTTTCTTTCTTTCTTTCTTTCTTTCTTTCTTTCTTTCTTTCTTTCTTTCTTTTCTCTCTTTCTCTCTTTCGAAATGACACTTCATCTTGTTCAGACCCTTTAAATGAAATAATACTTAAAGTGAATGTTTTTAGCATAGAGCTCAGAGAATTTTCTTGTGTCTGTAATTTATTGTCTAAATGAACACTGGAATCACTGGAATAGATACCATGTGAGACATTTATCCAAAAATTAGAAAAGCTGGCAGATAAAACCAGTATTGAACTGAAATCAGGCTCTGGCACACAAACTCAGGGCTTTGTGTGTGAGCTTAGAGGGCAGCAGGGTGGGGACCAGCCTGGCTCCATCCATTCACTGTGTGTGGATCAGAACCATTTAACCTGATCCAGGGTGTCCCAAAGGGGTAATTCACACAAGGGGAACTCCTCCTTGCCCTGACAATAAATGTGAGTCTGCAGCGGCAGAGGAGACTGACTCTGTCTCCTTCCTCTGCTGCTGAACGTACTGAGGGAGAACAAGATACCAGCAGGGGAGAAAGCAATGGAAGTGAGAAGACAAAAAGGCCAGAGCCTGTGAATAAGGCAGGCAGGGGAATAGAGAGAAACACCAGAGAAACAAATCTCCTATGCAGAACTGCAGAAAGTACTTCAGAGAAATGGCACACTTAGCCCTGAGCATCTTTGTAGATACCAGAACCTCATGCCAAAGGGGAAGCACAATGCTGGTCATTCAGCAGGAAACTGAACAAATTTCATATTCCAAATCACACTGATTACATAAATTATTCAAATTGTGTTTTTAATTCCTGTGTTACCATTATTTCATAGAATCTTCCCAAGCTGCTCCATCCATTGACATCAGATCTGCTTTCAAAAGAAGGTAACTTCAGTGATCCTATCCAGCTCCTCAATAATGGACATTAATAGCATGCACAGAATTTGTGTCAGACAACTGTATCAAGTACTTTATTAAACTGTATTTGTAAATATAAAGAAGTGGGATTTTGAGTAATTGGTGGTAGTTAGAATGAAATAGTTACAACACATAGCTAGTACATATGATATTAATACCCCTACTGGGAAATTACAAGTGTCAGTAATTTAAAGGAAGATTGAATATTTAAGTCAATTAAATATATGTTTCTTTGGAGGTTTTTAAAAAATGTATTTTCATTCACTAAAATATTCTACTGCATGTTTCCTGAAAACTGTCAGCCACAATATGAAAGTTCCTGGTCCCAGTCCTGCACTGGTTAAAAGCAGAGAGAAAATTCACACTGATTTCAAGAAGACAGGATCTGGCTTTGTTACCTTACAGTAAACAGTAAATACCATCAGTAAGGAAAAACAGCAAATGTACAGAGAATGTAAGATAAAGCATTGTGTCTTAAAGTTTGTTCCCTTTCTGATAAAGTAGCAATTCTAACCAGTATAGGTGTCATCTTTTTGTGATGAAATATATGAAAAATATGTAGAATGAAAATACTTTATAACAGATAGTGAATGCAGTTTGTTAATTTACAAGTAAAGCTTGTTATCCAGAGATAACTGATTTTATTTAGAGGCTTTAATTTAAAGAAAAATACAAAAGATATTACATTAAAGGTGCATTTCCTTCTTTAGCACATTTTAAAAAATGCAGTAACTACTCTGCCCAAGCAGATGAAGATATCTCAGTATTTTCTGATTTTCTAAGGAATATCTTCCATGTAAAATCTTGATTGAACACTGGCTTCATTTCAGTTAAGATTTGCACTATTTTTGCCTTTTTACAAATATTTAGGACATTTCTTTTGTCTATGTGCTCTATGATAAGGTAATTCTGCTAAAGATCGCATCGTAGAAAGAAATGCACCTTGATAGGACTGTAAAAATGGACAATGTGCTCTTTTATTCTTTTTTATAACTGTTTTCTCCCTTCATTTAGAGAAAGGTAAAATCTTGAAGGTTAAGTACTTTTCAATCAGTATTTGACAGAGCTATGCATTGTTAAAAGCATCACCCAGCAATGCAAATCTTTGTTTTGATTTCACAGCAAGAGATCAGCACAAGCCCTTTGTTTTGTCCACTAGAGAAACGAAAAACAAAGCTGGTTGTGTTGACTAGCTGCCATTTGTTTGTGTTACTGAAATCTAACACAAACCTTGGCAAATTTATGTACTCAGTTACAAAAATTTGCAACCAGAGTATAAGAAGAAGCAATACAAACCTTTGTGTAATTTTTCACAAGTGCCTACAGAAACTTAATCTGTGTGAAAAAGCATACAAGTTTGTGTTGATTTTATACAATTATTTGTGTTTCTGGACAGTGTTGAGTGTATGAGAAGTAGAGCATTTGCAATGAGTGTTGTCTAAGTCTTCCTGTATTAAACAAAGATTTGATCTTTTTCTGTTGATAACAGTGGTGAAGGACAAGAGGATGCAGGAGAACTTGACTTTAGTGGTCTCCTGAAACGTAGGTGAGAACCAAGTGATGCAGTGAGCAGGTGTGGATTGCAAACCATTAGGTTCTCCCACAGAAACAGTCAGGTGTAGCATTAATAACTCCTTGAGGATTTTGTGACCTTTCAACTTTTTGATGTTTCTAACTGGTTTTTATTCTCATAGTATAATATGCAAATGTTCTCTTATTTTTACCTTAAGTGTGCAGAAAAGAAACCTCAGATCTGAGTGTGCTGGGAAAAGAAGTGAGCCTCAGCCTAAAGAGGCCAATAACATTTAATTCACTTGCTATTTTTTTTGTGTTTGCATGGAAGGCAGAGGGGGGACATTTCCTACACAGGGATGAGCAGTACAGAAAATTGAGTCTGGTGCAACACTAAAAAAACCCATAATGGTTAAATTTATCTCTATGGGTGCATCCTCACTTGATTTTATACATCCTGATGTGAAAAAATAATATATCATGCTTTCAAGTCACCAATATTGGTATAATTCTTTGTCACTTTTTTTTTAATATGTACACACAAATGCTCAGTCATATTTTATTTAACTCAAATGTTTTGATGGAAAACAACTGGGGTACATGTTTCTCTGATGTGCCTTGAAAATCTGGTATTATGATAGTTATGTCTCTAGTTATCACAGATCTTAAACCCAGTTTAGTATTTCACTGGGTTAAGACAAGATAGTTAATTCATCATCTTTTAAAATCAAGCAGAGAAATTCTATATGCCATGGAAATCAATGACAGCTGATCACAGAGAACTGGAAAAGGAATTACATCCTTTATCTCATCTACCACTTACTCTGAAAGAGGAAAGTCTGTAGTATTAATTACATTAAAAGGTCACAAAGGGCTCATTGGCCACTAGGGCAAGAATAGCATTTAAGCAACTAAAGCACACAGGAAAAGCTGAAGCTGAAAGTAGACAAAGAATTACCTGGACCAATTCCAATCCACCAGGTCTTTGCTTTTTCAATCTTCTCATCCCTAATTAGGACCTTCAGTTTGTCTTTTCATCCTACTAATCAAACTTGCCATGCCAGTCCTCATGACTGCCTGTGTGGTGTTTCCATAGTAACATGAGAGATGCATGTGAGAGTTCTTGGTGTTTTTGTGGAAAGATAAATGTGATTTAAGAGACATTATATAACTTTACTAACAATTAACTCTTAAGATTTCTAAGACAAATACTGTACAGCCTTATAAACATGGAATATCTATTGTGTGTTTTATGGATAAAGCAAATATTTAGTTTTTAGACACCATTATTTGACTTTGGTCAAATTGGTTCACCTTGCTTCAGGCCCTGAAATGCAACCTCATATTTCTGAGCTTAATTGAATAAAATTATTAATTAAGCCACAGTGTGGATATTAATATCCATGTGTGTGGATATTAACATCCATTACCACAAAGACAAATCCATGGCTTTATTTCAATTTTTACAACAGGCAATGTTGGAGGTGCATTTTTTCTCTTTTTTTTATGGTTGTATGACCAAGGAAAGACCTAGAACTTTTCCCTTTTGGTTCATACTATTTGAAACATGTTTTTTTTAAAAAAAAAAACAAACTTAAATGCATACAATCAATATACTGTCTATTTTCTAATTTTCTGCTGGTTGGCAGGCAGATGTATCAAGTCTTATCTCAGTAAGCCACACTATGACTGGATATTCTTTGTCAATGCAGTGGACCAGTAGCAGCATGACATTCCAAAAGGCACAAGATCTAAAAAGCACTGAAATATTTAAGTCCTTATTTTGTTGTTTTTTGTTTTTGGGGGTGGGTGGGTTTTTTTGTTTTTGTTGGTGGTGGGTTTTTTGTTGGTTTGTTTTTTTTTTTTTCTTTTGGTAGGTTTGTTGTTGTTGTTGTTTTGGTTTGGGGTTTTTGTTAGTTTGTTTGGTTTTGGGGGGTTTTTTCCAAGTACATTTTGCAATAAAATGCACATATTTAGGAAGGAGATCTAAAAGTGGCAAGGTCAGAGGTCAGTCTGAAATACCACGCTCTGTTTGGCCTCTGGCCTCAGCTCAAACTACTGAGGTCTCAGAACAAAGTTGACTTGCTCTAAGCATCAAAATTCATTTTCCAGTTATGCAAGAGGAAAACGAGCCTGAAATTGAGTCTTCCAGTCTGGTTGAAAATCAGGATCCTCATTCTCAACCTCTGCCTGGTTTAAAGGGGAGCTTTATTTGGATTCCCCCAGAGTGCACACCCCCTTGGCGTGGGCAGATGCTGCCTGTGAGCAGCAGTCCTGGGAGAGGACAGAGCTGCTCCAGGGGGCTGAGCTTTTACAGGTGTTTGAGGGCTGGTCTCCACCTGCCCCCATGCAGAAGGGATCTCACTGAAAGGACAGCACTTGCTGTGCAGTCACCCTCCAGAAAGTGGGAGCATGGATAAAAGGAACAAATTATAAAATTATGTACCCTCAGTCAAACGTTGCTGACTCAGATTTATTCTATTTGAAAGACTACTCAGGCAGAACTTCTCTTCCTTTTTAAAATTACAGATATATTATGAAAATTAATAAACTTCATGTACTAATCAGCAAAATGGTTTCCATGGTTCCTCATCCAACTGTGCAGAGATTCTCAGGGAACTTTAGTGCTATTTCTGTATATGTCAAAGAAAAACCTCTCTTTGACTCCATAAAGCTCAGCTCTAACAGTGCCTCGCTGCAAAACTTGGTACTTTTTTCTTTCTCAAAAGTTTATTTTCTTGCCCTGTTCTCAAAAGTACTGATTTTGTTAGACAAGCTAAGTCAAATTGGAATGATACTGGTCTGATCCTAATGATATTACAGGAGGAAAAATCTAGATTTCTTCCTCAGTGCCAGTATTGTTCTAGCAGTCCACTTTTTTGAGCTAAATTGGCAATCATAAAAAATATAATTTTGTTTAGGATGCTTTCATTGTTCTATCATTTAACGGCTGGCCTTGAGAAAATAATTATACTTCTCTTTATTGGTTGTCTTAGCCTGGAGTTGCAGATAGTAAATACAGTACTGAAACTTCTGTGTAAAGGTGATTCCTCACACAGGCTTCTGAACAAATTTCCTGCTCTTAAGACTGAGATACACATGGAAGTGAACAGATCCATCCTTCAAGTCCAAGTTGGTGTGGAAATCTCCAGTTCCTATTCATTTGACAACTTTAAGTAATGCTGAGGAGCACTGGTGTAACTATAAACAGACACAAACTCCCCTGCATTTCAATGTCCTGTCGCCAGTCACCCACAGTAGCAACTACAGGGACTCAGGATTTGAAAACATTTTTATATGATTTTGAAAAGTACAGGTTAGACTCAGTGGTGCCATCATAAATTGTGATTGATTTCACTCAAGTTACAGCAGATAAAACTGATTTAAGTGGGATTAGCCTGTATCTATTACATTTTCAAACTGGTTTTTTTTTTTAAGCATTGAAGCAATATAAAAATTCTCTTAACTGATTGTATCAGAAAAGGACAAATTAAAACTTGCATTCAAATTCTGCCTTGAAGAAGTGTAAAGTAAGGAGTGAATGTCATTCTGAGCTACTCCACTCATACTGAATTAAACAAAAACTATATGATGGCAGCCTTCAAATTTTGGTCAAAACATTTCTAGCCTCACCATAGACTCAGCTTCACACATTTTTTATGGCGTGATAAAGCCTCGCTAACTCTTCCCCCATAACTTTATTTTGCTAACGTCAGGGAGGTTAAGCAGCAGGAGGAAGAGCCCGAGGTGGACGTGTGGGATCTGCTGAAGAACGCGAATCCCAGCGAGTACGAGAAGATCGCTTTCCAGTACGGCATCACCGACCTGAGGGGGATGCTGAAGCGGCTGAAGCGCATGCGCAGGGAGGTGAAGAAGAGCGCAGGTACTGAGGGGGCAGAGCTTTCCTGTGCTCGTTGGTCACACACAACCATTCACCTCAAAAACCCAAATATGCCTCACTTCCACACAAGGGAACTTCACACTACAACTTGTTCCTGCAAGGACTTAATCACAAGGAAGATTTGGTCCAGGTGGAAGCATAAACACCTTATCCAAGTCAGTGCTTACCTAAAGCATCCCTCCCTCTCAGACAAACACTGGTTCCATCTGGAACAATGTCCCCCAGGTGTGTGGAAAGGTGTTACCTGATCAAACAATACAGAAGTTAGACCTTGTGTTACCATCAATATCTCCTGCTCTAAACAGAGGTCACTCCAAACACACGCAGTGTCTGCTCTTCATAATCTCATTTTCCACTTATCTCCATTGCTCAGAAATCCCAGCTGTACCACAGACCCTCCACCCTGAACTGGATGAGGACATTGAGGCCTGTCTTTCCCCATCAACCCTACTGAATAGTATGAGAGATGTAATTACATACAGAAATATATATATACATGTGTATATACATGTATATGCCACAGAACATGTTTGCACACACATACAAATGCAATGCACTGCCCATTACACTGTTGTGGCATCTGCTCGTTGCTGGACAGCATTTCAGAGCTGGATGCAGTATATACATTTCCTGTGTCACTGGTTTCCTGGAGGTGTCCCTTTTATGTGGGTGAAGTCCTCCACAAATCCAGCTGTAATCCAGCTGCCTGATACACCCTCTCTCCTCATCCATTACCTCAGGTCATAACATATGTTATGGTACTACACATTCATTTTTATTTATGTGTTTTATTTGATGCATCTAGCTGGTCCTATTTGGAATACAGTCACACTGCAAAGTCTTGAAGAGACGCCAGCTTGATCTTGGTCAGGGTAACCAGATATGCACAGCTTTGTGCTTATTCTAGTGTTTCTAGATGATTCCGTGCAGACCAGTGTGAGAATATCTTATCTGTGATGCATAACATTGTGTGCATATATTCTGACAGTTTTGATGAGACTTATGCAATGTCATTTCAGCATCCATATTCTTGTTTCCTGATCTCATGTTCAAATAACACTTGACTTCCACAACAGCTTTTGCCAAAGGCCTCGATCCTGCATACCAGGTGGACAAAGGAGGTAAAGTAAGATTCATGGTGGAGCTAGCAGATCCAACAGTGGAGCTCAAGTGGTATAAAAATGGCCAAGAAATACGACCAAGTGCAAAGTAAGTGATTTGATGATAGGTGAGCAATAAAATGGATACACATCTACTGCCTTGACAATTGTGTTGCCTAGACCCAACTCTTTGCTCAGGCTGCACCAATTTTACTCCTGAATTTCATGAGATGTGAAGAGTGGCTCAGGACCCAGAAAAGTACACCGTAGGCTAAACGTAATATAGATTGTCTCCTTTGTCTCAAGACAAAGGTTCTAGAGGCCCTCAAAAAAATGTGGTGCCATTTTCTACTCAGTAGTTTTCAAAAATGAGGAAGCACTGCCACTAAATAAATCACTTGTCCTTGTTCCTGTGTCTGGAGGTGGACACAATCTTTCTACAACAATTTTGTGCTAAGAGCAGAGATTTTACATCACAAACTTACCCAGCTGGCTCATAAACCCCAGGAAAAAGGGGTGTGAGTTTTGTCTCATCTTCCACTACTCTGTTAACATCAGTCATGAGCAACAGGTCTAGTGCACACAAGCCTCTTCACCTGTCCCACCTGAACATTGGTTTATTTTCTGGCTTTTCCTAGAATGCAGGTGCAGACATTGGAGTTCATGTAGACCAGTGCCTGGAAGTTGAGCCAAGTCCTTCTCGTGGGCACAACCAGCTCTTACAACCCAGTGCAGAAAACCCCATTCCTCAGGCAGACACACCTGGGGAAGATGTGCATAACAATATAATGTTTCTCAAAAGTTTCCCAGCAGCACAAAGTCCTAGACAATTTTTCCTCTGACCAGTTAAAAAATATAGTGATTTTAAAAAAAGCCTTTTTACAGAAATGAGGCAGATTTCCTTCATTCTGTTGAAATCAGGAAAGGATTTTGGTTAAAATTAATGTTTGACAAAAAAATGGATAAGAGTAACCTTTTCTTTAGCCCCTATATCTGGCATGATCAATTCAGAGGTGCTCTGCAGGCAGCTCTATGGACCTCCCCAGCAGGAGGGGCTGGATTGAGTGCTCCAGTGCATTTCCACCAGGCAGCTGAAGCAGCTGTCAGATGCTAATGAGCTTTGGTCATTACAAACCTGGAGCAGATCTAAACTGGTGACATAAAGGTGAAAGGCTCCCTATCCCATTACCAAAACCCCATATCCCATTACTGATATCTTGTGCCATCTGGCCTACCAATAATATTAACCTCTTAACTTTGGCTATTATTACACTTCACAAAAATGTTGGAATGAGTGATGGTGTCCTCTTACTGGTTATTTTCAGCTTTACTCATCTAGAGTTTCAGACTCCATTTTATTTGCCATCATTTGACTCCAGCTTCTTTTTTTTGTTTTTAATTTCTTCTTTTCATATCACCCAGACCTGGGATCTTGGAACAAGCCAGAACCAGTTCATTGTCACTCTACACTACAGCTCTTTTTTTTGCTAGAAGTCCATGACATCTCTGTTGAAACTTGGAAATTCCTTCCAAGAACAATTTTCTCAGTACTTTGTAAAGCCCCATATTTTTGCCTCTAAAAATCCCTACAGCACTTTCTACATAAAACAAAAGGGGTCCAGAAGTTTTGCTAATGTGCCTTTGCTGCATTCCTACCCAAACAGATACATTTTTGAGCACAAAGGAAACCAGCGAATTTTATTCATCAATAACTGCACGATGACGGACGATGCTCGCTATTACGTAACAGCTGGTGATGAGAAATGCTCCACAGAACTGTTTGTGAGAGGTAACTATGTCAGCTTGATGCTGTTTCACCTGCCCTAAATTTGTGTGGCTTCTTTGGCTGCAACAGAAATTATCAGGGAGGATCTGGTTTGGTGTATTTTAGAATTTGCATTAGCAGCTGTTAGGATCACTTGGCATTTCTGTGATCCCTGGCCTTTTTTTTTTTTCTCATCCTGTAGTTAGCAGCTTAGTGAAAACCCTGAAATGGGGATACACTCAACTTGGTGTTGTGCATTGGATCCAGTGGGGCTGTGGTGCCCTTCAAAATTTTAAGCCATTTTGGGACCTGTGTGTCATAGCACTGGCTTCTCCTAACACCACACTTGGTACCTGAGGACTCTGATATTGTCCAAGTGCCCTCAGATCAGGCTTTCTGGGAGCCAGGTTTCATTCCATTTGCACTGACTTGAGGGAAGATTTTAACAACATTTACGAATGGGAGGCCGTATCTTCATTCTCTTTGCTACTATGGTGTTGATTACCAAAGCAAAACAAGTATTAATAGGAAGAAATGTTCCTTTTATTGAGCAAATTTCCTACTAGCATTTTTAACATCTGATTTAAGGCAGAAAAGGCTGCACTGATACTCATATTAGAACTTGAAAGAACTTGAAAAATACTGCCTTCTACAGCATGATTTAGAAAATCTCTTTTGCTAGGTTTTCCCTCTCAGATTGTAAATATATCATTTCTTCTTTCCAAAGATCCTCCAATTTTGGTGACCAAAGGCCTGGAGGACACCAGCACCTATGTTGGTGAACGAGTAGAGCTGAGCTGTGAAGTGTCTGAGGATGATGCAAATGTGAAATGGTAAGACATGCTTTGAACAGCTTCCATGAAAATAAAACCCAGAACCTTTTAATCGTGGGCAAAAATGTGGGCAGCTTTTCCTAAACCAGTAAACCTGAAAATTGTTAAGAAAATCTCAATAAAACCTTATTCAAAAGTGTAGCAACACCAAAAATACCTTTATACATTAATGGATGAGTTTGTTTAACCTTTTCTAGTGCCTTACACTCTTGTAAAGTCTCCTCTGGGAGTTTCAGTCTATGGAAGTCTTACTTGCACAGGACTTCCTTTGGAAAAATAAAAATTCTTTCCTTTCCATTAGGTTTAGAAATGGCGTAGAGCTTTCCAACGATCCTAAATCTCGGTATCGAATTAAGGTTGAGGGTAAAAAACACACTTTGGTCATAGAGGAAGCTGCCAAAAATGACACTGCAACTTACTCAGTAATGACAACAGGAGGGCAATCAGAAGCCAAGCTTTCAGTTGACTGTGAGTATCATCCACCTTGTTCTCAAATTCATATGCCACAGTGTGCTGGCACTCAGAAATTAACAATTTTCTTGCCTTTCCCTGGGGACTGAAAAGGAGATTTAACTTCCATAGCAATTTTTTTGTTGTGAATCTCCAGAATGGTGACTTCCCTTTAGAACCTATTTCCAGCACCAGGCCTTGAACTAGTTCTGCTTGTTAACTTCCTGTCACACCATTAATATGGAAAACAAAGCAATCCATCTAAGGGTACAACAGGCCAACAAAGTGAATTTTCAAGGGAAGTATCTGCTTTTCTTCAGTCCTTTGAGGTTTTCACAGGAAAGCCAAACCTAGGCCCAAGCACATGACTGTGTAGTCCTCTCAGCTTTGTTTGTGCAGTATCTCTTTAAAGTGCTTGGGTCTTTAAACAAAATTTATCTGATCCATGCTCTGAAGTTATCTAGAATAATTATGCAATTATTATTATGCATAAATGTACATTTTTATTTGTAATACTCACGCCATTCTTGACTATTTTGTACAAATTGGCACCCTGACCAATTCATGCTGTTTTATCATTAAGTTGAAAATTACCCCCCCACGGTTACTGAGCTCCATCATCTTTCTTTAATGCATCTGCTTCTGTGTTCCTAAGTGAGACCTCTGAAGATATCACTTGCACTAGAAGACCAGACTGTGAGGCTGGGACAGGAAATCCACTTGAAGTGTGAGATATCTGAGAATGTGGAAGGGAAATGGTACAAAAACGGGCAGCTGATTGAAGCTAGTGACCGTGTAAAGCTTTACCACAAAGGAAGGTGAGCCTGTTGGGTAGTGACGTGGCTTTGGGTGGAATGGCACTGTGGAGTTGTGCCAGTATGTGGGTTACCTCACTAAAAATTAAGTCGAACCTCTGTCCCTCAAGACATATTTATTTGTCATTTTAAAAGCCATGTCTCCTTGCTTCCTTATGTAATCTTATTTTGTGTATTTTGGCTGTGGAGGACAATAATCAAATCCTGGATCCACCTAAGTTCAAGCTGTTGATTTTTCTTGCCATTACTACTGTTGTTGGTATGGAATATTAAGTAGAAAAAGAAAATTATTGTTAGACATTATTAAAATATACAATTCCTTTTATCTTCCCTTTCTATGCCTCTTTGCTCCTGTTTGTATCAACTCACAAAGAAGGTCCAACAAAAGTCAGAATATTCCCACAATGGGATCACCTAGACATTTTTTCTTGAACAACCAAATTGCAATTGAATGACAGCAGCATAGAATCCCTGTGAAAAAGATATTACACTCCTGTATTTTCCTTGTTCCATGTTCAAAAAAACAATGTTAGAATTGATTACTTTATTTGGTGGTTGTCTCAGTAATATTTTGTACAAAGCACACAGTATTTAATCACCTAAACTAACACTAAGCAACAAGTAAAGGATTTTTAGTCAGTAATTTTACTCACTTTCACATATTTCTTAAAATTTTCACAGACTTTTCCTTTTAGCTTCAAGCAGTCTTCAAACATAATTTACACAGACTTCTTTCTCAATTCGTTTACAGAATCCACAGATTTGTTATACCAGTTTCTGCTGTTGATGATGAGGGTGAATACATGTTTGTGCCAGATGCCTACAACATCAATATTCCATGCAAAGTACACATTGTGGGTAAGTAGACTGCACAGTGACCTGCACAGAACATATTTCTGTGACCTCTGTAAATTAAAAGCTGTGTGAAATCCCATGACCACAACCACTTTGTATCCTCTGAGCAGGCATCCACCAGAGAAAACAGACCTGCAGCTTTGGCAAAGTGCAGTTGAGCTGCTGGAGGGTTCTTTGCCTGGGCTCAGGATCTGCTCATAGTTTATGTGCTGGGAAGAGCTCCTGGGGGAGGCTTCTTGAGGCTGAGCTCCTAAAGCTAAACAGCTAAACCACTATGAAGAGTTTGTGTAAAAAACCTGCTTCTCAGATATATATATATATATAAATATATATATATATATATATATATGCACTTCTCAGATATACACTGCTGTCTTTAAGAATTGGCTTGTTAACATTGCAAAATGTGTTTTGATAAGAGAGGCATAGAATAAGCACACATTTACCTATTCATTAAAAACAATAAATGCTATCTAGAGGGAAAAATTGTTCTTCCCAGCTTTGATTCATTCAGCAAAGCAGGAGGCTTGTTAGTGATCCCAGTCCTTCAAAAATAAAACAGGGCATTGACTATTCCCACAGCAATGCCTCACCAGCATCTGGCTGCAACCAGCAACTTGGAAGTCGAAAGGAGAGCAATATAAATGACCAAAGTTTTAGAAAACATGTTTTTTAATTTAAACTGGGAGATGTGGGATATCACTTATTACAAAAAGTGTTGGTGGGATTTAGAGAGAATGAAAAGGGAAGTGCTACTAGAGGGGAATGATGCAAATTGTTATATTTCTAGTATGTTAAAAAAAGTTGCAAGAGGACATTAATCAGTTGTTCTCCATACACATAGTGTATAACAAAAGCGATAAGTTTGTTTTCAGAAAAGGATTAGGGTTTATAAATTTTTAAATTGTAAGGACAGTGAAGGCTGAAGTGCGGTTAAATGTGCCATAAAAAAGCCCACAACTAAAATTCTCAAGAGCCACTTAGAGAAAACCGCTCTCAGAAGTTACCTGAACATACATAATTCTGCCTCAGGGAAACAGTTGTGTGTTTTTTCATATTGTCTTTTTATTCCAAACTGTATATGATGCCATTTCTTCTTCATCAGGCAACTATTTTCTTAAATATATTTTTCTTCACAACTTTTCTTTAAAACAAAATTCAGTTGCTTAAAACCACCAAGAAAATAAAACATAGAGCATGTTTCTGTGTGTTGCAGACCTGTGCCAGGTCACTGAGCTCTCAGAGCAGCAGCTACATGTCTAACTTGGACAATCTCTCCTTTTTCAGATCCTCCTAAACTTCACCTGGATGGTCTTGGGGAAAACAACACTGTGACAGTAGTGGCAGGAAACAAACTACGACTTGAGATCCCCATCACTGGTGAACCACCTCCAAAAGTCTTTTGGAGTAGAGGCGACAAGGTATGTTGTCATTGTAGATGTTTCTTTAGCTTAACCAGGACCCTTTTTCTTCAAAAAATAACCTTTAGCCTTTTATTTATTTTAATGGCAGAAAATAAGGGGGAGATGCCTTGTATTTAAAATTGCTCATTGCTCAGAAAAGAAGGGTAAAACAGATAAATATTATTTCATATCTTTTGAGTCTTTTTAAATAAAGCTTGAAATTAATAAGGAAAAAAAATATGGGTTCACTATAAAAAATAGTAGAGGAGAAGGATATATTGGATGCAGAAGAAAAGTTGTGAAAATTTACCAAACAGCTACTTCTTCTATACATTCAATGCCCAGAATGGCTGCCAGGTTTTGGCAGTAAGCCATGATATGGTCTTGTTTTGGAAAATGAATGATAAATTTGAATAGAGTTCAAGCCTCAAATGAAACAATAGGCTGGGCAATTGGGGTCTTGCATCTAGTGTCTTAAAGAAGAACTTTTGCTTAGATCAATCCCTGGCTGTGTAAATACAAAAAATAATAGTTTTTCACATTTAAATTTTCATTGCACAATGTAGAAGCTGGGACATTTTACCACTAGTGCATTCATCAAACCTATATTGTCCAATCGGTGACCACTATTTTTCAAATATTAATTGTAGTGTCACCACTGCGGTCCTGTCCAAACAGGGAATTATTATGGAGAGCTCCTACTCCAAAATATGTGACAGCATTTGAAATCTGTGAGGAGAAACTACTGACACAACCACTCTGAGTTTAAAGTGAATCTGCCTTTTGGAAGAATCAGCTATTCTTTTTCCATCAAATTAATGATATGTGGTGGCAAAAGTGTGTTCTACCTTGAAGGAGAAGCCTAGTGACTCATTCTTTGTGATGCAATGGCTTAATTGAGTAGTAAACAATTACCAAGTTTTACTTATTTTGGTTATTTTGTCATTTTTCTCATCATTAGGTGACTACAATGATGACGTTTGGTGTGGAGCTTTTTTACAGCTTTTGTTGAAGTGACTACTTTTGATTTTTGAGTATTTTGATTCTCAAATCCAGTAAATATGACCTTTTCCTCTGCTCTCTGTGGTTCCTAGATGGTCACAGACAGTGGAAGAATTCGGGCAGAATCGTACCCAGACAGCAGCTGCCTGGTCATTGATGCAGCTGAGAGGGAGGACTCGGGTCCTTTCAGAATTACCTTAAAGAACGAGGCTGGAGAGGACACAGCCCTAATCAACATTAAAGTGGTTGGTAAGTCATGTGAAACAGAGCCCATGAGCCATGTCTTTTATCTCTGGTGTAGAGTCTCGGGAAACTCCCATTTTCCTGGTTTTCCCCACTGCCAGGTGTGGAATTGGGATGCAAGGGTAATAAGGCTGGGTGTTACTGAAGGGAGTAGGAGCTTGGAAGGGATTTAAGTAGGAGTTGATTATTGCTGCTGCCAGTGGCTAAACTTCTCTGATTGCCTCAGGCTGTCCTTATCCCTCCACTCTCCCTGTGGCTGTGGGCCCTGTCTTGGCACATGCCCTCGGGAGCCTCTCAAGTGTCTCGACCATGCAGAAGACCTTGGCATTCATCCATTCCTAACCACCAGCCAGGATCCACTAAATTTCATTTTCCCTGCTCTCTCTCCTCATTAGGAATTCCTTTTGCACCTCAAAAACTATTTAGATTTGTTTCTTACTTGACATTTTTAATTTCAACTTATGCAAAAAGATTTTTTTTAAAATAATATTTCCTTTGTTACAACAGATGTTCCTGATCCTCCTCAGGCACCAAATGTGACTGAGGTGGGTGAAGACTGGTGTATTATGACGTGGGAACCTCCAGCAAATGATGGTGGATCACCCATTCTAGGTACATACTTTTTTTGGTGGTGACTCTCTAATACAGACAAAAGAAGCAAACACCGAATAGTGGATACAACAGGATCAGAGTATAGCTCAGGCCCTGGAAAGTGGTGCTGGGAACATCCAGTAGCTAGAAAGTTCTACCTATTCTGACTTTATCAAATATCTCTTTTTTCTAATGCTTTGAGATTTGTCATTTTCTATCTTGTTATATTATCATGTTCCCTACTTGAAAGACAACCTCTTATAAAATCAAACTTGGCATTTTTATTATCCTCTTTGTGTTAGAAGAAATTTCAGAAACAATTTACTGAGTAAAATGGAATATCTTTTAATATACCAAACCAAGAGGAAATCTAGAGGGGCCCAGAGGTCAGTAGAACCAGGCCCTTTTCATTCTGAACTAAACACAACAGTCTTCTAAGTCCAAAAAAAGCTCTTATATGGCTATGAAAGAAGATTGGTGACTCTCAGATAGCTTGCAATGAGGAAAAATATTACTCTGAAGCGAGAAGGGAATATTGAGGTGTATCCTGGTAAAAAACTGTCACTGGGCAGTCAAAAAATAAACCTTGTATTACTGACCTTTATGCCATCACTTATTATGATAAAATCTTTTCTGGTCAAAAGGATATTTCATTGAGAGGAAAAAGAAACAAAGCTCCAGGTGGATGAGGCTGAATTTTGAACTGTGTAAGGAAACAACTTTTGAGCCAAAGAAAATGATTGAAGGTGTTGCTTATGAGGTCCGTGTGTTTGCTGTCAATGCCATCGGCATGTCCAAGCCAAGCATGCCTTCCAAGTCCTTTGTTCCTTTAGGTAAGTAACCAAAAGCAGAGATAGGTATGCATTTACAAAATAGCCATTAATATGTTATTACAATCACCTAATTATATAATTTTTTATTAGTGTGACAGCTAGAAGGCTTTGCCATTCCCACAGTGACAGGCTGAGTGGCCTTTTCATATAAAGAAACAGATTTTCAAACTATTGTGACAACCACAAGTGCCTGTAAAAGAAAGGTGTCTTTTTCTGTAGATCAGCAAAGATTTCTCCCTTGCTCAGCAGCACCCCCAGAATGCAGAGGAGGAGGAAGGAGGGGGCTGTTACAGCTCCAGCAGAGCTGTGACACAGCCAGGACATACCTGCTGAGGTGGAATACACTGCTCCCAACTTCTCTGCTTACCAGCCACAGCTGCTTGTCCTTCTCTCTCCTCAGCAGGAGGAATTTGTCTCTGGCTCAGGATGTGAGCATATATGGGATGAGGTAGCTGCCTTCTCCTAGCGTGGTCCTAACAGGGGAAGACATGCCAGGGATGGTGGAAAATCATCCTGGTAGGCAGGATAGCCTGTCACCTGTGATACCAAACCAGAGAAACACAGACCATAAACATAAACCTCGCATGGTAACAGTGTTCTGCCTTCTCCTTGCCTCCTTCAGCTGTTACCAGCCCCCCAACCATGCTGGCAGTGGACAGCGTGACCGACACCTCGGTGACAATGAAGTGGAGGCCCCCAGACCAGATTGGGGCGGCAGGGCTGGACGGCTACGTGGTGGAATACTGCTTTGAAGGAAGTAAGTGAGAACACCCGGGGTACCTGACTCACAGTGAAAGTGGGTGAGACTTTCTCCATTTTTTCTCTGCAGGTATCAGGTGCTCTGGCTGTCAGGCAGAGACTAATCAGGCAGAAAACCTCAAGGAGCAGGGTTTTGTTCAGGCTTCCTTTGGTTTGTATTCCAGATGCCACCCACTGACTGTGATTCAACATATCTTTCACTTGATTTGAAATCCAAATCAGAATCTATATAATCTGTTGTAATGTACCAAGTACCATGCTAATAACTCCCCTCTTTCAGATGCTAAATGAGAGTTAGGGTAGTGAAGAGTTCATTGGTGGATGAAGGCATAGGAAATAATGGCTACAAGTGTGGCCCAAAATATGTTCAGGTTGGCTGGGTTTTAGGGACAGGAGGTCTGCAGTGTGGTAATCCCTATGTTGACCAATTACCAACTTCAAGTGCCAGCTGCCAACACTGAGAACAGCCTCTCCAATAGTTCCTGCAGAAGTCATCTAGGCATGCAAGTCCATGTCTAGATATTTAATTTCTCCAACATTTCAGGGCAGTTTTGGGGATCTGTAATTACCTCAATCTAAGACAAAAATATATAAGAACTGAAGGAGGAAGATAAAGAGAGTGTATTAACTTTTTAGAGTAAAATAAGAAGGAACAGGGAAATACAAATGATATTTTACAACTAAGAGTCTTTTGGTGATCAAGCAGCAGGAACTTAGTATTTTCCAGCAGATTTTCTTCTGAACTGGCATCAAATGAAGCCTATTTTCAAAAAGTCAAATCCACCAGCAGCCAGGTAAGTATCAGATAGCCTGGAGTGGTATGTGCCATACCCAGCCTCTGTGGACCAACAACACCAACTGCAGCAATGTTGTGGACGTGGATGAAGGGCACACAGTTATCTTCAGCTCATCTGCTGTTGCTCTTAACTGTGCAGTAAATCAAGCAAGAGGTTGAACACCTTTGTTCACTAAGGCATTTATCTCAATGAAAGCTTTTCATGAACACAGTCTGTAGCCTGGAGACAAAAGGTAGAGGACAGAACGTGTCATTCATGCTGTCACATGTTTCAGATTCAGGAAATCCAGGAAAACAGTAGGTCATAAGCGTGGTCAGGTGCCACGGCATCAGAGTGCACTCAGGTCTCTCTCAGGCGAGTGGGAGAGGCTGTGAAGAACCACCACTGGCTTTTCTCAGGAGCACTCAGCATCTTGTAGTGTTGAGATGAATATCTTTAAGGAGCAGGACTGCAAGAAGCTCCGAGACCCGGAGGAGAGTACCAGAAGGCAGACACAGCTGGAATGGTAGGAAGGGTTTTCCTTGTGTATTGGGAGGGAGCTGCGGGAACAGCTCAGAGTCAGTAAGCATGCAGTCTTCCATCAGGACACAGTGTTCTTACTTTGCTTCCTCTGCACAGGCCAGGTGTAGGGGAATATTAAGGGGACTGTCAATGTGAGGACTTCAGTGTATGCTGTATATTATGCTTTGTGTAGCATTGGGTAGAATGGAAGGGAAAGTTAAAAGTCCTTGACATTAGAGTATGTGATATCCAAATCAAGTGATAACAAAGGATGAGAAATACAGACAGGTTAATTCAAAGTATGGCTTTGAAAAGCAATCTTCTAAATCTGACTTTAAAGGGCTGTTGGACAAAAGAACATTGTATACTTGTTAAATGGAACAAATTCTTTACTTTTTTTTCAGATAGGTTTTAAACACATGAAGATACAACAAAATGGCAGCCAAGTCTGTCATTTTACTGTTACCCACCTCAGTTAAAATACAATGGGTACAATGTATTTTACATAGTTTTGAGTGTTTATGTATATATATATATACCTCCTATATATGCATATACATCTATATATACACAATTGACATTATGTATATATGTTATGAAAATGCTTAGGAAGAAGCAAGATAAGTAGAAAATGCCAATTTTAAAATACCAATTTTAAAATACCAATTTTAAAAGTCATGTTATTGGATTACTCATCTTTTTCTCTCTGTTCACTTGTTTTTACCTTTCTTGCAATATCTTAGTGCCTCTTTTTTCTCAGCCCTGTTCTGCCTCAAACTAATTTTTTTCTGTAATGTTTAATAACTCTTTTTAATTTCAAGATACTTTTTATGACTGTCTATATTCATTCTGCTCCTTTTTTCTCATAGTTATCTGTTTGTAAACTCATCTCTATTTACATTCTCCATTCTTTCATTGTTGTCACTGAAGTAGTTTTCAAGAGGGCTTTTTAGAGTCTTCCTTAACATTGCAATCATTAGGAGAAATCACAAGCTGACAATAGGAAGACAAAATATACATATAGATAATTCAGAATAATATATCATAAACGTTGTTTTGGCTTTGCAAAACTGGTATTTCCCTTTAGTCAGAACAACATAACTTGATCAGCATGGTGGATTCTTGGAGTCCTTCACTATGTACCACTCCATGCATGTTACTGAACTGGAGTGTCATCATGACTATCCTGATCCAGCATTGCATCGCTGTGAATAACATGAATATAGAATATAATTGTATATATATATATATAGAGAGAGAGAGAGAGAGAGAGAGACCTCCCCAGGCCTAGTTTGCAATATCCAGCTTTGGCCCTCTTGCTGTGGAGATGTGGAGCAGACCAAATCCTGCTGACATAGGAGTCAGTCCCTAGTAAAGCATGCTGCTGACTGGTTCTTGTGGAGCATTTGGAGGGCAGCCTGGGGAGAACAGCCTGAGTGCTCCTCATGACAGTATGTTTGTCTGCTTGTAACAGGCTGTTGTACCTGCAGATGATCTGTTTTTATAGCCAGTAAATAAGTGCTTCAGAGAGTTTCTGTTGGCTGAGACCTTTGCTCATCCAGGACCATGCAAAAATGCTAGAATAGTATTTTTATTATCCTGAAAATAGCCAGCTCCATGATTACAGGAAATCCAGGACAGTGATAACTTTGTTCAAGAAATAAAGCCTTAGGGTTTACATTATATCTGTCATCATCCATGGGTCTGGTCTTCTTTAATCTTCTATCTATGTTACCCTTAGCTAAATGTGTTCTTTTCCTGTTTCCTCCAAGTTTTTTTTCAAGATCTCTTTCTTTCTGTCTCTTACTCAGAATTTATCTCTCATTTTCTTATCTCTTCTACAATGTGTTTTCTTCTCCTTCTACACTTTTTCTCATCATCATTTTGTTTCATTTCTCTCTTCCAAGTGTTCTTTCGTCTCTTTCTTTTCATATTTCTAGGGCTATTCTGGGGCCCAAAAAATTCAAAGAACTTTATATCCTTCTCTTCTTTCATCCTCTATCTTTCCTGTGGGCATCACATATAATTGTTCTGTGATCTAGATCCCCTCTTTCCATCTCTTTTCTCCCTGCAGTCTCCCTAAATATGGGTTCTCTAAATCTGTAAAGCCCAGCATCTATCTTTGCATACTTACTAACAGGAATTGCTAACCACTGACAAAATGCTCCATCTGTGTGAAAGTGGGTGTCTCTGATTAATTTTAAAGATGGATTCTCTCAAGGTATATCGACAGATCTCTCTGACGAATTGGGGGAGCCACCTTTTAACCTGGAAGGTACAGTATTCCACAAAGGATATGTCTTCTTTAATGAAAGAAAAACTCTCTTCATAAAAGTAAAGATAAATTCCTAACAGTGAATTTTAGGGGCAACAGTGGAACTATGGAATTTTCTGTAGTATAGGTGTAAGGGGAGGAGGAGATACTTGGGAAACAGACATTGATTGAAATCCTTTTCTGATTGAAGGAAAACTTAATTCCTAGAATTAAGACACTCAGTTATGAAAAGGTGCCACAGCACTACGCTCTAGCTCTGCAGGGCTCTCCATTCATAACAGTTCTCTGTCTTCTGTGCCCATTTCATAGTGCTGGCTTTACATGATGTGGGAAGTTTTGATCCTGCTTGCTAGTTCATAAACCTGGCTCCTGTGCCCAGGAGCCAGCAGTGTTAGGGCAGGATGTGCTGGGAGGATGAGAAAGTATGGTTTGTAATGGAAGCTGTTTGAAAGACTGTACTCTTATGATCACTCCATGAATTTCGTGCGACCACCTGGGGGTAGGATTAAAAATCCAAGAATGCTGTAATTATGTGAATAATTCTGACACAGCCTTCCTTTTTTTAAAGGCATGAGGAGAGATGGCATTTCACTGCAATGTAAACATTCTGTGTTTCCTTTATTTCTCAGTTATACTTTCAAAGGTACTCAGTACTGGTTGAAATTAATTGCAAAACCCATTTCTCTTCAAGGAAGCTGTTAAAGCAATGATCAGTGCCTTTGCAAATATATTCTTTGTCCCCCTTGTTTTATTCTAGCTGAATTTAAAAATCTAAACATTTTTGTCTCTGGTACACTTAAATTATAGAGATATTCTAATAACATTCATATAATTATAGAAATATATATAAATATATGAATATACAAATACATAATCAGCAGAAAGTCTTTAGGGTTTGAAACACTCTTCTTACTTATGAAAATGAATCTACATTGTGTTATATCATAATTAGAAAAACAAAATAGAATTATTCATTAGAATCTAAAAAATCTATTACTGTTCTGTAATTTTCCTCGTCCATGCTGTGGATCTATTTATAATTCCCTGTTCTTTGGATTTGTCCTCCTCCCCTCACTTCCCTAAACCAGCTGATGAATGGATCGTGGCTAACCCAGAGCTGACAGACAAAACAAAGTTTACCATCAATGGCCTTCCGACTGGCTCGAAAATCCTTGTGAGAGTAAAAGCTGTGAATGCTGCTGGAGAAAGTGAGCCCAAGTACCACCCACAGCCTATTTTAGTCAAGGAAGTGATAGGTAAGATCCTGCTGCCTACACTTACCCACAAATACACACGGTTTCCATACTAATACCTGGGGGTTTTTAAGGCTAATATTTACTTGTTATTGTAACTGATTATATGGCCTTACAAAGCCATTGTGTGGTGGCTAGAAATCATGAAACCATCTTTGAAGAATTCACAATATTGCTTCATTTCTGAGCCTTTATTTCTCAATTTTTCAGGGCAATTTTCTGCAGAACTTGATCCTGATGGTACTTTTTAAAGTTCCTCTAAGCTTCCCACCTAGTCCTACCATTGTAGCATTTGGTGTTATAAAAGCTGATGGTGTCCTGAATGCAAGACTGGGGGACCAAGAGATTTCAGATACCTCACGTATTAGTCACTTCTGGGAATTTTAGACCACACTGTCTCCTTTTTATACTGATGCACACCAGTGCTGCCTCAGTTAGAAGAGAAGTGCTTAACACAAGCTTTTGTTTTGTTCAGAACCTCCAAAGATTCGTCTACCAAGACACTTAAAACAAACCTATACTCGAAGAGTTGGAGAAACTGTGAATCTTGTTATTCCTTTCCAGGTAAGAGCTGAAAATACTGACAGGAAAATTCCTTTTACCTTTCTTTCTTTTTTTTTTTTTTTTTTAATCATACTTCTGCTTTTTAACTGATTTCTCAGTAACTTTGGCTAGTCAGCTAACTGAAGCACATGTGGAAGTACTCTGAAGAGGTGCTTGAGAGCTTTTGGTTCAACATCTCAAATTATGTTCAGCCAAGCAATGAATTGGGTAACTTGCTCAGACAGACTGATTGGTCATCTGTCATCCAAAGGACATTTACAAATTTTCACAGCAGACATTGCACATGAGACAATTGCACAAGGCAAAGGGGTTGCACTGGAAGCAGTTAAATATGGGTATCAAGAGTGGAACAGTAGCATTTAATAACTTCCTTGTCATGAGAGAGGAAAAGTGAGGGGAAGAGCAGGCAGACTGCAGATGTTAAATCCTTGAGATCACAACTGTAATATGACTATTTCTAAAATATGCAGCATGTTTTCCCACAGCAAGTGTTAACCTTCATTCCTAAACCTTTTAAACAGCACCAGAATTACGGCAGAATTCATTTCTATTTCTTGTCTGCACATCCACAGATACTGGATGGGCATAACTCAGCTTCACAGAGGCTGTTGAAAGCCTCATAAAAGCTTGATCAGCAATACACTGCAAGATATATTTCTCTTGAGAAATTAAAATAATATTTTATGGTTATTTTCTAAGATAAGGTGATGAAAATGGTGTGAGATTATCCTTTTCAGACAGCATCTGCAAACTGTTTGCCTGTGGAAAGCAAATCCCACAGCAAAGGAGGTGAAATTCACTCTACTTTAAGTACCTATATTGGGCACTTAGACACACAAAAAATGGCACACAAAAGAGATCAATCCAGCCTTCCTAGCAGCTATTACAACTTCTTTTGTAATGAAAGAAGAGAGTTTAGAATCCTTGGATGTTGAATCTATTACTTTCCTCTTTCACTGGCAATGTAGAGAATGTTAAGCATTTCCAGTGAGTGAAATACTTTGTTCTATATTTTCTGTGGGTTATTTTTTCTCCTTTTCTTTCAGAAAACTGGAAATTATTTCTCAATTTAGCTAGAGAGATAATAATCCAATATAGTGAGAAATTGCAAATATTTTCAGTCTCCTGAGCAAAAAAAAAAAAAAAAAAAGGAAAGAAAGTTACATTTTAGGTGAATGGGTATGATTGCATCTCTAAATAGTGTATAATTCTTAAAATAATTCTGTTCCTTTCAGGAGAGTTTTTACTTCCTGTTCTGGTTTGAAAGCAAAACCAGTGAGAGACGCCAAGTCAGAAATACAATTTATTAGGAAAAGGGAAAAGAAAACCAAAATACATCCAGTAATACAAAAGAAAAGTCAGTAGTTTTAGTCAGAACACAACCTGACATCCTGTTGGTCAGGGTATTGGTTGAGCAGTCTAGTTGGATTGGTGGCTGCAGTCCTGGAGGGGCAGATGTGGTTCTCTTGGAGCAGGGATCCTGTAGAAAGGGTGTAGTCGTCCTCTGAAGATCCAGTGGAAAAGGCAGTTATTCCTCTGAGAATGCAGTGGAAAGACTGACTGCTCTGTCCCAAACCCAGATTATATCCAGGTGAGGATGCTTAGCTCCTCCCCCCTGGGCAGAGCATCTCACAATGGGCTGATATCATTCTATGAGTCGTGTGGTGGGTCCTTGATTGCCCATTAAACAGAAATGGCTCCTGGAGGGAGTTGTCTCTGAGTCATGTGGCAAGGCATTGATGGGCCCATTAACAGGAGATAAGGAAAAAAAAACCCAATGCCCCTCCTGGTTTCAGCAACTCTTGAGGATGGGAATGGAATACATTTTTATATTGTAACCTAGGACACTTCCTGTTTGGTAAAAATGGTAATTAAACCTGCTTCCATCTCTTCCTTTTTCTCTCCAAAAAAATAATACAAAAATTGTTTCCTGGCTCCTTGCAGGGAAAACCAAGAGCGAAAGTGTCATGGGAGAAGAACGGTTCTCCGATCGACAAGAACGACATCAACATCCGCAACACAGAGCAGGACACCATCATCTTCATCCGGAAGGCAGAGCGGGGCCACTCCGGAGAGTACGACATGAAAGTGGAGGTGGAGAACCTGGTGGACAAAGCCACGATAGACATTCAGATTGTTGGTATGTTTGGAGAAACAGAAATGAATCCAGCTGTTCCAAGGCTACAGGAAAATGGGAATGCTCACATCTTTCTTGGATATCTCTCCATGTTCAATTACTTGGCTGTAGATTTGGGGTCTCTCAGGAAACCTCCATACACCATAGCGTTGTTGGAATGTGTCAGTCTCTTTTTTTCTCTGTTAAGCCCCTCAGGTTCTTGTCTATCCAGGATCCAAGATTTTTCCTGTTGAATGGTACCCATAGACAGTAATGGTAGAAAATTCATAGTAAGTTTGTCACAAATGCAGTGTGGAAGAAATCATAAATGCTGAAAGTAGGAAAGATAGGAAAGACAGACAAGAAAACACATTTATTTTTCATTTTTACCATCCATTCTTTACATAATAGGCAAAACTGGCAGCACAACTTTATTAAGTTTATTGTCATTCTGACATGCCTTCACTTTGGAAAGTTTTATTTTGCAATCACATCTTTCTTTTGACTTTTTTTTTTTTGGTAAGAAAGAGAGGGAATCAAACTAATTGGAAGATGTGTGTGGGAAAAAGAGAAAGCAAACAGCAGAATATATCATATTTTTGTTGCAGATCGCCCAGGCCCACCAGAGGTTGTGACTATTGAGGATGTCTGGGGAGAGAATGTGAATTTATCATGGAAGCCACCAAAAGATGATGGCAATGCTGCCATTACTGGGTACACTATTCAAAAAGCAGATAAGAAAAGTATGGTAAGTAATAAGGAGATGTTTAAAAGCTGGATGTACTCATGAATTCTCCCTTTTAAAAACAAAAACTTTGCATGCTTAAAAGGATGTAGGTGAATAAAGCACTGATTTATCAGCATTCAAAAAATCTCTACAGGACCCTCTAAAAGCTCTAAAAATCTCTTCTTCACTAAGTCTAGAATTAGAACTATTCCAAAGAAGAGGACTAAAAATGGGAAGGATGGGTGGATTTGAGAGAAGTAATTCTGCATTTTTCCTTTGCCTCAGGAGACAAAATAAAACCTTAAAATATTAATTCTGAATTCAGTAGGCTGCTACCAGAACAAAAGTGTTCCATTGCTGCTGTTTTCAAACCTGCAATGTCACACTGTGTAAGTCATTGCCACTCCTTGCTACCCACGGCAAAGCAGAACACAGGTACTTCTGTAACCACTCAGATTTACAGAATTTACAGAAATTACAGATTTACAGAAGTGCAATACAGAAATATTTATTATTTTCAATAAACTAACAAAAATTGTAACAAAAAAAAAATTTAAACTGTACTGACAAAAGTATAGCACTTTCTTAAGACAGATTCTCAGGTTTAACATTTACTGCAAATCTAAACTCTGGAAATCTAGGGCAATATTTAGAGAGCTGCATTCTCCAAGAAAATCTTTTGCTGTCCTCTCCTATCCCCCACATTAACATGTTGATCTCCATCATGGTCTGTTCAACTCATTCTTCCTTCTTCTAATGGCAATATTTTCCTTCCCATCCTACTTTTTTTTTTCTTTTTTTCTTTTTTTTTTTCCCTCTTCTCTCATTCTCTTGAGACTGTAAGAAGATATGGTCTCTGTTACAGTGACCAGAACAATGTCTCCTCTATATTATTGTAATAAGGAGAAAGTAACAACAGCAAGCAGCATCTAGGCTTCAGTGTGAAATGGATCATTCAGGTCACTTTCCTCACCGTATCTGTGGTGGTGGATTTTGCAATTCTGGCATAGCTGATCTTCTACAAAGAAACTATTTTCCCAAAGGAACTTGGGTCAAATATGAATGCAAACTGTGGTACAGGGAACTCAGCACAAGTTCATCTTCAGAAAAGCAAGAAAACTATCTAGGGCAGAGTAAAGAAAAGCAAAAACATTGCTGTGGTCATATTGTACTTCATATTAATTGCATTTTTAGCATTAAATTGTTGTTCAGGTATTGTGCAATAGGACAGAATTCACACGTCCTGTTACTGCTGCAAGACTAAAGCACTAAAACCCACTTTCCCATCTTGGCCTTTAGGTATCAGAGGACCACAAGCACAGGAATACATTTCTCATGAAGACTCAGCCTGTGATAGAGAGGGCAGATTAGTGCAGCAGCCTCTTGTGAGTGCATATTACTGCAGAACAACACATGCTGCTGCCTTCCCCACGGGAATGCCGTTTTGTTATCTGCAACTGTACTTTGTCAGCAGTGTGGATTAGGAATGAGGGAGCCTGCCTTGCTCACACAACACAACCTTTGTAAGACTGCAGTCCCTAAAATGAACCCTTCCAGCTGCCAGTGTAACCATTCAGTAGGGATCACCTTCCATTCAGCCTTGGCTGCTCAGCAGAGCTCTGCTGCACTGCCGTCATCACTCATTTCACTATTAATTATTGCTAGCTGCATTCTCTTCAAGCAAGAACCTGCTCCCAAGAAGCTCGATGATCCTTCCAGTGGATGTGTGGGCAGCAGAGGGTGCTGGGGAGAGCTCACCCTGTGTGTCTGTGCCTTTCAGGAGTGGTTCACCGTGATCGAGCACTACCACCGCACCAGCGCCACCATCAACGAGCTGGTCATAGGCAACGAGTACTACTTCAGGGTCTTTGCTGAGAACATGTGCGGCCTCAGCGAGGATGCAACCATGACCAAAGAGAGTGCTCTGATTGCAAAGGATGGTTAGTTAATCACCCATGCCTCATCAAGGGGGAGGGGGGTGCTCAGAGATTGGAAGGTGGCTAGGGGTAAAGGCCGTATCTCTAAAGCATCCAGAGGCACTCCCAGCCCCATGGCCAGGTCTGACAGCAAGGGTATTTCCTATTCAGACCTCCTGGCTTGTCCACATAGCTCATGGTCACTGCTTTTAATCAGGAGTGGGACATTTCTCCCATGTTCTGACATTTTTTATGGTCTTGGATATCAGACTCACATCACCACTGGCACATGTGCATTGACAAGAGCAGGAGAGGAGTAAAGCAGCTGCTCTGTTAGAAGCAGTGGATCACTGCCCTCCTCTGGAGACTTGGCATCAGCTGTGTAGGCACTCCCTCCACTTCAGGCAGGATGCAACAGAAAAGCATAGCCCCTGCTTCATATCTCTTAAAGGCGGGGTTAGGCAAAATCTGGTTCTGCAGTCAAAAATCCTGACATTTCAGAAGACGTCAGTTGGAAATGGCACTGTAAACTTAAAAACCACAAAACTTTCCTATGGAAAGGAAATTCTAAAAACTAATAGCTTACAGGATGAAAATCAAAGCAGTTTTCCTGAAAGGAAGGAATACATGACTGCCATGATGCAGAGGACAGACAACCTGTACAACCCTCACAGGCAGGCTGAAAGACTCTGGAGTCATGAACAAGAAAATGGCTCTAGGAATTTCTTTTCAGCACTGCTTACTTGCCCTTCTCATGAGAGCAAGGATCAGGCCTAAGCTGCACTGAAGTCATTAGGAGAGCTTGGATCAGCTCTCAGTGAAGCAAAGCTGCATAATGACACCTGTGCAGAGGAATAGATGTCTGTCTGTCCAGCCACTTTAAATGCCAGCTCAATGTGTGGCTGAAGAGGATTTGTTGGTGGTAATATCCATTGCAGAGTGGAAATAAACTGGCAGTGAGAAAACACATTTTACCACTGTGTTTTCCTTGTTCAGAAACTGCATCCATTCAGGTATCTGCATTGTCAGTACACTGAAGCAGAAATTGTCACTGCACTTTTGAAGCAGAAAGAAAAACGGATTTTCAGACACAGGGACAGTTTATAATCAGAACAAACTGTAAAAAATAATTGGCAGCAGAGTGAACAAGGCTTGCCAAAGACAGGCATCCTGCAGTACACAGGTCAGGATCCATCCTGCTCTGTAGCATGCAGGGCATGCAGGCACAGACACGGAATTAACCTGTATTGCTATGTGTACCACCTGCACAGGAAACAAAGAGAATCTCCCAGACATCAATGCCATAGCATGATCAAGGGCTATAGTCAC
Source organism: Passer domesticus (assembly GCF_036417665.1). Classification (NCBI taxonomy): domain Eukaryota; kingdom Metazoa; phylum Chordata; class Aves; order Passeriformes; family Passeridae; genus Passer; species Passer domesticus. Next base: position 72,819,118 of record NC_087478.1, read on the forward strand.
TGTGCAGACCCACCTCCAGCCTCCCCTGCAAGTGCAGCTACTGGAGTCACCTTGGTACCTAAAGCAGTGCACATCACAACTGACTCTCTGAAGCCATTTAATGTGCTTGGGTGTTTAGCTACCTGCTAATGATCTTTTTTATAAATGTTTAATTTTCCCTTCACAGGTAAAGTCTACAAATACCCCGTTTACGATGACTTTGACTTCAGCGAGCGGCCGCTGTTCACTCAGCCCCTGGTGAACACGTTTGCTGTGGCTGGTTACAATGCCACCCTGAACTGCAGTGTCCGGGGCAACCCCAAGGTACAGCACAGCTCTGACAGCAGCCCTTAAAACACCAGAGAGTTTAACCTGACTGTGAAAATTACATGCAACTTTTACCATTTAACTCGTGAGCCAGGCTGAAGGCAAACAGACAGGTGTGGGTTCTAAAGAAAATGAAAATAAGGGAGCTGCTAACCTGTGCTATAACAGTTAATGCACAGATAACTCAGTGAAGAGGCAGAACTCCAGGAAAAGGCTGAGCTTTGCTGGGACTCTCACTGACAACAGCTGTACAGTTAATATATCAGTGAAACTTGTTACTAAAAGCCATAATTATACTATAAAGAGCTAATTATTCTCTAAGTAAGCACATTGCAGGAATGCTCTGCCTGCCATGTTGTTTCTCAGACCCACTGCACGATGTGTCTTGCACTTTCTTTTGAATTGTGTCTTTTTGAGACCTTTTTTTCTGGTGTGAGAAACTGAACTGGAATAGTAAAATGAGAAATCCAGTGTGCTGTTCACCCTTCACCTTCACAGTTTCTGACTGTGCAAATTACTGTGGCAAAATATGTTTTTCCTATTGACTTAGAGTAATTGGATGTCAAAAGCTAATCATCAAATGTTTGCTATCATTACACAGTTCTTGCATTGATAACAGGCTTGTACTTATGACTATAATTAGGTGATAAGAGCTGCACTAAAAAAAAGTGCTAAAAACTAGATGATGCAGCCAATGCTTATCTTTAAGATCTACAGTTTCCTTTCTATCACTACTTCATCTATTTTTTATCATTTCTTGATTACTCAGCTTTAACTGAACACCACAAAATAGGGCATAAAATATTTCAGTTCACAGGTTTGTGCATTTGGGCTTTCTTTTTTTTGTTGTTGTTCGTTTGTTGGTTTTTTTGTTTTGTTTTGTTTCCCTTACCACAGCCCAAAATAACGTGGATGAAAAACAAAGTGCTCATCATGAATGACCCAAGGTACAGGATGTTCAGCAACCAAGGTGTGTGTACCTTGGAGATCCGCAAACCCAGCCCCTACGACGGAGGCACTTACACCTGCCGAGCAGTCAACGAGCTGGGAGAGGCAGAAGTGGACTGCAAACTGGAAGTAAGAGGTAAGGGCTTTAAAACATTGCAAACACCCTCTTTGCCTGAGCACTGCCTGAAGAGCTGAAAGGATACAAGGCAAGTGCAAAAAGGAGTTCAGTGTTCCTGGATTGAATCAATAGCTATTAGGATAAAATAACACTGTCTGCTTTCTTTTGTTTTGTTTCCATTAATGGAAATTTTTTATGAATTTCAGGTAGTTTAGAATTAACTGGGATACCATGAATGGCAACAGGACTTGGATAGGATGACTAGTGAATAATCTCAGAAGGATATTTTTCAGAAAATTACTTCCTAGGAAAAGATATGGTCATATTTAGATGGACTAATTCCTGCCAAAGGCTTAGCTTCAACTGCAGAATAAACTGTTTCTCAAAAAATTATTATGAAGTTATAAGTAAGGAAAGCTGCCTAAAGACAGGAAGTGTCTAACTAAGGAATTCAGAGGTTATTTAGGTGACATCATTATGGCTTTAATTACATTACTGCCATCATGCTAGTCTAAATACGAAAACCGTATTTAATATTTTTATAGATTGCATTGTGTTTATTTTGCATTTCAGTTTCCATTTTCTGTATGTTCTGATGTATCTTGTCCTACAGCTCAGATTTGCTACCAAGCAGACATTTCAATAAATGTTTCGTTTATGCTAAGTTAACACTTAAATAATGTAATGAAAATATGAATAATGCATTTCTTAGTTTTTATTTTTAAGATACTGTCTTTAAAAGGTGATGTCCTCATCCTGGAAGTAAGATTGCTTTTTTTTAATCACAAGCAAACTTTCTATTTCACAGCATAACAGAAGACCTCAATACCTGAGAAGGTTACTTTGTCTATTTCTTTTGTACTGAAAAGCCAAGTTATGTTGCTAAGTGAACACAGCAGCTGAAGCTTAGCAAACCAGGATAGGCTCAGCATCTGCTCTAGGCAAATACAGCAAATTACTCTTAAACAGCCAGGGTACAAAGACATCATTACACCTTATTTCTCTCTTCTATTGACTTACATGTTGATTTATCATCCTCTTAAGTTTCCCAGCCTGTTTGTTCATTTAGGAGGGCTCTCCAGATGACTGCTCACCATGCTGATGCAGAGACCTGCGGATTTCTGACTCACAGGAAATGAATTGCAGTGTGTGTGTGTGTGTGTGTGTGTTTGTTTCCATATGTACAGCTTTAAACCAGTTCAGCTTTATTCCAGCAAGTCAGACTACCAAAGTCTGGATTTGTAAGATGATGAGATAGAATTGAATGTTGTCTGAATAAGAATAACAGGCTCAAGGCTCTGCTGCCTATCTGGTGAACCTGCAAGCTACGGTGCTATTACTACAGATAGTAGGTTGGACTAACTAGTAAGTCATGCTAGAGAGCTCTATGCCATGAAAGAGTGTTTATTGTAGCAAGCTATGTTTCCTTATGCTGGCTAGAATTACTTTCAGCCATCCATCTCTGACATATTGCAGAACTTAATTTTACCATGCCTATATAAATGCTCAGCCCCAGAAGTATCTGAACAGCCTAGGATTTCAGAGTGTGCATAATATTGGAATATTCTAGCTATGAATATAATCAGTATGCCACATTTTTCTACATTTTAATAATTTTCTTACACTATTTTAGGTGTAAAATTAACGCCGCTAGTTGTTGCTAAATGTAATACTTGTTTCCTCAAAATATTTTAGTGACACATATAAGCACAACTAAAATAATAAAAACTTATTCTGTCCTCATAAGAGGGTTTTCATGTACTGATGTTATTTCAGACATACAATCTTTTGTTCTTTGGTTTTAAGTCTTGCTGAGTGAATTTAAACATGGAAGTTACATGACCTACTCAGTACAATTACACATTTGGTGGCTTTTTTTTGTAAATGTGTTTGTGTAAAAAGTCATAGATTACTCTTTCTCTTCTATATTGAAAGATAATAACATATGCGGAATCTCATTACAAAAATACTGTATCTATCTTTTGAGTTTGTTGAAGTAGATCCCTAAATTTGGCTCTAAATCTCCCATTACAAGCACTAAAAAACTGATTCCTTATCAGCTTCATTGAGGTCGATGAAAAGAATTAGATAAGGTGCTGTGCTTCTTTTATCATGAAAAAACAGCTTTGGAGAACCTTTATTTTAGAAGCAAAATAAAGATTGGTGATCCCTCTAATAATAGGTTGGTGATAGCAAAATTGCTGTATAAGAAATTTTATTTTTAAAAGGTGTTAAGATCAACTGGGAAAAATTTCACATGCGAATAAATACCACTATAAATATTCTAATTCTGCAGTGATCTATCATGGAGTAATTAACCCAGGAGAACCACTCAGCTTGGCGGGGGATAATCAGGTTTACAATGCGCGTACTCCTCTGGACATTCCATTTCATTCCCACCCTCTCTTTCCACATGCAAATGCCTTTTCTGCATGCTAAGTGTGTATTTCTTTGCTTTTTTAGATTAAACTAGCTAGAGTCTCATGGCATACATTGTCTATGTCACATGAGCAAAGAAGGCCAAATTAATCAAGACAATATCCAACCATGGGTATTTAATATCAGAATTACTAAGGTTGTAGACATATTTAATAAAAGTACATGTATCTATAAAGAATTTATTTAATGACTGTGAATATATTTGACCACAACACTTAAATCTTTCCAGGAGAAAAAAATATGCATTTCAAATAAACCAGCTCTCAATTAGTTTGTAGAATTATTGAAAGACCAGACGTATCATAAAGTCATTTGCTGCACTTAAAAGGCATTCTTTATAGCACATTACTCTTTGATTACAAATTAGTGCTCAGAATGATAATCCATGCCTGAACTTAACCCACCAATTTTAAGGATGAAATCTTGATTCAATTGTTTACAAGCAGAAAATTTTACTTCATTTCTTCTAGAGCTTATTTTGCATTCAGGTTCATTGGGGTTCAGAAAATTTGACTCTTTCTATAGAAATGTCTCTTTCCTTGCACCCTTGCCCAGATTCAGCATATTAACAGTGCAGTTTCAAAATGACAGTGATACCCAGAAACTGGTCTGCAATGTATTATGCATCCAGACTTATGATTTCAGTCCTAAAACACATTAGGAGATCAAACTGGATAATGTTTCCACAGCTTTTGAACTACTCGGGTATTTTTCTTAAAAGGCTACAATAGGTAAAAAGTTCCATGCTTTTATAGACATACACATAGATAAGTTTATATATATATGGGTGTTTTATAGAGTCAAAAAGTTTAATTAAAGGTAAGGGCTCCTACAGAGTAAATAGCATGCTTTAGTAATGTAAATACAGATATATGACAAAGTACATACTATAGAGCACAGGTATGCAATTAGTCTGTACTTGATTATTTTGCCTTACAGAGTTTCAACATATATATATATATGCTTCAGTGTTATGTGTGTGCCTTTTTCTTTCCCCCTGGTGGAAAATAGTACATACATATATATATATATGGGTTAGCTTCCTTGAAGCTACATTTGGAAACTTTTATCATAAATATAATTTGGTTCCAATCTATACTTGAGACTAATTAGAGGTTTTTATAGTTACTTGTACCTATTAATCTAGCTTTTACATATTAATGATAATTTTGAAGTGGAACTGGATCCCTACCTTTTACTCTTCATGTGCTTCTATTCCCACATATTTTACATGACTAAGGATTAAATTATCACTTTGATATAATTGTAATAATAATTTCACTCAACATTTTCTCTCCACTTTTGTGTTTGCAATTAAATTGTTACTTCTCTTTCTCTCTCTCCCTTAGTTACACAGTAAGGATTTTTGAATGTATATTGTCATCTAAGGTAAGCTTTCATATGGTTCTTGCATATGAAGCTTATGTCTGTTTATACGTCATACAATGTCTGCCTAGTATGGCATGATTTTCATTATGTCACTTAATGAAAATGTCTTTATAAGTTAGCAGCATGATGGTTTTAAGGCATATAAATTCAGATTTTAGTAATTGCTTGTTACGGTAATTCTTAGTAGTACATCCCATACCTTCTAATGGAGCATATTTTTCAATGGAATTTAACAGTGCATGACTCAGCATGATTAATTAGCATGAATAAAATGCAAGTAATAAAAAGAGCACTTTGTATTTACAGCAAGTTGGTTTTTTTTTTAGGAATATGCCTCTACATAAAAAAAATATTTATTTCAGCGTTAACTTCTTTTAAAAATGAATGATCCGTAGCTCAACTTGCACTCCATGAGCTGAAAGAATGCCAAAAAGCTGAAAGAATGCCAAAAAGCATGCTTTTTTTTTCTTTTGGTCTGTATTGTGCATCTACCTAAGGTTGGGGCGAACACTTCTGCCACAATGATGATGTTAAATGAGACAGCACAGTCTCACAATCACTAGTAACTAATAGCATTTTAATTGAATAATCCTTGTGTTAATAAGGGTTATAAGTTCTTAAAAATCTGTACTCGGCACAAATGTTGTATGTAAGTATCAGCTCAATTGCATTTAGCTGAAGCATTCAGAGAGTGTTATCTTCACCCTGGCAATGTACTTTTGCTTTAAAGCTTTTGGTGTGTTCCAGAAAAAGCTCAGAAGGTAAGTGCAGCTATCAGTGGGTGGTTTGCAGCTTGCAGAACACAATATTCATGCAGATTTGTAAAGGGAATAGTAATAGTATACAGCTTTCTTAAAGCAATTTACACCTTTTGTCTGGAGAAAGGGCAGATTCTAAAGTTTTTAGCAAAATATTTGTCTTTCTCCCACTGTTTATTCCAAACATCATCTGATTTCAATGAAACTAACAGAAATACTGGTGTTTAATTTCCATGGCTTTTGTATCAGTGGCACGGGGCATCCACAACCGCTGTGAGCAACACGTGCCAAAGTCTCACCACTTTCCCAGTGAAGAATGTCTTCTCTGTATCTAAACTTCACCCACCCTTTTCCAGTCTGAAGCCACCACCCCTTGTCCTACCACAATAGACCCTTGTAAAAAGTCCCTCTTCAGCTCTGTTGGAAGTTCCCTTTAGGTACTGGAAGGTGCTCTGAGGTCTCCCTGAAGCCTTCCCTTCCCCAGGCTGAATAGCCCCAACAAAAAGTGAAATTTTTAAGTGAATTTAAAAGAAAATCCAGAATGATTCCTCAGACTTCCCAGCAGACAAAAATTTCAGCTTTCATTATCTCTCTCTCTGGAGACTGTATCTGAAATCCTGGCTTTTAAAACATGATTCTTTCATGGATGTCATCCCACTTGTCATTTTCAAGCAACATGGTAAATATTTTGCTAAATACCTAGAAACCATTTTAAGACCCAAAACTAGAATAAATTGAATATCTCTGCATGTTTTCCACAACTCATCCTGGTCAGTGTTTCCTACATTATTTCCCCTGCACTGACTTCCATCTCTGACCATGCTCCACCCAGCGCGATGGAAAGCCAGGAGAGTTATTTGAAGTGAAGCTTATCATAAACTATTGCATGTGGTGAGATAAATGACTGAATATATGACACCCTAGAAATGAAATTCACCCTGCACAAGAGGACAGGAAAGGCCTGTATAGTACCAATTAAATAATGAGTAGATGTCACACTGGACTTTTGAGCAGGGCTGAATTTTACCACATCTCAAAGTATGTAACAGGGACTGACTAAAACTTGTTACTTATGCCAGAGAATGAAAGGTACAAAGCTGTTGCTCCAGGGACCTTCACCCTGAAGATTACCTGTTTTCCTCCTTTGTAGGTGGGCTTTCATTCTTCAAGCTATTAATGGATGGAGTGCCTCCGCACATCATTGACTCGTATATGCGTGAAGTGCAGGCAGACAAAACTGAAGGGAAGTGAGAGTCCGTCCACAGCGCTTCCTCCCACTGCACTGGAAGCTGGTAGCAGAATAACAACATTTTAGCTCTTGCAACAACAGAAAAACATGTGCGGTGGGGGATTTTATGACTTTTTTTCTTTTCCTTAATTGTCCTTTTGTTTTCCCTACCTGCTCTTACTGAAAAGAAAGAATTACGCATGGATTGCTTTGAGGTTGAAATGAAATGAACTGAAGACAACACACGTTTTGTAATGTTCGGCTTTATTTTGTTTGATATCGTGTTCTGTTTTTTAATGAGGAAAGAGGGGAAGCTGTGTAACAAGCATAAGGAGGCAGTCAGTCTGTTCTCAGTGCTACAAAGCATATCTTTCTCAGACTGGAAGAACATGGATTAGCCAGTAGATGTGCAATAAGATCCTTGGAATACATACCTCTGATAATGTATCTTATTCATCTGAGAATTGTTTAACAGAATACGGTTTTACTATAATGTAACTAATGCATATGTAATTAATGATCATTTAAGCTGAACATATCTTCCTATAGAAGTTTTGATTTCCTAAATCCAACCCATTGGTCTCTCAACTTAACTGAAATTGTTTTATTTAATGTACAATAAACATGAAGTGTTTAAGATCTATTAAGTTCTTGTTTACTTTTTTTTTCTGTCTCATTTTACCACATTTCTTGCTTTATTTCCAATTACAATAAAGCAGGAACTTGTGCCCACCATGTGGAGTGGGAAGCAGTTCCAGCAGCCACCTAACCCAGTGAGCTTATACCTTAAGATAGATGACACAGAATGTGAGTGGAGATAAATGCTACCGATACATGCAACTTTTTATCTGTGCATTTTTCAATATTTTAAATGTGACAAATGCCAGCCATGATGGATCCAATCCCTTTCCCCAGTAATTCATGGAGCTCTTGTAGTCAATCACATCAGAAAAGGGACTCAGACATAGCACTGTGAGTTCACCATGCATGGCAGAAGTACCTGAGATAAGGTACAACAGCTACATTTCTTCTCCAACTCCAGCACCATTAATCTCCAAGTTCTTTAGGAGAGGGGGTGATTGTCCCTGAGTCTCCAGCAAACCCTGCAACATGAGAGACACAAGGTCACACATATTTTGGCCCGGTTGTCAGTTCCTTATTGCCCTGACATTTATTTACCAATTCTCACTCTGGCTGTACAAACAGGGCAGGTTATGTGCTCACTGGCTAATGACTGATCTCCAATTAGGGTTTATAAAGATAAAGGCCTACTTAGACCAGTGGTACATCACAAGATGTTTATTTGATGTCAGCGCATTTTCAAACATTCAGCAGTCAGTAATTATGCAATAATAAAAGAATGTGTTACTCTGGACTGCCACACCTAAAGTAGTGTTTTTTACAGTTGTGCTCCCACTTCTTTCACTTTGGGGATCTGAGTGCATTTTCTCACATTGTTCTATAAATCTCTTTCTGAGAGATAGACAGACAGATAGATAGATAGATAGATAGATAGATAGATAGTAAGCTAGACAGCTAAATAGATATTCTTTTTTTCTCTCTTCTTTTTATCTTAGTGAATTCTTCTGTAGTGCTATCTCTGCAGGGCAGCAATTCTGCATTCCCAGTGATCCTGGACACCCCTTCACACCCCACCTGCATTTCACCCTGCTCCTGCCAAACTCAATCCTCTCCTACACATTCATCCACACCATCCATACAAGAAAGAAAGCAACACATCTGCTAGGAAAAGAATTTCATACAGGATTAATAATTTCTGTTTATTCTGTATCTCACTAGTGAATTGAGACTCCCTCCATCTATTTTGAAGCACAGAAAGCTGCAGGAGAAGGTCAGTTTGCTTAAATGCCACAGAGATCTAAGCATTTAAGCACATGGCCCTCATTTAAAGTAGTATCAGTCTGTTATATTCAGCACCAAAAGCTGCAGTTATTGTGAGTTTCTGCTTGTCAGTGAGCCCAAAAATGAAGCACACAGCCACTGCGCTTTGTATGCATAACGTTTACAGCTTCAAGGTTACATTTATCTCCCTCCTCAGTCTTAATATCCCACACATAAGAACCTGGAAGCCAGCATAACCTCAGCTCCTGCGGGCTCTCTGTGGATGGAATTAGCTACTCTAATTTCTCCCAGATGCCAGCGTTGTTAAACAACAAGCTGAACTAAGCTCCTTTTCCCTGTGTGAACAGTAAGCGTTGTACTCGGCTGCCCTCAATTCCTCCCCCCTGGCATTGCCCAGCATTTGCCATTGGCCGTGCCTCGGGCTGGGATCACCATGCCAGGGAAGCACAGGGCACCAGGCCGTGGCTGGGCTCAGAGGAGGGGGCATTAACCTGCTCTAAAACCAGACTGCAGCAAGCAGCCACCACTCTGCATTAGGAGTTAACAGACTTTCAGAGAAATGGTTGGATGGCGTGGGACGGGACAGGGATTTCCAGTGACTTAAAACAGGCTGCTGAACCTTATCTGGAGAATAACAGAAGGTGAAGTTTTGGTTTATGACAGTTTGCTCTATGGCATTCTCCAGGAATGATGTTTGGTGGATGTAATAGTGACCAAACCCAAAGAGTTAGGAAAATGCTAATGAAATCTGCAGTTAATACCAGCTTAGGAAAATAAAGAGGTACCAAAGACAGCACCTACAGGAGAAGCAACTTAGGGAACAGAATATCATGCTGTAGAAGATGTGACACAATGCTCCAAAGAAATTTCTCCAAAGCTACAGGTATTTCCAGGTAATTCGTGAACCTGAAAGAGACCTAGGAGTAACAGAGGACAGCAAATACATATAAGCACACATAGACACACAAAGATGAATCAAAGTTAATTTAAAATATTTTAGTTTATTTTTAATGAAGCCAGAAGAAATTCTATTTGCTTTCTTTGCCTGTGGAAGGTTATTTGTTATATAAATATAGTAATACAGCTCCATTCTCAAATTGGTATATGTGGATCCTGATACGGGCACTGCAGTTACCAATTTGCATTGAAAAAGCATAGCTACTGCCATCACACTTTTCCCCTACTGAAAAAGATCTCACAAATATAAAGGAGAGGAAGAAAAAAGAGACAAGTAATCTTTAAAAGATTATTTAAATTGGGATATACTGTTAATAAGGTCTTTATGGAGAGTCAGAAATTTTTTAAAGTATTCCTTTTACAAGAAATATTTGAAGCTTCCTGAACTTCCTTTTAGGGGGAAAAGTGTAATACTGGTACCTTTTACAGAGCATTGTGAAGGGACTCTTACTTTAGGAGTGTCTTTTGTTGCATTTTGAAATTCTGGAGCAAAAGGCATTCTATTTTAAGCACAGCGTACTTACTGTCACTTGACTTTCATGTCCTGCTTTCCTGACTGACAGGTAAAGCTGCTGCTTTGGAAGCAGAACTGTATCTTGAATGCTGAAGAAGCACTAGAAGACTAAACACACTGGACTTAAAATTCTGTGTTCCCTTTTTCTATACTTTGTTGATGAATAGTTTTGAAATTAAAACAAACAGCTCCCCAAGCCCAGTGATAAATTCAGTAGGGAATCTGTTTTTTTCTCTAATGTGGCCCTTGCTTTTTATGCCAATTACTTTCCCCTCCACTTCTTTCCCCAGTTTCTCTTTTCCTCCAGCTATCCAAAGAGCAATCTCTCCATAAATACCAGTTCTGTTATGCTCATTGACCACGTTGATGCACAGGATATTAAATGAAACAGAGTTTTACCTTCTTCCAAATGTAGTGATTCCAGTGGACTGGGGATCTGACCGGTTGTGAGTGTCAGATTTCCCTTTTGCCATTCTCCAGGTGGCTGTAACTGAGCCTTTCTTTACTCTGTTATATGTTACCTTCTCTTTTACTAAGAGTTCCTATCCCCTCTGCTTTAGCCTCTAATGACAATTACTGCATCATGATGTTTTTAGTGTAAATTAAATCAGCTGATTAATGATGTAGCACTTGGAATGCCCATAGCACGTTGTGGGATTTGGAAACCACCATTTAACATGTGCCAAGCATTCCTGACTCTTGCAGTAAAGAAACCTACTCAAACACAAAATAACTTTATCAGTTGAAGTGAATCAGCTCCCTTTGAATAACAGGAAGTGGCTCTGTCCAGGAAATTGCAGCGTCTGGTCAGAAAGCTGCACTCTCTGGCTCACAGCAGAGTAACCTAAAAAGAGAATTTCCAACACTAAGAAGATGCCATTGCAGGTTGTATTTTTCATTTTCTACTTCAGCTACACAGCTTTTCCTTGGTCTCACCCAGAAACTACACACCTTACTGGAGATTCAGGGATGCATCTAAAATCCTTCACATGACCAATTCAAATAACTTGATGTGCCACAATTTCTCAAAAGGCACATTTGTTTTGAAGCACCCTCTCTAAGCAAGCCAAGGACGCGAAGTTAAGTCCTGTGCAACACCGTGTGCAGCTGCTCCATAACATGTTAACACCAGAACTTCCCAGGCAATGGGTGCTTTGGGAGGGATCTTCGGGTGATGCTGTGGGGCCACCTCCCTATAGGCACGGCTGCCCCGTCCTGCTGGCAGCACGGAGGTCACCTGCTGCTCAAACCCTGCCTTTATGCTTTGCTCCAGCAAAAATCCTTCTGGCCACCTGCTGCGGTCCCTATCTGCACGATAAAACTTGTGAAAGGGAAGGCGAACAAGGCAAGTCCCGGTGAGAGCGGCCGGGATGAGAGGTGCGCGCACGGCCGCCTCTCCCCGCGGCAGCAGCGGCCCTGAGCGCCCGCGGCCTGCGGAGGCGGCGGGACGGGCCCTGCCGGCCGCACCCCGCCCCGACCCAGGGCTGCCCCGCCGCCCGGGCATCCCCAGCCCCACACGGCGAGGCGGGGCCGGCGGAGCCGTGCCCGCTCCGGGGCTGGGGCCGTGACAGCGCCGGGCAGTCGGGGCGAAGGAGCCAAAGCCGAGCCGGGGGCGAGGGCGTTCGCCGCGCGTTGGCCGAGGCGGGGGCGGCCGTTCCCCTCCGGCCAAGCCGCTGTTGGGCGTCGGCCTCTTCCGCCGCTGCCCCCGGCTCGGCTCAGCCCCGCCCCGAGCGGCGGCGGCGGCGGCGGCTCCTTGACCCCGGTGCCATGCGTCCCGGTGGTGTGGGCATGGCCGTGTCCTGGCTGCTGCCCGCGCCCCTCAGCCCGGCGCAGCTGAAGCGCCTGGAGCAGCACCGCTACAGCGCGGCCGGGCGCTCGCTGCTGGAGCCGTGGCTGCAGCCCTACTGGGGCTGGCTGGTGGAGCAGGTCCCGCGGGGGCTGGCGCCCAACGCCATCACCATGGGCGGCCTCCTGGTGAACTGCCTGACGGCGCTGCCGCTCATCGCCTGCTGCCCCAGCGCCACCGAGCAGGTACCGCCCGACGCGGCTGCAGCCGGGCGCGGGGGCCGCGGCTCGGCCCGGCTGGTGCCTGCCGGCAGTGCCCGGAGCCCGCCCCGGGTGCGGTGCCCTGTCACGCCGGGCTCCACCGCAGCGGCACGCGTGGCCCGTCCCTTGGCAGGGAGGGTTAAGGCAGGGCTGTGGGGCTCCCCTCGGAAATCAGCGGAGCGGTGACGCGCGGCTCACCCTGCGGGGCAGCAGGGGTCAAGCTGGAGACGGGTGTTAAAGTTGGAATGCCAAAACGCTGTAGGGATCAGGTGGAAGGAAGGACGAGGGTCGCTGCCCGGAGGGCCCCGTGGGGCCGGGCTTTGTGTGGTGGGCACTCGGCCCGCACTGCAGGCACGGCCGGGCTCACCGGGGCTGGGACCCCCACAGCCCATCCTGCACTCCATGTGCGTGCCTCTGGCTGGGAACGGAATGTCCCCCTCCTCCAGAGTGTGGTTGTCTCACACGGCCCGTGGACGTAGAAACAGCAGCTGGTCACGATGGAGGGTGCGGGATGTGCCCAGGAGCAGGGCAGGGCTGGACCAGGAGACACGGCTGGGGCACCAGAGCTGCCCTGGGCTGGGTGGCAGATGCATTAGCTGACAGCTGCCCAAATGTATCCCTGCTTGTGTGGGAAACATTTAATTGCTTTTACTTCTGGAGGGGAAACAGGTTTGTTAACGTGGGCTGGTGCTACTCTCGCTTGACCTGCAGTGCCTAAAGTTTCTCAATTTCAGGAGCTCCATCAGAGCTTCCCAGCCTGTTGCAAGTTTCCCATTGTGGAGTCTTTATGGTAGTTAGAGTAGAAAATAGCAGGGGGAAATTGTGTTATGTGTGTAAAATACCTTGAAAGGTGGCTGTTGTTTTTCTTGTGTTCTGATGGGCTTAAATTCCAACAGCAGAGGTTGGCAGTTGGTTGGGACTTTTTTAATACCATAGCTTTACCCTGGTGAGTGTTCTTGTCAGAAGAACATTTCTTTTTCTCTAGTTGCTTTGCCCTTTGTGTTAGCAGAGGTATTTGTGGCAGACATATCAGGAAGCTGATCCAGATCGAAATTAGCTTTGGTCTCACCCTAATCACTCCCCCGATACACATCACCAGGTAGAGGCACTCAGGCAGTAGAAGGGGAGACAGAGATGACAGTGAATGGTTGGAAACTACAGATGGTCTTCTAGTCCCACTTTCAGAATTAAAATGCTTGTGTTCTGCTACCTTTAGCTTAGTTTTGTGATGAAAATATGATTTGTGCCAGCTATGTGTCTGAATGCTCATTTTAGCTTTTTCTCTTTGCTATTCAAAACTAAAAGCAGGAAGTAAATTTTAGTTATTTTTCCCTTGAGGACTCTTGTACAAAAAGAAAAAAGTTGTTTTGCAGATATCCAGGGAATTATTCCTTCCAGGAAAACTTAGGTTGGGCTTTAGGAACATTTTTTGTTTGAACTGTTTAATTATTTTTTTTAATTGTGGAAGCTGGATTTTATAAGAACCTATAGTTTGGACTATACCTTTGTGTTCAGATATCAGTATATCCTTTATAAACATGCAGTGTGGATCCAGCCTTATCCTGTTGTTTTGCTTGTTGCCTCTGCTCTGTGAGAATAGCCCTGATTTTCTCTTGCTGCATCACTTAGAAGCATCATTCTCCCTCCAGCCTGTTTAATGACTCAGCTTGTCTTCTGCCTAAGTTGAGATCGTGTTTCTGGATGGCTTTTTGAAAAAACTAGAACTGTTGCAGCACTGACAGGTGCTGCATGCACTGTTGTAATACCTCCTCTGTCGTTTTGACTGGGATGTGTAGGCTGGAAGGGGTAGGTGGAGCTGACAATTGTGTTAAAGACAGTTGAAATCACAGGCTGAACTAATACAGTAGTGCACTTCAACAGCACCTCTTTCCATCCTGAACATGTCTTGATCGCCTGAGGGAGAAACATCCATTGTTTATAACATTGTTAGAGTCTCATAGGTAGGAGCACTGAATAGAAGACTTGGATAAAGTAACAAGCACTTTTGGGTTTTGGTGTTGGGAGTTTCTTTTGAGTTGGTTTGTGTGGTTGTTTTTTATTCCCTAGCCAATCTTAAGTGGGCCGTATTGGTTAAGCCTTTATTGACAACACAGAAGTCTTGATGTTTGTACAAACCATCCAAAACAAGTAAGACTGGTAGTTGAAATCCCTTGGAGAGCAGCTGCTAGCAGATGCTTAGAAAGGAGATCTTTCTCCAGTATACATATATATATATATATATATACCTTTCCAGCTGCCAGAAGACTGTGCAGGGGATTCTGCTTGGGTTACTTGCTAGAAAGCAACTAACAGATCTGTTTCCCCACAGACACTTTCCACCTCATGATTTTGCCTTCTGAATTAGTTGTTCTGAACCTGTTTGTACTTTCCCCTTCCGTTTTGTCCTATTGCAGTGATTTGCATGATTTCCTACTGCTTATTCCCTTCCCCAATGAAATTAATGTCTCAAACCACAAAATGCTCTCTTGTTCTCCTAACATGGAGCCATTATTTCCCTATACACTATCCTTTTTATCTTCATCAGTATCAGTAGCTACTGAAAGCCGGTTTGTTACTGACTGGCACACTATGTTTTGGAATTAGAAAATATTGTCTGCTTCAGTAATGTTTCCTTGCCTAGCAGGAACACGGGTTTTGTATCACTGTCTCCTCTATGTGCATGTTTCTACACAAACTTTCTTATTGACAGCTAAGCCATTAGCAGGTTGCACCCCATAGGCATTATTGTAACCATGATTCAGGTGCACATTTTTATTTTCCTAATCTCTGTAATTTAGGACAGCAATCTAAAAAACGGCATACAGGTGTGGTGATGGAGAGGACACCAGCTACACATTCCATGTTCTGTGGAGTGCTGAAATATTGTTTTCACTGTGTCTGCAGCCTGGGTTGTGTTCCTATTTTTTCTTTGTTGTTTTTGTTTGTTTGTTTTGTTTTTTTGGGTTGGTATTTTTTTTTTTTTTGACACTCGTTAGGAAATATTCAGGAATG
This sequence comes from Passer domesticus, assembly GCF_036417665.1. NCBI lineage: Eukaryota > Metazoa > Chordata > Aves > Passeriformes > Passeridae > Passer > Passer domesticus. The sequence continues at coordinate 72,834,696 of NC_087478.1, forward strand.
AAAACTCTTGCTGACATTAAGTAACAACAGTGTGTATCTGGTGCCTTAGCATCCAAAAGGAGCCCTTTTTAGGTGAGGATTTCTATTTCATCCCCACCATAAGACAGTGACTTGTTTTGCTCTACTGCCAGCAGACCACTCTGAAGCAGCTAGTCAATTCATAAAGCTTTGCAGGGGAATCTTGCATATCCTTCCCCTTTCTGGGGAAAACCAGGAAGAAAACTGACTAAACATCATTATATTCTTAAAAAGGAGAAAGGAAACTTTGATCCTCTGCTTTCACGGTTGCTTGTGGAGTGGTCTAGCTTTGGTAATCCATCAAGGTCAGCCACAGGTCTCCCTAAAATCATAGAATAGCTGGGTGGAAGAGACCTTTAAAGGCCATTGAGTCCAGCCTCTCTGCCATCAGCAGGGACATCTTCAGCTAGATTGCGTTGCTCAGAGTCCTGTCCATTCTGACCTTGAATGTTTTCAGGGATGGGGCATCCACCACCTCTCTGGGCAACCTGTGCCAGTGTTTCATGACCCTCATCATTAAAAAAAAAAAATCTTCCTTATATTTAGTCTGAATCTGCCCTGGTTTATAAAGTCATGTAATTGTAGAATGGTTTGAGAAGCTAGAATTTCAGACAGAAGTGCATGCTAGCTGTGATTATTAGATTGTATTGAATTATAACTATTTGAAAATTAATCTTGTAGCACTTACAGTATGATCTAAGCAAAGAACTGGGAACAGAGGAAGACAGGAAGAGAAAAGGATGGATTATGGAGTTGCTTTTTGGGCAGTGGTAGGAAAAGGGGGCAGGGGCCCATGGGTTCTCCTACAGAGAGCTAAGGGAAGGAAGGGAGGCTAGCTCTGTAGGATTGTTCAAGAAATGGAGTAGTGAGTTTATAAAAGGGGGTCAATACTTTGCAGAAATGTGCTGTTTAGAAAGCCATATATCTAGGGACACCAAAGAGCAGGGAAGGGTCTGAGTGCCTTCATCTGGCTCTACTATCAGCTCTTTGGAGAGAGAGGAACATTGGTGACCAGACGGAGGCACCATCTCTGCCTCCTCTCTCTTTTAAAAAAAACTTTAAGAAAAACAACACAGCAAACCCAAACAACCAAACCACCATTAAAATGAAAGAGGCCTGCCAGAGGGCAGAATGAGAGGAAGATATTGACAGGTATGATATTATGTAAACAGCAGGGACACAGCTGAGCTTTGTGGGAGAGAGAGTAGAGAAGCAGAAAAGAAGTTAAACTGGAGCAGCTGGTATGAACAGGGCATGTGTGCTGGGGGAGGGGGGGAGAGCATGAAGGAAAAAGCATTACCTGACTTGGCAAATAAATGTGGAGCACTGAGTGGAGTGGGAAATTCAGCCAAAACCGACCGACAAGAGGGGAACAGATCAGTTGTGAATGGGAGAAGGCACAGGAATCCTGACACTGACACAGAAGGATGGGAGCTCTCTCAGGGCTTGTTGAAGAGACAAGGATGCTAAAGGAATGCAGAGAGTCCTTGGTATGCATGAAATGCACTTGGGCTATGGTACAAATAATTATTTGATTATTATTTTTTTCATCCATGCGGTTTTCCCTGCTGTAGTTCGAGTTTGAACAGCCCCTTCCCTCTTCTTGCTATTGGTACAATTGCACAGTGGTTTGTGCTGAACAGAAGCGTGGGAAACGATCCATGTTTAGGGAGTAGAGGGGGAAGTCCAGTCAGAATGTCTCCCTCTACTCTGGATCTGATCCAGAGAGGTGCTGTGTAAACTAGGGCAACACTATTAGGCGTGGATTGAGGAAGTGAGATTATGGCTAAACGTGATGAGTAATTAAGGAACTGAATCTTTAAATACTGCAGAAGCTTGGCCTGTTGAATTCTCTGGATTTGAGAGCTGTGCTTAAAACAATTTCTAAGAGGTTTCCTTGACACGTGTAGTGTTTTTCAGGTGTTCATGCTCTTTTGTGGGGTGGAATCATGGGAGTAGAAGAATGTTGTACCTCCATTTTTTTCCTGAAGGAGAGGCATGTCACACATACCTGTCAAACACTTCATGTACGTGGCATTGTTTTGACATGCTCTGGGTTAGCAGATGACCAATTCTACTGTATCGAATCTGTGCCAGGATTCTGGGCTTGTAACATCTTCAGACACCCCTTTGAGTGTCCCCTTCTCCCTCCCTGCCTGCTCCCCCTCAGGTTTCTGTTCTCTTCTAGTTCTGTGAGAATAGCACCTAGGTCTGGCCAAATAATACATTTGCTTGGGCAGGATATAACTTTGGGCAGAGATAATAAACACCTCATCAGTGAAAAGCTGATGATTATTGGGAGCCTCCTGACCTTTCTGCTTAGCCATGTCATCATTCTCAGATGCTCCCACTTCTCTAATTTGAAAACTACTTGGGTTCAGTGTGGGAAGCCATCAGGGGACACCCCTGAATGGACAGCCAGGCACGTGAGAAGGCAAAGGAGCCGGCAGCAGGAGCTGTGTTAGGAGGGTGGATAGCAGAGAAAATCCATGGTTATTAGGAACCTTTGGTGATTTGGAAAACTGTGTTTTACCAATTAAAACATTAGAGCTGCTAAATGATAGATGATCACAAGTGAATTTTGGTTCTTACCACTCTGGTTTAGAATTGAACTCATGGCCTAGGGATGAAATGCTCCAGTGTTTCTAAGCTCTCTGACTTTCTAAGCTCTCTGCTATTCTTACTAGGATCTTTTTCATTTCTCTTTAACTGTGGGGGATACCAATACATCTGCTACAGATGCTAATGGATACAGATGATCCTTACTGGGAAACAGATGAAAGTGCTCACCCATTGTCCAGATCAGCAAGGCACAGACAGGGTGATTGAGGGACTCTGCTTTGATTTGTCCCAGTAGGAGCTAATGCAGACAGACTTGGATCAGGCTGAATGATCATAGCTGTACCATAACTTGCAACTGGAAAAAAGTTACTGTTTTGTCAAAAAGCCCTAATAGGAGAAGTTTGAGTTAAAGCTGATGTATTTGTTTGTGTTTGTATATATTTTGTTAGCCTTGCTTTGCGAGAAGCTAAATGTAGATCTCAAGCTATCTTTTCATAATCGATGGAAGTTTGTCACCATAAGGACACCTCACACTGCAGATGACCTTTATGGCACTTCACAGAAATATTGCTGATAAAATTGGTGGTGTCTTTCAAACACTCCTTTAAAAGACAGCAGTGCAACCAGTGATTTCTCATGGGCTATCTGCTCATTGGTCTGGAGCTGCTGGGTTTGAGATTCTCTGTTATTCTCCATGTAACAAAGTTATTCTGAAAGCTGGTGTATGTACTGTGGTAACTTTAGTATTATATCACAGCTAAAATTATTTCAGCTTCAACAAAGTCCTAACTGGACTTTTATGTTCTGAAGTACCCAAGCAATGACTGCCAGCTCTGTGTTTGAAGGGTGGAGAGCAAGTGGAGGCAGCTGCAGTCCCCCTGCACAGTGTGAGACCAAGTGAGCTTGTGCCATGAGAGACCCTTGAGTTCTCTGTGCCTCTCTGAGGCTTTTGGTGATCCTCAGCCCTGGGCTAGCTACAGGCACCTCCTGTTCTCCACAGGCTCTATCCTTTCCCTTCATTAGAGGAGTGAAACTTTTTCAAAAGGTGGCTAAAATTTTTCTCCCTGGTTTAATCACATCCCCCAAGACAATATTCCTTTGTTTAATTAGACTAAAAGGGAGAATAAACCTATGAAACTCAACTAATTCCATCACTAAACATCAAACTTGTATTGCTGTCCTCACTTGGCCTGGATTTCTATAGTGTGATCATTGCAGGAGTTATCAAATACCACTGTATTAAATGTCCATTGGAATAATAATATTTCATTATCCTCTTTCACCTGCTTAAGGCTTCCTACATGATCTGTGATAACAATTTTTCTTGGTTTCCTTGGGTTAAGGGAGGAGACAGCCTTGCCAGTTTTGAAGAATGTGTGAAGTTTTCTAGATTTTTCATTTGCATACAAATCCAAAACTTGCACCCAAAGTGAGTTCCTGATGCTTTGGCTGTCTTTTCCTTCAAACATGGGTGAAGCAGCCAACCAACTGACTTTGCTAACAGTGTATCAGCCAGCCTGAAATACATGAGGAATTCTTAAATAACAGCAAAAATGGTATTCAGAACTGGACTTTACTTAAGCATGTGGCTGCTTAGTGTGTTTTGTGACCAGTCTAACCAGAGGCATAACTTTTTTTCTAACTCAAGACAATGAGTATAATGATGATGAGACATCAGACTGTCTAGAGGAGCAGCTGCACCTCATCTGCATTCTTACTGCTGCCTTTGAACTGACAGCTGCCATTTTCCCTTCTTCCCCAGCAGTGACACTGCGTTTAGTTGAGTGTGGGCAAATCTCAGCACACTGAGATCTGATCTGTTGTCTAATCTGCTTAATAGCCTTTACTGGTCTTAGGAAATGCATGGACACATTGGTCAATTTGTGCTGCAGGAGAGGAGTTGCAGAGGTGTAGCAGCACCACAGCAGCTGTCCCTAAGCAGAGAGTGGGAAAGGATTCAGCTCTGAGCCTGCCTGTGGGTGTTCTCTTGTTTAACCTGCAAGTTGCATTTGCAGCATTTTTACCTGACTTCATTTTCGTGAACAGTACTTCTGAATGCTAAGGGAAATACTGGAAACTGGAAACTACATGAAGTAAAAATGTTGCCTGTGCTTTGTTTCAAATATGTTTTAAATAATTTTCAATAAAACCTAATTCCTAGACAAAGCCAGACTGACTGTGCATATGAAAACAGTGCTTTTCAAAGGAATGACTGCAGAACAGTTCCTTTGAACCTAAGAGAGGTGTTAATGTAACAGCTTGGTTTGAAACTGATGATGTATATTAAGTAGATAGTTTCTCTTTCATATTTAGTGAATTACATAATTTTTTAAGCCCTGTCCAAAGTGCCTAGGTAGTCAGTTTTTGTGTGTTGGAAAAAACATCTTCCCCTAAAGGCTGAAGTCTTTATTTAGTAAAAAACTTAGTGGGTTTTTATATCTATTTGTTGTAAATACGAGCAAATAATATAAGTGTCTGTGACACAAACTGCTGAAAGCTTTAGTAAGTGCATTGCTACTACTTTCTTTTTTAAAGATGATTTTAAATTTTATTACATTTTTCAGCACGAAGAATGTAAATACAGAAATACTGTGGGTTTAAGGTAGAAAAGAAGGTCAGTTGATGCAGAAGAGGGGGCAAAGTTTTGGGGTTGTTTTTGTTTAAATAACTAGAAGGACCTGTGTTCCACTGATGTATCTGAAATAGTTCATTACAGTAGTACTACAATCCATGTGGATATTAGTGCAAGGTGTTTGGTTTGTCCATTAAGTAAGAAATAGCACAATATAGTACAGTTTTGTGGTAAAATAAAAACATCATTTTACCTTTAATGAAACAGATTATCACCTAAGAAGTTGGGAGCTACCTGGTGACCTTTTATGTGAATCTCTTTCAGGCACCTTTTTGGGCATACATCCTGGGTGCACTAGGACTTTTTATCTACCAGTCTCTGGATGCCATTGACGGGAAGCAAGCCAGAAGAACAAACAGCAGTTCTCCCCTTGGAGAACTCTTTGATCATGGTTGCGACTCTATTTCCACAGGTAGCCTTAATTTACTGTCACCCATCCTAGTTTATAAAAGTTGCCTGTTTTCCGGAGCAGCTGATTAATCACAGAATTGTTGAAGCTGAAAAGGACCTCTGGAGATCATCTAGTCCAAACCCCTGCTCAGAACAGGGGTTTTTAGGATAACTTCACCATCTCCTTACCTTTGCATCTCTGGCCAGAAACAGGGGGTATTTTAGAAGTTGCTTTGGCTGATTTTAGGTAAGATGTGTTCTGCTCTTACTTAACTGTACATCTTCACGTATTCCACTTTAAGAGTGAGGTGCCAAAATATCTGTTTGGAAATAGGGCATCCAGCCTGGCACTTAAGAGAAGGGTAATTTATATTCCTTAGAAGAAGTAGTTTAAAAAAAGTTGGGAGTCCTTAAAAAGTAAGTCTTGCTGAGTTTCACTTTCCATAACTGAGCTGCTGTTGGTGCCAATGCCTGTAGTTTGCGTGAAGCTCAATGGCTGAGACAGTTGCTCTGGGAATTGGTACCTTCTTTCTGTGTCACTTCCCAGAGAAGTGCTCCTGCAGTCTCCCTGAGCTTGGCCCTTCAGCTGAAGTTGTTGGTGTTGCAAAGAACATGAGATGACAAGGCCGGGAGGAGGGAGAGCAATCACTGTAGGCTAGAGGGCAAGGCCCTGCCTTGGCAGAAAAGGAGTGCTGTGTTTTGGTTTCTCCTGCCAGGACTGCCCCTGAGGGTAAGCTGCTCAATAAAGTATCAGTCATAGCGTTGCTTTGTTAGAGTGATGTAAAATGTCCCATGGTTTTATTTACTATTTTTTTAAATTCTCTTAACTTCAAGCAAAGAGCATATATGACTTACATATTCATTTCTGCTTTTCAGTATTCGTTGTCCTTGGATCCTGCATAGCAATCCGACTAGGAACAAATCCTGACTGGTTGTTTTTCTGTTGTTTTGTGGGACTGTTCATGTTCTATTCTGCTCACTGGCAGACATACGTATCAGGCATACTAAGGTTTGGAAAGTAAGTAGGTATCATTAGAACTACATGTGGCTTAATGTGTGAGACTGCTACCTCCTTGATTTCTGTTTCTTCTTAGTTTACTCCCTGCTTTCTCTTTCTCTTACCTTCTTTCTCATCTCCCTTCCAATCCAGCAGACTTATGTTATACCTGACAAGAACTTGAAACTCTGCATAATACTGAACTGTTCTGCATAATACTGCTGTTCTTTTAGCAGCTGATTTTAGCTCTATATGCTTTGTTTGCATGCATTTGGCTCTTTTTTCTGCAGATTTGTTGTCAGAACCCATTCAGCACCGTGCAGGCTCAGGCCAGAGAGGTCCTGTTTACATTGCAGACAAGTGCCCTGTGTAGGAGTAGGGACAGAGCAAGCATCTGGGTACCTCCCTTTGTAATCTCACAGCCATAGAACAGTTTCAGCCCCAGGGAACCTTAAACCCACGTGCATTTTAGAGAAATTAACCTGCTAATGGGTTTCTCTTTCATAGACATCTTCTGTCTTCCTTGGAATGAACTCTCTGCACCCATAGCATCCTCAAGGAGTTCCACAGATCTGTGGCAATGCTTGAAGAATTACTCTACATTTATGTGAGGGTCTTTATAAAATCTGGCTCATACTGGCTTTGATGTCCTTTAGGTTTTGTGTTAGGTCAGTTCTAGAGACTGCTGTGATGCTGTTCATGACTTCATAGAAATTGTAGCATAGGAGGAGAAGTCATGACATTAATGTAGAAGACAATAATTTCAGTTTAACTGCTAATAATGCAGGGATTGCTGCACCCTCCTATACTCGGGGTACTGCCTGGCCGTGGCCTTTTGCTGGTTTTAAGGAACGAGCTTTGCTTTAGTATAATTACTTCTGAAAAGAGGAAAAGGTCTGAGACTTCTGCGGCAGCAGAGCTGAAAATAAGGAATACATGAAGGCTGTCCTGCAAATGCCAGTCACTTGCTAAATCACCTGTACATAGTCCTACTTAGCTCTGCTCTGCAAGAAGTGCCTTAGCAAATCAGCAGGCACACAGGCTGGTGACCAGCTGTCCCTGCACATTGCATCAAATGCAGCTGTCTCTGTGATATTGATAAGAGCTCTTTTTGATTTGCTGGAAATGCATTTTACCACATTATTCATTTACCACTGTAATTCTTCTGCCTGCCTACATATCCTATTGTTTTTAAAGGACATAGTGTGCTGTAAACAAAAACAGGTGCTTTACAGTGGTGGCTGAAATAGGATGTTTTCTGTCCATGACAGTCGGCTGCTCTGAAGGAAGCTGGACTAGGCCATGAGCTCTGGCCTTTTGCAGAAATGACTGCTTTTCTGTACCTTTTATTCTTGCAAAAAGCATGAGAATGATTTCCCCACATCAGGAAGGTAGTGAGACTCCTTTACCACATAGATTTTGTTAAAAACCTGGTGACTTCTACTTTAACATAATGACAGTGCATAGTACAAACAGCTCAGAATGGCCTGGTGTTCCATGGTCACTGCTTAAAGTTAAAGAGACACACTTTTCCATGAGATAACTTATTTCTGTCCAGTGAAAACAGGCCACTTTTTTTTCTCAAGGCTTCCAGTTTTGTTTCTCTTAAACACAGAGCTGTGAAGAAGGCATTAGTATAGTGCTCTAAATATGATGGTACATAATAAGATGGATGGAAGTTTTCACTGATGCTATTTCTCAATTAGCAGCACTCAATTTTAGAAATAAATCACAAATGAGATTCCTAGTGCTGATGGCCAGGAAAGATCTGAATAATGTGACACTGTCAGGTTGTGGGATACTGTACAGTGTCTGGGTAAAAGTCTTTGGACTCTGATTTGGGCTCTGTTGCCACCAACAGTCTGAACCACAGTAAAATTAAGTATTAAACTTTGGCACAACTTCAAGTTTGAGCCTCCTCTCCCCACAAGCAACAACAAAGGCAATGCAGGTTACAAATCCTGGTGTTAATAGTACAGAGTGCAGCCTCTGAACAATTGCTCGTGGGTGCTTTTGCATAAGGTAACCAGCAAGTTCAGCAATGGCAGGGTGGATGTAATACTTCATCCCTGGCAGAGAAGGAAGGGCCCACTCCCAGCCCCACTGTCATTGGACCTCAATCCCCTTCATTAAATGGGCAGAAGGTGAAAAGCCTACACTGGACTGGCAGGCTGGACTGGTTCACCTTACAGTCTAGTGAGCACTGCAGCAAATAAAACTGAGGGGATGCAACACCTCAGGAAGAAGAGGAGTCCCCATTCTCTTGGCTTTAAGAGGTGCTGAGCACCTCAGCTTATCATCTGCCTGCAGTTTAAACTCTGGATCCTCTAAGAGTCACAAGATTGTGATGAAATTTAGCATATTTTATCACCATCATTCTGATGAAAGAAGAGAGTTTTAACTGAGATTATCAAGTTCAGATAAATGTTTTCCGTTACCCAAAAGATGATTGCTATCTTCTAAAAATCCACTGGTTCCTGTGCAGATAGGTCATGTGCTAAGTAAGTAGCAATACACATTGGCCATAATACCTTAAAACAGCAAATTGTAAAGGAAATCTTGAATATTCATTAGCAGTGTTTGCTGGTAACATTGAAGTATGAAGATAAGATACCTGTCTCAAAACTTTTGGTACCATAAAAGGTACCTTTGATATACAGTTTTGTGGTCGTTATTTTTATTATTTGTGTTAAAGCTCAAAAAGTACTGTTGTTTGGGTTTTTTTTTGGTTTTTTTTTTGTTTTGTTTTGTTTTTTTTTTTTTCTTGAGCCTTGGTTTCATGTGAGGTTTCATCAATTAAATACAAAAATAAAGAGTTGTCTGTCTTGTCTGAGAACAAAAAAAAAGGTGAAATATGGAGTCTGGACTTCATAGGGTATACAAGGCCACCTTTCCTAAAACAGCTTTTATGGAGGAAAGCAAGATAGCAATTCTATGTTCTCAGAAATATGGCAAATGCTTACCTATCCACTGACTCAGTCCTCCCTTGTTTTGCAGGCTGGATCTGTCAAGTTTTTATGATAGAAAGCTTAAAGAAATCCCTTCTTTCCCAGCCTGCTTGTTATAGTGTCTGCTTTTATATGCTGTGCTTTTAATGAAAATGTTTGATTGCATTTTCTATTAGCTTACCTTAAACCTTGATCTGCCACTTACACATCAACTTATCTCTAAATTTGTACAGAATTCTCACAGTTAACAGTGTATTCATTAAAGAGTCCCCCTTTCAAAATTATATGTAGCTTGCTTCAGAAAAAGGAGTATAGCTTTCATTTTAAATCTTAGCCAGAGATGTGTGCCTCCATATAGAGTAGCTTTCTCAGTCAAGGAAAGTAATATTCTATATATATTTATATCATTTGAAGTACAGTTACTGGGGGTTTTATTCCTGCCTTCCTCCACACACACTTTACACTTACAGCAAAAAGTCCTTGAACTAAATCTCTTTTTTTTCCCCTTTCAGAATTGATGTAACTGAAGTTCAGATCGCCATAACAATGCTGCTCTTGATATCTGCCTATGGAGGAGCAGGAATATGGGACTATAAGGTGAGTGTGTTGAGTGCTCAGAGTTCCTGGTGAGTATCTTGTCAAGTGTCCACAGTTCCTGTGGTATTTGAAGCTGCTCTGTGCAAGTACTATCAACACCTACTACTTGTGTAATGTTGTTTAGCTTATTGTATAAGTGTAGGTTATTTTAATGCCATAGTTAACTTAGATCTATTGGTGTGATTCTCTGTGCACAGATTTTTAGCTACATAAGGAAAAAAGACCCCATCTGCCACATGCAAACTTCTGATCTGGAACTAGTACTCCACACATACTTAAGCTTTAGTAAATAGGGGTTTATTTCTGGTTTTATATATTTTATTATAAGGCACATATTTCAGTTGAACAATTTATCTTAAAATTTAAGGATTAAATGCTGCAATTTAATGAAACTGGGATGAAGCCAGGGGGTTTTGTTTAAGTTATCCATATTTGTATTGATGCAGATGTACTGATTTTTAAGAATTATGTCACAGCCATGTAATTGTAAATATTTCTATTTAAAGCATTGTTTTCTGTCCCAAAACTTTTCCATATCTGTGGCTTTCATTCTGATCTTAAAAGATTCACTTTAGTGGACAGTATCAAAAGATCTTCAGCTTTCTACGGCTTTTATTCAGAAGTTTATAGTTCTGATTGGTTATTTTGCAAAGAGCTGAGACTTACCTTTCCATACTATTGATAACCAATAGAAATGAAAACTAGTTCAAAAGTTATTCAGCAATCGAGGAATGTTTAGCTAAACTTTGTTTCCTTTTCCCAGTCTTCCCAGTCTTTTTTTCTATTTTTAAAAAGCTTGTTTTCATGTTGGAAAACAAAGTAGGTGCATTAAACTTAAATTATGATTAATTTTTTCCTCACTATTAGAATCTGTTGTAGTTATGCTGTATCACAAAAAAACGATATATTCAAAAAATATAGTAAACAGTTTTCATTTCTTACTTCTTTTTAAAATCCTCTGCTGCCTTTGGAAGTTTCCTTGACACTGCAGTTGATTCCAAAAGGTAACGGTTTAATTAAAATTTGTATCTGGAGACTTTTCATAAGAGTCTCGTAATATGCAAAGATACAGCATACAAATAACATACCAAAGCACACAGCAGGCAGATGGTGTTTGTTTTTCCTGTTGTTTTATCCAGGGGAATAGAAAGAACTATCCCTCTTCCTGCTCCCATATCATGGTGATTGATGGCAGTAGTCTCTTGTCATGTTTTTGCTTGTGTGGTGAAAATATTTGAAGAACATATTAAGGAGGAGCAGACTAAGATCTAGCTGAATTTCAAGAACAGAACTTAAGTACTCAGTAGTGGAGTTTAAGCATTACAAGATACCTGTTATTTTCTTAGTAAGGAAACAAACTTTAAACACTGCTGTCCTGAGCTTGTTCCCAGGAAAGTGAGGATTCAAATAAAACATTTGTTTAGTAGGTAAGAGTGGCTGCTTTAATCACTTATTAAAAAAGGTGTTATGTGCTTAACGTTTAATATCTTTCTCTTGTTTTGTTGTGATTTGTTTGTTCTTTTTTTTTTTGTTTGTTTCTTTTGTGTTCTGCTAAGGTCCCTTTGCTGGGCTTAGAACTGAAGTTCTTTGCCGTTATTGGCATCCTGTGTGGAACAGCACTTTCTTTTTTCAATTACTTCCGTGTCATCTTTGGTGGAGGGGTTGGAAAGAATGGATCTACAATAGCAGTAAGTTACTCTAAAAATTCAAATGAGGTTTGAATAATTTATGCCTATAATTTATTGTTTTTCAGATGATCCATAAAGGTTTTATTTGTTTATGCTTTTAAGCAGACAAGCATGTGAGTGTTAGATGGCTAAAGCAAAGTTCATTATCTGCCTTCTCTCCTTTTGTTACTGGATTTCTTCTGTCATGGGAACCAGCAGTGAATTTTCCTAAAAAACTGATTAGTGGTCACTGCAAAGGGTACTAAGAGCAGTGGCATAATACTAATGGATTTTGACGAGTTTTGACAACTCTGGTTTTGTTTAATGGGATTTGAAATATGTATAAACCTTGGACTTTACCATGTGACTACAGTTTAAGACAAATTTTCCATCCCTTTATATCTTAGGGAACAAGTGTTCTTTCACCAGGCCTGCACATTGGACTGCTTATCACGCTCGCCATTACAATTTATAAAAAGTCTACATCTCAGCTGTTTGAAAAACATTCTTGCCTGTATGTCCTGACATTTGGGCTTGTGAATGCCAAAATCTCACAGAAGTTGGTGGTAAGTCAGTCCTAAACCTCCTAAAAGTAATCTGGTTCTTGGCTAAACACTTACTGGATCAGGGGGCACAGTTTTCCCATTTTGCTTTGCTCCTGTATTACCAGATTCATTGTGATCAAGACACTGAACTAGACTCAGGGTTCCACAGAGAAATGATATGTGACACTGATGAAAACATGTATTTGCTGTTGAATGGACTGCTTAGGACTTTCAGTTTTGTTTAACTTACTCCTAGAAATGCACTTACTGCTGTCGTTAACATCCTAACTGTGGTCTCTTAAGCCTTACTAACAGTGCTGTGACTTCTCCTTTAATTATCTGAAATAAGAATTTTACTGTGATCATTAAAATGAAGAGAGAAACTTTTCTGTCTCTATTCTGTCTTTTCTGTCTTTGTCTTTTTTGTACATAAAACACTCCTCAATGGAGTAAAAAAAAGTTGCCTTACTACATATTTCCTAACATCAGTAATTCAGCCAGATGCTTTTATTTTTCTCCAAGGATGACATTTTTCAAACACAAGAAAATAGGTATTCTACAGACTTTCTTACTAAACAGAGAGAACAAGTGTTGCCACCTAAGGAAAGGTCTGCTTCCTAGTTAACTTTTGGCTAGGGAAAGCCAAAATTTAAAAAAAAAATAGTATTTCTTTTCAGTAATATGATTGCATAGTCTAACTGTTTGAATACAGTGCTGGAAAACTAGAGAGTGGGGAGCCCCTGCAGACAGCTGAAATGCATGGCTATAGATGTAACTTCCAAGAGCATACTGCTGGGCAAGAATGTGATGCCTGTTTGTGGTAGTTACACCAATCTTGCAGGGATGTACTTTTTAATTTATTTTGTTTTTAATCAAACATAGGTGGCTCACATGACAAAAAGTGAAATTTGTCTTCAGGACTCTGCATTTATTGGGCCAGGACTTCTGTTTTTGGACCAGTACTTCAACAGTTTCATTGATGAATATATTGTTCTGTGGATAGCATTGGTAAGTGTTTCATACTTTCTGTTTGGACCATGCTTTAAGGAATGGATTGAGAACTGTTCCTGTCATTCTCCTCTGCCATTTCTGACTTGCTCACATTTCTGCTGTTACTGCAGAGAGAGTACTGGGTACCAGTAAATATGTTTTTGGGAGCTGACTGGCTCACTTTCCTTGGAACAGAGAAATGAAAGTAAATTTATAAATCTCTCCTGAAATTATGTTTTAGTCCATGTGGATTTTTAAAGTTTTTCTGTGAACTGCAGACAAGTGTGTTTTTATCAGATCTTGTAAGCGTTTAGTGCTGTCAGGATGCTGGGGTTTTGTGATGGTTTTATTTTTAATTCTAAACTAGACCATTCTGTAGCTGTCTGTTACAATGATGTATTTATGTTATGCTTGTCACTTGGATAAATTCTGATTAAAGTATAAGATATTTATAGTAGGGACAATTCTAAAAATGGATTTTTTTTAACCTGTTGTGTTTTGTTTTTTTGAAGTTCATATCCTTGTTTGATATGCTGAGATATGCCAGTGGTGTGTGCCTACAGATTGCCGCTCATCTTCATATACATGTCTTCAGAATTTCATCTCATCAAGCTCCTGAGCAGGTTCAAAACCATAATGACTGATTAAATAGGTCAAGGACAAGAGAAGAAGCAGTTAGGGGAATGAAGCAGCCTCTGTGTTTTTGGGAAGACAGATTAAGCTTTTGAAGAAAACAGTTTTATGAGAAAGTTCGCTGTGTTTCAGACATTACCAGATGTTAGAATTAGTAGGTAAAAAGTTCTGCAGATGCTGTTGTACTTTTGAACCACTATGTATTTCCCTGTGTTTCAGACCACAAATACTACATTTGAAAATGTTGCCATTTCCTATTAGGTAACTATAATTCTGTACTTAAGCTTCTGGTGAATGTAGATGCAAACTAAGGTGCTACCAGCCAGAATTCAAAGAGAAATTTCATGTCTAATCTTGTAGCATTAGGTTCTAAAGTTTTGTTGGAACTGCTCTGAAGTGGTTGTCAGATGTACCAATGAATTCAATCCTGCATTATTAACACTGGTAAAATGAGGCAGCCATGACCTAAAAATCACTCCATCTCTCCTCTGGTACTTCTAAGGAACAAGCTGTTGGACCAGTAGATAAAGGAGGTACAGCTCAGGAAAACTTTCTTCTGATTCAAAATGCTGTTACGAGTGCCTTTAGAATTCATGCATTCTCTAGTATCTAAGTACATAACCTACTGCTACCACTTGAAAGAAAGTGCAAGCTGAAGTTTTAAGGCCAGTTTCTGGTTCTGTGGTCATAGTAAGGTCAGTCTCATTGTACTTCATCCTTATCTACACTACAGCTAGCTGTGTAAGGAGAGGACTAACTTTAGGCACCCTAACTTGTATCTGTGAGCCTGTGCAAAGTTCACAGATAAACTCCAATGCCTGTGGCTCCAGCACTGCAGCCCACCCTTCTGTATTTCCCTCTCTGGTCTTTTTGCTATCCCTGTGTTCATTTACCTTACAATTGATCCTATTGTTTCATAGCTACCACTGTACTTTATCCAAACAAAAGGGCACAAAACTGAACCATAATGTGAAACTCTCCAAAACAGGAACTCAGGCCCAATATCAGCTTCTTTCTTTCTTTAAGAACAGACCCACTGGGAAAATAATATATCAAACAAGAGGGCTGTTGCCATTATAGAAAAGCTGAATTAAAGTGGCTTGTTATCTGTATGAAAAATTGATTACTTGCACACAAACCCCATACATAAGCTTAAGCTCCTTTCAAGAGGTACTACTTGAATATGGTTTATGTAAAAAGCTGTTGAACGTAAGCGTGCATTACTCCTTCCAGTTGCTGATATGTACCTGAGCTTCTGAGTTAATGAAGTCCTTCCCGAACTGTCCAATAAAGAATGCCATGGTTTGTTTTAAAAATACTACCACTGCAGCTTCCTCCCTGCTTATTAGTTCAAAAATACTTCCTGAGGCATTCAAGGAACTTTTAAAGTGGTGTAATGTCTGCTGGTCTGGAGGAAATAAAATAGCATCCACCACCCTCCTGCCTAAGAAGAACATAATGATCATTTTGAGGCTCTGTAACAGTTAATGCCAAAGGACTACAACTCAAAGTAACCAATATAAAATCAGAATGAATCCTACTGCTCCTGTTGGAGGCTGGAAATGACACAGCATCTGCATGTGAATTTAGCCTGAACCTCGGCCATGGTCAAATAGAAAAGAAGATGGTAATGACCATTTTACTTTGGCTGAATACTGTAAGCAAATTAACCTCCTGATGAAAAGACACAGACAACATCTTAAAAGTGAAATGAGTGAGTTCTCCACAATAGTCAAAACTGTGTCCTGGCATAGTAGGTATAAGTAGTTTTGATGATATGTCTGAGGTATGTGGATAATAGGAAACTAATACAGAAATCACTCAGAAAACCAGAACCATGACTCAATACCTAACAAATAAAACCAGAAGCAGGAGGTAATGCTAACAAATAACCCCCTATTGAAGATCTGAGGCAGAACCTGTCACCTATTTCATAGCCTCCTGTCACTGGCCTTAGAAGGCTGAGACTCAGTAGTTACAAGCCAGCATTGTCACTGGTTACCTGTGGGAGGCCCATAGCCCCTCATGCATCAGTGTAGCAGTGTAACTGAGATGTTTGCTCCTGTCCTGCATTCTGGCAGAGGCAGAACAAGAAGTTCTATCCTCGTTATAACCAAACAGCTGAAGTTACTGCAAGTTTGCCTTCACTAATCTGGCTTCCAGACCTGGAGAACCACCATCAAATGACTTGACTCAAAATGCTTGTAGGCTGAGAAGAAAATATGGTTTTGAAACACATTGTTGTGACAACATCACATTCGGTGTGCGTGGGTGTGTGGATGGTTTTTTTATCTACTGTTGTATTAAATCAAAGCATTAAATATGTTGGCAACTATCTAATTTTTAGAAGCAGATATTCAGCTGTAATGGTTTTCTGTAAAAACAAACTGCATGTGCACTAATCCAATTGTTTAGTTTATACTTATTTACTGTAATGTGATACTTGAAAGATAAATGCTTTACCCTTAAAACTCAGGCCTCCCTGAATTGCTAGTCATTTGGAATTGCAAAAAAATAATATTCCATCTCAAAGGCTTGTAGTAGCCTGTACTAAATAAATGACGTAGATTTCTTCTAGCAGTGTTCTACAAAAAGTAGACCCCAAAATGCATAATGTTTAATTATCATTACTTGAGCGGATACATTGAGCTCATAATTTAACTAAAAAACCCCCCCTACTTTCTGGACAAATTACAGCAGTTTATAAATCTCATGCTAATACAGCAATATTACAATGTCTAGAATAACAAGAGTTAACAATTACTTTAATTTACCATAATACACATCATTAAACAATTCTATCTGAGCTATGTCATACCCTGTGAATTTTTATAACAGCTAATACATCAGCAGACTAATTGAAACTGTGACAATGTGCAGCTTGTTAGAAATGCTTCTATTTGCACAATGTACCTAAAGGCCTCAAGTTACTATGTAAAATCTGGGTAATGCATGTTTCATTCGTTCTTCCCCTTGTTATAATTTGCTATAAAAAAGTGAAACAATTTAAACAGTCCAACGCTATTGGAAGTGGATATGAAATTTTTAAAAATCAACTGAACAGACAGTGAACGGTTTGGGGTCCATACTGCCCCCCAGTAATAAAAGTTTACTAAGGTATGTTCTTACAACATGAACAGACAAGATTAGAACAAGGAAAGAGTTTAATAGGAACCTTGAAACATTTAAATCCCAACATCCTTCTAATGCCTGTACTTGTATCGTGTTACTTAGGTACGCGTTGCTCCTCCACTGAGCCATCAGAATAACATGGACTGAAGAGACTTGCGAACAGTTGCCATCTCCTGCTGTTGCTATCACAAGAAAAGGAGATAATGCTGAACAAATGCTGTATCAATATGATTCCTTTGAATTAAATGAATGTCAAATGACTTGAATGTTCTATTTTTGCATTTAACTAACTTCATAGAGCTGATACTTACAGTGTCCATCATAATCTTCTTCTGCAACATCGCCATTTCCTTGCGAAGTTCATTTTGGGCACCAGCCAGAAGATTTTCATTGCTCTTCTCCAGCTCTTCCATGCTCTGAAGTTAAGGATAATATTGGTTAAGAACTCCTCAGTGTCAAGCAGTTAATTTAAAACAACCAACCAAACCAGTAATTATTCATACTACAGTTTAATTTTTACAGTGATCACAGATAATTGATGAGTTTGACACAAACTTGGCAGAGGAATCACAGGACTTCATACTCCAGTCTACATTCCTATTTAAACAGTATGTACCCTGGGAAGAAGATAGAGCCCTCCAGTCAGCCTCTGTGAGGTCTCAGCTACTTTTTCTGCATTTCAATTCTACAAGAGGAGATTGAACAGACATGTGTCAGGAATTCTAGGGGTTCAATATTATGACAACCCTGCTGGACTTGAAGTGAGGAGTATAAACCCCACTGCGTTTCTTTGCACACTTCTCCCCAAATAAGCCAAATAAAACTCCCTGGTAATCTTCCCTTTTTTACCTACAATTACACTTACCTCTGTGTATCTGTCTATTTGCATTTTCCTTAATTTGTATTTATTGAAGCTTATTTGAGGTTTTACTTCTAGCTTTTGATCTTTTTTGAGGAGAAAAATCAAAGTAATACTTGACCTTCTGTTCAGTTTTTCCTCTTTGATGAAGACATTTTTGACATTTTGGAACAGTTATTATTTATTAATACTTCTGTAATATACTCAGTAAATTCTGACTATTTTAAACTAAGATTTGCTCCATTTCAGATTTATTTTTATCAACTACCAGACTTGGAAAAAAACCCAAACCAAACACCAAGCTTATCATAACTGAAGTTTCAAAACCAGCTAGGAAATGACTTGAACTGAAAATAAGGTTTGTCAGAAATTGATGGACTTGAATCTGCCCTGTGTACTGGGAGCTGTGCAGCTGGTGAAGCCATACCTGGAGTGCTGGGTCCAGTTCAGACTCCTGAGGACAAGACAGACATGGACACACAGGACAGATTCCAGCAAAGGGTCATGCAAATGATTAAGGCATAGACTTTGTCTTGTGAGGAATGCCTTTAACTAAAAAAGTAAAATGTTTGTGTGGTTGTACTCAAAGCAGTTTTTTTGGTTGCTGTCTAGTATGTTAGTTACTTTGTTAAAGAAATACCTAACAACTTGAAACACTGACTTAATATAACTTTCTAAGGTGATATGATAAGGATCAGCTGCTTTCCAAGAAAAAGATTTACCTTTAAGAATTGCTCATAGAGTTGTTTAATGGTTTTCAGTCTCTGACTTTGAACTATTCTTGCCTGTTGAAAAACCTTTTGTTGCTGACGAAGCATATTCTGAAGCAGAAGCAAAAGAAAAACATAATTCCATCAGTTGTTAAGCAGAGTGCTTGGACAGCACAGCAGTTTCATTTTTCAGAATCAGAAAATCTGCCTTTATTGCAAATCTGTGCCTTGTAAGGTGGATCTCAGCCTGGAGAAGTTACTCTGGCTTTTATTAATGAAAGTAGGACTGAAGACTGGATTAAGCCCCAAGTCACATCCTGAGGTCTCTTACAGCCTGAATTATCCCTGTAAAATCCCATGAGGATTGCTATGCCCCACAGCTTCTTATGGTATCCCAGAGGAACGTTCTAGCTAGGGATAAGCAAACCTTGCAAATGTGTTGGAAGTACAAAGACCGCAACAACACATGATTACATTCCATTGTATAGCTCCTATCCTCTTTCAGTGATCAAATTATCTTACATTTATTATATACAGGCATATTTTTAAGGAATGCATGCTAAAAACCAACTACTTTCCTTTATTCCTTTGTTCCCTGAACCCAAAGACTGTGGATAGAGAGAAACAGCACATGCTTTTCTTCTCCTTAAATGGTCTTTGCTTTTCTCAAGCCATATGCTGGCCTAAGGCATCACTTACAGTGTTTATAAACTTGCAATAAAGTTTATAAATGCACCTCTCTTCCCAAACTTAAACCATCATATATTTATGTTTAAACTACATAAAGTGTTTTTACATTTCTTGAGTATCAAAACAACAATATTCCCTCCTTGTGGAGAAGAACAGTGAAACTCACACCCTGCTGGAAACTCACCGCTAGTTTTTCTTCCTGCTCCTCTGCCTTTTGCACATCCACATCCCACTGCTGAAATAAAGTCAGGAACTGCTGGGAGAACTCGTGATTGAGCTTCTGCCTATGAACAGACACTGTCTGTAAGTATGACAAATGCTACAAGGAAAGATAAGGTTCAACACACACATGGACTAGGATAAAAGCTGGCACAGATAAAGAAATAGGCTATTTTGACATCTGACCCCACTTAAATACTGCATGTCTAAAAAATGAACACACACATACACTGAGTGGATGTGGAATGTATCTATAGGGACAGCACTCCCATCAAATACTGGTTAAAGAGAAATTGTAACAACTCTTTTTGTTAACAGTGTCAGGTTTCCTGAGGTTTACCATGTTTTTCTAATTCAAATACAGGTGGTTGCTTAAACACAAGGTGTTTACATTACAAAATGTAATGTGTTTACATTAAATGTGTTTACAAAACTGATAAGCTCATTTCTTAAAATTTTGTCCATACAAGTTTCAAATATAAATAAATGTAGAACAAATCTAAGATAGTTACAACTACTGCTGACTTTTAGTTTTTAGTTCTTTTTTCATTTTGCTCTCTGGTATCAGATCTAGTAATTAAATATGCCTTAAGAGGTGCGAGGGATGTTAAGGAAGGTGAAAATTATTTACTGTCTTAACCAGAATGATACTCAAGTTTTACTGAACATTTTTCAGTTTTCAGGTAGAAACAGAAAATTCCAAAGTGAGGAAAAAAAACCCCACATTGCTTTAAAATACATAATAACATCAAAGGTCACTTTCCATAAAGATAAAAGTAAGCCCCACTCTTTAATGTACCTTGCTCTCAGAGTTCCAAATCATAAATCTGTCTGTTCTAGATTAAATAGAGACTGTGCTAAACTCTTACTGTCAGATTAACACAGTGGACACAACAGAAGGCAGATGTTAACATTAGATACAGTACTTGCTACTGCAAGGCGACAGACCAGCCATCCATTCTGTCACCCAGAAGGGAATCTAGTCCCACAGGCTTGAAAACCAAGAGTAAAGGTCACCTTTGCTCCTGCTGCGTTTTCCAAACGTGTTCAATCTTCTGGTTACTGGTTTTGAGTGAGGCTTTTGTGTACATTTCTAATCGTTTCCTCTTAGCTAAGAGAGCCTTGTTAATGTCAGCTGAAAGCCAAAGAATATTTAGAAATTAGGCATGCTGGATATGCATTAAAAAGGCTGATGAGTGACACTTTGAGTGTGTTCTAGCAGATGAGGTGTGTTCTAGCAACAAGAAGCTCCTGTGATCTGGACTGATGTGGTGATGTCCCTGAGCCTGCTGGTGGCACTGGTGTGAATGCTGCTTCCTTAGGCCTGTCACACACCCTAACCAACACCTGTTTCAGAGTCAGATGCAAATTCCTTGAATTTCAGAAATAAATTATTATGTGGTTACTATTCCTGTGAACATACTGAATGAATAACTATTTTTATACTTCAGAGAGACAGTACTTTTTAAGTATTAATGTAAGTTACTGTGTTTGTTTCAGTTCAATTTACGTTTGGAGATTTATCAAGTCACAACTTAAGATTGATACAGTAATTTATATTCCTTCTCACTGTAGATTTCAGGAAACATCTGTCAAACTTCTCTAATTTGCTGAGGCATCTGTCTCTACTAATGCCAAACCCACTATTTTGTGCAGACAGCATCCTCTCTCTGATCCATTCATTCTCCTTCCTTCCACCCTTCCTTCCTTTCCTTTTTTGAGTCTGCAATTACAGACAATCATAATTTTTTAGCATTGAAATCCTCCCTTTATCTGAATTTCCAGATCTCTAATACCATTCTAATATGTAATAGAAAATATGTAATTTTGTGACAGCCAAAAGTCCTAATTTGTGGATTAAGGAGTTTCTCAAGCTTCTCGTTCACCTTAAATTTGACGTGCAAGTAATGACTCTGTGCAAGTTTCTTTTATTACATACAATGAAAGTATTATCCAGTTATTGAGTGTGTAATGCTGGCATTAAGATGGTTTCCCTTCCTTCCACGGCTTTTTGATGTTTGCTTACTCTGTGATGGGTATTGTTCATTCTTCACAAATGTTAAAACTACTTTTTCTCTATCCTGTCGCTATCTACAATTCAGCTGGTAATTTAACTAGGTAAAGCCACCTGAGGATCTGATAATGGCTGTAATAAATCCTGCTGAGTGGCACACACAAATTGCTCATCACTGGATGACAGGCATTACTGCCCCTCGTTATCTGGCTCTTCTAGAAACTCATATTCCTTCTGAGTGCTGAAATCCTCTGACCTGCTGATTCCCTGTTCTCCAGATTTCTGGAAGTGCTATGTACAGACTGCTCTCTCATTCTGTATCACAACTAAACTCTACTTCCATAATTGCTTATTTAGAATTAGAACTGTTTGTTCTCTTTTGCTGCTTATATTACCATTTACATTTCCCTTATTTCTCACTCAAATCTTGCCATCTCCAGTATCCTCTATGCCAGTGTAATAAAAAATTGAGAACAACAGCAAACTGCTATTGTCCCTTTTCTCTACAATATATTTACTACCTCTTAAACTTCATCTTAAAATTGGTTATCCAAAGCACTCATGCATCTTTCCCCTTTCTTTTGCAATTATCTACAAGCTGTGACTCATCTATATGCAGATATTCCCTCCTCTTCTTCCCCATTTCTCTCCTTAGATATAACTTTTTTTTTTTCCTGAAAACTGGCTTTATTCAGAAATGCTGAAAAGTGCTACAGAGACTAGTCATTTTACATAAATCTTGGAAGTTATTTTATGGTGAGTTATTACTGCCAACTCTGCAATTATTTTTTATTTATTAGAATGTAAATGTACTTACCTCCAAATCTCTCCAACATATTCTGTACTTCACCCCTACAAAACAGTGTTTCAAATTTTTATTTGCCCATTTTCTGACTTTAGACCTGTTGAATATGCTTAGAACTAATTTTATTCACATGCCTATTACTTCTAAGCAGTAACACAACTACCACTGCCATAAGATAATTTTACTCCTTTTCTTCTCCTGTGAGAGGATTCTTTTTCAGATTAATTTGCCTTTTTTTAATAAAATGCTAGAATCTTAGCTAGTCCCCAGTAAAGAAGCACTATTATATAAACAGGCATTTAATGTGCCTTGAATAAGGGGAGTCAGTAAATAAAATTGATTATTCCCTATGGCAAAGAAAACAAAATGGGTATCTGGAAGACCAAATGCAAACAAGTCCTTCTCAGTTAGCATAACTGGCACAGTAAAAAATCCCACGGTGAATAATTTCAGGGTTGTTTTTACAGCATCTTTAAGATGGGAACACCAGTGTGTAAGGCAGTGTTACAATACTTTAAGAATAGTATCTTCAACCTAACAGTTATAATCTGCTTGAAAACTCTTTTAGCATGTACTTTTTATTACATTTACACTCTCCATGAATATTACATTTGATTAAAATTTATTCACTGCCCATGAATACTAAATTAAGATTTATCTGTAAAATAATTTATTTTTCATCCAATATGTGGATCATTTAAAGTATTGGCAATATCTTCAAGCAACTGAAATGAGAAGAAAAAAAAATTAGTAGGATTTAATGACATTATCAACAATTTAGGATAAGACAAGTAATATTTTAAAATAAACAAATTTTAAGAACACACAAATATATAAATTTTTTCTGCATGTTCAAAAGAAACTACAAAGAAATGGAAGAATTACTGTTCTAAAATGCCTTTTTTTTTATTTTTTTTTTTTACCTACAACTACTGTATTACCTGTCATTTGATTTTTTAAAATCAAATACTAAACAACCCCAAACCAAACCCAAACAAGACAAAAATAAGCACAGTGAATAACTGAATTTGGTATCTATTTAAGACCTGCTTATTTTGGAAAAAGCCCCCAAATATCTAACCTTACCCCACATCATCTGGAACCACATGAGTAGTCACCAGAGGTCTTTTCTTTCCATGCTTGTCCATTACTGGTATGTCACCTTAAGAAGGAGTATAGAAATATTTACAAAAATACATTTTGTGTTGGTGGTTTGAGTTATTAAAAGTGCAATTACTTTGGTGGTGAATTTCTCTGCAAGGCCAGACAGGAGTTCTGAGTTCCCTACCCTGGTCCCAACAGTTTTACTTTCTCTGTCCACTACTACACCATTACTCACAACTCTAATACAGCAATCATCAGAAAGCTAAAAATAACAAAAATTTATAAAAGTCCAATCTGAATTTACTGTAAAAAAGGTACAGTAATTCTGCACCTTTAAAAAGAAAAATCACAAATAGATATTTATATTATTTTGAAAATTACCAATCAAAATTACACAAGAGGAGCCTGGTGGTCTTTGGCATTACAAACCACACTGTGCTCAGTCCCTGGCTGACTCAGAAGTTTTTTCCTTCTTTTCATAGTCACAAATGTGATAAAATTCATAATTTACAAATGTCCTAAAAATTTCATATAAGCACCTTCTCTAATATCTTCCTCTGATCCACTCAGTTCTTTTCTTTCCTCCTCAAAGTCAAAAGTAGGTATGGTCTGATCTTCCTGTGCTGGTTTACCAGCTTTTCCTCCATGCTTTCTTCCTGATGGTGCCATGGTGAGATCTTTTCCTACTGAAACAGTATATTGTATTTGTGACATAACTTCCTCCACAATAAATTGAAAATAAATATGTTTTCATGCTTACCTGCACCTTTTATAGGTATCTCTTTAACAGTCTGCACCTGTAAAAATATGCAAGCAGTCAAACTGGCTTAGTTTTGAGGTATCCCACAGCATTTACCTATCAGTGATGCTTTAAAAAACGTTAAAAAATGCCAGGACTACTAGGAACATACTTGATTCTGCTGAAAAAAAAAAAAAAGTTAAAGTACCGATTTTCTTAAGATGTCTGCCAGCTTAGCTTCCATAAAGTTTATTACACATTTTGTCATATCAGTACTGCATTTCCCAAAAGCTATGCCAATATTCTACTGTCCAAAACAGAGAAATTATAAACTATAGAGAACATTGTAATCCTACAAACCATCCCACATATAAAGTCAGATATACATATGCTTATACCATTTCTTTTAAGTCCTGAGCAACTTCCAGGTTCCAATTTAGCTTTCTTTATAGCTATTACACCTCTGCATTCTATAATGTAAGTAATGCCATTTCTACACTGGCAAACATTTTACACATAGACTACCCTCTTAAAAAAATTATTCATTTATTTACTTTAGTAAACCTCTCGTTCTAGACACAATCCAACACTGCTAGAAATATCAGTAGGTTTTCCACTAGCCAGGGCAGGGACAGACCTTAAAATTAAGTTCACACATGGAAATTGAGAACTCCATTAAAGATCTTTTGATTTCAAGGACTGTGAGGTCCCCCGACATTATCAACTCTCTCACACACCTCAGTATCCTATTTCTGTTTTTATTGGATTTTTTGTTTTTAGTTATTTGTCAATCGCTGTGAAAACATTTTTTTGATTGCAAATTCCATGGATCTGTACAAACATGGCCACACTATGCTAAGGAAAGAGTACATTTTAATACCAAGCTTTTCTGAGGTTGATGCTTCTCTACGTAGCATGTAGAATTTTACATTTTAGAAGTGTCTTGAAAAACAAGTGTCTTTATCAACTGGAAAATCAAAAGCCTTTGCATTAGAATTATCCTCAAATGAAAGAAAATTGTCAAGCCTTAATCTGCTTTTCAACTACTGACTGTTGAGTACATGACATAAAGGAGAGTGCTGGTCCATAATGTCTAGCTGTGTGTCTAACTTTGAACTGCAAGCATCTATTTTATCTGACATACACTTTTCTTTGTATTAAAAATCAGTTTATAAAGTAGAACTTCTCAGTCCCCCTCAGCCAGGTGTAAAACAATCCTGCCACCTCGTAAGGCCAAGCAGCCCCCACACATCCCATATAGGTACCTGCTTTAGCCGATCTGAGTGTCTTCAATCCACAGCTGAGTATTTTAACAGCGATTTTTAAGAGAAACTCACATCTTTTTTTTCCACCCCGCCCCAAAAAAATATTAAACAAAGCGGTGCTAGTGTGAATTTCCTGTGCGGGGCTTTTCACCGCGGGGACCCACCTTGGAGCGGCAAGGGAGACTCGCGCCCTCAGCTGCAGCCTGAGGGGACGCGCAGGCGGCAGGGACAGCGCTGCTCGCACCTCCCGTAGCAGCGCAGGGAACCCCAAAGCCCCGGGGCCCCGGGCAGCCCTCACGCCGCCGCCCCTCAGCGCTTCCCGCTGCCGGGAAAGGGCGGGAACGGGAACGGGAGCGGGAACGGGAGCGGGAGCGGCGGTGCCTCAGGAGCGGGGCCGGGCACCGCCCGCGGAGCCTCACGCTGCTCGAAAGCTTCATCCCGCTGTGAGAACGGAGCCGTGCTTCAAATTACTATTAAAGCTGCAAGGTTTTTATCGGAAAAAATAAGAAATTTTGATGTAAATATTCATACAGACTCCTGGCTAATTTACCAAGATGTGTGAGCTTTGGTTGACTTTGAAACAGAAACGGCAGACAAAACTTTCATCGCTTTTTAGTTAATTTCAAAGCAAGCCAAGTATCTTACAATACATATGCACATACATTTTGTACATCATCCGATTACAAAAATTAATGCTTTTTGAGTACTGCTAATACAATTAAGTGAAGATACACCACCAAAAATTTCTGCTTGAAAAGATTCAGTACCCTTTCCCACATAAAACCACACTACTCCGAAATCTCGGCAAAATACAGGGCCAAACCCTGTGAAATTTAAAAACACCACAGCTTTGTATGTCAGTACAAATATTGTTTTATGAAGTGAAACACTGCTCCCCATACATTTCTACTTTGAAACAGTTTGTTACTCATTCATATAGAGGCACTTTTGCTTTTTGATTTACAATGCTTGTAAAATATTTTACCTTGATCATTTTCCTTTGATTACAACCTCTCTTTGTAATCAATCCAAGAAATAACACCATTTCTTTTGTGCATTCTTTGGACCATATAAACAACAGATATAAAACATCTTTCAAAGAAACCATTAGATGTTGTTAGTGTGTAATTTTTTAGGAGCATACCTTTCTTTCAAATCCCAATTATACACTACAAATAGGGAGATGAACTGTCACTGTGCTTTAAACAATGTCAACAACTATAAATGTATTCTAAATTTAAATGACAAGTTACATAATTCTCCATTTTCCCCAGAAGGCTAAAAAAAGCAGCAATGACAGAAATTTGCAAAATGCTTTGGAATGCAAGATCAAGGACTTCTTAAGCTGATCCCAAACAACTTTTCCTTCCAACATTTTACCTAGTTGGCAACATCCACTGCAATAAATGCAGTTACATTTATTTAGGTAACCCTTTTTATAAAAAAGGATAACATGGCCATGAACTAAGAGTTGTAAAGTAAGATCTGTTGAAAACTGCCTATGTACAGGTGTCCTGCAATTATTTGTTGTTATTTTGC
The DNA here is from genome assembly GCF_036417665.1 of Passer domesticus. Taxonomy (NCBI): domain Eukaryota; kingdom Metazoa; phylum Chordata; class Aves; order Passeriformes; family Passeridae; genus Passer; species Passer domesticus. The sequence goes on from NC_087478.1 coordinate 72,861,751, forward strand.
ATTGTCACAGCTCCAGCAGCTTTTATACCATGAAGAGTACTGCAGAGATTCGAATGTAGGTGCATGATTTTTTTTCTTCATATCAACGTAGTTAAACAGCAAACCAGAAAAGACACGTATGAAAGAGACATTTAAAATGCTTAATCACAGCTTGAGGTAGACTGATCTCCAAAATAAAGCTCTTCTACACTTTGATTCGTTCATGACCAACTTCTTTTTGGATCCTTCTCCTTGGAAAAATCTTTCGTTTAAGTGCAATTAGCTGAGGAGAGAAAAAAAATACAATATGTATTTTATGCTGGGCTAAAGGTCCACAGCTGGTCAGCTTTTCATCCTAGACACTATCAAATCTCTACCACCCAAGGTAAATACTCAGTACTGTACTTTTTTTTCTGATTATACCACAAAGGCATTTTTTACTCCAATTCATCTATTAGATGTGCACATTTTCACCAGACTTCTCAATAATCAGAATACAAGCAGAAAGTGAAAAAGTACACCATGCCTTTATTCTGATTATTTTAAAGGTAATTTGTGTATTTAAATTATCACCGGGCTACATTCTATTTTTAAAAGATCAGCACAAAGCTGGCATCTTAAAATGGTATTTAGATTCCTAACTGTACCACTGACTTGAGTATCACCTTCCAAAACCAAGTTACTAATGGAGTTTTCTAATATATCAAAAAGGCTGAAAATCAAGGGAAAGAGTCATGCAGAAGTTACAGGTGAGAAAAAAATAATAATCAAAAGCCAACCTTTCAAGAATTACACCCTCTTCATCAGACCACGGAAAGTGTTACTTAAGGCCCCAACCTGCAAAGAATTACCCATATGATTTGTTCCATTGACTCCCTCTGAGTTTAGCAGGACTAATCATGCTCAAGAAAGCCATTTTAAGCTTGCAGAAGTCAAGGGTTTTTTTCCCTTTAGTCAGGTTCAAAACCTTTTAAATTCAGTAGGAGTCTTTGCAATCAATTACTTAGGGAAGAGATTTTGATAAGGCCTTTAAGCAACTTAAGATGCCCTTCTGGACTAATTTTTCTTCCTCTTAACTTACTATACACTTGTACCAATATCTGTGTTAACTGACCAAGAATTTCAAAAACAATTACTGAATTTGAGCATCCAAATTTAGTACATTGGTGATGGACTTTACTGTCACAAGGCACCTGAGAAGGTGCCACTCTCCTTGTCCCCATATGACTCTGTTTTCAAGGAATCTCAACATGGCGACTTAAAAATTAAAGCAACCTATTCATGACTCATGTAACATCGTTACTTCTTTTATGAAGTAAAAATCCTATCTACTCTTCAAAACCTATTTAAAAATCTATCCAATGTTATCCTGAAGATTCTACAATCTGTTAAGTGTTATACATATTTGATAAGAAGACATTAACTTTACCTGTTCAGCAAAAAATGAGATGACTGTAAATAGAATAAGTGTTATTAGAACACAGTGGGTCCAGAATTTGAGCTTGTCTCTATATGCCCTCCTGGACAAAGAAAGAAGGAAACAGAAAAACAGCTTCATATATCATAAATGCAAATATTTAAAGAGTTTCTACAATACATGCAAAGAAAGTTTTTTTCCAGTTTTTAAACGGTTACTAAAAAGAGGACATAGGGTCTCTCTTCACAAAGAGCCACATAGAGAGGACAAGGGGCAACAGCTACAAGTTGGACTGGGAGAGGTTTCACCTTCATATAAGGAAATCTTTCTTACAGTCAAAACAATCATCTCTGGAGCAGTCTCCCCACAGACAGGGTAGAGTCTGCATCACTGGAAGCTTCCAAGATACGACTGCTCAGAGTTCTAGATCATGGGATCTTTCAGGTTAGAAAAGACCTCAAAGATTGAGTCTAACTGTTAAGCTAAACACTGCCAAGTCCAGGCCTAAACTACATCCCCAAATGCCACATCTACTTGTGGCAACTGTGATTTTGCAGTCACACTATATCCTTTTTGACCAAACTGCAATTCCCTCATGTGCTACAGTTATATACCTGTAGACATGATATTTGAGAGCTGGCAGGAGATTCATCAAAGTACCTTTTCCATGAAATGTTGGACCAGATGATCTTTCGAGGTCCCTGCGAACCTAGGCTGTCCTGTGATTCTGAAAATACTTTAACTTCCACCAGCATTTTCACCTGTCTTAACACACCCTGGTAGAATCATCTTTGGCTACAAACAAGACAAAATAAAGTGTCTTTTCGAAACTACAAAAAGACTTGATGGAGGGTCTCTAAAGGGAGCCAACACTGTGTTTCCTCCTCCAGCACAAATTTCTAAAGCTAAATGGGTTTGGCCCCTGCTCCCTCCACCATTAATACAGCTGGTCTTGTAGCACTACAATCACGCCTACAATCCTTCCGATTCCTTCTGGAGTTCCTCCAATGCTTTCTATTTTCTTTTTAACAGCTATTTCTCATGATTTGCTGACCAGCAACAGGTTTACTTATATTAGTCTTGTGTCATTTTTGTCACTGTATCTGTCAGTGTTTTGCTTGTCTTCTCAAGTCAACTACTCCAATTTCTTCAGTTGTTATTTATGAAATGGCAAGTGATAAGCACACACACACAAATTTCACATATTATACAAAAATGAAACACTCATATTTCTTTTCTGATTTCTATCCAGATGGTTATTGCTATGTGACAGATTGAAAAAAAATCACTTAGAAATGCAATAGTGGTTTGGGTGGGTTTTTTTTAAGTTTAAAGAAAGCTAGAATTCCTGGTTTATTTTTTAAAAAAAACCCAAAAGAACAAACCAACAGCTTTTGTTTGCAACAGGTTAGGAACAATTGATAAAATATTGATGACTACTTAAGCACTGGAAAAACCCAAATCCTGCAGACCTCATATTTTATTCAATTCAAATCTCACCACACTATTTTAACTGTTAACTCTTTCAAGACAATACTGGGGGAACACCAGTTTGTTAGTAGTATCTTAGGTAATTATATATTACTGCACTATAGTAACTTGAAAAGAACTTGTGGAACATACCATTCTTGGAGTTCATGCATGTGAAGGAAACGATTCCGATATTCTCTTGGCAGTTCAAATTGGGAAGGGATGGGAAACATCGACTCATAAAAATCTCTAAGCACTGCTTTCACTGTTTGTGCATCCTTATGATTGTGATCAATATTGTCATTTAGGCAAACAAATTTTCTAGGAAACAAGATGATATTGTTAGAATATTTCCTTGATAATATGGGAAAGGTATTGCCAAACAAATAACACAAACATAAGCCTTTAAAACAAAATTGAAACTGTATCATTTTAAAAACAGACATATTTTTTACTGTTGCATTATTTAAAATTAATTTTATTTTAATTCTAAGAGCAGCAGGATTGACAGCAAGTCAAAACCTCAGAAGAACCCAGTGACAGGCCACATTTCTAGTTATGTAATGCTGCCATCTAATGGGCACTAGAGTGTGCACCATCCCAGAGCCCACTGAACAAAGCATTACCATCTGGGTAAGGATTTTTATACTTTTGAATTATCATAAGTAAAGTCTCTTAAAAAACAAAGTCAGCTTCACTGTAGGAGGGAAACATTAAATTATTAATATTTTAATGTGCATGAATTCTTTAGAGAAAATCAACATAACCATATTAGATCACAGAAGAGAGGGCAAAGCTTGGTCTCTAAGCTTTGGTTTACTGAGAACATCATATAAATTAATCTGTCAAATCATAGACCCAAAGCTAGATTTGTATAACCGACCAAAATACAAAAAAACAACAATTTGGATACAATTTACATTAAAATCACTGTGACCAAATAAGCATGCTCCCAATAATGCCTCTTGCAGACAGCTATTTCTCATGTAAAAAACATGGAAATAAATTACTGCAAATAACTGAAACTAAAGCAGCAGCTAGTGCTAGACTGCTATGTACTCTTGGCCACTCTGACCTGGTGCTTGACAACAAAAATTCCCCTTCCCACATTTGGGCAAGGCTACGTGCTTTATTTATATTGTGAGATACAAGACCCTACATTTTCCCCGGAGGCAGAAATCATATCTGATGACATATGCCTTGTCACTGCTAACCTTTGTAAATAAGCATTTCTGGTCAGCTGTATTCTCTATAGTATGGTGTGCTCCCCCAGAGAGCAAAGTTCAGACTTCTACAGGAATCTGGAAATAAGCAGAGCTCTGGAGCTTGTCTATCAGCCCACACAGGGAATTAGCACTGAAAGGCAAGGTACTGCATCTGGCATAATTGGGAACCTTGCTCTAGACAATTACGTGCAGGCCATAATCAGCCATTCAAATTGCCACATCTGAGAAGATAAAATATGGCTCTCCAGAAACAGGCAGGCTGTATCTCCTGTATCAAGTAATACTATGCAAGGCAGCTGGTTATGGCAATCATGGCTAGACTCTAAGCATTTTGGGAGTTAACTCTGGACTATCCCTGACCTCGTCCCTTGGACTGGCAGCTCATTAGCCCTGGGAATGCAGTAGCTGTATTCCTAGAGTATATTCCTGTTTAGCTTCATGGAAAAGAGATACAGCTTACAGACAGAGATTGTTACACACAGCAAAGTACAGGACTGATGAGGATATTAACCCATTTCTAATGGAAAGACTGTTTAAATTCATCTTAAAGGAACCAAACATTGTATTTCTTTGGATATTCCAGAATTACTGCCTAGAGAATTAACCCTCACTTTGCCTTAAGGGTGTAAACCAAACATTCCTGAGAGATCAGTAAGTGAATGACACTTCTAGTTCATTCCAAGACAAGCACTAAAACCTGCTTTTAGAGACTGGTTATAATTACTTGTTTGTATGCAAGTAAAACATGGCAAAGAGAAGGAAATGGCATGCCTACATAACTGTGCCAGCTCTCCTTTGTTAACAAGTGCAGTACTGCACTGTTCTTTGCAGGAACAGGGCCCAGGTAATCGACTCCTTCTCACTTTGTGAACACTGAAGGTGAGAAACTTATGTTACTCAGGCCTCTCAGAGCCTAACAAGACTTGAAATCACGCCTACTTTTAAAAAAAACAACTTGTAGCCAGCAGATTAAGCAACAGAGAAGGAAAAGAAAGCAGCAGGATGAGCTAGAGCACTGCCTACTTTTCTTTGAAAATGGATCATTGTGGCTACTGGAATGCAGGAGTTATGTAGCCAGAAGGCACTCTTTGAAGGAATAGCAACAGATACAAACCACTTTCAGCTGTAAAATGCCTCAAGACTAGCATTTCCCTTTCTGAATAAATAACCCAGCAAAAATGTTGAGAGCAAAGTAGAAATCTACTCTTTATCCACAGATACAAATTATGCTACATCTTTACAGGTAGCTGAGATTACTCAACAGCTTTCTGTGACCAAAAGAGGAGGCTTCACTTTCCCTGGCCCAAGGTACCTGGTTCTACTTTCCTCCTTGCTCTGCCTTTTGACACTTGTCAGACCTCTTCTTGCAGCCAAACTCATTAAACTGGCAGAAAACTCTGGTTTTCTGAACACAGAAGCAAGATTCTTTCCATGTAGTAAAAGAGCTTGAAAGCACAATGAACATGCAAAACTGATTTAGTAACAAAAAAAATCCACACCTAATTGCTAGTATAAAATACCTGCATAACACAGGTAAAAAAGTTCTTCCTTTAAAATAAAATTGCCTGCAATATAAACTGTATGCCCTCTAGAATGGCAAAAATGAAACCTTCAAAAATAGCTGAAGTTTCTAAGTTTTCAAAGATGTTAGGTAAATAAAACTGTAACAAATTATTGAGATAGCCCCTGGCATAAGAGAGAGATTAGTCATCTTCAGTCAAACAGAAAAAAATCAGAAGTACTTTTGGTTCAAATTTGTGATATCCTGTAACACACAGTTTAGAAATACAATAAATTATCTTTTAAATACAAAAGAGAGCTTAAAGAGTCAAATCAGAAAATTAAAACCATCTCACAACTTCACACAAATCACAAAACAGGATACCTGGGATTTTTTCGTATGTCATCCAGCTGACCAACTACGTGAGAAACATTTGTGCGAATCATTTTGAAGGCAATTTCCTCTTCTCCCATGATTTCAAACCTTATTGTTGAAATAATAATTATACATTAATAAAACAGCCTAAAGTCTGGTTCGATAAACATCAATCTTATATTTAACATTACTGAGCAACATTTCTAACCTGACTGGCCAACCTTCGTTAAAATCTGCCATTTGCTTTCTATCGATACATTTAAGTTTTTCAGCTAATGCTCTTGCACAGAACCACTTCTCTGTAGATTTATTAGATAGGTGGTTACCTATCAATCATAGATCTGAATTCTAAGAGAAAGCATATAATTTGGCTCCAGATAAACAGTCTTACTAGTGGTAGATACCACACTTATATTTTTCACTTCACTTATCTTAATATAAGAAAGTATCCTGAAGGCTTCTTCAAGTCTCACCTGAGACCTCCTCCACATACAAAGCTCACACCACTGTCACTCCTCCATCTCACAGGAAACATTCAAGGTGGTTAAAACTAAAATGCTTTTTTTTTGTTCTTTTCTTTTTTTTAAGCTTCAGTAGACAGAAGGATGAATTATTTACAACTTCTAGGTACAGGAAGGCTGTTTCCTTCTTGATATGCTACTTGAACTGTACTCACTCTCTAGCCATCCAAACATACTCTGGCCTACTGCTGTACAACAAAAATGAGGAAATGGCTCAACATGACAGAAGTAACATGGAAGAATTTAGTCCACTAAGCAAACTATGAAAAAACCCAAATCACTCTGCACAATGAAACATACATAAGTTAACAACAGTATGTTTCTTTAGCTCCACTGTTAAAATAAGTTGAGCTAAGACTTGTTAGCACACACAAGCAATCTTGGTTTATGTGTGTATGTATCCCTTCTCCTGTGGCTTTACACCACCAAGCATCTCTTTTCACAGGACTGCCACAACATACCTGTACTTGTTTTTGTCCTTGTAAGCCTTGCGAATCCTGTCAGTCACAGGTTTGCAATTAGTCACTAGGTTTTTGGTTACTGGAGGCTGGAAGAAAACACTGTTTAGATTATGGGTTACTGAAGATTACAGAGTGTTATAAAGGTGTACTTTGTAAGAAAACTTGTATTACAGCTGGAGTGGCTTGCATACTTTACTCTCCTGGAGTCAAAAGCAATAGCTTTTTTATCAGCTGTGGAGGGGAAAAAAATACTGGTGCATAACATCACAGTTTCCTATTTTACAAATTATTTTTGGCAAAGACATTGCAACTTCATTCTTAGTAAAATACTCAAAAATTCCAACTAACTTGACAGCTGTCAGATATTTCTCTGACAAAGGCCACCAGTAAAACTGGCCAGGCAATCTTACAGAGATTTTTGGATTTTAGAGTGTTTTTTGAATATATGGGTTATAATTCAGATAAAGACTTATCAGGAAGTTCTAGTTAGAGAGGTATTGGGCTTACTGTCTTTTTGGTTTGCAGCAGAAAATTTTCTTAACAAGGATAACTTTTTAAATCCCAATTATAATAACATCCTAAATCTCAGCTTTTCTTTGCTTTTAAAGAAAATTAAGGGTTAGTAAGTAAGGAAGCAGCCTATAAAATTTCCATTTTGTAACACTTACTTAATGTACATACAACGTAATAATTTCTGTAAATAATTACCTTCTAGAACTCAAACCAGCTTTTAAAGTAAAGTAAATACATACTCAGGAAAGAAAATAAGCATCTTTTAAGATCAACGTTTCTTACCAGATTTGGATCATAATATGCTTCCTGAGTTGGAGGAATAACGTGAATCTGAGTGATGTTGGCAGGGAGAGCCTTAGAGCAATTTATTAGCATTTGTTCTAGACCCGTCAAATCCTAACAGAAAGAAAGGGGGAAAAAACCATTTAAAATCCTACTGATTTTCTCACTGACATAGTTCTAAATGTATGGGTGCACAAATGCATTTAATGTTAACTACATAACTTCCCATGCTACTGTCCACAGAAGATGACCTAATACTCAGCAGACCCCATTTCAGTAACTGCTAAGTCAGTGGGACTCTCTATGAAGTAAAGCAAATGCTCAGTACAGAGTTTAATTGAGACCAGGTAAGATATGACAATGTCATTTTCATTAAAATTAACAGGACACCTTTACTAAAAATTTCAGGACAGTACAGAGTTCCCAAATCAACACTGGCACATTAAATCCCAAACCAAGCAAACAAATGGAAGAGTTAACTGCAAGGACAGGAAGATTTTCTAATTAAGGTACAGGCCAGGAATGCACTAAAGCAGGGTTGTGTTCTGAATACGCCAATGATTTTGAGCCCTGTATCACAAACAAACTGTTTCATTGGTTTGTGTCATTTCCTCTCTGTAAAGAAAAACCAGCACACTTTCTTCTCTACCTGTATGTTTAAGAATGCAAGTCCTACAAAAACCATGTCTGTTTATGAGGTTGCTAAAAGAACAGAAGCATGTACATTATCCATACAATTTACTAGTATGACTTCCTTGCTGTCCTTTTTCTCAGTTCTTTCTTCAGGCCACAAGTTCCTCAGGGCAAGAACTATCTTTTACTATGTGCAAAAACTACAGTAGGAGCACAGCAGGATCCAACTATTGGCAGTGAACTTGGTTTTGGAGAAACTCACACTCTTTTCTTAAACTCAGACAGCACTGAGCCATTTTTCTGAAGCTGCCAGAACTCAGTTTAATCACAGACTCCACAGAAAAAACAACCAAACAATGATAATTAGAACACAAGGCCGTATTTTCCAGGTAATATTTAAAAATTGCCAAATGTTACTGATGCTACAAGCAAGGATAATATTCGACTTGTTTTATTTTAATCATTTTGGACTTTAAAACTGAAGTTGTTCTAAAAGTTAATCAGCAAGGAAAGAGTACCTGCAAACTTAATGGCAGTTCATGGATCCTGGTGGCCAGTGTGCGAATCTCTCGGTCAGACAAGATGCCTGACTGGTCTGTATCAACCTCATCAAAGATCTGAGAAATGTTCAGTGGCTGAACTGCACTCATAAGATAGTAGAAATATGAAAAAGCAAACTGCATATCTTCAGAGTGACGCACTTTGTGAAATGATGTCTTGTCAAACTCCTCAGGAAACCTAGATAAGAATGAAAACTCATTTAGCACCCTAATTTCTTGAAGAAAACATTCCTCACCTAAAAATAAATTATTATCCAGAATTTTGAAAGTGCCTCAAAAATCTTATTGTATCCCAACTCTCATGTTGTAATAAATTTCTTATTTCCTTTTCCAAAATATGATTTTTATGAGTAGCCATTAATACACTGAAAATGACTACAGCAAAGCAACAGAAAGGTAGGATTTCACACAGTTTTACATAATTCCAAGCAAAACCACACTCACATATCCTGGAGCTCTTGCATAACAGTACGGTCAATCATGTGAGGCATATGAGCAGGGACTTTACGAGATGTAAATCCAAACTTGCTGTTTAACAGCTTATTTACGTATCGAAGAGAATCAGCAAATGTATCTTTCAGCTGCCTTCTGAAGTGTTTACCTTCAGTAAAGTACGACATTTGTTTGACTAATGACTCTTCTTCCTAAAGAGCAGGACAGGCATAAATCTAGGTTATGTTACTGAGAAAGTCAGAAAACACTAGACATGCAGGAAAAATGATATTTTAGCCAGCTGCCAACTCTTTCCATATCTGAAATTGGGAAGAGAACTTTTTAATATTTTTCTTCATATTTGTTAGACCTTCCTTTAGAAAGAAATAGAAGAAACTTTTCCTTAAAGCTTTCATACTTTGAGGTAAACTACTCTATAAAAGGCTTCCTTAATATTTGTGCTCTGACCCCTCACACACACTTAGGGCCTTATTTGTCATTAGATTTATTTGTAATACTGCCTTTTTTTCAGATTATTCATCCATATTTGATAAACTGAAATCCCATGAATATAAAGATTCTTTATGCAGAATTCAATCTCAGATCAATAGAGAGAATCTTTTTAAAACATAGTCCTTTTCTATTTGAAATAGAACAAAGCAGCTGTGACCAACTGAAGGAAAATACCTTCTAGATGTTTTCACAACTGCCAAAATGCTTTGGATGGAAGCAGAGGAAATTTCCTATACATTTTCTTGACACAATCTAGATAAGCAGATTCCTTGAAATTTAACTTTTAGAATTTAATTATTTATCAATCTACCCATTTTCTGTATTTTTTAAACATAAACTGAATCCACAATTTAAAAACAAAATTTAACTTTCTGTTATAGTGCTATGTGTCTGAGCAATAGCCCTGTGACAACATACAGCAAACAAAAAATGAAATTTGACCAAGAAAAGGTAGTAGAAAGAGAACAAAAAGAGTTATTTGGCTTTGACCACTTAGCTAAAAGAGGCTCAGATCATAAACAAGTCACATTTTATGTGAAAAGTATCTTTCAAAAAAAAAAAATCCCAGCATTTGCCTCAAAGGCAAACCACATTTCAAATGTATAAATCATATTAACAATATTCCAATAAATGCAGAAAGATGCAACTATTCCAGTAAGGAATGACAATAAGATACTCACATCAAGAAGGTCTTTGAAATACTTCTTTTTCTCCCATGGCAAAAAGCCCTGGTAACTTCCAGCATAAGACTGCAATTTTCTTCCCACTAGCCCCTCCTTCATATTTGCATCCACCTGCTCATGCTCTTTTATTCCTTCCATCCCCTGTGTGTCTTCTCCAGGATCAAAATTCCCAGTATGTTTCGATTTCTGTGTTTCCCTTAATATGAGTGCATTCAACACTTTTTCTCGAGTTTCATTTTTCTTCCCCATGCTCTGGGAGGGAAGAGTGGCCTTAGGCTGTACTTTATAAATATGTTTATTTGTGCTCATTGTCACAACAGTCCCTTTTGCTCCCATAAGCCTTGAAGGAACTTCTTCCTTTGCTTTTACTCTTTTTATTTTGCCATCATTTATATCTTTATTAGGCTTCTCCCAGCTGCTCTGGTTCTTCTGATCTTCTGAATGATTATGCAAGACCTTTTTTTCCAGGCCTACAATACTCCTTGCTGTGCTTACAAAGTGGAAAGGTCTCAGGAGAGCAGCCTTGGATAGGTTATATCCTTTCTGAGTTATATCACCATTTTGTAGTTTTACGTCCAGTTTCTGCAGTTCTGATTGAACATCTTCAGGAAGAAGAGACACATTTACTGATGGGATTATCAACTCTTCAGGTACACTCTCTTTTGTGCCATTTCTACGTCTCCTGACTCTTGGAAAGCGTTTTTCTTCTGGAATATCCTCAAATATCATTTCAGCTTCTGGTACTGAAGTTACACTTTTAAAATCAGAGTCAGATTTTTGCATGGAAGTTGTGTTTTGTTTTGGTTCCTCCCTAGTATCAACTTCAACAGCTATTTGCATTTTAAACTCTTCATCATTTTTATTTAGGAATGTAAGGTTAAAATAGATCACAGTTGTGTTCATGCCACTATGCATGATTAGGTGGATAGTTTTCCATTTGTTAGCAACTGAAGCATGTCGGATAATTGGATTATCACTGTATGAACCCTCAATTCCTTTCTTGGCTATTTCACTGAAGCTGAAGTAGGGCAGACATTCACCTTTGGGAATAACATAGTAGGTCTGATTAAGCTGAAGCATCACCTTGTACATCTCTTCAAAGTGATCTGGAAAAAAACAAAAACCAAACAAGAAACAAAACAAATTTCTGTCAATTTTCAGCATAACATTTATCTTTCACTCTTTCTTTTTAACAGTAATATGCCCAGCTACAGTCACTATATTAACAGGGAGACAGCTTTGTGGAAGAACACTTACTCTAGTTTCCAGCTTCTTGCTCACTTATCTTCAGTAATGGATGAATGGAACATACTCAGATATATAATGCTACCAGATATTCCCATGCTAAAAGCCCATATAATTAATCACTCTTTCAACCTCTACCTGAAGAGCCTAAATGTCTTATTATCACGTCACTTAAAATTCTGTATCAGTCATAAGCAACTTGCCCCTAATACATTTTTGCCACATTTTAGGACAGTAACGTTACAACAGCTGGAGTTCACTGCTACAGTGCTGCATCTTGAATTGAAATTTTCAAAACTAGATAGGCTGAAAGGAACTTCTCCCTCCCACAGCAGAATACAGATTATCTGTCACCTCCTAGATGAACAAAACCTCACTGCTACCAATACAATCACCAGAAACACATTTGACCCAGCTGAAATGCAGGGGGAGCCTCTGCTCTTCCAAAAGGGAAAAATCTTCTCCTGCATATACCAGACAACACTTTACATCACTTTATTCACTCCTTGCTAATCTTTCATATCCAAATGAACTTCAGACAAGTTAATTTGTGACTGAAAGCAGCCTTTGGCAAGAGCCCAGAGCCAGACATGAACTCACACTGTCAGCATCAGAGAGGTTCTTAAAACTTCTTAACGGCTACAGGCATCATCAATTCAACTGTCCTTAGTCAGGTAAAGATGCTTGTACAGGACATCTCAGCCCAGTCTGAGAGTAATGATGAACCAGGAAAGGTCAGCCAATTCAAGAGAAGCCCCACAGGAAGTTCATCAGCAATGCTTTTTACATACCCTGGCCACAGTCACCAGCATCAAATCCACATGAGAGGACGTTGCAGGCCTGGTCACAGAATTTGTCTGCTAGCCAGGAATTAGCACAGCCTTGGTTACAGTATGAAACACCACTTATTCCTGCTCCAAACTGCCATGGTGCGCCATTGCCAATACCTCCAACTGCACCTCCACCAGCAACATAGCGATTACCCCCACTGTTACCTAGGAAAAGAGAAAAAAACAAACCCACCAGAAGTAAGAATTTCAAATAACTGAAGAAAGGCACATTAAGGCCACCATGTTACAGCTAGACTAAAGACTAAACAGTCATCAATGAAATCAAAAAGGAGCAAGTCCTGACTGGACTTCTGAGAGTTTGTGCATCCTGTAGATTTTACACTCACTGCAGAAGCTCAGGAACCAAGTGAAAAGGTTATCCAAAGTGCCAACATATTTTGTCTTAACTTCAAAAATGCAGGCAGAAAACTGATTTACTACTCTTTGTGCTTGCAGTCTTGACTTTGCAGTCTCCTAGAAAGGCATCACTTCCTCAATCCAGAAGTACCACTTTGTTTTATTTCACTGCTGTCCTGAAAACTTGATCTAGGAACAAATAGTGCAGCTTCACAATCCATTATATGGATTATGAGTCCAAGCATATAATACTGTATATTAATATATAATAATTTAAATTTCAAAACTTATTCATTCAGCTAGTCAAACTTGATATCTAAAGAAAGGTTATCCTATGCCCTATTATTTCCTGTAATTTTCCATAAAAATTTGTAGTTTGCAATAAATAAGGTTTTAATGTCTAAGTCAAGTTTTTTTTATTACTAAAGAAGGCAAATACCGCAGTTATATGAAAAAGACAAATTACAGAATTATTTCTGTAAGGAAAAACAAACAGCTCACTTTTCCTAAATTCAACATTGCTGTCTTACCGATGCAATCACCTCCATCCCAATCACATGCTGAGTTATTACAGGCTTTATCACAGTAACCATCTTTAATCCATGAGCCAGGACATCCCTCGGCACAGTTTGGCACAGGCCAAGTCAAGTACACCTGAAACAACATTAAGTCTGAGACAAGGACTGGCAAACAGAAGTCAACTGGGCTTGTTTCTTTGAATATGGAGACTTACAATAATGTCTCCCTGTGTGCAGTGCCTTAAGATTTCACAGAACTTGGCAAATAGAATTTAAACCCTATTGTCTATGAAGTAAATGTTATCCCTTTCAAAGAGAAGGAAGAACACCCAAGGCCATACAACAAAGCAGCAACAGGCAAAAATGGAAAGTAGGACTTCCCAAATCTACTTCTGCAAACCATATTCCAATTAAAATGAATATATTTTCTTTTGTCAGATAAGAAGGGTGAACTGAAACTCTAAAATAGCTCTGCAGTTCACTCATTCTCCTGATTCAAAATGTTTCTTCATTACTAACCAGTCATGAGATAAGCAGCACATGTTGAACATAATCCCTGAAGCATCTCATCCTCTCTGACTTAAATAATCCTAAGAACCAGCAGGATAAAAAAAAGTGCATATGTGTGTGTTCTTTCAACTGAGGAGCATTAAAAACCCCACACATTTTCTTTTAGACTTTATTGTTTCAAGATTTTAGCAGCACATTTTCCTACAGTAACACTTGCTGATTGGATTATCACAAACAACACTGCACCTAAGCTGACTTCATCATCATAACTGGGATGGGTGACTAAAGAACAGTACAAATGCTGTAACAATATGGTTTTGCAGTTATATGCCTCCACCCTTAGAGATTTAAAGCAACTAAAAGCCTCCTAAAATCCCCAGGTACTGAAACAGTTATTTTAATGTAGCTTAAACTATTTTTGCCCAACCCTTCTGTTTTTGTGTGCAAGTGTGCACATCTGCCTCCATAAAATGTTTAATTCATTGGTCTCTGGTGCCTTGTGTACACACTGCTTTAATAGAAAGAATAATGCATAAATCCTCAGTTTTTTCCTCCATGTCACTCTTGTAGATCAAGCTAATGGATGAAAACCCTGCTGGCAGCCAGAGTGTTTATGCATAATTATTGCTAATGTTTCTTCAGCCTGCTTTCCTTGCTTAAAACCCAGTTGTTGATAATGGGTTTGTTGAAAGACTAAATTACTTTGCATTCATAAACCTGGAACAATATGTATTATTTTAGCAAACAATTATATATATATGATTATACACAAACTGGGCAAAGATATTATGGGTGTCTAAAACAGAGGCAATTAATGGTAAACTTTGATATTAGGAACGGTTCAAATGTCATCTGACCTCAGTGTTCCCACAGAGAAGACAATTCTTGCTTGTTTAGAGTATTTCCCACAAAAAAAACCCCAAAATTGCAAGGAAGGAAGACTGGCAACTGCCAAACACCACATTAGTCTTACCAGTGCTGTGACAGGAAGTAAGAGAATTAGAGAATAACACTGAAACTGAAGTGAATCCTGACAGAGGAACCACTATAACCACCCTAACGTAGAAGTCAACATGAAAAGGTAATCCTACAAACACAGCATACATATGAATACAGAGAAGAGCCTTCCTCACCCTAAACCTTAGCCAACAGTTCTCTAGTTAAGAACAATGAACTTTAGAAATAAAAGGAGGAGTTAGTGCTCTCCCTTTCAAAGTAGCATTCCTTTGACTTTTATCAATAGAATAGAGAAATTCTACTTCTGCTAAAATATCATAATGGCTTACCTTTTGACCTTTAGAGTGACTGTAAAAATCATCAGGCCAAACATCCTTCCCAAACATAACATCATCATTGAGATAAATAAACTTCTGAGAAAGGCCACTGATACGATGAATATGACTTTCAATAGCTGGTGAACTGAAGGTAGGCAAGTGACTCACATTCTGAAATATTTCCTAAAACAAGAAAATCCCCAACAACCAAAAACTGTTTCAGTCAGGCACACAAATACTTGATACTTATCCAGTAAAAAAAATATAGCAAGTATGAGGATAGATACAAAAGAAAAAAGATATTAAAGCAAAGGAAAAAATACTTGAATATCTCTTTTTTCTCACACAAAACCATTTTCAGTTCTTCTGCCTAACTAAGAAACTGCAGCTGACTGCACACAAAATCTCAAACTTTCATACATTCCTCTTTCAGTGAGCACTGGACCAGGCTCAGAGTACACATTTATAATTCTCATAATTTCAGGCTGCACAAAATTTCTAGAAAACTGAACCTGTCAAAGCATTCAAAAAGTCAGGATTGCTCCATCTTTTGCAAGTACTTCACCGACAGACCAAGTTGAATAAGTATCTCTTTAGCACTTTTGTTGTGCAGAATTCCTATGGCATGTCCAGATGCCAAAATTACTCTTCAATTTGTAATACACTACTAGAGAATTTGGTTTCACTTATTCAGGAAGCTTGACTGATTTCTCTTCTCATTTTAAATAACATTTTGAGAATGCATAGCTACTTTTTTTGTAGCCATCCTCCTAGTTCCAGTAATTGTAATCCATCCTGTCTCAACACAAGCTTATTAGGTTATTACTGGTTCTGAGAGACTGTTTATAGATTCTGATTACATTTTCTTCTCCCTAGGTTTTTATAAATAGACTCTGTAAGGAAATTAGACATGGGAAGCCTCAATATTTGGAAGAGTGTACTAAATGCAGGGTTGATATATATTCAGCTATCTGTTCAGCCCAAATATAAGGACATCCATGATAAAACCCTGGGTGAGAGAGGGAAGAGGCTGTCACTTCTTCCAACTAAGCGCAGCCTTTTGCTGCAAGAGGATAGCTGCATTCCAAATCTAACAGGATATCTTTGCTGGTCCTTTCACAGTGGTAGTTTTGTTGGATGTTACCTGATGTGTCACTATAGTTATGCGAGGATTATCCAGGTTAAGCCAGGAAGGAATCTGCCCGTTGGTGACGATGAAAATGTGCCGTACCCACGGCGCGTGTCTCTCTATCGAGCGCAAGGAGTAGCGCAGCTCCTCGTTGTCCTCGAAGCGGCTGGCAGAAACATCCTCATCCTGCTTGGACTACAAAAAGAAAAAACCTTTTCTTAGACTTTAAATAGAACACTAAAGTTCTGATACAGCTAGGTTAAGGACAGTGTGCTTCGGCATATGGGTGCATAAGCACTTCAGGACTTAGAAATTCAGAAATAAAAAGTACATTGATAATAAATATTATTCTTATAAAGAATCATATTCTTCTAAATTATCAAGGTGAACAATACAGTGTTCTGATATCACTGGCTGAGCATTTGGTGTCATTAGGATGTCTGCTGACCATGATGAAAGAAGTTCTTGAAGAATGAAGCAGAAAAAAAACCCCTTCCTGCATTTCAAACCAGTAACATCACCTTTCAGAAATCCAGTTTGAACTACATTGCATCATGAGCTGTATATGTCACCTAATACAGATATATTAGATATGTAAATGTCACCTAATATAGATATACTGGAAGTGTCATGATGGAGCTACTCTTCAATTATCCCCTGCTCTATTATTTTAAAGAATTTAAGCAGGAGAAAATTAACAGAACTTAGCCTAATATTCATTATCAAATAGATAAATGTTTCCATATATTTTTATTAAATACAAAACAGTTCAATTAGAAACTTATCAGTTAAGTAACAAAATTAGGTTTAGGACACTGGAACATGTTTCTTTTCACTTTTATGAGAGCTTAATGACCTCTCTTAAAACCAACAAGTAAGGCTGCCTGAAAGGAACTTTCCTAAAGCTCAAATGAAACCGAAAACTCAAGGAAATAGTTGAATGTTTAACAATTACCATTTTCACTTCAGATTCTACACACTGTACATAAGTTTTCTAATATGTGCAGTAACACAGCTTTCACATTCACAAAAGAGTAACAAGTGAAAACATTTTAGCAGCACCAGCAGCCATTGGCTAGGTACCCAATCACAAAATTAACCTTAATTTCAATGGGGAAATATAAAGTTTGAGCTCAGGGTTGGTATTAACGAGGAAGAACTCCCCAAAGGCCCAGGTCACATGACACGAAGACAGACTTCAAGCTTTTCAGGAGTGGGCACACTAACCATGCCACTTCATATTTACTGTTAAAAATTAAATTCCACCAGGAGGAAAAACTTGAGGATTACAGAATATCTTATCTTGAAACAGACACCTTGTTATTTAATTTCCTCTTCTTAAACCAAACATCCTTCATTGTATCAGAAGTATTTAAAGTAAACCTCCTTTCCTTACAGACATCTGTATTTCAGGACTTCAACATTTTTGAAAGAGAAGCCATTAGCATTTGCTCAGCACAAATGATGCTGCAAAGCAAAAAATGTTTAAGAAATATATTGGGAACAAGACTGTCATGTTTGTTAAAAAAACCCTCTATATCCCCACACAAGAAGCCTGCTTATCTGCCAGTCAGAATCAGTTAAGCCTTTGAGGACTTTACAACACACAGTTTTATAAGAATACGTGCAGAGGGCAACATATTTCACTTACCAGAGAACATGAAAATTTAAATTAAGTATCACACTGTTTGATCCTTCTTTCCCATTGATTTGAGAACTGGACAGTGTTCCTGTGATGTCTTCTTACAAGCTAATAAATATTTGATTCTTAATACTTCCAAGCTTCTGGAAAAAATCCCATGTTCCTTGTCACTGACTATTAGTCTCTACTTGCAGTTTTGAAATGTTGTAGCATTTACCTGCTGTAAGAGAATTTACCCACCTGACTGACAGAGCTGAGGTCCCACAGCAAATAAGCAGGATTAAGTGTCAATTCTTTCCCATCTATAGTCATGTTCTTCTTTGCTTGCTTGCTCAGTTCTTGGAAACCCTTGGGGTTATTCAGTTGCAAGAGAGCCACACTGGCTTCTGAATAGAGCTGCAACTATATAAGCAGAGAAAATAACTCCAGCAGCACTCTTCCATCTTTTTTGTTGTGTTATTTTTACTAGAGTTACTTAGAAGAATGACTGTTAAGCACTGTTTTTAAAGACCTACAATTTCATAAAAACACAAAAAGAAGTAGCAAAATGGGAACTAAAAACATTTAAAGATACAAAACTATGCTTAGTTTTCAATTTGCAAAGTAAATGTCTCTTTACAAAATGATCCAACAGCCATAAACTTTTCATGCTTTAAACATTTCAGGAGTAAATGATGAGTAAGACCCCATCCATTCTCTGTCACTCCAATAACAAAATTAATGTTTTATCAACACTTTATTATGTGACAGAAAGAACTGTCCTTTTTTTCCCCCCATCTTAAACAACTAATGATCTTCCCAGAAAATTAGGGCACTGTCAGAAGCGTGAAACATTCAGAGTGGTTTACAGTCAGTTCAACCTACAGCTCCGAAATCTGAGATACAAAGGGCTCCAGAGCTAATCCATGTGGGTCTCCAAGTCCTTAGTGCTGGTTGCCAGTTTGCTGCTAAGGTCATTTCTTAGTTGTGGACTGTTTGATCTGTTGGCTGTTTTTATCTCCTGCCACCAGTAAGTCTGTATATCAGATCTCATAATGCACAGGATCAGGGGCTTGCACTACACACCCTAACAGCGAGTTTAGTTTACAGATCACAGGGACTCAAAGCAACTCCCTAGGAATATGGCATAACCCAATAAATGCTGTGTTTACCACAGGAAGTAAGATGAGCAGACCCAATCAAGCTAAAAGCAGGACTGCACTTTGATTTTCCAAGTGAATACATTCAACAGTCTAATTAAGAATAAACACAGTTAATCATTAATATTTATTTGATGCTATGCTTAGTTTTTTTTTTCCTTAAGGCAATATAAGACAACCACATCTACCAAATTTTCAGTGTAAATGCAATTCATAAGCTATCAAATTTCAATAATCATGTTCAAAAAAGGCAAAACCATCACAGTTCCCATCGTAACAACTCTAAGTGGTTTTAATTTTTTATTAAATTTGATCCTTTCTGCTCATTTTAAAATAACACTTGTCCCAGAGTCAGCAGCCCTTCCCTCGGCAAGACCAGCTGTTCCACTTGTGACATTTTAAAGCTGTTGATGCTTTGACTCATATGCTATTTGAGATCTTTCAATCTGACTTATGAGGCCTGTCATTAGAAAAATCTGATAAATCTCAGACCTTCCAGGGAATCATCTGAACTTATGGGTGGAAAGGATGGCTTCAGTAGCTGAATGGCTGAGGTATAGTTACGGACTGCAGGCAGCAACCTCCAAAAATATCAGCATTGAAATGCTGCAGATTGCAAAGCTGCCAGCACTGGGCATGTGCTTTATTTAGCAATACAACAGTGTCACACAGTCCCTTAGAATCCCTCTCGTAAATCATACATACAACAAACCAAAAATATTACCATGTTAGAGCTTTGAAAGCATGTGAGAACAGTTAGTTTCTCTTTAACTTGCTCCCAAACTCAGCAAAGTTAGTACCTGTACTACAAACTCCTACTTAGATTTATTACAAACACTTACCCTCCACTAACATAGTATATATGCCATCATTTTTAATATGTAATATTCCAAGCACATACAGGAAGCAGTGGAAAAACATGTTCCATTTCTCAGCATCAGAGTTTAGCTAAACCCTGCACTCAATAGATCATTTTCATTAGATCAAAGTGGGTTTTTTTTTCCAGTAATACCTTTTGAAGAAACCAGTCTTTTGCTAAGCAGGCTATCAATAAAGTTAGACTACAGTTGAAGTTATCTGGTGAAATAACTAGATTCTAATAAACTTCAAGTTCTGCTCCAAGCATTTTGTTGCTGGTTTGTGCAAAATGAAATTGTCTCCTGGCAGACTTTCTAATATCTCACAGGTATCAACCTCCTCTCTGTAGGGATGGATGCAATCACCCATTCCCTTAAAATATTACCATCCAGAGAACATCTTCATCCTGCCATAACAGGTCAGCAGATCCAAAGGTATTGTCAAAACAGAACAGAAGAACAAGAAGGTAGATGCAGAGAGTCAGTGTGACCAGGTGAGCCTCTGCTAATGCAAGTGGGCCGAGAACACACCTTGCAGGCACACACCCAGACCACCACTGGGACACATTTTTACCACACACCTGAAAACAAGACAGGAAAACTGCATTATCTCCACCAGGGAGCTTGAAATGCATTTTTCCAGCATGGAGCCAGCATGTTTCACTCCTAGCTTACTAGACTAGGAGCCAGATGAGCTCAGACACCCCATGCAGAAGTAAACACCTTCACTTCCACTTTGTCAAGGTAAGAGGCCTCAAAAGCATCTTTTTTTTCTGAGGTGGGACTTAGATTCCTAACCAGTCCTTAAATTATTATACCTTATCTTCTCAATACCAGAGCTGACTATTAAGGAAATAAGAAGCTCCCCTTTTCCCACTCCAGTGTGGATATTGGGAAAACTCATATGCCTACATAGCAAGGGAAAGGAAGCATATGCTGAAAAGTTACAAAAAACTTTACCAATATAAAACACTCCTGTCTTTACAAATGTCTCATGTAGTCTTTTTAAGATGACATAGTCAAAATTTTCTATTCTTTTTGACTATTCTGAGTCAAAACAAATGCAATGCCTTAGGGTTTTTTCTACAAAGCTTATTGCTACATCTGTGTGATCATAACACCATCTCCTGGAACCACTTGTTTGCTCCAGAAACATTGATGAGAAGCAGTAAGGATCCCAAACCCCAGATCCTCCAGTGAGGACAGAAAACACCCAACATCACTGTGCCTGCAGTTTCCCACGTGGATTTACTTCCATTAAGACATCCCTAAGTTTCTAACATAACTTGTCTATATTATGTACGTGTGTGTGCATGTGGATTAAAGCAGATTACATTTTGCAAAGAGGAAGATCTACAAGCTCTTAGTTGTCCTTGCAGCTATCAGGATATTAAATCTTGAAGGAAAAAATCAACTTTCTCCGAAAATTTTGTACACAACTCTGTACAATTTCAGTGAAAAACTGTTAACATGACAGCCTCAAAAACCCAAAAGCAAACACATCAAGTTTTTAAACAAATGCAGTTTTTAAGTTACAAGCATCTCTTTATGCTGAATAATAGTCTCCTTTAGAAATGTAGTTAGGGTTGGAAGCAGGGGGGAAGTTAAAATGAAATATTCAGTTGTTCTTCACATATAGGTCCAAGGTAAGGTCTTAGACAAACAGCTCAGCAGCCATCAGCTGCACAACCAGAGTAACACCTCCATCTAGTGGCTTTCTAACACTCCGTTAAGAACACATGGACAATAAAAAAAGCTGTCAAATATCACTTTCAATTTCATCTGTCATAACACACGACCTACAACAACAAATGTGACCAGCAGACACACTGCCCCTCAACTTTCATCTTGAAAGAAACTTCTCTATCATTACATTACAATGCAGGTCATAAGTACAAAAAAAAAAAAAAAAAAATCAGTAGACTCTTAATAGATAGAATTCACCTTGAAAATAGATCCATTATATAATGAATTTTCACATTTTAATCAGCTCTAGTTGAGCTCAGCTGCTTTACTCAGATATTTAGATTTTTAGAAGAACTAAACTAATACTTTAGTATCTGGTCTAGATGAACATGTTTTGGTCTTCCTTGGCTTTCAAAGTTATTTCAATCAAACTAAAGCAATTCAACCAAAACAGCATTATCAACATACAATACAAATGTACCAATAACTACACTCCTTCCTCTCTCACCTTTCTTCCCTTCTAACAGCAGCACTGCTCAAAGCTTTTGTTATTATTTCTTTACATGTGGTGTTGAAGTAAGACACAGCCACTTAAAGCACACATAAACCCATTAATCATCAGGAGGCATCTATGAAACAATAGTCTAGTTCAAGCTCAGGTGCAATTTTCCTCTTCTCCACAAAGCATCTCACATCACTTCAGAGATTCCAGGAATGATAAGAGAGGAATTGCTACAAATGTCAGTAGAGACTATAAATAATCAACCTATTTTTCTACTTAACTGTAGCATTAACCTAGCGTCTCCCTTTGGCAAAAAGAAGAAAACCACACTTGCCTGTGTTTACCATTACTGCCTAGCTACCATATCCACTGAAATAAGAACTGACTCTGAGCTCAGAACCTACCAAAGGCTTCTACAGAAACAACCACATCCACGCTTGATGTAAAACCCTTTATGCATGAAAATAAAACAATTCTTACCTTCACATTCATAAAGTTTCTTCATAACATATATGAACTGCTGCTATCATAAATAGAGGACTGGTTGGGAAAGAATTCACTGCTCTGACCACACAGGGTATAATAATCCTGATCTAATTGCTCTAAAGCATACACCAGGAAAAGAAACACAGACAGCAAAGATAACTGGAAAGAATATTGTGGATACCTGAGAAAAAATTGTGTTTCTACAGATAAACACAATTTACATCTGTATATATAAACTGTGTTTATATCTGCCTAACCAAATTGCAGAAGAGGAGCTCTTAGGAACAATCACAGTGGCAACATTTACACACAGATAACACATCAAGGAAAGAGGAACCATCACAAACAGATGACACATGACCAATGACAAATTAAAAAACACAGCTAAGGGTAAGGAAAAATCATATAAAAGGAAAATAGGCACAGGATGTAACTTTCATAAAGATACACATGGAGATGGGAAACATATCAAAGACACCCCAGAGATGCAGCCTTTATGTTCATCTGAACAGCAATGAACCATATGAATATCCTCTGTTATTTAACTGCTGTGACACTAGAGATGCAAAGTCAAAAGAAAATATCTATTTAAGCTTCAATAAGTGCTTAAAACCTCTCTCTATTAATCTGTTTTAGGGCATGTAGCAAGAGAGGTACAAATGTGTTTACTTTGCAACATTTTGCCATTAGCAAGGCTCCAAGTCAGCTAACGCAAGTTGAGACAAGAAAGAATTTCAGATTGCATTATGCTGGAGTGTGACCAGCCTAGGAAAGGAATTACACAAGATAATTTCTGCAACAGAGTACATGAGTTGTTAGTCCAGCCTACCAAAAGAAAAAAAAAAAAACAAAAGAAAAGGGGAAAGGACCTCATGTTCATTTGAGCACCAAGAATAAACCACAAAGTGAATTAGCCCATATTACAGGTATATATCAGACTGATGAAAACAAATTACTGCCATCCCATCACCCGGGTAACTCCTCCTCTTCCACAAACTCCTTGGCCTCAATCCTTTTCACCACACGAATCACACCTGTCTCCAGTACAAAAACCAGTGATTTTAACAAATTTCTTAAAGTTCCACCTATCCATTAAGCCTTACTGTAACTTTAACAGGTGCCCAAAGAGCAGGGGAGAACAGAAGGCACTAAATGGCAGTCACACAAGTTGTTTTCTTCTGCCTTGCAGCTGTGTCAGCTGAAGTGCAACTTGTTTAAGACCCTACAGAGCACATGACAAGAGAAATGCAGCATTCAGTGCTGTTACTGTTAAGAGAGCTAAGAGGAAAGAAAAAAAGCTAAGAAGCTACAGAAACAAAATCCTGTCACATTAAACAAGCTAGTGATCTAGAATTCTACAGCAAGAAAACAGCCTCCAGCAAATGGCTGAGAGAAACTGATAAGGCTGCCTTTTAATCAGCTGTAGGCTAGCAAATGTAATGCCCAGGAACATGCAGTCACAGAATGGACAACTGGTTTTTTGCAGGCAACTCTTTGAGTCACAATTTGCTACTCTTCACTGCTCAGGGAAGGAACACACAAAATTACCCCAGATTACTCTCAGAAATATCCTAAGTCTCCACGGTGGGTGGGATTCCATACCTGAGCCATTCCAAAAGACCAGTACAACTAAGGCACTCTTTCCTCCAGAGCCTTACCAGTTTTACTTTAGAGGCCAGGCTCTCTGGCAGTTTTGTTCGTAGCTGGTTTGTTTCTTTGAATGTAGCTGGAAATCCACTAAGAAAGGCCAGGTCTTGCATTAGTACCAAACCTGGAACTTCTTTGTCTGTAGTCTAAAAACAAGAAAACAGGTTATAAAGACCATTTTAAAGGTAGAATAATTCACATAACAATAAGGGCTGCTCTGAAAGCTTTCACTTTTTACTACATGTGAGTTATGAAAAGAGAAATGAATAGCATTCATGAAAATGAACACTATGAAAAGAGAATAGCACAGAAACTTTCTAAAAATGTACAGAATGTTTAACACATACAAAAGCTAATCAACAGACTGTCAAAGTACATACCAAGTAACCCCTCCATACTATCTGTTTGCTGTTGTCTTTTAACATTCCAGAATGGGCAGCTTCAACTAGAAGACATAAAATTGCAAATCAAAAACTTCTTCCAGTATAAAGTCACTTCTTTTCTGTATTATAGTAACTAAGAAATACTTTTGCAAATTAAAGGTATTTGAGTATTCATAATGTGAAAAGTCTTTACAAATAGTAAATAATTCTTGGTGGTAAAATAAAGAACAGTGGTTGTACTAGTGGTCAGGCACTACATATTAAACAAAATATGAAACTCGTACCTGCTCTAAGATGTTAAACACATTAATAATCTTGTTTTACAGTTGCCAATTCTTTGAACAAGGGCAGAACTTACTGCACATTATTCAAACTAGACTTCACAGCAATTAAAGGATTTCTAAAACTAATCTTCCTTAGCCTAAACCCCAGCCTCTTGAGATTATCAGTGCAACACAGATATTCAGATATCAAACCTGTTTTGCAATAGCTTTCTAAAGCATAGAACTCTAATCATCTGTAATCAGTTGTCTGGGAGGTAAGCAAACAGTATCATTAATGTCATCACCAAACAGTTTGAGGGCAAGAGAGACACTGAATGACTTGCTAAAGTCAAACAGAAAATCAGCATTGAAGTCAGTACTGGATCAAAAAAAAAACAAAAAAAAAAACCCCAAAACTAATTCACAGTAGCTTAAAAAACTTGCTCTGGAAAACTGGATGGAATCTGACAAAGAGCTTCTTACCGTCCTTAGGGCTATCAAAAACAATTACAGTCACATTGGTGGAAGGATTTTTTGGTTTTGCTACAAAGAACATATTGTTAGCAGCTTGTAAAGCAGGGTGAATGGATGGCAGGTCTTTCAGTGTGATGTTGGCAGGCAGAGCAGGATCCAGGACGAGCATGGGCACTTTGATGCAATGTGTCAGCAAACACTCCAGCTGCTTCTCACTACAGCAAAATACCAAAGGCAAATTTAACACCACAAGAAAATTGAAAATAAAAATCAATCTTGGATGCAATGGGAAAAGTTTTTGTAAAATCTGATTAACTGTAACATTTGCTGTGGTAAGGGGAAATTATTGACAAGCACACTTATTTCCCTCCAGAAGGCAAATATCTGACTGGTAGTGTTTAGTTCATTCCCATAACTGAAGTTTTTTCTGAAGTTTCCAAGATTTCCAAGTATGCCTATGGAAGAGTCCTTATAGAAAAATCTCTAAATAACAAAAGGACCAAGCTAAATGACTGGGACAGACCACTGGCAGCAGAGCCACAAGAGGACCCTCTACAGGGCCACTGGACCCTCTACAGACAATTACTTACAGTGCCACATACACAAATGGCAGGTGAAAGCAACATTGAATTTTTAATGCATACATACCTGGAGTTTTATAATTCAAAAGCATGAAAAATTTTCATACTCAGAACAAGAGCTAACCCTAAACAGTGACAGGGATATGTGTTCCAAACTCCAGAAACTGTTATCAGAAGCTCATTCTTATATGTCACAATAACAATAACATTACTTGTATTCAAAGCAAATATATTATCACGTCAGTTCTTGAAGTGACATAGGAAAGCTTGCATAGGTTATAGAAAACCACACCACTCTCCCAGCCAGCATCTGCTTTCAGCTAACAATGAGTAGAATATAACTTGTTCCGATTTACACCCAAAAATCCCAAAAACTCACCTCTTCTTTGTTGGTTCTGTTGCATTCTTTCCAAGGATTTCCCTAATACAAAGTTAAAAAAAGGATATTAAATAACACTGAATTGACAGTGTTTCTGTCAATGAGTCTAATTGCAGATTGTCAATTGAGTCAGGGACATGTTGTTAAAGCACCAGTTGCCCAGATAAAAAGCTTCCAAGGCCTTGCCATTGGCCTTACCAAGGTGATTACAGACTCACACGTGCCCTTCACTGCTCACGTGCAGTGTGGACCTCAAAAATTCAGGCTGTACTGAGAATTGTGGCAGCAGGACTCTTTCTGCTAACAGGAATTTATGGGGTTGTTATTAGGTTATTAGCTTACTTATTACTATTATTAGGTTACTTAACAAAAGTGAAAAACACTGGTAAGAAACCAGAATGAAGTGACCTGAAACTAGGTTGACTTGACTGTTTTGCCTAACATAAATATTTTGATAAGGTCTATGCAACAGCTCTTTTTATAGCAGTGCTCATTGATTTCAAAGGACATGGAAAAAATGGTCTACATGGGAGGGAACCAGGTGTCCCTGTAGACAGCAAACATGGTATAGACACCAATCTCATTCGTAAGCTTAATCTCAACTTTCCAAATCAGTGTTACAGAAAAAAAAAATGTGTTTTTTCCTTCCTGAAACAGGAATCATAGCATGAGTGATGACAAGGCTAAACCAAGTAATATTAACTATATGAGCTGCTAGGAAAATATTAGCACAAATTTGAAAGCTTTCTGGAGCAGAGACTGTGAGAGACTGTGTACGTTTAAGGTCAATGAATTTAAAGTTCTAATATTTCCAGTGTTCAGGTAACAAAACAAAAAAAAAAAAATCAACCAAGAATTTCCCTTGAGATCATACCGTCAGTTGAACCTAAACTGCAAGACATAGCATGCCAAAATTCAGATCAATCCACTAACTTGTGGACTTCTCATTATTATATAATTCTCATTATTATATAATGATAATTATTATTATTATAAAAAATACAGACTTGTCCTTCCATTTAGCATATTTACTGGCCAAAACCGATTATGTGAGCAGAGTTGCTTATCAAAAACTAAATTTGTGGTTACAAGACATAATCCAAGGTATCTGCAGCAGCCTCGGTTTGAAGGCATAGATCAGTAATTCTGCAGAACTCCATAGCACAGTCTACAATAACACATGCAGCAATACATGCCTTTGCTTCCACAGATAAGACCAACTCATATCTTTATAACATGCATAAATTATTTTCCCATTTCTCAGTTCCAGTATTTCTGAGACTAGGAATCTAACTAATTTAAAAACAAGAACTTAAGAAACATGTTTCAGATTTTATGAAGCCTATTATAAAAAGAAATACCAGGTGGCTGGGGAGAGAAAAAAGGGATGAAGAGAGGTTATATATTTGAGGAATAGTTTTATTTTTATTTACAAACTGTTATAGAAATCAATACAAACTGATATATATAACACACAGTTTTTCACATGGCATTTTACAAATTCATGACAGGACAGCCTTAATTATTACGCTTATCTTAAACAATTTTCTAATTAGACAGTACTTGACAGCTAAAAGTAGAACTGAAACAAGGTTTTGGGAATAATCAAATGAACAAGTGAGAAAATGAGCTTTCATTTTCATGTTGAGTAACATGGGAAAAATAACAACAAAGAAAACTAGTACAGCATTAGATTGCTGCTGTCAGTTAAAGGGAAAAAATATCCAAGATTATTACCTCATTATTTTCTGTTCTTCCTCCATCTGTTCCCTGACCTGTTGCAATTCTTTGATCAGTTCCACATCTGTGCCGTTCACCCAGGTGTACACCACATCAATTGGCATGGGCAAACAAAGCCTACATAATTCAAAGGAAAGCTATATGAGCTGTTTAGTATTACATTACAAGTGTTTGTGGCATCCTACAATAGCAGTTTCTGCCTAACAAGGGAAATACTTGATGTTTGGGCTGCAAACAAGACAAAGCAAAAAGACCCTCTCTAGCTATATATATCATGTCTTAATTATACACAAGCCTTTGACAAAACAGCATGGACAGCAACCAAAAGGACACAAGGTGGTTTTAACTGTTCAGTAACTAAAGGAAGTTAGTTAGAGCTAAATGTCACTCTAAATGTCACTGACTCAGACTCATGGCCTACCTCCTTCAAACCCATCAAATATTTTTCAAGTCAATACCAAGACCTGGGCACATTCTTAATTCGCCAACTACTTCAGACAAGACAGCATGAAGCATAACTTAAATCACACTTACTGCTATTTAATTGCACAGAGCCAGTAAGATCTCAGCAGGAGCAGGTCTCTATGCTAGGAATGTCTCTTAGATTATATTAACAGGGCATTTCATAAAACAACAATCTAATTTGGGTACATTAATTCAGACTCTAGACATGATAGACAAATTAATTCTTGACACAATTGAACATCCTGGAGCTCTTTCTGGAGAGCTACATACTTCCTAGCATACATAAGGCAAAAGGAAGGAGTTTGGGTACCTTTTTCCTACTTTTTTTATTATAATCTCCTCTCCAAGGCCCACAGCTTTGTGTCACCCAGGCTACCACCATGGGTGAATCTGAGTCCCGTACAGCAGGAGGACAGCCCAGTTCTTATTTTCAAAAGTTCCAGTGTCAAGCTATTTAATACCTTCCTAAACTGTAGATGGCCTAGCAAACACTGGAAAACGTCATTCTGTGACCACATGGATCTCAGCATTAGAGAGGTTGGAAGATGTTCTCTCTCCACCCACTGCATCCTTCCAAAAGCACTCAAAGAGAGACAGAGCTTACAGGCAGGTGTTCTGTCCACCTGCCCTTGCACAGCATGCCATGCAGAGAGCTTGCACCCAGCTTTGTTTTCTACTGGCTCAGACTCAACAACTGAAGCACAAAATTTATTAAAAGGTCAGCCAGTAGCTTGTCACAGCACAGTGGGCAGGAACATTTTGTACTCAATTTACCGATGTTCCTAACCAAGCTGCAACACTCAGAGGATAATGCTGGGGCATTCTGAGACAATTTGAACATCTCAGCATCACCACCTAGCACCTTCCCTAGCATCACCACCCAGACAGTCTCTCACATCTGCAGGATGCTACCCTTCTATCCAAAAAAGTCAATTTACTGAATCCAATACCCTTCTATTCAATTATTCACTTTTTTCTCTAAGAGATAACTTCCAGTTCATTTATAAGGTATGTTTTGAACTAAAACATCCTCTAGAAGAATAGAAATTCAATGGCAGGAGCTCTTCCAGCTTTTCTGCATTTGTTGTGATCAGTTAAATTACTGGTTTGACAGTCCCTGGAATGCTACAGCTCAGAAAGGAGTGTTTTAGGTGCAAGCACCTGACTCAAGTCAGCAGATTTAAAAAATTCCCAACCTTCAGCCTTCTGGGCAAAGTGCAGAGCTCATTCAGGCAGGCTTCACTGAAGAACAGAGTATGTCCAAAAGAAATCCAGCTCTATGGTATGAGGCACTTTTGACTTCTGTGAAGCCTCTCCCCACTTTAGCATATTCTAAAAGTGTGTCTCTATGCTGTAGCACATATACCTATGTAATTTCCTACATTATGTTACATACCGCCAAAATCTAGTAAATTTCACAGAGGAAAAGCATTTTTGGTCAGATGCAGGCATGTCAATTCAATCAACCCTGGCATGGTGAGATCATGCTTCATTACCAATGGCAAGAGAAACAGACCAGTAATAAAAAAAGGTGAATTGTTTGCAGATCCACTAGGCTAATTGCTTAAAATTTATCCAAATACTCAGTAAATTTCCTTAATGCACCTTTACAGCACACACTGTTTCAGAAAGTACTATTTATCAAACATAATAATAAAAAACAGATATCCCAAGTCAATTTGTTGTTTCCAACTAACACTGTACAAACTTAAGCTAGCACTGTTAAGCCTGTACCTTTCTGGACTTGGTCAAAGTTTTCTGGATGGTTTCATGGCTTCCTAAAGTACACTGGGAGCTTATAATTTCAGAAGTATGTGTAGCAATTACATATCCTCTGAACAGAGAGAGACATGGTTTTTCCAGGAAAATCTTGAGAAGCTGTGTAGAAGCTGTGGGAAACTTAGAGGAAAGAATTCAAACAGTTATTATCTCTTTTTCTGTAATCATTGTTTATATATATAGTTCTCCAGAGTGTGCTATTCATAGCTCACCAATTGTGTGAGAGAAGATTCCTAAAGGCCAGTGAAGCCTTAAGTCCACGATTGATTCTATAAGAACTGTAGGTTTCTAATAATAAAGTCTTTTCATGCCTTCTGATGATAGAGTCTCCGTATCACCTTTGGCTGTCCCTGATATCCCTTCAGTGATAATTTGTGACCCCAAGTGTGTTACATCAATCATCTCTTCATAGAGTCACATAATAAGTATGTATTGGAATTTTGCTGTAAAAGGGTTTAAAATTAAAAGGAACAGATACTACACTTCAGTAGTACTGTTCTCAAACACTATTTTAACATTCAGAGTTTTTTGCAGATTGTTGAAGTTCAGAGAAGCTCAAAAACTCTCTCTCAAATTCTGTAGCTGTGTTTCCTTCATATGGATTCATACATTTTGGCTTGATCAAAAACAGCAGTCTGGCAAACAGGTTAAGCCTAAGGTGACCTGAGTTAATTTACTATTTACAGCCATCCTTCTAATCAGCTGTTTCCCCTCTGTGACATGACTAGCTTAATAACAGATGTGACTCAAAGGTACAATTTGATTCCAAGTGGGAATTATCTTAACACCTTTCTACAGAAAATCATTGCTTTGGAAAACTCCTTGGAGACTCCCAAACAATTCATTGAGGTTTTTACATTTTTCTCTTTACAAAGTGTATCCATTTTCACTTGCAAGTCTAAAAACACCCATAGGTTCCTGCTTGAAGACAAAACCAGACCCACCAGACAGGACAGGGTACAGTTCCTGGCAGGAACTTCTCATACCCACGATGTGTTTACATAAGAGAACCATCATCACAGCTGAGATTGTGGGTTGAAGACAAACTTTTGCCTCAACATCCACTCTTGCTGAAGGAGTACAGCAGATTTTGGATGTCTCCCAAGCCACCATATGGTGATCTCCAACCTTGCTGAGCCTCTTTGTGAACAGTAGAAGTCTAAGATGCTCATAGTAAACCTCCCAGCCCTCCTGCCTGCTCCAGCTCTGTAATGATGCACTTACAGTAACTCAGCTGTTCCACTGCTATTCCTGCTCCCTGATTTGTACATCTTTTCCTCTCTTCAGCCTCTCTCAGCTCAGTTAATGGCTAGTCGACCACTGACAGCTCTCATTTGCTGCACCATACTGAAATCAGGCTGCACATTTTAAAAGTTGGCAATTATTCCTTCACATCTTTTCATACATATTTTTGAGTTTTAAACAAGATATCCTGCAATAGCAAAGTTACACTTACTGTAAACTATACTTATTATACCATTTGAAAGTAGAGTAATAAAATGCAGTCCTCATCCAAAACATTAATGTAGGGAACTCCATTATTTAGTTTCCTTTTCTCCCTTTTTATTTTCATATAAAAATTTAGTCTTCAAAAATAGCTTTGGACAAAGTGCCTTGGTAAAAAGCCCTGGAATTTCTAGTGCATTCTCTCAAGCTGTGTAAGAGCCTGAGCAAAAGAAGCAAGTTTAAGGTGCCACAGTTGGGATGCCAAGGGTTTGCAACTGGAAGGAAAAACAACCAAAAGCTATTGCTAAACTCCAAGGCAAAACCAGAAGTCTGCCTTGGTGTGGTAGAGAACAGTGTTACTAATGATGTAATTGTTTTTGTGTGATGAGCTTTTTGAGTTTATCATCATAAGGAGCTTGCCCATACACACAAATTTGTCTACAATTCACAGTGAGTTTTTTTCAGAACAGAATTTTACCTGCAAGGCTCCTAGAGAACAACACAACTCAAATTCAATTGAAGGCCCATTAATATTTCCCAAAGGCCATGCAGCTTTTACTTTCCACAAAGCAGTACACCTGCTTAATTTTCTAACCAACAAGCCTCCTGTTCTCCAATTGAGTATTTTTCTCTAGCACTAAAATAGGAACTGATTAAAATCCAACTAGACAAGCTAGATTCAATCTGGAAGCCCTCATTTTATGTGTAACTCTGTATGTTGCATTGACACCAGCCTAAAAAACTCCACCAAACCAACACTGATGCAAGTGCCTGCTGCAAGACAGGGTCCATTACTGCATTTGTGAAGTTCCATAATAAAAATTAATTGAACCCCTGACAAGGGACATTAAAAGTTAACAAATGCCTGAAAGTACTGTTTCCACAAAGACTTCTGGTTAGTATGAGTTTTTAAAGAAAGTTGGTAGCTGCACACAAATATCACAGCAAACTTCCCTGTTACTCCTGACATAAGATTGTTAAAGGCATATTGGTGAACTGGAATAATTTAAGCATCCATCATAAAAACCTTAAGCTTTTGCTCAGGCAGCCTCACCTGTTCCTCACCAGGCACTGGATGTTTTACTCACAATCCTCAGAAACAAATGCTAGCAAAGGAGTGCTTTCACAACCACAGTGAAGTAAGGAAACACTGCAGAAATGGGAAGTGACTATATCTACACCACAACAGTAAGATTTGTGATTTTGTTTTGGGAAAAGTCAATGGTTTTATAAAAACACTGCAGTTAATTATCACAAAGTCTGGGATTTTAGTAGTGAGAGGACCAAACTGCCATGTTTCACTTCAGTGCTGCTAAAACATGTACACATTAAGCTATTCATCCATATGAGCTGCATCACTCTGCTTTTATCTGTCATCCTTTGGAAAATGGGGGAGAGGAGTAGGAGAAGCGACTACAAAAGTTCCCAGTATTCACCAGCACCATGCAATGAATTTTACAGAGTTATCTCACACCAACTAAAGCGTGACAAATTGATCTGATCATTTCTACCGTTCCACGACGCAACAAACCTCAAGGCAGATTAAAGCTTCTGCTTTCGGGGTTAGCTTTTATCCCAGTCAAGTATATCAATATTAATAGTCAGGTGATACCTGCTAAGTAGCTTTCTTCCACCTACCAACTCACAGTACACTTACTCCCTGAGCAACATACCCCATGGCTATTCAGACAAGAATGATGAAACCACAGGAAGTCATGCAGCAGTCAACACAACTGAAATAAATGACCCATATGACTTGGTTTCCAACTTGCTGTGAGAGATTCTCCCATCCAGTCAGCTTTTAAAAGCATCTTACTAGCTTTGTGACTTCTCTGCTAAATAATGATTCTCATAAGACATCCCAGAAAACATAATGTAATTTAAAAATAACTTCTAGAAACACTGAATATTGAAAGGTTAAGCACACAGGAACAGTACTTATGTTTTCCTATCTTAACTTGGAAAATATGTCATGGCTTCCCTTCATTGTTAGCATTATCATAATTTTGATGTTTCATTAGAGAGTGGATGAATTAAATACATTGAAAATGTATATGTCTTATATGACTAGACCTCTCAAAAGTCAATCTTCCAAACTGGGAGATTATGCATTAACTAAACACTCACTAAGTTTAAAATTTGTTGCAGATTTAGAGCCCATATAGTAAGGTTCTACTCAACAGTATGTTGCTTCAACTAATCTATTTTATTTTAATATTTAATTAGAAAGTGAAATGTGCAATAGTGTCAAGTGCAGGTGAAACTCACCTATTCTGAAATGATTTGCCAGCGACGTTGTCTCTGTATGAATCAAACATAACATGATACTGGTCTCTACTCCACTCCAACACAACCTGCAAAGAAAAAAAACCAAAACCACCTGATGTCACCACCTGTAAGACACATAATTTTCACCTTTTGAAATGTTTACCCATAACTCATTTCACTCAAATCGATCTATGCATTCATGAACAACTGAGCAGACCACAATCCCAACTAAACAATGACACTGAGGCAGCAATCAGACCCAGAATTGAAGAGCATAGTTAATTTAAGCAGTCTATGCTTTTCTCTGCAACAAAGGATTTCATGACTTACGTATACTCTTTTTAAACTACTTTTTATTTAGGTCACCTCCCCCTTGTTCCTCAGCATCTAAAAATTCAGGAATGCTTTCCCAAAACTGAGACCTAAATCAAATACACTTGGATAAAAGCAGGAAATCCCTAATGCACACACACCCCTGCACAATTTTGTTCATCCTTTTCTATTCTCATACAGGATACACTGAAGTATACACATCTCCAAAATCTGAGCTTTGCAAACAAACAGCCAGGGAAAAAACCCACAATTTTTCAACAATAAAAGTGCTTTTCAACAATAAATATGCTTTGACACAAAAGAAATCCAGTTATTTTGAGACAGAAGTAATATAAAACATATATGCTCTCCTCTGAGATAAACTTGACATCTTTTACAGTGTAAGTCCAACCTTGAAAACTACAGTGGCATTTTGTGCTGTTTTAGAGTTGAAGGCACGCTGGCTGAATTTACTGGGTTAAGTACATATTTTACTGGGATAAGTACATATTTCTGTGTACTGGAGAGTGAAAAAAACCCAAAACAAACAAATGAAAACAACAAAACAAAAAGAAAGAAAACCAGGAAAGCATAGTACTTATAGTACTTTACACCACTCTCCCTAGATTTAAATGTTATTATCGCTTATTTCTTGTATTGTGGGAACTATGAAATATACCATTTCTCTAAGGTCACCTTCAAAATCATAAACAAACTGTCCTCTCTCTAAAGAAGTCACACATTCCTCTACCCTCACTGCCACTAAAGCAAATTCAAGCTTTCCCCAAAGCAGGGAAACCCCACCATGTGCCTGGGTGACAAGAGCACACATGAAATTCCTGCCAGAGCTGCAAATGGTCTCTTTGTAACCCAGATCACATCAGCACACGCCATTCCACTCACAGAGGACACAGATTGCCCAGGTAGGCATAAAAATCTCCTCCCTAAACACCAAGGTCATGAATTGTCTTAAAAACACACACTATTACACTTTCTTAATGCACAAGTCATTAAGTCCTTCTGCCAAATGCCAGGTTTAACACAGTGCACATTGGAAGTTCATATCCACGTGGAAACATTTGCTCCTACTGATAATGACACACGGACACATTGTGACTGATCTGTGTCTGAAGAAATACAGAAGTATTTGAGTAAGAATATATGAATAATATGTCTCTCCAGAAGGACAGCATTAACCATTCCAGCCTTTTTCTTTGTCTTTTGCACACCTATAGCCAAATAGAAGTGGACACATCTCCCAAGAACACATGAAGGACAAAGTTAAAAACTCTTCCTACCAGACACGTTCTTCCCCTGCAACTGTTTCCTCCTGACACATTATGTATGCATCCTGCAATAATACCTAGAGGCTGTTTTGCTTCTACTTTACATACTGGAATTCCAAAACCACCAGGGGAACATTCAGAAGGGGAGAAACATCACCTATTAGGAGATACTGTATCAGACATAACAGTGTCTCTGGCATGTTCTGGTTATAAAGCATTTTACAAAGCAGAGCCACCTGAGGAAGGATGGCCAAGAAGGGTTTATAACCAAGCTGCCCTGTATGTTTTTGCAGAAAAATTTCTCACTGATGTTCAATACCCTAGTATTTTACTGAGCTCAAGGCTTTCCTTCAAATGAAGCTAATTTGCAGCTTCCAGCTGTGAGAACGTTACTAATCTAAAATTATTTGCCCTAACCACCCATTTTTACTCCATCAGTAATACTGGTATTAGCACGAACCTAAGAAATCAGACCTAATTTTGCCTTCTAGAACAAAAAAAAAAAAAAAAAAAAAAAAAAAAAAAAAAAAAAAAAAGCTGGCTTTGGGGGTGGGGGAAAAGCAGAACTGCAAAAGCTGTTCAGACACCAGGGTCTGGTAAGTGCTGCCTCACGCTGCTTTTTTATTGCTTGAGTTTCCCGCAGATGGCTAAAAGTGGTTAAGCTGTTCATTTCTAGCAAGATTTCTTGGTTTCATTTTCCAAACAGCTTTATAGTTTTTAATTAGTTGCTGCCTTGCAGATTCTGTACTGGAGAAGAGCAGCATTTCCCATTCCCATGACAGTCACCAATGGAGGTCTAACGGGGTTCATTCTCACAAGCCTTGTCTCTCCTAAGTCACAGAACTACCACTGTTTATAAAGTACAAAGGCAAAAAGCAAGATCCATGCAAACATCTCTCCCAGGCTTATCTACCACCCTTAGAAAGAAAAAACAAAAATTGCAGGTGTTTCGTTGGTGTTTTTAGCTGTTAAAAAAAAAAAAAATAAAAAAAAATAAAAAAAACCCAACACATTACTGGTCACTTTTCTTTTTTTCTTCATATATAATTTGGAAAATCTACTCCTACATGAATCTTCCAGTTCTTTCTCTTACTCTCTAAATTGTATCTAAGCTTTCCAAGTAGCTTTTAAAGGGCTGGAAACAGCAAACTAAGATTTAGCAGGAAAATCTGAGCAGTGATTTCGACTGATTCTTACCAAAATCAGCCATAATTTGGACAACTGCTGAAATACTTTTTAAAACCTCAGAGTTCTATGATATCCTAAAGTTGTGGTTTAAGTCCCCATTCTGAAGAAATGCAAAACTCTGTCAGTTTCACAGCAGCACAAAAACTACACCAATCCAAGCTGATACTCATGTACCAACAAGTGCCTATGAGTGCTTTACAACTACTTAATTTGCTGATGCCTTTGAAGTGTTTCAGGAACTTGTGGTCTCCCCAAGACAGCAGAGATTAGGACTTTGTGCGAAGATGAGCTAGTACACAAAGTTTTGACCGTGGTACACGCAAGAGTTTCAGATCATACTCTTTATGGCTCTTTTTTTTTTCTTTCCTGTATCTGAAAGAGCTGATCAAATTAAAACAGAGAAGGGAAAAAAGAACCAAAACCAACTTAGGAATCACGAAATTCCAGTCTGTTTGTATTGAACATTGCCATCCTTTCAGACTGACAAAAATAGTTGATTTCCCTGATTCCTCACTATATTAACAAACACTGTGCTCAAGTAGGATTAATCTTCTCATCTGCACATCCCTTCAGTGATGACTTTCCAAATCGACAGGACAACGTGAAATGAAGATTTACACATCCAACACCACCGTGTAAAATCACATCTAGAAGAAGTGCAATTACATTGCATCATTTACAAAACAATGCGAGCGAACTAAGTAGCAAGCAGCGAGCCGAGCAGACTCGAGGATACATTTAACTCCTTAAACCCCGCAGAGGGGAAAGGTTCTGTCACTCCCAGTCGACACGCGGAGGTGACATCCAGCACAGGCTTTCACAGACTGGAACAAAAACACAGCGCTAATAAGTCACCTGACGAGGGAAGTGGAGAAGAATTGCACAAGAGCAGCGGCTGTCCGAGCACGCAGGGCTGTGTCACCTGTCAGACCCCAGCTCTCCCCGAGGGCACACCCGGGCGCTGCGGGCAGAGCCAGCCCGGCCCCGCGGGCACGGCGGGCCTCGCCCCGCACAGCCGGACGGGGCACACGGCCAAGGGCGGGACTTGTCACCGCCAGGCGCCCAAGAGGGACCCCGCTGCTCGCGGGACAACGCGGCTACCCCGAGGGAACACAGCCCCACCTCCCCCCGGGGCCGTGCAGCCGCGGCGCTGCGCCTGTCCCGCCGGCACCGCGCGGCTCGGCGCCGAGGGAGGCAGGCAGGGCAAGGGGGGCAGCCACGCCGCGCCGGCGCGGCGCCGTACTGACCTCCCCGAACTGCAGGGCGGAGACGATCATGAGGACGAGGCCCCCGAGGCAGAGGCAGGGCCCATACCTGTGCGACAGGCAGGTATAGGTCTGGCGCTGCAGGAGCTTTAGCAGCATGGCCCGCCGGCGGCCGCCGCCCCGCACGGCCCGGCCCGGCCCCGCTCCCCGCGCTGCCTGCGCCGGGCGGGGCCGCCGGCCCAGCGCCCGCCCCGCTTCCGGCAGCGCCCGGCGCCGCCTGGCGGTGGCGGAGGGAGCGGCGCCGCCGCCCTCACGGAGGCGGCGGGTCGGCCCTGCCGCGCTGAGGGCGTGCGGGCAGCGCGCTGGTGGAGGCGGCCCAGCTGCGCGCTGAGATTTAATTTAAGCGCTCCGTGCGTGTTGTGGCACGGGGATGGGTGGGTGGAATGGGAATCAGCAAGCTAGAGAGGGTTACTGATTGAGTTCTTCAAGAACAGCTCTTGAGGAAGAACATAACAGGAAATTAGTTAGCGATCCATAGCTGACAGCTACTCTCTGGCAGCTGACGCTCTGGATTCTGCCATGAAGTCCAGCCACCTGCGTGGCACGGCCGCTGTTGCCATCGAGGGCAGAGGCACCGAATGGTAGCACACATCCCTGTACTCTATCCTGCATCCAAAGGTCTTCTGAGTATTTCTTAAAACTCCCTGCAGTGACTTTTCAGAGTCACAACCATCGTCCTTGTGAGCCTCTGTTTCCTGTGGGAAACAGCAATGCCTGACCCTTTCCACAACTTTGCCCCAATATTGGGACAATGGTACTCTGAGAGGACTACGCATGGTTGTACTTTAAGAAATGTCCAACAGGGCACGGCTCTTTGGCAAGTCTCTCTCAAGCCACTGAGCCCTCCTCCTATTTACTTTTTAGTGTCACAGCATTTGTCTGTCTCCGGGGTGAGAGGAAAGCTAATGTCCTCACAAATAATTTGATGGGTGAAGGGGTGGGTGTTCATGTCTTTGGAATGGGGCTCAATGTCCCTCCTGACTTAGGGCAGCTTTGCTGCAGAGCCCAGACAGCTTGGCTCCTGGAACAGACAAGGGTCTGCACAAACCCGAGTTTCTGAACTTTGGGGTAAAATAGTAGGTTCAAGGGGGAATACATGGTAGGCGGTTCTGGAAGGCTGTGCCTCAGCCAGTGGGGAGAGGAAGAGGGCAACATGCAGCCGGGAGTTTAGGATAAAAGGAGGCTGTGCCCTGGGAAACCTCGGGAGAGCAAATCCCATGGCTGTGTGCCCCATGCTGTGTGGATTCTTTATTCAAATAAACTTGCTGGACTCCTCTGTCTCTTTTTTGGACATAAACCTCTGGAATTTTTGGATTTTCCTGACAATGGGCCATAGGGCAGGGTGATGAATTCACCAGGGGTTACCTGAAGAGCCTCAGAACCCACCTCCTGGTGCTGTGTTCCTCCTCCTCTTGGTGTGTTATCAGCCTGATAATTCTGATTTGGCCCTTTGTGATAACCCAGCCTTCCAGTCTTGGTACACAGAAGACTCTAAACTTTTCTCTCCTTCGCCTTTTCACCCACGTGCCAAAGTAATATCCTAGGGGAATATAATCTTTGCATATTCCCTCACCTGCCCCTCCTGCTCAAGCACTGTGCTATTATTATTAAACTGTTATTACTCAGCTATTATTACTGCCTAGCAGCGCCTCTTTACCACCGCCTACAGCACTGTGCCAGCAGTACCAGTGACAGCCTGGTATTCTGAGTCAGCAGACTGAGGTTTTCATTGAGAACTGAGGCATAGCACATATGCAGATTATGAGAAAAAACCCTATTTCTGGTCAAAAAAATCTGTTTCGGGTCAACAATCCAGTGTAAATGCAGAAATGAAACTGACTGTGCTGAAAAGGTGAAGATGAGCGATATATTACCAATG
Organism: Passer domesticus; assembly: GCF_036417665.1. Taxonomy (NCBI): domain Eukaryota; kingdom Metazoa; phylum Chordata; class Aves; order Passeriformes; family Passeridae; genus Passer; species Passer domesticus. The sequence continues at coordinate 72,901,847 of NC_087478.1, forward strand.
TAAAGCAGAAGACCAGTCAGGGGAAGCTGAATTTCTTCTCACTTCAGTGAGAAGATGCATTTATACAGATTAATAAATACTTCCATATGATACCAGTGTGATAAAACCATTAAAATTCACATAATCTTTAAATTATTTTTAAAAGTGTCAGACAATACATACCATTAGGCACAGAGATATAAAAAGGCGCTGAACAAATCATGATGGCACTATATCTGTCCTTTCTTGCAGAATACTTATATTCAAGGAATATATATTTAAACTGAAATTGGTGCATGAAAAGGAACAACCAGATCCTCCTTTCTAAAGAGACATTAAAAGGTTTTGACTTGCTCACATCAAAGAAATGGAGATCAGAAGTTACTTAAACTAAATGCAATACTGTCACAAGGTTAAAACAAAACACAGGAAAACCCAAAGCAAACAAAACAAAACAGAAAAAGGAGACAAAACCATGTTCTGGAATATATTTCAAACAGGAATAGCAGGAATACCTATCAGGCCTTGAGAGACAGCCTAACCAGCTTGTGACAGGAAACAGGGCTCTATATTCCAGATGTTCCCCTATATTCCATTTCGCCATGAAGTCATAGTCTCTTCCCTTCTTCTGTCCATCAAAGTTTTAATTATTCCAGATGAGGTTGATGATGAATGAGGTTATTTGATCTGGAGACGAGGAGGCTCAGGAGGGACCTCATTGCTCTCTGAAAGGATGTTGTAGTGAGTGGAGAGTTGACCTCTTCTGCCATGTCTCAAGTGAAAGGATGAGAGGAAATGGTCTCAAGATGTGCCAGGGAATGTTTAGATTAGGTATTAGGAGAAAAAAAAAAGTCACTGAATAACTGGTCAGGCACTGGAAAAAGTTGGGAGATGTTAGGGTCACTGTCTCTGGAAGTCTTCAAGAGGCATCTGGATGTGGCACTTGGGGATGCATTTTAGGGGTGATTATGGTGGGTTGGTGGTTGAACTGGGTGATTTTTAAGGTCTCTTGCAACCTTGATGATTCTGTGATTCTGTGAAACGCGTGGAATAGGGATGAAAACAAGGCCACCCTCAGCTTGCTAATTAATGCCAAGCTATTAAGGTACACGTGCCAGATGCAGGCTCAAATACCTTTTGAGACAATCTGTCGAAGTTGCTGGGATTATTCTATGTCTCTCACTAGAAATTATTTCCAAGCTTAAAACCAGAAACCAGCTCAGGGCCTTGTATACCTTTGCAGCTCTCTTTGTGAGCATGTGTCAGAAAGGAGCAGGGTTTAGGACAAATTCTTCTGTTTTCACATTTTATCTAGTAGTGCACCACTTGTGGAGTTCTCCAGGTGAGAACTTTATAATTGTATCCAAGAACAGAATACTTAACTTTCTCCATTTCTCCATTTCTCCCAGCCATTGGAGATGCAAATGAACACAGATATTCTGCTAGGAGCAATAAATTCCACTAGATGTCAGCGTATGTAAAAATTAGGCGCTGCCGTTATAATCCAACATATACTTAAGGGCCTTGCCAAGTCGTTATCCATGTTATCCACTGGGCTCTTGGAATGATCTGCTTGACTGTTCTTGTATTTGTATTAACTCAAAGATGCACATAGCAGCACTTAACACAAAGGCATGCCTCCTGTGGATTATGATGTAATCTAAATAAGCAGTCAAATACTTATAAACACAGTTGATCTTGATTTTCTGCAAGTTGCCTTCACCAATATTTTTTATCTCTTAGCTCTTAGAAAACTGAATTTTTGATATTTTTCTTACTACAATTAGACAGAAAACTGAAATTTTGATGTATTTTTTACTACAATTAGACCTTTCTAAGAAGGGGTAGAAGCTACTTTGAAAAGGAAAGTGATATTTACTTTCTTTTAACAGGAACGGAGATTCTGTAATCCTCAGAATCTTGAGGAAGGCAGAATTTCTTACTGGACATGGTAAACTTGTCCAGTAGTAGCTCTTTCCAGGTATTTTGTGTTCTCATTTGCTGGGAAAGGAGAAGAGTAGGAGCTAAACATCCAAGGTAACAGTGTAATTATCTTTGGTTGAGGCAAAAGACCAGAAATAATCAACTGGGCATCTCAAGCTTTTCTGTTAGCCAAGAATATTATTTCCTGGCCATTTCATGAATCTTGCTCTAAAGAAAAGAGAATTAGCATCAACATAGGTTTCCTGTATTTATCTCTGTATGGTGTCTTTAACAAACATGAATTAAACTTGTAGCACTTCTGTGAGGCAAAAATTACTGACCACAAATGTAGAGACAAAATTCAGCAAGTTTGATGTCTGTTCCACTTGAAATATGAATTTTCACAATACAGGAGATAACTCATAATACTCGGAAGGCTCAGCAGTTCACTCTTAGGGATTTTGGTTTCATTTAGGAGTGCTCTGAACTTCTGAGCATTCAGAGGTGTCTCAAGTCAGGCAAGTAAAAGTTCAGAATAGAGGGGTAGTGGGACTTGCCTGTGGAGAGTTTGTCACTACTTTGAAGAGATGAATAAGCACACTCTATGGAAAGGAACTGGGAGATAATAGGGCATTCTAGGACTTCTCTCCCTGCCACTCCACCCTCCCAAAAAAACCATAATATCTATGCTTCTGAAATTTAAAGCAGTAGCCTTAGGCATTCTGGAATTAATAACTTGGTATGGCACTGTGAATTTGGTAGTACCACTATCCATCAAATACAATAATTAAATCACATTAGTCACTCAGAACACAAAAGAGTAAAAGATGGTGACTGAGCAGGGTTCTGTCCTTCAACACATAATCTCATTTTGACTCACCATTTATAGAGCTCTTAGGCTTTGGTGAGACTCAATGCCACTGACATTACCTCTAAAACAGAGGTTGGATACAAGTGATAGATTTCTGAGAGGCACTGCTAGACCTCTCTGCTGTATCTTGTAATGGATTATCTCTTAATCGTAATTTTAGACTCATGAGCAACTGCATTCCAATTATATGTAGCTAGTGAGAGTTTTCACTTAGTACTGAAAAAGTGGAGATTTTAAAATTGTGCTCAGTATTTCAGTACTTTTGAAAACCCTCAGATGTTCAGCTCCCAACCCTCTGGATGCATATGCAAGGAACATTTATGACTTTTTACTTGAAAATTCTCTTCATAGAATATGGAATCTTTTTTTTTTTTTCATATCCATTTCTCTACTGTACCCATTTCTCTACTGAAAAAAAAATCTCTAAAACATCAGTCAGTTCCTACCCTTTTCAGTTCTTTTTTATTTGTGCAGATAATGGGAAGAATGTTTAAAATAATCTGAAGAGCATGGCTGGTAAAAATGAGGTATAACTAAAGAGAATACAGTAGTATCTCAGAAATAGATGAAAAAGCTGTGCCTAGAGAGCAAAGGACTGGAAAAATGCCATTTGAAAAATCTCTAAAAGTGAGCATCTAGATGAAGCTGAGGCAGCATGTGCACCTGGCAGCAAAATCAGATTTTCTAAGCATAATATTCGCCAACATTTTACTCTGAAATATCTGTTATTTCCTGCACACTTCAAGCTAAAATAATAAATGCTTGCAGAAAGCCAGAAGAAACCTTTTGAAACTATGCAGAATCTGGCATTTGCTTTTGGTTTTGGTTGGTTTGGGGTTATTGTTGTTTTTGTTGGGGTGTTAGGCTTTTTGTCCTTGGTTTTCTTTATAGCAAGCCCTTGCTTTTTAAAGAGATATGCTCTTAGCAATGGTAAACTAAAATTTAAATAGACAGTAGCTTTCAAACCAGATCATATCTGTAGGTCTGTTTCCAAAGTGCCTAATGAAGTAGATGAAATATCCTGGAAAATCTCCCCAGGCCATGATTTAATGTATTTTATATATATTAATAAGTATATGAATGAAATCTTATTTTATAAATACTAAATTTCATCATTCTTTTTGAAAATATCCAGTTGGCGTTCATTATCCTTGATATTTAACTATCATTTTAACTAGAGTAGAATAGAAGAGGGTAGAATAGAATTTCTCACAGTGGTCTGCTTCTGTGAAATGTCTGATTATTCTAAAGGTTAAAAAGGTGTTATTTTTTTTTTACTTTCACACTGGAAACACAGAGCCTTTAGTATACTGATGGCATTGTTACATCATACTGATGGAATTTATGTTTCTTTTGTTAATCCTGCCAGGTTGCAGTGGGACAGAGAAGAGACTGTATAGTTTTGGTGGTTGAAATGGGCAGGATACTCTTTTAAATCCTCTCAGCAGCACACAGCAGAAAATAGTGGAGGTGCTTTTAGTGATTTACAGTGGTCAGTAGGATTTTGTGGCTGTGTCAAAAAACCTGCACCTTTTACATCACAGTAGTGAGAAGGAGACAGAACATTAGAAGAGCATCTAATTTTGGTTAGTTAGCTCTCCATCATTTGGTATGGATGACAGCATCTGACAGAAGGATCGAAAAGATAAAAGGACCTCTTTAGGATGAACAATTTCCTTTCATGGTTGAAAATATACTTTAATGTTTAAAAGCGCTTAAGAGACTACATAGAGAGTAGAGTGGGAATAATTGCTACAATACTTTTTTGGAAAGCCATATTAGCTGTTCTTCATATCTGTTTTATTTCAGAACATAGACATAGAATTGTTTAGGCTGGAAAATACCTCTAAGCCATCGAGTCCAGCCATTAACTGCTGCTCAAGAGTGTGAAGGAGCTGGTATGGACAAGACACAGGTACAGTTCCTGATCTTTGCTCTGGGACTCCCAAGCAGCACCAGCTGTTCCTCAATCCAAAGTTCCTCAAACAAATAAGCAGTGATGCTCCACAGGTTATCGCAGTGCTCATTGCCAGCTACAAGGCTGAGCATTTGTTTGTGCCTCATGATGCTGATTTCACTGCATTTTTACTGAAGAAGAACAATCCTGCCTTTTTCATATTTTTTGTATATTTTTGTCATAACAGATTTGCTGTGTATCATGACCCTTTGATATTGAAGAACTATGAAGGACATGGACAAAGGCCGAGAAAGCATAGAAAGAACAGTTTGTTAAAAGACAAAATTGGACACAATATTTAGGTTTTGTAAAACTACATTTTACTAGGTATGTCTGTTTGTTCTGTATGTATCTGCTGGAATCGAGATTTCACAGATATTCCCTGAAGCACATGTGGCAGCTCCCTCTGTCCCTGTTACACCTTGGTATCAGCTGTGGCCAGACACAGAAAAAGGAAACTCATGAAAGAAGCAAACAGTAATACAGCCAGCAAAGTGCAAAGTATGGTATACAGGAAGAAATAAATGAGTGCCCTGTATTTAACAATATGATGCAGTAAAGGTAGACAAGCCAACACCCCTAAATTGTGCTGGCAAATCAATATTAACCTATGGAAATAGAATCTGATTTTTCAGGAGTGAGTACTCCCCATTTCCAGGAGGTTTTGTGTTGGATGTAGCTACATCATTAGCCACTTCTGATATTGAGAAAAATACTTTTTGATAGCTTTTCCTAGGATTGATCAAATTCTCTCTGTTTAGAGTCTGATTTCATTAATCCCTTTTCATTCTCATTTGACTCAGGTCATGAATTTCATTACTTTCTCCTAATCTTCAGCAAGCAACTTACTGCCAGCTACTGTGTACCACTAAGAAGACTGCAAAGGTATTTCTTTCAGATGACAAGGCCACAAAAAAAGCTCGTATTTCACTTTGAATTATTTACTTTTCACTAAAAATGTGCTTCTACAAAAATGTACTGGCAAAATTCTCAAAATGCCAGAGCCAAATTCTCATACTAACTGCTTCAGCATGTTCACTACCTCATTTAGAGTGAAGGACAACAAAGCCACTGGAGAATGGTTCATCTGCAGCTAAACAGCCTCCCTCTTTATAGCCCTTGTCAGTCTACAGTTCATGCATTCTGGAAACAAAGATTTCTCCCAATAAACATTTTATTTGAAAAAACATCATCCAAGAAGTAACTCAAAATACAGAGTGGAGTAGTAAAAAAAAAATACATTTTGAGAGCTAATTTTCTTTAGAAATTCTGGAATAAACCTTTTCACACTTCATCACTATTGCAAGATATTAATCTGCCCTGCACCAGAGAAAGCTTCTATTCATTTTTTGGGTTTTGGAGTTTTTTGGTTGGGTTTTTTTTTTGTTTGTTTGGTTTTGGTTTTGGTTTTGTTTTGTTTTGTTTTATTGTTGTTGTTGTTTTTTGGGGTTTTTTTTTGTGTGTGTAGGTTTTTTTGGGTGTTTTTGTTTGCTTGCTTGTTTTTTGTTTTTGGTTGGTTTTGGGTATGGGGTGTTGATTTTGTTTTCGGTTTTGGTTTTGGTTTTTGGTTGGTTTGGTTTGGTTTGGTTTTTTTTGAGAGATGAAATCACACATTTTCAACCCGGTAGTTACCTCTCTTCATTCTTAGGAGACCTGCCAGTTTTTTGACTTGTCCAATATTTCTGACAGCTGAGACATCTTTTACCTGAATTTTGGTTGGACATTTAGATATAATCTAACTATCTACAGGGGGGACCCAAAACAAAGGGAGCAAAATAAACCATCTCTTAAACAGTAACACCTGAAAACTGCCTTATAACTAAGTCTCGTTACCTTTTAGAAATATTAACATCATGCCATGGATGCCTCACAGTGTAAGACTTCACAAAGGTTGTGGGCTGTTACTATTGTTACTCCAAACTTCCCATCAGAAGTGAGAATAGTTTGCACATGCTTTTATTACTGAGAGAAGCTTACAGGTACTGGCACATGACCAAAGAGGAAGGGAAGAGATACCACAAACCAGCTTGAACTCTTCACCCAGCAATCTGAAGAAGCTACAGGTAGTGTATTTGATTCCTTCTGTAAATGTATTTTTGGTGCAACCTGTGTTAATAAACCAGTTTTAACCAGTTGTTAATAAAAGAATTTAGGCATTACATTCACAGATTGACTGCTTTTTTTTCCTAGTGCTCTCAAGAAGTAGCTGAACTGCATCTCTCTTCCAAACTTTTACTGCTTACCATTTTCTTGTCTCACTTGTTCTTCCATCCTTCCATGTTGCAGCAGTTTCTTTACCAAATCAGGGAAGTAAATGCTACTGCAACTATTCTGTATAGGTTCAATGTAAAAACCAAGCAGAGATATTAAGAACCAATATGTTTGGGGAAGGAGATTCTTCTAACCAGGTCTTTCATGTTACAGGTAATTCCATAATGAATGAGTTTGGAAAACACACATATTGTAAAGAATATTCATACATAATAAATATAAAATCCATGGAAATCATATGTTGAGTAAAGTAGGAGAGGAGATACAAGTACCAGCAGCATAAGCTATTTTAGATTTCTTGCATTATTACTTCCTTACCTTCATATATTTTCAAATCACTGACATGTATGTGTTATTATTTGCACACCTTGACATAGTTATTTTTCTAATAATGATTCTAATTTGAAGTAGTCTGATCATTTTGTTAAACCACAGAATCATAGAATCATAGAAGGGTTTGGTTCAGAAAGGACCATAAAGGTGTCCTAGTTTCAACCTCACTCCCATGGGCAGGGACACCTTCCACTAGACAAGATTGCTCAAAGCCCCAACCAGGATGGCCTTTAACAGGTCATCCACAATTTCTCTAGCCAACCTGTCACAGTGTCTCATCACCCTCAGAACAGAGAATTCTTTCCTAATATGTAATCTAAACCTACCCTCTTTTGTTTAAAGCCATTTCCCTTAGTGCTGTCACTGCAGATCTTGGTAAAAAGTCTCCATCTGTCATTCTTCTAAGCCCCATTTAAATAATGAACAGATGCAATGTTGTCCCTGGAGCCTTCTCTCCTCCAGCCAGAGCAGCCTCAGCTCTCTTGGCCTTTCTTCAACAAGGAAAGGTGCTCCATCCTCTGATCATTTCTGTGGCCCTCCTCTGGACCACTGTAACAGGTCCATGTCTTGTGCAAGAGACCTCAGAGCTGGATGCAGTGTTCCAGGTGGGGTCTCACCAGAGCAGAGCAGAGCAGAGTGGCAGGATCACCTTCCTCAACCTTCTGATCATGTTTCCCATGCTTTCATACAGCCCAGGATAAAGCTGGTTTTCTGCACTGCAAGTGCACACTGACGACTCATATCTAATTTTTCATCCACAAAAATCCCATGGAGATATATTAAAATCCATAGTTATTTTATGTTTCTGTACTACCAGGGTTTTAATATAATTTATTGAAAACAAAAGGAATTAAAATACATAGACTTTCTTTAGAATATCACACTAGTGTTCTCAAGTCCAGTAAATAAAATTACTCTTCCCAAGTTTGTGAGTAACCTGTATTTGTTACTCTGTGCAGCTTCTAATAATCTTTAAATAACATGCTTTTGATAAAAATTATTAAAGAACACTGCTCAAATTTTACAATAAAATTATAAAGAAAATGAAACATCACGTGAGCTGCAATAAATGCTTACATAGCAACGAGAGCCTTTGCTAGTGATCACCAAACAGTCAATTGCCACCTGCTTGAGCCAAATGTGTCCATTTTTTTCACTCCAAATAGTGTTCAGGCACTTCAAAAAGTCATGTGAATAATGTAAATACTCAACTCACACTTTAGAGTAATTTATTTACTACTTACAAAACTAAAGGTAGTACAAGGAACTTGCAGAACTGTGGATGGAACATTTTTCCAACAATGTGACTTAAATGCTGATGGAGTAAAATAAAGTGAATTCCATCCTCTTTTTGCAAGGGACCAAACCAAAATAATAATTTACTGATATACTAACAATTAAAATTCTACTGCTATAAATAAAATCACCATCAATATGTTTCTGCCATTTATTGACCAAAGAGATGGGATTTCATTCCTGTATAGTAATTCTTTAATTTTCTGTTTCAAGATGATAAAAAACCTAAGATACCTGATATTGAGCATAATTACACTGAATTTTTTAAACCGGCATATTAAGATAGCTGAAATATTATGTCTCTTCCATTATTTTTGCACCTTTAACATAAAGAGAAATAAACCTGTTCTTCCAGTCAGAAATTTCTGTCACGCAAATTTACTAGAAGGCAGATTAGCTGTGGAAATGTGAAGTATGAATTTGTGGCATGGTATGAACTATTACGCTCAATTTCTATGTTAAGAATATGAGCAACTTGCTACTGCCAAGAAGAAGGTCGTTGACTACCTCCAGTCTTAGGGGTAGAATAATTTTTTTAATTACTTTTCTGTACTTGCATTAAGATGTACTGTCCCTGGTCCTTTAATGTAATTTCTGTCTCCATTCCTAATACCTTCAGAGGCATGGCAGGTACTCACCTTGTGTGCATCCACCACAGGGAATGTGCACTGAAGGCAAAACCCTCAATACATTCTCAGGGAGAGGGGCAGAGTATGCACACACATGTCTTTGTAGCAGAATGGTGGCCTCGAGTTTAGATGTTGGTTTGGAGAGCTGGTAACTACAAACAATCAGAGGAAACAGAAACACCCTTGGCAGATTGTCCGTGGCTGCAGGCTAAACAAAAGTGAAAATTGCTGAACACGGCATGATTTTGAGTTAAACTACGGTTTCCCTCTAAGCATGTGGAAAAGTGAATTTCAGGGGAAATTTGGAGGTCAAGGCTACGCTATATGTTTGAAACGAAAGTCCAAGGCAGATGAGGCGTGTGCAGGACTCCGGAATGGGACCTGCACAGTTTCTGACCCGGTCTCCGTGTCGGCGAGGTGCAAAGAGCCCCTTCACGCTCACACTGGACCCATTTTTAGCCCTTTTAAAGAAAACTGCCAAGGGGCAAGCGGCCGGCACGACGCGCAGAGCCCGGCGAGCATTCCAAGCAGCATCTCGCCGCCCGCCTCCCTGCCCCGACGGGGCGTGTGCGGCCCGAGCGCGGCAGCGGCAGCGGCAGCGGCAGCGGGGGCTCTGCGGTGCCAGAGTTCCGCAGCCAGAAACTCCCCGGGGCGCCTCCGGTGCCGCCAGCCGTGAAAGGCGACGGGGCCCACGGCCGTCCCTGGCTCTCCGCCGCCGTCGGGGGCGGGGAGAGCGGCGGAGAACCGAAAGTGAAGGGAAGGCAGCGCCCGGCGGGGCATCCCCGGGGCGAGCGCGGATGCGCCCGCCCGTCGCCGCTGCCGGGCCGGCACTGCAGGGCGCTGCCGCCGCTGCCCCGGGCGGCGATGCTGTGCTGCATGCCCGGCGTGGCTTTGGTGCCCGCTTTGCTCGTCAGCTGGTCCTCGGCCGCCTTCATCATCTCCTATGCGATCGCCGTGCTGGCGGGGCACGTCGAGCCCTTCGTGCCCTACATCAGGTGAGGCGGGGAGCGGCCGAGCTGCGGGGCCCGTGTGTGTGTGACCATGGGCGGTGTCCCGAGGGGCTTCCCGGAGGGAGAGTGGGGTCCAGGGGAGGGGAGGCAGTGGTGGTGGGGCCTCACGCTGGGCGCTCCCGGCACCCATCACACCTCCAGCGCCTCTGAGAGCCGCAGGACACAACGCCGGAGACACGATGGAAAGGACATGGAAGTTTTCTGCTGCAGCCAAAGCAGGCCTGATCCTAGGAAAAACTTTACTGTTACGTGGTGGAAGTGTAATTTTGTTTGTATAACTCCAGAACTAGGCCAAAGGGCACCAGACGATGACTGGACTCAAAGCCCTGTGGTGGCTTTCGCAGTACACACATCCCCACAAACATGCATTTTTTATATTTCATTACAGGACCAATGGGTTTTAAAGATTTCCCAAGAGATGCCTGGCATCTCTTTTCTATAACTTTTTTCATTTAAGTGCAATTCTTTATAAATCATTTTTTAGGCGTGGCTTATGTTAACGTTTAAGTCTAAACTATGAAAATGTTAGTATTTATCTCTCAATAGATTGAAGGTTAGCCAGAAATCCAAGAGTGTCTCTGATATACAGAAGATCTAAACAAGGTTTTAGAATATATTTTTTGAGATGCATCTAGACCTAATTCCTTGAAGGACTTTTTGGACGTGAACAATTTCAGAAGACTGCTAACCTGATTGGCACATAGAAGAAAATTTTATTGAAAATTAGGGTTTGTCATCATAGGCAAGAGCGAATGACACCACAACCCACAAGATAGCTGAGCTTCATTCAAACTGAGCCAGAGAAAGTTGGGCTTCATGTTTATATTAGCAAAACTTTTTAAGACTCTGTGCAAATCTGGAAAGCTCTTGGAAAGCCTTGTTGTTGTACTTGAACAAATACCCTACTGCTCATCCTTGATTACACACAAAGCTTTACTAACACAAAAGTGCTTGTGATCAGTGCAATTTATCCGGTATTAACTAACAAAAATTAATCATTTGACATAATTGTACATAGTTTGTGTTCAGAAATATTTTGAGATCCTCTAGTAAGAAATTTGACCAATTATGTTTCTTATGTTGAAGCCATGTCGTAGAATGAAATATATGAGAGAGTGGGATGTGGTTTTTATGTATAGTTTTGTTTGCAGTTAAGTTTTTGACAGCCCAGATATCTTAATTGTGTCATTCTTTCTAAAAGGGATGGACCAAACCTTTAAGTTAGAGCTGTACAACTCTAGTGAATGTATCACAGCTGCCACACTTATATCAGCTTAATGGAATAGCACCCATTAAACACTGTTCTTATCCTTTAGCTATGGAATCACAATAAAAGTCCATATGCCCTAAAATCCTAAACAAAACAAAAACATAAGAGGCTGTGCCAGTGATTCCCACTCACATTTCGGTCCCTCTGCATTTACTAGTAAAGCTTTTTAAAAGTCTTGTTTATGTTATATCCTTTTAACATCACATTTGGACTAAGAATATGTTGGCTATTGGTGAAGCACCTGCAACAATTCTAAAGGCATGTGGTCTAAGCATAAGAACTTCATAGAAGATGCACTTGGGAATAGTACAGGGTTTTCTTCTAAGTACTCAGGACAATAGTTGTACCACATTCAATGCTTAATTTTCAGGTCATTGCTTTAGCCTAAGAATATGAATCATGTGATTGAGAATGTGATTTAGTAAAACTAAGAGTGTTAAAAAAGGAGGAAGAATGTTGCAACCTTTCAGTTGTGCAATATCTTAAAATGAAGTATAAAAATTAAATAGACCTCATATGGGGAAATTCCAGTTACACAAAGGAGAAGAATACTGACATACTTGAGTTCAATGTTTCTGTAATTCTTACATTCATTCCCCAAGTACTCTGTGTATGCCTTGAAGTGACATTAATTTTATTTGCTTACAATGTAGCAGCTGTTACAGCGAGAGACCACATCTAAATTTGTCATTGAGACTGTGCTAATGTCCCATCAAGTAAACCATATAAATACAATTCTTGGTAAATAAAATTAATATGATTTTGTATTTTCTAGCAGCTGAGGCCTAAAAGATGATGAGGTTATGCCAAAATTAGTCCTGTTACTCATGCTGCTCAAAATCCAAATCAATTTGGATGTGCTGGGGTGGCTGTTTGTTTGTTCAAATTCTCAGTGAAAGAGTAAAGGAAATTCTCCTGAAAGTATTTGCTACCACTTGGTACCTCTGGAGAAATCAGAATCCCTGTAGGTGGAATAGAATCTTCCTATTTTAAAAATTTGGGACCTCAGTTTGAAAAGAAATAGTTTATGACGGCTCTGAAGAGACTTTAATGAAATTCAATGAAAATTCAATGAAAATTCAATGAGTATTTTGGCCCTAAAATATTTATTCTTTGTCTCCTTCACCTTCTTGTCTTTCCACTCTTCAGAAGACTGTTCATTTTTAAAATTCTTCTGCATGAGATGGTGACACTGCTGTCATTTTCATACAGGGTTCTTAATCTTTTTCATGGTGGTTGAGCTCACCTATGCATCAGCTCAAATAAGTGAGCACATTTTTGTTTCAAATATACCATTTCCTTTTTTCTTTTTCATAAAAAGGAGGGGACTGTCACCCATGCTTTTTTTGCTAATCTTTTTTTTTTCAAAGCAGCAGACTTAAAGAAAAATGAGTATTAATCCAAGTATTCATTTAGCTTTTCTAATGCAAAATATAGCATTAAGAAGACTGTGTCCTTAAAAGTCCAGTACAGTACTTTGTAAATAGATTGTGATATAATATTCCTGGTATGAATTTTGTTTACAACGTAATCTAAGATTGTTGAGTTTAAAAATCTGCAATAGCAAAAATCACCTATAACCTTTAGCTTGAGAAAATACTTTGTTAAAAAATGTAGTTCAGTGCAATTTCACGTTATTTGGTTTACTCCTGCAATGTGTTCCAAGAACTTCAAATGGCTTTCTATGTGTGTGCCAATTCCATTCTCTTCTCACCTAAAGCCCTTCAAAAGCTTTGAAGTGATTACAGTCATGTACTTACCACAGAGTGGTTTCTGATTTGAAAAAGTGCTTGAAGATTGTCACAAGTGGCCCACATTTTAAATGGACTCCTTTGTCGTGTTAATGAAAACACTCCAGAAACAAAAGGAAAACATGAAGTTCAAGTTTTAAAAAATGGGCTAAATGAAACACGAATTAAGATGATTTTCAGGTGTATCAAACAAACAAACAAAAAGTCTTAGTTTACTGTTTTCATCAATTTCACTGCCAAAGAGAAACAAGATTAATACAGACTACCAGCTGGAACAAGTCCTCAGAAAGCATTACAACAAGAAAATTCAGGGGAATAGGGATTCCTAATGCCTGACAAGTTGTAAAAGCTTGGTCCAAACTCTTGTTGTCTGAGAATTTGGAACCAATCTAGTAAATAGAAATATATGAATTTTCTCTACTTTTTTCCATCAGCTTTTCATAGAAAAAGATCCTACCTTTATGCTAAGCTTCCTCCTGTTGCTGATAAATCATCTTAGCAACTTCTGTTAAACAAGTCATTCTATAACATAGAAAGGGTTGGAGAGCAAATATGAATTTCTAAAATAATCAAGTCATTTGAGATGGTCATACTCTTCTGTCCTGAACTTCACAAAATTGTCAAAATCCTTGAGAGTGATTGCTAAAGTTTCTCTTTTGCCTGTGGAGAGCATTCATGCTGAGGTCATTTTGGCTGTACTCAGTGGTAGCTTCAGAATCTTAGCACTGAAACCTAATCCAGCCTCACTCTTGGAATGAATAGTATTCTTCTTTTTGCATGACATAAAAAAATATCCCTAGCTAGTACCTACTTGTCTCATTATACACAGAATCACAGAATCAGCATAGGTTGGAAAAGACCTCTGAGGTTACTCAGTTCAACCTATGACTGAATTCTACCATGTCAGCCAGACCATGGCACTAAGTCCAGGCTTTCCTTTAGCATTTCCAGGGATGGTGACTCCACCACCTCTCTGGGCAGTCCATTCCAATGTCAGAATCTTTGCTCAGTGTCCACTAAGCTTTGGCATTAGCTGAAACCCTCATGTGTTCACATATCTTATTGGGTGCCTCTGTTCAAACACACTGTCCTGCTTCTTGGTACTGCCCAGTAACTGAAAAGTTAGCTCACACTCAAATTATGTAAAGATTGAAGAACTTTTTCCATTGGCTTGACCAACAGAACCTGATCAAATAGATATCAACTGGTTGTATGTTAAACAAGAAAAAAATGGACATCAGAGAAGAAGAAATAGCGAAAAGAGGTGGCAAGATCATAGTACTGTTCTTTCAACAGAGCACTCACCTTCCATAGAAGAGTTCTGCTTGAGGGGGCTTGAGTACACACACTCCCAGGAGTATGTTCATTCTGTGAGGAAGGGGCATTCTCTGGGGTGAGTTTTTGCACTTATGTAGGGAAAAGAGGGGAAACTACTCTATGGTGAAGGTGTTCCATTTTCTAAAAAACAAATGTTTTGTGCACATTATGCCTTTCATATATATATAGATGTAATATATGAAGACATTATGTCTTTCATATATGTCTAGACATATGTAGACATATACATGTAGATATTTATATAAATTCTGTAGATATTCTCACACCCCTCCCTCTCCATGTCCCAGTGAACTAATTATTCCCTGTAAGGGTGAAGTGTTTCATCAGAAGAGACTTACACCACCTTGGAGATAGAGTACTCTTAAGCTGTATCTACATCAGTAAATTAAACAGTTGCTAGGAACATTCTTGGGCATGGAACACAATTTCTCTCATAAGGTTAAGTCCTTTTAAAGAAATTAAACCAAATTCTCTCACATCTTAAGATAGTGATTGCCATTAGATATCTTTTAGTCTATCACAGTGTTAATTCAGCAGATAAAAGAAACATTAATTCTGAAATGTCATTTATGTAGTCATGTCATTCATGAGCAAAGTACAGGTCTGTCACATCTTTGCATATTGCATACAGAAACAGAAGAAATGCAGTTCAAAGAGTATGCTCTTAAAATATGCTTTCTTTTGAAAAGAAGGATTCTCTACTACAAATGGTGCAGCAGAAGATGAATTGCCTTACACACACAGCAGCAGTTCACACGAGTTCTATTTCTCGAGGGATTTCAATTGTCTCATTTATGTTTCACAGGTCTCAATTAACTTTTAATTTGTCTCTCTTCCTGCTTTAGTGACACTGGAACTAAACCTCCGGAGAGTGGAGTCTTTGGTTTTATGATTAATATTTCAGCACTTCTAGGTATGTATCCAGGTATTTGGGTTGACCAGAATGAAAAAATCTGAATTAGTGAAAAATGCCTGCTTTCATTACAGAAATGTATTCAGTATTCTGCAGAAAAACTTCTCCACAGTCAAATGGCAGTATCAGGTAGATGTAAGTAATCCCTGGAGAGTTGGGTCCTTAGGAGCAGTTAGTGCAGGCTTAGAGGCACTTGTGTCTCTTCAGAGCACCTCATCAGTAGTCAGCACACTGGAAATAAAAGTGGAGCAAAGATGGCATAATTACTCTGCAAAAACTCTGATGTAGGGAAACTTTAGGTTCTAAGATGCTGCAGTAAAGGGAAGTGTTGAAGCAACACCTGGTTTTCTCCACAATGTGCCTACTCTACAAAATAACTGATGTGAATCAGGCAGTTTGGCATTTTCCATTATCTTTAAGAGGATGGAGGATCAAGAGCTGTGTATCTCTGTATGATGGCCTTAAGGCAAAGTAAACATATTTTACCTTTTATAAGAGCCTCGTTCAGTCACAATCTTGGAGTGCTTCATGTAGCCTCATAGTGCCTGGGCAAAGTTACCTGATTTCTTTTACCAACTGCAGATAGGCTGAAACTGTGTTGTGTGTTATGGAATTGTGGAATTCAGTCTACAGCTTATTATATCCTGAAGAACCACGATTTCCTAATTCAGTACTGGTGTTTGCCAGGAGTGAACTGCATATTAGGGCCAGGCATGCAGTGACTCTACAAAAAGGAATGAATTCTTCAGACCATCCATCATAAGGAGATGTAGTTCTTGCACAAGACTACATCTCAGAGCAGAATAAGGCCTTCCACTTGCATCTTATGGTTCTTATCTCAATGTAACACCTGTTCCTAATGTGCCCAAAACACCCAGAAGAATGAGATTTAAATTAGTGCTTTTCTTGAACTGATGTGCATTTAGTTCTACATAGCAATAATGTGCAATTTTAAGACAATGTTGAAGTTCCATCTGAAAGTTCATCTGAATTAACTTCTTCATTCCAGCAGAGTTAAAGATAGTATTATTTATTGTATTATATTTATAATTTTGTTCTGCAAGTCATGTGTTACAGGAAAAAGTTGTTAAAATGTAATCAATATGTGATAATTGAACAAAACACTTTTTTTGGTTTTTTTTCAGCTTCAATTACAATGTACATCAGATATTTATTAATAGAGAAGCAAAATGAATCATCACACTTTGTTAGGTCTTCATGCAATATGTTTACATTATGTGTGGGATTGATGGGCTGCACTGGAATGGGCATAGTTGCAACTTTTCAGGTATGACTGTAAATTTTGTAACAAAAATGAAAATAAGGTAAGTTTGTTTTACCATTAAAAATTCCAACTAGATAACAGTGATTAACATTATCCCCATGTGGACCCTTGGAAAATGGAGTAAGAATGCTTTCCTTGCTCTTGCCTTTTTTCTGTAGCTTTTCAGCAACAGACTTGGTTCTTCCCTATACAAGAGAATTTTTGCTTGTGCAGTTTTGCCATTAAGGAGTTTTTTGAGTGCTTGTCTTGTAACAGGTCTGTACTGTATGGATGTTCTTGCTGTAAATTTTTTCCTGTGAAAACTTGAATATAACATTTTGCTATTCCAAGTTTAGTTCACTTATAATCAGGTAAGGCAGAATAAGTCAGACTAACAAAAGCATCTGCATTTTTGGCTGAATGATGGCATACTCACCAGCAGAATTTTCTACAAAATAAACTAATCTTATCTGACAGATTTTTTTAGAAAATTGAGCACAATATCAGCCCGTTAAACTTTTGAGTCTGTAGGAAATGGCATAACAACATGTTTTATCTTTTGATAGAGACATGTAGAACTACTGCTTACTTTGCCAGAAGTATCTTATTACAAACCAAAGCTCCCCCCTCAGTGTCTGAAAGAAAATTCAGTAGGGAGAAAAATACTGAAACAAATTATTCATTTCAACTTTTCTAGTGAGGAAGTGTATAATAAGCTAGATTCTGACACAAATATTAGAACAGTTGCACTTAAAGCTTCAGCCTAGAATCAAGTTAAATTCAATTGGCAGATGGCTTGAGATATTGCCTTAAAATCTGTGGAAACAGCTGCATTATTTCTTTTAAAGTCTGGTCTACCTTGGAACATTTTATTAAATACCATTGTGCTCATATAGTGACATGACATACACAGAAATTGAAAATAAAGATTGTTGGGCCTTCAACAGCCAGTACAGTTTTACATGTAATGGAAACAGTATTTTCAGACAAAAAAAACCTCTGCCTTAGGATGATAACTTGCCCTTTTTAGCTTTGCCTCCAGGCAGTGTGTGTGGATTGCAAACACCACAGGTAATGTAGTTTATTCTAATCATATTTTACTTTAAAATATCCCTGTTCTTATTGACAAAATTTATATGTAGCACAAAAAAATGTTGGATGATGCCTGACTGAAATAGAAACCAAACTCAATAGGGAAAAGACAAATCAGGAATGCAAAATAATTTGTGAGAGTCAGGGATGGAGAAACTTTGATCCTAATGTTTCCAAAGGGATTCCTTGACAGTTATAACACAGGTTCTTATCTAATCTCTTTTGTGTCTCATTGCCAGTCCATAAACTCCTTCCTCACTTAATTTCTATTTCCTCTGCTCTGACCCTGCTTTCCATGTTAAGTGCAGTTTAGAAAGGGTTCTGAGCATAATAAGGATCTAATCTAGCTAAGCATCTGATCTAGCAGATTTTCAAGCACCCTTAATTGCCCGAGAAGCTGGAAATGGTGATTTGCAAACCTTCAATCTTTTCACTGTATATGTACAACTAGTGAACAACATTCTGATCCCTATTTGCCAATAGAATAACTGAAACATGAAGAGGATGTGAGATTTGCTCAAGGTCAGGTGATGTTTCAAGTCAGGAGATCAAAGCAAAACTGGAATTAGAAATTATTCCCTTAGTATTCTTGTTCCTCTAATCAGTACATCATGCAGAAAATTTACATTCATGTGCACTACCTGCTAGTTTCTTCAGGTAACAGCAGCTAACCATTGTGCTGATTCCCTTTCCAGGAGCTGGCTGTTCCCAGTGTCCATGACATAGGAGCTTTGGTGGCCTTTGGCTCGGGTGTTGTATACATCACACTTCAGTCTATAATCTCCTACAAGTCCTGCCCACGATGGAACACTTACTTTGTGTGTCACATAAGGATGGCCATATCTGTCATATCATGCATTGCTTTCATTCCCAGTATCCTTTGTGGTGTATCCCATGGTTTTCCCTTTATGTGTTCATGGTTTTCCTTTTAAGGTAAAGCATTGCTGATAAAAAATAAAAATGAGGTCACACTCTTTACTTAGGGCTCTCTAATGTGTATAATACAGCATGTTGAGACACCGTTAATAGCACAAAGATGAGTTTTGTGAGCTTCTAAAAAGCTTTATCTCTTATTTCAGTGGTATTTTTAAAAACAATGTCCCAGTGTTTTAAACAGAATCACGCACTAGTGAAGCTAGAGCAGCTTTTCAACTTCCTTCCCTCAAAGGAGAGTAAAGTCTGAAAAAGGGAGCCACTGCTTCCATAATAAAGCAAAAACACAGAAGTTTAAAACACAGGTGGCATACAAGCCTAAGCAGATGATTTTGACCATGCTGCTTGGTTCTTCACCTCAGTAGTCACCTCTCCTAAAGCCACACTGCACAACTTCCTGGCTTTTCCCTTGGCATGCTGTAATTAGTAATCTCACCGATTTTATTTGCCTTGGGTGGCCTTGAAAGTGTTGAAAAGTGATTGCAGCAGCTCATCACATGAGCCAGCCAGCTACAGCCTGCTTTTGGTTCCAGCAGCTGTGAAAGGGCTTTGGAAAGGGCCTCAGTCCCGAGAGGAAGTTGTGCAAACACATCAAGGCACTTTCTGTGCATCACTGGAAACCAACACTGTTCCACTTCCAGCAGTGCAGGACTCTGCTTCCATAGTTCTTGATCACAAATGTCACCTAAGTTTGGAGTGTCTCCCTTACTGTCTATACTTTGAAAGAACCTACAGAAACCTTCATTTGTGCAGAAATGTGTTTTGGTTGCTGTTACCACTTGCCTTGTAATAAGGTGTTTCATTTACTTGTATTCTTAATACCTTGATTTGATATGGTGGCTGTTCAGGGTCTCCTGTGCTACAAAAGGGGAAGATGGTCTGGGTTTTGGGTTGGTTTTTTTTTTGAAAGCAGATATTTTCATTTTTACTCACTGATATTGTATAGTTTCCTTTACACTGTTTTTTCCCAGTGATTGTGTTTGCTTCAAAAATTTCCATGACAAGAATTGATTGGACTCCAGGTGAAAAGGTAAAATCATACTAGGTAGCCAACTTACCTTGTGTGCTATGATTTGGGGAATGCTGTTATATTTATCTTAAAGCACTACAAACATGTCAGAGACTTCAAATAGCACATTATCATGAATAGATTTGTGCAATGCTGGTTTCCAGTCACTTCTTCATTAGAAAGATGTCTGCGTTGTGGGTAAGAAAACTTGTCATGGGTGATCAATCTTGAAAGAGTTAGACTTTCATTTTGACTAAGAATTTGAAAGTTTCCCATAGAAAAAGACTACAAAACAAAATGTCTGGAAATTAGTTGTTCTACTTCCTTTTATAGTCAATTTTCTTGAAAATGAACTTTTCACATGAAACAATAACTGGACCAATTTAATTCTCTAGTTTTTGAGGTTTTTATAATATTGCTTATCTCAGCTTTTTTATAATTCTTTATTAAATAGTCTTTGATACTGTCATAAATGTTTGGAATCTGACCTAAAGCATCCTAAAGTTAATTTTAGGTACCTGAATTGATTTCAGTGTTTCCAGAATGATAACTATGAAAACTAATTTTTTTGGGCAATTTTGCTAAAAGGAGGTATTAAAAAACCCCAACCAAACAGGTTAAATAATGCAGAGAGTATATCCTGCTTGAAGAGCTTAATAAGAGCACACTTAGCAAATGTACCACAACCAAACAGTGGCAAGGCAGCTGTGAGATAAATCTTTGCAAATTTGACAATCTTAGTAATATCTTCAGGGGTTTTGTGGGTTTTTATGTGATGCAAAGATGAAAAAATGGTTTTACTGAAACAGATGGCATATTTGGTGATAGCATGTTAAGAAACACTTTTCAATGTGTTTGTGTCATGTGACATAGGTTTACAATGACAGTCTTAAAAACAAAAGTCTTGTCAGGAACTGTGATTAAGGGTAGCCCTTCATTTCAAAACATTTTGCTCACAATTACTGAGCTCAGTGGCTCTGAGTGACAGCTTGGAGCATGGGCACATCAGTAATTTTAATGTAACAACTGGATGTTTTTAGGTTTATATTATAGTCAACCTTTGTTTTGATACTGTGCCAAGTGTAGTTTTCTTCTACTGCCTTTGATGGTCTGCACAAGACTTGGTGTAACACATGCACCTTGATAAATTTACTCACCATTCTGTAAAAACAAAATGTGAGTTGACTTTTATACAACAGGGATGACAAGTCATAAATCTTACTTGTTGCATTTACAGAAGGAGATGTCTATATCATTTCATCCATGTTTTATTTAGCTGCTTAATCTGAAAATTTGTTTTATATCTCACTCCATCAGGATTATACTTACCATTTTATAAGTGCAATCTGTGAATGGACAGTGGCCTTTGGTTTCATCTTCTTCTTTTTAACATTCATTAGAGATTTTCAGGTTGGTATTCACATATTTTAGCAGTGACTAAGTGCTATGAATTATGTAAGAATGCAATAGAAAATTACCATTCTTTACTTAGATAGATGCATCAAGGCTATACAGAAACAAATGTTACCAAGCACAGAACTGATTTCTGTCTACATAATGAATATTCTCCCCCTTGAGTATAAAACAAAAAAATTCAGTTTAATGTTCAATGTGCCCCTGTTTTTCAAAATTAATAACGATCAATTATTTACTACTCTTTTTGTAGAAAGAGTCCCTCTAAAGGTGATATAATAACAAATAAACAATGCAACTAAAACTTTGTTTCTTTCTGCCTGAGGGATTTTATATAATAATCCAAAGCGTTTCAATAATTGATGTTTTACACATTTTGCGCACATTATGTTTCCTTATACAGCAAAGAAGATGAAATAATTTTTGGAAAAGTATTGACACAAAAGCCCTCTGGTTTGGGTAGCTGGATTCAGAGTTAACATATATTTTGCTAACCAATAGCAAACATGTCTGTTTAGTTTTGACTTAGTACTGAATAGGTCATAGCTGCAGGGCTTTTCATAAACTAAAAAAAAAAAAATTAAAAATAATAAAATAAAATAAGCTAGGTTCAGCAGAGAAAAACTAAAAAAAAATAGTTGTTCTGAATTACACAACACATGATCTTAAAGATATATAATTGCCTTCTAAACCTGATAGAATTATTGAAAAACCATTCCAAAATATCTGTATCATTTAATGCATGATTTTTGGGGGACATATTTATAACCAGTCCATCACTCTTTTATTTTTATATATATGATCTCTTTTATCAAAGGTCAAACATTTTCCTAGGAGACAGAGATTTGCAGGACAATGCAATTCTCAGAATATTTATCAACAATCATTAGTTGATAATTCTGCTTCAGACACATAAAAACTTTTACTAAATATAAATATTTTGAAAATAAGAGAAAGTGATGAAATTAAAATGGAATTGTGGCCATTTTAAATTACAGGCTATGAAATAGCATGAATCCAATGTTAGGGTTTGACAATGACAGAAAAATTTTTTAGATTCTACCATATTCTAGTCATAACCAGTGCTCAGAGAAAACCAAATTATTAATTCAGTAAAAAATTCCTATCATACTCAAAGAAAAATAAGAATTTTTTTTCAAATTTTCGTCCAGTATTTATTTCACTTTAACATTTGTTTCTTTTGTTTTGTTTCATCTCCTTGTACTTTATATGTGAAATTAAATTATCCTGAGCTGATCTTGCTTTATTTTTCTTTTAGAGATTTTCTTTAAGGATATCCACAGAAATACATGAAGAATCCTGATAGTGAAAGAACAATATTTTATATCTATGAATATTCTAGGTTTCTTTTTACTCATAGAAAAAGTGGCAGAGGCACAAGGATTGATAAGGTTGTATTAAGAACCCATGCCATTAACTCTGCACCAGCAAGCACTAAAAGATGTTAAAAACTCGGAACAAGGTTTCTCCTGCCTTTTTGTAATATTTTGTAATTTTTATATGGTTTGATATATTAAAAATACTGTAATAAAAGCAATATCTAGAAGCACCAGAAAATCACTCAAGGACTTGATCTCCTCAGCTCTTCCATTTTGGACATATCTGTACTTTTTTAATTTGCTGTAGTGTGATCAGTAGCATTAGTTTTAAACTTGAGAGAGTACATTTTTCAAAGACAGAAGTGCAAAGGCAATGGAAATTACTAGGACTGAATTCCTACTCTGTTAGGTTGCAAGGGCTGGAGAAGATGGTGAGGGCAAGAGTGGGATCATTGTTTGAAGAAATTTGAAGTTAATAGATGTCAACACTATGCTACATATTTCTGATACTGGGCACTGTAATGCAAATGCAAATGCAAATCCTAAGAGAAATTTAAACTATATTGCTTGAAAAATGTTTTCTAATCATCACTGCAGTACATGTTGTAAAAATCCACCCCTTTTTCCCTTCTATGCACTGATGGCCACAGGAAGCAAAAGACAGAAGTGGGAATAGAAAGTAAATTGACATATAAGCATGATGTAATAAAGATAAATCTTATTGCAACTTCATTAATATAAAGCAGAATTTTCCAGCCTGTGTTTTAATCTATAATGGAGTGAAGGTCTCAAAAAAAGTCTTGGGAATGTATGGAAAATAAGAGGAGGCAGTAGTTTTCAGGTACTTAGAAATAAATGTATGAGTATTACATACCTAAAACTGAATTAAAAAACAAACCTGGAGAGCATCTGTAATGAAGATATTTGCTGCTATAGAATTATTTCTGTAATGAAAGATTGGAAAGGAACTAATTGAGAAGCCAGAAGCTACAAGTATCTGCAGGCAAAAGGTTCTTTCATGGACTGATTCACCACCTCCATTCAGTGCATTAATCATTCAGTTGTGAATTATGTTCTCTGAAAATTACATTTTCCACACTATCACAGTTTATGCAGAAATATTGATGATTTTCAGTTGCTAATATCCACTAACTAATGTGTGTTTGGAGAGTGATGTCTTAAGATTAGTCATCTGTTAATATTTCTTTTAATGTGTATTTTAAACTGTATTAAATTCAGCTGTTTCACAACTTAAAGAGTTGATGTTTTTGATGTTTGTAAGTTCTTCCAGATAAAAACAGATAAAAGTGTTTATTCTCCATTGGAAGATTTGCTTTCCATAGTATTCAGGTTATCTTGAAGATGTTTATAGCTACAACCAAGTTAAAAATCAAATCTAGTACTGATTAAGGATGGATCTTGTGTCTTACTGACTGGGTATTCTGTAAGGGACACACATTCCTTCAAGTGAAGATCATAAAGGAAATGTGTATCAATCACAAAAAGTGACATCATGTTACTTTCAAGGCTCTGTTAAGAAAAGACCATATTTCCTAGTGCATTGTGCATTAATTCTTTTATTGCTTTTTATGCTTAGCTTTCATAAATTATAAGAAGCAAGAAGTTGTTATTTTAAATAATAGCCAACCTTTACAGTGCTTACAGTATCCTAAAGGGAAGAAAAAAATTTCAGAGAAAGTGGCTGAATCAAGATCACTTTAGTCCCCAAAGTCAAGAGGTAAATTCAAGTATTGAATTAAATCCTTCACATTTTCCTGAGCTTTATTGTGATACATTTTAATATGAGTTAGATGAATGACCAAAAGAATGCACCAATAGTGCACCTTTTATTACATCTGTTAGGCCTAAGACCTCAATGTGCATTGACATGCAGATAGAGGCAATGGATTATTATTTTTTTATTTGTGCAGTGAACAACTATTGAAAACATTTTGATTTTTTCTCTGTCTCAATCAGATTTTCAGTCAACAGCTTAACTATTTTTTTCAGTAGAAATGTGAGTTGACAAGTTGCAAGCAATTGCCAAAATAATATTCTAGCAAGGTATAATTTAGCTGTGGCTGACTCTTGTTAAATACCGCACTTTGATTTTTTCAGGCAAGTGATCTCTAGAGGTTAGCACAGATAATGTCACATTTCTGTTGCTTTGCTACAGGTCCTTTTTTTCCATATTTTCATATTTCTTAGCAACAATAAATAGCTTTTTTTTGTTGTGGAAGATTGCTACAAATATTTTCATCATCTACTCTGCTTGATGTTCTCTAGTTGTCAGCACATCAGGAGTGATTGAGAAATTCCTTTTGCATAAACTCCAGTAAATCACATGATACTTGCTGTTATTTTTAGTGGTTATGCTAAATCATTCTACTGCTTCCAAAAGTGCAAAAGCTAATTTTTCTACTTTGCATCTTGATATGCAGCTTGATCTGCAGATGAAACACCGCTGTTGTGGTCTCTGTCACAGTTCCAGATCATGTAAGGATGAAACTCTAGCAACTCAAAATACCTAAAACTCCCTTTGTCTTAGGACACTGTTACTTGCTCTGCTTTGCCTTCCAGTGCACACAAAGCTAGTGATGACCTCATTACTGGCTTTTCTCATAAGGCAAACTAAACTTTAATTTCTGGTCTGCTCAGTTTGCTCACTGCCTTACCTCTGACAGCAACATATGTTTGACAGTAGTACAATAATCTTGATGTCAAGGTACTTATTTCTTGCTCCTAATACTGGTAGCAAAACTTCCAAGGAGATTAGAGGGATTATGGCAACACGTCAGTGAACACGTCTGGACATTCCAGAGTGAATTTTGTAAAGAGTTTCAAGAGCTTGGTATTTCAAACTCCTCTGTAAATACAGTCTTAGTCTCAATATTGACCACATTTTCACAAGCCTTCAGGCTTTAGAGCATCTGTTTGCAGACTGCACAGGGTGGGGTTGTTTCCCCGTGGTTTACAATGTCCACTGGAAATATTGTCTCTGGAAGAGGCTGGAAGAGCTGTTCTCCTCCAAGAGACAGGAGTAGCAGCAGGATGCGTGTATTTTAGGAAGGGATCATATTTGTTTCCTTGTAAAATGAGTAAATGCCCACTTATTTGGGAGAAAAGTGGGCAAGTAGCAATAAAAAAATTTAATGCATAAATTCTCTGTAGCTTTGACTAAAAACTGGGTCAGAGCTGGGACTGTCTTTCACTGCATTTGTGTGTGTGCCAGTGCCCATTCAGTCACACGTGCACACACAAGCAGTACTGGCATGATGAGGCCTGGCAGTGGTCAGAGTCCTGCATGTGGCTGCAATACACAGAAATAAAAATGCATGCTGTATTTTATAAACAATCACAGCAATTTAATGAGCTTTGGCTATATCTTGGATTGGTAATATAATTCAGAAAGAGCGTTTCTCCCATCTCAAGGAGAAAATAGGCAAGTCCTACATGTGGTATCTGTATTTTTCCCTGTACACAATAGATGGCACTAGCAGCCCACATGATTTGGGTTTATTTCCCACGTTCAGGCAAGCAAGTACAGCAGTTTTGTAGGTAGCTTTAGATGATTTTAATAGTTGCCTGGAGGCCCAGTCAAACAAGTTTTGTATTGTGCCTTTGTGGAAAACAAGTCGGACCTAAGTTTCTTTGCCATCCCTTCCTGCCTTCATCTAAGTAAATATGTTTTGCTACTGCCATGTGTAGCCTCATAGCAACTTTAATTTTGAATTAAGTTGCCTAAGTCAGAGGAGCCACTTGCTGCAGTTATCACTGGCACATGCTGACATCCAGCTCTCATTACTACACCACTTCTCCTGGGAAGCTTTTCCTACCCTGTCACAAAGAAGGTACATTTCCCTCAGTTGCTTCAGTAGAATCCTGACAGTTTGCAGTGGGGCTTTAGGAGACAATATAGACCTTGTTTTCATGAGACAACAGTATAGAAAGAACAAGATTTTAACATTTCAAAATTGCAGCCAGTCTGCATCCAGAAAAAGTGACATGGCTGATTGTGAAAAAAATTTAAACGTAGCTGCTGTATCTATTTAAAAATGCACTTTGCATGTAAAACATTTTTTTTCCAGTTATTTCCTTGCCTAACAAAACAGTTAGCATTGTCTTCTGTGAAGTGTAGCAATAATGCAGGCTTCTGAACATTATCTTACCTGGAATGATACAAGTTAAGCATTCACAGTCTTAAATAAACTATGATGAGCAGCATGGATATTTCTTTAGAAACTCCCACCAAATGTTGTATGGATTTTTAGAAAAATAAATATAGAAAGTGCTCTGACAAAGTATGAGTGATTCATTATTGATACACGTCTTTAACTTGGTAGAATTTTCTTACTCCACAAGCACTCTCCCAACACACACTCATAAAATTCATTATAGGTACATTTCAAAGAAGATTTCTCTGATGAATGTCTTGACTTCCATCATGAGACCTGCAGGAACGTTCTCTGCAGCTCTGCTTCTATTAGAGATATTAGCAGCTGATGGATGTCCATGCAAAGAGGTGTCTTTCCTTCCTCTCACACTGCATTAGGTGGCTGAAACATATTGGGTGGTTTGCAGGGAGGTTTTTCTTCTGGTTTGAATCATTCAAGAGGATTTTTTGATAATAAAACAATTTGTGGGGGGTTTTCCCTTTAAAAAATTATAAATAGAACTTTGTGCTCCTTTGAAATTTCAATGGGATTACACATAAAATCTTGTTTACTACTTAGAAAGGATGTTGACATAGGTCTTGCTCTTCAGGCAAAAATGTAACATTCAGAAATTGCACCAGATGAAATATCTCTCTTTTCTTATCTATTAGCCTTTTAGATCTATTTAGCCTTTGACAATACAAAAATTCAACAGGAGATAAGAAGCTTCACTTGAAGGAAAAGTGATATTTTAACCAACTAAAATCAAATTACAAGCCTTCTAGTGACTTTAAATGTTAGTATTTCTTCCACTGTTGAGCAAGTGCATATGTTGTTCACAGAGCCTGGGGATGTTTCCTGGATAGATTCTGGTGTCAGCAGGATAATCTCAGGGATGAATTTGGGAAACAAGTTATTTCCCTGTAAGCAGTTTGAAGGAGACATCAAGATCTAAGACTCTGCTTGTTCTGCCTCTGCTCCTTAAACCCAGCTTGGTTTTTTTATTGAAGAAACACAAATTGAGAGTTCAAAGTGAAGTACTTAGACCTGAGTTCTCAGAACCGATATCACAAGTACAACAGGATATAGTTCTGATTAATCCTCTAATGACGTTTAATTTGAAATTCAGCGCAACTGTGTGAAGATGGCACTGTGACAAGATCTGAGACATCCCCAAGTAGCTGTAACAGTCTTAGAAGCAACTGAGGAAGCAGGATCCAAGCTTCAGCAAGCACTTGTTTTCTCAGGATTGTGGAAGCTTTCCATTGGCTTGGCTTCCTCTGGGTTTTGGGGGCACGGAGATGGCGCCATTTCTTATTTCTCCCTTTGTCCTCTGTCCTTCTGTGTTACCTAATACTCAATTCACACAAATTGTGTTGGCAAACAGCTTTCCCAGTATGTTAGTATTAGGATGTGGTTTCTGTGATTCTGTTCCAGAAATCATCTTTCTTCATGACAGTCAACAAATTAGCCTTACTTTCCTCCATTTTGTGGTCTCAATCTGATGTCTGGGGAATTTGAACGTATGCAGGTAGTAAGTCATGGGTGCTCTCTGACCTGACTGCAGACCAAAATCAACTCTCAGCTGAGATCCTGCCTACAGCTGGCATGGCTGGTTAGCTTAAAAGTGTTTAAACCAAATATTTGGGGTAATTATAGTATTATAGCAGATTTTAAAGGGTGATTGCCAGTGCTGTCAAAGGGTGAAGCTGACATTTTTTCAGTACCTCTCCTTGCCAAACAGCTTTAAAATTTGAAGGCTATTATTGTACTAGCATAGTTCTTTAGTCTTGAACTGAATTTAAAACATGCTTACTGTTTAGGATAGGCAATACAAAATCCTGATCGCTACTTTCCTGGAATTTCAACCAAAAGGAATGGTACAACATTATATAATCATGTTTTTTAAAAATCAACTTGCAGTTTTACATGGCATCTTGTGTCTGCTCGTGGCAGCCAGAACTGAGCGTTGCCATTGAAAACAGAGAGTCATGGCAGTATATTCACTCCAAAAATACCTTCTGGTTGCAAAAATATTTAACAATGTTAAGACTAAAGAGGAGTGAGAG
Organism: Passer domesticus; assembly: GCF_036417665.1. Taxonomy (NCBI): domain Eukaryota; kingdom Metazoa; phylum Chordata; class Aves; order Passeriformes; family Passeridae; genus Passer; species Passer domesticus. The sequence goes on from NC_087478.1 coordinate 72,930,662, forward strand.
GAAACTAAAGAAAGACAGGATTGGAAACTGTTCATAGCCCTGTCAGATAAAAATTCACAGTGGAAAAAGGCACAAACAGACAAATAAAAAACAATTTCTGGAGTAAAAATTCAATCCAGCAGATCACTAAGTCTTCTTGAGCATGGCTGAAGGGTGAAAGGGGGTTGACCCTCAAACCACTCAGTTAAATTCAGTGAGCAGAAAGCACTGGGCATCAGGCATTCTGCTCGGGACTGGGGACAGATAAGTCTCTCATGGATTTCTAGGAAGAGCAGAAACTCTGCCTTTGCGCGTAACTCTTTTGGAAAAGAGGTTTAGGAAAAAACAGAAGTCTTGGAAACTAAAATCCTAGCAATACCGTAGATGGGTTATTGAAACTATCCCATAAATCACAGTAGCAGTTAGACATCAAGGCAAAAGGGGAATTAGTGATTCTTTTCCTCAAAGGGCCGCTGGATATGGGTCTTCATCTGGATTGTGTAACCGTGTTGCAGAAGCAGCAGTTCCTGTGTGTTTGGGGCAGTTTTGTCTGTTACTCTCAAGGCACACAGACTGAGAAATAGGGCAAAAGATTGGAAGCTGACAGAAAGGGTAAGAAAGAGAGGAGTCCCTCTCCTCTCTTCCCCTGAGAAAAGAGGGGAAGGAAAAGGTAGGATTTTGCCTCAAGGTCTGTGGAAATGAACATGACACTTATCTCTGGTCTCAGTGGAAATAAAGAAACACAGAGAGACCCCTTTATTACCCCGTAAAGAATTACATTGAATGACATCAACTTACAAAGAGGAATCAGAAAGCATTTTTCTGCCATTTTCTGGACACTAAAGGTCAATACTTTGATAGGTTTCTTGGGAGTCAAGTTATATGGAAACCATAGTCCCAGGACCTGGAGAAAGGGTTCCTGCTCACAGATTGCAGCAGGAGGAGTTCCCCTTTCTGTGCATTTTCAGTGTAGAATTTGGGATAACAGGAGGTTGTTCTTGCTTCTAAAGGTCCCCACATAGCTTCTGGTGGGAAGACACCAGATTGTTTGGCAATCCCACAGGGAACACAGGGGAGATTTTTGCCAGCAAAAACGCAGACTAGAAGAGGAACAGAGTCTGTCTAATGAAACAGTGAAGGATGAGCTACACAAGATGGTTGAGGTTATCTGCTTTTGTCCACAGTGTCATGTAGAAGACTCTGAATAGGGTGTCATTGTGGGTGCAAGGAAGGTTTGCTTAATTGAGATGAATTCTCCATTCCCAGCAGCTAAGTGATGGCTGAAATACATCTCAAAGAAGCATGGGAAGATGGAAACCTAAGTGAGGAGACCTGTGCTTGTCACTGAGAATAAAAAAAAAAAAAGGAAAGAAAAAGAAAAAAGAAATCCAGTGAAATTGGAAATACAACAGGTGCAGATCTACAAACCTCTGGTCAGTCTAATGGACAAGTACTGGTCTGGAGAGACATAAAGGGAAGAGGACTATGCTAATGCAACTGGACGAGCCTCAAGCTAAATGATCATCCTCCAAATAATATGTAATGAAGTCTTAAAACATCTGTTGATGATCAGGAGTACAGAGATTCTAGCAGAAAAGGGTGAAGACAGCTCTTCTTACCAGTGTTTATACTGGCCTGCATTAGGATCAATCAAATGTGCAGTGATACTTCACCCAACCAAGCCTATGGATTTAATGCTCATCTATGAAATACTCCACAAAGGAGACTGTTCTGTTGGTCTACTGCTAAACCACTGTTTATTGCCAATCTGAACCCACTCCTTAGAGTATATTTGTTGCTGCCCTTATAATTTCTTTTTGGGTTGTTGTGAATTTTCAGTATAATTTTCTTTAAACAAAAGAACACGTTATTCAGAAAGTGCCAAGCAGCATCTTTATAATGATTATGAAATCTCCTATAGAGCGTTTCCTGTTAATTTTCATAGTGTTTTGAAGAAAATTCTTTTGAAGGCTTTTATAGGCTCTTGTCCAACATATCTGGGGAGTCTGTTTTTCAACATCTAGTTTTACTCTTTAACATTTATTTATGGCCACTTCAGTGCCTTTAACTTCCTAGGATTGTAAAATATTTTTTTAACCACCTTACTGATCTTAGATTTGCACAAATTTGGACAAAGGCCAGCTGATTCACTAGTAATTAAGGTATTGTTCCTAAAACAACTTCGTTTACTGCTGGTGTTCTGCTTTGCAACGCTGTGTGTGAAGAGGTGCACAGAGCTGGCTCTGTTTGGGCTGCCTCCAGCTACACCAGATACTCTTTGTGCAGAGTACAGGCAGGAAGGTATAGAGGCTGCAGTTCACAGCAGAGATTGAAAACAGGACATGAATTCCAGTGCAAGCTCCTTTCAGAAACCTTGTCATTTTTGTCACCTTTTTCTCACTGTCTTTTTCTTTTTACTTCATTTTTATACGTGCTTATTTTTAAAGAATTCCAGTTGGTGTCATCTTTTTCCCCACCCCCTTAGCTGTGAGTGCTTGTTAGGGCTGCAACATAAGATTTAGGACAAACTGGAGTGATTTAGGCTTCTGGTACTTCCTGGCTGCTTATAAAAGCCAAAGTAGCTGGGAACTTCTTCTATCTGTATTTACAGTGATAGGAGCAACTGTTTTTATAATGGATCCTCTTAAACTTGAAATATAAATGGAAGTGTCTATTCCCTTGGGATCATGTCCTGTTTGCTGCTGCTTTTTGTTCTACATATTGTTCATGGTAATTATTCTGCTGGTGCATTAAAACTGGTTCTCCTTTGCCTTTCAACTCTGCCCATAACACACTGCTTTGTACACAGCTCATTATTTCTTTACATCTACTTCTGCAAAGGGACAGTGCTGTTTCAGATAGGGCAGGAATGGCTAAGCCCATCATCCGACTGCCCAGGTGTCCTCAAGACAGTGTGTCTTTCTGCAGGTCATAGTGCAGCTGACATCTGGCATCCTACACAGAAAGAGAGGATTCTTTGGGTGAAATGTTCTCAGTCAGTACATACTTAAAGGTAGCTGGAAATTGGAAGAATATGAGGGGTGTCCTGCTATGTAGGACAACTGTCTGTAGGATATTCTGAAAGAAGGCTCTAAGGAAGAAAATTATGAAGTGAGAAACTGTTTGTGTAAAGGATAAATTGTTCAAAAATTAGGTATTGTTATGAGTTCTGAATTAGCTCCTCTGATGTTACATCAAGCCTTATTAGCCTTCTTTTAGCAAAAACTGAGGTTGTTGCTTAACTTTCTGGAACAAGACATGAATTCCTGAATTCCATTGTTTTTCAGAGGCTGTGGTTTGATTCCCAGAACCAAAATGAATCTGATGCTTGAGCTGGCATATACCCTTAAAGCATTCCTAGATCAGGGTTCTGAAAAGAGAGGCTTTGGTTTCAAAACCTCTTCCACATTAATGGGTTCCTTATGTGTGATAATGGTGCAATTATGGGAGATGGAGAACCAGACTGAGCAGTTGCGCTTTCATGTTCATTGGAGGGGAAGGAGTAGATATTGGGGGTCATGGTGGGGGAAATTTGGCCTAAGGAGGAAAACAAAATCTTCTAACCATGTTACATGGCATCTACCATGTTAAGAAGGTTGTTTACAAGAGAACTCATTCAACAGCATCAAAATCTAGTGGCATCTTCCCATGCTGCTTGAATTTAAATCACATTCTGTTCCTGTCATGCTCATCTGCTCAATGCCTTCGAGGGACATTTGCAGAAAAAGCCCTGTTGCTTACTGGTTTTGGTTGACAGCAACTTGTGAGGCAGGTTGTGAGTGGTTACCAACACTGCTTTTATCTCCTGAGCACCGGAGTACTCAGTGCACAGTTGTTACTGATGGGGCTGGGCTGTGTAATTCCTGTTTTCTTTTTGTCATCACCTGTCAAGCAGTTGAATGCATCAATGAAAATTTGGCTCCAGCTGTACAAATTTATATGGGCTTATCATTGTCCCTACATGTGTTTGAATGACTGGCCATGAGTTCTGTACATGGCTGAGAAACACAAATGAACATGAGCTTCTCCTGGAAAGAATAAACTACTTGTACTATACAATGACATAACAGTAAGGGTATCGCAGAGATCAGCTTGGTTGGCACCATGTCCCTGGGCTATTCACCCTGACACACTGGGTTAATTAGCAAATTAGAACTGACATTTCATTTATCATTGTATCCAACTTCTTATCCAGAAATGGTGCTCCATGTACAGCAAGACCATTGACAAGTATTCATGTGCAAGAAGATCCAGAGCCAAAGCCAAAAAATGTTTTGTGTTCCTTTACACTCTGCCAAAAACTACAGGCTTCCCTAAAGAGCTTGCTGATACCTTCATGGTAGCAGTGTGGAAATGCCCAACAAAGCTGGCAGGCCAAGGGTTTAGCATTCATAAGGCTGCAGATGTGTAAGTCTGGGACAGCTCTCTTTGTCAGTCCAGCCTACACATGTGACTCCTTATTTGACTTGGCTGTTGGAGCAGTGTCAAAAAACATATCTTACCTCATAGGTGCCTATCAGAACTATCTAAATATGCTCTGGATTATGTATCCAGATTCAAAAGGACGGACTCCTGGATGGAAAATTTCAAAGCTATCCTTTTTTGTGACTGATACTGCTCCATCAGATGTAGTCTAATTAGTAGAAGCTTGTCTTGGTTTCATGAAATGAAATCTCCAAATGGTTGTTTTCTCCCTTTTTAAAAAAAAATTATTTTAATCAGTTCTGTGTTTAAAATTATACTGGATGGAGGCAGAAAACTAGAGAACAGATAGCCAAAATCCAGTGTTTATCAGCTTTAATGACATACCCAAACTCCACAGACCAACACTATGATTGTATTAGATTGGGAGAATTCTTTTATCTGCCAGGATAAAAACTGCTAAGTTCCGGTCTTCTGAAGATATTTGGGGCAGCAAATCTTCAATATTTTTTGTGGGAAAAGCCCTGGAAGGTTGCTAAGCAGGTGGGTTTCAAATCTTGCCTTTTTTTAGGGGGCATCCTGAAAAGTAGAGCTGCCTTTCTCCTTTACTCAGCACTTAAGCTCTCTTGCAGGCTCAGAACAGTTGTGAGACACAGGTATCTCCTGTGAACAGAGCAACTAATGCCCTCATTCAGAAAACAGATATTGCAGTCTTGTTGCACAAGGGTGGAAGTAGCAGAGAAAAAATTCTCACTGGTTGTTATGTTTCATGTTGTTATGTTGCAATGCCATTCAGTGCCAAACCTTCTGTTCTTGTCACAAAGAAGCAAAATAATGTAGGTGACAAACTTTTCTTATGAAAATCTGCACCATCAGCCACCAGCATTTAATTTCCCTAGAATAGAAAAGTACTGCATAGGACTTTTTAATAAAGCCAAGGAAAGTCTTCCCTGGGAATGAAGGAGGATTTTTTGGGGTGATAACACAAGGCTACACCTCATGAGATGAAAAAGGAAGTATGTCCTTACAGGAATCACTTTGGGCTTTTTGAGGAACAAGTGGCATCAATCTGGGCAGAAAAGTCCATTAATTCTGAGTGAATACACCTAAACCCAAGAATTTTTCTGAAGACAAGCCAACCAAATGAAGAAAATCAAACCATAAACTCTGTGAACTTTGTATGATGCTGAGATTTGTTTATTTATAACAAAATGGAGAAAAAAAGAGGCAGGAACACCTATCTGGTAACATGAACTTCAAAGTGCAAAATAAATATAAAGCTAAGAATCAGTCAAGCCCAGGAATCCAAAACAAAGTTTGTTCAAAACGTGAGCAGAGGCACAGCTGTCACAATGCTGACTTAGCATTCTTCAGGTTTCAAAGGAAAGTCAAGCCCATCAATATTTCCATATCCAAGTAAATCCATACCTAGTCTCAGCTGCAGACGCTGCTCTCATTCACCAAAGAAAAGCAAAGAATGTCAGTTGTCCTTAGAGATAAAAAAACCCCAACAAAACCAAATAAACCAAAAAACATGTGAATAATTGCACAGTGATATATTTCTGCCTGCTGTATAGAAACCAAATTGGACTTAAAAGTTGTCATAATTTCAGTTGTGATTTGGAAAAGGGATTCCCAAGGAGAGTTTGTGAACCACCAGTCATCACAGCAATCTTCAGAACCACTGATAGTCCAGGCTCCTGACAAAATCTGCAGTCTGGCAATAATTTGTTGCTTTAATTTTTTAAATTATTACTGACTTGGAATATTTTTTTCTGTCAATTATTTTTCATAAGAACAAGTTTTTTTCTGCAGTCAGTTAAGTATTTCACTGAGTTTGATCCACAGCATGCAGTTCAGGGATCACATTCTTTTGTCTTTGCTGCCTAATTGACTACTGCAAATTGCCTGCAGGAAACTTATAGAAATAACACAGGTTTTTCACAGGTGAGTAATGCTTTACCTGAAGAAAACAGGTTTTATTTTGCTCTGTGTATGTTATTTATTTTAAAAAAATGAGTGAAAGTCTACAGAGTGTATTTCCAAAATGTTAATATGCTGACAGATCAGTAAATACATGAGTTGAGAAAAGAGAATTTGAGCGATTCACTCCATTTAACTGGAAAGAGAATTTGCTCCCTGAGTCTCTTTGAAGTTAGAGGTCAGTGGGGTTATTTTCCACAGGCTTGCTGACACATGAAGGAGGACAGGTGTTTCCATGGCTGGCCAGACTAACAGTGGCAGGAAGGATGGAACCACGCTACATTGACTTTATCTTAGCTCACCAAAACAAGGTTTCAGCTGTGGTTTTGAAGAAGCAGAAAGCTTGAATGGCCAGAGGCAGCAGCAGCTGATGAGAGCAGAGCAGAGAGCAGCCTGCTGTGAGATGGATGGATGGATGGATGGATGGATGGATGGATGGATGGATGGATGGATGGATGGATGGATATGTGGGGCTGTCTCCAGTAGAATCCCATAAAACTGCGGCTGGGACAGACACCTGTGGGCTCCCAGCTGTCAGAAAGGTTCATGCCACTTGTGAAAGCTGAGCACAGGAAGGACAAAACCCCAAAGAGGAGCCACTCTTGGGCACCATGAAAAAAAAGCCAGTCTCCCTCACTGCTGCCTTCATCCTCACTTCAGTTCATCACTATGGCAGTCTTGGCATGGGAGGCTGTTACAGTGCAAGACTTGGCATTAATTCCCCTCTCAGCTCCCATTCTTGCTCCTTGTTGCTGTTTCCAGTGCCTTCCTGACAACACTTAGCTTGGTAAAGTAGCACAACTGCTCTATAAATCTCAGGTACAGCTCTGCTGTCTGCAATTTAGACCAAATGGCAGCTCAAAATCTGGCAATTCCCTGCAGCCTGACTGCAGGAGGACTCCAACTTCTCCTGTCTTTGGTGGATTAAAATCAGTGGGAGGTAATTATTGTTATTTTTAGCAGAAGGCTAAAGTACAGGAACCATAAACTGGCTGGAAAAGTCTGAAGTGTGGAAAATCTGAAATTATTCAAAGGCTTGTTTCCAGTCTCCAGTTATTATCATAAAGCAGCAAAATGTGATTCTCTATCACTGAAGTTTTCTTACTGACTTGTCTGCCACATTTCTGCTGGCACCTCTCAGCACACGTGTCCTTGATCCAGCATTTGTATCTCTGATTCAAACAGCAACAAAGGAATGCAAGTATTTCAAATTTGAATTAGTTTGGATTGAATGTGAATTTTTGAATACTTCTGGACAGATTGCCCTCTAAAAGAAGCAACATAGAAACAAGAAGGAAAAAAAAAAGAATATCCCCCCACCTTTTAAATTCAGTTTTCTGCACTGAGGTGGTTATCTATCTTCCATCCCACTCCCCCAGTCACCCTGTGCCTTTACTCTAGTATTTGTAGCACCACTTTGGGAGTAAGGTCCTTATGATTTTGCTTTGTGGAAAACTACATGCCAGCTTTAAAGCTTCTACAGTAAGTTTTTATTTATGAGTCATTTGTACCAAAACCAGACGCTTTTGGAACTGAATGCTGCCCAGTTAGGACATTTAAGGAAAACAAAAATGAAAATTTAATATTATAACTTTTTAAAGTTCCTTATAATGATCTGACAGCAGGAAAGCCCCTGCCTCACATGACATCTAGAATTTCATATTTTGTCATATACTCACCTAACTATATTACCACTGCCACATGTGGTAATTTGTATTTAGGCAGCATATCTGCACTTCTGCAACAGCTGAGGCATTATTATACTTGCTGTTTTAAAACAGGTGATACCAAGAACATTTTTGGAGCAGTCACCCTTTGGCCACACGTCCACACGTGCTGGTGTAGGGCAAAGGTTTGGTCAGCTGGAGCTCACACCTTCTGCTCTACCCTTACCTACTGGGGACCTCAAAGAACTTTTTTCCTGCTGGTCCGGGTTGCTCTCTCTCCTTCTCTCTTGCCATGATGGGTATATGACCAGAGCAAGTGATGGAAAGGATGAAAAAGTTCATACCTGCAACACACAGGGTTCCACTTTTTCCTTGAGCCTTTCTCACCATGTGGCAAACCATCTTCTACACAGAGGAGAAAAGGAATGAACACAATAATCAGCAGAACTTTGTCAATCAGAAATGCCTTCCAGTGTGCAATCCAAGCCATCCTTTTGCAAGGACAAGCCTTTTTTTTTTTCCTGTAAGGGTGCTGGTTAATAAGCAGTTGTTGCAGATCTTAGACTGATGGTGTTAATAAAGACTAGAAAGACTGAAAGCTTTTAAAATAGAGAAAATCACATGACATGAATGGCACAAACTTCCATCTCTGGTAGAGTTCAAGGACAGGCTGGGTGGGGCTCTCAGCAACCTGGTCTAGTGAAAGGTATCCCTGCCCACAGCAGGGGCAGTGGAACTGGGTGATCTTAAAAGTTCCATGCAACCCAAACCATTCTGTGATTCTATGACTCGATATTTCCTATATGCATGTTTTAAATATGGGACAAAGTCTGAGCTCTCTTGATCATTCACTTCCTCTTTGGTAATAAGATGCTTCTGGATTAAGTGTGAATTATTCTAAAAAGCTACATATGCAGAACGAATATGAGTGTCTCTACTCCTATTTTTGAATTTAAGACAGGATTGGGATGAAAAAGAAAGCCAAACCAACTCACAGTATAGCATAAAGAGAAAAAAAAAATGCATAATATCTTAATTAAAGTGATATAAGCAGCTTTACACAAATATTTCTGACTGACCATAAGGATTTTTTAAAGGGAATGTGACAAAAATATTCTGAAAGGAATATGACAAAAATAATTGTTTTAAAGTTTCATACATATCAATTACACCTCCTTGCAAGTAGCTTTAAGTCTTTCAAACCCAGAAAACTGGTTAAAAAGTGGGTTTTTTTACCAGAGCTTTCCATTAAACTTTTCCATCAAATCTTTGAAACTCACTGAACACAAAATAGCTGCACAAACATAGATTAACATCTTCACAGTTGTGGAACTCAAGTTATTGCCCCTATAATGCTCAGACAAATGATGGACAGTCATGCTGACACTTGTTTTGGTAGACCTCTTGTTTGTTTGTGTGTTTTGTTATAAGGGAAGCATGAATTTTTCACATCTCCATGGTTCCACCTAACCAATTTGAGAAAATTTCCTACCATACAGGGCATACGTCACCATTTCTGTGTTTAATTATTTGCTGCTATCTCTCTTTCCTCATCAGGAATCCAAGTTACTAACCATGTCAGATGGAAAAGTACAAGTTTACTGACAGCTGCAACTGAGTTTTGTCTCTGAGGAAATGCAGTTCTAACACTTTGCCTCAAATGCCTGCCTATATATTTGGAGATGGCCAAGATACACAATTTATACCGTTCAGGCACTCTCCAGACATTCAAAGTGGAATAGAATTTTCTTTAATCCTAAATTTGCCCATTTTTCCACTTCACCAGCCAGAAAAATGTGTTTAGAGGATGCATTGCAGGTACCTGTGGTAATTGGATATATTTATCAGGGCATCAGATGTTGCACCTTTTTATTGCTCTGTCAGAAAAACATTTCCTTTTATTACAATTGGAGTTTTCAGTTTTCTGTCAAGGAACCCCTCCAATATTCAGAGAGCCTTTCGGGGTGTACTACTAGTGCCAGAAAATAAAGTTTTACCAGACCTCTTCCCACCATCTAGTTTATATGCATCACTGCCTATTTTTTATTAGGTGTTATTTGGTGTCTTTTCCACACTATCCCTCCTCACACAAGAAGAATGAGTCAACCCTTTTCTCACAGTCTCTGCTGCATATACGTATTACAGTTTCGAACCAAAACTGGCCTTTGAGACCATTATGTGTTTTTTCCCCTAAAAATGCAAGCTGTAAATTGTCAGTTTTAAAGCTACCTGTGCAACAGTATAACCTGAGCTTCCTCTGCAAGTGCAGTGCCATTTGTGTTTTATTTTGCAGTTATGCTCCATATTCCCATAGGGAAGCTCCAATTTTTTTCTCTTTCCTGGGTGGTGGTGCAGGGCAGCCATTACTTCCACCATTCATGGACATGGTGTTTTGATGCTTTTAAGTTGAGGGGAGCTCAGCAGAAAATGTTGTACCAGAAAGGGGCAGGGAAATCCCTGCTGTGGGCTGCTGCACAGGACCCTGTCCCCCTCTCCCTCTTGCTGCTGTGGTGCCAGGCTGGGGGATACCAGGGGCACCGTCCTCACTGCACAAAGGGAAAAGTGGAGCTTGCAAAGATTTTACTGAAGATTGCAAAGTTCTGGTGGGTCTGGACCTTTCTTGGAGGAGAGATATAACTGAGGAGGTCAATCACCAAGTCTTGAAATTCTTGAAGAAAACCCTCTGGTCTGATTTTCTAGCTTGGCTCCCTCCACACAACAAGCATGCTTGGTGATCAATGTGCAATGACTCGGTGTTCCCTGGAGTGGGAATGTGAATTGCAAAATCAACTTCACTTCAAACCTACCTCACCACTGTGGATCTGGACTTCTGGCTCAGTGTCTGGACCCTGCCTGCTCTCCTCCTGCATGGTCTGTGGGACTGTGCTGGTGCTGACCAGCTCTGCTCCTGCCTGGCCACCAGCCTCAGTTCCTCTCTTGCCCTCCCTCAGGGGAAGAGAACCTGCCCTTGGTGCTGCCTGGCAAAGGCCTTCCCTCTGATCTACATGTGAGAACACTGAAACATTCAAAAATTAATATTAAAAAAATACAGGAAAAAAATTGAATTGTTTTTCTCCCTAACTTTCTCAAGAAAGATTTTTGAATCAGAAGTTTCAGAAACAAGTCATCCCAAGTAGGGCACCTGGTCTGGAATATTTCATCCCAATGACTGGAACATGGCAGGTCTAAAAATCTGCTTTAAGTGGGTCTGAAATTTTTATAAATACTTTTCTGATCTTTTGCAGGATATGGATGCAGAGGATGAGGAGGAGCATAGAAAGAGGGGACTAGGCAAGTCAGTGAGGATCAAGAAGGAGCTGGAGGAAGCAAGAGGAACAGGTCAGTCTTTCCTCTCCAGGGGCTCCAGTCATTCCTGTGAAAGAAACAAGAATTGAAAATTGACTCAAGCTGCTGCAATTCAGATTCAGATGCACCACCACAGTGTAAGAGCTGGCAGGAACTGCAAGTGGCATCTTGACCAGCTCTGCTCAGAGCTGACATTCTTTTGGGGAGTATGGATAAAAGCTCTGGTTTAGAGATCTAAATATTATTCCTGCTATTGCCATGGGACTGTTTATGCACATTAGTGTCATGATGAAAGGGTTTAGAAGGAATGAAAAACGTGACAGCCTGTAAGACAGAACACTAGGGGTAGCAGAAATGAAAGAGACTCTTGAGTCAGACCCCTGAACTTCAGCCTTTGTTTAATCTCATTTAACTATGGGGAAAAGGAAGCATTTGCTCGTGCTGTATTCTTTATCTTTTACTGAAAAAAACTTCTACATATAAGACACAAAAACCACAGAGAAACACTGAGAAATATTAGCACTGGTGTTTCTCATATTTGCAGTGAACTACAAATTCAATTTGTAACTGTGTCATCTTGGAAGTAAAATGGAGCTGACAGTGGTTAAAGCAGCAGTAACCTTCCCCTCCTCATACACTACAACCAAGAACTGGAGATGTCCCTCCTTGAAAATCAAACAATTTCAAAAATACTGAATTTACTGGGTCTTGTTCAACAATTTTTTTTGTGATTTTGGTTATTGTTTTGGTTTTTTTCCACTGTTTCTTCCTTCCTTGTTTCACATGCAGCACAGACAATTTACAAAGAGAGTTACAGGTGGCTTCTTGAGAATAATGATCCAGGAGAAGAGGAAAGGGACAGCAGCCCTAGGATGTTTTATATTTACAAATCCTAACTAAGAGGCTTCTGTTCCCTCTCATGCAACTTTACAAAGCTGTCTTGTCTTGAAAACAACAACCAAACCACAAAATTATTCTGCTACTGCTTTCCCAACACTACCATGAAATAATTCAGATATTGAACATCCTTTGGGTCTTAATTATTTTCTTTTTACTGTGTTTTTTTAAAGAACAATTTTTGTAAGGCTGACATAATATATCTGTGACTTCTTCTGGGAATCTTGAATGGAGGAGAAAAGCTTTTATGTGGTTTTGCCTTCCCCATTTCTTCTTTCCTGATCTAGAACCATCCAGTCTTGGCTTGTGCCTTAAGGCAAATAGAGCAAAGCTGTAACTGCAGTGTGATGGTGTCAGTGATTTTACAGAAGGTTTCATCACAATATACTCCCTTCTTCCCAAATCTTGAATAAAAAAACACTGTAAACCAAAGGAAAAACCACTTCAGAGCAAGGTGAGGAGAAGCCAGAAAATGGTTTGTGATGGCAGGAATTATGGAGAATAGTAATGTGTATTGCCATCACTCCCTGGCTTAATGAACTTCAACTGAGTATTGTTAAAGACCTTTGGGACAGCAGAAGAGATTTTCTGATCCCTGAAAACACCAAAGAAGTTTACTGGGAGTGGTTTCCATTAAATTACCAGCTGCTATAGTTAAAAACCAAACCTGCCATAATCTATTTTTTTAATTCTTTGTTTTTAAAGAAAAAGAGTAGTCCTTGTAGACAAAAACCTCATGTAGGTCACTAAGGTTGCAAAAAATACTGTGTAAATGCTGTCATAAAACCAAAAAAAGCAAAATTATTCTGCCGTGAATAACATGCGGTTACCATTTGTTTACAATTTAGTCCAGCTATCAAAACAAGCTAAACATTTTGCTAAACAGTTCACAGTCATTTTACAAAGAACACAGATTAGGGGAGGTAACTGCAGGGTTGGCTCTGCTGGTGTCAGCAGAGCTGCTGGAGCTGTGCTCCCTGAGCCTGGGCATCAGACAAGGCACGCAGGCTGATTGCATTTCTGCTCACTGCAGCCACCCTAACATCCTAAAGGAAAAGAAAGAAGTGCCACAAATTAACTCCCTCTTCTTTTCATTTCATTCTTTACAAAAGAAAGGATTTAGAAAGAGGAGTGGGGTCTGGGGTTGACGACACATCATTTTTCTTAGTACACAGATGACTTAAGACCAGCAAATGCAATTTGTCTGGAGGATAAACAGGGAAATGTTTTGCACGAAAGAGCTGTTGGAAGTGATGTGCAGAAGGGGAATGTCTGGTTGCCTGTGGAGGCTGAAGGGAGGACTGCTTCAAAGCCAAGTTTCAAATATCATCTGTTTTCACTATAACACTATGTAACAAAACAAGCCTCAGTAAAATTTTCATATAAATGGGGGAGAATTTAATTGTTTTGCTTTTTTTCACTGTCATTTCTTCTCTGATTCAGAAAGATGTTTGAAGGAATTTTGTTTGCTTGGATCTTGAACATAAATAAAGAATGTGCACTGCTCAGGAACAGATGAAGTGTTACAAATTGGAACTTAAAATATAAACACATTGGAAAGTTAGGAGTGTGAATGTGAGAATGTGTATGTGTGGATGCGTTTTCTTTGTGACGTGAAAGAGCTCATGTAATAAAAACTTTCAAAGTCTGATGATAAATATTCTGTCCATAATGAAGTTAAGTATCAATTAATGCTTTTTTTTTCTCCATAGTTCACTCTGTTTGCTTATGTAGCAAGAGAGAAAAAGATCAAGCAAAACTATTAAGTAAAGACTGCCACTAAAGTGAATTTGCTATGCAAATCTAGAATCAGAAATGCTGTCTATCCTCTAGCTAAGCTGAGGTGCATTGAAGAAAGGACATGAAATGCACTGGTGATGACTGACAGATACAAAACCTGGAACAGCTAAGCAAATGACTGCTGATCCTAAATTTCTCTTGTATGACAGGGCATTCCCCTTGGCACGTGATTCCTGTGTGACAAGGAGTCTCCCACAGCGAAGATACATGCTGGAAAATGGTCAAAATATGGCATCCAAAATGGCATGGCTGCTACCTCAGTTGATTGTGGGACATTAATTGTGGCTCTAGCCGCATGCTCAGTGTGTGAGTGCAATGGTAGGTGAGCTGCCCAACAGAGACACACTGAAAACTAACACACACACACAAAACCATGACCTCTTTTCAGAAAGGAAGCCCTTTTGGGGAAGGTGGGGCTCAGGGCTCCTGAAGTCCAGTTTTTGGGTCAGCAGAGCCCCACTGTGTGGCAAAGCCTGCTCCTGACAGCCTGTCCATTCATTACTTATCACACTGTCCCAGCAAAGGCATCTGACAAAAGAATCCAGTGTCAAATATTTGGGCAAGATTGAGCAATTCAGCCCCCGGGAGAGGTGAGATTAGCAACACGGGGAGCAGCAGCCAGCTGGGGCCTGCCACGGGGAGCTGTGTTTGGTGCTGCTGGTGGCTGAGGCTCATTGCAACGCCAGGACACCCTGTGGAGAGTGTCTCCATGTGATGGAGCGAAGGGATGGATGCCCAGGAGGGACAGGGCCTGGAAAAAACAGCTAGTGCAGGGTGGGCTGCTGTGTGTGACGATATAGACACATAACAGAAATGGAAAACAACATCCCTAACAGCAGAAAGACAAGTTCGGTTATGCAACACGCTCTGTTTATACGGCAAAAGGAAAGTTTGTACTCCCACCTGATTTCCTGAGGAATGCCTTACACAACACCAGCACAACGTGGTCCACTTGTAACATATAAAGCACAATAAAGAGCACAACATAAATAATTCCCAAAGAGAACTGTCCTATTGTTCCTGTCCTCTCTGCCAAGGCTCCAGTCACCACAAAAGCATGGCATCTCTCCTGATCCAAGCTGGTCACATTTTGAAATGTTTTCTGGTAACTGTATACTTAGAGCAAGAAGTTCAGGGAAATGAACAGAATTTGACTTGCTAGGAAGCTTGAGCATGTGCCTGACTGGCTTTGGTTTCTAAGATGCAAGTTCACCTGTGCATTTGGGTCCACACTGCCTCATGCTCATAAAACGTTACAGGAGGCCCTGGAAAAAAGGAAGCTCTGTTTACTGCACCTCGGGGTCTCTCTGCTAGTCAGACCTCACTGACCATGAAGCAGTGCTGAGGTGTTCTGCTGACTGACACATGGCTTGAATAAAGAAAATCCAGGTGACCATCCTGTATTTGGGTTTAGGGCTGTAACCAGAGGGGATTAAAGGCTTCTGTTGAGAGGGCACAATCTCAGGGGAAAAGCATGAATGGGGAACTGGTAACACCTCTTTGTGGCATGGACCACTCGGGGTATAAGAAGATATATAAGCAGCTAAGGATGCTTCAGCTCAAATGCTGTTACACCATCTCTCCTTTTTACTTGGTTATTTATTTTTTATCAAATCCATAAGAACCCCACTCTTTGGGATGCCTTCCTCTCAACCCTACCCAAATGTGACTAAAAATAGCCAACAGGTTCTGAAAGTTGAGGGGAACTAAGGACAGATGTGTATAAAGTGATGGTTTTTCCACACTAAATCAAGCTAAACACTTTTCACAATTAAAATATGCAGAAAGCATCACAGAGTTATCCTGTAAAATGGAAGAGGTCAAAAGACAGCTTGGTTACAAGTATGGTAATAGGCCAGCTCAAGAATGATTGAAGAGCAAGGATGCCAGGAGGCTGAAAGAACAGCAACAAAGCCTCACATTTACAACAGAAGAGGAAGCAAATAAAAAAGCCAAGTAAGAGGCAGGAAGAAGCTACAGTAACAAAAATACTTCTAATAAACTCCCACCCATGATATTCTAACTGAATTCAGCTGTTTTGAAATTATCTCCTTAACATATGCTTTTGTGCAGGCAAGCTTCTAACATCAATTTCCTAAACAACACATGGTAAAGCATTATGAACCATTTTTCACCTAATCCATTTTTTACAAAAATACTGGCTGTCCCCTGAGGGAAAAGCAAATGATGAAACAGCTGAGAAAAAGACAACTCATTTTCTCTGTTTATTTCTCTCCCTACTTCTGATCTACTTTAAAAATAGGTCAGCTGGATCCAGAAGACCAAAGGATCGTCTCAGCACACAGAACTGTTCTTTTTCAAAGAGTTGTTGGGAAATAGTAAAGAGAAATCAATACTGCACGATGTTAATTGTGAACAGTTTGAGTCTCACTGAGGAAGGATTCCCCCGGTCCTGGACTGACATATAGGAAATCACACCAGGATTATGCAATCTGCTGGGAGCATGGAGTCAACTGGACACTAGAGATAGTTTGCTTGAAAGCAAAAAGGATCATCACAGTTCTTAGGAGAGCTATTATTTAAAACAGGACTTGGAAGTTTATGTCCAGTGTCCAATTCTTCAGAGCAGGTTGGTTCATGTGTACTCAACTTCTCACCACTACAAGTGACTTTAAGGATAAGATTTACAAAACAGTTGATGGTAATCACCTATAAAAAACCTGTTCATATAAATGTCAAAAATTACTCTCAGATCCCTTTGTTCTGCCTTGTGTTTTCAGCACTTGGAGACATGCTCCTTCCAGTGAAAGACTGGGCTAGCATTTACTTTACTGCAACTTATGATTCCACAGACCAGGGCAGGAGGCCATAATGAAACCCAGGAAGGGATTTCTAGTCCACATTCTAGAATATACAAGAGCTTGAGAGGCAAAGGGTGTACTACCTAAATCAGAGAATACTATTATTTACCATTTCATTCCTTCAGAGAGAGGGCACCAGTTTTGAAATCTGAAGCAAAGAAAACCAACTGTCTGCAAAGTGAATGTTTATTCAGAATTTTCCTTTCCACCCATTAACCTGAAAATGGGAAATATACTGAATGAGAAAATAATACATTAGTTTAAGGTCGAGAGACAGATCTAATTTTTTTTCTTTTTAAAGCAAATAAAACAGAGTGCTTTGTGCTGCATCTGTCCTCACCCAATGACGTGCATTTTATTTTCTGGCTATTCAGACTTGTTTCTTCAGAATGTGACATATCCTATGCTAGGCCTGTTGCTGTCACTCACTTTTTGTATGGCATGAGGAATATTATTTGAATTTTCTGCTTCGTTACTCTCGTAATGAACAAGCCCATGGAACTCCCTTAAAAAAATATTGTATTAGCAAAGTTAGTGAATCAAACACTAGGCAGGAATATCCACAGCTTCCCAAATTAATGAAATTATTTTTGGAGGCACCAACAAACTTGCAATTTCGTACTGAACATCAGTCTCTGCTCTTGGCTGGAGTGCAGTCTTGGTGGCAGGAAAAGGGACTGCAGGAACACTGTGGTGCTCCTCACATCTTCCCTTAAGGCACTCAGCACTGACTTTTAGCACAGACACAACTGCACAGTTAAGCAAGAAGGGCCCCAGCCAATGTGGCACTTCCTGTCTGGCCTGTGCTCTGCAAAGTGCCCTGAATGGAGACCCCACCACATAAAGCATCAGGAGAGTAACACTTTGGACACCAGTGCAGGCATTTCAGACACCAGGATGCCAAATTTTCAGAATAAGAAAATACACGTCCCGTTCTGCAGACAAACTCATTGTAGGACTGTTACCTCTGTCTGGCTTTTCAGAGAAAACGATCTCCAGACAGATTGAGCCCACTATGAATAAAGGTTTCTTGCTATGTAACACTATGGAAAGCAAAACTGACCTAATCACACACAGCTCAAAGTGCTGATCT
Organism: Passer domesticus; assembly: GCF_036417665.1. Classification (NCBI taxonomy): domain Eukaryota; kingdom Metazoa; phylum Chordata; class Aves; order Passeriformes; family Passeridae; genus Passer; species Passer domesticus. Next base: position 72,948,631 of record NC_087478.1, read on the forward strand.
TAGTGATATTCTCTTTTTCCAAGTACAGGCTATAGTTTGTTATATTTTTTTTTTCACAGAACGTCAAACTATACACTTACTCACTGGTGTAAATAACACACACTGGAAAGAAAAACAAGAGAGAGGAAGAGACTCAGCTTGGAAAAAGAACCACCAATTTTCATTTCAAATGTAGCTGAACAGAAGACTTGAGAGGGAACAGATTAATGATTACAACTGCTAAACCAGGACTTCACTATAAAGTTATCATGTCCAGATGTTGCTTTTGCCTTTGACAGGTTTTGAGGTTTTACTTACAAAAATAGACATGCATCTAGTCTAAGAGCATCTACATGCATTTAAAATGCCTGTAATAGCATTAAGAAACTGACCTTTATGCATTCTGCACTCCCATTCACCTGCAGAATGAGGAATATGGTGATGGGGTTAAAAATGTTTGCTTAAACAAAGAATACATTGTTTACCAGTAGTACATAATTAGTATTAACAGATGCATTCAGTGGTTATTCCACCAACACTCTGCAGCAGTTTTTATGCCTACAAGTTGTAATACTGCCCCAGATGATGAGTTCAAATCTGTGTAAAATTGGTGTACATTAGATGTGTATTACGGACACTTCTTAATGGGTACCGTATCTTTTAAAAGTTGGAAGCTTTTAAAAATAAAAATTTCTTAAAAATGGACTTTATCCCTTGAAAGTATTACATATATCTGATTACTGTGCTGCCAAGCTGAAATACTCCCTCCATCTTCTATTCCAAAACAGATGGCAAATAACGAGTGCCTTGGAATATTCTCCACTCGCAGTATTCAGCTTGCGGTTAAGGACTTTCCAGCTTGCTGGGCTAGCACCACAGCTCTAGAAAACTGCTGCAGACCAAGGAGCACCAGCACAGCTGACATAATTCAGTCTCAAACCAACCTTCCCATATTTAATAGCTCCTTGTGTCAGCTGAAACATCTCAAGACTGAATTTGGCTACAGCTTAAGAGCAAAGGGATGTGTTTAGGAGCAGAAGAGCCTAAAGTGGTCAGAGGTTCCAAAGGTAGAGGAAGCACTATGGTGCTGAGACACTGAATGTAAAAAGGGACAGTTTTATCTTTTTTCCCCCCAGTTCCTCACAATACAGACATTTAGACTTCGTTACCACACAACTGGGAGAGGAGACAAAGTGGAAAGATTTTTCTTAATGTTTCTGCAAGTTTACTCCACAGTAAACGTCTACCCTGAAAAGATCATCCAGTTCCTAAGCAGTTAAATTCACAATCCCTATTAATGAAACTGTTATTCTGTGACATATATAATTATTGATTAATTATCCCTTATTTTAACAAGTGTCTGTAGGCCAGAGGCTTTCTTTTTCATTCCACATAAAAGTGTATCTGCAGTGGTGTCAAAAACAATTGATTTTAGGATGTTTTTTTCAAACTAAAATTATTTTATATGAAAAGTTCTTTAGAATGTTAAACAACTGAAGCTATTCCTTCTTTACTGTCTTTTGTTAACCTTGCTTGTTTCTTTAGAAAAATAATAAACTACTATGTCTCAATTCAACTCTTTAAATCATGCTACTTCCTTACATAGGTCCACGTCAGTTCCAAAGTATCAAACACAGAATACACATTAATTTCAGCCTTCCTTAAATTTGCTTCTTAGAACAGTGGCTATGGGATACTCAGTTCTCCTGTGATCAGAGTGCCACCATAGGTTAACTTTAACTACAAACCCCAATTTCCAAAACTCTCCCCTTAGGCTAGAAGGTTGTATCAGCAAAGTCAGCTCTGGAGAAACCTGAATTGCACAGACTTTGGAATTATTTTCAGTGTCTTGTTTAGAGCAAGATATAGGAATAAAATGAAACCATAATTTTGGTTTACAAAGTATAGCTTTTATTTTACTGACTGCTTAAATGAGTTTTCAAATATAGATTTTAAAAAGTCATGAGTATTTCAATATATACATTCTGAAATAACATTATCACATTTACATTTGAAATACTTATTGCTAATATGTTAATATTTTTTGTGTTTTACCAAGTGTTAACTATTAAGTAAATTTTTAAGTGTTCAATAGCAATTAACCCATCATTGAAATACCATCTCTTGACATTCTCTAGTGCATATATGGTTTTGTAGGGATTCAGGCATTACTCTGATTTATGGAGAGCATAAATATGTCTCCCAGGCTGAAATGGGAGACATGCTTAAGTTACAGATAAAAAAAGAAAAAAGCAGGTAACCTACTGAAGTGGCAGAAATAACTAAGAGAGAAGGTATTGACTCAGTCATAAAGGCTAACAAACTTATACCCTTGGAGCTTCAGTTTTAGTCTTCTCTTGGTCACAGCAAGAATATAAATATCAGAAAGTCAATGACTGCCTGGCACACAGCATTCTGGTATAATCACAACAATCTGGGGAATTCAAACAGATTGCAAAGGATTTCATGTGGAACAAACTGTATTAAAGAAGATTCTTCAATGAAATATAATGTTTGAGTCACGAAGTATATCAAGTAATTTTCAGGGGAATCTTCAGGGCACATCAGGCATTTCTTTATACTGTTCCCCAATGAGTGCCTCAAGAGGTGCCAAGGTAGTTTTACCCTTATACAACCTGAATTTTAGCTTCTTTGCTGAAATTATCAGCAAAGGCACCAACTTGGAGGTGATTTCTCATCCTAAGCAAACTGTTCAGCCACAGTGTCTTTCGAGTAAGGCCAATGACGTCAGAAAATGGTCTCAACTGACCCACACAGCACTGAACCAGTAGTGAAATTCCACTAATGATCTCCCAGTCCCTTGCTTTTTTCTCAGTGTCATTTTCAAACCAACCTTGCCATGTTTGTACCTTTCTATCTACAACACTGCAACCTCAATTGGATAAATCAACCCTTCAAGAGTAGGAGTTCCTTTAACAGCTTCATACAGACTCTAATGTGGTACTGAGTAGCAGTATATGCTTTGAAAATGGATTCAAAATGGGTTTTAATATATTTTTCACTTGTATTTTAGTTCTTCTCAAATCTGAGTATCACCGATTTGTAATCACCATAAAGAGCTGACTTATATGTAATTCTTGCTGCATCATTGCAAACACAGGATATTGCAAAAAAGGTACAGTTTATCAATGAAACACTTTCATTTTCCAAAGTTAATTTACCTTTTAAGTTATGAAGCAGAAAGAAGGCAACATAGGTTAAATGTTTACACAGAAAATCTAACAATGACCAGAATGCAGTTTTAGAGACATGGAGGTTTAAAGGTGTGGAATTCTTAGAGCCCTATGAAGTAATTTTAGCAGAACCAGAAATGAATCTGACACGATCCAGCATAAAAACTGCAAGGATCTCATGATTCATTTTCATGGGGGAAGGGTTCAGGTTGAAACATGCTGCCTGTTCAAACTTTCCAGAACAGAACACTGAGGATCTTAGTTCTTAAAAACGCCATAAGACAAACCATGTCATCCGTGTGATCCACAGAAAACCATTGTCTGCCAAAGCTCCAAACACATGAGCACTTAACAAAGGTTTCCAAAGGCTGGAATCAGTCTCTTCAGTCACTGAATGAAGATTCACTATCAGAACTCTCTTCTGCTTTGCCATCATCTCCCCAGGCAGGCACAGGGGCATCTGGGGTCCTGCAGGCAACAAAAACATTCTGTGCTGTAAATCCAGCTAAGAGCACAAGCAGCTCAGCACGTAACACCACTGTCCTTGCACAACAACTGCAGGCACTTTATTGCCACAACATTTAACACATTAACTGTTTATGGTTCACAAACTCACACCTTAGTGCTATTGCCTCACCTACAACTGGAAGGCAAACACTAGAAACTGTAACTCACTGGACATCAAAACTCTGTAGACACCAGTGTGAATGCACGCCTTTGATGCCATCAGAAATGATGACAGATCATTAAGAAGTGGCAAACACTTGTAGAAAGAGTTGAAAGCAGGCAATAATGATTAATTCAATTTTTTTTCAATCTTCAGAGGTTGTTGGGCTGAAAGGAACATTCTGTACACCATTAAGCAGTGTAAATAGTACATGAAAAAAATAAGACAGGAAATGAACAATATTGTATCCAACTAAAACTGCAGGGATAATTTAGTGAAGCAAAAAGGAATTACTCAGAGTGGAATTTGGCTAGAACTTTGGGTTAAATTTGACATGCAAGAGCAGCCATGGGATTTTTATTGACTACAAATGATCAGACCTCTTGTATTTAGTTTTAAAGAGAATATTTAGGATGGATCTTAACACTATGGCAAAATGTTTGCTTGGGGAATCTACTAGAAATGAAGGTGAGAGAAGCAAGCCATCTAAAGACTAACATTACTGCCTGAAGATGCTAGCTCTCCATGGACTCTCTTTCCTAAGTATGTAATGAATTTGACATACAAACAATAGAGAGCCTGATAAAGGCTGAAAGTGAGGTAGAAAATACAAACATAATTATACTTGGGGGAAAATGACATTCAGAGAAACTCACTTCCTGTATGACAGTTAACATCTCTTGGATAAAATATTGCATTTTAAACTAAACTGACAGTTGTATTAATCATCCTGTTCTTATTTATCTTGGGAGTATAGAATTTCTTTTCCAACATTAGTTTTGTTTAGTATAATTTCTCTGTTGGGAATCCCTAAGGTAACTTTAAAGTGTTCCTAAACATTTTTGGTGCAAAGATGAGAAGTGTGTGAAAGAACTGCAGAAGAGCCTTCTCCCTCCCCACTGCACACCTCTAAAACAAATGAAGAAAGCATTTGCTTTCTCATGCAAATACCACTTCACAATATTATTCCTTGTTGCCGTGGTAATGACAAAACAGAAGAGCTGTGCAAAGACGTGATCTGCAGAGACCAGTGCAAAACCTCTCATTTATTAAGAAGAGGAAGATGATGCTGAATTCCTTTAGCTCATGAGAGCAGGACAAACTCTTCTGGAACTGAAGACAGGCAAGAGAGGAAGGATAAGAAACAAAAGTCAAAGGTAGGTAAACTGGGAGCTTGATAGAACAGGCAGTTACCAAACGCTGTAAAAAGTTGAGAAAGGAGCATTAACAGAGGTAGAAAAGCCAAGAGGAGAGTGTAGAAACAGTATTGTATCATTAGAATTAGCACATCTTCAGCCACAAATAACCCATGCTCAGCCAATGGGAAGGAGCTGGGGGAGTCTGCAGTAAGTGACTGAGCACACAGCCATGTGTACATTTTCCTCATTTTCTCTGGGACTGAGTGAGCAGACCTAAGGAAGCTGAAGACCCAGGAAATACAGGGTGAATGGCAAGACACACATAAAAGAAGAAGCCTATAGCATCATGACATGCAAGAAAATTGAAGTCACTCCTGATACCTTAACATGTTCCACATCATGCACCTTGACAAATAATTAGCTTTCTTTAACCAGTTTTCAAACCAATAACCTTTTAAAGAAAATCTGGCTAAGCATTACTGTTGCACAGATCTTTGAAGATGGATTTTGAGATCTAACCCCAAACATATTCTGTGAGTCTCAATCCACAGGAATAACGTTTCTGCCTTAATGCAAAATAGCAATCCAAAAGCAGACACTTTTAAAAAAACAGCTTTTGAAATTTTAACTCATTATCTTTTTGTTTTATCTACTATAAAAATCCACCCAAACATGAAGAAATAGCAGCAATTATAGAAAGGTAGGGACTTGAAAACACAGCAAAAAATACAATACATTTAACACACATATAGAAAACCCACATTTGCTAAACCTATCTCCAATTTGCACAGGGTCTTTTTTTTATTTCTAATTCAATCAGAAAAGAAAACAACTGAGGAATAACTACTTTAGCTTATCTAGACCAGGAAGTAACTGAGAGCTAAAGTCATTCATCATATGATGATACTTCAGGTTTATTTTATTTAACAAGTAGTTAGTTTCAGAATAAGCCTTTACAAAATGTAAAAGGACTTCATTAGAAATGAAAAATGGACTTTTTAATATCCTGACAGTTTCTGGAAAGAATGCAAAAATACTTCAAACATTTTGGTGTCTATAATGTAAGAATGAAAGCTAATACTTTAATCAGTTTAACAAATTTTGTGAAATAATACAGTAGAACTAAATTAAATGTCCACTGTAAAGTAAGACTGAAATTAACGTTTATGGCCAGACAAGAAGCATTGAAAGCACTGAAAGTTACTTAGTAGTCTTCACTTCAGATTGACTCAATCAACAGCCAAAATTTTGAGCTGCTGACTTCAATTTACGCTTTCAATTTTGAAGTCAAGTTGTACACTACATCTACTGAAGGAATCTGGAAACAACTGTGTTGTCCCTCAAGCATTCAACAAAATAAGAATGAGTTTGTTGTTACTACTCTACAAAAATGACATTTTCTTATTGGAGTGTTGAAAGCAAGTATCTGGGAAAAACCTCATAGTCTACACAGGGCACTGAAAATGGCTACTGACCTTTTATTTCAGTCCTCATTGCTAAATGCACATTGTCAGATGCTAGCTTGTCACTGCTATAGCTCAGAACACCTTGAACAACCTCTTCTAAGCACATGTTTTTCCAAGTTTTTTAAACACACAGTTGCACTGCAGCCCTACTAGAAGTCACAAATTACTTACTCGAGAAGGTCTGGATTTAGCCCCTCGGAAATCATTTTGTTTCGTATTGCCATTACAGGAACACCCTGTGCAGCAGGAGGAAGAATAGTATAAAACTACTGGACACAAATAGGTCAGTTAAATAACACAGGTACTTTTAAACCACACTTTCATATAAATTTATGCATGTCACTTGTCAAACAACAGCATGGAACATTAATCTCAGTTCCCATCAATACAAACCTAGAAGCAAGAAATTATTGAGATTAAAGGCCCTTTTAATCCATTTTATATTTATTGCAAAACATCTAGAGAAAGTTGCAGGGAGAGTATCAAGACTGGATAGATATAACTGTAATTTGTGCACACAAAATTATGAAGCTGACGTTATCTGTATGGGTAAGAATGTGGAGAAAGCACAAAGTAGCACAAAGACAGCAGAGGAGTTGTGCTAGGAAAGACTTGGGCATGCTGAAGGTATGTATACCCAAGAGAGAGAAAACCAGGGAAGTGCATCTGCTACCACTCCAGAAGGATCTCGTGAGGCAGTGCTAAAAGCTGGAGAAGTCTAAAAAGCATGGAGAAAAAGGCAAACAGGACATGAGAACAGAAGCACAATTTAAAAGTGAATTCTCTGAATACAACTGCTTGTACAGTCAGGCTTGAATCTTCTGTGACTTCTGGACAGATATCAGCCAAATATGTGCATGTTAAAAAAATTCCTTCCCTTTACTGCGAGTCCTTCCACAGCTTCTGCACTTTATTTTATTCATCAACACCTAAACATCCTCTTATCTTGGATCACATATCCAAGACCCACATCCTCTCATGAGATACATTCCAACAAACTGCTCCTATGTTTCCACTATAGCTGCTCAAAGGCAACTTGTTGCTTTGCCATCTCCTGCTGGAAACCATCAGAAATACCATCTGGATCACTCCATGCCAATATAGGATATGGGAAAAAAACCCCAAACCAAACGAGGATACAATTTCTGATTTGAAAGGGACAAAGTTACTGGTGGTCTAAGAAATTCTAAATGAAAAGTGGTGTAGGACTAGTATCTTTTGTCCAAAAGCAAGTAAAATAGTGCTAAAATCAAGGGCAAGCATGACTAATGTTCCAGAACACAATGTGATTTTATGACAGCTCCAAGGTAAGAATCACAATCAAGGCTTGCCCATGAGCACTGTGGAACAGCACACACAGAGGTACGTAGCTGTAGCAATCTATCAGGCATAATGTGAAAAAAGGTCACTCAAGTACCTGCAATGTAATACCTTGAAATAAAAGAATATCTTAGTGCTTCACAACTAATGTGCATTGCAAAGGTGAATATTTTGAATATTTATTTGAGTATTTCATGTCGGTTTAAAAATTTAGTTGTTCTAGTATAGATTTGGACCCCTGGGATTGTGTGTCTACACACCATCTTGTACTAATGCTTCTTCCCTGCTTGACTGCTCTTAGGGTGCTTTTCCCCACCTCAGAAGTCACTGATAAGTTGTTTATGCATCAATTCAAACCAGGTGAGACCAGAATTGAGACTGATCAGGCAAGGCAGAATTCATATTTGATTTCAATCAAAGGGAATTTGGTGTAGGACTTCTAAGAATGGGTTGCTTTTATGTTCACATGTGAAGCATGTTTTATTCCAACACTGCATGCATTAAAATCTGCGAGAAAAAAAATCCTCTCAGTGCCCTCATATATCATAGATTCACAAAACTAATCTGAAGTTTAATCAAAATGCTCTTTTAGCCTTCTTATCTGAAGGAAAACAATTAATATTGTACCAATATCTATTTATAATACAGTCAGGACATTCCAATTACTTTACCTTTCATGCTTTCCTAAATGTTACTCTGCAAATATGGTACTGCTTTTGTGTGATTTCTTGGAATATTGTTGTAAATTTTAAAAAGTAAGAATTTAGTATCCTCAATTGCACTCCACCAAAATGAGTTTGTCACAATTTCATGGAAGAGCTACTTTTAGTTTAGAATGGTGCTCTTTTATACTACAAACATTGTGAGTAATAAATAAATTATCAGTTCAAACAAATCTAGAAGTTTAATTTGGGCAAATAAATGACACCAACTGAAATACTTGACCGGACAAGGAGACAAGTTTGGCAAATACAAAAACACACATTAATTTGTAGTATGTTAGTTTGACTTTCCTACCACACTGTTTACAACTGGCAGAGGAGTCACCAGGAACTGCCAGTACACAGCAGAAATGTGGAAAGTGAGATCTCATTCCACTAGCAGTCACCAAAAAAAAAAAAAAAATTCAAAGTAATTAGACCATCCAGCACTTTCAAATCCACTTTGAAGTCTGGCATTAAATCAATACAGTAACATAGTGTTCTACTCTCTGCTACTATCCCACTGCTAGGTTTTCCAAATAGTTTGTAATAAGCTACCCATAAAGTGCCAATTTGTGATTCAAGTGAAAAATAAGGTTTGGAACACCCTTCAAGGGATGAAGCAGACCAATTGTAATAATTTCTTTGAAGACTGAGTGAAACCATGAAGTTAGTTTTAACATAAGCAACATTTTATTAATACTATGACATAGTCATACTTTCCAGAATTATAATATGTATTTTAGAGGAAAATTTCCACTGACAAATTGAAAATAAATTGAAATAAACGCTTTGTTTCCAATCTTTGTTTCAATGGTTGGTGTGAAACAACCTCTTAAAAATATCACAAATAGTCTCCCATTCACCTTCTCATTCCTTCATTAGATTTCACACATGTTAATATTGAGATTACAATAATTTATTTCCTACTTATCTGCAGCACAGACCGCAGATAAAGATGTAAACAAAACCTGCATCATGAATAACAGGAAACTGGAGTGGAACCAGATAATGAAGCAATCCCTGTCTCTCTATTTTGGTCCTTACAGAAATATCAAGTACTCCTGATCCGGACTATACTTGCAAAGCTGTATTTTGTACCCTACAGTAAAATCAGGCTGTAATCAGTCTGTATGCAGGGAATGACTCCAATTTGCCAGGACAACTCCACTTCCAGTGGCATCTTCTGTGCCTCCGGCTAATATCACTTTGCATTTACACATTTCACACCTTCAGTTCACAAGTCTACCAGCAGAATTTTGTAGAAAGATCTTGCCAGACGCTGTCTGAGGGAATATATTGCATTAACTCATTTATTAGAGAAGATGTGCTAGAATATTATGAGGTTATCCTACCTCAAAGATTACTGTTGTAATATATGTTTTTAGACATTTAAGGTTCACTTACAGATGTGTGGTACATTCCACCAAAAAACAACACGTTAGCCAAAGAATGACATGAGAACTGACTTACCACTTGTACCATTTTGAGGTATCTGGCATATCTTGGATCCTTGGCCACAGTTGTGACGTTTTCTGTTACTACCTCCGTTTTCTGTAACCCTTCCTCTTGTGTATTGTTCTGCTGTGTGTGAAGAACAAACCCTTTTAATGGTTAGGTGCACACATCACACCCAGGGAGAGATTCCAAACAATAAAACTGGGTATTTTAGGGGAAAGTGCAACTCTGCCTCATCAAGAGGAGGATTATTCTGATCCACATTCACAAAATTAGAGGTTTCCTAGATGCATGAAATCACAAATCCAGCTCTTTTGTTGTTCACTGTTACAAGAGCGTCCTTCTACTTTTAGATACAATTTTAAGTTATTGAACAACACATAAAAAAAACAAAAAGGCCCTAATAACCCTCTTAAGTTGCATTTAATAAATATCACAGTATTCAATGTAAATGGTCTTTTTATAAAAAATATTTATAAAGAGTATATCTATAAATCTCCCCCAGTAGTCCAATGCCTTTTTTCCTCAAAATATTTGATTCCCTGACAAATGTTTCATACATATCATGTAACTTCTAAACTATACTTCTGAGTATAAATCATTACTCAAAGGATAATGTAATGAAACCAAAGATTCCTTGAAAATATTTATTTTAAATGAAATGAAAAATGACAAGAAGTTCTAATACTTTTAAAAGAACACAGAAAACTCTATTTTTTCTACAAAACTAACCACCTGAAACTTGGAATATATATGACCCTTATATACTTAAACATACTTTATATACTTCCATATCTGAGAAGAGGAACATTTTAAAGAAAATGAACTCATGGTGAGTCATTCTCTCAAGTGGCTGGAACATGCAATGCTGCCCAGGGTCTCCCCTGCTGCTGCCTGCAAATCAGAGTTACAGTCCTTGACAGGCAGGCAAAAGCAGCAGAGTGCTCCAGCTATTGTTTTTCCACAGCAACTTCCATCAAATAAGAGAATGAGCAGAGATCAGAATTGAGGATTCCTTGAGGAGAAACTGTAAGGGGAAACCAGGAGAAGAAATCCATCTACAAATGGGCCTGAAAGCCTTACTTAGTCGTTGGTGATCATGGGACTCAAATGTCTGGGTTAAAAAATCAACAAATCGCACACATTAAATTCCCCAAAATGACAAGAAGTTAGTTGCAGGGGTAGTATTTTAATGCTGATTGCTAGTAATAAGCTCGCCTTTACTGTATGTGAAGGATGATATACAGAAAACCTTCAATGTAATAAAGTCTTTAGAATTAAGCATGCTAGAAATTCCAATTTGAGCTAAAAGCTCACATTCTGAAGAAAGGAGAAAAGAGTTGCAATGATGTGATTTGAAATGTTATTTTCATTCATGACTTTCCCAGTGCTGTAATGTAATTCATGTTCATATTTTAGTTTGAAGAAAAGGAAGGAGAAATTTAGCACTAGATTTGAATTAGTTCTAATTATTTAAGTGACATAGCTAATAAAGGGTATAGCCTGTTTTGTTTGAAGTCACTTGTTAAAACAGTGCCAGCAGAGAAAAGCCCAGTCTTAGACTTTTACAGTGATTGCTCACTTCCAATAGAATTGCTTCTTCTATCTACTGCAAATGACATTAAAAACTTGAGAGAGCTCTATTCCTTCAAGGTATGGGTTATGCTTCATTACTTACTCCAGACTGAGGTGATCCAGCTGTCTGTTGGTCTGTAGCAGCCTGTGCCACAGGACCATTTGTAACACTGTTCACATTTGCACTGGACACTTCAAATTTGACATCTTCTAGGCCAGGAATTGAGGATAACTGAATGCAAAAAACGTCATCAAATAAGCAATGAGCACTTCATAAGACTACATGTACAACAAAATCTGTAGCACTCTGCTTACACCTTATTGTCCAGATAGGTTTTACATTAGTAAAATTGTAACTTTCTGCCCCTAGTTCTGGTATTTTGATTGGGCAATAAAAAATCTTTCTATCCAGCTGCCTTCTACAATAAAAAGTTTCACTGTTAACACAGTGCTGCAGAGCAGGAAAGGCTTCCACACCTTCCCAGCATTTTGCTGCTGCATTTATCAACCACACAAGAGCCATGCAATCTCTGCTACTTCCCCTACAGTGAAAGAAATCATGGCAAGAACAGCTCTATCACCTAACAGATGGGAGACTGGTTACAAATTTTTGAATTTTCTACATCTTTCACTTTTTTTAAGGAAATTATGTGAGTGGATATTAAATACACCACATATCTATTTGAAGGAAATTATATTTAACATGATTCTGAAGAATTCTGCAAAAGTCATCAATTGAGATAATTCCTAAATATTTTGAAATAAGTAAGAATTAGAAAGCTCTGTTTGTATTATTATACTACTTTTTCCCCACAAAGATCTTAATGAACACTTTCAAAATATCCCACCCTTGCTCCCAGAAAAGCCAACTGAAATTACCTCCATCATTATTGCAAGAAGAACTTGTTAAAATTTTATAGTGGGTGATTGATTGACTTTGGGATTTTGTTGGGTTTTTTTCCTAGTAAATAATACACTATATTTCCTATCTAAGACCACAGATGATATCCTTTTGTCATTTCAGCTAAAGAAGATAAATCAAACTAATTTACATTAGTTTAGATCCAGTGCAGGTCACATTTCAATATCAAAAGGATTTACAAGGCTTCTCTCTAGTTACTTATATCAGCTGAAGTCCTCACAGTCCAGCAACATACAAAGATACTTTTGTTTCACAAAGGGGGAAATAATTTCTTTACTAGCGTTTGTAGGCAAAAAGTGTTCCTTTCCTGTTTCACATGCTTAACAAATTCAAATTTTCCACTAGGTACTGTTGTTTACCTTCTTCTCTATCAACTACATATTCAAATGTTACACAGTAGAAATAGTAAGGCATTAACTAGAGAAGAGTTAAAAACAGAATTTTTGATATCAAGATTTTATATTAGCGCCTTCAAATCATTCTGAAAACTTATTTGCTCAATTCAGACTCTAAAAAGGAAGCTAGTTCATATAATCTAGGAGGCTGTCACTGTTAGAAGATGAAGTCTATATCCATACAAACCTTTGCATCCAGAATATTGAGTGTGGTTTCAATTTGCTGGATACGGAGAGAGAGTGCTGACAATTTCTACAACAGAAAACAATTAGAATGTGAAAACACTCCCTATGCACTTGGACATATAAAAGAGTTTGCAGCTAGTTTAAAAAAAATCACATTTTTAAACTTCTCCCTGCTGAAGGCAGAGTACAGTGCAAATGAGATTATCACATTATGAAATAAATGAAGCAATGACAACCCTTTTTAGAACAGTAGCTACAGCAGTACAAATTTTAAATAATTTTACTCTGCAGTTGGTATTCCCATATAATGACAGAAATGAAGACAGACTATTTACAAAAGAAAGCCAAAGTAAATAGGGCATTACTTTGGGCAATTGGAGAATAATGGTAGACACACTGTAGTCTCCCAGTTACTGAAAGATCTTTCTTCAAAGCTTTTTCCAAATGTGGAAGATGAAAGAGATGATATGTGTGTATGTAACTGAGCAAATACAAAGAGAAAATCTGATAATTAATACAGCAGGTGATTCCAAGTCCTATACAGTCAAAATCCACAATTAATCAGAACTAGCCAGACGCTTTATATGCTCCAGGTGCACCTCAATCAAATTTTGAATTTATTTTTTTTTAAATACAGCTTAAGTTTTTCTAAATTACTCCATAAGAACTGCCAGTCTTTTAACTAATCACTACCATACTCCACCAGACCTGTCCAAGTGAAGTTGGCTGGAGTGCTGGCTGGCAGATACGTACCATTCTGACAGCTTTCTGGCACCTTGGCAAGATTCTGCCTGGCTCTGAAGCAGAACTTTAACACCCTAAGAAAATGGCAGTTCTGCCAATATGCTAGAAAAAGCAGGAGACTGACAGGAGTTAGTCTTTTTGGATAGAGCACTGACTTGTTTACAGATGGTCCTTTGTTCATGAAGAGGAGTCAGTTCCTATTGGAAGGAACTATGTGTCCTACATTTAACTGGATAAGGGGGAGGAAAGATGCACAAAAGACAATTATGCAATTTTATGGGTCTATTTGACTAGACAAGAGCCAAGAAATTTAGAGTTAAGGATGGTGTCAGCCCTGACTTTGAGTTTCTTGGCTTCTGTTGACTTACACTGCGACCTTTCACATTAAAAACACTTTTGTACTCAATGAATACGAAAAGCTTCTCAAGGAGTATATAAAGCAACTATTTAGTCTCTTGAGTAACAACACATTTTGGTTAACTAATAACTGTTTTATTAGGCAGACTTCACAGTGCTGCTGTGTGCTCAAGGAGGCTTTAAGTGTAGGTGTTCTGATGTCCACAGGGCCCATGGAAGAGGGAATACTGATATCAGGTGACAGCTGACTTTTGGACAACTGACAACAGCATCATCAGGCAGTTACACTGTCCCACCTATCAAGTTACAAGAAGTTTAAAAACCTAGGAAAAATGACTTTTTTTCCTCTGAAGCTCCATATACTCATGTAATAGCCAAATCTTATACTTGTCACGCGTCTGGCTCCAAACTTCACCAACAAATAACAGAATTTCTCAGATTACATGGCTTAGTCTAATTGGATTTGACTGCTGCCCTGGATCAGCTGGCTAGAGCTGTATAGCATTCTTTGTTGAATAAACTAATGAAAAAGCATAAAAAACCTCTAAAGACAAAAAAGTTACCCTCAAAGCCACATTAGAAAATACCCTTTTTACGAGGAGAACTCTTGTCCTGTTCAGTGGACAATTCTAATCTTGTTGGTCTGGTGTATTTCCATTGACTCTAAAGTCATCACATAAACTTACTAATCCTAAATATTTTTATTTTTCTCTCTTTTTGCAGGAAACTAAACTAATCACTTGCTAAAAATGTCCTTTTTTCAATAGAAAAACTATTTGCATTCAGCGCTTAGCCTATGACTCTCTTAAATTAAAGGTGGTAAAATCTGAAAGTAAGTTTTGATGGACCACAAGAACATGGCAACCTTCTTTCGTAACAAGGTAAGAGCCAGAGATGAAGCTGGTCAGAATAAATTCCCTGTATCAAGAAGTTCAAAGACTGTTCCAAATGC
Source organism: Passer domesticus (assembly GCF_036417665.1). Lineage (NCBI taxonomy): Eukaryota > Metazoa > Chordata > Aves > Passeriformes > Passeridae > Passer > Passer domesticus. Next base: position 72,963,686 of record NC_087478.1, read on the forward strand.
AGAAGTTTAAGAAAACGGGATGGAGTGTGGCATAATCAGGAGTTCATGTGGATCCCTTGGGGAGAAATTCTGTCTGAAGCACTTACTAAAGAGAAACCTTCAACAGAAAGCAGACTACATTTTTGGTTTAAGCTACCAGTATTACTGCATCAAAAACATTTAAATGAATGGTTCCCATTTCTTGAATTTTTAAAAATTGTACAAAGGGACAGCTGGGAAAATAATAAACATACCTCTTCACAAACAGTAGAAAAGCGGTTGAGAAACTGCACTGTGTGAACCACAAACTGGTTTAGAAATGCTACAGTTCTTTTCTGCTGAATAGCAGGAACCTGCATCAAAAAATATAAGAAAACTAGGTTACACATCAATGTCAACTTTCACATTTAGATTGCAGTATCTGCTTTTTAAAAGAAATTATTTGGAAATTTGTCTTAAGTGTGCCTGCTATGAATGCATACATACACAAACCATTTTCTAATATACATATGCATTCATACAAATTCTTTGCCACTAAAAATCTACTAACATGACAGCTGCGAATTTACAGGACACATAGAAAAGGCAACAAGACCCAAGAAATGAGAGACTGTTATCTTAAAGAAAACACCTTCAGATGAAATTGTGAATATTCATGAAAATCAGAAGGAAAAACAAACTTGGCCGGCCATACTAACACTCAGTTACAACTAACACCATGGCCAAAACTGAAGTGTAGTGATGTTGCTAAGTATTTAGTAGCTGCCCTACTTGTTCTCATTTGCAAGTCCAGACTAAAATAACCAAAATTATCTTCCAAATCAATTTCGATGCTCACATACATTTCAGACTAAAATGTAGAATCTTATGTTTGCCGAAAAGAATGATCGTCATATTGTAACACAAAGTTGTCATTTTTATTTAAACCACTACTACAGAAGACTGAATTCAGGGATTTGCACACAAAAGTTTATGTATAAAGTTTTAGTGCCTCAGGGTTAATAACCTTGGACAACTGCTTTAAGTCTTAACCTTCGCAAAGGAAATTAGCCTATGAAATTGTCACTCATTTAAGTGGAAGATTTACAAGGAATATTATTGGCAGTCAAGATTCTGCTGCGCTTTTTTGGTGACTATGGTGACTCTCTGGTCTTCACATCTTCTTTAGCCGCTGATTTATCAGTGCATTCAATATACAATTCACCACGGCCGTCTTAAAACATCCTGACTTTTTCTGAGACTTTTGTTACTACTATCTCGAGCCTCCAGCCTGTGCATTGTACAGCAGCATCTGCTGAAGCTCAGTTCTGTGGTTCCAAAATTTGCCAAGCAGCGCCTATGACCTTAGCGGAAATCTGTGGGGTGGCACAGAGCATGGAAGGAGCACTGGGTGAACTGTAACTGTCCTTCCTCTATTGAGAAAACTAAGTTTAAAAAGAAAGTTTCTACAACATTTAAAGAAATACAGCTTTGCACAGGATTTGCCTCCCAGATCGATGTTTGAAACGGCTTAATCTTTAAACACAAAGTTATCGCAGAACTGGCAGCAAAACGCCTCAGGAAAACAGCTGGAGACACAGGTAAGGAGCAGAGCCCGCTCGTTCCCGGGTGCGAGGGCGGCACCGCCACCGCACGGGGAGCTCCCCTCGCCCGCGGCCGCCGGGCCGGGCCGGGAGCCGGGGGGACGCGGGGCTCGCCCAGCACCAGGGCCAGCGCAGCGGGCAGGAGGAGCGGCAGCCCCGCAGCGCCGGCCGAGCGCAGCCCGTACCTTGGTGAGGTCAATGCCGGAGCCCACGATGGGCAGCCCGTCCTCGTCCATGCCGGCGGGCCGGGCCGGGCGCAGCCCCGCTCCGCAGCTCGGCCGCGCTCCGCAGCCGCGGCCCGGAAACAAACGCCGAGCTCCGCGGGGCGGGGCGCGCCCGCTGCCCCGCGCTTCCTCCTGGGAAACGCAGTCCCGGGCTCAGCCCTCACGGCCGGCTGTGGCCCGGGGATAAACCCTCGGGATAAACCCCGGGGATAAACCCCGAGCTGCTGGGCTGCCTCCTTTGGCACCCGCTTGGCGATGCTGGTGGCGGCCGCCGCTGAGGGGCCCGGCCGTGCCTGTGGGGTCACACTGACAGCCAGCTCTCCACAGGCCGCAGGACAGGGCCCTGCATGGAGGTGTTTGGGAAGTGTCCCCTGAGGTCAAATGTCAAGAAAATAATGAGAAAAGCCAGTGAAGGAACTGCTCCTGTGCTCATAGGCATGATTTGAGTGTTGAAGTGCTACACTTTGGGAGTCAAAAGGAGCACTGAATGGCTCTGGGTTCTTCTGAAAAAAGACAAATTTGGGGTGACCTGGAGTCTCAGTTTACAGCAGTAAATCCAAAGAGACTACAGTGGATTTCCACATTTAGTGGAAATTCTCCATGGTTACATCTAAATATTGCTGCATTTAATGAACCCTCCTAAATTCAGGGCAGTTAAGAAACCATCAAAGTCTGAGGCTGTCAGGTGGAAACTTCTCTTGTGATGAGATGAATAAAGATGCACTAATTACTGCAATACTTTGAAGACTACATCCCAAATGTACTATGCTAATTTTGGTTTAAAATTTACCAGAATTCTCAGTTTACTTCCAAATCATCACAGTTTGCCAAAACATTTTACAAATCCATATACAGAATCAATGGTAGCTGTCCACAGAGCACTTAGTTCTGTTACTCCAGTTGCCATAAAATATTCAATTATTAACTGAAGCAGCTTTTTTGGCTTTATTACTTTCACACTGTATATATTCCTAACCTGCTGTCGTATGTACATCATTATTACTCTCTTACTAAGATAATATAGCAATGTGTTTTTTGTCCATGCTAATTAAATTATTGAACATCTTCTGATTTCTACTCTGCTTTGGAGCACTGACGTGTTGCCTCAATTTCTCACCTCTCCCAAAGGATGAGCAGCAAACTAACCTACAAAATTCAGTGGGTTTATCTTTCAATCCATAGCTTACAGGAGTTGTGCAAATTTGTGTTGGGCAACAGAGCTGTTTATTTAACTTGAGTTATTTTGCCACTAATTTGAGTTGTTTATAATTACCTTAAAATTCCAACTAAATTATATTCAAGAAGAATTAATCTCGTTTATCATTAAGTGTCTATGAAACATTTTTTTCCAGGCAATGGCACTGAAAATTAATGTAAATGCATAGCCAGATCTTATCTGAATGTCTTGGTCTGTAAAGCTGGATAAGAAATCTCCCAAGAATATGCTATTTTATGAACTTTCTGGTACTTCCTGCTTTTAATTTGCTCAAAAATACTACATAGAAAAATGCAACACAGCACTTTTTCCTCCCAGCTGGAGTTAGGAAATGCAGGGTATGAGAAGTGAAAAACAGAAAGGAGGAAGTGATCACAATTTTCCAAAACCTCTTAAAAAAGTTGAAATTGAACTAACTTGTTCAGCTGTAAATATAAATGCCTGAACTTCCAAGGACAAGATTTATAAAAAAAAAATAAATAATTGAGTGATAATACCCAGATTTATAGTGTGTATGATTTGAAAATGTATTTTTTACCAGCACGTATGCTGGATGATAAATGTCAGACTGAGGAATAAGTACTGTACAGTATGTAACTGCTGGCAGTTTATACCCTATATATGTGTACATATATATATATATATTGTCATTTAAAGGCCCTGTTGTGTAGCTCCTCCTTCCAGTGAAGGAAAAGAGATGAAGGAGTGTTTAAGAGTCACCAAAATGAAATTTGGTTGACCATTAGTATTTTGAAGATGTCAGCTTTCCAGATTTTGAGGCTAGCTTGGAGTGGAAAAGCTGTGTGTACAGAAAACCGATCAGAGCTCTGTCTTCATCACTGGTAAAAAATACCTGACTTGTGATGAGGGTACACAGAAAAAGTAAAGGCAAGAACACGGGTTTCAAAGCATTGAAACTGATCTGCTCCATATATTGCACGGAATCAGAGCCTTGGGTCAACTGCAAAACACAACTGCACAAGCTCAGAAAAACTGGCAAGTGCTACTGAAGCTTCCAGTGTTCATATGCATCTTGTGTGCTTATGTACTGTTACAGGTCCCAGGCCACCACATTCAGTTTAGAATCAGCCCAGAACTCAAACAGATATACAAGTTAAACAGAAACAAAAAGCTGATCCAAAAAAATTTCCAGACATGGTGTCACCTGATCCTCCACAAGGGGCAATAGTTGTTTTTAATAAGATGGTCCAATGAACAGCTGAAAAGATCAGTGTGGATTAACATTTGCTTGATTTCGCATGGAGTCTTCTAAAACCATGCTAGCAAAAGGTATTCTAGTAAAATTTTCTCTATGAAACTGATATTGCCTCAATGATTTTTCTCTATGCTGAATTTAAGCAATGTGCCCTCCAATCTCAATAATCTCAGTGTGCCAGAATTTGTACAATTCTTGCAAACAGTTCACAGAATTATCAACCCTTCACAGTTAAATAAACTGAGAAATAGAAATGTTAGGTATTATGTAGGTTTCTTTAAAAAAAAAAGGAAACTAAATGATAAATGTTTTGGAGTTCTCTGAAAATGGCTTGTCAAGTTTCAGTTTTCCAAGTACTGTGCTGAGGCAACATGAGAGGATTAACTAATTATTTTGTTCTGTACAAAAGAGCATGGAGAACACGCTAAAAACATTAACTGCTCTCTTATTTATTTATTTATTTAAATATCCATATTACTTATTTCCAGTGTAAAATGAAGAGCCTTGAACTTGGCAAGATTATTCCTGGGCAAACAGTTTTAAGTAGTCCTTAAAAACAGAGTATGAAAAGCAAACATCCTGGTTTCTGAATTAACTACAGAACAAAAGAATTTCTGTTCTTTTCCCTCTTGGGTCTTAAGCAATTCTAAACCAAAAAAGTCTCACTCAGGAGTGCACCTGCACATACCTGGTGCATATTGCCCTTGTCTGTATGGGTCCTGAGTATAGAGGATATATTGTGCATAGGCAGGAGCTGTGTGAAGCTTGCTCTGAGGACAGAAAAACCCATGCCTGTTTCAGTTCCACTACACTCCAAAAGGATAACAGTGCCTCAGGCCAGTCCTTCCTCCCAGAGCCACAAAGATTTTTAGCTACAAGTGAATTAAACCTCCCCTTAAGGCTGCTATCTCTGGTCAGACAATGGATACAAGATAAACAGAGCACTATTACCTTGAAACATCTGCTTATTTACAGTTTAGGCACACACCAGTCCACTGGAACTTATAAGGAACTTCATATTTGTTTTAGGCAAATTTTGGGGCCAGCTGGAAAGCAAAAGTTCTCAAGAATAAAGGATTATGAGAAATATAATATGGTCTTAGGTTTCAAAAGGTGACTGTAATTTTACTTATTGCTGTCCTACTTCTGAACTGGTTTTATGTGTCCCAGATAATTAGGAACAAACAAACAAATATTTTAAAATGCAACTACAGCTAATAAGGAGGGCTACAATGCTGTAAGGAGCTGTTACACTAGTGTAACATCCTGACATCCCTTCACTTGCAAAAGTATGCAAAAAAGATACTAAATACAGAAGTTATCTCTGTCTTCTTCTTCTTTTACTTCCATTCTGGGTCTTGTATGGGAATGACAGGAAAAATATGTTTCTAGAAAGCAGAATGCCTTTGATTTTCCTGTCAAGACTGGAAGTAAAAGGCTGTAAGCAGAAAAAAAACCCCCTCACTATTCTGTTTGACAGGCTTAAAGTAAATCCCTCTGTCATTTTTAGAGAATTAAAACTGCTTCAAATTATCATTCTGGTTTTACCATTAGCTTCTTCACTGGTAGTGGTAACTAGTTTATTCAAAAACACCCAGGAACACTATTTTATCACAGTACACTGCTGCATTTTTTTTTTCTCATAAGATAGCCATGGTTAGCAAAGTTGATACAGAGAGGTGCTCTTTCTGTAGGTACTCTGCACAATATCAGGTATTTGAACCTTATTAACTGAGTGAGATTATCAGACTGGCATGCTGGGACACAAAATCTCTTTAAAAACTCCTGAAAAAAATTCATTTCACACCAAATACCATGTTTAAAAAGTACATTTTATTTTAATAGAAAAAACCAAGAACCAGATGTATGATGACCATTTTTTTCAAAAGCTCTTGTACTTGCAAGCTAAAAATCAAACACAAGTGATTTATATCTTGCTTATTTCTTTCTTCTGTTGTCCAAGTGAAAACCATCACAAAAAGTAAATTTCTTCATTTTACTAGAAAAAAGGCATTATGCTGTCAAGCTTCATATTGAAGGCAAATGCTTATTTTACATTTCAGTAACCCAGAAGAAAATTTTATGGTCTCCTCCAACTGCACATAATGGAAGAGTTCTGTGCCATGTCAAACCAGATCCTACAGCTGCAGTTCCAGTAAGAATGGGCTGTAAAAGACAGAGAGAGAGAAAAAAATCAATACAACTTCCCTTATAAATGATTTCCAAACTGCAGATACCAAGTTGCTTAGACAAATAAACACCACAGATTAAATACTCCTTCACAAATATAGTTAAAATACAACAGAAATTCTACTGAAAAATGTGATTCTCTGCTACATAGTTTGAGTAGCTGCTTACTACATTTAAGTAACATACAGCAGAATATTCCACAATAACAAATAGTTTCAACTCTTTACATTAGCATAAACACTGTTATTATAAAGGCATGATATCAAACTTAGAAACCTTTTAAAATGAAATTACCTCTGTTATTCCAATGTATGGAATAACTAGTATGTTTGGAGGTAATATTTTTACTGTAAGCATTACAAATATATACTGACCCCAGCAAAGCCAAAATATTTCCTATGCTTTGCATTTTCATTAATTATTTAAAATATAATTAGTTAAAACCAGAAAAAATATACCACTAGGTGTTTTTAGCCTCCGAAGAACTAGAAATATTGCCAGATTAATTAAATATCAGATTAAAGGTGTTTTTCTTCCCCTTAGAACTGATATGGCAAACCAAGTTAAAACATATAGATCAAGCAGCTTCTAAATTAGCAGTTGAAGTGTGCACCAATATTTTTTTCCTTAGCATGAATGCACAAACCAAAATAAAATAAAGTGGTATACCAAGCAGCAGTTCTGAATGGTTTGGGCTAGTTTTTAATTGTAGTTTTTAAGTAACATGAGTCTGATCTGAGGAGAACAGATACAACGCCAATCAAAAATTTACCTGGGGATGTCCTAAATGATGAACGAGCAATTGAGTAGTTGTCTTTCCTGGATATCCAGTGGTTGCAAACAGATTTTCATTCACTCGGGACCACCTATGAATAAAATGAACCCACCTATGAATAAAATGAATGTTCTTTCCAAACACCCCTGTCATACCAGCAGAAGTGCACACAAAGTGGAGTTCTCTCCCTTGGGACTAACTGTGAAGATGTCACATATTCTATTAACAGCAGAGAAACATTTAGTGAATTAGCTTGTAAATGATTCCCTACCCACAGCCCCATATGCACAGTGTTGTAAAACAAAAAAAAAAAAGTATCATATGAATGCTACACATATATACTAAATGCAGGTCATTCACTAATTTCACAAAGTTTATAGACCCAGTCCCCCTAAAAATGACTTAAGTGAGACACAAGCAGGTTATTAAACTCACAACTGTTTGCATAGATACAGACTTAAACAGATAAACCCCATAAAATCAAGACAACATTTATACCTGAATAATCTGGCTCGGTCAACATGGACAGGTCTCTTATCCTGTGGATAACTAAAACAGACATTCAGAGTAAAAAACTGTTCTGCAAACAACTACAGCTTATACTGTAAATACTAAAAGTACAGTGAAGGGGACACATTGTCTACTCTCTGTGAAGCAGCTGTGGGAAAACCAGAGCATTCCTGCAGCTTGAATCTCAATTTGAAGTAGCAAAACTGAAGTAGTTGTCCAGTTTATTATGGATCAAGTTACCTATTTATGACTTGGAATGAAATTTTAACAAACACATACAGTGAGAGGCAAACAGTAGTGAGATGCTATCTCAAATGGACAAAAAGACAGAAAATTTTACATTTTTAACATAAAATATTGATAAAGATGAAACAAAGGATACAAACCAGGGAATGGTTTGTATCAATATAATAATTCCTGATAATTGTTCATTTATTTAGCTTATGCATTGGGCCTACAAAGGTGGAGCATCTCTTACAAGGAAAGGCTGGAGGAGCTGTGGCTGTTCAGCCTTGAGAAGAGATGACTGAGAGGGGGCCTCATCAATGTCCATCAGTATCTGGAGGGGATGGAGCCAGGCTCTGCTCCGTGCTGCAAGCAACAGGACTCATCCTGGGCACAAACTGATGCACAGGAAGTTCCTGAACACGAGGAAGAACTTCTTTACTCTGCAAGTGACCAGGCACTGGAACAGGTTGCCCAGAGAGGGTGTGGAGTCTCCTTCACTGAAGATATTCACAATCCTGAGCCTTGTGCTCTAGGATGACCCTGCTTGAGCAGGCAGGTCAGGCCAACTGACACACTGTGGTCTCTTCCAACCTGACCCATTTGTGATTCTGTGACTGCCATGCTTTATTAGCCAAGTACCTGCATTTCTTCATGAAGAGAATAAAGACACTTATGCCATGGGCATAAAAATACCTGGAGCGAGTGATATCCCAGATCAGCCAATCATTTCCAGCCACTGCTCCAATTTTAAAAGTATTTTTTAAACACCAGTCTGCTGACATCAGTGGTGTTTGTTCACACTCCAGGGAGAGAATGGCCTGCTGTGTAATCAGGTCGTAGAATCGTATAGTCCCATTCTTCTCTGCCACCATCAGCTGTTAAAAAGAAATTCATAGAATGTGGTAAACTTAGGATGTAATGGAAATTAAATTTTTTCTACTCCATAGAAAACCTAGAATACATTCAAGCAAATATTAATAATACTGAATCAAGTACAGTTCTTCACTTTATACCAGAAAACTTTCTCTTGGACACTCTGTAATCAATACATAAAAACTACTTTAATCTATACTGTTGTTACACTGTTATACATAATGATTACATTGTTTTATTTCTATATTACTATAGATATAGTGTATCATTTTGGTGGTTAGAAACACCAGTTCACAACCACCAAGGCACTGTGCTTTCACACAGCAAAAAGTTATTATTTTAACATTCAGCAGCTTCTGTTCTGAGCACAAAGAACCGACTGACATATAGTGCTGTAAAAAACAAAGGGTTGTCAAACACTGGAACAGGGCTTCCCAGGGAAGTGGTGGAGTTACCATCCCTGGAGGTGTTCAAGAAATGACTGCGTATGGCACTTAGTGCTATGGGTTATTTGATATGATGGTGTTCAATCAAAGGTTGGACTCGAGGATCTTAGAGGTCTTTTCCAACCTAAATGATTCTGTCATTCTAAGCAAAGTATTAATTAGTGTGGCTGTAGAATCTGTAGAACCACTCTTACTGATTTTATGTAACATCTCTTACTTCATCCTGTAACAGTTTACAACATATTTTATCTAAACTTTTTCCATTACAGCAGTACACTCAGGCAGTTGTTTTTAAAGTATTGTAGAAAGAGCTTCCTAATTAAATTATAGAATCATAGAAGGATTGGGTTGGAAGGGAAATAAAAAATCCTCTAGTTCCAATCCTCTGCCATTGGCAGGGACACTCTCTACTAGGCCAGATTGCTCAGGGCTCCATCCAATCTGGTCTTGAACACTTCAAGGAGTAAGCCTTCACAACTTCTTTGGGCAACTCGTTCCAATGCCCAGATGATGACATGAGATTTTTCATCATGAGGAGAAATGGTTTTCAGATAGTCATGAACAATAATTAAGAATGGCAAAGAAACATTAAAAAAATACTCCAGTAATACCAGTTAGTTTGGAAAAACAGAACTGTCACCAAAACATGCTTTCCTGCAAACTAAAGGTCATGGTGCAGTAAGCATTTTGACCTGCAATAAGCTTTTCAGCAAGAACTAAATCTATCAAGTTTTATGAGTGTTTGGAATGGACTTTTTTTTTTTTTTAAAACCCCAAAAAACAAAAAAACCTTGTGCCTGTCTCTGATAATGGTCAAAGAAAAGACATGCTAATAATATCTAAGACTGGCATACTATTGCAGTATTTTTGGGAAAATCTATTAATTTTGTTGCGCTAACAAAGTTGCCCAGTAGCAAACAGCAGCTAACCCATTAAATTCTGATGCCACCTGAATCAACAGTTTTCTTAGTTAACAGTTTCCTTTCTTAGTAAGGACGGATATTGATATTGGTGGAAAGTGTGATGGGATTAGAGATCCTCCTTCCCTACTGCTGTGTAAATATTATGATATCTTATTTGACTGCTTTTCTCTGTTTTAAATATGTGTTTTTGTGGTAACCCGAACAACCATTTGTAGCTGCTTAAGGCAGTTACTGATAGGCACAATAGGAATAATAAATCCAAGACTGCAGGGACTAGACCATTAATGAAAGTGGATATTTGGGTACTTACCAGCTGAGTAATCCTCCTCAGTACAATAATAAGATAAGTATAAAATCACAGTCTATTGATTTGATTTTTCAGAACATATTTCATACACTTCAAGCAAGAACAACAACAAAAATGTCCCCTGTCAGCTTCAAACAGATACTTTTCAAAGCTTGGCATGTTCTATAAAGAGTCTGTATTATTGGTGAACTGTGTTACCATGACTGAGAAAACTCAAGCTCTTCTATTGTAACTGTCAGTTAATAAGCAATCAGCAGAATAGTTATCAACAACTGATGTACCAAATCAGGAAGGAATATTTCTGATGGGAGGAGTAAGGAACCGAGAGTAAAATGACAAGAATGGCAATGAGAATTCATTCCCAGTCCCTTCACATTAGCAGATCCAATCAATATCCAGTTACAGTGTAAACTAGGTCCTCAAACTTTAATGTTATTACAGCATCAAAGATTCACACTTTAGGTATGTCCCCTCTCCTGTTATTTTAAAGGTGGTGAGGGAGAAAACCACAACCTTAAAAGCCTCCTCAGGATGCCAGCAAACACTCATTCCAGAAGAACGTAAAACAAAATGGGCCTTCTCATTTCCTTCCAAATCCCAGACCCTGGGGAGAAAAGAAAGAAAGAAAAAGAAGTAAAGTACTAAACTATTGCCATTTGACTGTAAATACATTAATTTTCAGTGTTCACAGAGGAAGTGAACAAATGAAATAGTGTTCATGCTGTATCATTTGAAGAAGTCATTGAAAGTAGCCAGTGCTGCAGATAATGTATTTTAACATTGATGAGCAAGGCAGAACCTCTATTTAACTATTCAAATGATTTGACATTTTAACTTATCTAGACATGAAACCTCAGTGAGATGCTCCCATTTTTTCATAAGTCAACACTACAGCCTTTGTACTATACCATAAATAACAGTGAGGCAGTACAAAGCAGGAAAGTCAGCGTTGGTCCAGTTGATACAAGGAACCTAAAATGAGGTACCAAACAACTTAAATCATCCATGTTGCCATAAAGGGCAAGACCCTTTATGAAAGTATTTTGGCTGCCTAATATAAGAGTTTCCAGCATTTCCTGGTAAGACAAGATTGAGTAATGGAAATATAAGAAACCAGAAATGAAGCTAAGGCAAACAGAAGGATCTATGGCAGAGGTAACACTAACCAAGAAAGGGTCTTGGAGAGCTTTCAACAGGTAAATTGCATGTGCCAGTTTTCCCTTTTCCTTTAGAAACATCTATAGTACATATCTGGCAGCTATAAAAAAAAATTAAATAATCAACAATATTTGGCCAATATGGATGGACAGGAAAGTGTATGCTGAAACACCAAAACTAGGTTAGGTGATGGGTGAGTTTTCTTTGGATATGTTCAATAAGAGTGGTAATGACTCATGGAGCTACTTTGTTCCTAAAATGCAACAACACCAAAACTGAGACTATTTTACCTCACAGCCACCACTCAACTCCCTCTTTTCCTACAAAATCGATAGCTCAGTTGTAGGACAAAGACATCGCAGTTGTGAACATCAGTCTGAACCACAAGGCTACATGTTATTTATATACATTTGGACACTGAAACATACACATATATCCTTCCTCTCTGACATGCAGAACTTGAGAAACAGCCAGTTTTTAAAGTAGTGTTCTGCCCAGTCTTTTGAGCTGGATGAGTGGCTACGTACTATTATTGTTTATTCTAGAGAATTTTTGCTGACTTCCTCCAGACTTTTTCAGTTTATATCTCACCAGGGTGCTTAGAGCCTTATATTTAAGAGATTTAAAAAAACTCTTAACCAATACATCATAAGTCTAGACAAAATATATGGGAATAAAGTAAATATATTTAATGAACAATGTTGTTTTCTTATGCCAAACCACAATAGATCAAATATTTGTTCTCCCCGTAGAAAACACAGGGTCTCTAATCTTGAAGAATCAGTGTGCTTACTAAAAAAAGTCAAAACAAAAACCTGACAAGTGTTTAAAAAATGAAATATCTACTTGATTAGGTAATTTAGAAACATACAATACTTTCTTCTACTGCCAAAAATTTTGCCTTGTAGATTTGTCCAAGTCAAATCAACACTTCCCATGTGTATTTACTGTGCAGGGAGAAAATTATGATACAAGAGAAGATGGTGAATCATTTTGGCAAAAGTAATACGCCATTATGTTTCCTTCCCTGAAGTGAGTGATGTTATTAGGTGTTGAGACAGAAATTTATGCTTTTTACCTCCATAACTTTGTTATTTATAAAGTTACCAAATTTGTATTTTTTACTTTGTAAGAATGGCAGGACTGTTAGTAACAAACAGAATGGGGAGGAGAATGGCTAAAAGCCTCTTTTATATTTTCTTTATTGATACCAAAGATAGTATTATTTAGTTTTGGGAGAAAAATCCCCAAACTCCCAAAACACAAACCAGGCAATACATATCAAGATAGATCCTTGTCTGAATGCATCATGTCTATACAATTACATATGTGTTCAATTAACTCTTAACTCTTTTCAATATTTCTTTGTGAAAAACCCAAGTAAAAAACGTGCAAACCCCAATAATTTAGCCAAACTGATTTTCAATTCCTAAATTACTCAGTAATCATAACCAAATCAGCTACAGATGCTGCCTCCCCATTTTGTCCACATTCCTATCACGTAAATCAATCCAAAAAGACTGAGGAATTTGCCTCCCATTCAAAGCTCTTGAAACTTTACTAATACTACCATGATTTTATACCAAACTAAAATAACTGTCTGTTTTTCTCCGAGCATCCTTATCTTTTTTAACCCTGCAATGTGTCACTCTTACTTCTCTTCCAACCAACTGTTGTGGCATAAACTTGTCACTGAGCTTGTGGTATTTTTTTCTGACATTTAAAAAAAGATTCCACAAAAATTTTATTGGAGAAAAGTTTGAATAAATACAGTTGAAATAAGTGCTCAAGTTTGATTAACATTTAATCTCAAAAATAACATCCAATCTTCTCAGTAAAATAATTTTTTTAAGTAATTAAGGACTGAGAAATTATTTACTGCAGTACTCAGAAAACTTAAATCAACTCAAATACAGATATTTGTAAAGGCTGTTAAAGAAAATTCTTGAGATACTAGTACCTTTCTCTTGTCTCTCAAATCCTGTAACTAACAAGCAAATAAAAACTGCAGCTATCTCCTAGCTTGAAGATATTCAAATTCCATTGACCCAACTATATTACATCTTGTATGCATGAATATGGATGCATATGTGCAGCAACATCATCATACAGTGGACTTTTATTACAGCTGGAAAAGTACCTCATTAGAATTCTGAAAACTTGTGGCAATGGAGATGATCCTTATTTTATCTTCTAATTTTCTGTATTATGAATAATTCTAACTAGAACCAACTGCTAATTGGATAAAAATAATAATTTGCAATAGTGAAAGAACTAAAACAGATTGCAATCTTCAGGCATTTCTCAAATCCCCAGAAGACGGAAGTAAAAATGGGAATTCTTCCAACAAAAGATTTCTAACAATTTTAGTGAGTGGGTGGGGCTAGAAGAAACCCTGACATCTGATTCCCAACCACATAGCATGATCAACTATACTTGATCCATTACTTAAAGATTACTCCTGTCCAACATGGTTTTGTTGTTTTTTTTGGTTTTTTTTTAATATCTAACTTTAATACATTTCTTTATATCTCCATCAGACATATTCCATGTATGAGTAAAATCCTGTCACTCTTGAAAAACTTAGAGGACTATGGAGAAGGGAAGGATTTCTGCTCCTGAGATCACACAAAGGTGAAGTTGTTCCCCACTGAGCACAAGGAGTGAGAAGATCTCAGAAAAGGAACATGAAAGTGCGAAGATTAGGAAATACTGCAGAGAATACAACCAATACTGGCTCTCTCTAAGGTCTTCTGCCAACTCCATATGGATTTGGCTATTGCAGAGCTGGAGAGTACTAGGCAGGACATGAAAGGCTGAAGTGGAACTGTAGAGATTCCTCTGTCTGGTCAGAACAAGAAAAAGGTGTAATGTTTAAGTTTTTATGAAATGTTTTCACAGAAGAAATGTACAAATATTCCTTCAGAAACCTGACCCAAGTTTACCATTTTCTTTTGGTGATCAAAGGAAATGTCACTGTTTCTAAGGAATTAGTGATTAGAGTATTTCAGATCTTGGCATTTAAAAAGATGTTATCTCTAGCTTCTTGTAATGTCTACTTGGATATACAATCAATAGACTGATCTGTTTCTCACTGCTGCCTGTGGGCTGCAATTATACCCTGCAGTGTTGGTAGAGGCAGGAGACACAGTGCAGTATCTCCACTTCACTAATACACATTTCAGGCCATGCACACTTAGAACTAAGTGCAAGAAATACACATTTCTACTACTACTACTGAAATACCTTTAAAGTTATCTAATGCAAAACCACAGCATTTTTGAAAAAATAAAACGTGACACTTCAGTTCTGTCCTTTCAACCAGAGCAAAAAATGGCTGTTAAGAGTTATCAGCTTATTGTTCCCAGTGTGGATCTAACACTAAATGCTTCTGTGGTATGACTGCTACTGAGAAACTCAAGTACCCATTCTGCTGATGGCTTTCTAAAATATAAAACTTCTGAGCAAATCTAATGCAATGATTTCTATTTAAAAACAATTTATAGGCTAGACTACATTCTAGAGCTGTGTTACTCTTAACATAAGCTATAATGTGTCACAAAGGAAATTGCTCCACCATCCTCGTATTTTGAAGACTTCCTAATGAAAAATTTATTAAGATCACACTGAAATAATGTTCCAAACATTTGATCCAGAAAGCTTTTGGTTGTTTTTTTTTTTTTAAGCTGACAGGAGACCAGTTAATTCTTGCACTGTCCAAAACCAGTTGGTTAATGCATCGTGGCTGTACAATGTAAAAGAATTGTGTAAGAATACATTTGGGAGACATACAGGGATGCATACAAGTGTGCAAATTCAAGGACTGGAGTCTGAAAATAATTAAGACTTTTTTATTTTCAAAAATTATCATGCAGAACTAGCTTGATAAAATGTAAACAGCATACCTCAGAAAGAAATAATTTGGTATGCCAACTTTTATAAAAATTTTGACAGAAAGCCATACTTGACTGCACTAGGAATGGGAAGATGCAAACAGAACACGGTTTTGGAGGCAGAAATAAATAATAATGACCACTTTTCAACATAGCCAAAACCTGAAATATTTATTCAATAATCAAGGTAAGATTCAAGTGCAATGTGTGCTGGCAATACATTAAAGATAACAAGAAAAAAAAAAAAACAAAAAAACACACAACCCAAAAAACAAACAAACAACAACAACAAAAAAAAAAAAAACCCACCAAAACCAAAAATCCAGGAGTGGCCATTAGCTTTCCTTCATATTGTCTAGAGAAAAATCTACACAAAATACCTAGGGCATGAGAGTACCATGTAAAAAATATGATATAGATAAACCCCCTTAAAACCAGATGAAACACTACAAAGCATTCTAAAATATAGTTAATTTAGCTTTCAGTGACATCAAAGCTTGCCCCCTAATCCCTGGTTAGGGAACAAAACTAATCTTCTCATGATCTGGCATTTATTCTACATGCAACAGAGAAGGCCTGAACTTGAGAGTGACTGATAAATTCACAAAGTCCTCTTATGATGTGAGTCATGGTCTCAGGAAATGAACAGAACTCAGAAAGGAATCAAAAAGCAAGTATAGTCACAGATAACGTGGAACATAATTCAACTATACAATCTTTTGCACTCAAAAAGAGAGGAAAAGGATGTAGTTTAAGAAATAGTTAAAAGAAAAAGAGAGTGAGGGAGAGAAAGGGATGGACGAGCCTTTTGTAGCTTTTCAAAATACAAGCCATTCCAGCACTCAATGACCAGAAGAAATTGCCATGCTAGGATTTGTAAGGGTCTGACACTCAGAGCTTTCAGTTCCATCTTAGGAGGGAGTATGAGGTGATTAGCAATCAGACTGAATTGACCTTTTGACAGTCAAGAGGTTAATTTTTAGCATGGATATGAGATTAGTGGGTTTTGATAGGATGGTATTTTGCATTAAGTAATTCCAGAAACATCCAGTCTTTAACCACCAATAGTGGAGGGTATCAGTTGAACTTGTGGTGTTTTCCAAACATTTCCCACAATTTTTTGACTTTGCTAAATATCAAAACAAAATCATTTGTACATCTGAATTTGTGCAGACTCCTAGACTGTGTTCCTGCATCATAAGGAAAAAGCCAGTAGTAATTTCTTTTCTGAAGAGTGGTGCACAGGGAGTTTCACACACACAATCTCATTAACAAAGTGGGATGCACACATTCCTACACTTGATGCAAATGTTCAAAGTGTACACTGCCTTACCATTTCAAGGAATTAAATCCTTAAAGCCATCGTAACACAGATGACCACTGCAATTATTTTTAGTGCAGTTCTACTTCACAGCTGCAAAAAAAGTTTTGAGTTGTGAGATCAAGGCCAATAAAGACCATGTGCAAGAAACAAGAATTCCTGAGTGACACAGCAGCAACTTAAAGGTAAGAACTTTGGATCTAACCAGTATCCAACTTACAGTGTCTGTCCTCCAGCCAAAATGACTGAACTCCAGTCTGAGATGTCACAGTTGCAGCAGCATGTGGCAATAATATTTAGTGGGTGAAAACTGAAAATCTCACTTCCCTAGAGACTTCTGATGAACTTAAACCTAAACTTTCTCTTGAGTGAAAACCAGGGAAGACCTAACCATGCTTGTATATATTCAGTACATACTGAGAAGTTGTTTTAAAACTTTATTAAGACTTAAAAGTGGAAATCAAGACTTGTACTAATTGTTCTAGAACTTTATTCCACAGGCATTAGCAGATTTTGTATCTTAAAAACAATTTCAGGATAGAAATTCAGTACAGACAGAAGAATTATTCCTCTTCTTACATTACTACTGAAGCAAATTACAGAGTAAGTAAAGAATGATTTCGGTAAGTCCCAAGGAATGCATTTTCCATTAGTTTTGAAAGTGTAACCTTTAAATTCAATAGAAAAACTCTTCATGCCCCACATGCATGAATGGAAAAAATAAGAACTCAAGTAGCCAAAAAAAATCCTACTTATTTCCCATGGCTTTTAACCAAAGACTTTATGGTTTATGGCATAAAATGTCTTTCATAGGTACTAAGCTGCAATCTTGTTAGTATATATTAATTACATACATTTTATTTCCCTTTAGATTAGTATCAATTAGACAACTGGTTTTAAACCAGTTTTCTTTAATCCTAGGCAAGTTGAGCATTTCATAAAAGAAACAGGAAAAGGCCACAGAGTCAAACAGTTTTTAACTGAATAAGCCAAATATGAGTTCAGATTTAACAAAGAAATCAAGGATAGGAAATAAATCAGAAGAAGATTTTACAGCTAAGTCATACATTTCTACTATTCATTCCTAATGATTTGGTTGGAAATACTGACTAGACATCTGCGGAAAAACTGCTTACTCATCAGAGTACAGAAAGTCAAAGATGATGCTTTCCCAACTCTCTTGCTGCCCTACTGCAATGACCTGAAAAGCCTGCACAGCCCTCCTGATCTCTCCAACTACACTGGAGGGGTAAGAGGAGCAGCTTAACAGATTCATGCACACTGCTAGAAGATGTGTAACCTTTTGACAAACTCCTGCGCCAAAAACCTTTACCCAGCAGGCTTCAAAGCATTCAACCATGCTTCCCTTCTACTTCCAGTTATAAGTATCCAAACACCTGGGTTTGAAGCAGCTGTAATCATGGTATTTTGAGCTGCCAGTACCAATGTATTAGAATGGTGCTGCCTTCAGGCTATGTCATCCCCATCCCCTGGTAAGGCTTATACATCTGGGTAGATGGACAAGCTCACATACTGAGTTTAAATTTGACCCACCTGATGACAGAATACATAGAGAAGGTCTGTGTAATTCAGCACTGAGCTGTACATGTCTACTCTCTCCTATTCTCGTTTTATTCCTATCCCAGAAGGGGGAAAATAATGTATGCAAGTCCAAGACAAAAGTTTTCTTCATTTTGAATCTAGCCGATTCAAAATATTGCTTTGAAGAAAGATAACCCACAAGTCACAACAAAAAGCCAGTCCACAACCTAAGTTAACAACAATAGTCCATTTCTTATCTTATTAGTGGACTAGTCTTGTTAGAGGGCCATGAAGGCACACTAAAAATAAAAATATAAATGCTTATTTATTTAAGTGGACACATAAAACATTCACAGATAGAAAAGGTCCAATATTAGTTTTTCAATGGTGTTTTGAACAAAATGCATACCTGCAGGTGTGATCATCGCTTACACTTGCAATTTCTTGACCTTCGTTGGGAGCAAAGACCAGATCATTGATGTAATCTGTGTGGCCATCAAATGTCTGCCAACCAGAAAAGAGAAATACTTTTACCTTAGAGCTGACTGTTCCACCAAGGTATTTAACAGACCTGCTAATGTAAAGATGTGTGTTAAGATAAAACTGTAATTTTAATAGAAGGCAAAGAAAAAGTTTTTATCAGTAACTGGATTTCTTTAAAGTATCTAATTCATGTGCAGATTCATACTGCAGGTGAAAAGATCCCCCCACTACTCCTTGTAGTTAGCACAGAGGTCAGTTTGATGCTTTTGCTTGACAGAGATCTGTGAATCACACTAGAGCTTTTTATCATTTTTTCAACCACAGAATTTAGAAGGTAGAAGACAATAAATCCCAGAAAGGAAGAGGAGAATTACCAGGCAATGAATGCATGATCTACCTACATTAAAGAACTCTGATTACTGGTAAGTAACTCTGATCTCTGAATCTCTCATTAAATACACCTATTTCTGTTTTTAAAAGAAATCTCACAAAATTTTAAGCCAGGCAAATTTCCATGTGTAGATGTATCTGTTACTGCTCCACCCTCTTCTATTCAGTCTCACTGATTAAGTCTCAAGGCACAGCTGCTTTTGTTTTGCCCAGCAAGGTATCATAAAAATGAGACAAAAATATCCTCTCGATAACAGCATGAGACTGAGAGATTGCAGAGGAAAACAAGGTTGAATGAAAACGAGTTCCACAATTTTCTCAAAGAAAAACACACCACCTTTAAGTGTAGCTATTCTGAGGAACAAATGCAGAACAGATTAAAAAAAAAGAAAATCTCAAGTACGCACAATAACTAAATCCCCCTCTCTAAAAGTTTTAAGAATGCCTCATCAATTCAATACAGTAATATTTTCAGCAGCCAACTTTTTTTTTCTAATATTTTTTCCATTATTTTATTAAAGCCTAATGGATTATACTAGAACTAATAGGCCCTAAGATGATGCTAAACTATTTAGACAGAATGCCAAGTCTTTTGACAATTTTCAGCATTCTGAATTCAAATATCCTGCCTCATTTTACTTCTACAGTTCTGATGAAATATGCTTTTTATTAAGCAAAATTTGAAACAGGACAAGGAAGCCATAATTCATTTCCAAATGAAAACCTCAAAAGAAGAAAAAGGTTTCATGAAGATCCATCAGTCATATTTTACCTTTTGTTTTTTTGTTCTGGGCTTGATCCAACCCATAAATTTTGGATTAGTCGTGTCGACAGAGTAATGGAAAACTCAAATGTGCTTCAAGTTCCTTGTTGATAATTACATCAAGACAGTTTTTCCACTGGGAAAACAGAGTAAGATTACTCTGTCTATCCCTCCAGAAGCAACACGTACTAATTGTTTACTATAAAAGACAAAATGTTCAGAGATTACATTCTGAACGTAGTCACATACTTCCTTCAGCTTTGTTTCCATGTTCTGGACCTCTTCTGAAGATCCCACGTGTCAAGTGTGCAACGTATAATAGATCAAAATTTTCCACATGTTCATCATGAGTCCAACCTCAGGTTTGTGAAATAGGTTTTCTGAGGTATCAGTTAACTCTTAATAAGAAGCCGCTGTATCAAACTTCATTGAAAGCCAGATCAGCATAGCTCACTCAGAATTTGTCAACATCTGTGTTTTTGCATGTGCTTTAAATCAGAGTTAGGTGTTAGTTTTCTTGACAAGAAAACTAGAGTATAATAATTGTCCAGATATAAGAAATTAATTGATTGCCAGAAAGGGTTTTCCACACTTTATATAAAAAAACCCCAGAATATAGTCTCAAAGACGACTTTTACTGACATAAACACACACTAGTCCATATTCTTTGTTTTGTTAATGAGTTCCTCACTAATAGGTAAAAATATGTATTCTTAGCTGTTTTCTGATTATTTTTAACATTAGACCAAGCCTGACCCATATAAAATACAGTATGTATTTTTATTTTTCCCTCAGCCAGTGTACGTCCTTAATAAAGTTCTTGGACAGCTAATTTCAGTCGTGGAGCTGGCACAAACAAAGCTAATAGCTTTACTGTTAAATTCAAGCCAATATTTCTCATTTGTATTGCATATGCACCAAACAATCATAGAATCATTAAGGTTGGAAAAGACCTCTGAGATCACTGAGTCCAAACACGAATTTGACACTGCCAGGTCTGTCCCTAAGCACCACATCTATAAGGTGAAAACAAGCAATCACATTGCTTCCCTGGGCAGCCTGTTCCAATGCTAGACTACCCTTTTACAGAAGAATTTTTTCCTAATATTCAATCTGAACCTCCTCTGGGCACGACTTGGGGCCATTTCCTTTTGTCCTATAATTTGTTGGCCGGGAGACTTTCTGGCTGACCCCCAGCTGGCTACAGCCTTCTTTCAGGTGGTTGTAGAGGATGTAAGGTCCCTCCCAAGCCATCTTTTCTCCAGGCTGAACAACCCCAGTGTTCTCAGCAGAGACTTTCCTTCATAGGACTTTTGCTCCAGACCCCTCACCAGCTCCACTGCCTTCTCTGGACATGCTCCAGCACCTCAATGTCTTCCTTGTCCTGAGTGGCACAAAACTGAAGAGAGGATTCAAGGTGCCAAGTACAGAGGGATAAACACTTCCTTCCTCCTGCTGACCACACTATTTCTTGTGGCCTTATTAATCCAAAGTAAATTGAAAAATTAGAACTTAGATGTTGAATTTAGCTCACTAGAGTCTGTAGTACCAAATTTATCCCATTGTTTCATTATTTCAACAATCCATTAGCTAATATAAAGAAACTTTACATTCTGCTAAGTTAAAATATTTAATTCACAGCTTAACATTAAAGCTTCTTGTCCGAAATTCACAAAACTGTAGATATTACACAAATAGATAACTTCAATATGGAATGACAGACATCAACTCACAAGCAAAGAGCATAAAGAACTTTTAGAATGATTTAGTTAGAAATCTCACCAAGCTGACTAACTATGTCAGTTATTCCACTGCTCAGTGGCAAAATCATGCAAGACCAACACTAAAAGAAGGAAATTAAAAGTATGTGCATGTATGAAGCAATACAAAAAGCATTTTCTTTCAAGACATTTAGTAGCATCCATCTTTACTTCTTATTCTCTGCCTGTATTAAATTACCAGTATGGCCACATAACTGACATCCACAATCCACTTAATTTCTGTATGACAAATCTCATTGTCTTAGTAATATAAATTAACACACCAAAAATAAAAGTCTATTTTTTTCTCCTTTATACCCAATAAGCCACTCTCATCAAAAGAGGCATCATGTTCTAAAGAAGTAAAAGCCAAGGAATACTCTCTCCCAATTTTTTAAATTTATTAATTAGCTTTGCTTATTGTTAGCTAAGACCTCACCAAAAATCTTTATACTGGATAGCACAAACATTCAATTAACAGTAGTACCTGGATTGGGACATTGTTTCAAAGGAAGAATTTTGAAGAAAATCAGAAGACCATATAGGTGATAATTACAGTTATTCCCACTTTAAAGACAGAAAGGTATTTACAATACAGTTATTATCCCTAGAGATGATGGACCTAGGATCTGTCACAAGTGGAACAGAAGGATAATTAAAGATTAGACTGCACTAGAAACTAAATAATCTTTTAGAAACCTTATTAGCTGCCCTTACCTTAAATTCATTCTTGTCCTGCAGGTCTGAAGTAAACAGCCTTAACTTCCTATCAGAAGCTGCAGTACAAAACCTACACTCAACAGACAAAAAAAAAGGCTCATCAGTCAATCAACATTGCAATAGTTGCCTTTTAATCAGTTTTCCTTCATCTTAAAAATGCAATGAAAAAAACAGATTTTGAAAAAAACTCAAAAGCATCTGTCTTAAATTTTCTGCTTTGGCCACAAGCAGAGTTATAACTGGCGCTTATCTGTAAAACAGTGTGCATCAAGGGCCAAGAATTCTTATTCAGATATTTTTAAAAAGCTAAATCTGGATCAATTACCAATTATCTGAAATACCTCTCACATAAATGTTGCTGAAACTTTCCTTGGAAGAAGTTAAGTGGTGAGGCACAAAAACAAACCTCATTATCAGTGTTTTAAAATACTGAAGTATTTCTGAAATAGAAAATTCAGAAACCAATTTCTATTTAACATTTTTTAACCCAAAAGATTGTATGAAAATGGAGCAGTAAGCAACTACGGTAATTTTGAAGAATCAAACAAACTACTGAGTACATTTTAATTCAGAAGTTCACACTTAATAGCTAACTATCTTTCTAGATTTTTTACCTCAAAGGCTCTCACAAATAGTATCTAACCTACATTGAAACACAGCACATATTATGCAAATAGCTTTATAAAGGAAGCCATTCAAATGATCTCACATTTACTAAAGCTCTTAAAAGAAATGGCTCCTCAGAGATGTACAAAGAAAGAAACTATGTCTGAGGTCCATAAAAATCATGAAAAAATATTATTTACAGCTTGTTAAGTGGGGAGAGGGTCAAGGGGCACAAGAAGAAGGACAAAAAACAAGCAAATTAACAAAAAAAAAAGACTGTAAGAATAAATACACTACTGAAGAATTCAGAGACTTCATCAGTGCTTTCTGAGGAGTTAGATTTGACTCATAAGCCTTGAACAGTCCAATATTAAGGACTTAGAGAAAACAGGTAAGAGACAAGGATTCACTGTAGTTTATTGTTAAGTACCTTATCTGGGGAGGTATAGCATCAAGTCTAGTTTCAGGACTCCATGCTATGGCATCAACTCTGATTCCATGGTGAAATGTTCTTAGTGTCTTATATTGCATGCCTTCCACTTCTGCATCCTCCTCCTATAGAAATATTGCAGTTAGCTGATTCAGAACAAGCTCTTAGTGACTTCTAACAAATCAGATTGCTACAAAATGAAAGGGCTTTCAAAATTACACATATTGGGATCTTTTCAGATCATAACATCTTCAAAGCAAAAACCTGGAATATATTGAAAGCATTAACTTGAAATATTTAAGTACTTAGAAATACATTAAAGTATGAGTAAATTATGACTGATTGCAGTCTCAAGCCAGAGGCCAATGAAGAGCAGAAAAATCAGAACTGAGCTATGAAGATGCTGAGCTCATTCTCTGTACAAGTAGTATCTTCAATGATACAACTAAGGACACTTAAAACAGCATGGCAATTTAGCACACACTGCAGTGAGAAGAAGCAATAGGAATAAATGCAAACACATAATTTAATCTGTCTTCTCTCTCAGCTGTTTTTACACCATGGAGAAATGCTGTCACTTCCATAGCACTGCTCTTTAAACAGCACGAGATAAAAAGGTGCCCTCTGTCATCTGGTCCTAAATACAAGCTTGCTTATTCTTACCACTGGTAAGAACACCAGATAACAGGAAAAAATGAAACAAAAGTTGGGATTATGGACTCCGTCAATAAGCTAAGACCTCTAAAAAGCTTTTAAAAGTTTTCAGAACATCCAATGGAGCACCTCAAAGGATATTCCTACACAATTTTCTCTATGTCACAATTCTGCTTTAAGATAAAGAACCTCTCTGTATGTCCTCTACATAATATAGAGCCCAGCTGAGAATGCCTGAAATTACCCAGTTTTTCAATGCTTCTCAACAGGAAGAAAGAATAACATTTTCCTCTCCTACTCCGAAATACTCATTGACTCCACATGTGGAAGGGGAGGATATGAAAATTATAGAAAAAACACCTTGTGTCAGTGGTTGTCAAAATTTTAATTACTTCCTTTTCAAGGCCTACATCAGAAACAGGGTAGTGAGCAACACAAATGTCAGTATGATTTTGTGGTGAGCACTAGGTGCTCTTCAGAAAATTTCCAACAGTAAGACCATGGGAAATAACAATAACAATAATAAAAAAATAGCTACACTGTTAATCATAGTAGACAAATTACAAAAATAATATTGTATAATAAAGAAGCAAGATGAAGGAAAAAAGCTTAGAAATTCCAAGCAATTGTCTTCAATTGATAGGCAAGCATCTAGGCAAAAAACCCGTAGTGAAAAACATTTTATCCAGTATAAAAATATACAATACTCAGTATTTTTAATTTTAAAATTTTTCACAATATAATTGTAAATAACTTGAAGTCAAGAAATTTTACTGTTTCCAACAGTCTGTGAGGGAGATCCAATAAACACAATTAGAAAAATGAGGTAAGTATTTCTACAGTTCATCCCTAAAAATAATATAAATATATAAAAATATAAATATATGTATTTACATTTCCGTGAAAAACAAGTATCCTAGACTTGTTAGTGTAATAAACAAGTAAAATTCTCCCTTGTTTATCACAGGGAGAGGAGGAAACAGGAAAGTGACAGAGTCTTCCTGCAGTAGAAGTGCTGGCAAAGTCAGTGTCAGGGGCTTCTAACAAAAACAACTAACCTGAAATCTGCAAGTCCCAACAACCATGTAATTGTTGCCACCATAAGCAATGAGGGAACATGAATCTCCGCTGTCAAATGGATTGAATTTTACCACATGCACATAGTCCTCGCAATCCACAGTGTAAGAAGTGTTTCTAGTAGAATCTTGCTTCATTTTCAGTGAACAAAGTCAAGGTATCACAAAAGCAATGTCTTCTCCAGGATGACAATCCTCATTCCTACACAAAAATTTTAAAAAGCATAGATGAGTCATTGCATGAATAAAAAAAAAACAAAAAGTATTTATGGCAGAGCAAATAAAAATTTCCTATAACATGTTCAAGAACAGAAAAGCTGCACTTAAGCTTATTAGATGTAGCCTGTTTGTTTTGTCAATCAGAATATTTACTACACTAACATACATTTAAAACTGTCTTTTACAGAATTCAGCAAGAACTACTGAGTCAGGCCTTGGCAACCCAACACCAATACAAAAAAAAAAACCAACTAATTCCACACACTCCAGAAGAGTCACACACAGCATTTTAACATTTTCAACCAAATGAGAAGAAACAATATGCCACTACCTTCAAATTCTCTTTACTTGTCTACCTCTTTACAGACTGTGAGTCAAACTAAAAACTGTAAATGAAAACCCTGTCGAGCATTCAACCAGTTTTCATAAAAACCAGGTTTCTGTGCTAGAACACAAGAGGCCAAGATACACAACTGATTTCAGAATTGATTCTTTTTAGTCCCAGTACAGATTTGACGTTAGTTTATGTATTTTTGGGAAAGCAGAGCTTTAACTACACACCACGTGGAAGACCAGCTTGAAATCTCAGACCTTTGACAGATTTTGGTGTGCAAACGATTAGAAGGTCTCAGCATCCAAGACTGAATGTTTTGCTTGGGAGGCAGCCAGGTCTGACAGAGGCATCACTCAAACACAGAGAGGCTCTCCCCAGTTGTGTGTTTGTGTATTAATTCATACAACAGTCCATCATATTACCATAAATACTTTAGCCATTTGACTTGCATAGCCTTGCTCCTAAAGCCAACTGCAAGTTTTAATTCTATCAAAAGTTTTATTCCCCCAAGGCTTCCCATGAGCACAAGCCATTATAGAATCTCAGAATGTTAAGGGGTTGGAATGGACTTTAAGAGCATGTAGTCCCAAACCCTGCTGCCATGGGCAGGGATATCTGCCACTAGACAAGGCTGTCAATGCCTCATCCAACCTGGCCTTGAACACTGCCAGCACTGGGACATTCACATCCTCCCCAGCAGCCTGGTCCAGGGCCTAACCATTCTCACTGCAAAGAATTTCTTCCTCACATGTAACTACAGTTTCCCCTCTTTCAGTTTGCTCCTCGTCCTATCACTACAGCTCCTGACAAAGTCCCTCTCCAGCTCTCCTGTAGTGCCTCTTGAGATGCTGGAAGGTGCTGCGAGATCTCCACTCAAACTCCTCCAGGCTGCACAACTGCAACTTTCTCAGCCTGAATTATCGGCCAGCTTGAAAACACCAGGAGTATTTTTACCTTCATTTCTTTAGGAAGCACGATCAGGGCAAACACGCGTGGACGCGCCTTACCTCCCCCAATCCTTTACCCTCCTACTCCCTCCTTTTCCCTTCAGGGCCCAGCTCTGCTCCCCAGCCAGGCTGCCCGGCTTCCCCGGGGCCGGCGGTGCCCCAGCCCCGCTTCACACGCACCTCGGCGTCCCCGGCTCCCACACGGCCCCACGGCTCCCGAGCAGCAGCGCCCGCCCCGGCGGCTGCTTCCGGGGCAGCGGCCCCGCGCCCATTGGGCCGCGCGGCGGATTTGAACGCGGCCCGGCCCCGACCCGGCCCCGCCGCAGCGGCCGCGCTCCGGCCCCGCGCTGAGGGCAGCGCCGCGGGGGTAATGCCCCTTCTGGGTGTTCCGGGCGGCTCCGCAGGGGTTTTGGCTGGTTCGGGCTGTTTCGCTGGGAGCGACAGGTATGGTGCCTCGGAAAGTTCGTAGCGTGGGGAGAAAGAAAAGCCTTTGGAGAGGTTTTACCCTGCCCCACGCTGACTTGCAGCACACCTGTTTCATCCTCTGTGCCCCCCATGTGATGTTCACGTTGTCGAGTGGGTTGTCACCTTGAAGTGTTTTGGAGAGAGAATTTGCAGTCTTGCTTCTTTGCCCATGTCGCCTGTCCTCCCTGCCTCTTGGCCACAGTTCTTCCTCATTTTGTTACAGCCGTGCCAATAACCAAAAAACAAAAGCGCTCCGGGCTCTGCCTCAGCTGTACGGAAAAAGGTCAAAGGTTGAGTTTTGTCTTCTGGAAGTGCATGGGATGGGTATTGCTCCTGTACCGTCACAAACTTGGGGAACTTTCTTTCAGAAAAGAAAAAGTTTAAAGGCAAACTTCTACTACATTGTCATGTACTTTGTCTTGACAAATGCAAGAAGGTGAGAGCGACCAAAGCACAAAGTAGTCCAGTTATTGCTAGAGAAGATAATGGCTTTTCAAATTAAACACCCCCAAATTAAGGGGAAAAGACTATATTGGTAACAAAAGTCTTTAGTCATCTGTGTTAGTAACTCTTAGAAATATTAAATCTCTTTTTTTCCAGGTTTAAAACATCCTCGTAGACACTCATCTGTATGTATAGCGAATGCAGAAAGTACTGAAGACACTCTGAGGCTGCTTTTGGAGACAAAGACTCATATTTGTGATAACATTCCTTTATGTTGGCAGAACATACAAGGAAAGTAAGGGCTTTATGAAGGCGTGACATACATAAGCACTTTTAACCCCTTATCTTCATAGTTGCTCTGTCACAGTGAGGCAAGTCTGGTTTAGTTGGAAGAGTTTATTCTGGGAACTTGGTCTTTAAGAAGATACAACAGGGTTTGCACAGCTTGTTGGGAGGTGAAGACCTGCATATTCCTCTGGCATAGTTATATTTGTTTTTCTCTTGATTATATCAATCTTCTAGTCTAGACAATGGTTACTTTCCAGCAAAAAATTTTACTCTTGGTCAAGTGTTTCAGAAGACAATGGCCTTTATTTTCCAACTCTGAAAGGACTACTGTGTGTGGAGCAGACTGCATGTTGATGGCGTTACAACTGTCCATGGCTGAAGTCAATAAACAGGTTAGCATTCTTTTCGGTATGTTCCAACCATAGGCACCATGTTGAAATGAATTTTGGTTGTTTCCTTGCTGTTTGTTAAGGTGTGTTTAAGGGCCAGATGAAGCAAGCCAATAAAATGAATGTGATTAAGTGCACTATTGAAGCAGGTTTTAGAAAAAGGAGCTGCAAGACAGATGGGAGGATGCAAATGCTTTATGTGTATATTTGAGCTCTAAACTTCAAACACTAGTGTATTTCTGTTGGGTATGTCACTTCTGTTTATTTCCATCCTATGTTTCTTTTGTGCTACAGATCAGTGTGGGACAACTATGGCATTTGGGGTGTGTTTTTTTTTTTCTGAATGCTCCAAAAATATTTTTGAATGACATGTGAAGAAGATGGTTACAAAACCGATTTGGTGTAGTTTGTGTGAGTTGTATAGTTGTGTGCACTTGCCACAGTCTGATCTTAGCTGCTGCTTTTCCTGACACTTGTCAAATGAAGACCTATATGTTGTGAGTGTGTACCCAGTACCAGTAGGAATTTTATGGCTTTCCCTGTGTGTGTACATGAAGTGTGAAATGGTGAAGAGGAGGTATAACCCTAAGGTTATACCTAAGGTGTCTCTGAAAGAAGCTCTATGGCTTGTCAGAGCTGGAGGATTTCTGAAACATACCAGAAACAGTTGCAATATACATCAGGCCTTTGCGTGTGTCTCATCTAAGGAGAGCTACTGCAATACTTGTTTTAATAACCTAAAGATAGCTATTTAGGTTAATTAACCTAATTATTGATGAAAACAATATGGACTGTTTTTGGAAGACTTACTCAAGTGTTGCATAGTAAGTCAAATGTGTAGTACAAAGCTTTAGTGTAAGAAAATCAAAACAAACGTACCAAATCAACAAACATACCAGAAACAAGAGAACCATTTCAAAGTGAAATCCCTAAGCCAGTAAAAACCCAAACAAACAGAAAACCTGCTTCAGTCTGTGCATCGGAAGAAAATTTGTAGTCTAAAATGTGCAGACTGTGGGTATCTCTTTTCTAAACATTAAGTATAAAACTGGTTAAGTCATCACCCATTGCTAGAAACATTACAGTAAGGATACTAGAGTGTCAAGATACTACATTTGTACTTGTTGGAATGTAATATATTTCAGCCAGGAGTCCTCACAATACCTGTGTAGGTTAAAATGAGAAAATCAGTGTGCCTCAAAATTAGCTCTTGGAAAACTGGTAGGAGACATTAATGCAAAACTACATATGGAGGTGATTGCTGTTTGTCATGTTTGTTGTGATTCTCAAGGGAAAACTGTAAACAGTTTTCCAAAGCCACCTCTGGGAACTAAAATGTGCTGTTCTACTGTATGCCAAAACTTACAGATGTGAAAAGGTTATGGTTCACTGCTCCCTGTTTTCCTTACTATGAGTTTTTTTCTTCCACTAGAGGTAATTAGTTTATTCTACTTTATCCTTTTTTTCCTCTTCCAGATAATATTCCTCTCTTCCAGAAATATCTTTTCTTTCAGACATGGTCTAACAAAAATTATAGCAGTTATTTTCAACTAATTTAATCTTGAAATGTTTAGCTTCTCCTTTGGATCTGAAGAAAGAACAAGTTTGCAAAACCCTGATTTGTTTTCTGATTATACTAGTTGGTCTAATAAGACAAGCCTTTCCTTGGATATATGGATTAAAATTATTTGAGCATTTACATGTTCTGCCTCTGAAGCACAATTTCTTTAGATGGTATCCATTTTGAAGTTCACAGTCTTAAAGCAGAATCTGTGTGGTTTATTTTGTCAAGCAGTGAAACTTCAAACTAAGATGCAGACTATTACAGTTGTAGGCATGTCCCTTGTTAGGTTTCTGATTTAAATACCATAATGTTAAATTGTTAGCACCTGTAGAATGGACATCTGTTTTGGTGAAGTCAATTACTGCAATAAAAATTTTATTAGCAGGCTATTGAGTGGCTGTATTGAGAAAGGCTGGATGTGTTTGGTTTATCAAAAACAACCAAAATAGACTTCTCTTCCTTAGGAGCCTGGACAATTTTAATGGATTTGGTGTTTTAACTGGTACCAATATCCACAGTGGAACTGAAAAATAACAAAGCTTTTAGGACAACTTTAGGAAATTTTAAAAGCTTTATAATTTATTAATCTTAAATTTCACCAGAATAAGGGTAGCAAAAAGTGTGATAAACCCTAATCAAACAGCAGGGATGAAAGAAGAAAAAAATCTATGCTTTGAATCTTTCTGAAAATACTTTGGTTTGTGGCACAGTTGTAGCCATGTGGCATGAAGACAAGTGGCATAAGGTCTGTGATGGAAGCAAATACCTTTCACCTAGGTTGATTAGTATAAGTCTAAAATCTAGGAACATTTTCAAGAAGAACCTTTCTCAAGGTTTGGATTAGTAATAACAGTTTTCAAGATGAAGTTCTGCTGGGAGTAATTGCTTTAAGTTGACTGTACCTGTGACTCACCTGGGGTAGATGAGTTACTAGGTCAAATAATCACCTGTCATTTTCAGCCTATGGCTGTTTTAGCTACTGGGATGGGAAACCGAAGTGTATAAAACAATTATTTTCCAGAATCTGTGAATTTAAGTTGTCAGACTTAAATGTATTGTAAATCTTTTCTCAAATGAGAATTTTGATACTGGAGGAAAAACTGCTTCATTGTTGATTTTAGAAATATATCTTCCCTTTTGAAATTTGTGTTTGTATATTTCTGATTTTGTATAAAAGCAGTTTTGGTATGTGGTTTAGTTCTGTTCTGTGCTTCCATGAGTGCATTTTGCATGTTGACTGAAGAATATTCTGTTCTGTTTAGTGTCTTGTATTTCTTCAGATGATTTCCCTAATTATTCTGGTTCTGTGTTGGCAAAATATGGAGAAATATGTGAAGTTTTACAGTGTTACTCCCTTAAACTGTTCTGTCTGTCTCCCTTTTGGTAATGAGATACTCCTAACTAACTTTGTAGCAATTTTACGTGATATGTTGCTTGTAATATGTTGTGATGATGCTACTAAGAGAGGTTGTCTTGGCTGTTCTTCAGCATGGGTAATTTTTCACAGAATCGCAGAAGGGTTGGAGTTGGAAGGGGACTCTGGAGGTTATCTTATCCAGCCTACCTCAAGTAGAGCACCTGTCCAGGTGTCTTTCAAATTGTCTCCAAGGATGGAGATTCCATAACCTCCCTGGACAACCTGTGTGCCAGTATTCAGGCATCCTCAGAGTACAAAGGTGTTTCCTGATGTTCAGAGGGACCTGGTCTCACCAGTGCTGAGTAGTCTTTTCAATAAGGAACAGGCTCTTCTTTAGAAAAGAAGTTGGAGTAATAAATATTTTCCTGGATTTTTTTTAAAGAGGAAATTATATATTGAGGCTGTTCCTATACCCTGTGTAATCAAATCCTATCTGTAAGTTAGTTTTGTGTATTTTTGCTTTGCTTAACAATTTAGTTGTTTGAACTTTGTTGAAATTCTTGCTACTTAAGTCTTGATGCATCTTTCCTAGATTATCAATAGGACTTTTTTCTTCTCCCTCCCACCCCTCCCTCTATAGTATTACAGGTGTCTGTTTTGAGGGGTAGAAGAGGAAACAAGGATATGTGGAGGTTTGTTTTGTTTGTTTCTAACCAGCGGGATTCTAAATTTTCAGTCTTTTGTTTTTATTACCACTGTAATTGATAGGGTTGGCTTTAAAAAGTACTGGATTGTTGTTTGGATGAGTACAGTTTTTGCTTTGCATGTTTTGTGAT
The DNA here is from genome assembly GCF_036417665.1 of Passer domesticus. Classification (NCBI taxonomy): domain Eukaryota; kingdom Metazoa; phylum Chordata; class Aves; order Passeriformes; family Passeridae; genus Passer; species Passer domesticus. Next base: position 72,995,795 of record NC_087478.1, read on the forward strand.
TCTCCTGTTGCAACTACTGTTCCACTGTCCCATATATATAATAGCTCTCTAGTAATCTTTAAGCAGAACATCTACTCTCTTGGGCCCTGGTACTTTGTCCCTCAACACTCCCCCTCACCCCAAAAAACCCAAAAGTGTTCAGTGTCCATGCCATTGTAATTTTATTTATTATTTTATAATATTGTAATTTTTCTAAGCTTGGGTTATTGACCTGAAACTTCACTGCTTCTGCACAACTCTCCAATGTCCACGTGCTTGTGTTCACATGAATCAGTTTCTCAGTCGGGGCACAGCACTATCAGCATGATGGGAAACTTACTAAAAATGCTGCTTTTTTCCCACCCTAATGTGCTTTATGTACCACAGTTTGGGAACTCCTCTGCTGTGTGAGTGTAGGGAAGCAGGGAAGGCTGAGCAGGACTAGAGGTGACAAGAGTGCAGAATTGCCCAGCTGAAGGACAAAGCCAGAAAACAATGCTGCAGTCTAGGAGTATGCCTGGAAAGAACAGACCCAAAACAGAGGCAATGCTTCAGCACAGCAATCTTTTACACACATTTTCCTAAAAGGGTTGGTGAGCCTTTCTTTGGGGAAGGTTGAAGCCAAAATTTTGATGCTGAAATGCACAACTTTCTGGTCTTTGAAACAATTTGCTATGTAATTAGCACTAGAAGAAAACTTACAATACCTTCAAAATAGTAAAAAATGGTGTCTTTAAGCATGAAATGTTGCTACTGGATTTCAGACATTCTAAAACCAGAGTCCCCAGGTGACTTAATATGATGTATTACCAGGAAGTGAAGATACTTTATAATACTCTATTGGTTCTATTCCTATGAAATGAAATACTTGCTCTGCCTATAATAGAATGAAAACATGGGACTTTTTGAACTTCCTTAAGCTATTAGGCAATTGACAAATGCTTACTGCAAAACACCACAATATTTTTAAAATTAATTTTAAAACCAGAGACTTGACAAAATGACTGCGTAAGTAATGGAATAAGCCATCACAGTAAATGCTTGATCACAAAGGTTAATATCTGGAATGCAATATTTGGATTTAAAATATTTTTGCAGCACTAACATAAACTTTGCTGATCTGTACAGGCCCTTGATCTGGTGAGGAAAGGTTTTGATTTATTAGATACCTTATGAAGTTGTACTTTAACTTGGTACTCCTGAAGGATTTTGATTCAAAATAAAGTGAGAAAACAACATTTTTTCCCCCCATCTACTGCCGCTTTGATCTGTTTAAATTGAGTTATAATATGATTATATGTTTAATTTTTTGAGGGGCTGAAATGAAAATCAGGTGCTTTTCAGAAAACACATGTGCAGTTTTAACACTCTGGTGATATGTGGAATAATATGCAAGTTCATAGTGCTGATTTGTCATAACCCGTGCACAAATAAGAAGGCAGAAAAGTGCTCTGAAGCTAATATGTGTGTGTTCTTTAATTTTCTCTCCTTGTTCTTCACCTAGGCAATATCAAAATAGTTGACTTACAGGATTATAGAATTGTGTAGGTCGATTGAGAAAATTGCGCTAAATGTGTTAAAACCCAAAGGAGAGATCTTTTGGGCTGTAACAATGTAAATTATTAGAATTTCTCATGTTTTCTTATTTCAGGTGTTCTGTTGCTGGTGGTGCTTATAAGTAATTAATTTGCTTAATATGGAAATGTCATTAAATGGAATTAAACCTTTGCTGTAGACAGGAGCCATCTGCCTCTATGGACAGTGCAAAGCAAGGCTTGTTACTTGGTCACAGGGCATTTATCTCACATTACATGGTGAAAATCACCCTTTTTTTGCTGCCACATACTGGGGAGTGCTTTAGATACCAGAAGTGTGGACAAAAGTTGACCAGCAGGAGCTGGGAACTGATTCGCAGTTTAAAGAGCAGGATATGGACAAAAATGAGGAGGACAAGTTGAGAAAGAGAAGGTGGTAAGAGCAAGTGGTTGGAGGAGATGGCTGAGGGGCACATGGAACAAAATTTGATAATTTTCACCAAAAGAGTGGAGTCTATACTGTGTAGTTAATTTTAATTATAGTAGTAGTTACAGAGGGATGTGCATGGCTTTGATGTATTTATTAGAACCGTGTAGCAGCACTGTCAATGTTATAATAAAGTATAACTGTATTAGCACAAGAAAGAAAAGCTCCTTTCTTAAAATTGACATATGTTTTCCCAGTTTACTGCTACAAACAAAGGGAGCCATATTTCCTCCCTTTGGGAAGTAAATGCCTGCTATGCTGAAAACTATTTCTTTATGCAAGAAGCAGTCTTGCAACATTCACTGTCTTTTCTCATGAGTGAAGTTTAATATACATGCCTGATATTTGAAACATCAGGAGCAAATACTGACAGAATATAACAAAATTCACTGTCAATGCAAAGCTGTAAGTAAGACTGTTTCCAACCAATTTAAATTAGAATGATTTTCAAATATATGTTTGTTGTTTATATATTTGCAGCTTGTTTTAAATTTGTTTTCAAAACTGTGCTGAATAGGAAACATATTTTTGTGCTTTTTTTTGTTCTGCTAGCACCGTGGAGACTTCACAGTATTACTTAGTGATGTGTTGGAAACATGGAACTATTTGTTACATGACAAACTGGGATTGTATGAAAATATGAAGGAACCTGAAAATTATGCTGATGTGAAAAAAGCCTATCATGCCTTCTTAGCAAGAAGCAATATGTTAGATTTAATAGACATATATCAGAAGTGCTGTAGTCTTGGACTTCTAGCTGAAGATGAAAGTATGTACCCTGTAAGTGTTATGTTTGTTTAATCTCGTATATTTTTGCATATTTTGGGTTCCAGTAATAGATTTAAGACATTTCTAATTGCACCCAGGAGGTCTGGATTATTAACAACTTTTGGGGAAGTCCTTGAGTTTAAATTACTAAACTTTGTAAAGGGATTTTAAATTCACTCAAAAATTATTTCTCTATCATCCTGCTGGATAGTGAGGTCCCACAACTCTTCTATGAATAAATGACTCCTTGCTATAAATTGGAATGAGAATAATAATAAACTGTAAAGATTAGATAAAACTGGAACAAAGCTTTGTAATTAACATGTCATGGAGTTTTGGTTGATGTGCAGCCAAAATATTTTTAATGATTACCCTTTTGAAAACACCATGCTCTTTAAACAAAACTTCTATGTAATATATGTATTTGCATGTTAGGGGTTTTTTTCAGAAGTTCCAGTTCAGCCACTCAGTTATAGCTCTGTTGTAGTTTACTCCAGGTCTTTTGTGGTTTTGGGGGCTTTAATGTGTTTTTCTTTTCCTTCTGCTTTTCATGGGGAACATAGAGGACTTAGATGGGTTAATGAGCTCTTCCTGAACTTGGCATATTAATGTTCTCCAAAATGTAAGCAGTGGATTTTAATGCAAGTGTATAACATAAATGTTTGAGATAATTTCTAAGTTAATTTTAATCTTACACTTCATTTCTCTACTAGAACAGTTATATTTTGAAAGACTAAAAGTAAAAGTAGACTGTAAGGGCTGTGCTAACCTCAAACACTAGCAAAGTGACAGAAAACTTTACACCAGATTTTAAACTCACTTTTGATTTCTAGTCATCTTCATATTTAAGTTTATTTTGATCTCTTTATTAAAGGTTCAACTGTTGGAATTTATTTCTGGTGTAATGAATGCACAAGAAAATAATGGTTCTGTTCTTTCTACTCCTACACAAATCAACAGACAGGGCCAGGAGCATGTGAAGGTAAAAATTATTTTTCTCTTGTAATGTTCTGTATCTATTGAAAAGATGAAATATAACATAGTTTTATTTTTCAATAATTGTTATTCAAATATGGCTGCATTGAAAAAAAACAACCTGCATATCCAAACTCTGTATCACTTGAAGTATATTGTAGGTGTGTTTGAGGCTATGTGCTGAAATTTAGATTCTGGAGAGCAGTCCAGTATGATAGGCACTTGATATAGAACAAATTTTTCTACAAATACACCATCACTCAAATGTTGTTTTGACTGCACATTAAATAACTGAAGTAATCTCCTTTGATTTCATTTTATTAGCTTGTAGTCCCTTACGTATGCAAGAAATCGGAGTAGCCACTGTGGTGGTAGCTGTAGCAAAGCAAACAAGGTTTGGCTGTCCCAATAGAGGACTTGAGGACTCTCTCCCTTTACCCTTTCAACCACCAAAATAAGAATCTCTGGGTACTTTCTAGCAGTGTTTGAAATGCTGGAGCTTTAGTCATTTCCATACTTGATTTTATCATAATAAATGGCAATTTCAAAGCAATCTTTGGATATAACTCAAAATATTTCTGGACAAGAAAATATTTTCTGAACTGAGGTTCTCCCCTAAACAGCACTTCTGCCACTAACACAGTGGCTTTCTTACTGCTTTGACTTGTGAAAATTACTTACTACTTTTTACTGAAAAATATTCCTTGCTCTTTTTTCCTCCTCTGAGGACTGTCTTTGCAGAAAGTCACATGTACATGTTTGGTTTTGTAACTATATTTTGTTGTTTACCTACTAGGGTATGAGAATATATTCCATAGCAGGTATAAATTTTCCTGTTATATGTTCTTCTCTTAATGGCCTTTTTTTTTTCTTGGCTTGCAACAAAACTGCAAATTCTTCTGTTCTGGGGCTGTTGTTCTCACAGGGTCTTGAACAGTGCTACAATATTAGCAATGACAATGTTACATATTGGTTATGTGGGTAGGGCTGGATCACAATTTATGTCCAAACCCAGTCATTGGAGTTTCTTTGATTGAAATCCCCTGGAAGCCAAAAGAAAAATTACTGAATCTGTGGCAGAGCTGGCAAGTAGTTTAAAATCTTAGTCTTTTTGAAGTTGACAAACTCTTACATGGTTTAATGGTGCTAGTATTTGCTTTGAGATAGAAAAGCCTCCTCTGTGGGGAGGTTTTTAAAGAGAAATTTATAACCAATTTTAATAACCCTCAAACACTTTATGAATATTCAAGTTCCATAAATGCAATTCTAATTTATTTGTCATGTTTGTTTTCATCAAGACTTCCAGACCCTCATGCATAAAGCAGCATTTTGAAATGATGCAAGATGAATTCTTACTCTTCCAAAAACTACATCAGTACATGTCTAATTAACTTTAAAATAAAATGCAACATTATTTTCAGCGGCAGGAGGACCAATTTATGTGATGTTTTCTCATGCAGGTGACAATCCTGGCAAAGAAGTCTGTCTGTTCATATTTAAGCCTTTTGGTGAATTCTAAGGATGATCTGGCATTAGCTCACATTCTAAATGTTCCTGACAGAGGACTTGGTAGAGAAGCCTTCACTAACCTGAAACATGCCTCACAGGAGAGAAAAATGTCCATTTTTCTGGTATGTGTGTCAAATGAATCTTCCTGGAAGTCAGGGCCAATAAATTAGATCTCTAAACAGAGAATATGGCTTTAATCTAATGTGCAACACTGATGTTTGCAAGCGGAGGCAAGCTCTACCATGAGCAGGATTTTAAAGCTAAAAAGACACTGGATTTTGTGGGGAGAAATGGTTTCTTGTTTGGTCATGGGATCTCAAGGTGGACAGAAAAAATAGTTTGTGTGTATCTCAAAAGTTTGAAAATGGGATCTTGCAGTAGTTATCAGCACAGAACCATCTCAAAAATAGTTAAAATAAGGTAAATAAGAATTCTTTCTCCAAAGAACCACTGTAGTCCCTCATACTCAAAATAGTCATTAAATTTTGCATGCAGTGTAACCTCAGTGCAGACAGCAGCAGTCTGAGTTAAAGGTATGTAGTCACTGAAGCAGCTGGTTTCTCAAACTTTTATGTTTGAATAAATATGGAAAAGTTGTGAAGTCTCAGTTCCAGGTTTAATTATTTTAAGTCCTAATGCTCTGTTAATGTTGTATAAAAAACTGTATGTGTTTGGACTGGATTTACCACGTCTTCTTCACGGTTGCCAGAGGGGAAACTTCTCTACTGTGTAAAGAAGTAATCTTTTCTGGCATCTGTGTCTTGTAGAAATCCTGAAAATGAGAGTATTTTCCATTGGGAAGGCAAAGTCCTATGAATTGTGTACTTGATGCATAGGAAACCTTTAGCACAAAGACAGGAATACTGGCAGGTTTACTTTCTGTGCTAGAGTAATTCTAGTTTTTCCTCTTTCCAGCCCTAAGAGCTTTATGATTTAGCTCTGTACTCTGAAATTAAAATTTAGGTGTAGAATTAACATTACTGCATCTGTGTCAAATGCATTGGATTGTTATCCTTACTTTCACCTTCCTGGACAACTGCTAGGGTTTTTGTTCTTACGCCTTAAAATTTTGGGGGTTGTACTCTAAGGTATGCTTTTGGCACATCTTCATTATCTTAGAGCATATAGAAATATGTGGACACTTTCAGAATGACAGAAGCCTTAGCTGTCATTATTTCTGATAAGACTTGAATATACATTACTTGCCTCTCTGAAAATTGTTGTGAGCTGAAGTCAACTTTTACATGCTTATGTTAAAATTGTCCTTGGGTCACAGAGAGGCCCCTTGAATATAAGACTAGTTTTTGTGAGGCCAGCAGGAGCATTTGAACAGCCACAAAAACAGAAGAGTTTTGTATGGTGATTTAATAAGTTTTTTGTCCTAAGCTTTCAAAAGGCTGATGTAAACATCAAATTAGTTGTTTTTTTTTTTTTGGCTTGTGGTTTTTTTTAAATATAATTGTTCTATTTAAGTATTGATCTTGCAAATATTGAGATGTACAGAGCACGCAATTAGGAGCTGTTGTTTGATTTCAGGGAAGCTATTTCTGCTATCAGCCAGCTTTTACACAATTTGCAGACCTGTAGGAAAGGCTCATTTCAATGTATGCACAGTTCATGTCTGTTTATAGTTTGATATTTCTGGCTAATTTTCTCCTAATAGATGGCAACATCTTTTATCCGGACCATAGAACTTGGAGGAAGAGACTCTGCATCTTCTTTGTATGACCCTTTAAGAGCCCATGTAAAAGGGCTTTCCAGCTTTGTTAATTTTATTGACAAGCTGCAAGAAATTGTTGGTGAAGTCTTAAATACAAGGTAATATATTTTTGTCTTGGTGAGCCCCTGCTTTTCTTGTGCTTGAACAAAAAGAACAAAAGAAAATCAAACAATGTACTTATTAAAGAATTCAGAGTAAACTTTTTAAAAATTAAACCTTATTTGAAAATATAATTGAAAAATAATTGGGGTAAGCTTATGAATTTTTGAGGGAGTTTTTTTTTGTATTGAATTTCTATCAAATCTATGTATGTATGGTGGTTTGGCTACTTCTGTAGTTGTAAATGAAGTTACAAAGATTACCAACTTGTGAGTCTGGTAAGTACATAAACTGATATGTGCTTTACTTCTTGCTGCTTGATTCCTTCCTTTTGGTCATTTCATTCTCTTTACCCTTATGTAAAGGAGTCTTTAACCAATACTGTCATTTGTTAGCAGCAATATTTAGCCTTTTCTTTCTTTCATTTTAGCTGTATAAATGAATCATAAGAATTATTTCTTAGGGGGCCTCTGGTGGAGTTGCTGATTTGTTTGTGTTTGAAGAACTGAAGTTAGTCTTTTGGGCAGGCTTATAAATTTGTGATTAATTAGAGAAGTGTAAATGTAACACAGAGGTTTGAATTGGTAAGTGCTGGAATTATTAGAGAGAAAAGAGCTATTTTCTTAAGCTTCGTAGAAATTAATAATTGTCATTTATAATAAGTAATTTTTCCATACAAAATTTGGCAAATCAGCTATAATAGTTCTGTCCTTGATACTAAAGAATATATTTTTTTTTCCAAGTTTGAATTGAGTCTCATCCTCACAGTGGAAAACAAAATGTTAAAAGTAAGCATTATTTAAGTTAATGTTCAGTTTCCATTGAAGCTGGAAGTGGGAATTATTTCTGAAGTTGTTTTGCAGTTTTGTCTTACTTTTTTATTCTGCTTCTTATTCTTTCATTTCAACATCCTGGATGCCGGAGACATACTGTCTGTGCTGTTGATTAAAGAAAACTATTTGCTCAACATATACTATATGCTATTTTTCCTTTGTTTAAGTCATATCTGGCACTGTATAGTGATAAAAAATGAGAAATGGAAAAATATGTATATGCATGAACTTTTTAGGATGAAAGACTTTATCAGGTGAATACAGTTCAGAAAAGTGTAGCATAAAATGCTGTATCTTGTTAACTACTCCTCTGTTTAAAAGAATGTTTAAATGTGAGAAAAATTGGGGTGGGATAGTTGCTGGGAGTTATCACGTTCTCACTGGGTGAATTCTATGGGCTGAACATGCTTTTTAGCATTCAGATATTTATCATGTAACTTTCCCTGCTGCACCTGATGTGCCATTTATTGTGGGCTATAAATGTCAGATTCTGTGCATTAAATTGGCTCTACACACGTGAATATTGCTGTTTGTCTTGCTGACCAGAAGTGGCTGTACTGTGTTGTTTGTAGCACCTCTCGTACTCCACATGGCCTTTATACCCTCACAGTGTAAAATATGTTTTTCATCTGTGTATCTATAGATGTTAGCAAGTGTTTGCTATGTCACATGGATGAGGACTGTCTGTGTGTCCTGCCTGTCATGTGCCAGTTGTTGGGAGTTCCAGAGGATCCAGTTCTGTGGAAAAAAATTTTCTCTAGTTCTGTTACTGCTGCAAAGTAAAGACCAGAGGGGGGAAAGGCAGCAATGCAGCAGAATCCTAAGTTACTTAATCTATAGAAGCCTGCTGAGAAATCCAAGAGCAAACTAGACAACCTGTCTGCAGCATTGCTCTTTCTCTGATGCAGAGATTAGCCAACCTGCATTAACCAGGTCTCTGTATTGACTATGCCACAAGAAAAATGCTGTGTTTTTTACCTAATGATTAGAAATCTGTTATTTCAGTTTCATTTTGTTACAGTGGACATCTTATGAAACTTGTAATTGCACAAAATATAAAGTAGCCAAATAAATGGTGGGTCACTGGAACACATGTTGAAAAGAGGCTTTCTTCGTCTGCCTGATTCCTTTGCTTTGGGAACCTGGAAACCAAATTGAAGATCTTGGACAGTGGTGGGAAGTGCTTAAGAATATGTTGAATTTAGGAGATATTGTGCAACCAAGTGTCTGCTAACCTATGGAGAGTAACAAAAATGTTTATCTCCCCATCATTCAGCTAAGAAAGTGAACAAAGGGAAATCTGTCAGAGTGGAAACTTAATGGAACTATGATGTTTTGGTTCAAATATGGTACTTCTAATAGGAGGAGGAAAGGAAAGACAAAATTAAATTTGGTTGTTTTGAGGTGTATTCACTGAAGACAATGTTCCTACAAATCTCTGACATGTTGAAATTGTTTGTCTCTCCTCATTCTCTAGATATCTATTACAAGACATTACTAATCTTTCAAGAATCAGTAGCATGAAAATTCGTTAACTTTTGAGGATGCCGCAAAACTTTTAATGCTAAAACTGTTTATAGATTTGTAGGTTTGGACAATGTTAATACAGTAAATGAGAACTTGGATATTCTTTTTTACACCTCTTTCTTGACAAGGAGCATATCAGTGTTGTATTTGTCAGCAAAATGGATGATTATTATACACCTTAAGATCTGAAAACTCTTTCCTGCTGGTATAAATGAAAAGCTGCACTTCTAATCCATCATTCTGAAAACCCTTTTCTTTCAGGCCAGAAGAACTCCTGAAATGACTTTTCCCAGGTTTGTTTAAAAGAATGTGACTTAAAATAGGAGGACAGAAGCTCATTTGTCATGTTGGTTACTGTGCGTGATGGTTAGTATGGGGGGATATGTGTGTATATATATATATGTACACGTTAAAAACCCCCACTAATTTTGTAGATTAGCAAAGTTGGGAGGTTGGCAGCACGTTTTCCCCTCAGCTGGGCGCTGCCCTGGGCGCAGGCAGCGGCCACTGGGTGTCACCATCGCCCAGCTCACACCGGAGCGGGTCCCGCCCGCCCCACCGAGCGGCTCCGCATCGCGGGCCCCTGCACCTCCGCAGCCCGCTGGAGCATCACACAGCTGGCCTCCACCATGTGGGTTTGTGCTCTCTGCTTCCCCTCGACAGGGAAAATGCTGTTTCTTGTATGTTTCCTTTGGGAAGCCGTGATTGCATCTCGAGGCGCGGGAGTGTTTGGGGGGAGAAAGCACGTTGGACTCTATCGAGGCTTGTGCTGAATGTTTGAGTTAATTGGACAGTGTTCACACAGCCCTGGAGGTTTGTGGTTTAAAGTTGCTGGAAAGTTGTGCAAGCATATGCAAAACATTGTATATAGGATTGCTTAAATTTAGGATTATAGAATAATTCGGGTTGGAAGGAACATCAGAAAGTTTTTGGTCCAACATCCCGCTCAAAGCAGGGTCAATTATGGAGTCAGCTCAGGTTAATCAGGGCTTTATCCGGACAAGTTTTGTGCAGTCTCCATCCTTGGAGGTTTTTAATCTCCCTCTTGGCAGCCTATTCCAACTGCTTTTGTCCTCACGGTGAAAAGTTGTGGGCTTGTTTTCTTATATTGAGTTGGGACCTGTCTTGTTTCAATTTATGCCTATTGTTTTTTTCACTGTCTGTCAACATGAGTCTGGCTCCACCTTCTTGCTTGCCACCCTGTAGGTATTGGAAAGCTGTTAGTAAATCCCCCTGAAGCCTTTTCCTCTGCAGCCTGAACAAGCTGTTCCCGAAGCTGCTCCTCACAGGGCATGTCTGCCTGACCAGCTTGGCAGCCCTCTGCTGAACTTGCTCCAGTTTATCAGTGTCTTTCCTGGACTGGGGGCCCAAAACTGGACACAGTATTCTAAATTTGGTCCAACAAGTGCTGATTAGAGAGGGATAATCACATTCCTCAGACTACTGGCTACGCTACTGTTGATGCAGCCAAGGATACTGTAGGGCTTCTTTGCTGCCAAGGCATGCTCCTGGCTTGCAGCTTGCTTGCTGAACATGCACCAAGGTTTTTTACACAGAGCTGCTCCCCAGCCTGTATCACTGCAAGGGGTTATTCCTTCCCAAGGCTTTGCATGTCTTGTTGAATTTCATATGGTTCCTGTCAGCCCATTCCTCTTGTCTGTTTAGGTATCTTTGCGTGGCAGCTCTGCCCTCGAGAGTATTGACTGTTCCCTCAAATTTGGTGTCATCTGCAAACTTGATGAGCATGTAATTTTAGGGAGTTACTGCCAAAAATAATAGGAAAAAAAACAGGTTTCAGGATAGGCCCCTATGTTACTCCATTGTTACAACATACTTGCTACCTTCTGAGCATGATGATCCAACCTGTTAACTCCTCTAATTGTCCATCCATCCAGACTGTAACATCAATACTCCCATGTTGAGGGTATTCTCTGACAGTATTGATAAATCTTGCTACAGTCAAGGGAAATGGCACCCACTGTTCTCTCCTGCTCTGCAAATTCAGTCATTTTGTTAAAGGGAAAAGCAGATTGGTCAGGCATAATTTACATTTGATAACTGCATGCTTATAGTTAACAGCTGCCACCTAATCCTTCATGCCTTCAATGCCCAGATGTCTTCTTAGAAGACTTTGCATTATTTTCTTGAGGAGCAAAGTGAGTGATGAACTTGTGGTCCCCCAAACTGTCCTTATGGACTTTTTTTAGGTGGGTTTGTTTGGTTTGGTTTGGGGTTTTTTTTTTTTTTTTTGGCTGTTATTTGCTTTTATCCATTTGTCAGGCATCTCACCTGGTCATCCTGACTTTTCAAATATATGAAGTTTTATTATGAGGGCGTTTGGCAGTTCTATTAAGGCTCTTTGATACAATCCATTTGGTTCAATGGTCTTGAACATACTCAGTACTGTCAAGTGAAGCCTGATTTGATCTTTATCCACTGCTGGCAGCTTTTTTCTGAAAGAATTCTCTGATCAGAGTGTTGGTAAAGACTGAGGCAAAGAAGGCACAGAGTACTTCTGTTTTATCTGTGCCCACGCTGTTGCAAAATCTGCCTTTCAGCAAAGGTCCCTCATTTTCTTTGTTCAGCAGGTGAAGCTCCTTTAACATTTCTTGCACTTGTCAGCTCCAGCTGAGCTTTGGTTTTCCTGATAACATCCCTAAATGCCCAGGTGATGTTTCCAGATCATTTGTTATCTGTTCCTTCTTCACCATTCTTTGTGAAGCCCTTTTGCATTCAGGCTCTGTCATCAGTTCACTGTTTAGCCAAGCTGGTCTGCTGATATTTCTGCATATTTTCCTAAGTGTTGTGATGGAATGGTCCTGTGCTCGTAATATTATTATAGTATAATATAATTTATGTTATTATAATTAATAACAGCTTGCCTGAGTGCCTTTGCCTTTTAGAACTTTCTCATAGGGAATTAAATGGCTGTTCATCAAGACTTATTCTACAAGACTTTTATAGCAACTTTGTCACCAGACTTGGGTAGCAAAGCTTGGGATGGAGAATATGAAGAGCCACTCTAATTTCTTCCAACAAGCTGAAAGAGAAATTTTAGCCAATACAGCCAAAGTAGCAGCAGCAAGATGGAAAAATACTCTAAAACAGGTTTCTTTTTTTTGCTGTGTTTTTGTTATGGATATAATAATCTGTGAAACTCCGAAGGGTCTAAGGAAGAGTTTTCACTTAGTTTTGTTATCTGTCAGAAAATTAGATTAATAGTCATACATGCATTGCTGGAGGTGGAATTTTTGAGTACTGTGAGTGCTTTGATAGTTTTTTCCTTTACAGATATATTTATAATCTGACTAAGTTCACTGATATGATTTTATATATTTTATATATATAACTATATTTTTTTAAAATTTATGCTTATAACATAAGAAATAAGCTTTTAGATCTGCTTTAAAAGCACAGTTACTGCTATGTTACTACATTTACTACTTCTGTAGTATTTCTTCCTTTATACGTTTTGTCCCATTCTTCTACCCAGGTAGATGGACCTCTAGTTGACATCTTGCTGCTTTGTGTTTGAGAATGGAATTATTGCTGCTCTCTTTCTATAGCTCTAAATTAAAAAATTGAATAACAGAGCAGTTGTCAAGTCCTAAAGCATCTTTTAAATCTATAACAAGGAAAAAAGGCTGTGATCTCCTCCCACCCTGTGATTACTGGGTGTTTGTGATTTCTTTTAAGACACTTGTTCCCACTACTTAAGTCGGATAATTATATATTTGTCATCTATTTTTTACCTCTGTTGAAGTTGAAATGAATGAATGAAAATGTTGACCTTAGTATAATAAAATTTTGACACATTCTTTTCTGTTCTTGGAGTAGATTTCAGGACTCTGTTCTGCTTTTCATCAGGTTTTGAATATTGTCCATATCCTCAACATTTTTTATCCTTTTTTTTTGCTACTTTAGTCTTTTCCAAAAAAGGTGTATTTTCAGAAAATAAATAAAAGTGCTCCTGCATCATAACTTTTCACACTAAGGCCTGAATTTTGGAGGAAGAGCTCTTGCCAATGTAATTTAGATTTTTGGTAAGCAGAGGAGCTTGTTTATATGACTATCTCAGTAGGAACAAAATAGACAAGGTGTGCTATTACTTATAAATTAGTTACTTCTACATAAGAAAAGATGGTTTGATAAGGAAAATGAGGTAGAAGAAGGTAAGGTTGGGACTCAGATGATTTAAGGCAAAAAGGGTTCAAGGGGGCACAAAATCTGTCAATATTTTTAGGAGAAGAAACCTGTGACAGAAGATCAGATTTGTCCAGTGCCTGAATAACAAGTGGAGTTTTTACATTACACTTTATTTTTTAAAACTCTTTAGAAGTCCTGGTGCAAATAATGCATTTTTGACATATGATTTATTTTATCTATATGTAGACATTTGTTTTTCTCTAGCTGAGACAGGTGAGCTGAATCCTGCTTGAGCTGTCTACTGTTTTAGTGCTAAAAAAGCTGCAGAAAGTAAGCCACTCCTTCTGTCAGTTGGTCTCAAATAGTTGTGAATTTTCATGCTGATGGTCACATTTGGACTTGACTGGATCCATTCATTTGACAATTGCCACTGTACTACTGACTTTAGGCATCTGTTCTTGAACATTCTGTTGGACAGTGGAAGGTGGTTGTTTCTAAAGTGTTGGGTTTTTTCTTCCATTTATAATTACACTGATGAATTTCCTTTGGCTATTTCTATCAGCTAGTTTTTTGGTGGTTTTTTTTTTTTTTGCTTCTCCTTCAGAATTAAAAAGAACAAAAGTTCTTTTTCTGCTGTAAAAATTTTCTTAAGAGATGCCTATGTAATTCCATATTTAGAACATACCTTTGTGGTCCTTCTGGCTGTTAGGAGCTGCAAAGTGGATAAGTTTCCAACTCTATTTTATTCCTATAAATATTTTTTGGTGCAATATCAGATATTTTAAAGTTCATTCGAGTTCAACTGATCTTCTGAGTAATATAAATCTATGAAAGAGTAATATCAGAGCAATCTGTAATAGGGTGTCATCTTTGTAAAATAAACAAAACTCCAAACACCCCAGGTGCTTTACTACATTTTCCTTTTATCATCATGCTTGTAGTTAATCTTTTTGAGCCTCACTAGAAATTGATCTAAGAACTAGATTCAGCATTTTATATTTATATATATGCACATAAATATATATATATGCCTAATGACACAACACAGCTTATGTTCTAGTGTAAAATGACATAAGCTGTGGCAGGGCATTTCAGTGCTAGTCCACACACATTGACTCAACATTTTATGTCTCGGCCTGTCGATCTAAATTCTAGTTGAAGTATAAATAAACTTTTCCTTGCTCCAGTTAGTACTCTGTATATCTGATAGGAGATTGGAGCTCTTTCCTGGAAACAAAGGAATATGGGGAGAAGAGGAGATTAAATGAACTTTATTTCTACTAGCAAATATCTTTAGTTGGCATTGGACAATAGAAGCAAAACAATAAACATAGAAAATATTTTTGTGAAAGGTTTGTTATTTTTTCCCATTGAAAATCTATGAATCTCTTGTAGAGATACATGCAGAGCAAGGCATTTAAATTAAGGGCATGGTTATGTTAATTGACTGTGCTAGTGCCCAGTACTAGTTGTATAATAATATCTTTTCTTCCAGCATACATATGGGTATATATGTTGAATGTGTGGAAATTATAAATTTATTGCTTATTCACAAGTTCAACATATCTGTAGACAGAAATAACTGAACCTTGTTTTCACAGGAAATTTTAGTCAATCCCTTCACTTGCTCATTTGTCTTGGAGTTCTGGGTTTAGTTCTCATTTAGTACAATACTTTTATCATTTGAGGGTTTGATTTTGGAAAATATAAGTTTAGGATTGAGAAAAGCAGATCAGTCTGGCAAGAATCATCAGGAGACTTGGCTGCAGTTCCTATATGCATGTCTGAAACAGAGCTCTTCTTCAACATTTCTCTCCCTGTACCTCTTGACAACTTGGATTTTTTTTTTCCCTCCCTTTGAACTTTTCATTCTTGTGTGGTTAGATTGAGTTGTGGGGTTCAGAGAAGTGATACAATAGATTTATTTTTTTTTAAACTGTGATTTCCAATGGGTCTTGACCTGTCTACAGAGAGACTGGACATGGTGATTTCTTTTGGCCACGTGCATACAGTGTGCTTAAATTTCTTCAAAGCATAAGTTTTTCTGTTTAATGAAACCTGCAAATCTAATGTGAATTGTATAATCTTTAGTCTGTAAAAGTTGAAGTTGAGAATTGTGTGGAAATACTTGGTTTTTTCCTGTTTAAAAAAACCCAACAACAATCCCCCCCTGCAAAGTTTCATGTTAATGTCAGGTTTTTCAAGCTATTTAGAGGAGTCTTCTTCAGCCAGAATAAACCAAAACAGTAAGGTCTCTGGCCCAGTTCCCTCCATGCATTTTAAGTGGAAACAATATAAACAACTATTTTTCCTCTGACTCAATTCCTATTCTTATCTAGTTCTGCCCAATTATTTTGTATTTTATATGAATGTAGACATGCAGAGTTTCATTTGATTAAGGTTCTCCCAACTGGAATTCTAAAATTTATCTTCAGAATTCAATGTGTACAAAATCCATCTTTATTTGCAGTAGCAAGGTATCCTTTTAGGGCAAGCTGGCAAGGGCATGAAGGAAATCAGTAAGGATGGAGGAAGTTGAAAGCTGAGTCATGTCACTCTTGGCTATATGACCTGGAGTGATGAAGCCACTGCTTTGGGGTGTTGACAGCACTGTCATTTGCAGCATCATAAATGTACTAATGTACATAAATGTACTAAAAAGTCTACTGTAGGTAGCCAATAACAGCTCAGGATGCTGCATTTCTGCTCTGATGTGAATTGCAAACCTCATTTAGGAAAAACACAGCTTTTGGGAAGGGATGCATTTTTATATAGGAGAGCTGAGTGGTTCTTTAAATGCTTTATTTTCTTTGCCCGAGACAAAGCAATGGTAAAACATACATACATACTTTGTTTAGGTACTGGAAAAAAAGTTTTAAGCTTTTAACTCAAGGAGCTTATTCTCTTTTTCACAAAATCTTAGTTAATGTAGTCAGACACATGTGCTGAAGAAAGAGATTAATGGAGTGTGCCTTTATAACTAATAGGGAAGTTAATGTGGTCTAATTACTGTCTATTATTTAAATAAAACTGAAAGAAGATTGGGATTTTGAAGCACCTTCAAAAAGCACAAAAGACCCAAATATAATGTGGTATTAAACAGGAATGCATGTTTGAGTGAAAAATTTTGTTTACACTTAACAGTTTGAGCAAAACTGTACATACAGGTTTAAAGAAAGTACTTTTTTTTGGACCTCTAAGGAGACATTAGTTTTGTGTTGCAGCTCAGAGTATTACTAAATGCTGAATTAATTACCTTATATTTTTTTTAGCAAACTATTGTGTTGGACAATAGGTCTATGCTGCTGTTTGATTTAAAAGATCAAAGCTGTTCTCTCTGATGAACAGGGAAGGCTGGCTATGTTCTGCATTAATAGGTGTACTCAAGTGTTGCCAAGATTAATGTGGAGATGACCCTGTGCCTATTTTCAGAATTGCAGGGGGGCGAATTCTGTCAACAGTGAAGATGCATTTGATAAAAGGCCGAAGCAATGGGGATCCTTTCTGTCAGGCAGTAGAGGAAGCTGTACAAGACTTGGATTTGAAGATTAAAAATATTATCGATTCACAACAGGAAGCCTTGACTGCTAGCACTACTGGAGTCAGTCCAGCACGGGTTATGGGACTTTTTGTTCTTTTTACTGTTTAGCTTTATAAGAAAGCAAAAATCTTTTGCCTGATTTGTTTCTTTTACATTTTGAAAAGACTATCTATATAGTATAATCTTTTTCCTAGCTGTGTAAAGTAGTCATTTCCTCTACGCTCTGATTTTAAACTTTTCGAAAAGACTTACACTTGAGGATTACACTGTGGATTTCAAAGAACTGATTTACATAAACTAAATGTTTTTTTTTTTCCCTTGCAAGTAAAATACTCTTCAAAGCTTAATTTGGTTGTGCAATTATTATAAATATAGATACTTAGAAGTGCCAGATTTGCCATTAATTTCAAAGCAGTAAATGTATAACAAATTTCCAAACAAAAGAACCTCATGAAAGTAGAATTAAGATTTGAGAACATGTATCAGTTATTTTTTATTAAAATACACAGGTTTTAATCAGTACAGCATCAAGTATTTCAAAGGGTAAGGCCTTCAAAGTAATATTAAATATGTAAGAAATCTAAAGCATGGAAAAATGTGTAGTGGGAAGGGAATTAAAGCCCCGAACAATCATGTGTAAGCTTTTCTCTTTTAGCGTTTCAAGACACTAATGACTTTGTTTTCATGGAAGGAATCAGGATATTTAAAGTTCTGTAAGTCAGGTGTTGAGGGCACAATACAAGATTTGTATTTGTGGTTCATGTACTGTGAATCTACTCCCATTTATAATCTTTTTGTGACAAAAAAATCAACCAACTTTTATTATTTTATTTTACATAGTTGATGTGTATCTAATGTAATTTGTTTTTCTATCAAATTAAAAAAATAGACACCTTCATTGTGTTTAGAATTGTTAGGATGCTTTGTTTTGTGAACTCATTTGATTTATGCCATGGCAGCAAAAGATTTTTTAACAAATTTTAATCAAACCTTCAGTATCCTCTTTCTTTTTTAAGATAGGTGAAACCAGCCAGACCCTATTGGCTAGTTAAGCTGGTTTAAAAGTGTGTTTCCACTGAGTATGTTGGATATAAAGATTTCATCCTCATTTTCCTGTTTGCTATGAGTATTTTTTCAGTATATTGTCTTGTTTCCCTTTCATGTCTTTCTGTTTGTTTCTCTTTCCCATCTGAGACAATTATAGCTATCATCAGTTCTGTTTATTTAGCTACCTGTGTTACCAACAAAATTTTAAAAGATCATGTAGATCATTATAAGCCAGGTAAAAGCATTTTATTAAAACTTCATTCTTCAGAGAGAGAAATTCACCATTGCTTTTCCAAAATATTTGTTTCTTACTGTCCTCCAGGAGTTCATAGTCTGATGACTCTGTAGAAGTGTTTAGCAGTACCCTTGTTGAGGGAGAAGATGGCAAAGATGGTTGTGTCCTGATGATGGGAGGACCTGCAGTGGAGAAGTTCATGGTGGGCTGTATCCACATAGAGCAAAAGAGGAAGAGTGTAAGGAATAAGCAGCAGAAGGGACAAAGTGTTAGGAACTGGCTGCAATCCTCATTCCCCCTCCCCCTGTGCCATTTGAGGGAGGGAGGTAGAAAAGTTGAGAGTGAAGTTGAGTCCAGGAAGAAGAAAGGGATCCCATTATGATTACATGTCAATAAATAAGATTAATTTCATAAAGTCAAATCTCTTTTGCCTATGATTTCTAAGTGAACAATCTGTCTTCATCTTATTCCCATCAGCTTTTTACAAGATTTTTTCACTTCCTATTCTGTTTAAGGGGAGGAAGGATAGAGCAGCTTGGTGAGCACCTGGCAGCTAAACAGGGTCAGCCAGCACAGTCCTTTGTGGGGCCTGAGGAATAAGGATAAGGACAGTATTTGAGAGAGGTAATGGGCAAATGTGGACTGAACATTGATAGAGAACAGACCAAGTGTGAAGAACCTTTTTTTTTTGTAATTGTGGAGGGATAAGGGGTAGCATGTGTGTAAATTGTTTGCCTTTGTCACTATTGTGTTTGTTATTTTGGTGTGGGGAATTCTTTTTGTTGATGCAAGTGAAGTCTTTGAAGATTGTGACAAATTTCTATTTTAACAATGATCCTTAAGCATATGATTCAGAGAGCTGAGGAGTGGAAAAGGGAGCTTAGACAAATGCTAAGATAGTGATACTAAATGGCATATTTTAGTGAAACTCTGTGTGGAGGAACCATTTGGTGTGGATGTTACTAAACATATGGAGGGGTAGGTTGCCTTTTGTAATGAAAAAAAAAAAAAAGAAAAATTTAAAAAGTCCAATAAGTTTTCCAAATGAATTCAAGCTCTATTAGAAATTAGTGCATCTGTATTTTTCTATTAAGATCTCAGGACAGCAAAGATTAATGCTTTGTTCTGATTCTTACATAGAGCTTGGGGGTTTTGTTTGTCACTTAATAAGAAAGCCCCCATATGCTATAATTTTTCAGAAAAAATGATCTAAATTCAGTTTAAATTTTGGTTTGATAGGATGTTAGGCTTTTTTTCCTATGCAAGAGATTAAATAATTTCTTTGAGTGCAAATTTAAAATATGATCTTAAGTATAAAGGTGAAAATTATGCCTCTACTAGCATAAGGTAAGACTGCTTCCTCAAAATGTACCTGAAAAGTGTAACTTTGTTAGAAAAATATGTGCATTTCTCCTGGCAGTGGCAGTTTTCTTCCATCATTGCTCAGTTTTCCTGCAAATACCTGGTTTATAAGAAGATAGAGCTCCAGGAGAAGTTATTACTTTATGCAGCAGGAAGCAGTATTCTGTGTTGAAGCCTGCATGAGTGATTAACAGAAATTAGGATTTCTTTTTTCCTAAGAAAATTACTACTGTAAATAGTATCTGGCTGTAACTATTTTATTAAAAAAAATGATTAATGATTAGGCTTATAAA
Organism: Passer domesticus; assembly: GCF_036417665.1. Lineage (NCBI taxonomy): Eukaryota > Metazoa > Chordata > Aves > Passeriformes > Passeridae > Passer > Passer domesticus. The sequence goes on from NC_087478.1 coordinate 73,015,851, forward strand.
TAAAGCTTTTTTTTTTTTGTCTTACTGAGATCTTTTTTGTTGTCTTACCTACAATTCTTATTTTGCCTTGGATTTTTGTCCATGGTTAGTACAGGGAGTGATCCTCTGGTGTTGTAATAGTTGAGATTTCTGAAAGTTATTTCTATAGATTTTTATTTGTGTATCATCAGTCAAGATGATGCCAAGTTTGTACTTCTTTCATTAAAATAAATTCACAATGGCACACGTGACATTTAATAAAAAATCTGTGTTATGGTGATGTAATGACTGAAGAGGTTCAGAATAAATTTTAAGGAAATTAAATGGTACTTAAATAGGCCAATTCTATAAAGCCAAGTAACAACCACTTCTGTAATTGCTATTTCTAGCTATTGATTATAACTTATAGTAGCTGACTGACATTTGTTGCTATGGTTTCTTGAAAGCTACATACACTAATTGATGTAATCAAATAGAGAGAAAAATAGAATTTGATCTTTTCAAGGCTGTGTTTAAAAGCAGTTAACTGATTAGATAAATGCAGTTCATTGCTTGTCTTGCCCTTCGGAATAAAGTCAGAGTATTCAGTGTTTCTGGATATTAGTGAATAAGAGAGCCTGTAGTTTTTAAATAACTACCATTGTGTATTAAGCCCTAAATTTCTCAGTGGAATTCCTAGTGCCTTTAAAGAAAAATATAGCAACTTTCAAGTTATTTTAAGTCCCACAGTGGCTATGGATTTCTCCATCTGTACTGCGGACTGTTGCATTGAGCACTTCCAGATGCAGATTGTTTTTTTCTTTAAGGAATTCTTTATTCTTGTGGAAAATCGTGGGGAATTCACCCAAACAACAGGAAATTGTGCCATGTACCTCCATTGTCAAATATTGATGGAAATCTCACTTTTAACCAACTGCTTTGGCTCATTGTTGTCAGAGTGATTGGACTTCACCAGAATGTGTTGGTGTAGCAGAAAATAGAAGGTTCATTTCAACTGCACGGTTTCAGCACAGGTGTATATATTTTTCTGTGTGACTTGCTCATCAGTGTGTACAGATAGCTGTCAGTGTTCTAAACTCCACTAACTACTTAGGATGTGAAAAATTTTCCCATGGAGAAATTCTGCATAAATTCCCCTTACTGCAAAAGGGAAGGGGGGCATTCTCACACCTTGTGCTGATGTAGATTGATTTTGGAGGTGAGCTATTGGTCTGGCTTGCTGAACTTTGCTGTTTTATGTTCCTTTTTCATTTACTTTCAGCCAAAATTGCATTCCATAAATCATGGTACTGCGTATTGTGGCAGAGATACTGTAAAGGTCTTGCTAGTTCTTCTGGATGAAGAAGCTGTCAGTCCTCCTACCCAGAACAAAGCAGATCTGCTGTGTGACAATGAAAGCTTAAATTTGTGTGGCATCACCTCTGTTTTGACACTTTTCAGGTGAGTATTAGGAGGTTGCTTTTGTTGTGTTAATTTGTTTGTGGTTTTTTTAAGGATCTGAGTCTAGCAAATCATTAATGTTACTTACACAAAGCAAATAAATGTGCAATCTGCTGTGAGATTAGGTGTAAAAGGAAAGCAATTTTAGAACAGTTTCAAGTTTTCAGAAATTTTCTAAGTCTTCATTTGTATTTTCTGTATTTTCAAGATACTTTTTGATATAGTAAAAGTAGGCTATATCAAAAAGGCATTTCTAGGCTGCAAGCCCTATGAAGGACACTCAAAAACCTGTTTCTGTGAGCACTGACAAGGAAACTCACATCTGTGCACTGAAGAAGCAGTGATGATTTATTTGGTTGCTGGTCCTGAGGAATTATCAGTTGCTGAAAAAACAGGATGCTGAAAATTTGTAACCAATCCTGTTTGTAACCAAAGAGTTATTGGTTGCAAAGAGGATTCATGAACCAGAGCAACTGTGTAGACAGTAACGTGATGAAGATATTTTGAAGCTACGTATTTTGACAATTAAAATAGGAGAAGCATTGCAAGGCTAGCAGACATTTTGCACCACAGACAGCTAGAAATAAACAAAATAAAGAACAAGCTAAACAAACAAAATTGTATTTATGAAAAATTGGATAAAATGATAAATAATGAATTATTGTTGAAGAACATGTCCTCATATGCACATTGATCTGCTGTGGCCTTAAACAGAGAAGTAATTAGTTACAAATGCATAGATTAGTTCTTATTTCAAGACCAAAAAATTCCCCTTTATATGCATCATTAATTTTTTTCTTTATAAGCATCACATTTTTTCCTAACTACTTACATAATGACATGTAAGAGTGGAAACATTTTATGTGAAATATGTGGAAAACTATATTGAATGTCAACCAGATGCTATTCAGGAGGGTGTAAGTAGAGTGGTGGCTTAGAAGATCATCATTAGCTTTACAAATAATAATAATACTGTGTCTGCAGAGCTGCAATAGAGGAAACACACTGTAAAATGAGTACCAGAAATTGAAATTGTAGGTTTGCTTTCTTTGTGCTCTCTTCAGTTGTCACAGTACATGTAGTTCCTTAGAAAGGCAGAAAATAAGGTAAAGCTTGGAGAGTAAAGGTATTTGCCTTTCTGTTTGAGGAACTTGGTATGGCAACCGTTTTTGTTAATGAATTGCTTTTACGTGTACTAAATACTTATCTCTTTTTAATATAGATCTCCAGCACGATCCAATGGCTCTTCTCCAAAACCTCTTAGACAACGTATTCTGAAACCTATGGATGAAAAAGTAATTAAGGTACTCTGTAGGAATTGCTGTGCAACTGTAGAGGCATTGTAATAGTAGTGATAAAATAATAGTAGCAGTGTTACAATTCAGCTGGGTGAATTTTCATCCCATAGCTAAAGAAATGTGATTTACCTGTGGAAATTGGTCCAACTAGAGCAGTATTGTAGTATGAATAGAAGCATCTAAAACTTCAGAAGAGAGAGTCTTTAAATTTAAAAGTACTTCCTAATGAAGATTTCTTAGTGAAGATGTGTTGAATTAATCTCTCCATTTACCTATCTGTGTATTTCAGGACCATAGAAATAAACCAACCTATCTGAAAGCAGAGATAAAACTGAGTACAGACACCTGATTTTAGTTCTGATAAAATCAACATTGAAAAAGTGTAATAGTGATGGTTTCTTTGCTTTTTTTCTTTTGATGCTTTTTATTTGTATCAGTCTGAGGACATTTCTATAGCATTGCTTTGTGAATAATAAAATAAAGATGCTAATGTTTGCTTTTTGTGGATGAAATGGAACTTTACAAGAGCACATTGGTATTGTGAGGAGCTCTATTCAAAAGAACAGTGTTGCTAAAAATTGCTGTCTTTCAGTGCACTGCATCTTACATAGTATTTTTCCTTAAAGTTGGCAGACTTGAATGTTGGGACTATGGATGGAGGCAGAGCTTGTCTTGTGCAGTATTTCAACAGAAAGCTGAATAAAAGTAGTGACATAATATATTTTACAGACATAGTCATGACAATATGTAAAAAACACAAATGTAATTAGCATGTTAGGAAGAGGTGTTCTAAGCCATCTGAACTGGTTCTAGAACAGCACAAGGGAAAATATCTTTCACTGGACATTAGATAAACTTGAACATATAGTGCACGTCTAAGAAGTAGAAAGACATCAAAATTAAAAGCACTGCCAGTATTTTCAGCATGCATTTTAAAGAAGCTCCTACTTAATTCTGAGTCTTTTTTTATGGATTGGGTCAATGATGAGCATTTTTACATGCACTAATCAGGGTGAAGTTTAGTTTAAAACTTATAGGCAAATTATGAAAAATTGTAAAGGATCTTCTTTATTTTATGTAAACAACATATTTAAATTGCAGCTTTACTCATCAAATAGCAAAAATGTCATGATGTTTGCATAAAATGTTGAAATACATCATTATCTTAATGAAACCTTTGTAATTGGATACACACAGTTGTGTTCAATATCAAGGTGCAAAAATGATCTAAAAGTAATTACCTGTCACATTTGCTGGTTTGACATGTTTTTGACAGAAACAAGCCAAATGAATCAACTAAAATGGTTGTTGCTGAACAACTAATGACTTTTATAATTGAGACACACTTCTCTGCCATTCATTTTTGATTTCCACCCTCTCACATAAAATCCTACTTCTTTCTTAAAATGTTGACCTTTCATTTTATTTGGGTTTTTTTTCCCTCTCGATCACTCTAACAATTTCTACAGTTTCTTTTGCATGCTTCTACTCCTCCATAGTCTAAGTCCATATCTTTCTCTTCTTTTCTCTTTCTGTACCTTCTTTATGGCTGCATAAATCTACAAACAAAACTTCAGCTATCAACGATTCAGACTGAGTGACCTAAGTGTCCCTTTTGTCAAAACTGGTATCTTCTGTTAATTCTACACTATCCTGTAAATACCCAGCTCTTGATATTGAGGTGGTAGGTCTGTCTTTCCTGGTGTTTTTTCTGTAACACTGAAGAAGGTATTGTACATGTTTTATTTTTACTCCATGGCATTTCTGGAATGTTTTTCTCTATTTCTGTCTACTCAAGTGTAATTTACTAAGTGTTCATTTTAACTTTTGATGTTCTGCTGTATGTTTTACTTGGACTAGATAGTTGCAACTATAGCCTCTTTCCTTCACTGAAATTACTGTTCAAAAGAGTGTTATCAAAGTTATTAGACACTAGATGCCATCCTACTGTTTGCATATGTCTGTTCCTTTAAATTGTGGTACATATAAACTACTTGTTTTAGCCTGTCTGAACCCCTTGATTATTTGATTTGCTGCTTTGCTCTGTCCTTGCTTGTATTCAGCCTGCAGTACCACTCTTTGTTGTTCATTCGTTAATTTTCAGCTGAACCCTTTTAGCTTTTACACTGTTTCTTATGGCTGAAGGGATTTCCTATAGATATCTGCAGAACTCATTATACTCCTTTCAAACCTTTTTCAGTACCTTTAAATCAACCTCTCCCCAAATCTTAGTAGTGCTTTTTGTTGAGATAAATGCCCATTACTGTGTCTAATTTCAGTTCCTTTTGCTGTGATTCCATATATTTCTTGTCTAGGATTGTAATGTCTCTTGGTAGAAATAAATTTTGCTCTTTCCTGACTGTACAGCACATAGCACAAAGAATTCCTTCTCCATAGCTATAGATCTCAAGTGCTGTAGTAATATTTACCACCTTCATACACTGTCAGTCTGCATTATTATTCCATGCAAACATGTTGAAATGTGTACAGGATGCTTGTAAATTTCACAGTTGCAAATTTTGTTATGCATAGTGTACTCATGTTAGCATTGATTCAGGAGATACCGGATATTTATTTTTTTGAATAAAGGAGTAGCAATATGATGTTTCTTCTCAATATCTGTGATCCTTCAGAGAAGTTTCTTTTGCCACATGTGTGATGGTAACTTTAGTTCCAAAGACTGCCCTAAGTGCCTTTTTACCATGCTGCCTCTGATAGGTGTTGGGTGGCTATTCTACAGTGTAAGTTAAAGATGTCTCATTAGGACTTACCCCATAAAAGTTACCTTTTCCATGATATTTGAAAAGGGAAGAAAAACATGGTAGTGGTGGTTAGTTTGGTTGTGTGCTAAGTCCCTATATCTAAATTAAGAAATTTAGGAAAATTTAGAAAGAAAAAAGATGAACACCCTTAATTAAAAATAAAGTTTTAGAAAAGCAAGAGATAAAAAGTTGTTTTGCCCTCTTTCTTTAAGAGGATCTGAGTTCTCAGCTTCTGTGGAATTATGTGGAGGAATGAAGATTGATAATATTTAGACCTAGGGCACATCAGAATGTGTTTTAGTATCTAAAAATAAGGACAATGGATAAAATAAACAGGTAGCTATGAACTGGAATTGGTATTCAGAAATAAATCTTGTGGATGTTTCCATTGTGCCAAAACAAATTCCTGGCAACAGTGAATGACAGAGAAGTATTTGTCTTTCAATCCTCATTAAATACTGGAAGAAACACAGAAATATCACTTAAGTATATTGGCATTTGTTCGGAAGCAAAGCTGTTGCTCTTATTGCTTGATGAGAAAGAAGTCTGGGGAACAAGCATCTTGCATTGTTTCATTTCCTCTAGCAGAAGTAGGTAAGAATGAGAATATGAAACTTGTTTTTTCCTTTGGGAACCAATTTAGTTTCTAGTTTATCTGTTGTTTAAGTGAAGTGTCTTCTGGTGAATGGTGTTTTGTAGAAGGAGTCTTTAGTTCAGAAAGGTCTGTGGAACGTGTATTGAGTTATGTCCATTATCAGCTGTCCTTGTTATGTCACTTGTCTGCTTTATTGAAGTACATAGGAAGCTTAATTGCACAGGAGAGAGTTGTTTTGTCTGAAAAGGATTCATCCAGCCTTATGTCTACTTTTTTGAATCATATTTCTATTTATGTAAATGTAGTAGAAACCCTGTTGTTTACTAGTTATTTTGTAGATTTCAATGGGTTATTAAATCTCTGCTTAGTGGTGTGAGAGGGGAATGAACAGGCTGTTACAATAACCTGCTTTGTTTAGGCTGAGGAGCAACTTAGGACAAAAAAAATGTTGCATAATAAGATTTTCATTTTTGTTCTGCACTGCAAAATATTGAGACTTTCAAGTTGTAGGTGAAATCTTGTTCCTGAACTAATGGGATTGAGTGGAACTAAGATCTTCGGAACTGAGAACTGAAGAATCAAAGTTATTAGGCTGTAAGCATGGAATATATGAGAGTGTAACAGATCTTTTTTTGTAAAGTTAAGATTGTTTTGGCCTTTTGATATATTGTTTTAGAAATCCTGCTGCATTGTAGCAGACTTCCCTGAAACAGCTGCAAGGATGTTCAGTAGTTTGGTGTGGTTTTTTTCTTAATGTAACAGGAGACAACCTTTCCTATATGAGGCACTATTTCCCTCCAGTTGGGAACATAGCTGCAGATCTAGTTTTAAGAAGAATTTGTGGCTTAAGAACTCTAACAAATCTTGGCATGCTTGAAGTTCATTGTAATTTTACTGTGTATAGAAATCCTTCCAAGAAAAAAACAAAAATCCTGGTCTGGCTTTCTCATGTGACTTTTTCATGTCTCTATAAAATGACTTAATATCTAGCTTCATGCACTGCTGTTATTTTTCATAGCTTAGTTCCCTAAATGCTGTTACTTGAGAGAACTGTTTTGCCTATTTGTGATTCCAGTACAAATAAACTGTGACTTGGAAAACTATTAACAGGAAGTTATCAAGAGTTTTCTTGTATGCCCACTGTAATTATGAACAGAAGAGTCATAGTAATAGAGAAAACAATCTTCTTCAGGTAGTAGTCTCATCTATTGTTTCAAGAAATATTTATTTCCTAAGTGCAATATAATTATGGAGGACACCACAGTTGATTGGTAGTTTAGTAGAGGAGAGAAGTAAAGAGAATGAAAAGGTTATGTGTTCAGCCCAAAATCTGAGGAAAGACTTGGTGTCAGTTGATAAACCACATTTGTGTAGAAAATACCATTTTTATTTCTGCAAGACCCCTAAACTACTTTGTTTAGTATCCATAGCTGTGAGTTTTGTTTGAAAGCCAATAATGAAGTGATTTGGGGTTTATGTTCTCAAAACAGTAGCAAGTTATTTTGGGATAGCAAAAGGCTGGTGCAATATCATGCTAAAAAAAATTGATTGTTTCAGTACAATAAAAACTTGCTACTACCTGAGATATCCAGGATATTTTTTAATAACATGCTTTTGTTTGGCAAAGATATAATTTATTATTTTGTTACTTGTCCCTTTTTACTCCTTTCCCTTTTTCAACTTCCTCTTTCAACCTTACCTTGAATATTTTTTTTTCTCAAAGGACAAGGGTAAGAATGGAGAAAATAAATTTTCTTTTTATCTCTTTTTCCCTTCCAAATAGTACTTTAGTTGTTTGGCTAGAAAATAAAAACATGTGTTTGTTGTTACTGATGTAGGTTTTCAAATTCTATTATGCCATTCCAGTGCATAAAAACCAAATCTCAACATTCTTAGTGACTAAATATTGGCAGTACTGTCTGTATGCAGATGCTGGAACGAGATCTGGAACAGATTATAATCTAACTTTTAGAAAGAAATAGAGCATGCACCATTAATATTTCACATAAAAGCAAATGTTTTATATGAGCATCTTGAACAACTGAAACATTTCTCTAGATACAGATGTCAAGGTGGGAGAATGTACTGCTTTATTTGCCTATTAGGATTTCTAACTGACCTACCTGTCCTGAAACAGTTGTAAATTCTATCCTTTCTCCCAGCTGAAGAGTCGTAACAGTAAACTTTTTTTTCTGAAATGCAGCAGAACTTTTCTTTTTGTGGGAATAAGAGCAACATCTGACTTGCTTGTGAAGAGGAAAAGGAATAGTAAGGCTGAGTTAATTGTGTGCCATTTGTGTGCAGCTACTCAGTTAGCAAACTATCTCCCAACAGTTTTTCTCTCCCAGAGCTCTGGGTCATTGGAGTGGCACTCTTAAAGCAGTGAATTTTAGGGAATTTAATATAGAACTCTAAGGGCTTTTTTTTTTCTATAAGCTTTTCCAAGCTGTTGACAGGTTTCATTGTATATGTCAAGTGAGTTTTAGGTTGATCTTCTTAAAAACATTCCAGTGATGCTCTACTTTCTAATTCAATGCTGGACTTGTGCTCCTTTGTGCTGCCTTCAGGCTGTTAAAGTGTGCTTATTGCTACTTCAAACAATGTAATGCAGTTCTGTGTAGAAGGGTACTACAGTTCTTTATACTAGTGAATATATGTTCCTGGACTAGCTGAAAAGTTTGACTGCTTCAACAAGTTGTCTTAGACCATATACATACCCTCTAGATTAGTTGTAGCATCCACAGTCTGATTTGGTAGAGCTTTGTGTCCTGTTTGCAAATGCCTGACTGATATGTGATGCAATAGACATATTTCAAGCTTCAGTGAAGTTGAAACACAGATGGGTTTATGTTGTGAGTTTTTCAGTGTTTGAGCTTGACTTCTGTCTGTTGACTCCATATATTCTATCCCTACAAACTGAATTAGTGAAGTGAAAGATGGGAGTGGTAAAAAGAAACACTGTTGTTTATAAAAAGCCCCTGCATTTATTGTTGGTTATAGAATGGTAACTATCAGGCTTTCTTGCTCAAATTTTATGTTCTTCATGCTGTATTTATTATAGATTCATCAGCTTTGCAAAATTGTAGCTTATTTGCCTCTTGCAATATGAATGTGATAGAAAGTGTTCAAGTTGCATAATTTTTGATGTGTGTTATTTACTGAGCAATAATTGAGAATGGAGGAATTTGTAAAGTATTAAGATGAAGTTTTTCAAAAATATATCAAGTACTGGAAAATATTTTTTATTAATATTACAGTAACCTGAAGCTGAAAGGAAATGCAAGCCTTCTATCTCCTTAATATTGTAATTGTATAATATAATGGTCACTAAATTTCAATTAGACAGCTGCTCTATCCTTCAAAACACTTTCTGAAAAGAATATAATGACATATACAGTCTACAGCTTTCTCACAAGAGGAAGAGGAGGTGCAGACTCTGATCTCTACTCTCAAGTGGCCAGCAATAAGCACACAAGGGAATGGCATGAAGCTTTTTGAGGGGTTTAGGTTGGGTATTAGGAAAAAGATGTTCACCTGAATGTTGATTGGGCACTGGAACAGGCTCCTCAGGGTAATGGTCACACTACCAAGCCTGACAGAATTCAAGCAGTTTGGACAATGCTCTCTGGCACATGGTGTGATTCTTGGGGTGTCCTGTGCAGGGCCAGGAGTTGGACTTGATGGTCCTTGTGGGTCCCTTCCCAACTCAGCATATTCTATAATTCTACTTTACAGTCAGTGAGCTGAGGCATAATCTTGAAGCATACAAATGTTGTAAATGTCTATGTATGTAGTCTTACTTTGTGGTAAATGTTTTAAAGTACAAAGTAGATTAACACTTGAAAGCGATTTGAGTTTTTGAGAGTCAGGCTTGCTAGTTTGCCCTGTTAAATCTCCTTTCCTAGTCTGTTATCTGGCCCAAATAAATTGCAGTTTGGGAGTGATAGACAGCAGGGAAAATTTGGTCTTTTTGACTCTTGAAGGGAATACTGAGGATTAAAGTAAAATTATGTCCAGGCATATTGAACCAGAAAGAACTGTTTCTGTAAATGAATGAGGTATTTTTTTCCAAGGTGCATTCCCTTGGCCAACAGCAGTACCATGAAAAGATATCTAGGTTGCATCTCAGTGATAAGCTCGAGTCTGTTACCCTATATGTAGGAAAGCAGGATCTGATCAAAGTGGCATCAATTGTGACTGAATTTTGTGGATGATGTTCTCTGTGAAAGGAGGTTTCTAGGAATATTATTCTTTCCTTCTGTCTAAATCTGAGAATTTGAGTTAGAAGAAAAGTATATCTCTAAGAGTCAAATCTGCACCGCAAGGCTTAATCTTGCTTGTGCTAAGAAGAAACCTGTCTGTAAACCTCTTATTCAACAAATCACTCCTGCTATCTATTTATCTAGTAATAGTTATTTTGTAACAAAGTTTATTACTTGTTCTTTTCTCTGATTTTACTGAAGCGCCTGTTCAGCTCTAATTCATTTAAAATTGCCTGTGCTGTTGTGATAGAATTATTAGCTAAAAAACTAGTTCTGTTATAGTTATCTGCTCTGTGCTACGTCTTTTAATATAATTTGTATAATCCAGTGCACTTTCAAATGGAAGTGAGGGCAGAATTTGTCTTGCAGAACTTTTACCATTTATGGTCAATTGTACAGAAAGTACAAGGTTTGACCTGAAATTCTCAGCTGATGTGAAGCTGTAACTCAAGAATAAGCTGAGGAAATTTTACCTGTGACTTGAGCTAAATGGGTATGTTTTGGGAAATAAGGAGTTAGACATTGGCATTCAGTGGTGAAATGGCTTTGTTTTGTGAATAAACGGGAAACCTGAAATAGTACTTGATATTTTCATATAGAAGTGTAGATGATGAGCTGCAGAAGTATGGAAATTGACTGTAGTAGCTGTGACACCTACTCAAAGCAATGGAGTCCATCAGAAGACAGGGCTAACTTAAGACAGAAAACTTTAATTTGAAGCTCTAAGAGTTAATGTGTACCTTTCTGTAAGAGCTGAAAATAATAGTTTTGAATTATTTTAGTACTTTTAATAGAATAAGTGATTATTCTTGAAAGCCCTTATGCTTTGTAAATTAATATCTAATTTTACTCTTTAATGTGAGCATATCCATTTTTCTGGTATTTTATGTGAAAAGAATGGGAAAGGTCATTATTATACAAGTCTTGCTGGTGTTGTCTTTAATTTTTTAAATTATAGAAGCTAATAGCAGATTGGTATTTTCAGATGAAGCAATCTTCAATTAAATCCCAGTTTGCCTGTACGTATAAAAATGATGTGAGTGAAATGAGTGGTCAGCATTCCCATGCAATTCCAACCTGCAAACATCCCGTACCAAAGCAACATTTAAAAGCTGGAAAGCCCACAGGTAAGCTGTGGTAGGATCAAATAAATAAATGTGATGGGTAATACTTTAAATGCTATCCAAAAAGCTTTTAGTATAACACAAATGTTTTCACGAAAAGGAACAAAAACGTCTCATTGTTCTCAATGTCTCATATGCCAGTTCAGTCTTTTTGCAATAAAATTGCAATGCCAATGCTTTGAAAATATAAATATTTGAAAAGTGTGTTGATGCTATCTTGCAGTAAAAAATGATATATGTTGCATATATGACATATTTGTTTTTATTCTACAAAAGTAAGCCAAGTGCAATTTATATTTTTTGCCATTAAAACCGGGGAAAATTTGTTTTACTGCGCTACAAACTATATAATATATAAAATTTCTATGCCCTTTAACCCTCTCTTCCAATATCTTAAAGTTATAAATCCACTTCCCTGAGTTAGTTCTTACATGTTTTTGAGCAATGTAATTTTAAATTGACAGTGCACTTATGAACACATAGCAAATTTAATAGCAATGACAAGCATAGCTTTGTTTTATTGGTAATACATTATTTTTGATTAAAAAAAATAACATGGCAGTCCTTATAGAAAAAGGATGTATGTTCTCAGGTAACTTTTTATTTCCTCACATATGTTTTTGATATTCTTACATGACAGAAGGTCCAAATTCATGTCTTGATGTACCAGGGCTTGGAACTATTTCTGAAAGTGTTCACCAGACTAGAAGTTATACAGAAATGGGAAAGCTGAGTTGTCAGCCAAGGAACAAGAACTCTGAGAATGAACAGATGGATTTGAATAATGACAAAATAATCTGTGACAAGGAAAGTGAACCATCTTTGCAAAAAAATACTAAAAGACTTAAGACTTCAGACAGCTCTAAGAAGGAATTGGACAGCAAAATTGGTGGAAAAAGAAAACAGACCAAAACTGCAAGTAAGAATAAGTTGATTGCTGGTCAGGCAAAATTAACTCGCTTTTTTAAACTCTAAGTTTTTGTTTTCACATACATGGTATGTTGACAGTTGTAAAATTTTGCAAGAAAACGGGAAATTTATGAATTACTTGCTTTCATATGTAAATAATTGAAAGTAGCTTGTGCATTATAGTAGACAACTACTTACAAGTCTGGATTATGCTGAAGTATTTTATTTTTTAATAACAGTACATTGTTAATAATTACACTGTTATTTTTGGTAATGAATTATGTATCCCTCTACAATGCATTGGGAAATTATTTTTGGATGTGTATGTACAGTTACAGTAACACTCAGTAACTTCAAATTACATTAAATTCAGAATAAAATGTTTAATCTTCAGAGAAGGTGGTGGAGATAAGTGGTTTTCACACTTGCCAACAGGGTCGATAGACTCTTCCCAGCATACACCTGAGGACTACAGGAGAAAAAAAAGAGCTTGAACGTTTAAGTCATCAAAGAATCAGAATTCTTATGGCTTCTGGAAATATTAATTTAACAAATGCTCCCGCCCCCATGCACCGAGTCATGGAGTCTCTAAATGAACCTTTACCCAATTGCTACATTGCCATTACAGTGTACTTTACCAGAATGAAATAATTTTCTGTGTAAAAATAAAATATGTTTACTGTCAAAATCTCTTCTTCCTATAGGGAATTTAGCTGAATTTTCTTCATCTGTGGTCTCTCTTTCCTGTATTGACTCAATATTCTGAATTTCAGTGTCAGCTGGAAAAGCCATGGCTCCCTTCAGTGCAGGATAAGGTAGTTGCTTTCTACCCAAGTTGATTGGCATAACACGTTTGAAGAAATCCTGTCTGGAACCTCTGTCCTGTTTTGAGGGAAGACAATAAAGCCAATTCTATCACATTTTGTTCTTTATATTCCAACAGTGCAGTTATTTTATGCTTCAAAATCATACCTTAATAGTAATGACCTGAATTGCATCTTTGGCCAAAATGGTTTAATGGACGTAAATAATGAGTCCCGTGTCTGGCAGAGTTAAAAACGTGTTGCTGCATTTAGGGGCATAATGAAATATAAATATAGGTTTCTTCTTACCCTCCCACCCCCACCCTCCAAGTTTTGACTACTGTCTGTGAAAATCAGATTTAATTCAACTCCCCAAGTTTCACATTTAGAATCTTGGCATTAGATATATAGAGTTGAATTTTTTTTGCTTGACTATTTTATGTTAAACTGGTATTTTTATATATTTACCTAGTTATTACTTTAAATTGTTGTCCTGATTTTCTAAAGGGGTATAAATGGATTTCAATTTTACAATTAAGCCAAAATTGAAAACTGAACTCACCAAAAACTTCATGTTTCCAGCATTCTTATCATGGAAAACACTGCTGTCTTCAGTCTTGTAGTGCTTCAGCAAAGGTACAGCTCCCCTGTTCATAATTTTATCTCTGTTTTGTAGAGTTTTTCCTAGATTTAATGCAGCTAGCAACATATCTTCATCTTCTACCTCTTGCAGAGACTTTGAAACTGAGAGTAGAAAACCTTGAGAAAAAAGAGAGAGAAGGGAGAGAATTAAGATATACGAGGAGATGCACATTCTTTTAGTTATTTAACGCTTGCATAGAGGTTTGGCACTTCTCAAATTCTAAGAAAGCTTTTCCAGTGGTAAATAATGATGTTTTCTATTTCTGGAATGGTACACCTTATATATTTTACAGGTTGAATGGAAACTACTTCAATGGCTGATGAGTTCATGCCTTTGTGTTCATGACTCACTGTCGTTTTGTATAATCCTTCTAATCCCACCTGTTTAGAACTCAAACATTTCTTTGTCATACCTACTTTGTTTCTTTGTATGTTTTCAGAATGGATTAGTTCCTTTTGGTGGATCAATATAGCAAAGTCCACAGAAAGTGATGTCTATTTGTGTTGTTTATAAAGCCTTACCTGTGGCTAAAGCAATTTAGGAAGAGGATCTAATCTCCATAAGTAAGCAGGATTGTTGTATGATGGATCATTGTTTTGAAACTGGATTCATGAAAGAGCTGAAATTCTGGAAATTTGATGGCTTAGAGTGCTACCATGTTAAAGCTGAAATAATTAATTGTATTTTGATGTCTATTATGTCAGGTTGCATTATACAGAGCTAATGGCTAGAAATATTTATTAGTACCTAATTAACTATGTGTTTTCTTACTGAAAGTGGACCTTTCTACAAATATAACATAGTCAAATATGCTTGCTAACAATATAGAAAGAAAAGTAAACGTGAGTTTTTCATTTAAAATGTTTTTGAAATGTATCTATTGCTCTGTGGAAGAAAATGTAAAAGTTTCTGCATACTACTGTTGCATTGTTTTGTGGGGCTGGTTGTTGTTGTTGGCTGTTTTTGTTTGGTTTGGGGTTTTCTGCCTTATCTGGAAAGCAAATAGGGCCAGCTGAAATGTAGCTAATCTCTTAGTGATAGAAACCACACATTCATTGGCTGTGTGCCTCTTAGCTAGTACTTCATGTTTTATCCCTTAGCTTAGTGCAGGGAACCATGCTGCTATTCAAGGCAAAGCACTAGGAAATTGTCCACTGTTCCCTGCTAAACTTCCTGGAAAAGCACCTGCCTTGCCAAAGTAACTTCTTGGTAAGACATTTCATGGGAAAATATGTCATGGACATAAGTAGATTTTGATTAAGAAACGTTTTTGGTGTACCCTCTTTTCTCCAAGTGGGAAAAGTGCATTTAATCCTTTCTGGGCAAAGCATCTCTCACAAACATAATTGTTGCTTCTCACTGTTTACATTTCCTTGCTGTTGAGCCTGTACTTGCCTTTGGGTAATTGAAGTGTTTTCTTTCCTTTGACTTTAACTGCCTGGCTACAGAGGAGACAAATTTGAGAGCTTGTTGTACGTGGTTTAATACTTATCATCCAATAATTTTTATTTTTCCCTTGCATTAGTGTATTTGTACAGTTTTGTTCAATTAATAAAGCAAAAGCCATGTATGCTCTCTTGCAGGTGCTTTTCATTTAGCTCAGCTTCAAAAGAACAGGAGGGCTTTGGAGCTGTGTTGGCAGCAAGCTGTTGTTTTTCATATGTTGGTCTGTCAATTAAGAGTTGGAAAACAAGCTATCAACCCAGTAATTGGGCTGGTGGCAGGACCTTCTGCTCCTCTGAAGCTCTGGCGTGCAGCATCTCACACAGGGCTGACTTTCTCTTGCTTCTGTCATTTAACACAAAGCACAGCTCTGAGGAGTACAGCTGACCTGGATCATTCAGTTTTGTCTGTCTACAGCATCTGCCTGGTTTTCTACTATGAGACATGAGCTGATGTCTGTGAAGGAATATGTTTGTCAGGGCAAAATTATGGTACTTGCCCCAGGATCTTCTACTGCATCTTGAAGTAGTTGTTAATTTTTAAGGTTTGTTGAAAATCCAAGGTGATTGTGAGTGATAATGAGTAGAAATTTCTAACTAGACTGCCAAGAAATCCAGAGCACATGTAAATTCAATGACTTATCAACTGCTCTGAACACGCAGAAAACATTTGTACACCTGCAGATATGCAATGTGTGTGTTGTGTACAGCTCTTCATAATGCCTTTGGGAATTCTAGCACTCTGATATCTACACTTTTATTTCTTCCTCCTGCACCTTTCAATTTTAGTAAAAATGTAAAATGGTTTAATATATCAGCTTCTATATTTTACCATTATTTGGACTTTTAAAAGAAATTTAGAAGCAGTATTATTAACCCAGTAGTGCTTTCAGAACAATAACAATTACTTTGAGAAACTCTTCTTGCTTCTACTTTGCATCAAGTCACAACAAAATATGAACTCTTAACATCAGAAATCTCATGTGGTATATGTAAGTAAATAAAATCTAGGTGATAACATGCCTGGACTTTCTCTGTACTCATTTTGAATTCTTCTAGGAATGGGTTATAAAACAATTGCA
Organism: Passer domesticus; assembly: GCF_036417665.1. Classification (NCBI taxonomy): domain Eukaryota; kingdom Metazoa; phylum Chordata; class Aves; order Passeriformes; family Passeridae; genus Passer; species Passer domesticus. The sequence goes on from NC_087478.1 coordinate 73,032,190, forward strand.
ATAGTTTCATTTGGTCTTGTACACAGCAATTACAGTAGTTACAAGTGCTCAAACCTAATACCTAGTATTGACTGAAGAATAAATGAAGCAGGTATGTATTGCATAAAGACAATTATTTTCGGTTATCAGAATTGAAAAACTTCACAATGAAAGAGAAACTGTTTAAGCAACCTTAATAAGTCATTTTAGTCTTAAAATATCACAAAGCTAATTGGTCAATGTTAATTTGCCCAGTGGCTTACTAATTCTGATTTTAAAAGGTGATTGGGATTTGTTTTTTATTTTATTTTTAGTTTGCATCTTGTACATTTTATACAAAGAGCTGTATTTTAGTCTTATTTGTGGAAATACTAATGCCTTCTTGTGTATTGTTCTATCTATATATCTCAATGTTTTAGTTCCAAACTCTTCCCACCAAACTGCACAAGCAGGTGTTAAAGTGGAGATTCTCTGTGCTAAAAATGGACAGAGCATATCAGCAGTTCACAGGGAAGATAAGAGGTAATTGGCACACTTCATTATTGACTGTAGGAAATTAAGACTTTTTCCTGACACTGTTTTGTTGTTCCTCCTGCTGAATTGTTAGTCACCTGGAATCAGTAAATTGATTTGGCATGAAACAGGCACAATGTTGCATGTAAGAGATCAGCTCTGGACTTGTACAGGAGCACAGCTCTAAATATTTGGAAAACCTAAAAGTCATCTTCTATAAATGAGTCAGGAGAAGGTACAAGAAAAGGGTGGGGGTGAAACCCCACAAACTAAATTATTTTTACCAAATTTCTGCCCAAGATCCAGGGTATCCATTTCAGTCCTCTGTTGAATTATTGTCTGTGTATTTATAGAATAAAATGTTACTTTTGTTTGTGTTACAAATTAATTTCACAGTTGGGAAGATTTTAAAAATATTTTCTGCTGTTAGTTTTGAAAGGCATTTCAGAATTTCATTTGAAGCAAGTACATAAAAATGTGACTATTTCTTAAGGAATTGTGCAGCAGAAGCAGAGAACAATTTATGCATAGTTTCTTCTAGCAAGGTTAGTGATAAACATATTGGTCACTGTGTCTGTTCTTCTCTAGAATTATTTTTATTATATAAAATGGTCTGTTCTTGTAGGAAAGATTTACCAACACACTATGTCTAGAATTAACTGATTCACTGTTTTAAAACAAATTAACCCCCTTGAAATATATCCCTGCCTCCCCACAGTGAAGTTTCTTCTTCTGAAGGACCTTTTGCCAAGTAGTCCATATGTAAATCTATTAAGGATGCCCAATTAATCAGTGAAGAGGAAAAGAGGGAGATTGCTCAAGCCATAGTAGCTTCTTAATTAAGAAAAAAACAGTGATGATAGTGAAATATTCTGTTTTCGTGTGAAAATCTACATTTCTGAAAGAATTGCCTGTGGACAAGGCATACTCAATTATTCTGTAACCAACCAACAGCAGGAACTTCCTTATGAGAACAATAAAGAGGACAAAAAAGACTGGGCCCCTTTGCTTTGCAGGGAGATGAGAGGATTTCAGCCAAGAAAAAAATACAGGAAAAAGCAGGAGGTGCAACTGCAATTTTGAGCTTCATTTGAGCACAGGATGTCTGTGAGAGGCTTTGAAGCTGGCTATCCAGTGCAGGCCTGCTAAAATTCCTGTGATTTCTGCTCTTCACCATTACTGTTCATATGGTTTTGATAGTGCTGAGGGGAGTAATTTATTTTGCATAACTAACATGAAGGCAGGAAAACTTTTTTAGGAATATTGATTCTTGACAGCTCTTTACCAATGGTGCAGGAACTATTGGTGGGTTAAGCCCCCTAAAGGGCAGTGAGTGCTCTTGCTGGTACACAGTGAGGGTTAAGACTGACCACAGCTGGGGTTTGAGAGGGGCAGAGCAGCAGTTCTTCTCTTTGCTATTATCTGAAAGGGGTCTGGGTAAGGTAAATGAATGTTAATATCAATATTGTTCCTATTATCCATGAATCCTATTGATGGTATAGTTGTGTCCTACATATCAGTCCAGGTTCTCTTACTCAGCTGGAACCTTTGAGTCAGTTTGTGTGATAAGATGCAGCTCTTGTGTAGATAGAAGAATGAATCCAACTCTGCTCAATTTCTTTTTTGCAGAGAAATTGTTCAGTAATTTGACATTTCATCAAAATCAAAATAATTTACTGTTTTTCACCTGGGATTTTTTACCAAAAAGGTCAAATTTTTGTTTACTTGTTTAGTTTTGTTTTTTTTTGGTTTTAGTTTTTATTTTTACATTTCAGTCTCTCTTAAACACAATTGCATTTTCTTCTGAATTGTTTCTACTAATACTTTTTTCTTATGACAGAGTATGAGCCAGTTATTTGGAAACTTGGTAGTTATGGAACAATAATGCTGTATTATGAGTCCATGAAATATTTTTACACTGTTTTGGATGTCAGGTACATCTTTGAGATCTGTTTATTTAAGGAATATCTTACAAAATAACATAAGTCAGAGGTGTTTACACACAGAAATGCTCTAGTATAGTTTTCACATGGTAAGCTGAGCCACATACCTAAGGTGCAGGTCTGGGTTTCTCCTCGTGAATTCTGGAAAAAAATATCAGTTATCTTTTCTGTTATTGTGAAGTAAAATCTAAAACCTACAAGGACCCACCAGGTACTCTCTCTCTGGTTTGCCATACCAGTCTATGATTTTGGCTGTTCTACTGTTTACTCTAGCAACTTGGAACCACGTAATATGAGGTCCTTTCCAAACCATTCTGTGATGCTACTCCTGCCATTCATCATGTTATTAGCACAGTGGAGTACAGGATGGTACAATATGTGTGTTTTCTTAATTGTTGCAATGCTTGTGGTTGTTATCCAAAGACTAGGAGTGATGTTATGATTTAGTGACTCTCGTATCCTTGAACGTATTTTCTTTATTATCTATCTAAATAATCTAACCAAATTGTACCTGCTTCTGGTATATCAATTCCAGTCATGTCTTTTTCATCCCAAGTATGTGAACTTTGTGTATGATTGAAACATCTGTCTCACAGACTCTGAGGAAGAGGAATTGCAGGCTGTTAATCATACAGTTTCTACTGTGTATTACCTTTGTCTGCAGAAGAGACTGTGCTACCATTGATACTCAAAAGTACAGCCAGATACTTATAAAATCTCTCATGAGTTCCTGCACAGAATGGCAGTCACACTGGAGATTCTGGTGGAAGCTGTCCAGGAGAAATCAACTAAGTTTCTGGACATACCACATTCCTCTATGCCAGCATGCCTGGTAATTCCCATAAATGAGGACCTGTTGGAGTCAGCCAGATTACTCTGGCAGATGTCTGCTTCTTTAGTGTTGACAATCCAGATGGGTGGATTGTTGTTATCCAGTGCTTTCTGCAGGCTTTGAACAAGTCTATGTGCACTGGCGCCAGGAGTGTTAGCCGTGGCAGCAGTCCACTGGACAGACGAGCATCAAGGTCTGCAAAGAACAATGCCACAAGGTAAAGAATTACACAAGATGTTATTTAATTAAAAGCAAAACCAGCCTGTATTGAATTATCCTATTCTAGCTATGATCTGATGCTGTTTTAATCAGAGATGTCTTTTATGGAAGATAGCACTGCTGTCAGTGAAATATCAATCATCATTTGCATTGATATAGGATCGTGAAAGTTTTACCTTGGCCAGAGTTTTAGATTTTACAAGACTCAGTTATTTTCAAGCAAAAAATGCAGCTGAAATTATTTGCAGCTGAAATTATTCTGTCTCGCCATTTTGGAGGACTCTGCCATTCATCGTTGCATCCACATTGACCCACGTTCAAAGAATAATCATTTGCTGACAGCATGTCTGATCCTCTGAAATATTATCAGCACACTTCCCATATCATACTCTGTTCTCATTTCTGCTGGCACTGCCTGCTGTGGACACTGAGTTGTGAGTGATTTTTTAAGTGAGCAAGTGTTCCTGACCTTTATTCTCTATTTACCAGTATGAGGCAGCTGAGTACTTATGATAGTTCTATGCAAGACGATGATTTTTATATGTGGAAGTGCTACATGTATGCAAAGAATAGAACTAATGAGGATTACAGCTTCAGCCAGAAGACTTCTTGCTACTTTGCTTGGATATTAAATCCTTTTGGATCTATTGTGATTTGTCAGTGTCATTGTACTTAGGATCTGAATGTCCTTACCATGTATTGAAGACTTGTTTACAGTATCACACTGCAAACCATCTAGCCCTTCAAAATAATGGGACTATTGAGGGGAAAAAACCCATCCCACCACTGTCTTAGTTATGTAGGGATATATTATGTAGTTACAGTCTTGAAATCTCATGTATGTTTTTGACAAATGTTTTTCTTGACCAAAACGTGAGGCAAAGATTATATTTACCCATTGCTTACCCATACCAAAGTAAAAAAAAATGTTAACTTGAGCTACTAATAATTTCATAAATTTTGTGCACAAATATTAGTATTTATTGAATCTTCAGCTATTAACTATTTTTCTGAACTGCTAATATTCAATTCAGTTGAGCTAGTTTACAATTTCTAAGCTATTATTAATAAGCAATCACAATCAAGTTTGGTGACCACTACCTGTTGGTTCAGAGTTGCAATCAATCATTGCAAATATTAATTTAAATAAACATGTTAGGCAAGAAAAAATCAGGTTTTAAGATTGGATTTTATGATAAAATCTATAAATTTCCTTCCTACTGTAAGGACAACAGAGCAAGTCACACACATTCCAGGAGATATCTGGGTGCAGGATGATGACTTGACACAGGCTGACTTAAGGCCTGAAGAGGCAAAGCACTCTAATGGATATGGTGCCAAAAATTAGGAATTGGGTATGAAGGTGGTCTTAGCTTTGTCTTCTGTGACCATAAAATTATGGTGTTCAGGACTCTGGAAGAAAAGAAGATGGAAAAAAAGATCACAACTTTGACTTTCAGAGGATTAAACTTTGCTCTGATTGGAGTTCTGCTTGGGACAAACCCATGTGATAGTCTGGGCAAGAAGAGGGATCCAGATTTGCTGAATTCACTTTTACACCACACGGGATCATATTTGCTAAATTTAGGTTTTCCTAAACATTAGTATCACATTAGTTTATCTTCCATTTGTCTCTCCTGTTTCAGCAGATATATATTTCACCTGCATGGCCTACCTGACTTATTACTTTATCTAGCAAATGATCTATAATATTCAACAAAAACACTTCAGGGTAAAAAACTGAGTAGAAACAAGTTTAGTAACATCTGTAAGTGATCAGAATGAATTGGTTTTCTTTCTGGTCTGTTGTAGTAAAAATTATTCTAGTTCATTTAATGAATAAATGTCTGAGTTTAACATTTAGCATAGGTATTTTTAACCTGAAGTGATAAACTTTTTCTTTGTCCTGCAAGTAAAAAATCTGTCTTGCAATAACACTTTCTGCATGAATAGTTTTAACCGTTAACAACATTTCTCAGTGTTTCTATTTGTGGGTTCTAATTAATATACATTTATCATGTTTATTTTAAAATGTAATTGCATTAACATACTTTGTTGCTATATTTGATAAAGCCATAGAAAATTCCAGAAAATGTAACATAAGACTTTTGACTGTGGAAACATTATATTTGTAAGTGGGAAATGAAATGCCACATATTTAGCCATATATTCATTGGTGGAAAGTGGTGAAGAGAATTTTAAAAATTTATTTCATATTTAATGAATGTGCAACAAGTTCATATTTATAACATTATGTGGAGTTGTTGACCATGAATAGAAACAGAAGTTGAAGAAAAAGATAATTTAATTCATGTGGTATAGTTCTATGCTTCTGGGCAATTTTGTATGAAGAATATGCTATAATTGACTTCTGAATCTGACTTTATTTCTGGTTTATGTATAATATGTAATATTGTCTCCAAACTGAATATTCTTGTCCTCAAAGTCATGGGGTAATATGTTAAAAACTTTGTGTTAAGATATGAAAATGTTCAGGTTAGATGCCAAGCTGTTCTATTTACCTCCTCCCTGCATATTAAGTTGAAAGAGGAAAAAAGGTTTCTAAGCATTATTGTGACACTTTGATAGTAAGCTGCTGCTTAAGCACAATTACATATTAGTCCTTTTCTGGCACTCTCCTTGCACTATTATTTCTGATTATGTAATCTCTTGAGTATTTTTGTAGATGAAGTCACAGATAATCCAAAAAACCAACAGTGTTTTTATGTTAGGAAAATGTCAGTTGCAATCATCCAGATTTTTTCCTGTTGTCGAATTTTCTTTCATAAACAGGCAAACATTTCTAGAATGGTAAGGAAATTGTTTATCATCAGCATCCTAAAATGGGTACAAAAGCTAAACAGTTACATATGACATTGATTATATTGAATAAGATAATCCCTGCAGTATTTTCCACATGATGATTATGTAAAATCATGCTTCCGATGACTTAATTGCAGTTCTTTACATAATTTTTCATTAGAAATAATCAAGCTCTACATTTTGCTAGGTATTGTCATTAACTTCACATATTTTTGTGGGAGTTATAGTGTTTAATGAAAAATCGGTTTTAATTATCAAGAGAAGCTGACTAACATTTCCTTCCAATTTTAAACACTAACTACTTTCTTCTTATAATAATTTAGAGTTGAAGCTTGTCAAATCAGTTTGCATTTTAGCAACCAGAAGAGATGACTGAAGTTAAACTTACAATTAGACCTAGACATATACCTGTTCTAGGAAACAGTGGAATTTGACCATCAGGTATTGAACTAGAATAGTGAAAAGGTAGAGAAATAGTAGGGACTATTAATGTTAAAAGCAATTCTGAATTATAGTTTAAAATACAAATATAAGAAATTTATGTGGATGATGTATTTAATGGTTTACTTTGAAAAGTATGATAAATGTTGAATTAAGTCTGCAAATTAAAATGAAGTGTTTTGTAACCTGTGTGTCTGTGCCAAGATTTACAATAATTTGCAAACATAGGGGGTTTCTGTCATACAGAAATTTCATGTGTTGAAGGCTGAGGTCTTAGGGTCTCACAAATGTCAAATCCATGACATACATAAGTGGGATCACAGAATGCATTCCCTATATACCATCTGCTACAGAACAATTGTTTTAAGAATTAAAAGGTCTGAATGCATCTTTCTTCCATTCCTTGGTCAAAAAAGCTGACATAATATTTAATTAGTAGTAGTCCAAAAGTCCTCGTGGGTAGAAAATGAATATAAATCCAAAATACTTCTTGTACTGACCAGCAATAGCTTTTCATTAAAGTAAAACCATCTGTACAAGTACATGTATTAAAAAACATAGTAACATTAGTTTTCTTTGAGTATTCTGGGACTGAAAAATGAGTCTCATTGAGATTTTTTGCCCTGACATTTCTAGCTTAGCCAGACAATGAAATAGCTCATCGTGCATGTTAAAATGTCACAGGCTTAATAAACAAATGTTGTTGGCATATGATTGAATAGAACTCAGGCTGGAGTCAGAGTATTTGGGGGGAAATTCACATGGAGGAGTGTCATTTCGTTTATGAAATTAATAACAGCAATTATTGGAATCCCTAAATGCTCAGCACGTTAGTGTAGACAGAGGGTGTCCAAAGGTAGATAATGCAGTCAAAGGTCAGTAATAAATTTTGTTATATTGTATTTGCTGTGAGTGTCTGGCAATACTGGGTCTTGGAGACCGCTGACTACTTTTCTAAAAGGCAAGTAAAATACCAGATAAGTGTGTAAGTGTTGATTGTAATTGTGAGCACTCTAGTTTGCAGGAAAGGGTTGTGTTCACTGCTCTGGGCACAACACCGCATGTCCTTTGGGGCTTCCAAAGGGAAGGCCTTGAAGACCACTTCTGCCAGCTGCTGCTGAGTTAAAGCATCGAGTCAGAAGCTTGTAAGGTTAGTTGTGGTTTAGAGAGGCTTGTAGATCTTGCTGATGAGGAAAGGCTATACTCTGAAGTAAAAGTAGCTTTTTCCCTTTCAACCTGATCATACACTATGTCCTATTTGCAGAAGAATGTTTACTTTTTTTTTTTCCTTGAGTAACAGTGTTTCTTTTCATTACTGCTAATTTTTTTATGTTCATCTCTAAGTCCCTTCTTGATGGGACCCTTGCATGCTGAGCAAACAGAACCTCTCTGTACTTATTGATAGTAATTTGTGCCTGCATGCCTGACATTATTTTTGCAGGTGCAAAGAGGACCATGGCTTCTTTCTTCTTCACCTTCACTAAAAATTGTCCTCCTCCTCGTCTATTTTTTTGATCTTTTCGTATGAACACAGCTTGCTTTTAAATAGTGTGCTGTTCCCTAATATTTTGGGTTAGTCTGTAAATTAAAATCAAGAATGCGGGAACTGTATCTTCTTTAATGATATTTTGTTTGCAGAACCTAGGAAAGAAATGCACTTTTCAAATTGACATTCAGTTGAAAATGCAAGATAAGTCTGGAAGTTCGTGGAAGTGAACTCAGAAAATTCATGGCCCTGTGCTTTTGGGAATAAATGAGATATCAATGCTTTCTTTTATAGATAAGTCAAAGTTTAATCAGAGGTCCATATAAACACCTATGGTAAATTGCATGCTTTCTGTTCCTGTAGATTTTCCAGTTAGGAGATTTCATTTGCACATCAAGTTTAGCACCTAAGATAAAATTAAATGCAGAAATTTTTTTTTCTCTATTTTGCCATATAAAGCTTGGGCCAGCATGAAGTGTGTCACATAGTTTTTCATGTGGTGCTTGATATTCATAAAACTAATGAGAAATCAACACTCTGCAGTCTGTGCAGTCCCTGTATTTGGCTAGTGAAGTATCCCAATGGCTGCACTAAAGCAAGAAGCTGAACTGCACAGTAACTGCCTGACAATTCTCTTTTAGCATGACTGGCTGCATATTCACCCACTGGAAAATGTATCCTGTAAACAGAAGAAATACCTGCAAAGGCAATTAGGTGCTTGCACAACATATCTGAGTGTGATTGCAGCCCAGTATTTGATTTTTTTGTATATAAGCAAAACTCCTTGGAGTGAATAGAGGCTATATTTTTAAATTTTAACAGTAATAACTAGAACCCTGCTGTTTTTTCATTTGCCATAGGTAGGTATGCAAGAGGTATTACATTTGATTTTGTTTCTGGCATACAACATGCAAAATGATATTTCCAGATGCTAGGAACCATTCTTTCACTTCTACAGCCTAGTCTTTCTTAATGTCTATTGTAATTTTTTCATTAGTGTAACATGTTCCACTGCTTTTGTATTGTTTATTCCTAGAATTGGGATGTTCTCTTCAATACAGCATTCTTGCAGTTTTTATAAGAAGCATTGTAGTCTTAAGGTTTCCTGATTAATTTCTGGCAGTTTTGTTTGGACTTTTTTTCTCTGTATGTGTAATAAAGCTTGTAAAATTCTCTGCGTAATTTCTGTATCTGTTCTAGTAATTTGCCATTATTCTACCATATTTCATATTCACTTTCAATAGGGGTTACATTGTTTTAGTCTACTGAAGAAACATTGGGTTTTAGTCGCCCATATATACAATATCTATTTTTAAGTTAAAGGAAAACAGGTTACAAATACTAAGATAGTTTTAAAATTATAAATTAAAATAGGTTAAAAAAGGATATGGGGGAATAATTTTGAAATGAAGAAACACTAGAAAATTATAAGCTGCATTTTATTCTTTTGAAATTGATTTGTCTACCACATAATGTATCTGTAGTCCTTGAAAATATTCTGAGTTTGGAGAATTATGCCTTCTAAACTAATAAGGCAATGAGAAATTCAGTAGTAGAATTTTAAACTATGAGTGGCAAAGTTTAAAATAGAAGCTGTGCCTGCACTTAGCTAGTAAGAGAAGCTTTGAGGTAAATAATGTAATTTAATTCTTTTATTCTTTACTTCCCTGATGTGTACAGTGGCTTAGGTGAGATAAATAAGGTAAATGGATTTTGCATAATTTACTCATGGGGTTCATTTGTCACTTTGAGAAGTGAAATGTGTTAGTTAAGCACTAAATAAAAGAATCAAAATCAGGTCTGTCTGAAGCATTCACAGATATACAATTAACGCTTCTTAAACTAGAACACTTGCTATAGTGTGATCTTTCATGTAAAATACATATAAACACAGCCATAAAAATACTTTTTGTTAAAAATTTTTTCTGTATTTGTGCTAAATGCTTCTGAAAGTAAGAAACTACAATAGCAGAAATACTATTTATGAAAGGGGTGACAAAGATCTGCTGCAAATGAGATGGCAAATAATCACATTTGCTTTATCCTGTTTAGCAAATAAAAAGTAAAGCGGATTTATAACAATAAAGCACTTAACCCCATTTCTAACTTACTCCTGTCAACAGCAGAACCAGTGATTAACTCTGGTAACTCCTGCCTTTGGCATCAGTGATACTGAATTAACACTCCATGTTACAAGGATCACACTGTTCCATTGCCATCAAGGTCCCAAAGAATGTTTTTTTATTGTTAGTGTCTATCTGCTCATCAGCTGCTGTTTTGTAGCTGGGACAGGTAGTATACTACAGTGGTATTGCCAGCAGGATTATAACAGGTTTTTTCCTATTCCAGTTTAATAATTTCATATGTAATCAGTGAAATTTAGTACAGTGATGGTGAATAGTAGTTCTTGTCACTGGCATTTAATTTTACCCCCCCCCCCCCCAAAAAAAAAAAAAAAATTACATTAATTCTATCTAACACTGATTTGAAAAAAACCACTATTATTTAGCAGAAGGCTGGGGAACAAGTACTTCTCTCTGGCACCCGCCATCTTGTTCAGTTCTTAGGTTTATATCTGTCTGGCTCCAAAAACTGATGAGAAGTGAGCACATTTGCACTGCATATTTTACATGTGCCTCACTAAACCTAAGTAATTTATACACCTGTAGATTATTCACTGAGAAATGTACTTGTGGTTTAACATTGTATCTAAATAGAAACTGAATATATTACCTAACCTTGTCTGATCTGAAAATAGTGGGGAAAAGGCAGAAAATTAATGGGATGCTAGTCTTTTACCTGGGGCCTATGGGTTAGGTGATCTGCATGCTGTTTAGTTGGAATATCTTTTCCCTGAGTGAAAATAGTACCCCTGATTAGAGTTCTTGTTCTAGCTGTCAGCAGAAGGTCTCATGTGCTTGTTTTTCCTTGCCAGGTAGCCTGGAGCAGACATCCACTGTAATGTCATCCACACTGGGCTGCCCTTTAATGCTCTCAGTTGCTGCCATGCATTCCAAATGTTCTGTCACATAAAGGACATCTCACTGGCTCATCTTCACGGTTTGTCCTTTGTAAAGAGTCTGTTTCAACACTGTGAGTGTATGAGCCATCATACCATGTCTCCATGAGCATAGCAATATCCTGCAACTGCACACAGATCTCTAATTCCTCATGTTTATTCCCAATTCAACAGGTATCAGTGTACAGACTGATTTCCCAGAAATTGTTGCTCACAATAAGGCAAATACTTTAAAATGGTTGAGTCTTTAAAATAATAGACATTGATTTAGAAAGGGAAAGCATTTGTTGTGTTCTACTAATACGCATTCAGGTATATAAAAGGTATGTTAACTCTGTGAAGCCGTGTGCCTCATGAAAGAATGCTAATGCTCTTTTCCAAAGATTATATAATAGCTATTCAGTACGACAATAGCTTTAGGCATGAGATAAAACTTTGAGTGCCATTAGCTTAAACTATTGTGCAAAGATGTTTATGGCACTGCTGGAAATACTGCATTGAATTGCACTTGTTTCCTAGGTTTGTATTGGGCTAAAAGAATCATTAGCAATTTGCATTTTGAGAGCATTGTTGGTACAATATGGTGGTGTGAGTCACCAGAAGCTTAGTGGCATAAAGAATTGCAGCCTGAAGGCAAAAATAATAATAGTTGGCCTAGAGTACTGCCTCTCATTTAGTGTATTATAGTCATTGCCTTTTTATGTCTTGTTTTTTCCAAATATGAATTCAGTGCTGGTAAAAGGTACTGAGTCAGTTCTGAAACTTTTCCTCCGTCCTTGAACACACACAGCACCGGCAGCAGGACTGTGACCTTCCCCCCACAGTTCAGCTCTATACCTTGAATCTGGCTTTAGGTTGGTGATACATGCGCATCTGCTTCTGGGCTGGGTTGCAAGTCAAAGTTGTCGTGTGTTCCCATAGTAAATAGGATCAAGTGATGCCTCTGCTGCTGCTGTGTCAGAGTCCACTTTTCCATTTTCTGCTGCTTTAATGGGCTAAATGGACTGGTATGATCATGGTGGCAATATTGGCAGGTGATTAAATAAAGTCAGTCCTCAGTTAACCCTGAGCTCCTTTATGTGGCAAGGTACCATTTTAAGGAGACTGGGCATTCCTCCATTTCTGACTTACTGTTTGCTTTTTTAGGCAGCCTTAACTGGGAATATGAGAAGTGTAACGTCAGTTTTCTGATGTGCACAGGTCTTTCCCTAGAATTCACTATGTATATAGTTTTTCACATGAGAGTATTTAAAAGAAAGCAAGCATTAATTTGGAAGTGAAGAAGTGAAAGACTGATTTCTTTTATAGGGAGCAAAAAACCCCCCAAAAAATTAGGGTCCATCCCATGGAAATATAGTTTTTGTAAATTGAGTAAGTTACAATACTTAGGCCAAATACAGGTAAAAATTCTTTTGGCGAAGTTATAAGTTTTGATTATCCTACACTGAAATTGATGCAACAGCCCCATATATTATGATTTTTTCTAGATGGAGAATATTCAGTATAAATATATTACTTATATATATAAAATACTTATATATACTTATTTATAAAATATTTATATTATGTATATAATATATTATTCAGTGTAAATAGATGTGAACCTGATTTAGCAGCTGATAGTTCAGAATCTTGAATCTAGATAAAGTTGCATCTAGAGTTTTGTTTACTGAAAGCTGTTACATATGAATATATTTCAGATTCACATCTTGTGAAAAATTGAAAGGACATCCCCTGCACTGACTTTAACCTCTCAGTTCTTTCTACTCTAAACTTCACAAACTTTTATTCTGCTCAGTGTTCATAACACTATCATGGTTAGTTTTTTTTTCCCTGAAGATTTCTTGTGCTTGAGACCATATAGAGCATGAAATAAGGAATATGTCAGCCTTTTTACCTTAGCCTAGACACTTAAATCACAAGTTGTACTATTCTGATGTCTCTTATAACATGCTTATGTGCTGATTTATTCTCAAAATTATTTTAAGTTGTTAAACAGGAAAACAAAAATTGTGACCCAACCCCGAAAAACACAACCTTTACTACATCAGCCTGAATCAGTGTGGCTTGGGTAGGCCAGAGCTGCTTAAATCTAAATTTAGACTGGATCAAAACTGGGCTCCAAATCTTGTTTAAAAGTGCTCAAGTATTGTCCAAAAATATGTCTTTGGAACTTGAGTAAACTCACAGTACTTGGAAGCATAAATAATTACTCCTACTGAAGTTACTATGACTTTTAAATATATTATTTTTACAAGAAAGGATATGAACGTCTCTGTAGCTACTTGCTGCTGCTATGTACTGGTGAGTTTGGATGACTCTCAAAAATCTAGAAAGTTACTAGAAGTCTAGGAAGGAAAAAAGCATTCTTAAAATACTGAGTTTTTCAGATGAATAGCTGCAGAAACAAAAAATCCACACTAGTTTTTTTATAGGTTCTAAGTGTGACTTATGACTGTCAGACCACTTGATCTCAGTGACGAAAGTAATTTTCTTCATGGACTGTTTTTTGCTTCTTATCACTTAAGTTTGTTATTTGTCGTGGTAGCATTTTGATAGCAAAAAAAGATGAGCAATTTATTTATTTATTTGATGATGATGAAAAATTTATTGAATTTGGTAATTGAAAGTAAGAGGTTTATTTTCTTTCCCCCTTTTTTTGTTGAGATCTCAACTTTTTTCCTATTTAACAACAAAGGGCTAGTCAGAAGAGCAGACATTTGCACTGAGTATGGCTATTTTGTACTTAGTAGAATAATATATTTGTTTTCTTGAAGTAATGTGGATTTCAGTGTGATGGAAAAACACTGAAAAAGAATGTAGGGGAAGAATTGTCTGAGATTTTGAATTTTTTCTGCCAGAGACATTAATATCTCTTTTCCAGATGAATGCATAGTTATGACAAATAATAAATAATATATTTAGCGATATTTTGTGCCAAAAATAATTCAAATAACTCTAGTTAGAATGTAGACCCAACTACTAGATTTAGTTTCTTGCATTATTTCATAATTCTGACTCATTACATCCTCCTTTTTTGAATTTCTGATGCAAGCATTAGAGGTCTGTCTTGTCTGCCCATAATAACCTTTTCTAAGTAAATGTCTTAAAATTTAAAGAATTGATTGAAGCAACAAAGAATTCCAGATACAGTAAGAATCATGTGTGTATATATATATAAAAAGAGTGAAACTTTGTTATTGAAATCTTGACTTTTATGAAAACATACTAAGGAACTTGCAGTTGGGGAAGTATTTTAAAGTATTTTAAAACTGACCATCATGAAGGAAAAAACCCCTACCTTTGAAAGTTTCTTTCAGAGTTGCTGTGTATGACTTTGTCAGAGCAGTTCTTTGTTTCTGCTGAGAGCCACCTGCTTCTACTGCCTCGTCTGGTTTTGGATGGTAGCATGGGGGTTTGGGTCCCCAGGCAGGATCTGTAGTTTTAATGCATGTGAAAATTAAATGACAGTTAAATAATGGAAAGCAGGTAATGGGTTTGAAAAACAGAGTTCATTTTTTTTAAATCAGCCCTTTTTCCTTTTAGAATTTAGGAAACAATTTCCCCCTGGGAACAGCTAAGTCAGCAAGAAGGAGCTCGTGCTTTGGAACCCTTCAGCTGGTGGGTGTATGTAGCTACCAAGGTGGAGTTTTCCCAAGAGAAGCAAAATTATTTGAGGTCACTGAAGTTTTATTGCATCTCATATACAATCAGCAAATGGAAAAAAAAAAAAAGTTTGTCAGGAAATGAGGAATATAAGGTCAAGTGACCCCCGCAAAGAGTATCTAGTACAGTGTGATGACCTAACACAGTCCTTGCTACTAAGAGGCAGAAGAAAGTTAAAAGACTATAAATTAAGCCTCAGTTTCTGCCTGCCTCTGTCAAGATCTTTGTAAACTCTGGCAGCACCTTTGGCCTTGGTGATAATGGAAATATACCTGCAGAACGACCAAACTGATCTAATTTTGGGAGGTTCATATAATACTGATCTGTCCAAAACCAGGCACAGACAGCACAGAGAGGTGATGCTTCTCTGAGGATAAAGAGTAGAGTTTCACCCCAAAGGTTCACCCTGATCTTCACCTGTTATCAGTCAGTGAATTAAGTGTTAAGAGATTGAAACTGCCCCAGCTGTGACATAACTCAGTCACAACAAGGTTGAGGAGTTATTTTCTTGATTTGACATTCAACTACTACCATAACTGCAACCTGGACCCCAATAAACTCTAAAAAGACAACCTGTCAGGTTTGTCACTAATCTCAAAAATGGGGTTTTTTAACAGAAAATGTTGCTCTTCCCTTCTTATCAGGTTGATTCCTCTTAAATAGGTTAGACCCAGTGAGGATGTTGCTCATTCATGCAGCTGATTCCATCATGTTTGTGCAATATCAACTGCATTAAATTTACATTCAGAAATTAAAAATTCCTATTGTTTGTATGAGGGTTCTAGGAGCCCAAGAGAGAGGCAGATAAATTCTTTACATGCCCTTTGGTGACATGATTTTGTTCTTGGTATTTGAGTTTGTCTGAAATAAGTGTTCACTTATTCAGTTTTTGCCCTCCCATTTTGTTATTAAATGTGTTTCTTTGTAGTTTAGCCAATGGTCCTTGACTATTCAGAGATGGTACAAACTTTGTAATCACCTCTCACCAAGGAAAGGGAATTTCTCTTCTATAGAATGATTTACCTACTCACTCAATCAATCCTAAAACTACATTTTCCTTTTTACAGAATATAAGATCTGTGTCTGTTAACAACTCACCATTCCCAGTTTGTTATGTATTTCTTCAGAGAACTGTCAGTTAGGTAGTAAGCCTTTGTTGTACAAAAGTAATAAATTTTGAAAGGCTTCACAAAGGAATCAGTGTAAATAATGTTTTTTAAAAGATATTAAGTGTTATTGTCACTGTTAGTATTTCCAAGTGCATAAAATTTGACAAAGAGATTAAATTACTTGGTTCTCCTAAGGTGGCTAACATCTTTTATTTCCTCCGAGGTTTTAGTATGACTTCATTCTTCACCATGTCAAATTATGTTTTTAGTCTGGGATGACAAACAGTCTGTAAGAACACGTTTTTTCTTTACCAAAAAACTGAAATATTGTGTAATTAAGTCTTGATTGGTATTTATATTAAGTCTTTTTATACCTGGATTTTTATTTGCCTGGGTTTTTTGGTTTTGTGGTTTGGTTTTTGTTGTTTTTTTTTTTTTTTTTTTTTTAAATTTGTTTTTTTGATGTTGGCATTTTCTGGGCAGCAGAAAGCCTCCAGTTTTCAATCAAATATCCTTGTATGTTTTAATGTTTTAAGAGAAATTAATATATCTTTTAGAACACAGAAAAATAAGTAAGATTTGTAGCTGTCAGTAGAAATGAATCTCATGCAAAAGTTAAGGAAAAGAAAATAACTTTAGTAAATTAACTTAAATTTAAGAAATCTGTACTTGGATGTTGTCTGATTGCGATTCCCGTGTCCTACTAGCTAACTGAAAGCTTTATATAATTTCCATTAACACTGGAGTCTCAGCTCATATTGTTTGGCCCTTAGCTGGATTTCTAATTTCTTTTCAATTTTAGTCAGAAACCCTGTTGGCTTTTTAAGAGATTTGCAATCTGTAGCAGTCATATTATACTGAACAAGAGGAAGAGTCTGTGCTTGGTCTTCTGTTTAACAGGAAGGCTGTCTTCAACAGAAGTGCTCCACTGCTATTGCTTTTGCAACATATCATTACAATCAGTATCATTTGTTCCATGCTTTTTCAGCATCTGTGAAGCAGCAGCTGGTTACTGCTTTCTTCATCACCAAAGTGCTTTCAAGGACATTGGACTAGAAACTTGCAGGAGAATTTTATTAATTTGCAAACACGGGAATATGAGTATTGCAATGTTGGTTTTAAATGTAGGTCAAGTAAGATGTTAAAAACTATTAGGAAAGGCTCATCCACAGTGGGAATGTGTGTGTTAGTCCAAATATGAAGCATCCTCTTGGAAGCAATGGAATATTCTTCTTGTAATTTTGATGAATCTCCATTACTTTGATAGTTTTAGTTTTCTTCTTTATATTACCTTTTATTTTGCAAGGCATACCAGAAATAATATTGGTGCCTCTAAATCTTTGTGTTGACCTAAAATGTCTACATTTGATACACTTCACTCCAGGGATTTACATGGATCTAACACAAGTAAATGTCCTTTAAAGAGACATCTTGGCACATTTTGGCCACCTATAATTCTTCTGCAATATTGAACACCTACAAATCATGCTTAATCGATAGCTACCCGTCTACATTTCTGTGAAGTTTGACAATGAACCCAAAAAGATGTGGGCATTCCCATTTAGAAAGCATCATGCTGTTGACATTTCCTTTGCTTATTTGTTCTTACATTAGAGCAGGATTCCATTTTATGGCAAAGCTACCAAGATATGTCTCATGAAGAGGCAGCTGCTGTCTTATCTAATCAGCAACCCCTTTTTAATAATAATCCAGCATAAACTTGGGGAAGTTCAGATACAAAATGGTCAAAAGTTAATGCTTTTAAATAGGTAAGAAACTGTAATAGAGACCTTATGGGACAGAGGAATGTTAGATTATTATGTTCTGTCATATTCTTCATTTAGCTAAGGCAAACCCATTGCATATAGTGTTAAATAACACCATCAAATGTAGTAAAATTTCTTTGAACATACTGTAAGATGACATCTCTGCAACTTGTTAGACCTAGAAATTAAAAATAATTCTTGCTTTCATAGTTCTTTTAGGATGAGTGAGGCTGGTCATTTTGGAAAGAGGCACAGCAAACTTTGCTGTTGGGATTTGTCCACCTATCCACTTCTTGCTACAGTATCAGTACTTCTATTGCACTTTTGGTAAATATAAAATAATTAATTAGCTACTATTACTTCTAATTATCAACTATAATTTTTAAAGGAACTACATATATTCTGTTCTCTTGTTGCAAAAGCATAGACTCATTGAGTTGGGATGGGATCAACCTCCTTGCTCAAAGCAGATTCAACTACAGCACTGTGTTTTGGAGGTCATTTGCAGGTGGGCTTGAACATCTCCAAGGGTGAAGACTTTACAACTTCTCTGGGCAACCTGTTCTAGTGTTCAACTCTCTGACATTTAAAAAGGGTTTTTGCTACATATGAAACCAATTTCCTTTATTTTATGTTGCCTCTTTAACTTTCAATGGTTACTATTGAAAATTGCCTGGCTTGGTCTTCTGTAGTGCCCTGCATCTGAGATTTATGCACATTCTCCCTTGAATCTTTTTTCTCATGGATAAATGATCCTAGCTCTCTCACTCTTTCTTCCTATGTCAAAAATTGGTAATTATTTTTATTTAGGTGAGGAAATTTTTTAAAATATTTTAAATACAATTCTAAAGTTTATCACAACAGCCTTATTGATGTATTTTTGTTATTCCTGGTATCTATTTTATTATAGATATGCTGATCCTAAAATCATCATGTTTTTCCCCTCTCCCTATTAAAATATCTCCTAGGACCTCTGCATGTTATTTTAGTGTGTAAAGTATGAATAATAATCAAATACTTCTCATTACAGTTTAAAAAATGAAAAAAATTACAGTAAGCATCTGCAGTTGTGTAATATTTAAGGTGCAGTGGTTGTAATTAATATTGTGGAATACTAAAGTACATTTATTTCAAAGATATTTTGATTTCTGCCATCAAGAGGTGTGTATCCTTTCACATAAACAGCACTAGAAAAACCGTATCTTAGGTCAGCCTGTTGGTACAATCATTTATTTCCTTTTGGTTGACAGACTGTTCTTCACTCCCTCAAAATGGCCAAAAAGTATTTTCTTTCTCTTCCCTTTCCAGCATGTCGGCATTAGCTTGGAAAATAAATAATAAAAATCTCCAATTTTACCTTTCTGAACTGCAAAACCACTGACAGTAGCTAGCTATGTTTTTTCCTAACTTCTTTTTTCAGTAACACAAGATTCCTAGTTAGTCTTCCTTCTTCAAAATTTCTTTCCCCGGAATTAATTTGTAACTATAAATGATAATATTTTTCAGTTGCAAGTTTGCTCTAATATCTAGTCTTCTCTATACACTGTCTTTCAGTAAAGGTCAGTGAGGGACAAGAAAGAAATATCATGTCAAATGAAACAAATCAGCAAAATTCTTTTCATGGGGCTTACACAGAGTAACAGGTGCTAAATGTTAAGGTTTTTTACTCTTGTTCAGGTTCTTTCTTACTTGGAGGCATGTCCCTCTGGTCAAGCATCTTACAATCCCATCCTGCAGAAATGTGTGGAAGGCTTTGAGTCTCTTTCTTGCAAAATTTTACACATACAAATGAAAACAGCAAAAAAATCAATAGTAGAACACTTTTTTCCCCCATTGAAGTATGACTAAAAATAATAATAATTTCATACAAATAGCAGGATATAAGTAATAAAACACCTTACTCTGAAATATATCAAGGTATCAATCAAGTACTAGGGTGAGTGATACAACATCCTCACTGTTTTTTCAGATTGAGTTGAAAGTGAAGAGACATAAATTCCATTTAGACATTCTGAAGAACTTCTTCACTGTGTGGTGAGGCACTGGAACAGGTTGTCCAGAGAAGTTGTGGATGTCCCATGCCTGGAAGGGTTCAAGGTCAGGTTGGATTGGGCCCTGATCTACCTGGTTTAGTGGAAGCTATCCCTGCCCTTGGACAGGAACCAGATCATCTTTAAGGTCCCTTCCAACCCAACCACTCTAGGATTAGCTATGGAAGTAGAGGGTTTTTTTTCCTATCTTATTTTTTGGTCCAATGTGCTCTTCTTATTATTAACTTTTAGGTAATGTTTTCATTTACCAAATACAGCTTCACTTAGAAACCCAGTTAACTTAATAGTTAAAATCCTAAAATCCATTTTCCCTCCCATTCCCTATGTGTTTATGAGCTAAGTGATTGTGAGAAATGTTATGTTATTCATATAACATTTTCATTAACTGCATGATACTACAGGTCTTGTCTTGCACCAATAATACTGAGCCAAAATCTATGATTTATAATCAGTAAATTTCTTGACTGTAGCGGGATTTTTGCTCAGTTTAAGACCTTCAGAATTTGGTCTGTAGTTTTCTCTGTACTAAAAGAACTTGATAATGTTTTCATGAAATAAATCTAGTATTTTTTTCTATTGGTTTCTCCCTTCCAGGATCTCATTTCCTCTAAGACATCTGGCATGTAAAATTGGCTGACAGGAATGTTGCCTGGTGCATGAGCCTTGGAATGTTAGCACTCTAAAGCTCAGTGCCATATCATGAGTGTGTTTTTCATAATGTTGGGAAGGATAAGTTTCCAGTTTATTCTTGTGCACAGACTGAGGAATTTTCTTTTGACAGTGCCTTCACCAGTTGTTATATGTAGGAGCTAAACCTGTAGCTGGTATTGTACAAAGAGCCACTATGTGTTTGATTAACCAGTCTCAAAACAAGACATCAAAGCTGAAAAGCTTGATTTGATTTCTCTCTGAATTGAATGCCATGAATACATTCACAAGGATTTTAGATGTTTTTTCCCCAATTTGTTTTTTTACTTATCTGTTACAAGGTTGATGGACTGTAAAAATATTTGTGTTACAGAATAGTCATGCTCTATGCCTTTCTAGTAAAACAAACAAAACCAAACACCAGTCAACCTGAAATCATTCTTTGGCTCCACTAATACGAGGGGTTTCAACTGATCATACTTTATTTTGGATGGAGCTTTTGGGCAGGCTTATAGCTGAATTATTGTTAGTTTTTTAATATAAGGAATGTATAATTGAATTATTCCGAGCTGCTGTCGTCTACTGCACATAACATATGAGTGGTATTATTCCATTAGTCAGAATTGCATCACATTTGAGCTGTCTCAGCTATACTGAAGTCAGGGAGCTGCAGCTTCTCTCCAAACCTTCTTAAGGTTCTGTGTCTGTCACCTTAAACCATCAGGTGAGTGCCAAATTCAACTAAGCTCTTTGAATATACTGAGGCTAAAATTACTGCAAGAAGTTAGAGAAGTAAAGCTAAGGAGGAAACAGGAATGGTGGGAGCTAGAAGAGGAATAAAAAGGCGGGGCTGAAAGCCAGGAAGCAAAAATGAATTTGTTAAAATCAAGGCTTAGAGAAACCAAATGTGCACTGCATAAGTTTCTTTAGAGATAGCCAGGGATAACTGACCAGGCAAATGTTCCC
Source organism: Passer domesticus (assembly GCF_036417665.1). Classification (NCBI taxonomy): domain Eukaryota; kingdom Metazoa; phylum Chordata; class Aves; order Passeriformes; family Passeridae; genus Passer; species Passer domesticus. The sequence continues at coordinate 73,053,651 of NC_087478.1, forward strand.
TATGCTTCAGTTTCTCAGTCTGTTTTCTCCTTGGTGTCTCTGCTCCTCTTTCTTGCTCAGAGCAGGCTGAAGCTTTCTCATTTGTAGGTTTCCACTCGACATATTTGATTTTCCTTTCCTGTCTGGTTTTCCTTAATTCTGTATTATGCAAAAAAATTTCTCTTTTGGCTGCTTTCCATCTGTGGAATTCCAAGGGGAGAAATCAGATTCTTTTTTTATCTAGTAAACAACAATATAACAGTGAAATACCCCATTAACTGCCCTACTAACTGTAAATATTTTCACACTAGCACTGTAACAAATGTGTATAAACTCCATTGCTATGGAGGTAGGGAACTTGCCTTGGTTTTTGTGTTATTGAAAGAGAAGTCACCAAAACCATGCATTTTAAAAAAATTATTTTAGAGAGCCAAACATTTTTCAGACTGTGCATAGTCCTGAGTCTCTGCTGAGAATTTGCTCCAAAGATAGAACTTAATATATCCATAGAAAGGGTACTGCATGAATCTGATATCTATGCTTCCTTCAAATTTCAGCTCTTGGTCTTGCACAAAGGAAATAGTCTCTTGTGTGTCACATGTAAAATAAACCTTTCTGTGTCACATACACTTACAGTTTAGAGGAACATTTAAAAGAAATTTATAAGTAGATTATTTCTAATTTCCAGTAAATTGTTGCATAATGCTGTGTGCATAAAGGATTTCAAAATTTACACCAGAAGCAGATTTCAACATTTTCCTTGAAGAATTAAAAACAAATGTGCAGAAGCTTGAATTTTGAACTCAACTTTATGCATATCTGTAATATTTTGCTAAATATTTCATAATTCATCTGTGCTGTATAGATTCAATGATATCACTTGCTTGTCAGACAATGCAGTCAGTGGAAGGCAACAGTCTTTTTATGTGTTTCATTTACTCTGCCATATTTTATCCAAGGCTGAAACATTCATGTTTTCTTGTATGTCATGTTTCCTAGACCAGTGGTTATTTTTACATCCCTTTGCTACTTTCCTTTCAAGACCATTTATGGACTGATGCAAAATCTGAATGCAGCATTCCAGTAGAAGCCTTAATGCTTCTGAAGTTGCTGTATTTTCTTTCCATCTTCTTCTCTTCCTCCCCTCATTCTGAATGTGCATTTTACTATGAATTGGCTCCATTGGAAATGAAATAAATTGTTAAGTAAGTCTAGTTTGCTAAAGGTGAAGAATACTTCTCCTTGTTTAATGAAATTTATGTGCAAAATATAACAGCCTTCTTCATATTTTTTCTTTACTGTGGTTTTTTTTATTAGGATGGGACAAATTTATATCTAGGGGATGGTAATTTTGAATCTATAGCATGATGTTATATGAGTAATAAGGTGTTCTAAATTGCTGTATGAGAAGCCTTGTTATGATTTCTCAGTCCTAGATTTTGTGCTAATAGGGAGATGAAGCATTGTTATTTAAAATAGCTCATCATATCCATGGCAGGATAAATTTGACACTTTCAGAAGACATTTTTCTCCACTAGCTAAGAACCAAGCCTGAAAACTAGAATTTTCCAGAGTTACACCTAGTTGTTCATTTGCACTCATTCACCGCAGTAGAGAAAGAAATTTCTTGAAAATTCCTCTTACTTTTCTTTCTATAGTGAATCAAGCAGATGCTAAGCTAAAGTTGGAAGCTAAAGTTAGCAGAAACCAGAAATCACTTGCTCAGTGTTTCATGATGTCTATAATTCTATAGAGATAGGTGCATGTGTTTGTTTATATCGATAACCAAATTTAGATGTTTTATCCCAAAGCTGTACCTGGGTCAGCTGGCATTCTTTTTCCAAGTTTTTTCCCTGGATGAACTCTTCTGCATCCTCTAGAACAATGAAATGAGGAGTTTGAAAGAAGTGTTTACTCCTCAAAATGCTGCTTTGCTAACGTCACACTTGATCTTCTATATCAAAAGATTATTTACAAGAACAAGTTTAAATTCTTGAAATATTCTATAGCATATTTTCCAAGTATAAGTTGGCAATCATCTGAAAACTGGGACTATAATTTCTTAGTTATAAATTTTGTCTTCTTTAGATCTTGAATTTAAGGTGAGATGAATGGCCTTAAAATGAAAGAGTGTGGATTTAGATTCGATTTTGGGAAGTTCTTTCCTGTGAGGTTGGTGAGGCACTGGCACAGGTTGCCCAAAGAAGCTGTGGATATGCCCTATCCTTGAAAGTGTCCAAGGCCAGACTGGATGGGGCTTTGATCATCCTGGTATAATGGAAGGTGGTTGGGACTAAATGATTTATAAGGTCCCTTCCAACCCAAAGCATTTCGTGATTCTGTGAATGTTTCTCTTCTATCAATAATGATGTGCTTCCATACTCTTACTGCTTTCTTCTCGACCCAGTATGGAAACAGAGATGTCTTTACTAAGCCTTTAAAATAAACAAAATCTTGGTCCTCTTCTGAGCAGAGAGCATGACAAATAATTATGTGAATTTAGTGTATTGACTTTTCTGTATTCAAAAACTGCTCAAATCTCATTTAAGCATAAAAACCCTCTGTGAATGTCATTAGGAATATTAATGAATATTCACATTTTAGTTGCCTCCATTTGGTTTTGATAAGTCATTTTTTAATTGCCTGTTAGTCTTTTCTCTTATATGAGTAAAGTTTTATTCTCCAGAGATTGAAGGAATTGTACTCACTACATGAATTTATTAAAGAATTCTCTTTTAATTGAAGTTGAAAAATTAATCAGCTGGCAAATTAGAGTGTATTTGTTACAGCTTGCTTGTATGAAGATTTTGCTTCCCTTATAATATGAGATTCTTAAACTTACTGGCCAGATGGTGTTCAGAAGAGGGGTCTCTGTTAACAATTCAAAAAGTATTGATTTATTTTCTTGAACTATCTCAAGTTTTTTGTCTCTTAAAGTTTTTGCCATTTTGACAGCATAGTCTCTGTTGTGCAGTCCTGCTGACAAAGAATGCATTGTGAAACATGTAGCCATTGCTGCTTTCTCCTAATTCAATATCACTTGGTTACTTTCACAATTTAGGTTCCTGTTTTGATCCCACCTAGACATAGATTTCTCAAGTGATTATTAGAGAGAGACAAAATCCCCTTACCTTTTCTCTTGGCAGCTGAATTTCTATCTATGTTTTTTCAGGAAACCAGTGAGGCTCTGTTTTGACAGAAGAATAATAAAAATAAACCTATTATTGTTAGGTATATCGTTAAGATTGCAGTTGAAACTAGTACATGGTAAGTGTTGGCAATGGTTGTAGAAAACTGTATTTGATTTCATTTACAGGCCTCTTCAGAAGGACTCTGATATCTGAGGATGGTACTCAGCAGTACTAAGTATGATTTCTAGGCTGATAGAATAGCAGCTTACTGCCCTTGTGAAATTGCAGTCTGGGAGATTCCAGTGGCTGAGACTTTCATACCTGTACAGCATTATAAGTGAGATAATATGTTTTATATATATATATACATATATATATATATGCACACATATCTGATATGTCTATCTAACACTATGTTCAGATGAATGCAATAGCTTAATTTTTTTGAAGTTATTCTGAAAAGCCTGGGTTGACTTTATGTATGTGTTTTAGCATACAGATTAATTTCTTTGGCAAATAAAGAGTTCAAAACAGTGATTAGCAATGATTAAAGGCAAACCTAAAGATGCAAGCAACAGATTTAAATGAGTGAATGGGCATTGTTCCATGATATATAAATATAGATAATCTCTTTGTAACTGGATAAGGACATTGTATAAATACTTGTATAATTGCTTGACAGCACTTCCTCTTGGTGTCAGTTCCTTTCTCACCAGGTCTATCCTGTAGCTGTTGCTCTGTTTTCCAACTCTAGAATAACAGAATGGCTGCAGCAAAGTATTTGGTTGTAACAGTAGATATAAAACCAGTGCTGGAATTCTGGAGTGCTGCTCTTGGTTTTGTTGTGAATTATCTGGGGTTTAGCAAATTAGCTAGAATTCTTTCTTTCCCTTTTGTTTGATGCAAAAAGAAGATAATTCTGCTTAATTTTCTTCTGAAAAACACTGTGATATGTTCCAGAAGTAAAAAGAATTATTTCTCCATGATCTCATAACATAATTATCTGCAGTAGTTACTGTCAACTTTTTTGTTATGTTCAAATTATATGGCATATCACCTTGATAATGTGTTCAGGCTTCAGTAATCTGAGCTACCACATGACACATTTCTAAACTGAAAGTATTAGAGGGGCTTTTGTCATAGATTATTATATATTTACTGTTATGTTTTAGCTTTTACATTTTTGTTTTTGTCCTTTCAGTTCCCTGTAACTTTTTAGGTTGAAATTTTGCAGATTTATTCTCTTCCTGAGCAGTATCTGTAGTTGTATGAACATTCTAAAATTTGGCAAATAATAGAGATTCCTGGTAAGGGGGCAAGCTGCATACGAAAGAATCCACTATATTATAAATCCATGAAAAATTATCATGGATTGTTTTTAGCCAAATATTGAAAAAAGTTTCTTAGAATAGAAGAGACATTCCAAATAAAAATTGCATTTGTTTGTTCCACTGTTTGCACTGATAGATTGATAACCCTTTTCAAATTGTATATTGCACATTAAGTCAGCTTTTTGTGCAGCTGGAGAATCTCTCATCTGCACAAGCATGTGCTGCATACATCTAATGGTTCTTGCTTTTTCTAAAGCTTGAGAGAGTTTTAGAAACTGATATAACAAGTCAGGAAGAAATCACAAGATACTGGAAAAGCACTGTGTTGTCATGGATTAATTCTGATTTTTTTTTAATCAAGGTCCCAAGGAAATTTACCTGTATTTGACACTATTGTGCTGACTGATATTGGGAAGTTATTCTGTCCAATCCATAATAAAATAAAAACAGTGTGATTCATTGATCACATTTGGGAATGTAAGAGGTATAATGGAAGTTTTTAAAATATTCTTTGGAAATTTTCAGCTTTAAGTAAATAAGTTACTGTGTTTATTTGCTGCTGGGAAGCTTGAAGAAATAGAAGGCACTGCAAGGAGGCGACAAAGTTTCTTGCTCATGGCCTAGGTTTACTCACACAAGAAGGCATATAGTGTGAAAAATATTTTCTGAGGCATTCTCTGGATGGATAACTATTAGAATGTGAGGAATGGGGAAGAATGTTTAGCACTGATACTTTTTGTACAAAGAAACTTGTTTGCACAGAACACAACAGTTGAAAAAGGAGCAGAGAGTAAAAAGGGAAGTGCTTCCAGTAGTGATGAATGGTAAAGATAATGCCAGCATGGATAGTTTTAGGACAGAATATACAATAATTGTCATTTTCTGAAGCAATAGTTTGTCAAGGTACTGGAAAATTACTTTCAGATGCAAATTCCATCACACATTTACAGAATGTTCTTTTCTTACAGTCTACAGCTTCCTCATGAGGGGAAGAGGAGGGGCAGGCACTGATCTCTTCTCTCTGGTGACAGAGCCTGAGGGAACTCCATGAAGTTGTGCAGGGGAGGTTTAGGCTGGCCATCAGGAAAAGTTTATCACCCAGAGAGTGGCTGGGCACTGGAACAGACTCCCGAGGGGAGTGGTCATTGGGCTTCAAAAAGCATTTGGTCGGTGCTCTCAGGCACATGATGTGACTCTTGGTGTTGTCCTGTGCATGGCCAGGAGCTGGACTTCGATGACCCTTCCAATTCACAATACTGTATGATTCTATAGTGTGTCAGCTTAATGTGATTATATACACACTTCCTAGGAAGCTGACTCCAACAAATGGTGGTGGCAGCCCCTCAGTAAATGTTACCTGAAAAGTAAAGATCTGCTTGCATAAAGAAAAGAGAAGGTGTAAAGAAATTAAAAATCTTCATGTTGCTAAGAGTTATTCATTGATGAACTATTTGAGAACGCTCCTTCAAAAATCAAAGAAAAAATAAGTTGATTTGGGTTAGGGGTTTTTTGTTTGTTTGTTTTGGGTGGTTTTTCTTTCTTTTTTTTTTTTTTTGCGTTGGACAAAGGAATAGAAGAAAATAAAGGAAAGGAGAAAAGTAAGACAGCATAAATGGAAACTAGCCAAACAAAATCTAGTCAAGAGAGTCAAGGGGAAGAGGCTTAGAAGTTTGAGGTATATAAAATATAGGCAGCCTGAAGTTTATAAATTGTAATTTATCTGAAAGACATACAGTAATTTAAAATACTTAAATGAAATATAGTTCAAATGTACCACGTATTAAATATTGTTGAAGTATGTCAGTGAAGGAAGAAAAAAGGAGAGAAACTAAAAAAAATGAAACTCATTGCAAAGCCTTCTGTTAAAGTAGCAAGAGGCATATCATGAGCTCATAAAGGAAAAATATATCTATATTAATAAACTTACAGGGGAAATATTTCAAGAGTAAGAATTTTAATAATTGTATCAATATCACTTTCATTATTGAGAAAGATTTTTTTTTTTTAATGGACCTACTTATGGTATATATTGATGTACTGATTAAAATAAGTTACTGAGTCTTGGCCCAAGACTTGGATGGCATTTCATCTTGGTAATTCTGTTACTGCACTGGAGCTTAGAATAAGTAAGTTTAAAGAACCAGTCGGTTTCCTTTTAGAAAGGAAATAGAAATGCAGACAGACTAAAAGAGAGATCATTCAAACCAGAGATGTTCTTTATTTAATGCCCAGGAAAGTTCCAGTCTTTCTCAGAATAGAATGGTTAGAAAGAGGATGGACTTTATCCTCAAAATTACAGAAGTTTTCAGAGCCAAACTTGCTGAACTCTGGCATTCTGCAGGGTATTCCAAGTACACAAGCTGTAAACTTGGAAATTTTGAAAAGGAGAACCTGGATGTCAGTGGTTACCTCTGAAGGCAGTAGAAGTGTCCATATTTGAATATGAGATCTAATTTTGTAAGGTGCTGGTGAAATTCCTTGACTCGCTGGAGGCCTTGGGTACACTCAGCATGCTGCAAGTTCAGCCTTAAATTATCTTGATTTTCAGATTTGAAACAGTATGGGTGGTGAGATAGGTAGTGCAAAGAGTGAGATTAAGTATACGAAGGCATGCTTTAAGATTAACTGGTGCAGTGGTTCTGGCTGGGCAGAGAATATGTAATATTTGAATGAAGATTAAAAGATGGGTAAAAAAAGAAATGTTGTTTAAACAAAACATGAGCAGCAGGAAATATGTTTCATAGTAAGATTTATTTGCGTAAAAGGCTACTTGAAGTGCTTTGTCTGAATTCAATTGCTTATTTATTGATTACTAAACAACAACTCAATGTGCTTTAAAGCAGTACAGGATTGTTTTCAGCATGTTAAATTACCAAGAAATTTACTGACTGAATTGGCTCTAGAAGTTATGTGTACAAAAAATATTTGAAGCTGGGAAGTACCAACAACGATAACAATATCCAGATGAAGATCTGCAGGAAAGGCAATGATATAAAGCATTATTTGGAAAGTAAGGGTTTGAAGAATGTGAAATGAAGAAAACTTTCCCCCTTGCACAGTATGAATACCAATTCTCATGGGGATTCTGCAGGCAGGTAGTTTTAATAAAAACCATATGAATTCAAACACAGGTAAGAGACTGATTCTCTTTAATTTGATTTAGAATAAAAATTACAGATGTGACACAAACTTAAATAATTAAGGAAAAAATGTATCTGAAATACTAAACCCTAGACAAAAACTGAAAAAAAAATTGGCAGCTTCTCTGTGGTCTGTTAATGGTGGAAACAACTGGTTTTCCCTGCTCTATCTGCTTTTGAACCCAAAATATCTCCAAGTGATTATAGTTGTGTTGTCTTATGAGAAGCTGAGGGCATGCTTAAAAGTGTAGCACTGGGCACCCCAAAAATTCTGTCACTGTGGCTTTGCCTCCTCCCCCTGCAAATTTTAAGCTAATTGAGGTATGTGCAGAATCAATGGGAGCTCTGATTTCATTCCATGTTTAGCCTGATGGCATTCAAACCTTTATCTCTCAGCATGCCCAAATCAGTAGACTTTATCAGCTTTTTTGTTACAAGGACTGGAAAGACACTTACCACTTTTCTTATTGCATCAGGTCACCATGTAGCAAGAATAGGTGGTACATGGAACAGAAGGAAAAAGCAAACAAAAAAGAGTGAAAACATTACTTAGTGGAGAGAACACATGCTGAGAAGCAAGTCCTGGAGAGCTTGGAGTCTGATACAAAGACAGTGCATTTTAATTGAAATGGTTGTTTTACCAAAGATTAAGTCCAAGCACTCCCCAAACAAACAAAACCAGCCCAGTGGTAATCTGAAAATCCTGCTTTAATCTTTGTTTTATCTCAGTTTGACTAACACTTCTCTTCCTGATCTGTTCAATTTCTTCTCAGTGTTTTGGTTGTCAAAATACAGAGATGACAAATGACTTCTTTGCAAAAAAGCCGGCAGAAAATCTGTGTACGGCTGATGCATCGAGCAACATGTGGGGAATGTTAATAGCTCTGTCACCCTCTCAGTTGGGAAAACACTTCTCAGAGGTAACTCCTTTTCACAGAGATGAAACATTGGCTTAAAACCACCACTAATCCACTTCATATTTTTACTTGTTATATCTCTTGTGCACACTTTTTAGATAAAAGTTGTAAGAGCCAAACTTTAGCAGTAATGTAAGAATAAAGGGTATTTTAAACCAAGTAAAGCTGTGTGAAAATATAGGACAAAACCACACATAGCTTAATGAAGTTGTCCATGTCCATATAAAAAAATCAGTCCAGTTCTCCATATTCAATATAAACTTTGCACTAATAAAATAAGAATGTCTTCCATGACATTATTAACTGCTGTTGTTGATAGTCCCAATTTTCACTAAGCTTCCAGACATCCTGCTGGCCTTCATATAGCTATGATTTTCTAAACTGATTATTTTTCTCTAGTTCCAAAACCTGTTTCAAGTTAGCACAATAAATAAGATGATTTCCAAGTAAGTCAATATCCAGGTTTGATTAATATGCAGCAACTCTTAGATCAAAATTCCTATAAGTTAAATTCTCTGTGTCTGAGGAAGCAGACAACTGAAGAAAGAGGCTGAACACAGAAGTTTTTATTTTTTCTGAACTGTTAGTGATTTCTTGTACATTTCTTCAATCGGTGTTCTTATTTTGCTTGTGTTGGTATAGCCTACCATCCATTTGTATTTATTAACAGGCTGTTCATGTAAAATTAAAAACTTGTGGTAATGCAATACATGTGATTAACAACTTAAAAAAACTGTGATTAAGATTAAAAATAATGGATTTTTGCACTTTTCCTTGACTGCATTGCCAAACTCTCCATTTGTGATCTCTGTTGACTGAATCTTGTCATGAGAATGTAAGAATGAAAATGTGTTGAGTATTGCTGGGTAATTATTTTTAAACCAAAATCTCCCTAAATTGCTGAAGCATTACGATAAAACAGTGGGGGTTTAAGCATTACTGCCTGTAAATATTTAAATACAGAGAATTTTGTGGGAAGGATATCACTTCAGGGATTATGCAGTTAGAGACTGTGCATTTGGAATCTGGAATGTCTACTATGACAGCAAGATAAAAGCACAAGGAGTCAGAGTAAGGATAAAATGGGGTAACCAGTCCAGGAAACTGTTTTGCCCTTTAGCCTAAATCAATATCTTGGGAAAAATACTAGAACAAGGCAACATGCAGTGAAACTCCTACCCTCCACTGATTCACAATTTTGATACTTTGGTGACCGGAGGCATTTTTTGTCAGGTGGTAAGGCTGCCCTCAGACCTTCCAGCACCGGAGTTCAGTGGCAGAGAGGAGCATTTCCCACACCTAAAGTAGATGGAGTCATGAAGCACTTCAGGCAAATGGAGGTACACAAATGTTTGGGACCACATGGGATACATAGGAGTGCAGTAAGGGAGCTGTGGCGTTGTGAGGCTGTTCTCAAATCACATTAGAAAGATTAAGGAAAATGTCTGAGTTTAGTGGCTGAAAAAGGCAAATAGTGCAACCAGAGGGCCATGAGCTGTGGACATGCACATTAAAGGACAAGTTGACAATGGGAATGGTCTGCATAAATTTACCGTCATCATGCCTGATCAGTCTGATTGCCTTAATATCACCTATAAACTGTGTTCTTACTGTCCACCCCTTCTCCTGCTCATTTAGGGAAAGGCTGAACACTGAGGGTGCTGGGACAGATTGCATCAAGGTTTCACATATGGTGCCACTCCACTGTCAACTGGGCATTCCTGCTCATGTCCCTCTTCTGCTTTTTGTGCAGGTATAAAGAACTTGCCTCTCTTTCCATGGCAGTTTAGTGTTTAAAGGATTTTGGATGAGGCTCCTAATTTACAAACATTTAGAAAATACCAGATCACCCTGTTTTTCCTTGACTAGGTTAGTGTTATTTTTTTAAAAAAAGAACTCCCAATAGATTTCTGAAGCTTACCTTTTCCTGCAAGATGCCATATTTATCGTATAGTATTTATTCACCTACCCACAGATTCTCTTCTCAAGAATAGAAATGATAGAGATACAAGCCAGATACTGGCTACCTCTTAGTTCTTTTATAGTGAGGAGCTTTTGAGAGACCTCTGTAAACCAGAGTTCAGTCATGTTCCTCTGTGCATGAACACAGGCAGTTCCTGGTCATTCACTTCTATCAATTTTGTCTATAGGTTCCATAATTTCATCTGCTGACACTTCCTTTCATCGAGGCTCTTGAGCCACTTTTCATGCCAGTTCTATTTTAGGATGAATGGAGCCTGATCACCCTGCTAAGGTATGTCCTGATTTTGGTATTTTCTGAGAAAATTGAAATGTATATGCCAGGGAAGAGAAAGGAAGAATGCAAATTGCTGCAAAATCTGCATGGATGATGAATTTTCAACACATTTTTTATTAACCATAATCCTTTATTAGACCTCACAGAGGTGTAAACTATACATACAAATACATTAGAAAGGTACCCTCTTAACAGTAATGCTTCACATTTTGGACCTGATACCAAGAGGGTTGCAAACATTTCAGTACATTCTACAAACCAAAGGGTGCATTAGCCTTTATGTATACAGAGTGACAAAGCCCTTTACTGAAATCAAAGTAGATAAAAGTGAAAATCAGTCAACTACCTCTTCCAACCTTTACCTACCATAAATGCATATAAAAGCCTTTAAAAGCATGAATACACTATTATTTATGGAGCAAAGTTTACTGTTCTAGACAGCTCATAGAGAGAGGGGAAGAGAATGGTCAAGATGGCATTACATGAACTGCAAACTAGCAAAACGTCTTGATTTTTTTTATTATTTGTACATATCAAGAGCTCCATTTTTTGATTTATTGGTTGTTACTAGAAAAGCTTATAAGTGCTAGATGGGGAGAATAGCGCAACAAAGACATTGTTGAGGTATTTGGGGGATTCTGCAACACAATGATGTTACATACACAGTATGAAATATTATTTGTCATCAAGTAGTGACATTGTATTATGAGTAAGCACGAGAAAATAAAAAAGAAAGAATAAATCCAGTTAGAACTTTAATAGATATTTAAATGGTTTCTAGTAAATGAACACTTAACACTTGTCACTGTTTGGTTATAATGACTTGAAATGTTAATAGTAGGATTATTCAGTAGTGAAATCAGAAACTCATGTATCCACATTCATGCTTTGCATTATGGAAACCCCAGTTTTAGTCAGGATACAATTGAGGTCCAACACTGAAGAAAGAGAGGACAGTTACTCTATGGAAAGGCTGCCCTGAAAAGCAAGTGCTACTAATCTCTTTGTTTAGCATTCTGGGTGGCTTCACAATAATTTGGGAGAAAAGAAAGCTTATACATGATTTGATTATCAGCAGCAGGTGGTGCTGCTTCTTCTACTTTCATTTTGTTTCCTGACGTTCTTAGTCTTGATAAACATGTTTAATATTCAAACCTAAGACTCCAAGGATTAAGAAACTGTGAAACAACCATCACATTCTGACAAAAGCAATGAGAGGTGTCAGACTACAGGTGAAGCTGTTCAGAATATAATAAAGTACCAATCTGCTTTCAGTGGAGCATTTTATGACTCATGTCTGATGAGACTTAGTTTAATCGGGCAACTATTATCATTATACACTTTTGAGAATTATTTTTTTTCAACTTGTTCAGGATTTCTATAGAATTCTGTTGGACTAATTCCTTAGAAATGGTAATAAATAAAAGGATAGGAGTTATACATTGTATCATGCACTCACTTGCATATGTTGTATTATATTCAAACTTGTCTCTAAGGGGAAATAATGGAGAGAACCATGATTCTTATTCAGTATTTATATCAATTGCATTTGAAATTCTAGTGTAAAAAAAAAAGGGATATAATTCATAGCTGTGCGCAAAGTAAGGATGTTTTACCTCTTAACTGATAACACTTTAGTCTGTTGGTTTCGGATCCTTTGTCTTCGATCATTGTTGAAATTAGAATTTTTTCACACCATAAGTCAGGTTAATGCCAGTAAACCAGAAAGAGTGGAAAGTTAATTTGAGTTTTAAATTTACAAAGTTAAATATTTCACTACAAAATAAGAGTTTCATTTAATCAGTTGTTTATATAGTTATCTGGATAAACCTTTTTCTTTAACATGAGTATGTGAAGCATTCCAATTGGTCAGGTTAGAGTCCTTTTTGTTCTGCAGGTATTTTATTGCTGCTTCAGAGGAATGAAATTATACTAATGAATGGAAAATACAATAAAATGCAGCACCTTTGATTTAGTTAAAAAATGGTGTGAAAAATTATCTCTCAACTGTATTTGTCCTTGTTTCTTAAGAACTTCAATAATGTGTGAATATGTAGATATTTTAGGTGGGTGTATGTTTAATACTTGTACCAAAGGATGTTTAGCAGCAGAAGTATCACATTGGTGCTTTTTATGACTTGTGTGCCAAGATGGCAAAATAAAAAGTTACTGAACAACACAGAGAAATCAAAAATTAGTATAAATAATTTTGGGTATAGGAATTTGCTAAGCCTTTTCCACTTCTGATATAGTTAAGAGTGCTGTAGAGGGGGATGAATTATTCTACAAAAAACATATAAATGACAAATTAATAGTTGAGGTGATGACAGAAATTATCATTCTGCTCTGTTTATATTACCTATTATTCTTACTTTGAAGAATGCTTACACTTTAAAAAATGACACTTAATAGAAGTTTTATGGAGAAAAATGAAATAGAAGATAAAATTTTAATACAGGTTTTTATAATATGGCCCTCAAAGTTAGTATTTTATATCTGATAAATATATTTGCCGGATGACAATGAAGAGGTGTCTTATGGTTTAAATATCTGGTCATTTCTTTAGGTATGAAAAACAACGACCAGACCTAAATTGTGACATCCATATTACACAATGTTCTTCTAAAATTAGATTCCAGTTGGATTACTGAGCATAATCCATAAGATCTGAAGAGAAAAAAGCAAGCATTTCAAACTTTACTTGACAGGAAAAAGAAAAGCATAATATACACATGCACATAGACATGCACACACTGTAGCACTGTCTATACCCATATATGTGTACATGTGTCTGTAGATGTGTATATACACAGCCATGCCCTTTATGCAGCCTAGGGTAAGATTTCCTAATGTAACCATCAGGGAGGTCCTTCCTATTTTGGCCCCTGCCAGAATGGCATCTCTATACTGTATGATGTGAAATTAAATTTCTGACATTCCCATAACACGCTTTGACTTTTTTTTTTTTTTTTTTACAAAATGAAGATTTTTATATATCAGATACTGTGTGTTTGGGCGTTTATAGTCCAGGAGAATATTCCAATGCTGTCAGAAGCAACATGTTTAGTGTAGGATTAGAATGGGTAACAACTCTGTGTTGAAATCTTTCCTACTTTCAAGACAAATTTAATCTAGTTGCTTTACTGAATGTCACTTCCACACATTAATTGGATAATTAGTAATCTCATTAAGAAAAATTCTTTATTTTATGCGGATTGTACCCATGAGAAAAAAATATCACTCATCTCCTCCTCCTTATCCCTTGCCCCCAGAATCAAAACAAAGTGAATAAAAGCAAAACAACCCTCCCAAACAAACAGACAAACAATAAAATTATGTTGCAACAGTCTTTTAACTAAGTTTGCTGGGTGGAGCAGGACGGAGGAAAAATGTTGGTTTTCAGTAGAAGTTGGGTGTTTGGAAGACTAATTTCCACTGACCAGTATCCTAAAAAGAGGGACCAGTATAAGTAGACCATCCCAAATAAATTATTACTATTCCTTTTCAGACTAAAAATAAAGCATTTAAAATATATTGATTATACCTTCATCAGAACAACATAAGTATTCTATTTGGCTTATAGGTTCCAAGAATCTCTTTTTGGGCTTAACTTAGCATAATTTCAAAACAAAAAAAAAAAGAAATGTGAAATTTTGCACATAAGGATGCTCATAGTGACCACATAAAGTAATAAAAGAAAAATAATTCACAGACACTTAGCCATATATTTCAACTTTTTCTCACAATTTGGAACGGGTGAAAATTTAAAAAACCAACAATTTCCTGTTTGGAATATTTTTTTCATTCCTCGTTCAATTCAGATGTGCTTGCATCTTTTGTGGGTTTTAAAACATTAAGTTTTCGATTATATACCATGAGTAAGAAAGTAATCAGGTAAAACTAAAAATGTGTGCTCAGTAAAAATCTCAGTCACGTCATGCCACTGACCAAGCCAAACTCTATACTGATTTCAGACTAGAGTGTGGCTTAAAAATCTCTGGTATGATATAGGACTTGCATGATCTGAAAGGCTTTCAGTCATATCAAGGCTTTCAGTTCCCTGACTACTAACACTTTTCTTCATCTGAATTTCTGCCTTGGAATAAGGATTCAGGATTTCATTTAAAATTTATGACTTTTTGTGGCATTTTGACTCTTATTCCTGCCCCACCTGTATCTATGTAAGATTTCTTTGCTGTTTTTTGAGTGACAAAAAGTTGAAAAGTTATGGCTAGTTTTATTTCTATCTTAATAACCATACTTATGTAATTGTCATTTTCATACATTAAAAAAATATTTATGCTTTCTTTTATATTTTAGTCAAGTACTTTCTTAAACAAAACAATAGCACCACTTTGGCATTGTTGGCCAAATCAGTAACAGGTAAAGCAAATATGCAAATACGCTTTTCTGATCTTGTCATATCATGCACTTTCTTGTTGAATGGAGAGCCAAGAAGACAAAGTGCTTGGCCTGAGGTCTTCATTTGTCAGATTTAATCATTGGTACTGAGAGAACAAGGAGCTCTGGGGCAACTGAGCATGGCTTCTTGTTGTGTATGGAATTCACTTCTGTAAAGAAAGCTGGCCACTAATTCACCCTTCAATCTTACGAAAGGGATGAGCAGGGTAGCTGCCTTGGGAAAAAAAGGGGCTATTTTCATGTATCTACCAGGACTGGATGCAACATCTCAGGCTTTGATTTTCTTGTCTCTCTTGGCTGAATGGTGCAAATAAGCTCATACAAGTCCTTCATGCAAATGTTGGTTTATAACTTCATTTTCAGCAGAATAAAGAATTTATTGATTTTCCATTTAAACTCCTAATGACTAATTATGTTTACTATGGAGATGACACTTAAATTTTGCTACCTTGATGAAGGAGGGATACTAACTGAAGTGGCTTTAGATGTGCAGTGCTTTTTGGACTGACTGAAAGTAATGAGGCTTAAGTCACTTTTTAAATTATGCATTCCAGTGATATTCTGTGTAATAGTTGGAATTTTAGGTCTATTCTAGAAAGCAGAGATCTTTGATCTCTGTCATGTGACGTACACAATAGGGAAGGGTGAGAAATGTGCTTTTGTTTACCATTTCAGTGATTTATGAGAATCAATGGCATCTGGTGGGAGCCCTGTTCTTAAATATCTGGAGTGCTTTTAAAAATCCAGCTGAGCATTTCAATTTCTCTAATTAGAAGTTTTTCAAGACAGACTGCTTTGTACTTTTGGGAGGGAGATGCTTTGGCTCATGCTTCAACTTCTTTAAGTAGCGGATTTATTGTGATTATTAAGCTAAAGCAGCCCTTTATCTTTCGTACTTTATTAAGCTAAAGCAGCCCTTTATCTTTCGTACTAACTGGTTTACCATGTGCTCCCTGCCAAATGCCTGGAGATTTCTTATCCAAAGTGCATTCCCCACCCATGCATTTCTCACCTCTATGGGGCTGGAGCTACTTCCCATTTTGTAATATCATTTATTCTCTAGTAAAGCAAAGTGCTGACTTTGAAGTTTGCAGCTATTCTGTATTTATTTTAGTTGCTTTCAAGAATTGTTACAATTTGTTTAGACAGTTGTCAAATTGTGATAAATATTTCTGTCTCTGAGTGACACTTTCTAATTATGGTTTTTCAACAGGAGAACTATGGTGTGTGAATCCCAAGATAAGACCAAAAATTTGAATTAATTTGCAGGAATTAATGCAAAATGATGTATAGTTATTCAGTTAAAAGCACATCAGTAAAAAAGTTGTCTACAAAGAAACTTGCTGTCACAGATGTCTCAAATTGCTTGATACACTCACACCTTTCTTCCCTCTTCCCCTTAGAACTTCAGAAGAGACAGGGGACAGAAAGGGTCTTGGGGCTTGAAATGGAAATCTGTATTATGTCTGTGACATCAAAATAACGGCTTGTTCTTAGATTGCGTTGCAGAATTCTTACAGCCACTAAAGTAAAATTCCTTCCCTCTCCATCCCCCCTGCCAAAAAAGGCCTGTAGGAGCTGTGACAGGTATCAGAATTGCTAACTCTGTTTATTAGATTGGTGGTAAAAAATTTAGATTAGTTTCTCCATCTGTTTCTCTTTACTTTCTTCCTTTTTCAACATAACTATCTCAGTCAATGAGAGCTGTGACATATTCTTTTTATTAATTTACTGTTCTACTTTTACATTGCTATGGCAGCTTATTGTGCATATAGACATCCATCTCACAGAAAGCAGAGGGTTTAAAGAGTTGTATAGGAATACATTGCACTTCTTAAAAATACAAACCACAAATTTTCTATGGGAATAGAAAAGGAGCTACAATAATTTGTTAGACTTTTATGACCTTTCCTGCTTTTTTCACAAGGGACTGTTGAGGAGCTTGATATGCAGTCTGGAGAGAACTTTCTCTTGTGTTTAAGTCAATAGTTATTCACTATTTTTTTTTTTTTGCTTTTAGAGCCCTTCCTTCTCCAGAAGGGATACTGCAGTAGAAAGTAAGGCAGATTTGAGCAGCCTTCAAAAGGAGATTCTTTCTTTATAGATCTAGTCTGCCACCTCCCTAACTGCTCCCTTCATACACTGTTTTCCAGGCTCCCTTTGGAACTGTCCAAGAAATGCTTCATCCCTTGCCTGAGCCTACCACATGAAGCATGGTGAGGGGAAAAATTTGAATGGGACTGCACTGGAGTTCTTGGACAGGGTGGAACAGTGCCTTCCTCTTCCTTCCCTTCTCTCACAGACAGGTTTGATGATTACCTTGGGACACTGTTGGCTGCTTATCCCCCTTCACTGCTTGGCCAATCTACACTGGGCTGATTTACAAAAATGCAGCAGAGGTGTTATTCAAGGAAGAACCACTGCAGGGCCTATCAAGGTTACATGGCAGGGATTATCTGGGCATCTCTGACTCCCACAAGAGTGGGTGAATGGCACATTTAAGTGAGGGTGTAAGGATGTTATGGTTATTCTCTCCTCGAGGAGTCATTCTACACTAGTAATTTGGTGATTAGACTAGCTTTTCTGATTTAGAGAGATGCAGCCCAGCTCACAGTCAGGTAAGCCATGTCTGGCTGTGGGAAGAATTAAAATGGAGGGGAGCTTGAGTACCCCTTTATGATTGAACAGAATGCTGATATTTCAGGAACATTTAGGCACTGGTGGACTACTCTTTGAAGTCACTTGCTTTCCAAATTGTTTTTCAAATTGTCTCTCTGGGCCTACACATGAGTTTGCGTTCCACACAATCGGATGTCAAAACACCACCCTCCAAGCATCTAAAAGGAAACAAGTATTTTCTCTTGAAAATGGTAAAGTTATTTTCATGTTAAAATCTGAAGTAATTTTAGTTGATTTAAGCTGAATATTTTTGAAATTTGTTATTTAATCTTTGGCTTGGTCTTTCCATATTTGCTTTTACCTATTACCGTTTTGGCCAGACCCTTTCATGTAACAAACTATAAAATAGCACCGTTGTACTATAAAACAGAGATTTTTTACATACTGTTTGATATATGTGTATTGTTGATATGCTAAATTTTACATACTGCATTATATGGAGGAAGAAAGAAGTTACCTATACTGTTACAAAATAATTACCTGGAGGAATCATTACTGGTTCGAGAGCCTATGTATGCTTTAACTGCTTTTAAAAATCTTTTGTCTCACAAATTGCAAAAAAAATTGCATGTTTGCAAGAGAAGGAAGAATAAAACTGTCTTAAAACAAATGCATGTATAACCCATATTTTGTCGAAATGCCACAGATGGAATTAATGGATGTTTAAAATTGTATATGTTACCTTACTGCTGCTGTTACTGGGAATGTCAAACTGTGCAAATATGAAGGGGTAGACAAACAATGTTTTCAGACACTGTAAAACAAACAGCCTGTTGCTTGTAAAGAAGTGCAAATAAAAAAACCCACCACTTAGACAAGGCTGATGAATGACTCCAGCAGCCAGTGTTCATAGGTTAATTTAGTGCAATTGGATCCATCAAAGGCCCAAAAAATTTGTAGGCTTTTGAGGGGCACAGGACTTTAAGAGTTTTTGTGCAGGACATTTAAAACAGGTTAACAAACAGCAATATATCAACCACAGAATTTTTTAGCTCTGGTCTGGTTAAAATGTTCTGTTCTCTAAAGACTTAATATTGGAATGTTTAGTTGCATTGTTCACTGGGAGAATGCCCATTGGTTGAAATTGCATCAAGCTTTTTAAAACAAAGGTTTTTTTAAGTCTTCCAATGTTTAACAAATAATTTATTTACAGCAAAGTATCCTGCAGATGGCACATTCATTCTTCATTCTTGTGGATGGCATGTTCTTACATTCTGTAGTTTCTGTTTCCTGTGTTTCCTCTACTTGTGTTCTTCAAATGCACTTCCTGAAAGTTTAGAAAGAAAAATTTGTTACAGGTAGGTTTAAATACATTGTATGGTCACAAAACTTGTAATAGCGAGAAAACAGTTGTCCAGACTGGAACTTCTAGATAATTGTGTTTTAATCAATAATTCAGTTATCTACAGAGAACTTAACTATGCAGAACTTCTGTACCTGAAATTCCCTGCTCTCCTAGACATAAACATTTTGACTGTTGTCATTCTTGATCTTGGCAGAAGAGACATCTGCTGCTGGAGCCTGGATGGGCTTAGGGATACAGCAGGTACCAAAGATTTCCTTTCTTTCCCAAAGATATTTGCAAAAGGAGGATGTAGAGGGGCCAGGGAACTTTCGAGTTGTAACTGCAGGATTTATGTAATCTCTTGGGCTTTGGTACTAGGTATTTTCAAAATTGCTCTGCTAACTACATATTGCACAGATGGCACAATAGATTCCTTGGATAAGACCTTGAGGAGAAAAAAAATTGTGGGCTTGCTGTAGGAGCTGCAGCCATATAATTTCCATTCTCAAAACAGACAAGGTGATGTGCCAGGCAAATCAAGGGAGCTTTGGAGTGAATAATGCCCTCAGTTCCCTGTCATTCCACACACAGACCAGCATCAGCAGCAGTGATGGGGGTGGTGTAAGCATTTCAATTTGATTTCCTTGTTTGCCACTCTAGTAAATATCAGCCAGGCCCAAGACTGCATATTCTGTATCAGACCAAAGCCAGAATTTTTAAGTGACTCTCCATATTTTTAATACTCATCAGAAGTCAAATACTTAGTTCAGTGAAATTATGGGTTTTTTCTAAGAAATGAAAAAACCAATGTCTGTAAAAGGTGAAGCCATGTGTATGCAGCTCTACCACTGCATTAGCTATTATTTAAGCCCAAAAATGAGTCTCTACAATTTAAAGTAATAACATTTTCTTGCTTTTCTAATGGACAGAAATAAAATGGAAGCTAATTCAGTGCATTGGTTTTGTGGGGGTTTTTAGTGATTTCCCATAAAAAATACTCTTCTACATATAACCTTTCCATTTCTCTTCAGTATCTATTAAAAATAAAATCAGAAATTAAATTTAAATTAAAACAAATCAGAAACTTTCAAAGGATCACAAAACTTGAACTCATAGAGAGCTTATTAATTTTCACTGGATTTGTATTGGCTTCTGATGGATGTGAGAGGAATTCTTATTTTAAGTATGTAAAACAAAAATTAGGCAGTACTAGTAACTGTTAACTTAATTATAGCACCACCAAGTATAAAACATTGAGCCAAACTAGGATTTATCAACACTGACAAGCCAAAGTTGTTAACAGCAAAATAGTCATAATGAAGAGATGTTTTTTGTAAGGAATATGCCATTATAGACTAGATTAATCATCTAGTCACTATTTCTGTGAACAGTTCAGAAGGATACTGGCTTGTCCTTATCCAGCTTTGCTAATATTGCTGTAGAATAGCATCAATCAAATACAGAATCAGAAATGTCAACAGAATTCTTCTTATCCTTAAATTAGAATATATTTTGCTTTTCATTGCCTGTTTCTCTTCCAGCTTTTCCAAAATGACCTTTGCTGCCTTCAATTTTTCCTAAGTTATACATTAGTTTTCACCCTGAAGAGCTCATTTTGGGTGAAGTCTTAAATTTTCACTGATTAAAATCATCATTGCAGCATTTCACAGGAGTCTGCCAACACTAAGGATCCTGCCTTATTCTACAAGTGCTTATATTGGTTACAATGAGCTAAGAAAACAGGAATTTCTTTACTCATATGCCCAGTTTTTTTTTTTCTACACAGCAACAAAACAAAATATTCTCCTCAGTGCTGACCCTAGGTGCTCCTCCTTGAAGAGAGTTTACCAGCATACAGGAAAAGCTCTATGCTTCATTTTATTTGCCAAAAGTCATATATTCTTAAAGATTACAAACTCCTGATCCATAAAGTAGACAGTGAGAGACTTAAAATGAAACAACAGCCATTTTGCATTGCAGTGACTTTCAAAGTCTATTTATATTGAAAATTAACTGTATATTTCTGAAATGAAAATATAAATTCTCTGTGCTGCTGTTGTTGTCTGACTTTGAAATGGCTTTATCATTCAAATAAAGCAGGTACTAAGATGCAGGTGTGTTTCACTTACAGATTTTAATAATGACATATAGGTGGAAAAAGAGTTGTCATGATGCAACTAGCTTTGAAATTTAAGGAAGACGGCAGGTTGCTTTTAGAACACTTCTTTCTCCAGAATCAGCATTTTGATACATTACTACCAATAAGTGGTACATGCATGCCAGAAAATGCTTTTACCCACATAACACATTTTTTCAAGCATGAAATAGTAAGACCACTGGGGGGGAAAAAAACCACAGACCCCACAACCAGGTGTGAATGCCTGAATTAGGTTCTCAGACCTGCGCTTGTACTGGTGTAGGAAAGTTTGGTTTGGTTCTCAAGTCTTTGAGAAGAAGGCAATCAGAAATAAAACTGCTCTGAGCTGCTATTCAGGCTCAGAGAAAGGCAATCATAATTTTAAGATGAGAGATGCAATATTTATAAATGTGATCAATTTATAAGTTAGCTAAAGAACAGGAAAGCAGATTTCCATCACCTTCAGCATGGATCTTTGGAGATAAGGCAGTGTTAGCAGTCGGATTACAACTGCCTCAGTAATGGTCATTTGACTGAGCTGGAAGGATGCTGGGAAGCAAGCAGCAGCATTCTTATCCCATTAGGGCAGACATTCAAACCTCATATTGGCATTGAAAGTTCTCCTGCTCTATTGGTAATAAATGGAAAGTCTAATGTTTGTAGTAACAGGCATGATACCTTAGCTATGAATTCTCTGGGGTCTCTGAAAGCTTTCTAGTTCTGTGGGCAGTGTGATCACAGACATAAAAACAGGGCTGCAAAGCAATTCTCTGAAAAAGCCAAGCCCTTCTATCTGTTACACCTAAAAGTTCACTCATTGGCTTGGTAATGTGGCGTGGTTTCAACAGAAATTAAGATTGGTGCCGTGGTGCATATTTTGGTCCGTGAATGTATCTGGGTTGATACTGAGCCAATTACAAAAGAATCTGCCAGTCTTAGAAAAATTAATGAGAAATAATGCAATACTTCTTCTGTTTTCTTAATGGCATTTTCTGAAACTAAAAATACCAATATCTTTTCCCTTTCTCTCTTAGTCCCACTCAGTATTTATTTAAATTTTGAAGATTAGATAAAATATGAAATGTGTTTTTGAGAAAGTCCACCTCCTATTCATACTTTGTTGGTATATATATTTATGTGTATTTTTCTTATATAAGGTCTAAAGAAGAAAAAGGACTATAAATCTGAGGAAGAGCAAAATTATGTCTAGATATGCACCTTTTTTGCCATTTTGCTCAGGTTGTGAGGGGATGGCATGACACTATGTTCATGAACAAGTTCAAGTTGTGCCAGGGCTGGTATAGATGGCATGGCAGGAAAACTTTTTTACACAGAAAACATTGTCAAGCCCTGTAAAGGGCTGCCTAAGGAAGTTGTGGAGTTATTATCTCTGCAGTTATTTAAAATATATGTAGATGTGGCACTTACAGACAGGATTTATTGGTGGACTTGGCAGTGCTGAGTTAATGGCTGGACTCAATGTTCTTAGAATTCTTTTCCTACCAAAATGATTTTGTGGTTCTTTTTTACTAGATTTTAAAATCAGCCTTACCTGCCTTTACATTCAGTAGTAATTTTCAAGGTACCTCATAATCTTGAACTTGGAAGAACTTTGTGACAGTTTCTGTGACACTGCTTCATTTGAAAAGGTCACAATCTTCCCTCATGTCTACAGTTTTGGAAATTGCTCAGTTGTTTCCTTTGGTAGGGCAGTTGTTTTTCAAAGAGCTACTCAATAGTTTTCCAAATTGCTGTTAAAATTTAATTCACTTAAGGATAATTGACTTTAAGCATTTTTCAGAAGAGAAAGAAACAAAGAAAAGAAAAGCTAGATGGTACCATGACACCAAAGACAGGACTTAAACTCCCCTTTTTGCTCTTGTTTTGCCCTTTAAAGCTCTAAATATAGTGTAGAACTAGGAGGAATCATTACTTTGTTTTCCAGCAGAAATACTGAAACTGTAAATAAGAAAAGATCCCTACTCCACTGATCTAAGATCATCTACCAAATTGTGCCTAGCAGGAACCATCTGCACAAGGGACTGGGGAAATAGACCACTTACTTAAGCACTAGAAACACTAAAACAAAACTCCAAATCCTGGACTTGTCATTTAAAAAGATTGAGGAGATCCTGAACAAAGACTGTCCAATGTATGAAATGAATAAGAAATCTGAGAGGAACTGTACAACCTCTTATATAATGCACCTAGTCCTACCTTACATCTTGCATCTAAATATGAAAATTTGAAAAGATTGTATAAATATGATAATAGCTATATATATTCACTTTCTATGAAAAAGATATAGATTTCATATATAGCATATCATATTGAGAGAAACATTGTTTAACAGAAAAATAATTTGACTTAAGCATATCTATTATTTTAGTTAAAATCAGTACCATATCAACACTATGAACTAGCTAAATACATTCATCCTGGGAGAGTGTGTCCAAAAAAACTTCAAACACAATTGCCTTACTTAATGGCAGCATGTACAACTGACTGCAAAAAGAAAAGAGAAAGAAAAAAAATTAAATGAGGACATGTACTGGTTTTTCCTATTGAGTTCCACTTCTCTTCCCTCCAGTGTACTTTCCTTTTATCTATCAGAAATCTGAATAATAGTTTCTCCTACCTGTTCTGTATTTTCATTTCCTCAAACTAATTTACTTCATCCACAGATAAAAATGAAAATTTGTTTGTATTGCCCATCAGATTTGTTACTGATTATTGCCAAGTTCCTACTGAGAAGAATTTATGATTTCTTATATTCTATTCAACATGCTCCTTTACATGTACAGTTTCCTTAAGTGTGTTTTCTTTAATATTAATTTATCTCTAATTTAATTTTCTCTTATGTGTTTTAACATTCCATCCTTTATTTGGGATGCATGTTGCTTCATTCAGTTTTGCAATATTTTACATCTTCTTGACCTCTTTGATCTAATTCCCTCACCCTTTTTTTTCCTCTTGTGCTCCTCATTGTCATTTTATTGCTCTTTTCACCACTTCATTTTTTTCCCTTTTTAATTTCTGGGATGATTTCTCCAGCAGCTATGCTCTCTCAATTACTCAATTACATACTCCCTTTTACATTTTTTTCCTTCTTCCAGTACCCCTCCTGGGTTCTACCTCCCCTGATGCTGCAGAAAGATACAAGGTCTTTCCTCTTTCTAAAAGACAATGCTCTCCTGCCTGTTTTAAACTGGGAAGAGGACAGCTGCCTAAAGATGACATCATTCCTTAGCTCTCCAAGGAAAGTGGTGTGGAGATTCATCAAAGAGCTGGCAGGTATCTTGTCTCCTTTACTCCAATGTTTTATCCATCGCTGTAGCAACAAGCATGGGAAAGAGCACACTGATTCCTGGCCAAGCCTGTTTTCTTCTCTCCAGCTTTCCTTAAGTTTATGTGTGCCCCGACAGGAATAAACCTAAACCAGGGGTTTCTTGTCTGCAGTTGATCTCCACCTGAAGAAGTCTTCACTTGTTGCCCTGTGTGCCCTTTGAGGTCTCAAGGTGATATTTCCCAGGAAGGATCACTGGTTTTTGGAAAACTCTTGAGGAAGGAAGGGGAAAGGATTCTATTCTATGAATTGACTTATGGAAAAGAATGGATGCTGGAATGACTACAATAGTTCTTTTCATAAAGTTGATATTAAGGATTTTAATATACAGCACTGGTTTCCTGACTTCCTATGAAATCTTATGTTCCAGGTCTTGTAAGCAAAAATTTTCAGATAACTGCAGGAGTGGTGCCAACATGTGTGTAGGACAGACAGGGTCAACAGTAATAAAATAAATCATGGGGGGCTTACAGCAGAAGACAGATAATATGTAAAACAGATGTTCCAACCTCAGCCAGGAGAGACAATTGAACATGAGCTTAATGTAGCCTAGTCTAAGATAGGTTTTCTGAACTATAGTCTCTGTTGATACATAGAGTATACATACAGTACACATATGTGCAGTATTTCTGGTATCAGTGGAACAAAAATCTGGATACTCAGAACTCCACAGCTCTATAAATAATATCAATCAATGTTGGAAGTGGCTTGGAGAATATCTATATATTGAACTTTAAATAGTTAAAATGAAGTATACAATGATTGCAGTGACAATCTATTTAATTTAGTTCTGATATATTTAAAAAAATAATGAAGAAGAAAAAAATTTGTTCGTTTAAATGTAAAATGAATAGCAGAATGTCTGATTTCCTTCTTGAGCACCCACTCTACCTCTACCTAACAGGGGAGCATGCCTGAAGAGATTCTGGATAGATGAGTTGTTAAATGTTCAGTGTTTCGTTTCTCTTTTGAAAGAAGTCTTAGGTGGTATTTATGATTGGATGATGTAGGTACTTGTCACTTACTACCTTATGGCAGTATGAGACCTCACAACTTCTGCTTCAGCAATTCCGTGTTTTATTCAGTAAAGAGATGAGATGGAACACACCACTTCCCACTCTTAAGTAAAGAGATGAGATGGAACACCACTTCCCACTTATTTCCCACCTTGGCAACTATTTTCCTAAGTTTCACTAAATCTAGTAGGCAGAACACACCAATTGTTTTCTATGTTACCAGCCTTGATAGAATGTTCCTTCCCTAAAACACGTAGTGGGTTTTTTGGTTGGTTCTTTTTTTGTTGCTCTGGTTGGGTTGTTGGTTGGTCCTTGGGAGTTTTTGCCAGCCTGACCTACCTTTTGTGCTTTGGGCATGTCGGTGTGGCGCTGGGCGCGTACGGACCGCGCGGATTTGGGCGGTTTTATTGGAGCACAATACATCTCCAGCCTCCTCAGGTCACAGCTCTGGAAGCAGCATTCATCCACTATTCCCTTGTGGTGCAAGCGTCTACTGCTGGATCCATACCCCGTGGGCTTGCCTGTTCAAAACACAAAGGGGAAGTTTTTAGGTTAGAAAGGAAATGCAAAGGTCTCAGGAGCAGTCATATTATTGAGGTGTATAATGTTAACTGAATCACCAATGGCCATTGTAGAGGCTGCCTGTGTGTATCTATTCTAAGACCCTGTTCTCAGACACCCCTTTGGATATTCCTTTCCAGATATTCCTGGAAATGGACAGTTTTGATCTCCATGTGTGGTTGCTATTTAAACATTTGAGCAAATCTATGCCTTCTTAGAAAAGTATTATTAAAATATTTTATTGAGCTGCATTAGCTTCAAAATTAGAGAGGGAAGACGCTGAAATCTGACATTTGGACAGGAAAATTACCTTTTAGCTTTTGCATGAAAACATTGTTGAGCTAGCTGAGGTAGCTGGTGTGTAAATACCATAGATCACGACTGTGTTGTAGGCAAGTATTTCCTAGTAAAAAAGGCTGCACTGAGGTACTGTGTGCAG
Source organism: Passer domesticus (assembly GCF_036417665.1). NCBI lineage: Eukaryota > Metazoa > Chordata > Aves > Passeriformes > Passeridae > Passer > Passer domesticus. Next base: position 73,080,291 of record NC_087478.1, read on the forward strand.
TCAGAGTGTGTTCCAAAGGGAAATACTGTGTGCCACTGCACAGGCTGCAAGGTCTGCCAGCTCAAAAGTGGGAAGCTGGAATCAAAGTTACAAAGTAACCGATCAAATAGGAGGGTTGATGGAACAGATAAAAGTGGAAGATTTTTATATTCCATAGATTTGAACAAGATAAGAAATGGGACTGATATCACATGGCTTTCCTGTGGTTGCATTTGTGCCAGCCATCTATGGAAAACACTTAATTGGCAAATATTTTGCATTTTTCACTCAGCTCCAGTAAAGGCCAATATTTTCATTCATAAAACTCTTACACGCTTATATTTTTTGTCTTTTTTTTTCCTCCTGTGGTTTATGATTTCCTTAGTAACTGCTGAATTCTCTGTTGTCCTACACAGAGATTAAAGATCCATTATTTCCTGGGATTGTTTGTACACAACCAAGTTGGATATGCAGTTGCCCTGTTATGACTAACTAGAAATGAAGGAACTGTAAATTCACAAAAAGTAAGTAGTTTCTTACTACATCTATTTTAAAATTCTGATAGAATTTGATTTTAGACAGTAAAATTCTGAAAAGATTAAGTGTTTTGTTTTGACATTTTCAGCATTAAATGTTTCCACTTACAGAATGATCCACATTGGTTAAGAAATGAAAAATATGGAAAAAAAAGGCAAGCATGCCAAGAGCCAAAACATGAAGTAACTCAATTCAGTCAGCTCTACCAATTTCTTTTCTTGCCTTTTTTTTTTCTCTTCTCCTTCTCAGTTATATCACTGAGACCAAAAATCTGTTATTCACAGAGTTTGGCAGGAGTTTACATTTCAAGAATTACTCAAGTTAAATAAAAGTTAAGGATAACAAAAAAGATGAATATTCAGTTTCTCTTTGGGAACTTATTGCCCCCAATGCTTAAACAGCAAAGTCTAGGTTGATATCCCCTTGTTTGTCCTGCAGCTGTCAGTTTGAAAAGACAACACAACATTTTACTGTTCCCTGTGATTTAAACATGTATCCACTGATGAAGAACCTTTGAGGCCTTGGAATATTAGAAAATTAAAAGACCTCTAGTGGTACAGTGTGTTTCACATTTTAACTAGTGTGGGAGCTCAGTACATCACTCCGGTTGTCCAGAGCTACCGAGACAACCCTTGGGGGGCTCGGAGGCCCTGGAATGTTGCCAAAAGTACCTGGTGGCTTGACTTTGATCCTTTTAAAGAAATGACACCTGAAGGTGAGGAGATGAGAAAATTTCATGTCTGAATGGTGGGGGGATGTTATTCACTTGTTAGAACTTAAGTTAGAATGCACTGTACAGGGAGGTTTTATGTATTGTACAGGGGGGTCTAGAATTCTGTACATGGATCAGGAGTCCCAAGATGGAGGAATTTGGGCGTGCCCCGTCCTTCTTCTTTCTTCTCCTTGGCATCCATGTTCAGGATGATGTTGGCATGTGTGGATTGGTTCATAGAGAGAGTACACTTGCCAACAAGGGCAGAAAGTATTGGGAAGTAAAGGTAAATATCGAATACGTAATTTTCATTATAAAAGAGACAACTGCCTTGTGGGCGGGAGAGAGTGCCTTTGGCTGTCTTGCTGATCTGACCTCGGCTGGACAGACAGAAAATCTTTGTAGATAAGAAATAATAAACTCAACTGAAGACCTAAAAGCAAGAGTCCAGACTCCTTCTTCAAGAGCGCGGCCTACCCAGAACCACTTTTTCCTGTGCTGGGGCAGAGACAAGTAACAGCCGACCCCGGCAAACCAGCAATTCATCCAGTTAAGAACTAACTATCCCTATGAGCTTTATAAACCCAGGAAACAGGGGTTTTAAACGTCTTTTTTACCCCCGGGGACTATAAATTAAAGAAAAAGAAAAACATGCTTACTTAGTATATTGCAATCCACTGGAGGCCTCTATATCGTACATTGCCTGCTAAATTATTTGTTTCATAAAACTAAACAGTAGAGCAAGCCAGGAGTAGATTACAGTAATATTTTGGTTTGCATCTGTGTGTGTTGTTTTATGTGTATCACTGAAAAGTACTACAAATACTAAGATGGGGAGTTTGGTTTGGTTTTTTTGTTTGTTTTTTTTCCCCCTAGATTATTTTCCCTCACTGAATTGTAAAATGAAAACTTTTCCCAGGAGATTTTTCCTGAAGCTTTTCCCTGGAGATTTTTCCTGATATCTGCCAATCTGGTTGTTTTAGCTTAATACTTTTAAAATTGAGCACTCCTGATAAAGTGTGTAGTGTCATTACTTTGCAGTATACCCTCAGCTGTGGGTCTTATGCCACATTTGGTCTTGTTCCCATTTAAAGCAGGGAAAGGTAAATTCTGTTCCTGGATATGCAGGTGCCAGACCCAGCTGAACTGTAGGTACAAGAACTGGTTAGTTAACCTTCCTTTTCTTTTATCAGTCTGTCCATTTTTCGTAAGAAGTAAACCCTAAAAACTTCTGCTCAAGTTATTTTACCCTTCCATGTCCATATTTAATGATTTATAAAGTTGATAAAGTACCTTTACTAACCTATTCCTGCTGCCTGTTTTATTTAGTAATCAGTAGCAACATTTTTCCACACCATATAAATATGCATAAATAGTTAATTCAAATCCTGAATCCTGGAATCTTTCTGGTGAAAATCTCAGAGTACTTCAGAATCATTTTTAGAGTAGCCAGACCAAAGACATCTACGTATTTTTCTTACAGAATAATAATTTTATGAATGACTATATAACGCCTAATAGCTCTTCTAAAAGCTTGTATGGAACTGTAACAAGATGGGAATGGAATCTTTATCACACCAGTGATGATTTCATAATGAAACATGACATTAACTTATTTGTAGGCTTAAATATTCGTGCATCATATGGCATAATAAATACTCATCCTTTATATAAAGATAACATTAACATTGGGAAGTCAGAATTTTTTATTCCAATAAATGTTTTCCCAAGGCTTTCAGAAGTCCAAAGCAATCAAGTATACTTAAAATTTTTGTGATACAGAAAGTGATATTACCTAAATTGCTGTACAGCAGAGAGAGCAAATTAACAGAAAAAACATTCCTTTCCAGTATCATGATACACAATCATAATTGAGAAGTATTTGATGACTAAAGTAATTTTTAAGCAATAGATTTTAAATTGCTGCTGACCTCTTAAGTGCTGCAGTATACCAAGATGCTATCACCGAGGAAGATGCGATAAAGAATTACAAGGAGATACCACCACTTCTAGAGATGTTATCACTGTTCAGCCCATCTGTTCTGGCAGGACTTGCAAGGTCAGATGGTCCCAGTTCATCAAGTTAACAAAGTATGCACTTAGATCTAGGCAAACGTTCAAGCTCCTATGTGGTGCGTTGGATTAAATCACATATTAAACAGTGAGCTCTCCTGCACAGGGACTGATATAACTAAGCACTTCAGTTGCTTTTTAGACAAGAGTCCATACTGGTAAATAAATGGCAGGTGGTTCTGCATTTTTAATATAATTTATACTCCTTATTTTTGTTTAAATAGTATTGCCTTCAGTATGGACTGCACCTTTTGTGTCACTATACTGGGAGCCCACACAGTTCTTTCTCATCTTTCTGACATAACTTGAGTGCTGCCTCCAGCTGTTATCAAAAGTTCCTTCTATTTATTCAACCTTCAAAGTGCTGCCTGTGGACATACAACAGTCCTAGGCATTACTTTTTGCTGATGTACACTAATTTCCTTGGAGGTTTCTTTCCTTTTTTGTCAATGGCTAGCTCAAAAGAATTTCATATCATGTAGGTCAAAATTTTCTTAATAGATATTTGGCTCTTATTTAATCTACTTTATCAAATCTGTGGATGTCTCCTTTGGTGCACAACAAGAAGATACAAAGTCCAGTCACAGTGATGTCTCCTGAAAGCAGTCCAAGGTATCAGATTCCAATAGTTCAACAGCTGGCTTCTCCACTAACAACACTTCCCTTTAAATGATGCAAAGGCAGTGGAGTAATTCAGCAGGACTTGTTTACATTGGTTTCTTTCTGTTCTTCCTCATCCCACCAAAATATCCTCCTGTTGCTGCAACTGGATCTGCTCTACCACTGGTTTCAATGCGAGAAGGACCGGTGTAGGTGGATACAGAAGTTTCAAATGTCAAGTTATCTAGGCATTCGGTGTAGAACCATAATCTGCTGTTGTAGTATTAAAATCAGAAATCACATGAGAAGTAGCCCAGGATAAATGCAATCTAGGACTCTAGAAAAGAACTGGGGTTATGTGTTCTGGAACATTTATGTGACTTTGTATTGGCTGTTGTGTCTTTTTAGCCAAGCAGTAGAACTTGACTGGCATGTAGACTGTAATCAGAAATACATCATAAATCTGAAAAACTGCACTTAATCCTAATCTAGTATTAGAGTCAATCTTCAACTGCAGCTTTTAAAGAATGGTGAAAGGCCATTGACCTATTAGAGCGCTGTAGTCTTGTACCAAGAAACTCAAAATGTTTCCATCAAAACATTGGGGTCAGGTGCAGTTTGGAAGCATTGACAGCAGCTTACAGCATCAGGAGGTATGGGAGCATCCTGTAAGGCAGCAGGTCAGTCAATCAGGATTTTCCTGTGGCCTGAACAACAGGCTGAGAGTTTGTGTTGCTGTATTATAACAGAATAATTGAATAAGAACCTCCTGTGATCCAGACTGGGAGCTGGTGGTTGGAGAGGTTTTGAGTTGCATGTGCTGTGTGCCTTATGGTGGCACAAAAGGCTAGGGATGCTAAGCTTGAGATTCATCTTGCTCATCTTTGGTCTCTGATAATTAGGGATCTAGTTTAAGATTGTGGAATCAACAGGCAGCTGTGTATTAACAGTGAATTTTTCCTTATTGAATGCTTTGCTTAATATTAAATTTATTCTTGTCCTCTGCAGGAAAGAGTGTTCTTTCAGCAGCTACAGATAAAGCTAATTGATCTAGTCTTAGCATACATGCACAGATTCTTCTAGGAAACTGAACTCAAGGAAAATGAATTAAATTAAAAATTATTTGTCCTAAATCACAGAATGTATGCACCTGGTGGAGTGCAAAGCTGTTCTCTTTAATTTCCAATTTAACAATTAAATATGACAAATTGTCCTAAAGAACATGCCAGCCAGTGTGCTGTTTAATTATGTATCTCTGTATCTCTTTGACTAAATTCTGTATGTTAGTCTAGTACTGTCTATTTTTGCATTATAAATGCCTTCATATGCAAAATAAGAGACTGTTGATATCACTTTTCATCTCCCTGTAATCTTGAACAAATGGATTAGTGTTATATTGGTAATACTTCTTGAGGGTGCTCTGGAATTTCTCATCTGTATTTGAAAAATTATGAGTCAATGTTCAATCAGCAGGAAATTCCTGGGTTTTGATACTTCATAGAAGTGTTAAACAAACAAGCAAATAAACAAACAAGCAAATAACAAATCTTGGAGATTGTTGTAAAGTCCCCTACCAGAAATACCTCGAGGTTTAAATGTGCAAAGTAGGCAATCTGATTTTCATGTAAATAAGTTGCAAACATTTTGAAGTGACAATATTTAATATTTAGTTTCCATTTTCCTTCAATGTTTTGTTAATGCAAAAAAATTATTATGCTTAGACTGATTTTTGTTTGTATTCATCAAAATGAGCATATATTAGCATTTATAAATGCTCAATGAATGGATGCCCTAGCTCTGAAATCTAATTTAATATGCATGAGAACAGAGGATAAGCTTTGTCAGTATGCAAAAGTAAAATCTTTATGAAAGCATCTGCATTTGTGAATATTGAGATTGCACTACAGCTACTGCTTTGTGGAATTCTAGATTGTATTAACTACTGAGTCCAATGCATTGAGATGTTTGCTCTTTGCTCTGAAATCCTAGCAAGTGAGACTGGGAAAACATGGACACTCAGTACTACTCTATAAGAGAAATATATCAGGACTTCACAGAGTGTTTTGCCTGAATAAGTGAGATTTATAAGCTTCACCTTTTGAAAAGAAGATAGCTCTAGAGTAAAATAACTATTTCACTTCTTTAAAGTCAGTGAGACAAGTGTAGCTTTTTTCCAGAAGTTCTTAATTTGTAATTTGTATGACTGTTTATTTAGGCTGTCCCATAGTTAAATATTTTTTTCTTATAGAAGTATCCTTTCATAAATATTTTTTCCCTTCACTTAGAATTGGGAAGGAGTTCTCTTCCCCTAAACTTATTTCCAAAGTACAGCACTTGTAACATCTTCTTCTCACATACAGGAGTGCTGTACTCTACTCTTGCTGTGGAATAGATGTTTTGGAGGCCGTCAAGTGTATTTTAAGCATGTGACAGAGTCATTATGCTTCACACAGTAATTCCCAAGCCATTTGCAGTGTGTGAAGAGATAGCACTACAGTTTTGAGTGTTGTGCTGGGATATGAAGCGGGAATTTCAGTGTTTAGATATTTTTGAGGAAAAAAGAACTGGAAAAAGAATGGGAAACAATATTGATGTCTTATTTTGCACCAAAACAGTGCTCTGGAGGGTGAAAACCTTGCAGACCTAGCACAATTCACAAGCCTACATCATATTCCAGGGCTGGAAAGTGCCAGATGCTGCCAAAAAATATATATACTTTGGCAAGGGAAATGCTTTGCTGAAGAGAAATTCACTACTGCAAGAATAGCCAGGTTTATCAGGGTTTAGGACAAGCTAATTAGAAGCCAGTAGGTCATTGCTAAATCTGAATATTGCGCCTTAAAGTGCATTGAGGAGGGCAATGATAATACAGACATCCATCCATAATGAAAATACATCCTCTCCTCTTATACATGCTCTCACAGGAGATAATTACTACTTAGTCTTGTGTATGGTGGAAGTAGGAACAGTCATGATAGAACCTTTCATAACCTTCTTATCCCAAGCCAGTGTAAAACTGCATTTTATTTGGATTACCTAACTGGGTGAAATATAGCATTGTACATACAACTGAGTGAAATTGTAGCATTGCTGAAGTCACTGGTAAATTAGTGCAGTCAGGATTATGTCTTGATGAATCAGATGGCAGCAGTTACTTATATATAACCTGATCCAAGGTCTGCTAAAATCAATGGAAAGATTTCCACTGTCCTTAGTGGGCTTTTCAACATGTAGTTATTGAACACTTGCTATTTATTCCAACTTTAAAGCTCAGTAAGTAAATGTTATCTTAGTGGCATCTAAAGAGATTTCAGGGAATGGATGTGATGAGATTCCTTGAAGGAAGTAAGAAGAGGAGGATACTGATGTACAGTGTGAAGCTGAATGACTGATACGTGCTTAATGCCACTGACCACACAACACTCACTACATTGCTTTGCACTTTGTAATCAGAATTTTTAGCTCTAAAGTTACTCTTTCTCAGCTGTAGGTTGAGAAATGAAAGAAAATAGCAAATGACAAACATGGTACTCTAGCTTTTGCATTTTGGCATCATCATCTGCTTAGAGGCAGAAGGTGGGAATGGCTGTTCCAAGTCCCATTGAATACATTTCCCATTGTAGGAGTGCACGTATTGGCATACATTACAATTTTAATTTCTACAGAATAGTCCTTACAGGAGGATTAAGTAGGTAGGCACAGGCCAATGTCATCTAAAAAAGAGGGAGACAACTTTCATTTCCTTATTATAAGCAAGTACTGATTTGACAGCAGCTGAACATGAGCCAGCAGTGGCCCAGGTGGCCAAGAAGGCCAGTGACATCCTGGTTTGAATCAGCAACAGTGTGGCCAGCAGGACCAGGGCAGTGATGGTCCCTCTGCTCCTGGTGAGGTCACACTTGCAGTGCTGTGCTCACTTTGGGGCCCCTCACTACAAGAAAGGCATTGAGGTTGTGTCCGGAGAAGGGCAGGGAGCTGGGGAAGGGTCTGGGACACCAGTCTGATAAGGAGCAGCTGAGGGAGAGAGCTGGGAATGTTTAACCTGGAGAAAAGGAGACTCAAGGGAGACCTCATCACTCTCTACAACCACCTGTAACGAGGCTGTAGTGAGATGAGGGTTGCTTGATTTTCACTTCTTCCAAGTAAAAAGTGATAGGAAAAGGGGAAATGGCCTCAAGAAGTACAAAGGGAGGTTCAGGTGGGATGTCAGGAAAAATTTCTTCACTGAAAGGGTGGTCAAGTGTTGGAACAGACTGATCAGGGGAAGATGGAGTCACCACCCCTGGAAGTGCTCAAAAAATCTGTAGGCACTTTGTGACATGGTTTAGTGAGCAAGGTGGTATGCAGTCAAAGGCTGGACTTGATCTTGAAGGTCTTTTCCAATCTTAATGGTTCTGAAGGTGTGGCAATAGAAGAGAAAGTAGGAGGGGAAAAGAAGGTAAGGCCAGTAAGGGCCTGGCTCACTCCTCACTGACACCATTAACTTCAGTGGGCTTGCTCTAACGTGCTGTGAGGTCTGTCTAGGAAGGTCTCACATCATTGCCAGGGGCTTTGCCAGGGAAAAGCGTCCAACCTTGTGCAATGATGCAGCAACAGAGCCTAAGGAATGAACAAGATTCATTTTTGTGCCTATGAAGTCCTGAATCTTTAGACTTTGCTATTGAACTTTTCTGTACAATGACATTAATTACTCCAGAAGTTACTTTGAGCATGGTCAGATGACTTAATGCTTTTGGTGAAAGTCCAGCATGTAGTTTTCCTACAGCCAACAGTTTAGATGTGAATAATTTCCCCCCAAAAATAATTTTTTATTGTTTGCTACTTTTTGCCATATTGGGATGCTTTTACTTGTGAAGATGGACTTGCAAGATTCCTGATTAGAAAGTACAAATTAACCACTACATTCAGAAGGGAAATTAAGATAGAAAGATTGAGACAGATTCTTTGATCTTCTGAGATGCTAAAGAGTACTGTGCCCTAAATTACAAAAGCTCTTTGTAGAGAAAGATAAGAACTAAATTTGAGTAATATTTATGGAATCTAACTATCAATTATTTACACCAGAGAAGGCTGTGTCACTGCCAGGAACTGAACCTACATCAACATAAGCACCAGGCTTTAACTATATACCTGTCTTTCTTTAACCACATTTTTGAGTCAGTTGGACATGTTAAAATATAATCTTGAGATGAAACATTCATTTGAGGTCATGATGCTCCCGTTAAATTTGTCAAAGGAGATAAAAGTGAAGCTTTCCAGGGGAGTACAGAGTCATTAGGGAGTGAGGATGAGGTCATTGGGATGAGAAAGGGACAGTGCATTGTGGCTGGAAAAAAACCCAGAACTAAAGCTAGCTAGAATATGGTCACATTTGGTTCATCTTTCTCTCACACTATCAGTTGTAGCTCCACCCTTTAGTGATTTGGTTTTGCAAGTAGAAGCTAAGAAAATCAATTCTAGTGGAAGGAACATAGAGAAAAAGAAGCCAGTTCTGTATAAGATGAAACTACACTTGCTGTCCTTGTCCTTCCAGCTCACCCTGTTATTGCTTAAGACATGCAGGGAGATTATAAAGGAACACTGGTATAGTGCAGGGAGAAATTAGTTCCAGTATAACACCTTAAGTACCAAAACTACAGTTTCTGTAGGATCCTTGAAAATAGAAATACTTGTAAGCAGTAAAGCTGTTTTATGAAACAAAGAGGATGCAATCCTTCTTTTGTGGGGCTGACAATCCCCTCTACAGTCACACTTCCTAAAAGGGAATGCAGTTTCTGAATAAATTTTCTTTCAGTTCTCACTTGCTAAGTTTCAGTGGCCTTTTCAGGGAAGTTCAAAGATTTTAAAAGTTCATTTCTATTAAAAGAAAAGTTTTTATAAATAACCAGAATTATTACTTTATTTTATTATTTTTATTCCAACTTAAGTTTGATTAATGATTGAAAGTTTTGCATCAGTTAAAGAGGCTTTTGAATGGCTTCTCTTATTTTGCAATCCTGTTGTCCTTTTGCTTCACCAGGCTTCTTCTCTGGGTCATAGGGGAATACTATAAACTTTAAAAGGGCTGTGGCAATGTTGATCTGGCCTTTAAATTTTAGGTACTCCCTGACTTTTCTTGAGCCACAATATCCACAATTATTTAAGCAAGTGGCTCCAGTTCAGCAGAAAAGCAGTAGGATGAATAACTATTCTGATAAGTGTGTAGAGTTTTGCATTTCTCTTATAGGTGCCATAATGTGTAAGCTTAATGGTGACTCTGTAAATCCTGTTAGATGTACTTTGTCTGCAAAATCATTCTTCCCAGTGCTTGGCCAGTGTTTTTCACATCATGTCATCCACTTTGTCTGAACTTAGGATCTATGGTGGTTATTTATAAAAAAGTATTGTGGAAAAAATTCTTAGGCATCACTGGCCAGTGGAGGGCTTACAAGTTGTCAGAGCAAATGAGAAAGTAGAACCAAGTAATTCCTATAAAATGCATTTCTAAAGGATCTCCTGTTGGTTATTAAAAATCACAGTCCTTTTTAATTCTCAGGTCTTCAACACCTATCACTCATTTTTTATTCTTTACATGATAAAAAATCTCAAAGCCTGGAGGACTTTGAACAAATCTTTTGATCATCTGAAAGCAGAGATTCTGGGTTTTGTCTTGGACATAGACATCAGTATGAATATCTTTAGTGTGAGTCTTTAGATATTTAGTTCTAAGGTTATAAGTTATTAGCTGTGTTTGAGATTAAGAACCCTGTATTCCAATTAAGAGTTAAGATGTACAAAGGAAAATGTTCAGGCAAACCCTGTTTGTACCCAGAATTTGGCTTAATAAGATCATAAATATCTTCAGATAACTAGCCTTAAGTAAGTAGTTAATTGTAGTTAATCCTACAATTAAATCTGGTATTGATATACATAAACTGAATCAAATAGCATAGAAAAAAAAGCCTCCATACAAGAAAGCCACCTAAACACCAACCTCCTTGAAATTTTTTCGTTTTTGCTTCTTCTATCTGATTGGGTACAACTGAAGGAGTTGGAGAATGTCCAGGTGAGGTTAAATTATTTTTCAGATATTAGATGTGTGGTTGATATTCATTTAATAACATATCCAAATCAGCTTTCTCATTATCTACTCAAATGTCATTGAAAAAATGAAAAAATACTTGCAACCTCCTGCACTATTAGTGTTTATACAGTTTACAATATTTCTTTCTTTCTTTTAGGTCTTCTGTAGCAAAACCTTTTAGAGTTCTTTCCATTGAGAGAGATTTTTTTGGATAAAATATGACCATTGCTCTCACTGAAAATTTGGGCAAAATGTATCCCAAATTAAATTGAATTTTTTGTGGTTTGGGAAAGTTGGATTAATTTTTTCCTTTGTTTTTTTTCTTCTAAATTCCTCTAAACTCCTCACTGCTTGCCAGAAAAGGAGGTGCCAAAACAATCCAAGGAGGATGTGCATTCTCTCCAGAAGTGAGCAGTACAGCAAGTTTAGTGAGTGTGGCTGTTCACTCATTTTCCCCATTTGTGAAATTTAGAAAAGTTTCATGTCTGCAACCAGGATAAAATCCTAAATGGAAGGACAATGAAGTCAGTTCCACAATTCTTCTTGTCTAAAATGGGTCTGAGTTTTCCCTTCTTTGTTTCTAAATGATTACCTAAACTGAATCTCTTGTGATTTGGCTTAATTATTTTCAATTTCTCATCATCTGTTAGTTGGTTGTGTCTCTCATGTGTTCTTTCTTGACTACTTCTGATACCATTTCAAAACTTTTCTAACGAACTTTCTAAACTCATTCCAGAATTCTAGGTGTTCTTTGTTTATCCCTCTAGCAGTTAGACAGCAGGGCATTAAATACATTGCTATCAATTTAAACTTCATAGTTGTTTTGACTTTCCATTCAGCGTCGTAAAACTGCTATGCAATCAACTGTGATCACTCTAAAGACAATACCCACAAAAATAAATTATTGCATATGATTTTCTCTATGCAGCTTCAGAACAGTATTGCTTTAAACCAGATACATTTAATGTATGTCTCCTTTAGAACTGGTGACAATAAAATAAACAACCTCCTTGCTGTTTGTTTTTTCCCTCTAATCTTAATGATACAAAGCATAAACCAGAAGGTTTTTATACAGAAATAGCTGCACATTATGGACCTGTGTGGGACTGAATATCTTTCTCTCTTTGTCTATCTCTCTCTACTTGCATGGCTGTGATCTTTTGCCATACTACCACTTGCAAATAGATCTGAGCACTGGAATATCCTGGATATGGTTACATTATAGTGCAAACTGGCTATGTCTTTGGAAGATTTGAATTATTCTGTGATAACTGATAAATTTTACCGTAGTACATAAGATTTTCAAAAAGGGTTTCTGTCCTTTCAATTGCTCACATCAATTGCTCTTAAGGTCATGGTCTATTGAAAAACTTAAACAAAATATTTATCTGACAAGGGCTGCAGTTTATTTCTATATTATTCTCAAGTTTTTGGATTTTTTTTTTAAATTAAGACTGTCTTTATGGTGAGTCATACATTATGACATATATGTTTGTTTCTTTTTTTTTTTTACTTCAGGTCTGAGATCCAGGAGGCTTTTTAATTGTTGAATCTCCTGGGCAGTGTGTGCTGTTGAAATGCCTGAAGACTGACAGTGACATTATTCATAGCTGTTGTTCTCCTGTGTTATTTGTGTACAAATTATGGCCTGTAGGTCCATTTCTTATTCACACTAGAGGGCTCCTTCACACTTGCTTAGCAGTGTGGCAGCACCTACAAGTCAGAGCAGTGAAAACATGCTGCAGTGCAAGGGTTTGCCTGCATTTCAGGACATAACAGGCTCCTGTGTCTTTCCCTCACAGAAATTGCTTCTGCATATTGTAGCACTGGCACCTCATGAGCAGTGTCAGACTGTTCTGTGGTAATTTTCTCTCCTTCTTACCACAAGGTGGGAAGAACAGAAACACTACAGAACTATTTCTGAGAAAAGAGAAGTTAAGATTTGCTTCCTGTTGAACCTAAAGGTACTCAAGAGAATAATAAATGTCATAATCAAGCCAGCTGATAAACTGCAAATCTTACCTTGAATGTTTCCTAAAATTAGGTAAGATAGTTGGACACTATTGAAAATCATTTGGACTTGTCTTTCTGCATTGGAGTGGAGGAGTTAATTTAATTTCAGTACTGGGGACTAGTGTTTTTATAGTTGAGGAAAATGCTTGTGCTAACTCTGCATGTTGCAGTAGTCTTTCCTGTCAGTATTTGTATCTTAGCCTACAGTAGATCAGATAACACAAAATAACTAGAAAATTAGAAGAAAGCTTAACTGTTGGAAGAAGTTACCCCCATGTGACAACTATTCTTGACCTTTTTTTAAGACTAGAATTTCAGGTAATTTCAGTCATCAGCTGTAAATACAGCTCTGAAATTTGAAAACTAAGTTGGTAGAGGAGATGTGAAAATCAGGAAGCAAAACACTTCTCAAACATCTGTCCTGTTCTCTGTTATCTGTCCTCTATTTCACAACATGATTAGTTTTCTTAATTTTCTATACAGAAATTTCTTAGTATTAATCAGATTCAGCTTTCTTAATGTCTAATTTAAGTGAAGTGTTATGGCAGAAAAACCTGAAATTTGCTGACAAAATAGCTGTGTGCTATGGTTCAGTAAACTTTTGATTTTCTAAAATAATTGAAATCTCTTCAGTGTGAATGGCTGCATAGAAAACAGTGTCTATTCAAGTAACAATATTGGAAATTGTTCCCAAAACACTGAGTTGTGTTGATATTTTAAAACACTGCTACTGTTTTCCACAGCTTCAGCACTCAAGCTCTGCCCTGCTCTATGTCAGCTTCATGCTTGGGAAATGTCACTGGAGTGACAGCTGGCGAAGTGAAGGCAAAGAGCAGAGAAGCAGCACTGGAAAAGGCAAAGAGCAGAGACAAAGCACTGAAAAAAAACCACTTGGAACATATTCCTGTGTTGTAGGGAGAAAGGATGCCAAAAATAAAGAAAGCAGCACATGGGTTTTAGTGTGCACATGTTCTATCCTATGTAAAAGACTGTTCAGTGCTGGTTGTATTTAAACATCCGTGCACCATGGGCAGCACATTTGTCAGGACTCCTTGCGATTCTTCAATAAAGCAGCAACAGGGAAGATTATCTTTCTCCTGCTCCAGGGTGACGTCACTGCACCGATAAGTAGGACTTAGAAAAGGTTTATGTACTTAGCACTAGATTTAAAGAATATAATGCTCCTTTTAGTATAGTAATTTCTAGCTCTACTAATTTTCAATGTTTATCTTGCAAGATTGTTAGGAAATTCAGAAATCATTTCTCTGGCTGGAGAGGAAAAGAGTGGGGTGATCTAAGGATAAATAAGCTTTCTGCTGTGGAGTTCCTCTACCACTGTATCACATCTGGCAAGTGTCCACAAGGTCTCTCAAAGTGATATGTTGTAAAATTGCTAAAAATGTACTCTTTGAAGACTCAAAATATTGTTAAATTTTTGTATTGAAGTTGGTAGTAGTCATTGAGTACTTGTTTCCTAATAGAACAGACATTTCTAATTTATTATTTCACATTTTAAACTTTCACATTAGGCACCATACTGGATCAAGAGAAAGTATCAGTGACAGGACACTTGTTCTTTCCTTTTAATCAAAAGAAAACAGATATTATTGTACCATGTCCTGCATCTAGCTCAGATTAGTTTTGACTCATTTCCTTACAGAAATTGCTGAAAACGCTCCAGAGTTCTTCATGGACAATTCATTCATTATTGTCTCATTGCTCTGGCACAATTATATTAAGTTGTATTTAGTGGCTGGAAAAAGAGAAAGATGAAGAGTTAGCCCTTCTGGATGGGCTATATGGCATCTGCTATAGCTCAAACTGGAGTCAGTGGGGGGCAGCCCAATCCCTAAAGAGCAGTTCATCCTGATTTACTGCACAAAGTACATATAAGTGTTTGAGAATTAAATACTTCTGCAAAAGCAAACTAAATATCCACTATCATCATCTGAGCAACAGAACAAAAAATGTCGTAATCATACACATAAATTCTGATTGTTTGGCATGGTAACTAATTGTTGGAGAAGGTCAAGACACCTAATCTCCAGATTGCCTGACATTTGCTAATTTTAATCTCTGCCTTAATGCTGTTATAACTTAACCAAAAGTTAACTGTCTGCATTTCAGGTTTTGTGAATTGTGCATATTCTACAGGTTCATGAGGTGTTTTGTTTTCTTCTTGTAGAGGAGTTGGAAAGAAAAAGGTGCAGCTAAAACCACTGAGTCATTTCTGACAGTAAGATTGGAAGCTATACAATTTTGCCCCTGTTAAAATGTACTCCCCTCCTCCCTGAAGTGTAGGCCTGTTTTACTGAATAACTTTTGTTCTTCCACCATGTGAAGGTGGAATTTGGGGAAGAGGCAAAAAGGAATCATGGTTCAGGTTGGAAGGGATCTTAAAGATCATCTAGTTCCAACTCCCCTGGAGATTACTTTGGTTCAGATGTTTTTCTTGTTATACTTCCCTCACGATAATTTCAAGGAATTGTCATCTAGCAACTTTCCTGCTGTTTAGAGTGGCTGCTGTCATTTGTTACTGCTGCCATAGGTGAACCTGCTGCCTGATATTGACATTTCCCCATCTGAACACTGACGTGAGGTTTCTCTTAAAAACATTTTTTCTTGGAATCTACTGGTACTGGAGTTAAACAAGGTGTGGCTGCTTTGTGGTCAGGTGGGGTGGTGTGGGTGTTTCTGTAGAGATGCTTCACAGTCTGCACCAACCAGGGCTGCAAAATCGATATTTGTGTATCTGTCCACTGATGGGCAATGGCTACTACCGGGGCAGTCACTGCCCAACCCAGACCTGGTAAGGAAAATGTGACAAGGTTGCATGTGCTGTGCGTTTGTGAGAGCAGAACTGTCCTTGAAACCTGGTTCAAAGATGATTCACCCTCAAAGGAGTCAAAGTCCTAGTTCAGGTAAGGTAGCTGCCAAACACAGAACTTTGTTAGCAACTTTTAAAGGCTCCTCTGTCTTAAATTACATTTTGTTCTGATTCATTGTTGTCACCTCTTTTTAGATGAGGCTTTTCTGCCTTTTTTGTAACACCTTTCTCTTATTGCTAATTCTCACCTCCCTATCTCCTTGATGCAATTCTTGATGTTGTATAATGAAAGTTTTTAGAAGAACTGTATTAGAGTGTTGCCTCCTTTAAATTCATGATGGATACCTCAAAGCTCTAAGACTTTTTTTTTTTCCTATTGTTTCTACATTAAGAATACTGGAAACTTTTGAAAAGAGTTTCTATTAAATTTGAAACAGTAAAAATTTTCTCATGTGATTTCTCCAAGTCAAAATTATTTAACAGTTCTGAAAAATAATGCCTTCACAGTTCATCAGCACAATTTTGACCTAGCAATGATAGATATCCTAAATACAGGGAAGTCACTCACTTCAGAAAATTAATCTCATGGGAATATTGATAGATATGGGACTAGGAAAAGAGCATGCAAGGAAAGTGTGCTGTTCTCTGAGGTAGTTCTTTGGATTTATTGGCAGAATGCTGTGGAAAATAAAAGAAATTGCTTACTAGGCTCTACCACTTTATTGAGAGGATGCGAAGGAAGTGTGAAAAGTGGAATGTGTGGGGGAATTAGAGTGAGAGCAGAGTATTTTGTTGCTGGCAGATGTGTGCTAGGCTTCACCATTTTACTGGGGTGGTACAATTTAGTTGTTATGACACATCCAGGAAGAAAAACAGAAAACACGAGCTGGAGGCTTGGAGAAAATTAAATGATGATGACTCAGAACTTACACCCCAAAGTAAAATGAAAATTGAAACATTGCACCAATTTGTTTAGAAGAGAAATATGATGCATACATGAAAAAATGAGCTTCCTTCAAGTTATTGGAGCTTTGCACTGATCTTTAGATGAGGAGGGTAATATTAGAAAGTTAGTGTCAAGGTGAAAGGCAAGGATGATCATGGATAAGCTACAAACTGAGCTTATATTTTTGCTGTCATTTTCTTTTCAAAGTATTCTTTTTGTTCATTGTGCAGTCAGCCCCACATCTGCTTCTGCTGAAAACAGAGGAAAAGTGTTTCAGTGCCTAAAAGTGTTATTGTTTGACTCGTTTGGCTGGGAGAATGAGTCTCAAGTAACCTATGAACTCTGTGCCATATTCCTGCAGTAAGCAGAGGGCCTGCTGGGGTGATCTACTTAACTTGCCATTAAGTTTTATGTAAACTGTTATAACATTGTTTTTAAAAGGGTTTGCAGGATTCTCTGCAGTAATATGGCATATATTAACTTCTAGACTGAAAGTAGTAGCCAATTTGTATCCCTTATGTAAACAGATGTATTTTTTTTTGTATTTACTGAACTGTCTTCCTAAGTTTGATAGGCTGTTACCTATAATTTATCATCAGTACTGCAATGTGACATTTAGCTTAAAACTTTAACCCTTGCAGTATTTAGGTTGTATGTGGGTGAGCTTCTAAAAAGTAGTATTGCGTTGGGCCTGAGTTGTTACCTGACTCAGGGGATTTCAAAAGCAGTTTTAAAAGGTGAATAAACATCATTGCCTCATTTTCACACGTGGTGAAAGTTAGACAAATACAGATAAAATTAGTTGGTTCAAGGTTATGTAAACCAGTTAGTCCCACAGCCAGAAATAGTCCTAACCCTCCCACCTGCTTACTCTTTATCTATTTTCTATCTAAAGAAACACTTTGTCTCTTCTGAAATATAGAAGATGGTTTACACAAATTAGGCTTCTCATATTAGAAAGTCTAATTTCTGGATTCTTGGAATGCACAGAAAGGGACTGTGCTAGTCATAACTGCATACTGCTGGACTCCTACATTTCAACATCTCATAATTTCTTTTTCATGGTTGCAAAATGTATTATTAAATTTTCTGTACATGTGAGAATTTGGCTAGCAAGAAGATCATCTTACGCAGCATATCAATCAAGTGACTGTGGGTTTGACTCTGTAAGTAATCTTGTCCAGAAGTCTTGTGCGCTGTAAGTAGCGTTTATAATTACCTGGTGTTGAAAGGCAAGATGGTGGTCTGGTTACCAGAGAAATTCAGGTATTTTTATCTTTGCCAAAGAAGCTGTAGTACTGTCTACCCAAGACAATGATGTTGCATGGAGCACATCACCCCTTCTGAAAATGTAGCCTCAAATCTCACTGAACACAGGCCAGCCTAAGGGGCACAGTGAGCTTTTATTTCACATTTTTATGCATCATAAAGACAGTGCTGGTGTTCTCCTTGATGGATTATCAGGAGGGCAAAGGCTACATCACACAGGCTGCTGACTGTGATCACAGAAAGCACAATCAGACCGACATTCGTTCCTCTGGTTTGTAGCTCCAACATGCTGATATTCCAAAAGGACGGATAATGGATAACACCAGCTACTCCACACCACATGTCACCAGAGGCAAGGGGTATGTGTCATTCCCTTTACTAGTACCTGGCAGTGCTGAGCTCTGTTTATCACCAGCCACTTGGCAACAAGGACTATTCTTGGTCAGGGTTTTGCTGTTGCCCTGCAGAGCAGCTACTCTGGAATTTCTGCAGCTCACAGGAACGAGGCAATTCCTGTTGTTCCAGTGAGAAGATAATGTTTCCCTGGAAGGCCACTTAGGGTTGAAATAAAGGAGAGGAGGATTACATTCCCAATTTCTGTTACATGTTGTTCTCCATCGCTTGTAGTTGTTGGACCAAACCTGTATTAAACTCACTTGCGCTGATACCTGCACCATTTACTCAGCAATTCAGGTGTGCTTTGGGTTATATTTTTTTTTTACTATTGATTGCATATATTTTGGTGCTTTTTGGCCCATATTCAATGTAAAAGCCCAAGTGTTTTGCTGTCCATTAAAATGATCACGATTAGCTCTCTTACTAGACTGTATCGTTGTGAATTAGATTGGTGATGAAACCTTTTCTGTGTTTGTTGTCTGAATCCAAACTTCCAATGTTAACATTGGCTTAACAAGCTTTATATTTTCTGCTTCCATTAGACAAAATACAAAGAGCTCATATTTCAAAATAAATCTCCTGAACTGTACTTTATTTAATAGCTGACACAGCTGAGATTTTAAGAAGCTGAATGCACATATAATGCATTTTAAGAAGTGACATTGCTATGGTTATGGGTTACACAACAATATGATGTCAGCCCTCTGATTGGTGCCATGGTATTTAGCAATGCCACTTGGACAGAAAAGTTCACACACAGAAGCCTGTCCAACAGTTCTAAGAATTTTATATCTTTTGAAGTATTCAATATATTTCTTTATGTGTTGAAGCACTGGCCTTCCAAAACCCTTGTTTTCATTTTCCAGCAATCTCAGTGAACTTGGGGTCATTGGATTGTTTGCTTTCTCACTGGCTACACTGAAATCAAGCAGGCATCAGCTAAATTAGTATAGCTTGAATGTGTCTAGAAAGAATTCAAAGCAGACCTTTATGACAGCGTTATGACTGTGCTTTTAACTTAGCATGAGGATATAATACAAACTTAAGAGGTAGAGGTGGTTCAAAGGAAAGGTGAATTTTAGTACTGGCTCAAAATGAGAAATGATGGGACTTTCAGATTTCAGCTGCATGTTTCAGTTTTATGTGATTGTAGATGTTCCAGAAATAAAACAATCTACTTTTGATACAAATTAAGTTTTGGTTTTCCAAGCCATCTCTACATCTTCTGCAACTATAGGGAAACACTACAATGAATACTTCAGCAAGATATTATCAATGTATACTGGCATTTTGGCAATCATAGCTTATCAATTCCTTTGTCTGGAGAAAAAAAAAAAAGTGAAATTGAGGCCAGTTTACTTTACCAAAAAAAATCATATTTATCTGTTTAGGTTGTTCAGAACCTCCAGTTTTCCAAATGTTGTGTACAATATAGTGATGCAGAATGGAAAAAGGAGGAAGGAAACCAGGTGACATACCAAGTGGTTTTTTATTTAGTAGATTACTGTTCATTGCAAACAGGGCTTGGTGTGTGAAAGACATTGAATTTTTACGGTGACTGTTGAGAAATGGACTGGTGGCTTCTGCTAAATACTCATATCATAAAATCACTTGAACGGATCCTCATCCAGTTGGCAGTTTCAACAGACTACCTGTATGGATGAGCCTAATTCATGTCACTACAGAAGACAGGAAATTGCTGAAGGTTTAGAAGGAAACTGAGCTAGCAGTGTGCCCTTGCAGCCAGCAAGGCCAATGGTATCCTGGGGTACATTGGGAAGAGTGTGGCCAGCAGGTCGAGGGAGGAGACCTGCCCCCTCTGCTTGGCCCTGGTGAGGCACATCTGGAGTGCTGGCTCCAATTTTGGGCTCCCCAGCACAAGAGAGAAGAGGAGCTCCTGGAGAGGGGGCAGTGGAGGGTGACAAAGATGATGCAGGATCTGGAGCATCTCTCTTATGAGACACTTTGGGAACTGCGTCTGTGTATTCTAGAGAAGACTGAGAGGGGATCTCATTAGTGCTTATAGAATACTATAGAGGTCAGTTCCAAGAGGATGGTGACAGACTTGTTTCGGTGGTGCCCAGTGACAGGATGAGGACCAAAGGCCATGAACTGAAACACAAGAAGTTTCACCTCAACATGAGGAACAATTTCTTTCCTTTGAGGGTGGCAGAGCACTGGAACAGTCTGCTCAGGGAGGTTGTGGAATCTCCCTCTTTGGAGACATTCCAAACCCATCTGGACTCATTCCTGTGTCACCTGCTCGAGGTGACCTTGCCTTGGCAGAGGGCTTGGACTACATCATTTCCAGAGGTCCTTTCCAACCCTAACAATTCTGTGAACTCTGAGAAGTGTTAACACAACTAGAGTACTTGATGAACTTTTAGTGAACACCTTCCATGGGGTCCTTCCTTAGCTGAAAAGGAAATTTAATTTGTGTTTTCTCTTAATTGCTTTTAACCTGTTCATCTAAAATCAGAACTCTTGACCAAGAGATTTCAGAAATTTAAAACTTTAAATATTTTTAATAATATTTAAATAATATTGACTTTAATAATATTTAAATAATATTGACTTATGTTTATCATCAGACACTTGGCAGCAAATCTTGTTCTTGGTCAGAGCTTTGCTGCTGTCCTTCACAGGAGGTGCTCTGGAATTTCTGCTGCTCACAAGAATGAGGCAATTTCTGTCACTCCAATGAAAGCAGAAAGAAGCTAATGAGCCTTTGGAAAGGTGTTTGGATTTGAACAAAACCAGAGGAGGACTATGTTGTTTTTTTCCCAGATTTTTTGGCAAAAGTGTTTTGTTAGTTCAGGTAGGATAGAGTATATGATAAAGATGCTTTTGAGGAAGGGGCACAATTGCAGCTTTGGTTTTGCCTTTATCCTTCATTGTTCCCTGTATAAAGGGAAAGTACTACTTCACTCTATTGCTAGGTTAAATTAATTGACATTTGTATTCTACTTTGAACCTGCAAAGTTTTAACAGAAATACAAAAATTTTTTAGGAAATAAAAGTTTTTGCCATCTCCAGTTGAATATTCAATCACTAGGGCTAAAATACTGTAGAAATATTAGGAGGAACAGATGATTTCCTGGGACATTTTAGTGTATAACATATTTGTCTGAAGGCTGCAAGAAAATACTTCTATGATGAGCACTTAAAAGGATTATATGAGGGAAATATTAATTCTTATTTTCTGCAGTGTTTGGATCTTGGAAGTCAATCAGACTTGAGACCACCTATTACATGATGAAGACATTGATTCTTTTCCTTCTCCCAAGAAGTGTATATTCTGCATAACTATGGATACAATTCTTTTTGTTAAATGCTTTAGTCATTTAGTGATGGGCTGTGTGTAATAATGTAAAATTTATAGGCCTGTGACCAAAATTAAGACTAATACTCCCTGATTTTAAGGAATTCCGACACAACTTCAGTCATTGGTTCTTGCATTAAACTCTGTTTGCATTGCAGCATGCTTAAAAGTGAGTTTAATTTACACATTCCTGTATTATTTGCTGTTACACAAAGTAATACTTTTTAATAATACTTATTCCTTATATTACAATGTACTTTGAATGATTGCAGTAAATTTAGGTGCAGTCAGTCTCATTGCAGTGGAGACAAGGTCTAAGCCACAAGTATCTGAAACTCCTAAATAAGACATCCTAAAGAATTTTGTGACAATTTAAATTAAATTCTCCTGGTTAAAAGACAAAGAAAATGATAAGATATGCATTGTCTCCAACTTTCTGCAGTGATTATAATTTTTCCAATGTTTGGTTTTCATCCAGTATTGTTTGTGGTGCATGTTGAGGCTTTGGCATCTTGCAAATGAGGTTAGTAGAAAGGTAGCATTTACAGTACTTATTAACCACTGTCTATTCCATAACGCCTCTTAGAATATTTATTCAAATTCAGCCATCATTATTTTTAGCTCACTTGGGAAATTATTAGCTTTCATCTGATGCCTCACATATTTATGCTAGAAATAAGAAGATTTCATACTAAGCGCATTAATGTGTTTAACGTCAGAGGGGAAGCCAAGCCATTATGCCAATTCTCATTTTGAAGAGCTTTTAATAGTGATAACTTTTTCACAAATAGTCAATAAGGTCCATAAGAAAATTTAGATAAGTAGCTAAGGGCCCTGACTTGTATTTCCAAAGATGCTGAAGCAACTAAAAACACAGACATATGCTTGGAAGGATTAGAAAAACAAATCAAAATTAAAAAAAAAAACCTACCTAGGTTCACCTGTCATTGTTTTTAGTGGAAAATAGATGACTGCTTTTGAAAAATCTCTTGAGTGTCCATCTGCCTCCTCAATGCCTAAAAATCTGACTCATATGCCTTTAGGATCTTCAAAGGTCTCACTGGCTATTCATGAGACTCATGCTGCTTTTTGAAAATAGAGGAACACTTCTCAAAAGTTGGTTTTCAATCTTTTACATGTAGCCATCTACCTGCCACAAAATCAAGACTAATTTAGGCACTTCAGCAAACAATTATGTATGAACCTGGAGAAATTAGAGAGATGGGCAAACAGAAACATGAATTTACCAAGGGTAAGTGCTGGACTGCATACCTGGGATGGGGCAACCCTGGTTGTGTGAGAGAGGCTGGAGAGCAGAAAGGGAGCTGAAGGTCCTGGTCAATGGCAAGTTCAACATGAGCCATCAGTGCCTTGGCAGCCAGGAGGAACATCCCTGCCCTGGGGGCATCAGGCAAGGGAGGGATTGTCCTGCTCTGCTCTGGGCTGGGGTGGCCTCACCTCCAGTGCTAGGGCGCTTTTGGGTGCCACAATGTAAAACAGACATTAAGCTCTTAGAGAGTGTTCAGAGGAGGCCATGGGGATGGTGAAGGGCCTTGGGGAAGCTGTGTGAGGAGTGGCATTTCAGCCTACAGTGTCCTCGTGAGGGGAAGAGGAAGGGCAGGCACTGATTCCTTCTCTGTGGTAACCAGTGAAAGGACTTGAGAGAACAACATGAAGATATGTAAAGGGAGGTTTAGGTTGGATTTAGGGAAAGGTTCTTCACCCAGTGGGTGACTGGCCACTGGAATAGGCTCCCCAGAGAAGTGGTCACAGCACCAAGCCTGACAGAGTTCAAGCATTTGGACAGTGCTCTCAGGCACATGGTGTGACTCTTGGAGTGTCCTCTGCAGGGTCAGGACTTGGATTCGATGATCCTGATGCGGTTGTTCCAACTCAGCATATTCTATGAAGAACTGAATGGTAGATGATCTTTAAAATTACACTACAAACCATTCAGGTTGGTCTGAATAATGTTAAAAATCAGGAGTTTTTTGATGAGCGCACACCCTTTTCAAATCAGGAACAAATGGTATCTATTGATTGCTCAAAAGAGCCTTTATTTGCTGTATTTATACACAGAAAGAAAAATATTAGAAGTTCAGAGGGTAGTTCTTAGGAAAAACAGGTGACTAGTAGGAAAGCAATGGGAATCTAGTCAAGGGAAAATATTTGTGGTGTAATGACACTTATGGCCAAAAGACGTAGGAAAATCAATGATCAATGTTTTCTTTAGTGAGCATAGCACAGAGAGCTCATGAAATAGAATTCCTCAGACTAAATCCTACTATCGTCAATGAGCTGAACTAAAGCCATGTGAAGTTAACAGATAACCGTGAGTGAGTATCCATGGAATCATAATTTTGGATTATGAAGAAACTCCTGGACAGGGCCAGCCTTGCTTATTAACATTACTATTTTATCTTTCTCTGGCATTGGCTTTGTCCCTTCTTCATTATACTACATATCAGATTTTCCTTAACATTTTCTCTTTGCCACATGAAAAAGTAGAACTACACCTTAAAAGCATTACATCCTAAAATAAAAAATAAACAAGATATTTCCACCTGTTTCATAATTCAAATATAATAATTTTGCATTCAGAATCAGTTGCAGGTTATTTGATTCTTGATGGGGGCAGGGAAAACCTTATTTATTAAAAATTTTTTGTTTTTCACAGATTTGAATTTCATCTGTTTCATATCAGAGTATAAACTATTTGAAAAGAACAGCAGACAGTAAGAATATCACCACTTATGAATTCTGCTCATTTTATTAGTCTTCATCTTAGTGATAACAGGAAATAGTTGTACTTTATTGCATCAAGTCCTACTGCTTTTAAAAACTAAAATGAAATGACTATGAAAGAAAAATTAAGGGAGTTGACTTAACGCCATTGTAGCTGCAGTTTGTAGCTATTTTTTTGCAAAAAGAGAGACGAGGGGGAAATTCTGCAAAATGTCTTCCTTTTTTTTTTATTCAGTAGATTTTCTTGACCATTCCACATTTTAAAATGTTTTTATCTTGGAATAGCTATATTAAATCTAGTGTATGTTATTCCTGAAATAGTGGTGGAACTCCTTAAGCACCTGAAGTAGTTTTTGTGTCTCATATGAGAACACCCTTTATGTCTTTAAATGCAGAAGTAAATGTGAAGTGACAGCATCATTTCTACCCCATTTTCCTCAAGCCAAACCAGGTGGGAATAGTACAATGCACAATAATAAGAGCACCTTGAAATAAGCTAAGTCATATACATATTTATTCATAGCAAGTATAAATAATTCTTCCTTGATTTTAGTGCTTGCTTTTTACTCTTCTTCAAAACAATACATGTACTGAAAAAGGATTAT
The DNA here is from genome assembly GCF_036417665.1 of Passer domesticus. Lineage (NCBI taxonomy): Eukaryota > Metazoa > Chordata > Aves > Passeriformes > Passeridae > Passer > Passer domesticus. The sequence goes on from NC_087478.1 coordinate 73,105,378, forward strand.
CAATGTCCTAACCAACCTAAAGAACAGTTCCTGTCCCCATAGATGGTTTGGAAATTTTAACTACTGTGATTACTGTTCTCTGCAAAGGGATCACTTCAGACAACATAATGAAATGCCAATGTCTTGTAAGTGGTTCTGTGCTTTTCTATATTGCCTTGGATGAGGAGGGGTACTGGAGTGAGGAGGGTAGAGATGCTTTGTGTTCTTGTTTCAACTCACTGAATGGTTTACAGCCTCAGTGGGATTCTTTCTTAGCTCAGTCACGTTACTGCTTTTAGAGGTGAGATCATTAGGTCAGCAGTAGCTATATTTTAAATCTTCCAACTGATAGAATAGTTTGGGTTGGAAGAGACCTTTAAAGATCATGTAATCCAACCCCCTGCAATTAGCAAGAACGTCTTCAACTAGATCAGGTTTCTCAGAGCCCCAGCAAACCTGACTTTGAATGTTTCATTGCCTGAGTATCTCAAAACTGTACTTGAGTGTCATTCTGTGTCTTTCTCCATGATGATACCATGAGAGAAGGCACAGCCCTCTAACAGAGAAAATCCTTCTTTAATGACATCTGATATTGAGCTGTCTCTGTAGGTTGTAAATATTATTGTTGTCTCAATTTCTTTAAAAGCTGGGAAATGAATACTCGTAGGAATAGAAATGATCTTGTGTGAACAGCAGTGTAAAAAACTGCTTCATTACTTATGCATGGGAAAAGTGCACCTTGTTTTGCAGAAATAAAACACGAAGGAGTTGCTATACTTGTTATAACGTGTAAGAGTATATTCTATATATTATATCAAGAAAGAAAAGATAAACTTTTCCCATGCACTTTTGCTGTGTCCAAGTGGAGTGCTTTCTCCAGCAGGATTCACACTTAGTCAGATTAAAGCCTGGGAGTTTTTAAGAGCTAGAGGAGCAGCTCTAACTAGTGTTACCTGCATAAGGCACTTTCTGGTCTTTGCTTAACTGCACTATACCATAGCAGCTAAAAAAAGCTTGGATTTGCTTTGATCTAAAATGGGACCTGTATGAGTGCATCCTTACCTCTACATGGAAGTTCATTGTGTGGTTTTAAACAGATTAATTCCACCAAAATTTCGGCTCCCAATGGAGGGTCCTTACTCAACCGACTTAACGAGCATAAGAGTACAATTGCTACAGATTCCCTGCTTAATTTAGTGGAGAAAGAAAAGTATGTCCTAGGGAGAGTTCATAACTTAATGAGAACCCTGAAAGTTTTTTAGTCCTCTCACTGACTGCAGGATGAGCTTGAGTAGACTCTTAAGTCAGAATCCTCATTTAAGTGCCCAAAAGTAGATGGACTGAATCGAACCAGAATTTCCTTATTTTAGGTCACACTCTGTTCAGTGTTAATCATTCAGCAAGTGCATTCTGTATGTGGACAAATTAAAATTATGTATGTCTAGGAAGATCTGAATTTAAAAGTCTTTTGTCTGAAAAGACATGAAAGGGGCAGTACAGTCCATAACATAAAATACAGATGAGACCTTTTTGAATACATTTATGTTTGCTATATAAATCATGGAGGCATATGAACATCACCTATGCTTCCTACACCTCTATCCTCTCTTGAAAATATGAAAAAACCCAAAAAAACTTCACCAAAAAACATCATAAGGAACACTTTTACATTACTGAATTCCAAAATATAAGTAGGATTGTAATGCAAATTGTTTCAACTAGTGCCTCTGTTTTTCATTCAGTGTCCATTGATTTAGAGAGAAATGCCAGAAAAAATTAGAAGAAAACTCCAGAAGTGTTCTAAAAGCAAATATATATGGTATTTTTGCATTTAATCTTAGCTATATATTTCAGAAATAAACATGGCTTTTATTCAGAACATGTATTTGCCAATAATACATTTGATTAAACTAGGAAAATTAGATATACTATCAGTAGCTTGCTCCCAAATTACACAAGAAGAAATTAGATGCATTTTCAGTAGCTTGCTCTCAAATTTCTACAGTCTATGAGTCACCAGATTCTTCCTGCCAAACTAAATATGTCTGTAAAAGGCTGGAAACTTTAATGGAAAGAAACATAAAACTTGAAATACGTAGGAAAAACTAAGTTTTTTTCATGGAAGACCTGTTGACTAGTAATTCAGGAATTTGGGGGATGTAGAAACAAATTATTGCAACAATATTATTATTTATCCACTGAAGTTTCAAGGTAAGAAGCGTATTCAATTTAAACCTGCTATGTTAACCTGAAATAAATATCCTTATTAGCTTTCACGCAGTCTGAAGTAATCAATGAAGACTTACAAAAGGAAGCCGTAAAGTTTTCATTATAGGAGTAGAAGATTATATCCAGTCTTTTTCATGGGGCTGAGCTAAAAGAAACCTTCAGTATAGTTAATGGAAATCTGAAAAAAAAAAAATCCCCTCTTGTAAATTGGATTTATTGTATGTGATCTGGAACAGCCTTCAAACATAATTAGGAATGTACTCATCTTTTCAGATCCACAAGCTGAATGACATCTTCTCTACAATATTCTCCATGACACTTAGATGTTTTATACCTTTGCATAAACCACGTATTTTAAAATTTTCTTTAGCATACGGAGTTTGTGTGCATAATTTAAGATTTTATCCATTGCCTTAGAAGGATATAGCTGTTAATGAACCTTCTCTTGAAGTCATACCAATTTTCAGTAGGATTTGTTTTACTTAGAACCTGCTATTTATAGGATTTGGGGGTATTAAGTGTTTACTTTTTTGGAGATAGAAATAGTGATCCTAGAATATTTATTTTCAGAAAGAAAACAGTCTGCTGAGCAGGATTGAATCAGAATGGTCTGAACCATCACCTTCTTTTTTCTGCATACTCAGCCTTGTGTAAATTTCTGCCCACTACACAAAGACACAAACAATATAAACAAATAGTTCTGTATAAAAAATATAATATAATTTCAGGTTTGTGTAAGTCGTAATTTCCCAAAGGAAGTGATTTAACATTTTCCCTACTTCCACACTTTTATGAGCACATAAGGAAGCAGAAGGGCCTGCTGTCTGGAAGCTTCCTCTTACTCTAGAAGAGATATATTACATAAATGGGAAGACTGGGATCACAGCTGAATTTCAGAATAAGATGGGAAATATTTAAATATGCTGTAGACTCAAGGAAAAAAAAAAAAGCAAGAGACACGAGTCCTAGAAAGTTCCTTTGATAAAAGGAAGCTGTTCCAGTTTTCACTATTAAAGAATTTAACGTGAGAAAATGCATTCTGCTCTGCCTAGTAAGAGTAAGGACATTGAAAACATGAAATTTCTCTGTGTATGGGATTCAATCAGAAAACACAGCAAGTATCTCAGACTAGGGCTGGATTTTTGTAGGAATTTAAGTAACTTTCCACAAACTGGACTTACCGACTGGACATTATATGGTATGCCCCTCCAAAGATTATGGGCGTGTTAGAATTTTTGTTCTCAGAACCTCATTTACTGATGCAAACATGAAATATGGCTGTCATTACTTAAAAGTTAGACCCAGCGTTTGGGCTTTATCTTTCATAATGGTTTTGCACTAAATGCACTACATAAAAAGTAGGAATTAATGGCTTTTCCTTCCTCCTGACATTGAAGTTCCTGTGGCTATTACCAGAGATAAATTTAGCATAATTCCTTCAATAAGCATACATTTGTGGTATTTGTCTTGATTTCTAGACTGAGAAATTACTTAACTGTTGGTTATCTCTTGCATTTGTTGTCATATTTTTGAACAATTAAACTCATGTCACAGGGAAATACTGACGTTAGGAATGGTTTATTAAGCAAGCCCAGATCCATCCTTTGTTAGTAAAGCTCTGAGGTGGCTTCAAGTCTTTATTGGATTTTCAGTGATGTGAAAGGGTTTGAAATGTGCCTAAGAGCTAAAGTGCTGAATAAGCCCTAAAGAAATGGCTCTGTGAATTTCTGCCTTTGGAATGAGCACTGTGCATGGAATGCCCTCCATGCACAGGTAGGAAATGCAAAAGGTTTTCTTTAAGGGAGTGTGTGGCTCTGCCAAACAGAATGATTTGCTTTGTGACTCCTGCTGCTGTTGATCAAGAATCACAAGTGCTTTATTGATACCAGAACAAACAAGGAGGTCCATAGGCAAAGGTTTTGGCTGATTCCACAGAGCATGTGCCAGAGCTGAAGTCAGGGAAGGGTTTTTCTCAGTATTTAAGATTCAGTGGAAAAGTAAGAGGGGCAGCTATGCCAAGAATTAATGTTGATCTTGCCAAGCACTTCTTTGAGTGACTTTATCCAGCATGAGACTAAACAATGTATTAAATACACATCTAGCAGTTAGGGAATCAAATGTCAAGTAACAGCTTTCTGTTATTTGAGACCAAATTTGAAGCTTGGTCTAGTGCATAAAAAAGGTAAACACCACAAAAAGCATTAACATCTTTAATATCTACCAGCTAATAAGGGCATATATAAATTGAACTTCTGGAGAAAATGTACTTATTTGGTTTTGATAGTAGGCACTTTGTACAGAGATGTTTCTTGTTGAAATTTTGATCAATGATTTGTTTCCAGTCACTTCATTAAAATTATCATCACTACTGCAGTCTCTCTTAAGGAAAAGGTTGAAAAATTATAAAATCCTTGGTGACCTGAGGAACTAGCTGTAGAGACCTGTTTGCAGGGACTAAATTTAGTGTCTATCAGAGGCTAACTCCTCTTAGATTTTGCAATCCACAGAGAAAGAAGACAGAACCAGTTATTAAGGAGGTAACTTAAGGAGATTAACCTCACTAAACTAAGGTTAACCTTTATGAACAACTTCTTATCCTTTCTTAATGTGGTAAAAAATGAGATAATTCTTTCAAAGACTGGCTTATTTTCAGACATCTTCCTCAATGTTTACTACCAGGGGCAACAAAGCACACATCAAACATGTGTCAGCTGTTTGACTGCACAGTGATATCATTCCAGAAGCCAGAATTGTTTTCTTTCTTATACAGATACATCAGTAGCTGTGCCTATAGTTCTGGTTCCCTGAGCACTGGCCCTGCAGACTTGGCTAAAGCATACCTGAGCTTCTTTCCAGATTAGCTTGTAATAATACCTTCCTCCTAGGTAAGGAACCTAGGGACAGAGAGAGGAATACACTCAAATCTTCCATAGATACAATATTTGGACATGAATGGGGCATGTAGCCAGACCAAGCAACTTAAAAACACTCTCAGATCTTGCTGTGTGAACACAGCCAAGATGACCAGCATATGTTTGCAAAGATTTGTAAGACTGTCAGTGACACCAGAGTCTGTGTGTGTCCGTGGCAGCTTTTCAGCATGCCTCTGCTGGGCTTCTAACATTAACATTCCTTTCAATCAGGGATGCAGAGAGGAGCTAATGACTCATAGCTCCTACAGGTATAGAGTGCTTAAAGAACTGAGTGCCATGCCATCTCTTGTAATTATGCTGATAGGTTTGACAGGCCTAGAAACTTTAATAACATCTTAAAAGCAGACTTCCTGAAGTAAACAAGGAGCTCTTAACAAGAGGGAAATGGGAGAAGCAAAATGTAATTGCCTATTGCTCTGCTGCTTGTTTCCTCCTTTCTAAGGCAGCAATTCCTCCACATACACCTTAGTTCTACAAAGAAATGGGATCTCATGACAGCTCTCATTACCCCAAATTATGTTCACGGGTTTATCCTGATTTTCTGATGATTATAAACTAATAGTCTTACATTGTGCACAGCTGGGGTTTTCCCAAGGACAGTGCACAGTTTTGATTGTCTTAGTGGACCAAAAAAAAGGAGTAAAAATCTACAGTAATTCTCCTCCAAGCAGTTGACACAGGGAACATTAAGCTGGATGCCAGAAAAGCCTATTTTTTATGGGACTCACTGCTTTTCACATGGAAGCATGTGCTAGATCTTTCTCAGTTCTCTGAAGAATATCAGAGGAACTCCAGTGTCTCAGGTACCTAAATTCAGCTCTTTTTTATGCAAGTGATGGTTTAGAAGATTCACCACAAGACTAAAGCAGTGTTTTTGGCAGAAAAAAAAAGGTGGAGTTTTAATTCATGAAGTTGATTGTCATGGTTTCAAATAAGTATTGTCATCTAACTTGGACTTTAGAAATTAGAAGACTGAAAATGTCTAAGGAATTAAGAAATCTGTTTCTTTATTGGCACTTGTGTATTGTTAGCAGGACTGCTATGTATTCATTGTAAAAGGAAAAGGTATATTTTCAAAGGAGAAGAAACTGGATAAAAAAGAATAAAGTATTTTCTCCTTAGAAGAAAGTACTAGATCTCGTGGTAGTAATAGCCCTGAGAAAAAAAAGCATGAACAATAATGATTGATTGTTCAGCAAATTCAACATTTATGAACAATTTTTTTTTTAGTAATCTACAAAGTAAATTCCTGTGATAAGACTAGACTATTCCAAGAAAAAATTCCCCCCTCTTAGGCTTTCGATTTTGTAAGTTTCCTGTAATTTCTCCTTTAAGTTTTTCCAACAGTCTCTCCACTCAGTGTTGCTTTGTAATGAGTGTACCATGGTAGACCTTTCTGGACATTAAAATTTAAGTGAATATTGAAGCCATCCCACTTGGCTTCGTGACTGTCAGATCCAGAGGTTTTGAGATTGGAGAAACATTGAGAAAATCTGTGTTCAAGTGTAGCCGCCTTTGTAACTGTGGCCAGGTTCTCTGTCACCTTCTCCTACCAAAACCTAACACACATGAACCTGAGGGACAGAAGTTCTCCTAGAGAGATATCCCTAGATAAAAGGTGGCAACAATCTGCTTTTCTCTGGTAAATCATAGGAGACAAAAAGCTGCCTGGGGAGTTGCCAGTGCTGGTTGGAGTTAAATGTGACCAAGGAAAAAAAGTAGATCCTCGCTTTGGGGATTTGTGCTGTGTTTTCCCCTAAAAAACTTTGGAAAATGCTCCTTGTCAGTCTATCTAAAGACAAAAGAGTGGTAGAAATCACATTTGGCTTTCTCCTGAAGTCAGTACTTCTCCTTGTGTGTGGTGAGCAGCTGGGGCATCTCCTCAGAATCTGTAAAGAGTTTCCTTTTATAGCTAGAAAGTTGGGCAGAGTAGACTGTATAAAGGAAATTTTTGTCTTCCAGTCCCAGCCATAGATACAGCCTTGTGGCTGGGAAGCACAGAATTTCAACAGAAAGTAATACAATTATTTCTATCTTCATTTCCACCCACAACTCCCAAGGAATAGCCAGAAGCTTTGACCTTGAGTCTGAACCAGGAATTCCACCTCAGCCAAAAGGTATTCTTTATATTTGGAGTCTCTAGTGAAACACAGAATGATGGAAGAAAAAAAATTTTACTCACAGCTATTTCCTGTGCAAGTTAAAGGCAAATACTACTATTGATTATACTTTATTTAAAGGAACCAGAGTATGAGAAAAGAAGGCTTAAAATACTACTTTTATTGACATACTCTTTATAACAAAATAAAAATTTCTTTGGGTTTTTATCTCTGCAAATGATGTGGCATTCTTAAAAAGTCCGAAGAGATCAAACAACATTTTTAACTTCTGATAGTATGCTGCATTTAGTTGTAGTACATTTAAATCAGGATCTCAATTTGTTTTACCAATGTTACTGGGATTACTTTTCTCTAGTTCTCTATTTTAGATTGAACTCTAACAAATAAGAGGGAGAGGGTTAAAACAGATTAATTTTCTTCCTCATAAAGAAGAAGTAGCCAGGTAGAGCACACACATTACTTGGCATCCAAGGGGTCACATACATGTCAGCTTCATAACATTCCTGTTGAATGATGCAACTGCAGGCTATTGATTGCAACTGTGCAAGGCTCCTGAAATGGGGTGGTCATGCATAACTAAAACCTTGCATAGTTATCCATAGAAAACAAGGTCGACACTTATGGTTGTTGTTACATTACTTTTAGTGAAAACTCAGAATGTCAGAAAAAAACAAAGATTAGAGAGAAAGTCTAAACTGACAGCAGATAAAGGTCAAGATTGCAAAGGTAATGATCTCCTTTGAAACACTGGAAGGCCATCATGGTGTTTTAAATTAAGGATGACCTAGCTTAGGGTAGAGGTTTGAAACAGATTGTGAAACCTTAGAATAACTGAGACTGAAAGCAAAGATAGTTATTGCTAATGATTAGCATTTCACATGACCTCTTACCTTGAGGATCACAAAGTACACCTAACAGTAGGTCTGACTGCTGGGCAGGAACAGCTACTCTTGTGGAAAGCAAGCATGAGAGGTCTCTGAACCAGCAGCAAACATTTTGCTGGTAGAGAAACACCTGAGATACGTACGCAGTAAAAGAACAATTGCTCTGCTGTTCTTAGGATGTATCGTCTCATTGTTTTCTGGTGCAGAAACAGGAGGGGGAGATGACAGTCTTTACATGCACTCCAGCAATAAAACATTTGTAGAACACTCAAATAATCCCTAACTCTGATGCTAATAAATGCAACAGGCTTTGGTATATAAATGAACACCTAACGAGTTCGTAGGAAAATGTAAATTCCTGTATGAGAGATTCCAGTAGTTTTAATACTGTGTTTAGCACCAGAATGCTAAGCTAAATGGCACATTGGAGTAGGTGCTTGTTTACAAGAGTTGAGGTGTTAAAATACAGAAAAGGAGGGTTATTTTGTGAATAGTGGATTACTTTGCATACGTAAAACCAATGTTCCAAAAGTGAACTTTAATAAAATGTGCCAAGAAGATAGTGAAAATCTCTACAGTTCATATGTTGAAGAGATTAGAATTTTCTTTAATTTAGAAGTGCAAGTGTCTGAATTTGTTTTTATTGTAAGCAAGGAGAAAACATTCAATGCAGTGACTCCACAAATAGAAATAAATATGAATAGGGTGGGTATGATCAGAAAACCAAAAATGGTAGCATAGAAGACAAGAATCGTCAGCCATGAAGGAATATGAAGGATATCAGAGAAGCACATATTGTTATTAAAAGTAAGTGCTAGCTTCAGAGGCTATAGGAACACAAATTCTATCATGTTTTGAAAAATGTGTTAATGAATGAATTCAGAATTAATATATTCCTAACTATTTGTTTTTTAAGTGGCAAATAGCTGAAAATCAGAAATAGATTTCTATTACATAAATGTTGACTATTTCTTGATCCTCACTATTGCAGAGTTAATTTTATCTGTTGCCTGTACTGGTGTTGTGTTAGTCTTTATTATCTCACCATGCATGAATTTTTCTCCACCTGTATTTAAATGATGAAGCATGTGGATACTTGGATGCAGTAACTTTCTGCTTGCTGCCTTCCAGCTCTTCATTTTTTTTTTAAACCAGATGTTGAAGCTTAGTGTGTTTTTAATATGAAAAAGTGTGTACTTCAAGTGTTTACTAGTAGTCTGACATAACAGGTACATGTAGTTTTGCCTCATGAGTGTCTTGGGTTTAGTATGTACTCTCATTCATTTAATTTTAGTGACAGGTCAGTGGAAAGCAGGATCACAGCAGGTGAAATAGCGACAGCTGGAAAGTGGTGAAAAACAATAACAAGTCTGAAACTAAAAATTTATCAGAAAGTCAGAGAGGTTTAACACAAGCACAACATTATTCTTCACTGAGACTTTATGGTAACTGAAGGCTTGAGCATCTTCCAGGTATAAGATACCAGTCCTAGCTGGCAGCCTGCATGATCATAGCTAAGCTCATTCACAGCAGTTGCAGACTCCAATGGATTACATGAAATTGTTTAGCAATTAAATGAAAGAAAGGGTGGACTTACTGAAGTAAAAGCCTCTGTCTCCACACACAAACTGAAGAGCATCAACCAGCTCAGCACCACAGAGTGTTTCTGGGCCAGCAGCAACAGAACTGGTTAAGGTAAGCAAACACAGGCCAAGGTAGAAGAAATGGATGTAGGACACAGTGTGCATCTTCACCTGCCAAGGAAGCAGAAGTAGTGTCAGAATTTCCCCAAAGAGTCTTACAAAAAATGACTCCTGCACCCTTGTGAATGAGAATGAATATATACTGTGATTTCTTGGACAATAAACATGGTACCAGGAAATGTCTCCCCATGAATTTGCAACTGCCTACATGTTCTAGTCCATGTATTTTGGAGATGGATTATTTATTCTGGTGAATACTCACAATCATATCTAGTTTGGGAACCCTGTAGTATCTATAACTTGTATTTGCTTCTGGAAAGCAAAATATGGAAGAGTGGAATAGACAGACAAAGGGAAGCCCGGAATAATATAAATAAAGAAAACAACCTTGAATTTGTTTGTCTCAGAGCAGGTAAGCTAAGAGGGAATATGACAGGTGTCTGCCAATGTACTGTGGGAAATGGGGGTGGCATAAGATGGAGAAGGGCTGTTTAGACTAAAATCAATATTGTCACAAGAATAAATGGCTCTAAACTTGCTGTAAGGAAATTTGACCCAATAGAAAAGTAGTTCATTAGCACTCCACAGTTCTCCAGCCACCTTAGAGACGAAAACACCAGGACAAAGCAAAAATGTTGCAAGCTTCTACTTGCCAGAATTACAGGAGTTGATGTGGGATCTTCTGTAGTAGAAGACCACGTTCACTGACTCTTGCAGTTCCCTGTTACTATCAGGCAAAGATTTGAGAAATTAACAGGAGCGTGAGTTTTAAACCATTAAAGATTTCAATTTTTACTTGTTGTAAGCAGCTGTGCTCCATTGACCTTCATTATTCCCTCATAGGCAGATGTGGCCATGAGGTTCCTACAGAGGTGATGATTCTTTTCTCATTTACATTTGGTCACAAACTCTCTTTTTTCCTGTACTTGTGACTGAAGAAAGGCCAGTTCTCAATGGGTGTAAAATTGCCCCAATCCATTTATCCACTTCTTTTTGTATCCCTTTAAGTCCACCTAATTTCTTACCCAACATGCAAAGATAGCTTTTTCTTTTAATACTAGAAGAAGATGTTTATGTATAGTAGCAGGACACTGAGTAATGTGCTTAATGCATATTCTGAGCTTGTTTAGATCACTTGCCAAAAATGATAGTTTGGAAAGGTGTAAATCTGCATTTAATTTCATTCTCTTTCAAGGTTAGCATTAGCATTGCAGTCAGGTAAGAAGTTACAAATCTGTCTTCCACATACAGTTAAACTTGGCTTAAAACTGCTTTGTGTTAGCAGTCTAGTGCAAAGTATTTGAAAGTAAAATGATTCATCTTCCCTAAAGTTTGTTTCAGGGTTTCAGGGACCATTTAATCTTTAATATTTCTCCACTGAACTCTTGAAAAAAAGATGAAGTTATCTATTTTCTGATCAATTGGGATCTGATCCAGTGGGATATTGAGCCTTTTTTAGTCAATAATTTTTAAGAATTCTTATTTTCTTGGCAAGAGATCTTAGTGCTTTGCTGGATGAGTCTCTTATTTCCACTGTGAAAATAATGAACAATTTTAAATCCCATGATAGATCATAAAAAAAAAAAAAAATTTCCCTTTCACAAGTGTCTTTAGCCAACTTTGCCATGCAAACCCCAACAAGCTCAAATGCATGGTCATGACTTCAATGGCAGATGGAGAAAGATCAGATTATAAATGAATGATGATAACATGAGGCACTATTTCCTGTAATGGTTCCATATCTTAATAGCAATTTCTTTTTTCCTTTGCCATATTTTTGAATTTATAAGATAAATGTGATGCACCTGCAGTTTAAGATGGTTCCCAGTTCTGAGGAGGTAAAGCAGAAAGCTGTTTAGCACACTGCCTCAGAAAGCTGAAAGACATTACAAATACAAGAACATTATGTATTTAACAATTTGTTCTCGTATAACATTTGGTTCAGAAAGAAACATAAATTTTAGACATTTAACAATTTTTTATTTTTCAAGACTTCTCAGCTGGCTTGCATTTTCAGATAAATATCAGCACTGAACTACGACAAAACAGATTATCTACTGTTTTTCCTTTAGTGGAAGCCAAAAAAGGCTGCACAGTATAAACCACAGAGAATTTCTAACTTTATCTCCAAATTTAACAACAGTCAAGAACTTTCAAACAAGTAAAAACTTTGCAGGAAAGAAAACAGGCTCACATGTTTGTAGGGTTCAATCAATTATTTGACAAATTAAGTACTATTTCATTAAAGCAAATACCAAAACATAGTTTAAAACTTTACTTCATCATTTTAATTAAACACAACATTAATTGATTCAATATGCCTATGATAAAATCAAAGTACCCATTTATATCTGAGGGGAATATTCTTAAGAAAATACAAAGTTGTAATCCAATATTGCTTCGGGTTCTCTACAATCAAGCAGAGTACTTACATTACCCCCAATTTGACTAGAAAGTTGAGAGCTTAAAAGAAAACGCATTGGCGTGTGGGTGGGGTTTATCGAAGCATCTAATTACATTAGGAAATTGAATACAGGTTCAAGATGAGCCTGGTTAAGCACTTCTTTTACTTGCATAGAATGACTGACCATATTTTCACAGCTGGAATTTCCTTTTTTTTCAGTAAAATAGTCAGCTTTTGCTACATTCCTCTTTTAGTAGTCCAAAAGAGAAGCACTACAAAGGAATGTCATATATGAACACTCTACATCTCATTCACTCCTTAATTCTTCTATGTAAGTCCCCTTCGTTTAACAAATTATCACTTGACACAAGTTGTATATAAGAATTCTTTACATACTTGGTCATTTCAGTAACATGTAAGAACATCTGCAAGAATTATAAGTATCGTGCAGGAGGCAACATTTTTTTTGAGACTATATGCTACAGCAAGAAATCAAGAGTTGTATGTTCAAAATTACATTTTATTCCTGAGGGGTTGAGCCTGATTATCAAGCCATAGTAGAAATGTGCAATTATTATGAAATATCAGTATTCACTAGTAATTGTTATATAAATAAAGCATATATACTCTGGAGTGGATCAAGGCTTAAATACTGTTAACTTTGAGCAAGGAATCTGGGCTACATGCTAACCTAAATCAATATGTTCCATTGATTCCAAGGAAGCTTGGCAGGATGCACAGCTGAGGAACTAGCACATTACTTTTATGTCTCTTAGTGCCTTGCTCAATACTTAAAAAAAACCCCAATCCTTCTTCTTTCAAGTATGTTGGAAAGGATGCCCATTTATACATTAAGGGAATGATTTCATCCCTTGCAATTACAGATCTGTAATTAGGTCATTAAGGAATGAGATAAGTGTGTTTTAAGTGTAAGAACAACTAAAAAAAAATATTACTCTCTAAGCAATTAAAATAAGATAATTCTTTCAACTACTTAAATATCCTTGCAAAATACTAAGGGGAAAAAAAGTTCTTGAAGGATATAAATTTGCAGATAATGGAAAGTTGGACTAGAGCCAATTGACAGAAACAGAGGTCAATGCACCTACTGAAGTCAAATTTACCTTAAGACAGTTTATATTATTGTGCAGAAATTATAGGGTCAAAACATCAAACTTCACATGCAAACTTTCCTGAGAAAGCCCTCCCTAGGAGGGAAAACTTGGAGATGAACATGTAAAGGAATTTCCATTTTCTTTATGTACAATTGCTTAAGCTGTACAAATATGCAAGGTCAGCAAGAGTCGCAGCTGGTTTAATGTAGAAAACAAACTGAACTTCTCATTTACTTTTAATTTATGAAAGCAAAAACCAAGTAAATGCCACGATGCTGCCAGAAAATTGCTGCAGTGACAACATCCCTTAAAAGTTTCCTTGTGAAAGCATGAACATTTTCTCTATAACTGTGTATAATAAAACTGCAGAAACTTAACATGTGAATAGTACCTTTTTTCCTATAAAACCCTGCACCTGCAGAAAATAGCTAAAAGTTCTTGTTTTCAGAAGCATTCATTAACAATATAGACAATGATGTAAGTGGACCTTTTAATAATGACATAACTGAAATATTACAAAGTTCTCTGAATAGAAGTGAAATTTAAGACATGTATTTGCAATAGTTTACCCTTACAGTTATCTATGTAATTGCAACTATTACATACAGCCATTTTCCAGATCCCATAAAATTGCATGTTCAGCAATTTATAAATAATTCTCAGTTCTAAAATAATGTTATTGAAAAGTGCACAATACTCCTCAAGCCAGCAGCAGACAATACACAGCAAAATAAAACTAAAAAATTATTTGAAATAGTAATAAAGATTTACCTTCAAGAAATCACACAAGCAGCACTTAACTAATTGTGTTGAAAGACTGTTGATTTTTTCCATTGCTTCTTGAAAGTGCAAAGTCTGGAAATGAATTTGTTAGCAGTAATGATGAGAAAAAAGAAATCCAGAGAGATGTGAGATGTTGAGAGCAATGTCACATTTCAATATTGAGGACTTTATTCCATTGCGCAGGCTCTATCTGCTCTGATTTTAGCAGTGACAGTGAGATTTAGCAAACAGAAGAGGGATTTAGAGAAAATCCTCACATTTATCTACATTACACAGACACTGTAGACAGGAAACAGCTGGGGGAGCATTTGCCTCTCTCTCTCTCCCTCTTCTGGCAAAGTTACCGAGTAAGGACTTTTTTGGGCATGGTGACAAATAACATCATACCTTTGCATTTTAAAACTAGAGCACAGAAGCATATTTTTTTCCCTTTAAAAGAATGTGAATTAGTGACTGAGGGGTTAGCAGACAAAAAGAGCTTGTGCTGCCATGAAAAATAAGAAAACGTATTCTGGTTAACTTTCCAGGTAGCTGTGTGTGCATTTGTATTTATGTGTGTGTGTGTGTGTGTCTGCATTTCAAATATATGAAAACCTATATACCTATGGGCAATGTTTGTAAATATGCATACCTTTGTGTATATATACACACATTTTATTTATGCATAGCAGCATAGGTATTTTATTTATATAGTACAAAAAGGAGGCAGGCAGTTATCTACTTTTCCCTTAATGTGTCTTTACGTTATTAAACTTGGCACGCCTATATGCTGACTACCAATTAAAATCTCCAACTCTCTCTGTGATTAACCCTAAAACAGCAGTTTGTAATTTGCTAAAAATAACAGAATTGTTGAGAACTCCTTGTAAAAAGGGCAAAATAGCTTTGTGATCTTTCAACAACCACACAGGAGAAATAATGTAATTTCCTAGAACTTACTGAACTATGAATATAGTAACACAAGTAGCCCAGTTTGGGGGGCTTCTATGACATTTATCTTAAATCTGCTGTTGTAATTATACAGTGATTGCCCCCACCCCAGCCCTCCTTTTTAGTAGTAATCTTCAAATTTCTCTTGATAACAATTTAAATGACACTGGGAAAGAGAGAATTCAACTTTATTCGTTCTGCAATACCTAACTTCTGCCTTTTTATTTTTCCTCAATTATGAGTATATTATAAATAACACCAGCTGGCCAGCAACATGCTCTCACGGGTTATGATGTCATTCAAATCCCTCAACTGTGTTAGTGGCTTGCAATGTGCTCCAAGCCAGCTGTTTTTCTATTTATAATGTATGCTTGCATTTCAATACTTAGCTATTGAGAATAAAGTTGTGATGTTGTTTTATAGACACAGTTTATACTTGTTACCCTTTGAGTTTGGAAGATGGCATTTAAAAGTAGAGGAATAAACAAGGCTGCATCTCCAGAGACCAAACACATGTCACAAGCAGTGCATGATTTCCATAAAAGCTCTTTCAGAACATTGCATTTTGTCCCTGTCTGCTTGCACTGAGTGAGGGCTGCACGCTGAGGTGCTAGCTGTACTTTATTATTGAAAATAACAATTGAGATCATGTTGGCCCAGATCTGTTGTCAGTTTTCAGATCCACCTTGAGCTATAGGGTGCTTGCCAGGCAGAAAGGACACGTTTAGTTATTTGTATCTTCTATGAATGGCTAATACTCTGCTCTGTGCAGTTTTAAGCAGTGTATGGTTAGGTAAGCTAATTAATCTTTGGAAGGCATTTCTTCTAATGTACCATCATGGCAGAAGCACAGGGGTCCTGGAGGTAAGTTTGCTTAGTTCAGATAATACTAACATTTCAAGTTATTCTGGTACACATTTGTACTGCAGGTGCTGTGTTTTAATGTTCTGCTCTCTTTTATTCTCCCCTCTACATTTCAGAGGTCACTGAATGGTGGCACCATTCTGCACATACCTTGATGAAGCCTGCTGCAACTCGCAGGACATGTATCACTCATTCCACCAGCCTCAGAGAAGGATGTGGGAAGACAAATTAGAAAGCTCTGTTAATCTTTACCTTTTATTTTTTTTTTTTTTTTTTTTCTTTTTTCAGTACTACAGATGGGTGCACACTCTTCTGCCTTTTCCTTCCTAAATAACAGAAGGAATACACTCCTTCATAACCTGCCTGGGCTTCAAACACTCTTCTCACTGCTTGCTTTCTTCTAGTTTCAGCAGGCCTCTCTTGCTCATGAGAGCAGCAAGCAGTAGAAGATTCAGCTTTGGGCTGTCAGGGCAATCAGAGAATTATAATGTCTCTAATCAACTGGTAATGCTGGTTCTCTCCACAGAGCCATTCTCAACACACCTGACCAGCCCAAGGTTCTGTCACACCTCACTTCTTTCTTTTGGTTCTTGTTTTAAAGTGGTATTGTGAAAAGGCAGGAAAACGGAAGAGATTCAAGAAAGGTTTCCATCAGGGATTTTTAGACTTAGTGCAGTGCTTTTCATCACATAGCCCTTTTTTTTGTTTGTTTGTTTTGTTTTTTTACAGAAAATTAAAAATCACTTAGGTCATACTGATCTGAGGATCACTAGTTTCCTAAATATAGTTTCTATGCTGGTGATAGTATTCTAGTCAGTATAGCAGTCACTTAACTATTGGAGATTGGTTGATTTCTCCCTTGTTAAATATAATAACTTTTTTAACCACTTAAATGAAGTACTGTGTGACTGAATGATTATGCAGGTGTATACATTCCCTTAAATAAAATGCACCTGTAAATGACAGAGTTTATGGCAGTTTTCAAAGTATTTATGAAATATGTACAGTTTTCAAATTGGAATGTATGTAGCTATTCTACATTAAAAGTCAATAGTATAGATATCCTTGTTTGGCTTCTTAGGTATAACCTTCAGCATTATAGTAGCCACAAAGATTATGAAATGTGTGAGAGATAGAACCAGGTATTTATGTGTATTTATGTGTCCTGACCCTCATATTTTGTACTTTAATACTCCAACGATTTCACTAACATGCTCTAATGCTATAGATCTCATGTGTCAGTCTTTCCAGGGGCAACTCCGTTTTATAGAAGATAACAAATACAAAAATACACAATTATCCTAATTAATATATTGTCCCTACTTGAATCCTTTCTTAAAAGGTAAGAACATTGCCACAATAGCTAAAAATGCCTGAACTAGTGTACCTTTGTCATTCATCCTTCTCTGTTAGATCACTCTTACCAAATACAATTATTTGTAGCTGTTGTTTGGGGTTTTTTTACACTGATATTACAAGTTTTCTTACAGAAAACCAAGACAGAACCACTCTGTTGGATAGAACCACTGTAATAGATATCACCACTATAACTGATACCACTGAGAGGGTGGTAGGACATGGTTTAGGAGAGGCTGGAAGAAGGCAATAAACACAGTGGCTGGCAAACAGCTGCTCTTCGTTATATAAAATGGCCAAGACAAATTTGTCTTTGGAGGAAGCGATGAAGGGGAGAATTTTATTAACTTGGAATTCTGTGTTGAAGTTAGTGATTAGTCAAGTATATGGTGGAAAATTCTTTTCATCAAATTAAAAGTAAAAAAAAAATAATTTGCTAATTGATTTGAGATAAAGAACTTTTTTTTTTTTAAAAAAAAGCCTCAAACGCCTTTTATAATGGTGACCCAAGCAGCATCATCACCAGATGAAATACAAGAACAAATTTAATGGGAAGGATGAGGGCACGCAGACTGAGCTGTCATTGCTTCGTCAGTATTGAAGAGACACCAAGGAGAAAGCAGTGCCATGAAAAACACTTTCTCATTTGGGCAAAACAAGGAGAGTGCAAGCTTCATGATTAGGTTTTAGGGAGGACCACAGAAATTAAAATACTTTGCATTTGCTGAACACGAGAAACACGACTGTTTCAAGATCAGGTTGGATGTGTGAGAAAGTCCAGAATCATGGCTTAGCAGTGGTTAAAAAAAATTATTTTAGTAACAGCTCAAAATTAATCCATGGACTTGTAAATTGATAGTGTATGGTGAAAATGCTGTGATGAATAAGCTAAAATTACTTCAAAATGTTAATGTACAGCATTAATTAAAGTAGCTACTGTTTTGATATCTTTATTTTAACACCTTTATTTAAAGGTGTTTAAAACCTTTTTTAAAACCTTTATTTAAAGGTTTTCTTTGCTTTCTGAAACAAATGTGCTGAGAGTAATAGAAAGCCAAATATTGATCTTATTTTCTTATTCAAATGAAATATACATCAACTATTGGTTATAATTGTTCACAATATGAACAATTAAATAAAAAAAATATACTATATTATGGAAGCTACATATTAGTTGTATCATGAAATGAGCTATAGTTATGACTATAAAAAAATATAAAATATGAAATTTAATATGAAATAAGCAAAACTAAAAAGCTCAAACAAAATGTGTTTCAACATTTTTGAAAGCATTTTTTAAGTTTTTTTTTTTTTAATACTGCTTTGTGGGAAATTTTGAAATAGTTTGTCCTGATTCAAAATACCAGCATTTTCCATTAAACTGGAAATTCCCAGTTTTTGCTGTTTGTAGTCTTGCTCTCACTTTCCCAATATTAAGTCCTGAATAGGTCATCTTTGCTCAAAAAATGTTGCTTACTTTCCTATTCCTAAAAGCAGCAAAAAGTCAGAATTTAAAAAGAGAGAAATTTAGGAGATATGACTGCATAAACTCTATCCTTGCATTTGTAGAAAGGAGGTAAAATAAGTGGGAATTGGGATGGGCAACCATTAACATATAAGTGTATGAAGGGTGATTTCTATGATTCATTTAAGTGCCTCTGTCACAGAAAGAAGAATGCATAACCTTAGATATTCCCTTAATTTCCCAGACTGTGTCTTCCACATTTAGGTGGAATGTAGAGACATATTAATTTTTTTCCTGAGTCCTCATTAGCATCAACGCTAAATCTGTGCTCATAGATTTTTATAAAATAGGGTCTAACACATATGTTTAATGGTATTTTGCTTTTTCTGTAAGTTAGACACATGAATGCCAACGCCTATGTATGATTTTTTTTTTTTTTGTAATTGCTGACTTAGGAAAAACTGTAAAGAGAACGGAATACTGTAAATTTTATTACAAGCAGGTTGTGTATGTCCATACAAAGCAAACAGTGTAAGAAAATGACAAAAATGTCCACCTATTTTATCTTGGCCAGAAGAATATTTGCATAAGTTAGACACTTCAGAAACTACTCCTTATTCTACTTAAAAGCAAGCTCTATTTGGAGATGAAATAAGATTAAAAAAAAAAAAAAGAACATCTGCTTTGAGAATTTTAAATGTATTTAATTTGCAATTAATCTGGTGCTTATTGTATGTCTTAGGACTATTTCTTCTGGGCACATTTCTCTCCACTTTCATGATTTACTACTCAGAAGGGGCTTATCCCATTAAATTTATACAGTGTTTTATGGACTGAAGCCAATATGTTCTGCACGTTCAAATACTGAGCTCTGTCACTGACATTTTTCAGTATATTTTCTTCAAATGGAAGTTACAGATAAATCAGTCACCTCTAGTTTGGCTCATTGATGTAGTGATACTCTGGTTTATTTTGAACAAAACATTAAAAGCTAATGGAAAAGAAAAATTAACCCAGGTCCATAAACAACCTAATCAAATTCTTAGATTTTGGTCAGCTATGCTTTCATCAAGAAACTACTGAATAATTTAAGTACTAAAAAGAGTCCACAGAAGCACAAAGTTTCTCCAAATAAAAGCTATATTGACTCTGATTCATGAGTGCTTGTCTGTAACAGACTTCACTGTCATTTTGAACAGAATTGTCTGATCAAATGACCAATTCTGATTTCCTTTCCCTATTTTCATCTTAAAATATGAAGTTCGTTGAACTATAGCAGATTGATCTTAACCTGTGCATGGATTTTGTGGTTCTGAGCAATATCTGTTTAGTAAGCTTGATGTATTTTACACCCTTGATTTTTATCTGCTTTGCTTTGGTAATATTATTTTTTGTCATTGGATGTGGTTTTAGGTTTTCTGAAAGGTGGTGGCAGCTTAGGCCATTGAGACCAATTTTGCAAACTTGTGGTTCTGGGCTTCAGGGCAACCTGTATGTAAATGAATTAAAACAAACAAAAATGCACCTTTGATCTGTAGCAGATCTTAAATATGGTTACATTGAACTTGGCTCTTGTTATAACTTCTACCTTTGAATGACCTGAGCCACTTGAGTAATTTCTCCAACCAGTTCCATGTTTTTCTCTGTGAGATAGGAATAATAGTTACTTTAGGTACTTTGGGAGTCAGAGGGAAAGCAGAGCAAACCATATTATGTATTTTTTGGAAAACCTTATGATGGCTGAAGAACACCTCTGTATGTTTATAGGAAGTGACAAGCTACTGTGTTAGCCTTGCACATATTATGTCTCTGTCATCTTCCAAATGTGTTAAGCACAGCTGGAAGAATTCCCAACAGATGCTTCCTTTTACTTATTTTCTTATTTTTTAGTATTTCACCATTCACAAATGTTCTTGTCAAAGACCTTCTTCACAAAACTTTTTCTGAAATGATTGTTGTACAATACAAGTACAGTTAGGTATGATAAAAGTTTATGCTTCATTACTATGCTGCTTTAAAAAGCAAGGCTGTTATTTAAACTTAAGTAAGAGAGAAGAACATCTCTGAAAGCAATGAAATGTACTGGAAAGGGAACTGCATCCCAAGAAGCGGCAGACACCAAAGCCTAGCTTATGGATTACTTAGGATGTAAGGGAAGAACTTATTAACTAATCCTTAGTCTAAATATGGACACATGACTGGTTTATAGAATAAGGTTCTGGTTCTACAAACAGACCCATGAGCATGACATTTTTTTGAGGCACTGAACCTGCCTTGGTGCAGAAAAAAACCCCCTTTTTGCCCAGGTTACTGGCTGGGGTGCTTTTCATTGATAATGGACACGTGCAGTGCTAACTGCACTTCTTTTGGTGCTAGGAGGTGGCAACTACCCTTTAAGATTGGCAAGATCATTTTGAATCCTATGTACGCTTTCTGTGATGGTTCAGCCTCTTTTCCTTCACTGTTATGTAGAATTTTAGATTTTAAAAAACCCAACAAAGTGAAAAAGCATGATTATAAAGGTTTTCTAATACGATAAAAGAAAGAAGAAAGTAAGAACACGTTTTAACTTTGTTAAAGAAGGGCAAGTCCTGTGAGGAGTATCATGGGCTAGAAGTTTAAATGATGAAGAGAAATAAATCTTAAGCTATTTTCTTTCATTGTTTAGAACTTTAGCTTTCCTCATAAAAGATTAAGAGAAGGGGGAGCACGTTTACTTTGTGTTCTATGTTATCTGTTTAAACAAGACTTTCCTGTTTCTATGTCTACTTTAGAGTTCTCCTATTTCTGTTTCCTAAATCTTTATTTTTCTTGCTTTTTTCTTCTTACATAGGATATTTTCTGCATCAAAGATTATTATTGCTTTCTTAAAAAATGTTGCTTTTTGAAAACTTTTTTATGGGCAAGACCATTATCATTATGGTAAATAACTGAATATTGGTGCAGTTTTGAGATCATCGCACATCATCAATGTTTCAAAATACTTTGAGATTTGAAAAGCCTAGCAGACTCTGTAGCAGATTTTATCAGTGGACGAAAAATCTTTGCTTAGTATTTGATTTTAAAGTTTCTCGTTCTTTATAAGTTTCTATTTTCATTCTTTTTTTCTTTTGACATAAAAGAAAGAGTACATGCAAGCACCTATATTTTGAATGGTTATATTTATTTGGGAATTTTTTATACTTTTCTGTCTTTTGGTGAATGATTCATATTTTAACAGACTTTTTCACATATAGCCTGCGTGGCTCCAGTCATTGTAGTGGATCAGTATGGGACGAGGTCATTCACAATCACAAGTATGAGCCAGATCAGCTGTGAACACAATATCACATTTCAGCTAATAAGGCAGAGCAGAATTCAGAGTTGATGTGGTTTTGTGCTGCTTGCAGAAGGAGACATGGCATTTCATTCTTCATAACAGGATAGGGGTGAAGGCAATTTTTATGTGAGCTGGCATAAAGACTGCAGGTACAGAATTAACCTGTCAAAACTCCAACAAATTTTAACAGGCACACTGAGTTTTGTTTGAAGCTTTGTGTCATGTATGCTGAGAATATTTTTATCTAGTATTAAAAGCCCTAAAATTCAGTACTAATAATTGAACCATGGACTTTAGCAAGATTGGAACATATTGGCTTGGAATCAGTTGTTTTTTTAAAATTCTAGAAGTATTTTTGATACTCTTTACAGAAGATTACATTATTCTGATAGATGCATTAAATTAGTCTCTTTTATTCTAATATTTACTGATAATTTTTATCATTTTCTTCTACTCTTTTTCCAGAAACATTGTTTACAGGGAAACAAAGAGTATGCTATGTGCTTTTCTGTCTGCTTTTTGTTGTGATAGCTATATATGATTCTAGTCATATTGCAATATATATACACTTACTGTTCAGTTTATTACTGGGAAAACATTTCCCTATTTTGCAAGTACTTCTTTCATCATAAGAATCCATAACATTATTACAGCATAAAAATAACATCCCTTTCACTCTAAATTAAATAATGGGATTTTATGGTTGAAAAATAAAGTGCAGGATGTGATAAGAATAAGATACAGTTGCACCTGAACCCTTTCATCAGCCCCCACTGTGCATTCAGCTTCTTTCCTGAATGAAAATAGAATGTTTTTGGAAATACTCTGTAGCTTAGTAATAGGAGAAAAAGTGTGGACTCAAGGCTACCTGAATGAGCACATATTTGGTATCTCCAAGAACATTTTCCAGCCTTGCAAAACACCCTTCTGAATGGCAAGCATATAATTTCTTGGTCTTTGAGCATAGAGCTCAATTTTTCTTCACAGTTTACTCCTGCCATGAAAATGGAATCTCACTCCTATCTGGTAAAATTATTATTGCTTCTCTGCGGGTGCACATGGCATGTGGTGCCCAAAGACTGGAAAATTGGTATTTTGTTCAGTGCCATACTTACCAGCAGTGTTGTGTTTGGTTGCTGTGCCTACACTTCACTGGGCAGACAACCCAGTCATCACCTTTTTGGGATATCACAGCAGGGTAGGTCTCACAACATGGTCAGGTCTTGACTCGAGGCTCAAAATGCACATCTCAGCTGGGCAGCTCAGAAGTCCTTCTCAGTTTCACTGTCCTTATGTAGTCACAAAAAACTCATTGACTAAAGATTGCCTGAGAAACAGCCTCCTGAATTTTTATGTGTCTCAGTCTTCCTGGGAGTAACAATTTCATGACCTTGCACTTCAAAAAATCCAATGTGATCTAGAAGCATTGTGTACTAATGACTTGTACTTGCTGACTGCTACTGGGTTTTCTTGGCTCTCAGGTGAGCTGAGGAGTCTAGAGCAATCTTCATTCCAAACACATGGAATGCTTTCATAGCTCAGCAAGCACATGGCCTTTGGCTATCTCACTGCTATTAGGTGACAAACTAATCAGGTGTTCTCATGATACAGCTGGGAAGCTCTGTCAAGGAGGTTTGTCTCATAAAAACAAATGGCTTAACCAACACTTTTATTCTCCCAAAGGTGTGAAGACAAAAACTGATGCCAAAAGCAGGTGTTAATGACAGGTACTAGGTCCCCCATATTATCCTTGTAGTTGCAGATGGCTGGTTTTTATTTTCCTTCCTGTCTTGCACTGTTACATCAAGCTGTGCATAGTGAGAAAAGAGCTGTCATGGTCCATTTGGGCTTTATGCAGGGAGATATTTTTAACATTCTGACATAATCAAATCTAATGAAGTCTGTATTTGATTTTTTTTTGTCATGTGTGCCACTTTTTAAAAGGTATTGTTTGAACAACAGGTGAGACAGAATGGTTTGACAAAAAGGATAAAAAGTATTTTCTCTTCATTCATAGCATTTGCTGGCTTCTTTACCACCCACAGAACTGTTAACATGTGAGCTTAAATACTGTTCAGAGTTATATGGGTGGTGAAATCTGTCCTCAAAACAACTGCTTGAACTGGTAAGTAATCCTAATATTAATGAAAATGTTCTCAGAATCTTGTCTTACAATAGAGTATTTTAAATATCCATATGTGTTCACGTCTGGCATGAGTTGATCGTGTGTTATAAGAACCAGCTGAAGTTCATGATGTAACCATGTTAACACTTTTTAATAGCTTTTTGAGAACACAACACAATTGTGTTAATGATAATCAGTTAAAGACTATTTGTTCCAGATGTTACTTTTCTAGGCAAAAAAAAAAAAAATCTTTCATATCCCTGCTTAATATCAAGCAGTCAGAAAAGTCCTAATGTGAACCTAATCTTTTTCTTTAGATAACATACTACTGAGCCATAGCTTGAATTGGATATGTGAATACAATTGTGAAAGAAACATAGATGCCTAGAAAAGCTTTTTTTTTTTTTTTCTGGCATGGATCTTTAGTTCCCAGTGGCCTCAAGTCCCACACCACAACATCACTATAATTGGCATGGCTGGCAACTTCTTCTCTCATTGTCAAACAGATCTTTTACAGTAAATTTGTAGGAACTCTGAAATTGGTCTAATACCAGAAGTATCAAAAGAGAAAAAAGAAAGCAAACCACACACAGATTCAAGCATACCATTAAATGACTGACTTTTGATAAACTGTACTATTAAGTGACTTATATCAACAAAAAAAGACACATTTATTTATTAGTTGCTTACATTTCAAAGGGTCATCCAAGATAAACTTAACATTTAATGCCTCATCAATTAGAAGGGTACATTTTACTAGACTTATAGTAAATAGACATGTCCAGGCTTGTTACTAATGTTAAATAAACATTTATCTTAAAGAATATATCTTCAGGAAAGAAAATAATTTGCACATTTGGAGGTGGGGAAACATTATACATGGAAGTCTATGCTGCAGTAGTAGCTGGAAAATATCTTTAGTAATTACAGTAGACTGCAAGAAATACCTTCTTGTAGGGCTTTGCACTCTTGTGTGAATTAGGAACAGGTATGATGGCCCAGAAACACTCCTGCTCTAGGACAAATAAAGGAAGGAATTTCACAATGGGCTGTAGATTCCTACAGTTATGTGCTTCTCTGCATTACTCCAGAGCATCTCTGCAATGAAGACATCTCAGGCAGAGGACACACACAAGACCACAATGAACGCGCGACCGCGTGAGGTGACAACACGAGATGAGCGCACGACTTTCAGCCACGCCATGCACGTTCACAGGATGTCCTTGGCATGCAGTCAGCTCTTGTAAGGATGCTTCCTCCTTTCTTTGCTCTGTACCATAAACACTCTGTGATCCATCACCCTGCTTTTCATAAAGGAGCCTTCTCATTGCTGCCCTTCAGCATTGCCATTGGCCTTTCTGTGACTGTGTGTTACTGGTCAGGGCGCTGAAGAGGAGTGAGCAAGGGAGCAGGAGGCTCCAAAGAAGGAGCTGATCCTACTGCCCAAAAGGAAAGCAGTATTGTTCTGCCCTGGCATATCATTCTTGGCCTGCTTTCTCAGCATCCCCTGTCCTACCCAATGAGGTGACTACAAGGAATTTAGCTGCACGGAACAGGTGCCACACATCTGCTGAGATTTCCTCCAATTTAGTCAGAGAACAAAGGAATTGCCTGTGAAGCAGGTGGACTGGCAGTGTGGAGAGTGCTATAAGGATCACTCAGGACTATAGAGCTCTTCAAAATGCCTGTGGGGAGGGCATGGATTGCCACTGTTGATATGAATACAGGGAAGACCTTGACCTTGTTGGATACTGCTCTTGCAAGGTAAGGGAGATATACCATCTGTATCAACATATATTGGGCATTAGGCTCAAGTAATAGTCTCTTTGCAAACTGCAAAACCTTTTTTTTGGTCAAGTGTAAAAGTCACTTCTGTTTCTCAATTCTACTTCTGTTTTACAATTTAAGATGATTTTATTAGCCTTACACAGATAAAAGAGTTGTAAAATATTGTAAAATCTGAAAGACAGGCCTTTTTTTCTCAGTTGTTAAATACCAACACTCTTCCCCAAAAGGCATAAAATTATTTTTGCTAATACAGACAGAATCTATATAAAAAGGCTACCCATATTAATCACAGTCAGATTAAGCACTGACTTTTTTTTAGAAGCACTATATCATGTTTATGCCCTTGATGGTCTGCCTTATTTTGATATTTTTATAGTGTTAGCACATTTTGCAGTTCGGGGAAAACCAGAAAATTGAAATACCAGTCATGCAGTGACAAGGTTGTTTTTTTCCAAAGTATTTAAGAAAAAATTTCGTCCCCTAACAGACATATGTTTTTTTGAAAGAACAATGGGCAAA
Source organism: Passer domesticus (assembly GCF_036417665.1). Lineage (NCBI taxonomy): Eukaryota > Metazoa > Chordata > Aves > Passeriformes > Passeridae > Passer > Passer domesticus. Next base: position 73,131,894 of record NC_087478.1, read on the forward strand.
GTGTGAGTGCCATGAGCCTTCTCTGTCATGCAGACTGTTGAATTCTCCACAGAGCTTTCTTTAAAAAAGTCTCTGTTATCCCATTTTCTGCATATGAATGCAGACAGAATGTCCTGCATAGGGAACAGTGGCCATGTAGACAGGAGAGATGTTCCACTGCCTTTAACTGCATCCTCATGACTGTAGACCTGGATATCTGATTCACTGAATTTCCCCTCCCAGGGAATGATGTACTCCACTTCCTCTTGCTTGTCCCAGATATCATGGTCACACCTTCTCTCCAAAGGGAAGAGATGCCTGCCAGTGAGTTTGGTCTGTTCAGCAGGGATTTGGAAAGGACATATCCTATGTAGAGCTACAGGGGTTAAAGTTTGATATGAGATGATGGGCTATGCTGTGTTAGGCATGATGTTTTGGAATACTGGGGTGGGCTGGCAGGAATGCAGATCATCTAAGCTGTGTAAGGAATTCAGAGCATGCTGGAGGAAAATTCTCTTAAGGTTTATTTCTTGACATTAAAACTGCAATGCTCTCAGTTTCACATAAAGGGGATGTGGAGTGCTAGACAATGTGGGCAGTCAGAGAGTCTGGTCTTGAGTGTGTTGCTGAAACTGCAACAAGGCAAACTATAACTGCAACACAGCAGTTGACTTGACTCGTTCTGGCCATAGCCCTGGCATGGGTGTTTTAACATGTGCCAAGCTGATTATAGTCTGCAGGAGACTATGTGCCAACTGAGAATTGCTGGAAGGCAGGCCAACATCAAAACAGTTAGAGGGTAAACTGCTTGTTGACTTTGTGAGTGACTTCTGGGAAGAGGGGCAGCCTCTGGCAGCCTCTGAAATTGCTGAGAATGGAAGGAAGTAGTGTCCTCTCAGAAATGCAGTTTAGGGTGGTTATGAGAAAAAATAACCCTTGAGCTTCTTTGAGACAAGAGTTGTGGGAAAGATAAAGTGAGTACATGGACTCAGTGTGGGGGAAGGGAATGAAGAAACTTGCTGGGTTTATTAGGAAATTGGTTCATTTTGCCTTGTTCACTCCAGTTCAGTCTGGAGGATTGGGACCCTATGTCAGCCAGTGAAGTCAGGAAGGTTTGGAAACCATTGGTCCTTATTTTCTACAAAAGCCAAAAAGAGAATACATATAAGAACAGGCTGTTAATAAAAATGGGCACACATCAGCCCTTGCACTTTACTCTTTCTGCTGGTAATGGGCTGACCAACACCCTCAGTTTATCCTTGCCAGTTTTCTTCATAGGGACTGAAATTCATAAGTCATTGCTGTATTTCTTGGCTTTGGTCTGTGATTAAAATCATTGCAGATGGAGCAGGACTGGATAGGTAAACTTGTGGCACTTAAATCCAGACATTTATTCATGATAAATTGCATTTAGTTCATTAGATCAATCTCTCCGAGCATTTTTTCTTCTGCCCTCAATTCCCTGTATCGCTAGAACCAAAGGGAGTTGTAGTGTCTGCATGTTTTTAAAATAAACAGAAAAATCCTTGATGGTGCTGGACTAGATGTTCCTGATAACATGTTGCCAACAGAAAAGTTCTCATCCTTGAAGAAAGTTTTTCAAGTGGTCATGACACTCTCAATCGCGTAAGCCTCTCTTCAGAACAGACATTCGGTGCCCTCAAATGACTCTTCAGACTTGGCTCAGAAACAGGCTGACACAAAAGGGGCTAATTAACACACACATTTTCATGTGGAGGAATCTGGTTTCCAAACAGATTTTTACCAGTAATATAGCTGACAAGCTGAATCTGCTAGGACTGTTTCTTCCGTCCAATTTGAATGAAAATGGGAACAAGGGATAGGAGAAAGAGACATTTCATTCCAGTGATAGTACAGACATGATGAATTCCTTTGAGCCCAACTTCTGTCATGTTATATTTCTTCTTAAATGGAGCAATGCACAAAATATAAGAGGCAACAAATTAAAATACAGATGTTGCATGTGCCATTTACATATCCACAGAAAATGTGGGTATGAACATTTCAGGAGTGTGTATGCATTTATGGAGAAGAAACAGAATAGGGGTAAAAAGGTGGTTCCACGTTATAGCACTGGTACATTATAAACTCCATTTTTTCACTTCTGCTATAGACTTCAGATCCTGTAATTTCCTTATAATGATTGCAGCAGTATAGCCCTACTCTGCACAAGATATTTTTATACTGTTTGTGTGTCTGTCCAGACAATTGTGACAGGACTTTGAGGAAAAGCAGTGTGATTAGTAGAACCCAAAATTCAAACACTTCCTCTACTCCCTCACACTCTCCCCAACACCTTAGGAGAACAAATCCTTAATGTGCAGAGCCTTGGGTTCTCCTACTTCACATTCTCTCTATTCCACCTAGAATGATTCTGAATTTTACTGCCACCTTTATGGGAAATTATACATACACCTCTCTCACACCATAGAAACAACTACCAACTGTTGATAGCTAATTGCTCCAGAATAATCCACTGCCTGTAGCCTTGTATCTGACAGAATATTGTAGTGGCTTCTAGTAAAGGGCTCTGGTGATACGAAGAGATTTTCACATGTTTTGGTGAAACTCACAAGGAGTCCATTGTAACATTGTGCCCTTTGGATTAAGATTAAAGAAATTACTTTTTTGTCAGTTTATCAAAGGAAAATTAAAGTTCCTTAGACATCAGTTACATTGAATCTGAGCCTTTAATCATTCTGACAAGAAAAGATAGAGAATTTGAGCTAAAGAATGTGTTCATAGCCTTACTGTTGGATGGTTGGTATTTAACTCTGTGTAAACTACTGACTTTTACCAGAAAGAGTTTTAACTCACTCAAGTTATGTACTTCTGTATCATTTCAGTTTAAAGTATTCTACCACATATCACTCTATACATTTATCCCATATGGTAGACTGAATCACTACAAAGACAGATAAAATTCTGTAAATGTTTGATTCACAAACCTGTTTGGTTTGCATGCAGCAATACAAGGAACTCGAGCAGCAGTATGGGGGGAAGAAAGTTGTGATTCTCAATGACACTGCCTGGGCAGTCTTTATTCCATGTGAAACTCTATTTGCAATATTACCAAATATTAATATACTGAAAGCTGTTATAAATGGGTGCTGGACCAAATCCCAGAAAAACCTTTAGGAAATGCTTAATGAAAAAAAGTGTTGAACTTGAGGCTTATCTTTGAGAAAGTAAGAGAATGCTAAGTGGAAATTATATGTAAACAGAAGATGACCTGGTTAATACATGAATTACTATGCAGTTATTTCAGATTAGAGGATTTCCACATCTGACCAATAGAAAAATGTACAAACAAGTTATAATTCCAGAAAGAAAGCCTCCTGGACAAACAGCTGGGGGTAATTATGAGACCGTGACCAAGCCATCAACAGTGTAGGTGTTACTTTCAGTTTGGAGCCAAAGGGAAAAGGAGGCAGTTTAAAAAGTGCCCTGGGGAAGAGTAGGATGGAGCTGTAAATACAATAACAAAGAGGGGCCACTTTAAAAAGTAGTAGTAGCAGTAGAGAGCATGCAAGGAATAAAAAATATACAAGTTCAAAAGAAAAACAGATTTTTAGAAGCAGGAAAGTGCAGAAATAGCTTAGGAGTGGTCCAAAGTCAAGCTGAATCAGATGTTACAATCCCGCCACCCCCACCAAAACCTAAATAAAATATGTATCTAATTTTCCTTTCTATTCTTCCTAGAGTGGGTTTGTGACACTCTTCTTCTCTTGCCCTATAGTTTCCATTTTTCTCCTTCTATATAATTTGCAGTGCACCAGAAGTTTTTTTGATTCCCCTGTGTTACGTGCTATTCTTCACTTTTATTGATGTGCACTTTCTCGGGTTGTCTGCATCCTTTAGCATTAATTCTCCTTTTCACTGCTATTTACTCAGTCTACCATACTGAGGATTTGGGATAATGAACTTCAGATGGAATGAAGTATACAAGAGAATTTTCTTAAAAAATCTTTGCTTCTAATGAAACAATTTTTTTTTTCTTTTTTGCTATGAGGGATGTCCAATCATTGAATGCCATGGGTGTAACTTCTGCCATGTAGTCTAACATTGTGGACAGATACATTTTTGACAAATGTAGTCATCTACTTTACTTTTCTGGTGGCCTTTGCTCAACAGAACAGTGTCAAATTTAGTATTGCTAAATGAGATGACTGGAATTGTCAGTTCTACAGTGATGTAAGATGCAGAAAGAGATTTATCAGTGTTGTTGATCCAGAAAGAGTAATTTTTCTTTCTGAACCTTTAAAAATGTAAGCAAGACTGACCAGTTCCAGGCCCTGGAGGAACTACGAGATGAAGTTCAGTCTCTCATTCAGAGCCAAGGAAAATAATTATGACAGAAGGTCAGTATGCATTCACACAGAAAATAGGTAATGCGAATGAAAGAAGCCAAGTCCTGTCACTAAGTCTCATCTGAAACACCTGGTGCAAGCAGATAAGTAGCTCTCTAGTTTTGTTACAACTTGATTAAAGTACAGATGAATTTTTGGTTGATTTTTAATTATAGGCTTTCTGCTATGTGTTTTACCTTCAAGCTAGTTCAATTTTTTTCCATTTCATAAATTGCCTATTTAGATTTTACAACTTGCTTCTTGCCTTTGGACCTACTGTTTAGCGCTCTGAAATACTGGTTTATAATTTGATTGACACTAGGAGACATCAGGTACACTACGTGTAGGTTTTGAACATTTTTTTAGCCTAAGTTTTTGTAGGAAGAACCATACAAACACCAGAAAATCTTTTTAAAAAAAAGTCTTGAAGGCTGTTGAAAGAAAACATTGAGCTACGAGAAGCAAAAAAATAAAAGAGATGTAACTCTAATTTGTTATGTTGGTGGGGACTGAGAGTGTATTCCACTGTTTGGGAGGTGTCAATTTGAGCATGCTCTCTTAGCCACAGCCCTTTATGGTGGCTGAGGTCTCAACTTGACCCAAGTGCATGTTTAGCCAGATGTCACTTGCGATTACAGGAATTTGGACTGACTTTCAACTAAACCACAAACCTGGATGAATGAATGTTGTTCCAGATGCATTATCTCGTAATCCTAAAGAAAATAACATCTCAGATGAAAGGACTATAGAACTTTCCTTCGTATGAGCTTTGAAAGCAAAGGCTAATCCTGAGATCATTGAAAAGGTTTAACCTACCACTGCATGAAATTTTAGTCAAATAGAACTTAAGAGCTCTAATACTTTTAAAATCCCCTCTAATTAGTAAAAGAATATTGAAAATTAATTCAACTGGAAACAGTGATCTTGAGAATTACAACAATTTCTCACTTTAAAACATTTCTATGCATTTTTATGTGTTTGTTAGCTTACATTGTGCTAGTAACATCTCAGTCATGCATGGAATATGCTTCATTGTGGGGAACTCTTTGCACATACTATTATGCAGAAAGATCCCAGAGATAATAAAATTCAATAACCACTGAATCTTTTAGGTTGGAAAAGATCTTTAAGATTTTTGAGTCCAACCATTAACCCACTATCAAGTAAAAATTTGTTGACATAATGATTTTCATTGAATATCTGGAGAAAAGAGGACTGGGAGAAGGACAGTGAATGTTTTTGGGACCTTCAATCAATAAATAGCCACTGTACTGTTGCCTTTTTGCCCAACCTGGAAATGAAACTTGAGGTAATTTTGGCAAGGAGGTAATATAAAAGAGGATCTTTAATGAAGGCTTTCAGAGGAAGTTATGGAAAGATGTTCACCAAAGCCCACCCCTACAGGGATGAGTACACATTTATAGGTTTTAGTAATTGATAAAAAGTACCAATTAGGAGGAGAAGTGGTGATGCAATTCCCTCCCAAGTCAAGCCTCTCCTCTGGAGCTTCCCTTCAGCACTAGTTGTACTTTGTCCATGAGAATATATCACCAAGAGTTGTTCTTGACCTTGGTTCCCAGGAAGAACCAAAATAGCAATGATTCTTTGTACCTTCCAGGGCTTGGAGCTCTGGAATTTGTTGTGTCTTTTTGCTTAGGAAAGGCCATGGAAAGGTACTGGGAAAACTATCCACTAATACAATGGGTGCCAGAGTTACAAATGTGTTTTTGAAGAGTACAGGGAACATATAAATGAAAAAAGGCAAAACCCAAACAGCATCAGTACATTTCTGATCATATATGTGTGTCTATATATGTGATTAATATCATCAATCTTTCTCTTCTGTGCTTCAGAAGACACTCCAGGTCACTAGTTTAGTTACTGGCTTTTAGCTTAAGACTTTGGATGAAATCTTCTCCCCGACAAAATATTCCAGAAGACATGAAAATAAGCAGGGCTTTCAAACAGACATGTTAGACCTGTATGTTCAGTGCGCAGCTGAAGGTTCACTGTAGTCAATAATGTGCTATCAGCCTGGATTTCAAATCAAGTTACAGTGTGTTAGCATGCTGTCTTCTGTCAGCTGAGCTATTGCAAATCTAAGTGGGTCTTCTTAGCCTCTAGCCTGTGCAGAAATGAGTCTCAGTTTTAGTTGTTTTCATTGCAGACTGATCTAAGTCAGAGTAATTTCCCGTTGTTTCTGGCAGAGTGAACTGGCAAACAAAGATCATGTGTCGTACAATAATTTGTCAAGCAACTTGATGGTGTGTCTGAGCCTTTAATGAGAGCTGAGATATTCTAAAAAAATGTATGCCTGATAAAACTTACAGAGCAAGTTGATTTATATGCAGATGCAATAATTAACAAAAGTAGTCCCATTCAGTGAAATAAGCTTTATTCTGCTTTTGTTTCACAACTTGTTTAACCTCAGGTGATGCTCTTATCATCTTGGGAAGAACAGGGAGAATAAGCAATTCCTGGCTTTGCTAAGAATAGCTAGTGCAAGAATCACCTGAAGTAGATTTAAATTCTTTACCTGTGCAACATAGATCAGAAAACACAGCTGTCACACAATTCAAGGTTTGTTTTCCACATATACATATAAATTAGCTACAGAAATGCTTTGATAGTGTTTTCTAAATGTGGTGTAACACAGCCAAGGAAACAATAATTTAAGAGTGCTGAGGTAGCCATCCAATGTCATTGCAAGGCTGCTCTAAAAAAATCTTTGAAAAGTCATGGCAGTTGGGCAAAATTCTCAAGGACTGGCAGACAGCAAAAACACTCCTATCTTCAAGAAGGATGGGGAATAAAAAGCAGCTGATATTGTTTATTTTGACTTTTTTAAGGCTTTCAACACTCCTGTAATATCTGCATAGACAAACTGGTGAAGTTTGGATGATGCAGTGAGGTGGATTGAAGACTGGCTGAACTGCTGGGATCAAAGGGAAGCAGCATGAAGCTGTACTGGAGAGCAATCATGATTTGGGTTCTCCAAGACTGGGATAATGGAGCTAAAATTGCTTAACATCTTCACTTATGACATGGATAAAGGGGCAGAGTGCACCCACAGCAAGTTTGTGGATGATGCAAAATTAGAATGATTAACACACTAAGTGGTTGTGCTGCCTTTTAGAGAGACCTTGGCAGGCTGGAGAAATGGATCAACAGAAATCTCCTGATTTTTAACAAAGAGAAATGTAAAGTCCTGTGTACCTGTGAAGCTTCGTGGTTTAGAAAGTGTTCTCCGACTTAATTCTTCCCACTGAAAGCACTCCAAGATACACACCTCTCATTTGCTCCTTGCAGCAGGCTGGAGAGGAGAACTGTAGGCACAAAAGGTAAAGCTCATGGGCTGAGATAAGAACAATTTACTGGAAGCAGCAATGAAATTCGTAAACAAACAGTAACAGCAACAATGCTAGTGACAGAGGGTAGAAGAAAAGAAAATGTTATTGCTCACTGCAGCAACATCCGACCATAGGCAATTCCAGATGGTTCCTGCTGCCATGCTTCCATACTGCTCCCTCTGGCTCTCACAGGCCTACCACACAGCCCCCTCTGCCAAGCTTTACCCCACTGGAAGGAGCCCCTCCTCCCCAGAAGAGATTCCCTTCCCCACCTGGTGTGGTTTGGAATAACCACTAGGTCCTGGCCATTCCCTCTCCTGGTAACTGCAAAATAGAGCCCTGTCCTGGCCAGACCCAGAACAAAGGAATAGCCTCATTCATTGGCACAGGCTGGAGAACAACCAGTTGGAAATCAGCTTTACAGAAAAGAACCTTGTGCCCCGAGGATTCTAGTGGACCATGGGCTAAGATTGTGACCTTGTGGCAAAGAAGGCCTGCCAAATTCTGGGCTGTGTTAGCCAAATAATTTCCAGAGGATGGAGGGAAGTGTCTGTTTCCCTTTTTCCACTCCAGTCATGACCTCCCCTATACACAAAAAGGATACTGTTGTATGTGCTGGGAAAGAGCATGAAGACAATTTACGGACTGGAACATGTGGACGACAGACAGAGAACTAGAACTGGTAAACCTAGAGAAGCCTTACAGGGATATTTTCAAAGTGGAAAAGGGGGAGAAAGAGTGAGAAGGAAGTTGGGTTCTTCTCACTGATATCCTGTTAAAAGACATGAAGCAATGGAAACAAACTGAAACACAACATATTTAGGTAAAACATAAGAGAAAGGTTTTCAGTGTGAGTGTGTTCAAAGGCTGGAAGAAGTTGCCCACAGAGATTGCAGAGTCTCTGTTCTTGGAGACATTCAAAGCCCCCATGGACAGAACACCACACAAGGAGCATTAGTTGACCCTCCTCAAACCAAAAGGGTAGTGTGTAAGGGGAGAAGAGCTGATATTTTTAGAGGCTTGATAGACAATATCCAGAGATTCCTTCCAGTCCCAATGATTCTATCCTTCTGTGGAATGAGTTTTAAGAACTACACTTTTCACACACTCTTCAGAAAGTCTAGAATGTCAGTGTACCACTGTCATAACTTAGGTGACCAAAACAGTCAGAAAACCTGATTAAGAAAAATGTTTTGTGGATCACAGTGCACAAGAATTTAACCTTGACCTTTTTCCTGAGGTTGTGACAAATTAGTTGTGCACACAGGTAGCAGAGAAGTATGGCCAGGGCGGTTCTTTGGAAGAAGCTAATTTTGCTTCCATTTCTAGAGTCCATGAGAAAGTTTTGACAGTTGTCTTGGCATTCAGCTGTTTACAGGAAACCATATGCAGGACATGCAAAGCAGAAGTCTGAAACCATTGAGTATTCTTCACTTTTCATGAGACTATATTCTTACAGAAAAGTAAACTACCCATATTGACTTATCAATAAGGTGGAGAATATTTTGTCTCTTAATAAACAAGACTTCTAAAGTAACACCTCCCATTCACTGTGAAATACCCAAGAGAGTATTTCAGAAATTGAATAAAGCTGTATTTCTAGCTCTCAGTATTAACTTATTTGGGATAACTTTTTTTTTCTTGTATGGAGGCAAATAGCTGGGTAAAGTATACTATTATTACTAATTTGGCTCAAGTCACAATTATGATGTTCAAAACTAGACAGTACTTCTACAAATATCTTACTTTTTTTGCTGTCTGAAGTTTTATATGTTTTAACTTTCAGCAGTAAATGTGTCACTCGTCCAGAATCTTTATCCAAAAGTCAAAGTTGGCACACACTCCATTATACCAAATAATACCAAATAATGAAGAAGAATGGAGACTGATTATTAATGCAAAATGGCTTGAATAAGCGAATGAATAGAATGACAAAAATAGATTAAATAATTGAGTCTCAGAAAGGATGTTAAAATGTACGTCTTACATAAATCAAAAATGAAGTGTGTACCACACAGAATGAGTCATCCCGTGAATAAGAGGAAGATGAATTCAGATGTTATTTGCCACTAGTAATAGATGGTACCACTCTGGTTCTGTCAATCTGCTAAATAATAAAGATGGACCTAATACAGGAAGTCAGTAGGAGTTTTGCTTGGCTAAGGAATGTAGCATAGAGCACTAGGAAAGTAATGAATTTAAATATGAAATATCTGTTGTGTTGCCCTACATTCTAATCCTGTCTCCAGTGAATCAACTAGCTAAATAATTATTAGCATCACTGAGAACAGGGAAGAACCCCCTCTCCACTGGTAAAAATTAATTTCTTTGTTAGATGGAAAGTAAAATTTAAAGTAATCTTCAAATAGCCCATAAAATGTTAGTTTTTTATCAGAATAGTGAATCTTAACAGATTTTTTTTAGTAATGTCCGTCAGTGAAGGACAAGGTAGAAATGCTCTTCATTTTAGAATCAGTAGAAATTTAAATTTTTATCATATGCCAGAAGAAACATGAAAGAAATGGTAAACCTACAGAACAAGAGTCTTTTAAGCATTAGCATTTAAATAATATTACATTATCAAATCTGAATTATATAAATAGGCATTACTACATTCAGCACTGAATATTTCATTATTGGATTAGAAAATGTAAGTTTAATATCAAATGGCATTTTCATATGGATTTCTATGCATGAGATGTCACAGATGAAGCTTGAAAGTTGCTATTGTTTTTAGCCATGTCCAGATTGGATCAGTTTTTAAAAGGCTCCTTCTTTGCTCTACATATTAGGCTGAAAAAAACCCAGGACAATGACTGCTATTTTATTGCTTTTACTAATCTGAATTCTCAAGTTTTAGTTTGTCATTGCTAAAGGGAAAGTAAAAGAAGAAGAAATAGTGACACGATTTTAGTGCACTAAAAGTAGAAAAAAAAAAAAAAGTGAAGTAAAAAAAGGCTTGAGAGACAGAGGGGAAATAAACTTGGCAAAAAAAGTCCTGAAGTGCAGGAAGGTCAGAACAGGAGAGAAAGCTTGGAGGAGACAGATGTGCCTGGGAACAAAAAGGGTAAATGCAATTTCTGGAGTAGAGCGAAGCCTTGGACTCATTAAAGCAGAGAAAAACAATCAAGAAGGAGACTTTGGGGAGCAAAGAGAGCAATCACACCTTGGAAGGAAAAAGAGAAAGAAACTGGGAAGTGGGCCTGAAAGAGGAGAGCAGGGGAGAATTGAGAAATGAGGTTTTGGGAGAAGAGATAGGGCTTTGGATGGAGTTAAGCAAAAAATATTGCTAAAGGCTCCAGCTCTCTGAAATGTCAGCCAAGGTGGCTGTCTGTAAATCTCTGGGTTTATTTATTTGTCTTGCCACAATATATAAAAGAATTTATTTAGTTAGTGAAATGCATTTTTCTTGCATTCTGCCTATTCTCCCTTTGGTGTACATGCTAACAGGAGATTGTTGAATAAATCGATGGGAGAACAGATGTCTTTGAGCAGTTTTCCATTGGCAATTTATTCTTGCTATTTAGAATTTTTAAGAATATGCAAACTTTTGGAAAAGTTTGCATAGAATGTGCCTAATTCATGCAGGCTAAAAGCTCAGGATTTTGTACTTTATTGTGAAATATGGAGGGCTGACAAATGGCTGGATGATATAACCCTGAATCACTTAATCACTAACATGGTTGGATTGCCAGTGATGTTATTGCACCAGAAAGTGCTCCCCTAAGTGAAAAACAGTTGTACACTGTATTCCAAAGACTATCTTGGGCAGTGAATTAAGTAGTCTGGACAATTAAATGATTTGGTGAATGCTGGAATAGATCAATCAGTCTTTGATTATGGTGTTCAGAGAAGTAAAGAAGTTATGGAAAAAAAAGAGAGGAGTTCTGTTAGCAGTATAGTTCTTCCACTTAATTTATGAGGTTTCATAGAATTTGTCCAATTATACAACCAGATATGTCACATTAGGAAAAAAGCCTTCTTCCTTTGCTCATAACAATTAGTATGTCACTTTTCAGGTGGGATACCTGAAGGTGGCAGAAGGCCTTGAAAAGTACTGTTCTTCATATAAAGATTAAGAGTAGGTAAGGAGTTTAAAAATTTCTTTCAGTATTTTTCTTTCTTTTAACTGTATATCAGCTCAATGCTTTGAAAAGTTTCCTTCCTTGTTTAATCTGATTGTTGGCTTACAACACTGAGCTGCAAACTGAGCTAAACCTAAACCCCAATGAATTTGTAGTGCCTCATCTACTAATGTCCACATTTTGTCACAGGCTTCATAATTAATTAAGTACATAACAGTGTGTTTGTACCTGTTGGCAAATCTATAGCTGATCTACTCTGAAGACAAAAATGAGGAATGCAAAATATTTTCACAGCAACTATCAAAAATACTATTTGTCTTCTAATATGGTGTGACATTTGTTTAATTTTGGAGTAGGTTATTAAGAACCAAATATTAAAGACTTCTTGTATGTTGGGAACACATCTAGTGTTCCTAGATCCTGATGGTCTAAGTCTGTTCAATTTATATATAAAAATATGCAATATACATGTATATATAAATTTTCCCTCGCTGAGTGTCACACTGACACATGCATGCATAAATTAGTCTAAAAACAAGGCAGATGGGTTGCACAAATTTTTTTGGGCTGTTGTGATGTAGGTACAGTGGACAAACCAGTCCTGAAAACTAGAAGGATAAGAGTTCTCTGCCATGTCATTGAGGAGAAGAAAGGACAGACTTGTGATGTTAGATGCTGGAATTGTCAGGTTCCATGTGTTGAACCAGCTGCTGTGAACAGAGTGGTTCCTGGCATCTGGTGTGAATCATCTGCTGGTGGCTGGTATATGGACCCATAATCATCGTATCACAAACAGGGAAACTTTGTCTGGAGTCCATTTGAATGCTGACTGTTGCAAAGGGTCTTTGTCTTTAGCAGGGATCGAAACCCAGGATGAATAGAATTCTGAACTATTCATTTAAATCTTGGCTGCAGGAAACATTATTTTCCTTATTTAGACTGGTCTGGAAAAGGTGGATGCCATCCTTGTTTTGAATTTTGTCTCTTTGGGGTACCCATCTCAAAAGCAGACTGAGCAGCTTTTGTCACATGTGGCTGATGCACAAAAGAGGCTGGCATCACAGGACTTGCCTTGCAGCTGACCTCTGGGAGTCTGCATCCACCGCCTCCCACGGGGGTCTGAGTGAGTGCTAGAGCCCCAACAGCTCAGAGAATTCTGCCAGCTTGCATCAAGTTTACATTAAAACTCGAAAGAAAGAAAAAAAATTCAAACCTTTCAAATGGAGAAACATTTTTTGAATTGAGATTTATTACTTGGTTTCATAATCTGTTACTTGACAGCAGCTGGCTATACAAAGTGTGGAGTCTATTGGATTAGTTTATATAACAGATGGTTCTGTTTTCAAATTTACTCCAAATGTTCAGATGCTTTAGTAAATTAATATTTCCCATCTGATAATAGCTCATGGATTCAGCTTTAATCTTTGGTCTTTCAAAAAAAAAAAAAAAAGAATTAATAAAGACCACTGGGAATCATTGACACTCAATTTGAAAATGATAGCCTGGGGAGTGGCAGGTCTGGGGCAAAATGCATAAGAAATTGCAGTAAGAGTATTGTACTGAGGTTTAAGCTAAAATCACAGTGCATCCAGTGTTAATGTGTACTTCTCAAAATATTTTTATTGGAAAATTTTGAGACCTGTTTAATGTCTTAATTGTGTACATTTTATGAAAATCAGTGTTGAAAGAACATAAAACAAGACCAGGACAATAAATTAATTAAGCTTCATGGAAGTTCTGTGAAGTGGGTAAGACTATCATTGTAGTGCAACATCCTATTGCAAATAATAATTCTAATGAATGGTCCATCCCATATATATTTTTAAAAAATCATTGGAAGAAAAAGGAAAAAGAAATCCAAGACAGCTTTTAAGCACCTGCAGGCAATACAGTGTTGTCTGTTTCCTACTCAGTAGACATATGGAGATGTTCTATGTCTGCATGTCAACCTTATATCAACTTTCAACAATTTTTTTTCTTTGTCTTAACTGAAATCTTAAAAAAACCTTACTAAAGGATGTGAGGAAAATAGGACCTGCAACCAGTGAAGATACAGTTCCAACATAAATTTGCTCTCTGTATATAGATGTGATATAATACCAGTTTATATTGCATAGTACTTTTAATTAGGCAGCCCACTTCTTCTGTAGAACTCCAGCCTCATTAATGACTATGACAAATGGTGCTCATTGAAGATTGGTCTTTATTTGGCAGTTCTTCACAGTCTCATTTTTCAATATATGACTATATAAATTATTTATTGTGTGCCATCCAAACCCTGTCCTTAAAAATAGAAATTTTACAGAAATATTTTTACTGGGCTCATGCATTAGTGCCAGTGGATCAGTTCAAAGAGAATATGTGACTGTAGACAGGATTTCAGAACCCTGGAGTTACACGCCCAAACTCCACACAAGATGTAAAGGGAGGGTGAAGATATTTCAGAGGGCTGTGTGGATTGACTCTTAGGTTGAGTAGACAGCTGTCCAGGGATGACACATAGAGGGTTACTGAAAATAAAAAAACGTTCCTAAAATCTTTCACCTGTAAAATCTTAAAAATCTTACTCAAGAGTATGAGATCATACATCCTTGCACTTTGGACAGAAGCCTATTCCTTATCCTTGGTGAAGTGTCTAAGTTCTTGCTTTCAATAAAGAGCAGGGAACATTATTATTTCAGAATTTGTCTAGAGGATGAGGCAGTAAAGATTTGAGGTTACTCTTACTGTGTTGTTGGTTGTGCAACAGTTTACTGGTTAAGCATTCACTTGGCATTTTAGAAATCCAGGTTGCATTATTTTCAATCTCACTCTGATAGAGGAATAAAAAGTGTGCTCAACAGCCATTCCACTGTGCACTAAAGCAAGTTCTACTCAATAAGGCAAGAAAGAAGACAAGGTGAACCAGTATTTCTTAATTTAATGGCTAGGGCATGCAGTTGAGAATGAAGGAGAAAATGAGTGAGCAGCTGCTACTCAAAACAGGGAATATTTATTTTGCTGCTTTTCCCTATGAGGAGTCCTTAAAAAATATGAAAAACCTACAATGGAGTGCAGGGCTTTCTGATCCAGTCCTGCTGCTGCCAGGAGCCTAAAGCTTGTCCAGAAAGTTTATGAACACCATCCTTTCATGCTGTGGCAGAGTTTCAAAAGCAACCAGTGTTTTTACCCTCCCTTCCTTGCATTCCCCAAAGTCTATTGTGTGGAAGTTTTGAGTATGACTCACCTCAGAAGAAAGGGAAAATTGAGGCTGTACCTCCTACATCCCCAAGGAATGGCATATTGACTAGACTGTTGCCTAACAGGAGGCACCACCTTCTTGGTCAGTTAGATTTTAACAGAAATCAGTGGGAGTAAGCTTTTTAATAGATAAAAATGGGAGTTTCTAGAGCCAAATTAGGCTAAGAAAAGCATGTTGGATTGAAATAGGCCTTTTTTTTATAATGACATACCTCTCAATGAATAACCTGAAGTAGAATTTTAGACTCTTACACTGTGAGGTGATTGAGACTCATGGAGATGAGGTGTTTCCAAGATTGGGTTGAAACAGAAAGGTGTTATAGGAGCTCAGAATGATTTAATCTTATTTTTATCAGAGAACTGTGACAGACTACAGGTAAAACAGTGAAAGAACATGGAGTGGCCAGGCTGACAGTTTAGTTGACATTATAAGAACAGTGTATGTGAAGAGTAGAGCTCATCCTGCGGCCTCTTTGGTCTCACTGATCTCAGTTACAGGAGTAAGAGCTCAGTACACTTGCTGTGTGGTTTCACGCAGCACAGCAAAGAGCAACCATGTTGCCCACTTGAGAAAATTTCAGATTCTTTGACTTTCCCAACAACACCTAAGAGTTGCACCTAGGATCTGAGGCAGAATCAATTTACCCAAGGGAAACTTTATCTACCCTAGCCTTGAGAAGATCCTTCTGCCTCCTGCATGTTTCAGTCTCAGTGTCAGGTTTTATGGCAAAACTCAGGTAGCTCTCCCCATTGAACAGTCAGCCTTGAGCACCATGCACTAAATCAGGCCTGGCTTCACTTGGAAGAACTACATTGTCTGTATCTCTGGTTGTATCTGTGTATGCACGAGGGAGGCACATCACAGCTTCCTAAAGCAGTTTGCAGTAATGCATTAACACAGGAACAAAAATCAGACCAAAAAACCACAGGACATTCAATCCTGCCATATATGGTGGATCCTCACGTGTGTCATCAGTGCTCTGGGTTCTTGAGCACAGCTGTTTAGCACTTGAGCTGACAAAGTAATCTGTAGTGGCAGAAGGCTTTTGTCTTCCACTAGGGGGGAATGGATACACATACTTTGCTGGTGAGTTAACAAATCTTTGCTGGCTCATGAGCAGATTATGAGACTTGGGGGTAGTAGGTTAACTGGCCCTAAGGCAAGGATTAAGAAAGCCATAGCCTCAAAATAGAAACACACCCCAAGAATGATGCCTTGTTTTATTTTATATGTCTGTATTTCTGTGAGCTTTCGAAATACTTAGGTCAATTTTTTTTCCCTGTGACCAAGAGGGGAAAAATATGAAAATGTAGGACTTTAAGAAGAACACCATGTATTGCAAGATGCACGTAAAAGTGTATGGATAGGTGAAGCAGATAACCTTTTGGTGACTGGAAGCTGGGTTCTCAGTTCAAAGCCCCTGAGCTGCCCTCACCAGAGACACCAGTTCCTGTGCTACACACAGTGGCCCAAAGCTCCCTCCATCCATTCACTGCAGTCAGTCGCAGCTGACAGGGCAAACCATCCTGTTGTGTCTACATCCAGCTACTGTGAAGCAAAGGTGACATGGCCTGACATTTAGAGACCTTTCCAAAATCCAAAACAGTGATGTGAAGATCCGGGTTCTTGAATCTTTGGTGGCTGAAGTTGGGAGAGCTTTTGAGTTTGGGTCTCAGTCAGGTCCTCACTGCTGTGGTGTGCCAAGGACTCCTGGCTTCCCAACAGCTTTATAAATGGAAGCTCTTCTGACTGTGTCTCCTTGGGCCTCAGTTACTGCTCTCAGCTTTTAATTTCTCTATGTGTTCATCCTCCTGTTAATGCCAGATCCCCCCTTTTCCCACCCCTGTGGGAATGAATTTTCATTCACTATGGGCCTCTCCACTTCCCACTGTAGTCAACAAGTGCTTTTCTATGGACTTCCATGCAAACAAGATCTGGCCTTTCCTATTTTTTCTCTCCTCACCCACCCACATCTGTCATCTATCTATTCTTATGCTGTTTCTCTAGACTTTTTATTTTTTTTTTAATTCTGTGTCCAATGTTATAAACTTCATAATTTTTTTTTAATATTTCTCTGGCCCCTTTATGCACTGTAATCTGAACCTTTTGCTCTAAACCTCCCTAACTTTTCACACACCCATTCCCTTTTCCCTCTTTCATTTTGTTTCTTTTCCAGCATTTTGCTTTCCTAGTTTAACCTCTCTGACTGACATAGGAAACAGAAAAATAAACAAAAGTACTAAGACTTTCATACAGTAGCTGCGTGAGGTGGTGGTTTGAATTCATCAAAGGGTATTAGTTTTTCAAATTTTAATAGCCTGGGTAGGAATCTTGTTCATTATTAATCTGTGTTAGAATTGTAATGAAACACTGTGGTGGTGGTAATTAAATTTCAAGACAGATGCTTCATAAATAAAGAAGCATTTCATAAATATCAAATTATGCCACTATCCTAGCATGTGCAGGTTCTCTGTCATTACAGAGATGTGATAATTATCACTGGTTATTCATTACAATTTAAGAATGCATAAAGAATAGAAAATGTAGGCATGAAAGGGGGAAATACCTGTAGCACTGTATTGTGGTACACTGAGGCTGTACCTTAGATCTTTTATATGTGAGTTTTAGAGGGTTTTGCCTTTTTAAATCAGCACTCATTTCAGCATGGAAAATTAATATGTAGTTAAGTAGTACCTGTCTTCAACAGTACATTTAACTGTTTCATTAACAGTATGTTTCACTAACTGCTGAATAGCCCTTTTTCTTGCACCAGGCTCTCTCTTTGAACACTACTCTGTTCCCACTGGTGCTTTCATAGATATGGCAAATTTGAAAACTTATTTCTTTGGGTTTTAAAAATCTCTCTTGAAGTGAGACTGACAGACCTGTAGTTTCCAAAGTCCTCCTTTCTGCCCTTCTTGAAAACTGGGCCAACTTCCAGTGAGCTGGGACCTCTCTGGATTTCCAAGACCACTCAAAAATCATGGAGAGATGTTTTACAATTACTAAAGTGTTGCAGTGAAGTCCATTTTGTGAATTGGAGAGACGTTTCACTTACGCATCACTGGCACACAACACTTCTCTATTTGCATATAAATAGCAATAGACCCATCCTAGTATTGTATCCACGTTAACATTTTGTGTGTGCAGAGGTGTGCTTTGTTGTGTAATTCCAAATCATGTGCTAAAGTCCAGTCAACACCTTTGTAGATTTAAATGCAAATCAAATAGTTCTGGCATTTAATTTTTATTAATCACAAAGTACTCTAAACTTTCTCAGAGTCTGATCTTTTCATCCTAAGCTTATTTGATCTTCATCCAAGTAACCAGCATGATTCAGTGTTCTCCCAGGATATAATATTATAGTTTGCAAAGTGATTGTTAAATGCATTAATAATTTCAATGGGATCATTAATAACATCTCTTGTCAGCGACCTAGCTTGGATAATAACTTTCTTGTGACTTGCATGAAATAATTATTTTTTTTCTGGGGGGAAGGGTATCCTTTTCCAGAGGTTTCTAGATGTCTTTTAGTTGTTTTCCAGTGGCTGAAATAGCTTTTAACAGTGGTATGTCTTGAGGTTTATGCATTCATTTCTAAGAAAATGTGATAATTGGTTAACCAACCATTCCTCTGTAGTTGTCCTGATTGCTTAACCTAACAACTCCACCAATATTTTCTGTAAATAACAGTAATTATATGTATTTTTCATAATAATGTCTTGTTGATACAGAATAATTTAAGGCAGCAAATGTCTATTGACAGAAATCATTAATCTAATAAAATAGTATGGCAAAGACATGTCTTGTGGACTGAAAATTAATTTGGCTGAATTTCAGTTTATAAGAGCAATGCTGGTATTTTCATATCAAGAAAGACACCGGATTGCAATGGGTAGCTCTCTGGCTGTTGGCATATTGTAAAGAAACCCAAAATGCAATGTAACTTGGAAAGAGACAGTAATCACCTTCATCTCCCCATTTAGCTCTGCCAGTTTGATAGATTGCTGTGTGGCAACATTCATCTTGCAGATCATCATATCCTCCTTGAATGACAGCAAGCTATCCCTGTGCACCTCCAAATTCCCTATATTGCTGTCTCCTGCTTGGTCTCTGTGGAATAAAGCAACTACTTTCTGCCCACAGTTCCAGCAAGGATCCCCCTTCCTTATCTACCTTGCTATGGTATGTAGCAATGGAGTCAAGGGCCAAGGTGTTGTCCTTTATCAAAGGAAATAAGTCAATACCGAAAATTCAGTTGTGGAAACAACAATATATCCTGCTAAAACAATGAGAGGGAAATCCCTGCCAAATGTTATAACTCACTAGCAATCAGTTCTGTAAGTTGTCTCTCTGCACTGTCTGGTGTGAGCAAGCCAGATTTCACTGTTTTAGGAAAATGAGAAAGTCTTTAGGTAGGTCTGCTTGTAACTGTCCTTCACTGAAACACATTCTGCTGTCTCTTTCCATCTGATGTGTCAGTGTTGTACAGCTGAAGAGCAAGATTTATTATGCGTTATCAGCAGCAGTCCCACCTTTCAGTTTTTTGCACATACGTGGAAATGGCAGGATGGGTCCATAGCTGTAGACTACAATGGTTACTGAGGTTGGTGTTCTTTGCACAGTGAATACAGGTGCAAGATAATTCATTTCCTGTCCCATCCCTTGCAATGTTCAAGACCAGGCTGGATGGAGCTGTGAGCAGCCTGGTCTAGTGGAAGTTGTCCCTGCCTATGGCAGGGGGTTTGGAACTAGACCATCTATCTAGTTGGTTGGCCTTCCAACCCAAACCTTTTTATTGTTCTATGATTCCGTAATTCTATGTTTTCTGTCTTTCTAAACCTAGAAATTTTAAATAATATTTATCAGAAGCATACTGTTATAATGCTACTTTTGGAGGGTTATCTTGGATATATTATGTTTCAGTCAATTCCCTAGGTCAAGTTAGAGCCTCCTATAAAAATCTTCATCTTAAGTCAGCAACCAGCGTGTGCAACAGAGCTGGTGGTAGCAGCTGGGAAATGCAGGCATTCCCACAACGACCGTGTCATTGTGTGCATTGGCATAAGCATCACTCTTGGAAATTTGCCCTCTTGTGCTTGCCCTCTTTCCCTACCTTTCCCAGAAAACAAAAAGCTCACCACTTCGTAGTGGTTGCTTTACTCTTCTGAATCATTTCACTGAAGCAAAGCCTAAAAAAAATAGGGGTACACAGTTAGCTAGAGACAGAATTTTCCAATAAACTCCAGCTCAGACAATGATTAGTAGAGTGGAAAGAAGGATATTCAATCTGGCCTTGTTTTACACAGCCCCTAAAGGTGTTATTTATTATCAAGGTACTAAACAAGATGATAGTCAAGCATTGTAGCTTCAGTTCTGTGGAGTTTTGTATCCTGTAACTTTGATCTTCTTGGCACATAGGCAAACTGGGTAAGTATTTATCTCTCCTATTCAGATGAGGGGCTGAAATTTATGTTGTTAGCATTACAGAATCATAGAAATTAAAGATGGAAAAATTTTATTAGATCATCTACAGTAGTAGTTCATCATCTTGCCAATACAAGCATTTTACTATAGAACAATGACTGCTTGCCCAAAGCCGCAGAGAGAATCAGTGTCAGAGCCAGGATTAAAACTCAAGGAGTTTCTGGCTCCCTGTCCTCTACTCTGACGGCGAGAGCATTCTGCAGAAAAGCTAGATTGTCCAAACATTAACAAAAACCAGCAGGGATGATTTGATTAATTCAGATTTGTTGCTAAAAGGCCTGTAGTGTTTTTGATTAGCTCTTGGGCCCTCATCAGGCTTAGAGGGGTGTGTGTGGTAAATTTCCTTTTACCAGTTTGTTACCTACAAGATCCTGAAGTGATGTGTATTCTTGAGAAACATGCAATTAAAACACTACTTCCAGAAAATCCCTATGGATCAGCATCTTTATGATAAATAGGTCAGACTTAATCCTGTAAACTCTTGAAGATAGGGGCTATGTTTTCAATATGTCCATATAGTGCCTTACTGGACACTCTGAAAAGTACTGTGATATGTGTTAATAATAATAAATATTTATTTATTGGACATGAGAGGTAAAGTTAAAAGTTATTTCTGAGGGGTAGATTTTTTGTTCATAAGCAACTGCCCCATGAAAATTCCATATCCTTAACTTGCAGGGCTATTTGTGAATACTGGTTATTCTGCATCCCATATATATTTTCAAGCATGAGTAGCACATGAGAGGTGCTTGATATTTTTATTATTACTGTATAGCACCCTGTATATATACATTATAGATGATTATGTAGCACCTACAGAAAGAACACTAAAAAAGTCAGTATTTGCTGCACAGCTTGATTTTCACTTCCACACCAGAGTCTTCACACACGGGTTTCTACAATGAAAGTATTATTATTGGTACTGGAGAAACTGCCTACTATTACAGATTTCAGATGTATCTCATTATATGGTCTTGTTTTCAGTAGCTAAACTTTAACAAAGTAAAGAAGCTTTTCATTTATATGTATCCTCCTCAGATAGGATTTTCTGAGAAAATTTCTAAGAAACTTAGAAGAAAAATTGCAACTATTTTACATCTAAATCCCTGTGTTTTGTAACAGGAATAGAAAATTTGTCAAAAGAGGATCTTTATGTTGGATGCCTGCTTTCTTTCTGTTTTGAACAAAGTTTTCAGGATATTCGGAGATGTTCTGGAAGCAGGTTTTCTACACTTAACTTTTTCCCACTTAAAAATGAAGTTTTCCACTGGTCTGATTCTGTTTACTCTTGAACACCAAGTCTTCTGCCTCTTCAATGCTCTTTTGGTCCTTCCCCCGTTGTCAGATGACTTCTCAGACACTAAAAAATGACACTCAGTGTTGAGTCTTGCATTGCATTTTAGCAGGAATCTGAGAATGAGTGGTTGCACGCTGTGGCAATGCAGAAGATAATGAGAATTAACTCTGCATGCAGCTAAGGTTGTGCTTTCACAATCACTTGAAGATGATCTAAGTAGATGCTTCTGCCAAAAGTGGTGACCTCACCTATCCTCAGACAATGGTGGCATATTCCTGCTTCTTGACTTTGAAAGAACTAATCCAGATGACATTTACTAACTTTTCAGCTGAATTAGCTTCCTAACACTGTATCCATGAACATGATAGCACAGAAGTGGGAATAAGGTTGCTTACCTATGACAGGGACAGGGAATGTTAGCTCATACAGGCAGCAGCTGGAATTATCTTTAATTAGTGCTAGCAGTCATGTCTTCCTCACCTTTCCATTGATCATATATAATCTTTAAATTCAGTCAGCAGCCTGTCAGTATAGAGATTAGTGAATAAGACATGGTTGGTAAATGCCAACAACTTTTTAACATGCTACTTGAGATATTTATCTGCTACTTAAAAAATATTAAGGATATTCATAGGGATTTTGTTGTATGACTGTATTTCCTTTATTGTGTTATGGACCACCTGATTTGCATATTTAATTTTGCTGTGGAGGATAGGATTAATTTTATTTTAAATATCTATAATGTAAAATTTGGAAACTAACCTGACCAGCTAGACGCCCTTTAATCAATGAAATGTTATTGGAACTATTAGGTAGGGGTCTCTCTAAATAAACTGTCATTAGGATTAATCATGCTCTGGAAAAGCTCACCTTGCTGTATTGAGTAAATAAAACAATTAATTCTCTACAGATGAATAGTCACACGACAATTTATACATTGTTATATGAAATTAAGCCAATCAAAAAGCCTAGCCATCTAACGTGGTAAACTCAAGGACTGGTTAGGCAAGGAGAACAAAAAGATAAGGTTTCCTGATGGGAGTATCCATGCTAATATTTGTGCCCATCATCTGAGTCTTACCAGTGCAACTCTGCTGTACCCTTCAGTTCAGGCATTCTGGCTTACTTGGAGCTGTAGTGCCCAGGCTGAGGGTAATTAAAGAATAAATTCTTCACTATGAGTGCATTGGGACACTGGAACACATTGCCCAGAGGAGCTGTGGATGCCCCATCCCTGGAAGTGTTCAAGATCAGGTTGGGGAAGCTGTCCCTTCCAATAACAGGGGCATGGAGCTAGATCATCTTTAAGACCCTTTCCAACCAAAAAAAATTTGGTGATTCTGGGAGACTGGGTCAGAGAAACTGAAACTGGTTGGCAAATTCATGATGCAGCTGGGAATAAATGGAGCTGAAGGCAAGAACAACCAGTAAGAGCAATCAATGACCAACTCAGTTGCTTTTCTAAACCATAGTCTGTGCCATGCAGCAGGGTGTATCAGCCCCATCCATGACTCAGGGGTATCAGAATAGTGCAATGTTATGGATGTTGCCATTTCCCTATTTTTCTGTTTTAAAAATATAAAAAATATAAGTATGGATTCAAAATCAAGCACTTGAAAGTGAGAATTACCATTAAGATAATCCCTAAAGGATCATCATCCATGCTACATTTTCTGAGAAAGAGAGATCTCAGTTGGGAATTTACACTGTTCCTCTTCAAGGTTAGCATATTTCCCTGAATTTCAAGGTTATACAAGCCTATGTAAAAAAAACCCAAAACCAGATGTGCCTGAAAAAATGAAATTAGTATACTTTCCCCTAATTTCCAGTGGAGGAAAAAAGGAACAGGTGAGTACATGTAAATAAATCAAGCATGCTGTTGTACTGCTGCACACAAATATCTTCAAATTATTTTTTAAAAATCAAAAATATTTTAAAAAGCGCCAAACTTTGGGATTAAATAATCTTTGCAAAATATAAATAATTTTCTAAAACCTTTGTAAGTATTTTTGTTTGTTTTTAAACTAAATCTGATGAATGCCACTTTGTACAGTATTGTCATGCTTTGTTTGGTGTCATGTACTGTGGACTAACTGAATCAGAGATCTAGCTACACAATGAAAATCAGACAGATTTTGTATTTGTTGAATTGAGGCCAAAGAAGTAAAGTTATCATAGAGTTCCATTAAATTATGCTTTAAATATAAGCACTAGATTTGTGTTAACTTCAATTGAGTAATATGTAAGAAATAAACAGCTCACTTTCCAGCTGGGCATTTACAGCCTTTGGCAGGTAACTGCAGTAGCTCCAGAGAAATTTAAGTGCTCAGGTTAAGTTCCATGCATAAGAACATGAGGCATAAGAAGAGCTGCAGCATATGAGAACAAGGGATGATCCCAATGAAAAACACATATGTGCATTTCATATCCTATGAATTCTCTGGCTCCAGTTGGAGATCATGCCATTGTTTCTAAATAGCTCTGATATTCCCCCCTGTGTCAGTGCTCAGCATTGTTAAAGTTTAATACTACTTTTGTGCTGTTCAGTTTTTTAGTTTTCTTGGCATACTCCACTGAGGAAGAGGAATGCTCAGGGCAAAAATGAATAACTTAATTGCTGGGCCAAATTCTGAGTCCCTCAACTGAGCAGAACTCCCACTAATTTGAGAGGAACTTTTGTTCAATTGACTGCATAACTTGAACCATTGTCCCATGTTAGCCTCTGGTAGCTTGGTTAGTCTCATTGCAAGATACACAGGGAAAACATCTTAATCTTGAGAAGCTGATTCTAAAAATGTGTCACTAAAAACCCTCTTCTAAAACAGTTTTTATGTTCTAGCTTCACTTTGATTTTATATTCTCAGCTACTGGTGGAGCAGGTTACTTCTCTACTAGCTGAGGCTTTGGTTTTGAGTTATCCTGCTGCATCCTGGGAGAGCAAGAATAAAATTTTGGACGGTTTTTCAATAAAACAATATCTGTTTGGAAATTACTTAGATGTTCTTGCAAGATGATTGCTCTTGCTAATCCAGCTAACTGCCTCAAATTCACTGTAATTTCAGATAAGCAAGCCACTGGGAAACTTTGTTGTGCTGCATTCAAGGATGGTTGCAATTCACAGATGGATAAAACAGGGGGCTCTCCCTCCTCTTCTGTTTATGACAGTCAGTTAGCAATATGTTCTGTAATATTCCTGGAAGAAAGAAATAATGCTGCAAGAAATAGGGCATAAAAGACTATTTTTTAAGGCTTCTAGTCTGGCTTCATGCATGTTTGCTTGGTTCTCAAAGCAAAAGCACCTCATACTATTATTATATGAAAACTATTATTAACATTTTTATTGTTTAAAGAATTTATTTTGAAAAATAATTTAAAAGAGAAAACCAGCCAGCTTCTTGACAATTGACAGCTTTTGTGGCAATAAAGGCAAGTCTTTCAGAACTCCTCAAATTTATTTTACACTATGCATTTTCAAGTCAGAAGGGAAAGTAGCATTACCTTTGATGGAATTTAGATTTGAATGAAAAAAAACCCCAACGTTATAAATTTCAGAGAAATAGAAAATTTCAGCTTGAATTGTCATCTCTTGGTCTCATGTACTGACATTCATGGGAATATTTCCATTCTGTTTTTCATGTCTTGTGACTGAGGTTATCACAATCTTATTTTAAATCTTGTCTTAATAACCTTAGTGTTAAGCCCCTTTTGATGGTTTTAGGAAAAACAGTTTAAGACATTTGTTTTTCATTCAATGACTTAAAGTGGTGAATGACTTCACCATAACACTTGTGAGTTGTTTTTATCTTGATAATCCAAAACATGCACCTTATTTTTGTTCTCAGTTTGTCAAGCTTCAATTTCCAGTTGTTCTTTCTTGATATTTATCTTCTTTAATTAAAAAACAAAGCAAAACAAAAAACCAAAACTACTACCAAAACTATTCTTATTTAATCACTAATATGCTATTATCAGGTCATCTAGTTATCCTTGGACAAATTGACTAGACTGAGCTGTTCTGTTCTGTCATTCTATGACTAATTTTCCATGCTATGATTCATTCTTTGCTTTCCTGAGCACTGCACAAACTTTTAACATCTTTGTTTTAAGTCTGGACATCAAGAATTACACCTACTATTCTAGTAGTGGCCTCACTGGTGAGAATCACATGTAAAAATCACTACAAAATGCAGTATTCAAATTCTACTGCCATAGGGGCCAGGATAGTACCTAGCTACATGATAGATATAAAAGCTGTAATAACATTCCATCCCAACCTTTTCTTTGGTTTTGGTTCCTGTGGTTCTATGCACTCACCATGCCCATTTAGCTCTGAATTTTGGTTGTTCCAAAACTGTAAAGTGAAACCCATCTCAGCCCACAGTTCTTCCCTTTCTGCCCCCTGAATTTTGTGCTGAAACTATGCAAAAATGTGCATTTTTGTTATTTTTATTTAAACAGCAAAAATAGTTTGGCTCAACTGTGCTGAAAACTGGGTCATGGCTTGTTCAAAATATTTGCAGCCCTTTCAAGGAACATTGGTTGTACTTAGGGCTTGTAAGGAACTCTGAATTCAACAGTTTTAGGTGGCAGGTGAGAACATTGTCCTGAAATAAATGAATTTGCTTTTTAATGTTTCAGAATGTGCTATCGTAAGATAATTCCTGTTCATTTTCTTCCTGTGAGTTAGTGATTAAAGTGAAAAGTTCAAATATTTTTGTGTTCAGAAGGTGTCACATTGAATTTAAATTAAGTTTACTGCATATGAAAATCTCTGCATAAGGAATTGAACTCAGGTCTGTTTTCCAACAAAACCTGTGCCTGTGATTTCATGAAAACAGTGCTTTGTATGAGCTGGGCTCAGTGTGGTTGGGCTGAGGGCTCACATCAAAGTCGCATTAGTTCAACAAAGCATCGTGCACCAGCAGGGGAATAGTTACAGCATGGAGGATGTCCTCAGCTCAAAGCAAATATAAGGTCATCCAACAGGAATGTTCAGGCACAGGTTGAATTACAGAAGCTTTTTTAAGTCTTGGTAGCTGACTTGGTGTGTCCTCTCAGACAGTCAGTCATAAATTAATAAAACCCAGCTTAAGTCTCAAGGAAAAAGTAGGAGAAAGGTTATATTGCCTTGCATGTGAAGGAGGCTGGCTGACAAGACAAACATAAAATGTCATAGAGTTTCAGCTGGTATATGGAAACTTGATTGTCTATATGACAGTAATGCACATTGCTGTTAAACAGTATATCTCTTGTGGTGTGTGCTTAATATTATGAAACTTCTG
Organism: Passer domesticus; assembly: GCF_036417665.1. NCBI lineage: Eukaryota > Metazoa > Chordata > Aves > Passeriformes > Passeridae > Passer > Passer domesticus. Next base: position 73,158,985 of record NC_087478.1, read on the forward strand.
GTAAATGGACTCCAATTCATAGATTTTAATGAGGACTACAAATCTTTTTGGCAAAACAGGCTGGATTTCCAGCAAATACGGAGCAAACTTTTCTTTGGAGTGGAACTCTGTAAAGTCTGCCTATTTCAGGCTTTCTTTGCTTTTGATCTGATGCAAACCTGTAGGCTTAAAAAAAATTCCTATTCTTCAGCAACTGCTCAGTCTAGCTCTGAAAGCTGAATCAGTCTGGATTTATGGGAAGAGTAGGTTTCATACTTTATCTCTAAATGAGAATGGGAGAATTATACCAACTTTGTAGTTCCATCATTCTCACTCTGAGAAGAACACCAGCTAAAGTAAAGTTGTCAGTTCATTTATGTTATTTCAATAAATAGATGGCAGCATGTTTATAGAATTCAGTTTGTTCAAAGAGTGAGGAAATCAAACTGTAGGCATGTGCTTTGGGATGGTAGTAAGAACCACAATTTCAGACTGGCATTGAGAGATTTTAAAAGGTATATTTAATTTATTTAATCTTTATGCCATGTCTTGAAATTGAAAGACAAAATACAACCCAAGAAGTATGGAGCTATTTGGCATGGCTGTGATAAAAAAGACATGGAATCACAGGTTGCTGGATTTTCACATGAAGAAAAATGGAATTAAAACTCAGCAAGTTTTGAAAATTGTTGCAAATTCTAGACCCATTCCAGCTCTTTGAAATACTTGGGAAACCTTGAAGTAACTCAAGGTATGAATGTTTGGAAAGAATGAGTGAACTTTTGGAAAGCAAAGTTCACCTGAGTGAACTCTGGGGACCAGACACCACATGATTCTGCTGTGATGAAGTCCCTGATGCTCCTGTGCAATGCAGTGGACGGATTGAAGGGATTTACAGTGACAGGATATCTACTGGACCCAAACCAGTTGTTTTCCATTTTCTTCAAAATAGTGTAGAACATGAAACCGAAGTCCGGTGTACATTGTTTTGGTTATATAAGAGTGTGAAGAAATTACAAGTCACTTGACTTAACAATACTTAGGAAAACCTTGAGTAGATGCCCTTAAGTCAGTATAAAGGTAAATTTTTCCATGTAACTGCACCTCAGAATATAACACATCTTGAAGACAAACTAATGAAGTATGCATATTTTCAGGGATGCAGGAATCACTCATAATATTTAATAGAATGATTTAAAGGTTGGCCAAAATCCAGTTGGTAAAAACACTGAATATTTTTAAGCTTGTGATAGCAAATATACAAAGTCTTCAGGTATTCCAGAAAGCAGTCACTCTTTGCTTTTAGCAAGCATAAGACATGGTTATAGCTCAATAAAACACATGCATGTGTTCCTCTGTTTCTCTTTCCTTGAACCTTCAATTCAAACTGATACAAGTCATATTTTTCTCAGGTATCAGACAAGAGTCTCCTTCAACTCACTTTTGTAGCTAATTTTCTACTTAAAGTTGCTTCTTGAGCTCATATTTTAACCAGTTGTTTTTTTCTTAAATGTCCTTCTTGTTGAATCTTGTCACTTTCATCAGGTGGTCTCATATTTTCCACTAGAGATTCATTGCTAATTATCAATCCACTTTGCTTCACTGGTGTTTTTATTTCTTTCTTCAGCATATTCTGATACCAGTTACTGTGATCACTCAGTCCAGAGATGTATATGTGACATGGGTTAGTCCACCACTCCTATGAGTCCCAGCAGACATCTCCAAAAGAAATCACCAGTCTGAAGTCCAGAAACAAGGATCACAAAGTTAATCAGGTAAAGAAATGTATATCATTAACATTTAATGAAGAGGTTTATTTGTCATATAGTCTTCCACTCCCTGAGTAGGCCTTGTCAGCTCTAGTGTAACAAGCAAACCCTACCCAGCAAAGATAAATACTAAATTTTTTGGCCATCCCTTGTGAACCAATACCATCATGCTTCAGGTAGCTCTCTTCATATCTGCTACAATACCTAAACAAAATGGGGTGAGTTGAGGACAGAGTTGCAGCCCTAACTCTGAATTTCCTGGCTTTTGTGGGCTTAAGTCATACCCTTAATGTTATTTGAAAGTATTTTTTTGTGGTTTAATATATACTATAACTTTTTCTTTTGTGACAACTGGATTTATACTGGCTTCATCCCTAATACCACTGGAAACTGGAAGCAGGTCATAGTGCGAGCTTGTCTTCCAAATATTTTAAACAGAAAGTCACCATTCGGCACTCATCGCTCTTGTTCTCCAATAAAAGTTCAGTGTTCCACCTCAATTAGAATGATACCTCTTATGTCAATACCACATCCAACTTGTAGACTATTTGTCCTCCTGAATGTTGAAGGTGAAGAAATGAACAAAAATCTCCTTGTACTTTTCTGTTTTCTGTTTTACTCATATGAAAGACCTGCGTTTAGTGAAAGAAAAGGTATGGTTTTTTTCACCAGAAATTCTTTTCTTGCCTTTTAATTTGATTGTTCTTGGTTGATTCGATAATTATTCTATGGTCAAATATTTTTATGCTGCAGACTGCATTCACATTGACCAAAATCTGCCTATCTCACCAGTAAGTGCCATTTAATATCTTCATATTAAAGCCATAGTCCTTGGTTGTCTGAGTAACATTACACCACATAACAAAATAAGTCCATGTGCAGTTGTTGATGTGAAGTCCTGCCTCCTAATGACTTCTCAGGTCACAGAGCTGAAGAGTATTCCTGGAAGTCAAATCACTTTAATCAGAATGCTTTTCATCCCCCATGTGTACACAAGCATTAATTAAAAGGAAAATCCTTGTCTCACCCATTCTGTGTAGCACTGACTGCCTGCAGAATAAAATATGTATGCTTCTTCCTTGAGGAGGAAGTTGATGGATCAGATCCTCCATTTATCAAACCCAGAGTCATGAGAGACAAGGGCATGGAGAAACCTGTGGTAGAAAATGAAAGAAGGGATCAGTGGAAGGAAAATTGTAGAAGACAAGATCTTAAAGAATCCATGGGTACTGCTTGTGTCCCTATACAAGCAGGCAACAGAAAGTTCCAGCCCTGGGGGTTCTCCCACCATCATGCCATACATTTTCTTTTGGGAGAGTGATCTTGTGGTCCCTTCAATGCAACATGAGTGGGGGCTGTCACTGAATCACCAGTCTCACCCTGTCCAACCTTCTGACAGTATGTTCCTGTCATTTTTCTTCACCACTGAATGAACTGGATCATTCTCACTCATAGAAGAACCTCAGAGGCAAGCTGGATAAGAGGAAAAATCCCATAGACAAAGAGGTCAGAAAAAATCTTGAACAGCTGATCTGCCCTCTGTCTGATGGAAAAACTGCTGACATCCCTTTTGTAGTTCAAAAGCTCTTGTATATCCAGGAAGTGAGTAGACACTGAATTCTTTTTGGACAGACAGCTGTTGGCAATTGCTTGGTTCCTTATATTGTCATAAAGGTGTAATTCAGCATTTCAAAGCAGTTTGAGAGAAAAAATTTTAGAACCTATTTCTAGACCTGTTTTCAGGCCTTTGTACTGTTTTTTGCCAGAATACTCTTAGGCTTGTATTTTTCTTCGTGCAAAAATTGATATAATTTGTGGTGGTGGCCATTATGATAAATATATAATTTGGGGACGTGTTAAAATCTGTCTCTTTTAAGGCTATCTGCCATTATTTTTTAATTTTATACATTAAATAATTAAGCAATAATCATCACTGTCACATAAATGGAAGGCCAGATTTTCTCCCTTTTCAAGAAGCTGAGAAGCTGAAACAGCCTTAGCCTTATGCAGAATGGTGAAAATTAAGTTCTAGAAGATATTACCTTTGCCAGCCACTGTCTAAAAGGGATTGCTCAGAACACTGTGTAAGGTCTACATTTGCAGGAGAAATCCCTTTATTAAACCAAACCTGTATAAACTCTCTCTTTCTTTGTTGTCTGATGTAGCTTTCACTTTGAAGAACATCTTTAACAAGAAGGAGAAACAATACCTTTTTACTCTTGAAAGTCAGTTAGGAAATTTTGGCATTTGGCAGATTGAGTGTTACTTTTTTTTGTCATCTTATTGGACCCCAGTTTTTCCTCACCTGTTACAAGATTCACACTCTTGCCCCTTAAATCTCATGTACTTTTCTGACAGTGCAAAGAAGTCAAGATGTTTTGTTTGTTTTTTTTTTTTGGGGGGGGGAGGTGGCATTTTAAATACATTTGGAGATTGTCATGGTGAACCACATGACCTGTTTCTTCCACCTTCCTTCCTTTTTGGTGGCTAGTAGAACTGTGCACAGGGCTCTTGTAATCCCAGACTGAAACAGTAGAAACAGTATTTTTCTAGTAACTGGTGTAAGTACCATTAAACTTAAGTTTTTCATCTGTATGGTTTTGCAGAAACAACAAAAGTTCACAAGACTCTGAATTTGTTAAAAATGGGGCAATGTTCTGGTAGAGGGGACATTTTTCCAGATTTTCAAAGCTCAAAAATCTCATAAAAATGACAGTATGGCCTGTGAATAGTTTTAAGGTCATTGTAGTGCTGCATCTCCAGGTGACAGATCAACTCTTTTTTTGTCTCTGTTTCCATTCTTTTGGGCTGGTCTCTAAGTAGCAGAAGGAGTTTGTTTGCTCCCTCAAAATACATTACTGTACAGAGGAATGTGTGTGTCTATGTATGGACACACATAAGTGCACAAAACCACAGAGGTTAGTTTTAATTTATTTTAAAATGCGTAAGTGTATTTGGGAGATGGAAACTAAGAGAATTCATAATAAGGCTGAATGTAGTCCAGGAACCTTGTAAGATTTGAGAATAGAAAGCAGTTTTCCAATCTTTCATGTATGGAAATACCAGATGAGTCAATGGGTGTTCTCTGAGCTAGGAACTTCCAGGGCTTCTCTCTCTATGTCAGCAACATTGCCTTATAACTTGTTTTTAAAGGCCACCCAGTATCCACAGCCACCCCTGATTTAACTGGAGCTTTGGGTGCTCAGAGCCCCTGAAACTGGGCTTATGGCTGCCATGGTGCTTCAGGAAAGGCAGGCACACAAAAACAGTTTAGAGAAATTAACATCCGGCATTTGGGTTAATGTAGGACTTGCTAAAGGTGACAATTCCTGGTAAAAAATTGCACTAGAGATTTTAAAAACCCAAACCCCGCTTTCCCCCCCGAGACCCTCCAACAAAATAAAACAAAACAAGGACAAAAGCAAAAACCAAACAACCAAAAAACCCCAACAACAACAACAAAACCAACAAAGGAAAGAAAACCTGACTTAATCATCATGTAATAGCACTATGCTTTTAAAACGCTTTTGACCACAAACAGTTTGGAGCAACCAACTGCAATCTATTAAATTTCAGCTCACAAGGATTTTACTTTTTCTCAACCTTTTCTGCTATATTGTATAAGTATTTTTAGGAAATTCATAGTTCTTATTGAGTTTAAAAGAAATATCTAGCTTTGTAACAAGAAACCAATTAATATCTATAGCTTCTAAGGTAGAATTTGGAAACTAAGGAGATTTTTCGTTATTGATTGATGGATATGTTCTATATTTTTTTTTTCTTCTGGGACTTACTTCATTTTAACTTTAGGGTAAAATCCAGCCTGATTTATGCAAGTGCCATTACGTAGAATGCTGGAATTTTATTACATATCTTTCTTTGGGATGAATAAAGTAAGCAGAAGTTGCCTTAGAGACTGTGTTTATCTAGAGCAAGATTTTTTTTTTCAATATCTAGCTTATATGGGAGAGATTTTTACATATAATAATTCAAGAAGGATGAAGGTGTAAGCAACATAGGCAATATTTAAATGCTATATAGGTACTTGTAATTACAGTCATTCTTTTTCCACATAGACCTTTCAGGAGTTTCAATGAGAATTGAAACCTGTTAATCTCAATGTCATGGAAATAATTATTTTTGCAAATGAATGAAAAATCAGCTATGTTTTTTGGGTAATCTGTTTTGGAAGTCACAAAGCAATGAAATCTAATGACTAAATCCTTCTTTCACAGATTTTCTGAGGCAGTTCATTATCAGCTATTCTACTTTTGTAGGGTTTATTAAATATTTTATGGAAAAATCCCATTTCACATGGTATACAGCTCTGTTAAGCTGGTGGTTCTTGTATCTAGGCATAGATGTGTGCTTAATGGCTAGAAGTGTTCTATAATGCTTCTTGGAAGCTGATTAAAGACAATTAGTGTTTGCTTTGGAGCTGTGATGAATTCAAGTCTTTTTAAAGGATTCATCTAGTATCCTTCCTTTCCCCATAATTCTTTTTTTTTTTTTTTTGGCTATGGCAGATACAAAGAGCTGAATGATTTGTATGAATTGATTTTTATCAAAGTTGGCATCAAAACAGTTTTGAGTGGTGTCAGAAGAGGTGGGGATGTGGGGGAAAAGATGAGGCCTTTCTCTACGTGGAGGAAATAGTGTCCTTCAGGTAAAAAGTCTGAGGTGATGGGATCAGAGGGAGAGAAAGGAGCTGCTTGGTGAGCCAAATATCGATAGTTCAGTTCGTGGGTAAAGGGGCAGTAGGAACAGGAGACAGATTTAGCTTGGGAACTCTGATTTGGTACCTCATTCAGAACAAAACCATTTTCAGTTTGGTCTTTGTAACTAACTGATGGAAGAATTAAAAGAAAATGTAAGTGTTGGCGGGGGGAAAAATTACTTGGAAGCATCTCTGCCTACCAATTTTGACAAGAGAATGCCATTGGATTGGTTTCCATTTCATGCAAAAATTGATAGGATATAATCCTGTAAGATTTGCAATGATGGGCATTATGCTGAGTGTATGATTTGGGAATGGGTTAGAATTTGCCTCTTTTGAGGCTGTATGCAGTTATTGTTTGATAAATTGGATATTTAAGCAATAATTATCACTGTCACATAAACAGAAGACTAGATTTTCCCTCACTTCAAGAAGCTGAGAAGAGTGTTAGCCTTATGGAGAATGGCCAAAAGTCATCTGTACTATGACTTCCACTTGAAAACAAAATAAATGTATTCATGAGTTTAATAAATAAATAAGTAACTCACTGCTTACACAAAACTCTGTTTCAGGGGAGATGCTCTGCTTAACAGAGTGAATGAACTTTTAGCCTTCAGCCTTCCCATTTGCTTTTCTGGGGATAAATTCAGACAAAGGTAGTATGTTTAATACAGAGTCTATGAACTATCATGAATTAACACCCTGCACAGCATTCCAAATTCATATTTTCTGAGAAAAAACTTCAGTGTATACTATAATAAATTAGCAATACTACTGTAATTTAGTATATTGATAAAGTAATTTTACTAAAATACTTTTAGTAATGAAGCTATTCTAGAATTAGGCTTTGTCTTGCAGTTCATGGAGCTTTATATACTGAAGAATGAAGCAAAAAAAAATTGCTTTGCATTTATGTGAAAGCAGGACTTTTGAAGAGCATCATACTAATTTTGTAAAGCTTAGCAAATATTTCTGAGATTTCCAGGAATTATCTTCCTGCGTAAAAAAGGTGGTAAAGGAACATTTTCTACTGGAACTAAGGTTACTGGGGAAAGTTCATGGTCTCAGGGAGGTTTTCAGGGTGATTAACCTCAGGTGCCAAGGCTGATCCACAGTATTTTTTCTCTGAGAAATAACTCATGCTGATCTGATTGGATTAAAGAGGTCCAGAAGATCTTACAACTGTCTGTACCAACACTTGTGGATGCAATATTGTATATTCCAATATAGAACATGGCTCAGTAATAAACAAAGAGACAGGTGGAAAGGCCTGAATTAAAAAAGGCTCCCCAATACTTCTTTCTGAGCTCCTCATGTAGGTGATTGGCTGCTGGATAAACTAGATCTGCACAGAAGATCTTCATTGCTTCATGAATTGCTGTCTCTGAAGCTTTTGTTGCTCTGTGTAGATGATTAACACACTTGCAGATGCCTCTGCTCTTTCTAGTCCTGATGTTGTCCCAGCTAGAACACAGGTAAAAGTTCCTCCATGGAGTCAGTCTTGCACAGATCCTCTCAAAGACCCACTGGCTCAATCTCCTCCTGGATGGAGGGAAGAAAAATGTCTTATTATCAAAATACTGTGTCATTTCAAGGTTTTAAGACTTAATGAGGGCCACTGAAAGAGACACAATGGATTTGAGGTGCAATAAACACAGAAACTCCTACAGAGACCCTCTGGGACACACCAGTCTGTGAGAGTTTTGTAAAGAGGAAAGATAAAAGAAAGGTTAGATAGGTCTTCAGTGTGCTGAATGTCTCTCACATTTTTTCATAGAGTATAACTGAACAGTGCTTAACTCAGTCTAAAATTTTACTTTATGGTTGACCTTTTCTAGTTTAATGATGCAGTTTCAGTGGTAGGACACAGGAGACATGCCAGTGACAATGATTAAATAAAAAGAAAACCATTAAGAGAAACCATGTATATTGTTGCCTAGCAGAGAACCAAAACACTGTTCTCCTGAAAGCCACATGAATTTGTTTTCTAGATGTTAAAAAGAGCATTGGACATCAACAGAAAAGAACAGGAGGAGAGCACTGTGTTGTAGTAATTGTCCTTTGGATAATGATCACACTTATTATAATATCTCCATATGATTTTTATATGACAACAAACATTGAATTTACAAAATAGTGTTAGACTTAAATAGTGTGAAGGTCACACTCCAAGCAGATATTTCAAAATGTGCTTCACTTTACTGACTTTAATTACTGTCTCTCTCTATACCTATTTCCAGATATTATCGCAAATCTGATATGGATAAATGAAAACTTAATCTTTTCCCTGTTAATCCCTTTTGCCTTCTTTCTAATCAGTATGAATAATGCTAATCTGTTTACTCAGCCCCAGAACCCAGGCACAGCCTTTGGGTTGGGCTTGAGTCCAGACCTTCACATCCAGGCTCTGCCTGTGTCTTTGCCATCTGAGACCTCTGTTCTGGGCTGGGATAAATCTGTCTCTGAACATATCAGTTTATATACCCAAACTATATATAGACAGCAAAAAACAAGTAGTTTAGATCAGACAAATTTTTAGCAGGCCACAGCTGGATAAAGTGAATCCCTAGATGAGATGATGTGGGCCTGGATCAAGGATTTAGCGAAATGTGAGTATAGAAAAGGTGGAATATGAAAGACGATCTGGAGAAGGAACTTTAAGCATCATTTTGAGACGTCTAGGCAAAAGGGTTGTTTTTATTCTGTCTGGAGTTAATAAGAGCTGCTGCTTTGATTTTTTTTATTTTTTTAAATTTCTGAAGAAAGGCAGATCCCTGACTTTTGTTCTCTTCAAAACAAGAATTGAGATACATGTGTTGGAAGAATATTACTGAAGTCACCCAAAGTGTAAGTATTCAAACAACAATGAGCTTTGAAATGGCATTAAAAAGCACAGTTTTTACACCAGACACGGAATAGGTGCAGTAAATTAAACCTGAGCCAAAGGATTCTGTTAACTTTTTCCAGTGGGCTGATGGTGACAATTGATACTCTTTAGTCCCTGAAGACTTGAAGCTGTAAGAGTAGGCTACCACCCACAAGATTATGCTGCCTTCATGGCCTAGAAGGCAGGCTGATTTTCCTGTGATTTGGAGAATTGGTTTTGAATCAATTATGTTAAGCACCGGGGCAATTCCTTCCTTTTCTTGACACTTGAAGTGAATGACCTGTCAAGGCAAATGTTTGATTTTCTAAATACAAAGTCATTTGGCATATAAACTGCATGGATTTCTTCTTGTTTCCTATCTATAACATACAAAGTCTAAATCTATGTTTGATCAATGGAATGGGAGGAAGCCCTCCAATTTGTTCCTGTTTTGTATTTAAAATGTTCTTTTACATTCCTGTGTGAAAAACACAGAGCTTTTAATAATAAGGTTTTTTGTTTGTTTCTTTGTTTAGGTTGGTTGCTTTTTAATTTTTTTTGTACATTAGAAAAATGGAAGCTTGTTTTTAAGCAGGAAGTAATCTAATTTTTTTGTTGTTGTTTGCTTCAGTGGACTCCAATTACAACTGAACTGGATTTTTATTTATTTGAAGAGGGTTATGAATGTTCATAAAATAGATATTTAGATTACTTGAATGAGTACTATTTCTTCAGGCAGACAAGGCACATAAATTTATTTCATATTTCCAGACATTTTTACTTCTCTGGGAATTTGAAATACATAATTCTCACCTTCCTCTTTCTGGCCTCATCACACATCAAAAGCCCAACAAACAGTACGTGAAATCTGGGTTTGTGTGGTTTTTTCTTTTTTTGTTTGGTTTTTTTGTTTGTCTGTTTTTTTGTTTGTTTTTGTTTTTGTTTTGGATTTGTTTGGTTTTTTTGTTTTTTTTTCTTCTTCTTTTTTTCTTTTTTTTTTTTTAATTTTTTGAACAACTGTTCAAACAACCTCTGTTGTCCAGATATCCAAAATCTCTCAGTGGTATTCACTGTTAAGGATAACCCAGGAAGACTGAAGGTAATAGATTTCATGGGCATTATTTAAGTAAAATTACCATCTAAGTGAAATGGGAAAACATCACATGAAAACTAAACAAAACTGTCTCGTTAAAAGATGTCTTAAGACAAGATGAATAAGAATATAATGGAATCTAGCTTAAAATTGAGGTGAAAAATTGGAAGAAATTTGCAGGAAACTTTTCCACTTTGTTTTACAGAAAATGAATGGATATGTTCCCATTCCTGTGGAAAATTTTGGAGGTACCTCACATAATTTATAATTGATTTTCCACTAAACTGTTGAAGAATCATTTTTGCTTCTGTTGCTAAAGTGCAGCACCAGCAAAAAAACCTGCAGAACATCTTGGCAAATTCTTCAGAAATTACCTCTACCTCAAAAACCTGAAAGTATGATTTTTTGGTTTGTTTTTAAGGCTTCTTGGGTTATTTTTTGTATTTGAAAAAGAAAATATTGTAAACGTGTGGAATACATTAGTTCCATAATGTATTCCTCCTATTCAGTAGGGTCATAGTACTGTAGTATATTTTAGCTGACCATTTCAAATGACACTCTAAGGTAAATTTTATAGTTTTTAGATTTGAAATTTAATAATTCCTTTTTAGAGTGTTTGGATCTAATCTGTGACTTAAAAGTCATACTTGAGCCAGTGTCAAAACTGCACTTGGTTTGCTCTTTCCTAGATTTCCAAGAGTCTGGATATTAGGAGTTTTAAATAATCATCTCATGAGTTTTATTACAGTATAATGAGTCTCTCAACCTTGAGTTGCTGCTGAATTCTCTGCAGAAACAAAAATGCTTTATTATCTTCAGAGCAACTTAAAGAACTCAGAAATTTCATTTAATGTGTGAGAACTTTGCCCAGAACTTGTGTGCAATACAAAGAACCATTAGGATCAACCTTAATTGAGAAGTTCACTAGAAATCAAGGAGAAATTTATCCTTTCACCTGAAGTACAGTTTTATCTGCACTGTTTTGGTGTCTCCTGTTTGATACAGACAGAAGTAAGACTCACATTTTTACCACTCATTATTGTAGTCCTGCTGTGGAGGATGAAGTCTTCAGCTAAAGGTGAAGGTTCTTTGGGATTAAATACACATTTTACTGCTGATGTCAGGGAGATTAACATTTTGCCCTTAGTTTCCATAAAAATCAACCTGGAATCATTCCCTATTGTCATGGTTCAACCCCAGCCAGCAGCTGAGCCCCACACAGCCCCTCACTCACTTCCCCACCAGTGGGATCAGGGAGAGAATTGGAAGGGTGAAAGCTGGAAAACTCATGGGTGGAGATACAGACAGTTTAACAGGGAAAGCAAAAGCTGTGCACACAAGTAAAGAATTGTTATCTCTTCCCTGGGCAGGCAGGAGTTGAGCCATCTCCAGGAGAGCAGGACCCCATTGCGTGTGATGTGACTTGGGAGGACAAACACCACCACTCCAAACATCCGCCCTTCCTCCCTCTTTCCTCCACTTTATACACTGAGCACGGTGTCATATGGTCTGGAATATTCCTTTGGTCATTTGGGGTCACCTGCTCTGCCTCTGGCTCCTCCCAATCTCCCATGCATTCCCAAGTTCCTCACCAGCCTCATGAAAAGCAGCAAAGGCCTTGGCTCTGTGTAAACCCTGCTCAGCAATAACAAAAACATCTCTATACTGTCAAGCCAGTGTTCAGCACAAATCCAAAATACCAACCACTGTGAAGAAAAATAACTCTATCCCAGTCGAAACCAGCACACCAATGCACTGCACAGATTTTTCTATCCTGTCTCTGTAGCATCTTTTGCAAAATGACTTACACAGTAGATTGTAGAGACAGATAAATGAGAGGGTTTCACTTGTTCTCTCAAGAAACAGACATTTAGTAACCTTCTATTTCCTAGAGCCCTTGAGAATATATTTTAGTTTAGCTGTGATATTAGTTCTGGTTTTATCACTGATACGAGAAAAAGTGTGTAAGAATAATTTCATTGCCAATACCCTTACCTATACATTCCACTTGACACTGGTGAGATTTCCAGAGGTACTTTGAAAAATATTTCTGCCAGTATTCTTTTTTGTTACAGAACCATCATATAGCTGGAAAAATACTGCTTAGGAAACAGGTGCATTCCTTTGTTTCCAATTTCTTAACAGTAATGTTAGATCATCCATGTTATGTTTCTAAAATCTAGTTTTAATCAAGCTTATTTTCAAATGTACCCATTTTTATCTGTATCCTGAGTACACAGACAAGACTGGATGTCATCATGTTTATTTGACTTTAAAATCTTCAAATAAATGTTAGAATATTAACTGAAAATTCTGAACTGAAATACCATTTACCTGACAATATCGTTACCACATGAGGTTCAAGCCAGTCTTGACTATTTTCTACATGTGTTTTAAGCCTTCAAATTATAGCCAGTTCTGTACTTCAAGGAGTATATTCAAGGAGAATATTTCTAGTTTAGATATTCTATATTTAGTAAACTGATTCCTGTCTTTGAATTGATTATTCAGTGACTGATACTATAAATAAAAATGAAACAAAAAATCCTACTTGATTTTTGACATAGAATTTAAGTTTTTTTCCCTTGCAATGTATATTTGGTTTTTTTGGGTTTTTTTTTGGTGATGATTGATAATTTCTTAAGCTCTGAATAACCATATATCCAGTGCAGATCCAATAAGCTTCACCTTATTTAAGGTAATACCTATCTTTAAGACACTCAAGGGAAAGTATGAAATCTGACTTCAGATTAGTAATCTATTGTTGTATTGTTTCAGGTTTCAAAATAATTGTCATGCACTGTATAGAATATGAACTAATGACTCAAAGCTTCTTTGCTCAGATATTTTTGCCATGCTATTTTTGCTATATTTTAGACTTTGGCTATGAAGCTTCTCATGCTGGTATTTATTATTAAGTGTGATGTGACTTTATTTCCTGAAGTGACATTAGAAGTATTTTTGATTTATGTGATTTATTTGTAATTATTTAGGGTGCTAATTCTGATTACTTAAATTTGCTGAGCCAACAGGCTTGATTGATACCATAAAAAGGAGTCCTTTTCATTTATTATTTGTTTAATTTGGTAATAATAAAATGCTACTTCATAATTAAGTTGATTTGTAATCTCACAAAGACAAAGCTGTCAAGGTAATTAGTGGATAAACAACTCTCATCCCTTCCTCCTCTATTTAATAATGAAATTATATCAATTTTCAAGCTAACATATCCCAAGGAAAAATTACTGTGTAACTTCTCTCTCTCAAAGAAATTTCTTCAGTCAGTTAAAAAAATGGCCAAAGATTTACTCCATAGATCCTGAAGATTATTTCAACATATGGAAAAATAAGAGGACACGATTACCTTTTTATCAGTTGAGTACTGGCCTTATTTTCACACTTGTATGAGTTCCTTTTAGTTGCTGTTAATTTAGACTGATTCAAGTGGGGTGATTCAGTTGCAAGTTCCTCTGCGTAATTTGTTTTGGTTTTGGTTTATTAAAAAAAAAAAACCAAAACAAACCAAACCAAAAAACTTTAGAACAGGAATTATATGCTGGAAGACACTTTGGCTCAGATAAATACACAGGTTTGGAGTAGGAGAACGCAATTCCATGTCGGACTTGAGAATGTATGATGAGATCCTTGGCTTTTTAAATATGTCTCTGAACAGATTCAAATAGATGAAAACAATCCTGGATGTAAATGTGCTGATATAAACTAATTCACTTTTTTTTTAATGAAGTTGTTTGATAAGTTCAAAAAGAAATTGCAAGTACTCCAGACTAAGTTATCTTCCTTTCTTATCTCTCATATTTTCATCTCCTGTGATGTCTCTGAGGCATATAAATTCATAAATTCATTCTAATTCAAATCTATTTTTCTTTCATTCCATTCTGATTTTACCTTGCCTTTCACCTCTATTACTCTTTTTCATCACAGAATCTGCAAACACAATCTCTCTTTTTGGAGCCAGTGATTCTCTTTGACCCAAATTTGTACCCAAGGTGCTACACAGAGTAAGAAGAAATAAATATCAAATAATACAGTATTCAATTCTGTACTGTGATTTGAAAAATGGAAGAAAATTATTACTGTTTTGTACAACATGAAAGAAATTATTGTCACTTAGCCACATGCTGCAGAAATTTATACAGATATCTGAAGCTCTTTTGACACGCTAGCAGCATTGCATGAAAGAAAATTCTGACATTTTCTATTATAAGGTGATTTTTAAAAAATAGCTATTAACTTTGCTAGAATTAAACTGCTGGAGTTGAAATCTCCTTGTCTGACCAGAGCTGGTTTTGTTCATTTTAAGTTTTAGTTTCATGGATGATAAGTTTTACACATCATCTTGCACTTGTTGCCATGACAATGATCATCATGAGTATAGTCTTTGGAGCAGGGAATTGCTATGTGAAAGAAGGATGGTTTGAGTTTTAGGGATAGATCATTTACTTGCCCTTGAAAATTTGTTCAGCTTTGGATGACTTTTAATTATTTGAATAGTCTTAGTTTACACACAGAGTTTTGTTAAGAAATTTTCACACACATTTTATGAATATTCCTGGTGTCTAAGGCGTGCTTAGGTTGCTTAGAGAGTGGGTGGGCAATTTACACTGTTTGAAACATCTTCAGTCTCATTGAGGAAATACCTGTTTTCATTGTTTTCAGGACACTGCATGAAGATCATTCACACCATACAAAATTTTACTGTTTTCCATGCTGGCTTGCAATGACTGGCTGTGTCTGCATTACACAGATTAGTACAGTTATTCTTGCCTTTAGATAGTGCTGACCTGCACTGCTTCTGATCCTGGCTTAGCGAGCTAGTTTAGGTATCTGCATTTTCCTCACTCACCTGCTTGTCCATAATCTTGCTGTGTATCCCAAAATGTCATGGAGAAGGCTGAGTGGAGAAAGAGAGTGGAGCCTAAGGCTGAACCTCCCTAGCGAATGGAGCTTTAAGCAATTTACATCAGCAAATCAGATTTTTTACCAAGATCTTAAAAGCAGTACAAGGGACAGTGGTATTAAAGTGATAGATTTAACTTGGACATAAGGAATTTTTTACAATTACAGTAATGAGACTCTGGAACAGGTTGCCCAGAGGAGTTGTGGGTGGCCCATCACTGCAAGTGTTGAAGGTCAGGTTGAACGAGGCTTTGAGCAAATTGATAGTGAAAGATGTCCCTAGAGGGAAGGAACTAGATGATTTTTAAAGGTCATTTCCAACTCTCACTTTCTCAGTTTCTTCTCCTGCTGTTTATTGCATTAGCTCAGGTTGTAAATGACTGTGTTGTGATTATAAAAGTTGTGATTCAGATGAGGACCAATAGACTACTTCAGGTCAGACTTCCAGTTTACAAGATAAATTTCATTTATTCACAAGGAAATTACATTAAAAATACTGCAAGAGTGTTATAGTTGAAAGGTCAAATACTTCAAAACTGTGCCAAAATTGAAGATATTTGTTCTTTTGCAAGTACAGCTGTATGAGTATACTACAATGGTACTTTTAACTGTGTTTTTGAATGCTAAACACTTTTTTCTTTGCTCCACTGATGAGGCAAAGTTGTTAATGAAAGATAGGATAAATGCTAGATATTTTGGCTCCTAGACAAGGTGGATTAAAAATGACAACGCAAAAAGTGAGAAAACAAGAGAGGAGGGGAGGGGCATTGCTTGCTCTTCATTTCACTGGCAGATTGCCAGGGATAAAGGAGTGTGAGGGAAGGGAAGCTGGATAAAGCCAGTATTGGTTTTTGCATGACTTTGTCTAAGACACCTGTGCTGACCCATCTGATTATTCAATGTGGGTCAGAAACGTACCCTCAAACAGGAAGACTTTTACTCCTATTGGGACAAGAGCTTTTCTCCTTCTGCTCCCTTTTTTTTGCTACTTTAGTGAAATGACTAATCCATCCTTTATGCTTTTGGCTGAAGCACCTATTCCTAGAGTAGCGACGCCCTTCCAGTCTAACGATGGGCCATTAACACCCCATGGCTTGCATCCCCTGCCTTAAAGGTCCTCACAGCTGGACCTCCTCAGTCCCAGCAACCAGCTCCATCCTCCCACTCACAGAGCAGTCAGGAGCCAAGCTCTCTGCATGCCTATTCCCCTGCAAAGTCAGAAAGGGACTACTATTCAACAGCCCATGGACCAAGCATGTAGCTTTAAGCGGCAGCCAAAAATCTGAGTGGGAGGAACACCTGCAGCTGAACAGGAATGTGTCAGCAAAAGTGTTCAAACAACAAATTTTTATTCCCTGAGAGGGTAAACATAACCCACAAGTTGCCAGATGATGAAGCAGGAGAGAGATTTGAGGGGCTGGGAATGAATAGGAAATAAAAAAAAGGTGGAAAATATGCCCACCACTCAGATATTCCTTAGTGAGAGAGCTTGGTCTCCTGAGGACTAAAGCCCTCAAAATGCCAGTGTATCTTACACCACGATTGTTGAGAGGACTGGAAAGGCCCCAGCAGATGCCCTGCTGTGTAAATCCTACTGACATGCCTTACTTCCCTGGGCCAGTTTGGAAGCAGAAGGGATGTTTCTGAGCACTGAGGACAGAGTGAGACCCCACCTGGAGTACTGGCCACCATTCAGGTCTTCCCAACAAAAGAAGGACAGGGAACTGTTGGAGCAATTCCAAAGGAGGACCATCAAGTTTATAAGGGGACTGGAGCAGTTTTCCTCTAAGACAAGCTAAGGAAATTGTGTCTGTTCAGATTGGAGAAGAGAGGGTTGCATGGGGGCCTCACAGCAACATTCTGGTGTCTTAAGTGGGACTACTGGGAAGTCAGAGAGGGACTCTGCTAGGAACTGTAGTGGTAAGACAAGGAGTAATGGGTACAGACTGAAAGAGGGGAAATTTAAGTTAGAGATTTGGAAGAAATTCTTTACTATAAGGATGGTTAGGCACTGGTTGCCCAGGGCCAGGTTGCGGCTGCCCCCAACACTGGCAGTGTTCCAGGCCAGCTTGGATGAGACCTTGACAGCCTGGTCTAGTGGGAGATATCCCTGCCCATGGCAGCAGGGTTTGGGACTAGAGGATCTTTGAGGTCCATTCCAACCCCTTAACGTTCTGTGATTTGATCCCATATCAGGATTCAGCTGATTCTGGTGTCTCCTGCAGCTGGCCAACACCTAGTGGCCAAGGGAGGAGGATTTTGAAAGAAGACCAAAAGTGCCATACAGGCTACTGTTTACACAATTTCTCCAGCCCTTCCTGCTCTCAAGGAATGCCAGTTCTCTCAGACCCAGTAGCTGTTGTACAACCAGCCATGATGGGGAATCTGGGGAGGAGGGGGGAATCCTGCAGTGGGAGGAATGATTGAACCTCTCCCAGTGCAGGCTGGCAGGTGTTGTGTCTTTGGAGGCTTAGAGAACATCTTGAAGGTTTCTCTGAGTAACTTCCCCTTGGAACTAGGGAAAACAGCATTTTAAAATGGATAGGAGAACAGAGAGGATAATTAAAAGAATACAGGGACAAAAATATCAAGGTCAGGTGAAAAAGATGGGATGTTAGGGCAGCAGAAAAGTTGGACAGATGAAGAAATCCAATTGCACAGTCATGAGAACTAGTGTACAATAGCCCCATAAAGGCATGGACAAATTTTGTCGTTTTATATTGTATGAGAATTGATCCAGGGTTTTAGATATCAACAGTACCAGGGCACTGTGTTATTGTATGTTTTTTTTGGTACAACCTAGAAAACTTCACAGTAATGCAGTCACCTCATCAGCAGCTGTTCTGTACTGCTAGGTTGGCTTCACAATCTGAACTGATACCTGGCAAGCAAGGATAAATGGGGCATTTGCTTTAAATGCCACAACAGAGCCCTGATTTAGACTCATACATGTTACTCTGTCTGTCCACAAGCCTGTTGGTTGATTTGTTTTACTATCAGTTTTTATCTGCTTTTCCAGATGGATGTTGAATTATTAGATTATTGATGATTAGATTATTGAAATTTACCCTTACATTTTCTAAGAGGCAAGGGTGGAAAGAAACAGAACATCTTATTGGATTGGCTAATGAAAAATACCTATGCTTTTATTATGTAATTATTGGCATTGCTACTTCATTCTGAGTGTCAGTTTATTGTTTCAAATTCAAACTAACTGTCTTTGACTACTATATAATACTAAAATGTGAATTTCAGATATTTATTTTAATGAAGCTATTTTCATCAGCACCTTCGTAAGGGTTATATGTCTATTTTGCTTATCTTTATAACAATCAATGAGATTCTTTGTGGTGATTTTATTTTTCATTTGGTTTTATCTTCTAAGTCCAGGTTATTAATGATTTTAATAATTTTATTATTAATACTTTTAATAGTTTTACTATTTAGATGTCAGCAGTTCACGTTTTGCATCTGAGATAACCTTTAAAATTGTCAGTAAATAGTAAATAGCTTTAGTAAATTTCTTTTTTTTTGTTCAGAATAATGAAGATTAATGACAAGATTCTTTCAATGACAGTACTGTCAATTTTCAGTCTTTAATTTTTGTATTTAATTGCCCTTTAATGTTTGCCAGAAAATTATACTAATGGTTTAGAGGTTTTCCTCAGCTGGTTGATGTAAGACTCTTGATGCTAAGATGTCTGAGTTTGTAAATGTTTATTTGTCACAGAGACTGCCTCATATCCTCCTTTGTTATGCATGGCTAATTATTTGATCTATCAGTAGTACATTCAGAAGTAGCTACAGAGCTTGTTTCCTTCCAAATTCCACTAAAATATGTATTGGACATTTCTGCTTTTCCTTGATCCCACTTCACTATCCCACTGTCTGAACCTAGGTATTAACTTATAATTAATTCACTGAGTTTATTGTTTCTGGAATAATTCTGATTGCCTTATTAAAATTTTGTTGATTTATTAAAACTCATTCATTTGAGTTACTAACCTCACTACCCACTTACTTCTATTTGTATTCTATAGTAATTTCATTGTTATTTTTATTTCCCTCTCCATGTATACATGCACATACATGTATTATATGCTTGTGTATGTATACAGGTGTAAATACAAAAGTTATGTGCTTGCTTTCACCAAGAGGATCTTCTTCACTCAAGTATATATATTTTGAATCTGAGGGATTCAAAGTAAGAATCCCTTCTTGGGCATCCAGCAGGATGCTCCTGAAAAATTCCTGGTTGTTTTAACACTTCTTCATATAAATGGATTTTCCCAACTCTAAACTCAACTGTTCCTCTCAGTTTCAAAAACCTGCAGGTTTTAAAAGATCCAACAAAAGATATTTCAGGTTGGTGACATATCCTGTTTGCATTAAATAAATCAAACCTCATTTCATTGGGCAATTTTTCAATTTTTCAATTTTTGTAAAAGCCATTAACTGTTCCTTATTTATCATAATGAGGTCCATTATGGTGAGTAATTGATAATGGACATTACTGAGTTACTTGATATCCCATGCAGGATTTCTGTGTTAAGAAAAAAATCCATTACTTCTAGAAATTTCTGAAGTCTACATTGGCTGTGTAGACTGAGAAAATTATCTGCAGGATAAAAGTCACTTTAGGTAACAGAATTTTCCTTTCTGCTCTTAACAACTAGATTTTTTGAGGGGAAGCTCCTCTGCTTTTGTGAATTGTGCTAAGCTGCTGAAGAGACCTTCTAGTTTGAGTTTGTTTGTTTAGCTAATTAGTACTTTAACCACAAACACTGTGGAGCCCACTCAGTCATCTATGACTTTCTAATCATATAGCAGGACATTGGATGCAAAATATCACCACCACCTTATCTGATTTTCCACTGTAGCTTTTATGGAACACATTAGACATGAAATACAATCCTCCAAAGTCCATTGGACTTACCCCATCAGGTTTCTCTATTATTAATCACATAATTTCTCTTCTCTTACATGACCATTTCCAACTACCCTTATTGACTCTCCAGGCTCCACACGATAGTACTCATATTACCTCTCAGCATACTTACTTGCTTTTTGTTTTGTCATAAAAAATGATGGTTTTATTTGGCCTATGTGCTTGGATATGTATGTCTTGTTCTGTCATCATGATTCTCTCCTTTCATGTAGTTTGAGTAGATTAAGTCTTCCTGACTACTTCATCTGTCAACCAGAGCCCTGGTACCTATTTTGCTGAAATTAAAGCCATAATACCATGCAATTTTTTATTTTTGTAGGGGTTACCCTGCTGTTTTATTGAACCAAAATCTTCTCTTACTTCACCTACCACCCCTGCTATTGAACTCCACTGTCTTCTGCCTGATTTTTAATTTTGCCTGAAAAAAATAAGTTTAAGGTTTTTAAAGTATCAGCTGGGGTAGCTGTTTTATCCTTTTCTCAGCTGTCTGGTTGATTAATGTTTTTAGTGGTTGAAAATAACCTGAAATAAATAAATAATCATGTCTTCAAAGCTCTTTAATTGCCTTTAGTGCTTCCTGTTGGATGGGAGAAATCATCCTGTTGTCTGTTGTGGAATACATCTTAGGCACATGCCCAAGATATTTCTGGGGCATTTTTGTGTACTCTAGTTTGAGCCTAACATCAGGTCTCTGAATTTCCCTCTGCTAAACAAATAGATTCGTTCTTGCAGGCTGTTATTTTCTGATGCCTCACACACTATCAGGTAGTTATTTGATACTTCCAGCTGGGAGCAAGAGACTCTAGAGACTCTCAAAATGTAGAGTGAAAACAGACTAATATTTGTAGTTTCTCACTTGACTCAGTTACTTGTCATTGGGAAACTGGAAGATCTGCTGTGATACTGACTGAGCTGAGCCACTGGGGAATCCCATATGTGCACAGTATATGAACTTCAGTATCACAAATTCCTTCCCCACTTTGGCTACCAGAGTGAACCTCATGCAGAGGTGAAATCATTTCTACTCACAAGAAATACAGATAATACTAGATTTGGTGTTGGTCACAGAAAATGATGACTGTTCATCTTTGTTGCTATAGCAAAACCACATGTATACAGCAAAACTTATAAACACTGTTCTGCAAATTCTGATGGAAACTCTGCTGCTAACTCCTCTATTTATACTTCATGGTGTCTGTTTCAGCTAGCTTTTATTCATTGTTCAAGTCAATCCCATCATGTGTCAAGAATTGTCAGCCAAGTTCAAACACCAGAGGAAGAGCACACACCTCAGGCAGTATGTGCGAAAACCAGCAATGCATTCCTGTAATTGTTCATGAAACTTCCAAACAGGAGGGTTTTACTGGGCCAGATATCCAGCCCTTTCCTCTCCCAGTGAGCTACTGCTTGAACTCTGCCTTTGGTCTCTGCCTGTTTGTCGCCCTGGCTGCTCTATGCCTTGGTTCTACTTGTTGTGGGAGCATTTTGAAATCATTACGCCTTTATTTTCTCTGAAACAAGATTTATAGGGAAGGTAATATCCTTTATTAGACTGTTTGGTTCATTTGGAAAAAATGGGCATTCTTGTGGGGTCAGAGTCCCTTCATTACACTTGTTTTCTGCCTGCTTGGTTTTTCCATGTCTGAAAGCACTGCTTAGAGAAAGCAGGCCTGCTCATTTTGTTCCTTTTGGTTGCTGCATTTTCTTCCAGAGTAATAGAGAGAACACATGTACTTGTGTTATTTTGTGGGGACTTGTGTTCTTTTGCCGAGACTTGTGTGCTTGTTTTTCCAAAATCCAAAATAAAAATAATAAAACCAATTTTAGGCCAAACATCTGTATTTTGGCCCTGGCATATGGAAACCTCACTGCCTCCAGGTTTTTTGGAAAAAGTCCTGGACTGATATGATCAACTTCTCTTTTTCTTAGAGGAAAAATAAGAATCTGCTTTACCAGTTACATAAGAGGGAGAGAAAACCCCTATGGAGAATAGAAAGATATATGTATTGATTTAAAAATGACAAATAGAAACATTCCAAATATTTGCAAATTATTTATTCTGCTGCTCACACCCCAACTAATAGAAAAACAATCTGTATTGAGTAACAGACTGTAGGTTTTGAATATTTTTAAGGCCTAATGCAGTCCTGAACTCCAGACCCATGCAACTTCTCAGCAATCTAGCAGAGTTTACGTAAGTTTTAACTGATTTAAATACCAATATTTTTTTGCTTGACAGCATGGCCTCTACATAGTGGGCAAAGAGTTCTTACACTCTTCTAGTAATTCCATTCTATGCTTTTCTCACTCTGTTTACTTCTCCCTGAAATGACCGTGACCTTCTGCCAGATTTTCTTGAAGGTTATGCTAATCTTTGTTGGCAAGAGAAACAGTAGCTGGAGCGAAAAAAGTGAAAGAGAATGCCACATGAGAATGAACAGCATGCGGAGCGTGAGAAGTTTCTGCAATAACTGGAACTGGAGCAGCCTTGTCAGCAGTCCCTGGAGCAGTAAGTGGGGATGCACACCCTGGAATGTTCAAGAATGAAATGTTAATTAACATTCAGGTACTCAGAAAGGCATTTGGGACAAATCCTCTGCTAAGACAGGTGGGTGCCCCTCAGGTACCTTCTGTGAAGTTTCGCGTATCTCACACAACCCTTCATTTAGCCTCAAAACTAATTGTTTTCGTGTTTAAGTCCAAATGAATTTGTTTGTCTCCCTGAGAGTGCGGTGTACAGCCTTTCACACATAAATGGCAAATGTGTTCATGTGCAGGGTCAAACAAACTTCCCACAATATTTTCTGACGTGAGCATCCTAAAACCTGGTCAGAATTAAAGTGCCTCGTGTCAGAATTGTGCAGATCAGTATATTTAACAACATGGAAGTATTCTTATGGAGTGGAGGGAAAGAGTTAATGCCACTCTCTCTTAAAGGAGCTGGAATTGCTGCTGCTTCCTAGAAGATCCCAAGCATTGCAGTTTAAGCCACTTCAGGCTCTTGAACATTGCAACATCTGTAGCGTGGTTCAGGGCCAAAATGCAAACAGTTATGTCACATCTACTTTACAAGATGGAACGTGGTTTAACCAAGTTGAGGGGCAAGCCTGCTGCAAGGAGGCCCCACAATATATTTGTTTTTGTAGAACAGATGAACCCTAAATTAGTACCAGATGTCAGTACTAGGTCTGCTGTATGGGGAACACAGCAGGGAACAAGCAATTATGGTGGAGCCACTGTGAGGCCATATTTAAGGTTGCATTCTGTTTTACACTGACAGGGAGAACTCAGTCTTTTTATATTATACTAAAACACCATCTTGCTCCATTCAGCATTGGTCCACGTGTGTTTCTACTGGGGGATGATAAAGTGCCTTCTGCTCTCAAACCAGATTACTATCTGCCCTTGGATTGCCTAAACAGCATACACATGCCCTATTTCTGTTTGTGCTCTGCACTCAGATTGTGAAGAGTGGTGTGAGCTTCTTCTTTCTTGGTTTGCTTCAACTGCCTTTGGCTTCAGATGTAGCTCTGCTCTCATCACAGGCTGCAATGCTTTTGGCCTTGTGATCATTTTTCTGTCATTTTGCTTGTTAGTTTGTTCATTGGTTACTTAGCAATTTTCTTTGTTTTCCTAGACTTTTTTTGTTGCCAAGAACTTTCCTCTTGGCAAACAGGGAAAAGAGGAGATTTTCAGTTTGAGTTAAGCCATGTGGCTTCCAATAGCCTTTTAGTTCTCTGCCTCAGAACAGTTTAGTCCCCTATCCCACATGACTCTTTTGTGACAAGGTCTTCTTGCTTGCACTTCCCATCACATGTGTTGAGGTCATGTGTCAGGAAGAATCCTTATTGTCAGGAAGATAATTGCTTTCAGAAAGAATTCTTTATTGTGGAGATTCCGCTAACTGCATGTCTTTCACTTGCTTAGCTAAAAGAAAAGATCTTCAGTATCATCTCTTGAACTTAATTGGGAACCTCCGAGGGTTTCTTCAGACACCAGCAGGGCAGTACAGAGGGCAAGGACTCCGTGTTTGGAAGGCCTTTTTTTCTCATTAACGTCTGAGTAGTTTTCCTTTGGTGCAATACAGTGCATAGGGAGTTCAAGGAAGATAATTTAATCCAAAGTCTTCAAATAAATGTCTCTTGTTTCTTCCTTGCTTTTTAAGTTTCATGACTTAGTGGTCCCACAGGCTCCATCTGTGGAAGGATACTGTAAAGGGCCATGATGTAGAATTTGGCTACCATTCCCTTGCAATCCAGTGTCTGGCTGATAGCACACACCTTTGCACATTTTGCATTGCCGCCTATATCCTCCAAAGTAGTGCTCACTTGTGGCTGAGGTTATAGTAAGGGCCAGGGGGTGCTTGTAGAAAACAACATGGATAAAACCACCTGGTCTGGGGTAGCTCATGGCTATGAGCGCACAAGGTTGCTCTCAAGAGCATGCCATTCCTTCTAAAGGACAGAAAAGGGACCCTGGGATGTTTTATTTGCTTGTGCAGCTGTAGCTGTGCTGGTCCTGAAGAGGTTCAGATGTATGTTTGTAAGAATAACTCAGTGTTGAGTTCCTGTGATGACACAAAATCATCAGGAACATCAGGAAGCCTTTGGTATTCACCTACTGGAGTACAAATTGCATCTTCTGAGAACTGTTGATCCAACTGTATAGACCATTTTGGTCACTCCATGACAACACAGGGACTATTGCCATTCAGAGAAAAATATCTACACAGTGTTGCCCACTGGAAATTATCCTTCTAGCAACATATTCTCCTTTTACAGGATCATAAAAACTCTTTATTTTGATAGAAACTAATTTTATTTCTCTCTTCGCTGTTTTCACCATAACCAAAGAGACTTTTAGGCTGTTGTCCCTACACAGTGCATGTATTCATTAGCACTGGCACCTCCCTTACTACCATTAGCATCCTAATGTTCTTGAACACACTCCTTAAGTGAGAAACAAGACATATTTAAGTCTGACTTCTCAGGCCCTCAGAACTTATAAAAGGTGGTTTTTTTCATTAGAGAGTCTCAGAAGAAAGAAAGTCATCATCAGTCCCCTGGGGTCAGAGTCTGCTCTTACATGTGCCTACAGATCTTATCAGCCTAATCTTTTTCACAATCAGGCAAACCCAGGGTATCTGTCAGGGGTCTGGGTTGTGAACACAGCCTTGCAACCTGTTATCCATCTGCCTCAGCCCAAATGAACCTGGAGTTTAAATTTATTTACAGATAAGTGCCACCTAATGAACTACAGTGCCCTAAATCCACCATCTTCAGCTCCTCTAGATGAGTAGTCTCTCCTGATGCTTAGGAGATTATTTAAAGTAATTCCAAAAAATCATGAGGTGGTCCAGGCTTTTGTGATCATAGTAGAGGAGTGAAAAGTTGTATTCTCTTTTATACTCAGTCTGCTTTTTACAGTCAAATGTTGTATGTCTGTGAAAATTTACACCTCTTTAATCCACTAATAAAACCTTAGTAGGCTGAAAATGTTTAAAAAATGGAGTGATGATTGGCTGAGTGAATTGATTCAAAATTTTCTTTAGTATGTTACTGCATACTTCAGAACGGCATATTTTTCAATCCTCTCTGCCTTAATATCTCAAAAAACAAAAGGTATGTATGGAGTGAAAGTTTGATAGATTTACTAGAGT
The DNA here is from genome assembly GCF_036417665.1 of Passer domesticus. Lineage (NCBI taxonomy): Eukaryota > Metazoa > Chordata > Aves > Passeriformes > Passeridae > Passer > Passer domesticus. Next base: position 73,184,933 of record NC_087478.1, read on the forward strand.
TATAGCATAATTTTTTTCCTCTCTGTTAATCAACCAAGTTTTATTTTTCCAGTGGCAATATTATGTATGTTACGGTAAGCTAATGGTAAAAACATTCTGCTCAACTTCTGTTCTCTGACTCAATTTCAAGAGACAAAAAACCCCAGTAATACATAAATTTAGTTGATATGCCCCATATCTTTAGGGATAAAACCCATATTTTTTCTGGTTGGAGAAAAAAAAAAGCAGTAGAGGAGTTCTTAAGTTATGCAAAGACACTGTTTGTTGAACATTACAATACTTTTCATGTTTAGGTGAGACAATTCTAAATATATGCAGGAAAATCACTTACCCTGCTTGTGGGGACAAAGTATTGATAAATTTTGAGGAAAGCAGTCCTGAACAAGAAAAATTTGCCATGCAATCAGGGAGACTTGCTGCTGCCTGTGGAACAAGGCTGTGTGCCACTGGTGGCTTTACCTTTCCATGTTTCTTTGCTCTGTTTTGTGTTAAATGTGTTACACAAGTAAGTGGTTACACCCTTGCAATGTGGTCTTGTGGCATATCAGTCTGAGGGGGCTATGGGAGAAGATGCTGCCCTCAGAAAGGGAGCAGCTTCACCTTTTACATAAGAGATGACAATTTAAAGAACATCCTGCAGATTTTCAGTGAATGAGGCATCTCACCCATGACTATTCTGAAAATATGACACCTCTGTCAAGACTTGAAGGATCTTGTTCTGCATCCCCATTTTTCTGAGAATTCTTTTAGCATACAAAGAAGGTAGAGAAATGTTTGTTTCCTCCTGCAGGTGACCATGCCTAGCATGCCAGAGCTCAGTCTGCATTAGAGGTATTGTGCAGGGAGAGTGCCAAATGAAGACTTCATGGAATATTAGTCATTAGGTTAATGGGGTCTTTTTCAGAGTGAGAGAAAAACACTCATAACACTGATGCTGGTGAAATACATTGTGTGGCTCACCCTGAGAAAGTGCTTCCCAGCCAAGGGATTGAATAATGGGATTTCTGATACTTCTACTAATTAAATGAGGGTAGGGTGTTCAAAATATTGATGTCTTGGATGATATTCCAGTTGAGAACCGTGCAGATGAATGAGATTAGGGAACAGGGGAGATACAGGCTTGCATGATGTTCTCTGTTTGGAACTCATGGCACAATTACAATACATTGCAAGAAAAAATGAGTTCTGGAGCTGTTAGAGGCCTAGAGCTCAAATAACACCTAACAGTTCACCTAACTTTTGTCTCTGAGTGAGAAGAGAGGAAACTCCCAAAATAGGTTGCTGTCAGTGTCTCAGATGTTTTTTGCTTTGGTTACTGTAATCTTCTCCTGTCTGGCCCCATGGTTCCTCTGCTCTCTCCCTCACATCTGCCCTAAATGTTTCTGCTAAAGTCATACTCATTTCCTCCCACACATTAGCACTCCATTGATTTCCTGTCACTTGCCATGTCAAATTCAAGCTGCTCATCTTTACCTACAACGCCCTTATTGTGTGCTCCTGCCCATATATTCAGTTTCATTTCCTCTGGCTCCCCCTCCCACATCTCTGATCTGGAAATGACCTCAGTTCACAGGATTTGTGGTCCACAAAAGAAAAGACTGAAGTGAAACTGCTTTCAATCAGCATTGTTTGATTAAAATAATCTTGATTTTGATCAGCTGGTTTCTGTAGCAATTCATACACTCCAAATAGAATTAGATGGACCTAACATATTTTTATGTCAATATAAGTAAACCAGGGCAGCTTTCTTTGGGGTTATTCCTCTTATTGTTGTGTAAGCCTGTGATACATGCATTAGTTTGCATTGGCATGCAGAAGCTAAACTGATAAAACCATTTTGAGAGCCAATGTGAGTGTTGACAATAAAACAATTTTCTTCTATTTTACACTTCTGATATTTGAAAAGAATAAATAAATATCTTATCTTCCAACTGAAACAAAGTTCTCAGAACATTGCTAGAAATAAGAAAGAGCTGCACCAGTAGCATAACAGTGGGACATGAAAAGAAGGTTGATTCCCTGTGAATGAAACAGAAAAAAATTGATCCTCAGTGTTTCCTGGTTTCTCACACTTTGCCTACTTCCTAAGACCTTTATTGGTCTATAATCTGCAGGAAAGCTGTGCCTTCCTTTCCATCATGCTATCAGCTCCTCTTCCTAATTTCCCAGCATGTGTTTTCTGTTTCTTTGGTCTCTTTCCTTATTGCCTTTTGTAGCCATGGTATAGAGATGATGCGCATCTAGAGCAGCGCTAAAACTGATATAAAGATCTGTGCATGGTACACTTTACCAGCTGTAACTGTGTACAGTTTTGACCATAGATACATTTCAATGTAGCAATCTAATCACCCAATATCCCACCTGTGCATACCTCAGTGGACACGTCCATCTGATCCTTTGTTATGTCCTAATATGTCCTTTGCTACAAATTTTCCTGCCCACTTCTGGGGTGGGAAAAAGTTACCTAGTTAGTAGTTGCATCTGGTTAATTCAGCTTAAGAACTTCTAAAATAACTCAAACTTCCTCATTGCCCTCTCACTTTCCCACAGTGAAGTCTGATTATGTGGGGGATAGGGAGACTGGCCCTTTTCTCCTGTCTGTGCTGAAGATGAAGGCTACAGCTACCTGTGTGTACACAAGGAGTACTCCAACTTCCAGTACCTCCCAGCTCAATTTTATGTACCTGGTCAATGTTTGTATGGAAGTTTCATGCTTAAGGCTTGTTGATTCTTTCTTTTCCTCATTGTCAAGAATTCACATGCTTGGGAAGGCTCTCTTTGTTTAGAGAACCTAGAGTTAAACATTGGATCAGTCAATTTGGCACTGTTTTCCTTATAAATCTCCTGCAAGAGGTGTCAGTACTCAGGGGAAATATCCTGACTGTTGCCATGCTACAGGAGTTTGTGTGGGGCAGCTCTAAGGATTCTGTTCTCTTGAAATAAAACAGAGGAAAGGAGAAGCCAAGAACACAATGCACACTGCACATGTGTGTGCATGTTTGTGTGATGGCTACAGTGTTTTTTCTGATGAATTTGTTTGCTTTGAGACTGAAGGTGAAAACAAAACAAGTGGACCTCTCTTTTATTGAGGTCACAATGACTCAAATACACTGATGGTGTGAAAGTGGTTTGGCTTCCTAGTTCTCCTCACCTGAGCTAGCAGTGGCTGTTTATCAAGCACATTTATTTTACTATCAGCAGAGATAGAGCAAGTTGAGGAAGAAGGGGTGGGGGTTACACGAGAGGCCAAGGACAGGGAGCTTTTCGTGCAGCCTCTCAAACACTTTGATTGTAGTTTGGGATTTTTCAAAGCTGCACATGTTGAGTAATATCTGCCAATAAACACAGCTCAGTGGGTGAGAAATCTGTCTGCCTCTTGCTGAGGATTAGAAGAGAAAAGACACCAAACGAGCAGTTTCTTCACATGTGGGTCATGCCCCTCACTGGGGTACTTGCCCCTGACCTAATCCTGTTCTACTTTGTCTCCCTCCCTCCCTCCTGTCTTCCTTCCCCCTTCTACTCCTCTACTGCTGCACTACTGGTGGTCTGGTGCATGCTGCACAGATGTTTTCCCCATGCTATTATAAGATTATTTTTCAAGTGGCTTCTTGGAACAGATGTTCCAGTGTATGCACTCTTCTTGTCTTGGCTGAAAGTGCTCTTTGCAAAGAGCAGATTGCGTTGCTGCTCTCCTTTTGATCTAAAGAGCGAGCGCGAGGAAAAATCCCCACACGAGTGATGCTGGGTTTTGTTTTGGGCTGCTTGGCAATGGTGCACCTGGGTGTGTGTCTCCTGCTTCTTTTCTCCCCATCACTAGTGCTGCTTGCAGATGGTTTTTGCTGTGCCTTTCTTCCCCAGCCCATTTTTTTCCCTTTGTGATCCAATACTTTACTCCCACTGCCTTTAAATTTTCTTTCATCTAACACTCTGGTATTCGTGCTTTCAAAATCATTCTCTACCCATTGCCAGCACCTCATCCTCATTTTTTGCTTCCCTTGGCAACTCCTGGACTGTTAGGATGGATTAGTCCCCTGAGTTTGGGTACAGGACCTGTTCCCCTTTTGATCTTTTAGTTTGGAATTTATATTCATTGCTTAGTTTCTCAGTTGTCCCAGTGAATTCACCAGGGTATTGTTGCTGCTGCTTTTTCATTTTATTTCTCCTATAGGTTCAGGAACATTTTCAAGAATCAAATATTCTTATTATGTCAAAGAAAGAAGCACCTTTTCCAAGTGCCACTTAATTTAGAGATGCAACAATGGCATGACACAAGGAGGTTGTGAAATGTATGTTATGTTTTAGGACCTTGTAGCTAGACTTAACCCACTGAATCTCATCTTTTGTGTTTAAAAATATTAATTACAAAATCTTTATTTGCTCACAACCTGTCTATTAAATATACAGTATGTCAGCTTCAACTCTGTCTGTTGCCCTTAAAATTTCAACTTACATGAACTCAGTCTATAGGGAGAAAAATAAATATGGATTTTTTTTTCTCAGCCAATGAGAGAGAATTTTGAGTAGGTTTCCAATTTGCTGTTAATTAGGTTCAGTTGATTTGGGATGATGTACATCAGCAGAGAATTTGGTTTTGATACCTACCCATTTTTACTCTTGTTTTAATATGGCCAACTCTCTATGTACCCATTAACTAATTTTATATTGTCTTCTTATGGAAAAATTCTGCAGAATGCAATGGGGAATACTAACCTCACCTAATATTCTCTAACAGGAATATTACTTTCTATTTCATTCTCAGTCTGTCCTAGATTCCTCCAGAAATGTTAATACTCCTTATTCATTTATAGACTTGCAGAGAAATTTCTCTAGAACTCATCTGGGCTAAAATGATGAAGTAACAAACCTTCCCAGGTTATATTTTTAAACCACATTTGTAGCCTAGTGAGCCCTTCCCTCCCCTAGCCTCCCTCATAGGATTGTTCTATGGCATTGTACTTCAGTGTGTATCAGCAATAAATGAATAAAAACCCAAATATATATATATCTATAATATCCCATCCATTAAACTACTCCTGCCTGTGAGCTAAGCCTGTAAGAACAGCTGTGGTTTTAATGCACTATTCTCAAAGTAAGTGCACCTGTAAAACTGACCTATGGGTATGAATTCACCTACAATACAAATAATATATTTGAGATAAATTATTCTATTTCCATTCACATTTGAGGCCAGACTGCCATACATCCTTCTTCTCTGGAAACGTAGAGCACTGTCCTTTGAGTACTGCTGTTGGTAGGTTTCTCCTTCCTCCTGCATTCTGCACTGAAGTACCAGAAATCTGCCTGAGCCACCTCTGTATTGTGAGCATCTAAAAGGGTAGTGGAAGGGTAGAAGAAGAATATTGTGTGATTTAGTGATGATTTTCAACAGGCTTAGGAAAGAAAGATCATGTGATGGAAAGCATGTGACCTCAGGAGACTGGACTCTCCTGCCACGGGAAATCCAGTCCTATTTCCTGACCTTTCCATGTGACTGGTGGTGCAGGTGACATTGCAGACATAGTCACATCCAGCACAAACATCAAGTCTGTAAAAACTCCCCCCAACCTTTTTAAAACAAAGAAATCATTGAAAATAGGCTGAAAAAAACAGCCGTGTGTTGGCCATCCAGGTAATTTATTCTGACCCAGGTGAGCCAGATGTCATTCATAACAGATACTGTTCTGCATTCTTGTTATGATTCTTTGTTGACAGCAATGCCATAGGATTCCCAGCCTATTCCAGTGTTCAACTATTCCTGCTGCCCATAAAGTTTTCCAAGTCTGAATAACATTTATGGTTGGCATTGTACAGGCAGCCACAGGAGGATTTCTCCAAAAACTCACAGGTGACAGTAGGAATGTCTAGGCTGTTTCAGCTGGGCTCCTTCAAGCCTCTGATTTATGTGTAACCTGCCCTGTGGTAGCAGCCAGGGGTTGTTTTAGTTTGATTTTGTTCATTTGGGTTAAATTATGAAAATGAAAGGTTAACATATATTTGCTTTCTTGTTTATATAACTAAGTATTTAATTGGTTGTGTCAAAATAAAAATTGGGGGATTCTTTGGTTGGTTTTTTTAGTTGCTTTTTTGCCTTTTAGCAGGTATAAAAAGTAAAATATATGGAGTTATTATTTTTAAAATGTGGAAAAATTCAGTGTCACCTAAATTAACCTCTAGCTGATAACAGTCTGTGTGAGGATGGTATTTTAGTTGTCTTTCTGTTTATCTTTCTTCAAAACAATATGGAGCATGAAAGAGGGCTTAAACTGTACATTTCCAGAAGATGGTATCACAGATGTCTCTAATGAAGACGTGCTTCCACACTGGATATCTTTAGTTCATGGTTCAAGGAAGAGTTGATCTTAAAACACTCTTGGACAGAAAAATGTAAAGGACCACGAGTCCTCTTGCAGTGGACATTTGCAGAAGTAAACAGCCATGAACAGCGGGGATCAAAAGCTGCACAGCCCCTGCAGAGCTTCTTGGGGATTTATTACAAATTTGAATTATAATTTAGACAAAATAGAATCTAACCTGTAGTGATTGGCAGTTATCTGGATTTGAGTGAGTTGACAGCTGTCATGAATTTATTTATAGAATCATAGAATATTTTGCATTGGAAGAGAGCTGAAAGATCATCTGGCTCCAGCCCCCTTTGCTATGGAGAAAGCAAGCAAAAAAACTTGCTTGCTCAAAACCACATCCAAGATGGCCTTGAGACCCTGTGTCATTTTAGTTTGATTTTTATACATAATTTCCAAAGTTTTATAACATGCTCCCGTACATTTCACTTTTGGAGTCCTTTGGAGGACAAATTGCATTTTTCTGCCTCCAGATGTGACCACCCCAAAATTTCCTGTTAGAGGTATTGCTAACAGAGCTTGGGCAAAAGAAATCCTGAGAAGGTGGCTTTCCAAGTGAATCCAGCCAATGAACATCAGGACAAAGAAGTGATTGCTCTTGGCTGCAAAAATGAAACATAGATCCTAAATGATTGAATCTGAACACTTCAAGAAAGATGTAACAAGGGTAAAATCCTATATCTTATATCAATCCTATTATTTAATAATGTGGGAAACCAACAACTAGGTAATAAATTTGAGAAAAGATTATTATTCACAATAGACTGCTGTCAGTAACTTGACTTAATTCTGTGTATTCATTAACAGTTACCCTTGATCAGAGAACTTTGAAATAAGATAGCAAGGCTTGTCCCACTTTATCTGAGAAGGTAGAAGGGACAGGTTCTTCACAGCAAAGGTTAAAGGAAGCATTGGCATAACCAGGAGTTTTGAACTCCAGTCCCTAAAGTGCACTGAGTAGTCCTCCATGGAGAGCTTTTGATAACTTTTTATAACTTTTGGTAACTTTGCAGCAGCACTTCTGCCTCTTGCCCTCTTTCACAGATACACCTAAAGATATATAGGCACCTTGAACCTCAGTCCCAAAATTTATAGGCTGTGGGATGAGGTGGAGTTAAAAAAACTTAAGTTCCTTTTCCATGGTGTCAGGCTTGTGCTCTTGGACTGATATCTCTGTACTACATCTTTTTGAAGCATAATTTTTTTTTTTTTGACCAGCATTCTGATATCTATGTTGTTCAGAGTATGGTGTTCCTGAAAGACAGAAGAGAGGATATATTTTTTGTCCTTTTGCCCTTCAATTGCCTTTTTACTCTATATGCATATTTAATAACACCTACACCTCATGCTTTGAGGTTTCCATAGGGTTACAGACTTGGCAGGGGCCTGAAAGACTAACTCACAAGGTCTGATTTAACATCACTATCTCTCTGTTGTGATTTCCAGCTTTCTGAGCTGCCCTAGGCAAACTTTTTCCTGGATTGTGGAATCGTTTTTTGATCTGACTCTACATTGCTTAGAAGAAGGACTATTAATTTTGGCTTGTAATTGTAGCTAAACATCAAATAAATGCAATAATGGTAAAAATCTGCATCCCGAACATTGTGATGATAAACTGACACCAAGTACCATTTTCCAGGAAGATTTTCTGCTCCATCAGGGTCTGAACACTCCTTTTCTTTACAGATACAGCTGGACTTTCATGTCCTCTCTTTCCCTCGTGCCTCTGGATACCACAGTTAATCACACTCATCTCTAACATTCCTCCTATCCCTCTTTTCCTCAGTCCAGCATAGCCCTGGATGTGTCTGAATGCATCACCACTGATGCTAACCTTGCTGGAACTGTTTGACCCTGGATATATGAGGCTGCAATCTAAAATTACCTTGCAGGAAGGATAGGGTTAAAAAAGCATTATGGGGTTCACAGGAAAGTGATCTGTGGGCAAGGATAAGGCACATCTAATCTACAGGATGATCTTGCTTCATCAGTACTTTACAATTGTCCTGTGGGACTAATTATAAGTAGTTCAGTAATCACCAGCTGGGAAATGTTTTTAATGACAAACTTCACTTCCAAAGCTTCTGTGTCCCATCTCCCTGGACAAACATGTGGCAATCTATTAATGTTAAACAAAATGTTGCTTATTTAAATGATAAATGGAAACCATGTTATTGGTTAACTGCTCTGTTTGGAAACAGTTTTAGAAATGGTCATGTAACAAAATGGGAGGAAAACCGGGTGACAAAATAGAGCATTAAAGCTGAGGTGGTAACAAATGCAGGCAGTCACCTAGGAAAGACTGTGAGAATTTACAAGCAGGAGAACATGGCTCTTTAATTTGGGAATCAGGTTTTGAGCCATATTTTCTGATTGCACAATTGAATTTAACTCTTAGCTAACAAACAGACCTAGAATTTGAAGTTGCAAAGTCCATCTCACAGGATGTTTTCCTCCTGGAACATAAGACTTATGAAATAGCTCTTTTTTTTTTTGCTTTTTTTTTTGTTGTCACTGAAGTGCAGTTGATTTCAGAGAAGGCTTAAATAACATTGCAGAAGTCTTCCCTTCCAAAGGACAGCCAAAACTTCCTTGGCTCACCTGCCAGTTCTATTCTGACTCTTGTGTGTCACACAGCTGTCGGCTCACACCACACAGCTGGATGACTACTGAGTTTATGAGAATATTTGTGACCACTCTTAATTTAGATGAAAGCTATGACTCCAGCAGCCAATGGCAGGCAAACATTGGCTGCCTAAAAGATATGAGCACTTTCTTTTATAAAAATGCATTCTAGTTTCTGGCACTTCCTAGATGGCTGAGCTCAAGGGCTGGAAAATGTGAGGTTGGGACACTGTGATTCAGCTGTTTGTTGTATAGCATTCATTATTATCTTCTGTATTTTCCCACAAGGACAGTTATAAATAATTTTGTAGCGATCAGATGGGAGAAGTAAGCACAATCCTTACTCAGCACAACTGGAGAACAAGCTTTCCATTATCCCTGCCCCCCTATCTCTGACACCCTTGTTGTTCCCTGACCACTTTTACTACTGAGGTAGTGGCCCCAGCCTGGGTGCTGGTGGTGCAGGAACTCCTCACCTGTGAGGGTGAACAGGAGAACCATGAGGAATGCAAGGAACCTGACTGTGCCTCCCCCTCCACATGCCAGCTGGAGCAAATGGCTGTAGGTCTGATTCAGGGTCCTCTGAAGACCATGTAAATATTTGTGTTGATTTCAGTGGCTTTGGATCAGCACCTGTGTACACAGTAAGGGTTTTTTCCCATAAGAGGACAAAGTCATGTTTTCCTTTCATAGAGAGAAAGGAAGCACCAACACTGCCTTCCCTGCTCTGCTCCTGAGATAGTCCCTCTGGATGCTCTGTGCACCCTGACTCGCTGCTCTAGCAGATCCCTAGAAAGTCTTACCCGTGCACTCCATTCTTCTTGTTCCAAGACAACGGAACGATGCATGGTGTTTTCCACCTCATAGTTTTCAATGTCCAAGATGTAATGAAAGGCCAGGAATATTTTATTAAATGTGTCCATTCAAAGAGAGGGAAAATCAATCCTTTATTACCCAAGGCAATGTGAGTGTGTCAGTATGAGTGACACAACACCTTGATCCTTTAAAAGTGCATTCCGCTAGCACTACCATGCAATTCCTGTTTTTCTTTTAAAGCTTTTGCACCTGAAGCTGCGTGGTTTAACTGATTTTTTTTTTTTCTTGGAAGAACATGGATGAGGAACTTACAAGCAAATAAAATCTAAGGCTACAGTCCAGAAAATTTTACCATTTCACAAGTCACAAGTCATTTAAATTCATGTTTATGTTGCCAGATCTTTGAAAAAAATAAAAGTGTAATAAGGTCAAACCCCAGGAAATCTGCATCATTTAAGCAAAAAAAAAAGAAGAATTTATAGCCTATGATTCATCAATTTGATTGACTGCTTTTGTATTAATGTACTGTGTTTCATCCATTTTCTTCACTTTAATTCTGTGGTTTCAAAGTCTGTCTCATAGGTTGATCAAGTCCCTCATTATAAAGCCCTGCTTTGAAATCTGGACCACAAAAACTTTCTTTTACATGTCATCAAGCTCATAATGAAGATGAAATGAAAAATATTATGGCATTAATTTTGTGGGATTAAAAAATTATTTCATATTGTTTTTCAGTTGGAAGGAAAAGATGGCTTTCTGTACTCTTTTGAAATGCAAAGGAGTTCAGTTATTCTATTCCTGGAGTATGTTTCTATTGATCTGTTATGATTCATCTCTGGAAGAAATCTCTAGATAAAACACTTCTAAATAAAAATTTGTCGTTTGGGGGAAAATGGACATTGATGGTGTTTTGAGAGCTCTTGCAATGCTTTCATAAGTGACAGTACTTTGATGAAGGCTAAGATTCTGTGTTCTGGTCAATAATACAAAAATTTCCAACTCTTTATGGATCACCAGTCCTTTTTGGGGCAAAGTGGTGAAGCATTGCAGGAGGTGATGAAGATAAGTATGTTTATGTGTAAATAAGGGGAAGTTAGGGAGGTGTTGGTAACAGGATTATGCAGCAATAAGAGATTTGGAGGTCAGAGAATTGTGGAAAAGCAAAGATCACAGAAGTTTAGAGAAGCATATGGCACAGGGAACAACATCTCCTTGCAAGGAAGGATAAGTTAATCATAGAGAAAGGAAAGAGGGGAATGAGATCTGTTGACTCAAGAGCCAAAATCCTGTTTGGCCATGGGAGAAACATAAAGGGTGGTTGATAAAATATTAAATGAATACTTGAAGAAGGTGAGTATATAAAGTTGTGTGAGATGCCATTGATCAGAGCAGAAATTGATGTAATGGGATTTATGCCAGGTTTCTGGAAGAGTCAGGGCAAAAATTGCTGGCAGATGTCCTATTTCCTTGCTCTTGGGCTATCTATAGATAATGCTTTACACTACCCAGACCTTTGTGAGCCACCTTCAAGGCTGTCTCTGGCATTGTCCAGAATCCCTGAGAGCTACAAAGGGTGAAGGGTAGAAGTACCTGCTGAGCAGAAAAAAGGGGTCTGCCCAAAGGACAGAAAGACCACTTTGGACACAATTAGTGTTTGGTTTTTTTAATTACTTTGCATGTTGGAGCCAAAGTAAGGGTTAGAGTTCATGAGGCTTTTTTTTTTTTCCTGTGATTTTTTTTTTCAAGAACAATTATCTGAAACCCAGCAAACCTGATTTTTAAACTCCTTACTAGTTCCAGAGAATTCTCAGACACATGAGGACAAATAGTCTTCCTGTATTAAGTGCATGGTGCCATTTTTCCCTTTTTCAGCCTGGGCTCTTTTCTCCTCATGCTGGTAAACTCTGCTGCTTCAAATGTCTTGGTTGCCTCTCTGGAAGGGCTGATTGAGGCCCAGACACATGGCAGGGGTTTGTCAGGTAGCAAGGCTCCAAGCACTCAAAGGCAACACGGGCAACTTGGGTACTCCATGCTGGGGTACTTACTACATAATCATGGAGAAACAGTTCATTTTGGATGGTGCAAATCAACCAACAAGGTGTGGTCAAGCCACAGGGAAGAAGGAAGGAAAAATAAAGAGATACAGGGGCAAGCTTTCCTGCCATGAACAGGGATAATCATGGAAACCCTAATTTTAGTGTCACCCCTGTAGGACTAGGTGACACCAGCATTATGAATTCAGAGTCTGGTAGAATGTGGTCTTTGTGAGGGTTCCTAGGACAAGGGAAGAGATGAATCTGACTCCATGTTCTCAGAAGGCTGATTTATTATATATTAAGATATTATATTATATTAAAGAATGCTATACTAAAACTGTACTAAACTATAGAGAAAGGATACATTAGAAGGCTTAAGAAGAATGATAATGAAAACTCATGACTCTCCTCAGAGAGTCTGACACAGCTGGACAGTGATTGGTCACCAAGTAAAAACAATTCACATGCTGGACAAACAATCTCCAACCACATTCCAAAGCAGCAAAACACTCTGAGGCTTCTCAGCTTCCCAGGAGAAGAATCCTGGGCAAAGAGAATTTTTTCAGAAAATATCATGACAGTAGAAGACCAGACTTAGAGCATCACTGACCCAAGTCCTGTACTGTTTGAAGGGAGCATGATTCTTGTCAAAAATTATGAAGGAATGGGTCCAGAAATGCCTTCATTTGGAGCCTGTTGAAGTTTTGTGTGTTGCCCTCAGAGATTACAGGTGTACCTCTCTTCCTCAGAGTGTGGAATGAGCCTTGCTGGCCAACCTGCCTGATGCACCAGAGACAGTTCTTCTTTGATTAAAGAATCCTGGTACCTCTGGGCTGAGTCAAACTTTTGATATAGGGCAGAGTGGGAGGTTTTAGAATTGTGAGATTAGAAAAAAAGAAAAAAGAAAAAAAAAAGCACAGTCTATTGAGTAGTAAAAGTTTGGGAATAAGACTACCTGTCAGCAAAAACAGACTAGATTTGGCACAATTTAAGGTCTGCTAAAAGCCTGGACTGTGAGGACAGATGGGGCATTTCAGCCAAATACCATAACGAGCAGTGCTTGTGACTGCTGTTTTAGAGGTGTGGATGTGACCAAACTGTAATTTATGGTGTCTGCCAGAATCCCAGGGCTTTCTAAAGGAGTGATTTTGAGAGTGGAACACCATATACTGAGACAAAATGCTTGTGCTGCCTTATGCAGCTGTCTTAGCTCATGTATAAGAGACAAAAATAGGAGAAGTAAGAAATAATGTAAAGTGTCTAGCATATGATAAAAAAAAATTGTAATGAGTACAGGAAATAAAACTGAGATATAACTTTATCTGATTATGGAACTACACAGTGGAAGGAGGGTGACACTGGTAGCCTGTTATGTCCAGTGACCTCTTAATGATGGACAGTCTACTGGAAAAAATTAAGATGCCTAGATGTGAATTCAAGAGTATCTCTGAAGACTGACTAAATGTCACCAAGCCCTGGAGATAAGTGGGAGCTGGACTGTGCACATATCCATCATGATTGCAGACAAATAGACAGCCAGGTTGTCATGGCTGTGGTCTTGGTCCTGGGCAGCAGCAGGACCAAAAAATCACTCTTGAGTCTCTCTTACTAGGGACTGGAAAAGGGAGAGCTTGAAGGTGTGGTTAGCTCTCCTCCCGCTGCTGCCAGCACCATTGTAAATTTATATTGTGTCCCATCAAGGCTTTAATAACCTTTTACTTTCCTAGGGCTACTTCAGCACCAGCTGGTCTCTGTTCTCTGCTCCCACTTGTCCTTGCTCCCTGCTTGTCTAAGGGAAAGACACTGGTCCTGCTCTGAGGTAACTGGATATCCAAAATAAGAAACCATAGCCTTTTTTAATTGTGTAAAGATATGAAGAAGTAGCCATAAAAAGGCAAGCAAGTCTATTTGAAAATAATGACTGCTAAGGTGGTACAATGCATTTGTTTTTTAACATGAAAACTTTTCCTGAAAATGTGGAACTCTTGATGACTTTTTGTTTTTAGAAACTAGGTTTAGATATTTAACAAATACTCTTTCAAATAATGAAGTCTTCTGAAAGTTGGGTTTGGGTCGTGGGGTCAGAGTGGAGGGTATGGGCTCTTCATAAAAGTATACCTTAAATCAATAGTGAGGAATCATAACTTCCATTCACAGTGAAGAAATCCTTTCTATAAGACTTGTCTTACAGCAGAGTTTGTACCACCTCATCTTTGTGGAATTTCTGATTTACTCTAAAATTAGAAAAATGAAACTGGTGCTTTGATAAAACAGATTAGAGTTTGCAAGTCCAGCTCTTATTTCTCATATCTGAGGTAGCCAGGTAAAGACCAAACAAATATGTGGAGTAATTATTCAGCAGAGAGGAGCTTTCATGGAGTAGAGGGAAATTAATTCTGGAAGAAGCCTCAGAAAAAGAAGATACTGGCAATCAAGGCATGATTCTTTTAGGAGTTACAGACTATTGCTTTGCAGAGTGGTCACAGTAAATCACTGCTTTCACCAGTGCATATAATGATATTAGGGGTTATAAAATTAATCTAAGAATTAAGAGAGTGGCTCAAAATGAGGCACCAACAGTAGTTTAAAATTATAAGCTGAGCAAGATCAAGGTCTTAAGATTATGAAAATCAGAATTAAAAGGGAGGATAGAGCTGAATTATCAGAATTTAAATATATAGGTTATAGCAAAAGATCTATTAAAAAATCATGCTCAGGAAATATTTCACACTTCCAGAACATAGAAATACTGATCCTGATAAGGTACTTGAGTCTTATGCAAGAAATCACTGTTTAGACTTATCTTTTTTAACCTCAAGATTCTGTTTGAGAGAATTATTCTTGGCTTTTTTGGGGAAGCTAAGGTCTGGAAGTTGTTCTTTGCTAAAGAGATTTTTGTGGGACAATATTTTGCTACACTTCTATCTTAGCTTCCCTTTTGACTGATCTGCCTGTCATTGTGGTATTTAAATTCCATGCACAAAACAAAAAAAAACCCCATGCAACATTCTGAGATGACATAGAAATAGTGAATATACATGGGAAATTATGCCTTTCTGTAAGCAGAAATGCAATACAAAAACATATTTAAATGAAAAAAATATGGATCTGTAATTATAGGATTTATCATGTTGAAAGCTTATAATTTTAGACATTGAACTGTACATAAGAAAAATACAATCTTGATTTCACACTGCAATATCTGTGAGTGGTTTTTCTCATATAAGTATCTCTATTCTAATGTGTAAAACCTCTGTTCTGCAACACTTCAGTGTGCAGCTGGGTCAATTTTGTTTAGGACAGCCATGAGCCTAAATGAGTAGCATATTTGGAGTCAGATGGCCCAAAAGGGGTAGACAAGTTAAAGTTATGGCATATATAATAGGTTCAGTGTAACTGCTCAAATATGGACAGATATTTATGAATTTGCAGGAGGGAGTTATTAGCTCTAGATCTTATTTTAGATTTTGGTCAGTTTATTAATTTGTCTGGCCAGAAATAAATGCATGGTTTAGATCTTAGGGATTAATCTTGCAAATATAGAATGCAGGTTTAATTTTATCATATCTGAAAAAGTTTTAAGGCATGTTCATATTATCAGGCTAAGGTTCCCTGGGCAAGGGAAACCTGACTTTCTCATTGACTTCCAATTGGGATCAGCAGAATCAGAATTTGCATTGGTATCCATGATATATGAGTTTATAGCCTTGATATAAACCATAAGGAATACGTATGTTTTCAAGTGTCCTTCAGGGACTTGGAGACCACTTTTCTGTAATCTTGTGTTCTGTTTCAGACTTTTCTTTCTGGCATGCTTCTACTCTAAAACCAAGATGCAAAAACACTTTAAAGGAAGTAATAGCCATCTCATTTGCAGTCTGAGTGATGATAATAATGGGTCAGTAGTCAGAGGAAGAGGACCATGGTGCTTGTTTAAAGGGGATACACCTGTGAATAACATCTTAGTACAACGTCCTTAACAGATACCAGATTGCTAATATCCACAGCTGATTGCAATTCTGAGGCTGGAGGAGAATTAACGTTGGCTACCTCAAGGAGGATGGGGCTTCTAGGAGTGTTTTAGGAGGATTATTATTTTTCTCTAAAGTCAGTAATGGAGGAGATACAATTTTATCATATTTTGAAGTGTAGAATAATGGAGTAACTCAGGGTGGGGGAGACATCTTTTTCTTCTTATTGAGCAGGGCCAGCTCTGAGATCAGAACCAGGTTGCTTGGAGCTTTATTTCGACCAGTCTTGAAAACCTCCAGTCTGCCTAGGTCTCCACTACTCAACTGTCCTGCTAAAGAACACTCCTCTGAGGCTGCAGGAGTTGCTGAGCTCGTTTATATGCTTTCTCATGGCAAGAAGAGAACATGAGAAAATTGCCTTCCCAGATGCAGTTTTCAAGAACCAGGATGAGAAGGTCCTTGAGAGGGAAAGAGAGGTAAGTTGCAATCTATTTCTGTGCATTCTCTTTCTAAGAGCGGTGGGAGCTTGGGTGTGGAGCAGGTGTGGGATGTGATTATTCTCTGTTGTGGTATATCTGCTTTCTTCAAAATTATTTTGTGACACCAGCAGTGTTTGTATAGTCAGTTTCAAAACTGTAATTGAAATATCTAACAATTAACAGAGAGGTTAGTGGTTACTTAGTATTAGAACAGTAAAATTATTTTTATGCAGAAAAGATAATAAGCATCTGTGTGACAAAAATCACACTAGCATAGTAAAGCTAGATGACCAGCATTCAGCTTTTAAATCAGTTGAATACCATTCTGATAACCATAAGTTATTTAGCAGGTCTACTGGATGGGGCACAGACAGTCTTATAAATGTATAAGTTATAATTATCTTTTAATGGTGAGAAATGTACCAAGGATGTAACACAAAAATTTAGATCCTAGTATTCTGCCAAAACATACATACAGTACAAATAATCCTTTCAGAGCCTTGTGAAAGAAAATTAAATGGCTTAGCAGACTTAGAATGTGCTAAATGAAGTCAGAAGTCAATGAACTTGAGTGATGGTATGGCCACTGTACATATTTAGAAGGGAGGCAAAGCTATCAAGCAATCTCTTAGCCTGTGAGAAAAGCTGGAAAGACCAAACCTACATTATTTCTTTAAATTATTTTATTTTTTAATATTTTTCCTCTCCAGACTTTGGTTTTGGCATGTTGAGTTAGAATCTTCTCCTCAGGCAGATAAGTTGAAGTGCTTTCATTGCAGGATTCCACTGACACATAAGATGTACCAAAATCTCTTTGACTGGAAATAATGATTGATGATGTGCTTATTTGGGACAGAAGTTATTATGTGTTATAAAAATCTATGCAATGCATGCCAAGCAAAAAAAGAAGCCTTAAATTGAGTGAGAACTAATATCCAATTGGGATGAGTAAGACTGGTTATTTAGGAAACCTACCACGATTTGTGTGTCGTGACAAAGGAATTTGACTAAACATCAGTAAGGTAACTGGGCAAGTGGAACAACTTCAAAAGAGAGAGGCCACCCAGAGATTCACAGTCTTGTTACTATTTCTAAGCAAACCTATTCCCTGATTTATTATAAATATTCCCCTGAGCATTTTGCTCAGGGGAATATTTATAGTGAAAGCTCCTGTGATTACAAGGGGGAAGACTCAGAGGACAGCCACAGAGGAGGTCAAACTAATTTTTTCTGCTTAAGAAAGAGTTCAAAATGAGACAAATTTATGTGGATGAGAGACTGCAGTTCTAGAACAAGATGATTTTGGGCATATTCTTTCGACACACAAATTTGACTGTGATAGAACTGTACTCAGACTGCAAAATGCAACTGCTGGTTATTGGCTTGACTTAGGAGTGGCTTCATGTACAAGTTTATAAATCACTTGAGGTAAAACCAGACCATATTACCATGGGAATCTATGTGATAGAAACTACTTCACAGACCACCCTTTTAGCCTCAGAAAGTGTCCATTTATCATGAAATTGATAAAATAAAAGCCTTCCATTTGAAAAGGGCATGATTAGAATATGCATGATTATGAGAGGAAGAGTGGAGTGGTCTATGAGGGCTCTTTTCAGGGAGATCCTTGCCTAAGCATAGATTTTTGCAAAGGTGTTGGAAGTGAAATGGAACATGCTGAGATCAGGAGGGTGTCACTAGGTAGTGTCAAAATGTCCCTGTGCTGACTGTTGGAGAAGTGCTAATGGAATTTTAAATAATCTTTTCTGCTCCTGAGGTCTCATAATGTGTAGCTTTCTTTGCTCCAAGGACCTGAGTACATTATCAGAGTTTAAGTATTAACAGGTTTCTAAGAAACAGAATGCTGATAAACAAACAAAAAGTTGAAATAATAGGAAGATCTTGTTTGCTTTTGTCTGAATTTGATTTGTCATTTTGGATTACATTGTTTTTTAATGAGAAAGATATTGTTTAGCTTTAAATTGCTGTATGTTACATCTCAGAAAATAACCACTTATGAATTTGTAGTATATTCTCCCATCCCCCCCATATAGGATTCCAGATGAATTAATAACCAATTGCGTTCAGCAGTCCATAAATTTCTAGTTTTTTCAGCCAACCTTTTCTGAATATTTGCATGGGTTAGCAGAAATAGTTTGGTTATGAGAATATATTCTGGAGCATTTAACAAATTTATTCACATTGAACACTATTGCAAAACATCATACATCTTGCTGCACAGAGATGATGTTAGAGACTTCAGGGCAGAAGAACAGAGGTTTCAGTGCCAGAATGTAATGGGTTTCTTGAACCGAAGGTGGTTAACTGTGGTTAGCCAGAAGTGCTATACATCAAGGATGACGGATAGGGCAGAAAACGAGCTCCAAGAATGTACAATAGTTGCCATTAATGTCTCAGAGCATTTTTCAGGCAAATCCATGGGACTTCTGCTGAGGGAATAAGCTGATGATCTTAACAATGCCTTTTCTTGTAAGCACTTGTGATGGTAAATGCTCTCAGAAGAGAATTTCAGGAGTCACTGGCTTTCTGTTTCTTGAGAACAAATATGAAGCCAATGCAGCCCTCAGAAATGGAAAGCCACAGGAACTGGCTCACAAAAACCTCCAGAAGTGCTCCCACCTAAAGAGTTGGTTGGGCAGCCTCATGAGCTTCAGAGTGCATGGTGACACTGGGGTGGTAAACCATGGAGAACACAGGTGACTACTGCTAACAGGGATCTCAAAGTCAGCACTACAGTCTGGTTGTGGAAATTCTGAGAGGTTACGCTGTCCTCTCTTCTATGGCTATTGATTAATTCTTTACTAATTGCTTGCATTCAATTAAATTAAATTCAATTAAAAAAATATCTGGAGAGTAAGGGGATATAATTTCACTGTTAAATCCAGTGGCTGGGTCCTTTATGACCCAGCCCATACCCTATGGCTAATGCCAGAAAATGCCAGCACTCCTTTGTGCTACATTGCAAGGTCTAAAATGCTGAAAGAATATTTTCTTTTGTTGAATTAAACAATCCTTCAGCAGCTCCTCAGATAAATCATATAAGCAGTAATTTTATGTACAGCATTAAAGGCTGAGATGCTCACTTTGCAGCTCAGAATCTTTGCCCACCTCCCAGACTCTAATAGGGCTCTTTTAATGGGTCATCTACTGTTGCCCCAGTATTACTGGTGCCCTCTCACAGAGTACTCCTGGTGTCATGTTACCACAAATATTTGTGTGAATGAACTCAGTAATTCCTCTGGCACATCGCATCCCTTTTCAATGAAGCAGTGTACCTATCTGAAAAAAAAACCCAGTCAGGTTTAACTCTTCAATGGTGTTTTGTCTGTGACAGCTCTCAGATTCAAATATTTGCTCTCAGGCAAGTAACTTTGCCTAGAAATATTTAAAAATATTTTCAGTGTGTATTAGGACATAATTATTGCATATCAAACATTCCTGGGTTATTGGTCAGTATTTTTGATGTAATGAGACAGCTGCAGTTTTTTTCCAATAAACTTGCTTTTTAAAGTGTGCCTTCATGGTCTACTGCAGAACCCTGAAATCTCATTCTTTCTGTATGTGTATACATTCTCCTTTGAAGAAAACCTTTATTTTTAAATAAAGGTTAAGTCCAACATTCTAGTGAAGAACTGTAGTAATTATATTCCTAGAAAATAAAAATGTTCAGGTGGTATTTTCTGCTTGTAGATAGAAGTGATGAAGCGGTTCCACAGTTAAATTACACCTTCTTAATTAAAATACTTTTGATTTACTCCAATTAGTTACTTAAGACTCTTTTGATGACTTCTCATTTTTTCATTATGAGCAATGAGAAAAGTGACTTTATAGAAGCTCTTGCATGTCTTTACCTCCCATTTGTCCCTTTCAAGGCTAAAGAGCTCTAGATTTCTCCTCAAACGTAGGGTACCCCATGCTTCTAATTCTTATTTTCATCTTTTTTTATACTGTTTCTAGTTCTTGGTTTGGTTGCTTTTTGTTGGGATATTTTTGAGAAGAAGTCATCAGAACCACATGGTGACTTCATAATGTTCTTTGCTTTGGTTTTGAGAGAGATGCTTAGAGAGGTATGTTAGAGAAGGTAATTGTACAGAATCCCTCTATTCTCCCAGTGCCTAGAGCTTACCTTAGTAACAGAAGCTCTTTTATCAGAAATGTCTACAGCAGAGACTAACCTGAATTCTCTTATCCAAGTCACTGCATAGGTCTTTTTCAGAGCAAAAGTGGCTGGGTGTAAAAAGGAAGAAAAGATCAGGGACTTCTTAATTTAGAGGGATGAAGCAGTGTGCAACTCTGACCTAGGAAGTATATTCTGGATTAGAATTATAGAAGTTGTTACCTTTTTTTTTTTTCAAATGTTACTTGGGGCTGGTGGGGGAAGGTTCAATGATTGAACCCAAAATAAATAAGTACTTGCAGTCTGCCCAAAATCAAATTTTTTTGTGAATTGAGACAAACAGTCATTGCCAGGAGGAATGTTCAAACCCTTATGGAGAAAATGCACTTTCTACAGTCTGATCTCAACAGCAAAGGTTCTCAGCAAATATTCACCTTTTGCACCATATGCTTGTATGACCCATGGTAACCCCACATCCTGTTGCTGTGAATATGAATAAAGGCTTTCCTATACATGTTTTCATCTTTCCTGTTTCTGAAAGAAATGGGATGTTGTTTAACAGAAATTCTAATTTAGATGTGATTATTGCTGTTGAGAGAATAAGTGCTGGCTGGCTGGGTAGGGAGCCAGAAAAGGTTTCAAGCTGCAAGCAAAGAAATCAGCAAGGTGGAAGTCAGCAGCAACATGCCCTTGATTAAAAAAAAAAAAAAAAAAAGAAAAAAAAAAAAAAAAGTGAAGGTCTCACAGGCATAAAGAAAAGACTTTTGCATGTTGGGTACAGTGCCAAAGGACTAGTAAGTAGGTGGGAGAGATTATAAAAATTTGGTGTTTGCAATGAGAAGATAAAGTAAGAAAGGCACACAACTCTCACTTCTTTAAACATTTGAGTATCTGCAAAGGAAGCAGGGGTTTGTAACTTTTTCTGAGGGAGAAGACTGATGCTTTGCTCTGTTCACTAGTAGCATCCTGGCTGTGGTTGATCTGAAGGTTGGGAAGAAGGACTGAGGCACTGTGTTTACAGCGATATTACAGCTGTGTCCACCTCTGGGCAAAGATGTCCTGGTATGAGAAGAGTAAATAAACACAAAATAGCACAAAATGTGTTGGAATTGAGGGGGAAGAACGTGAGGGAATTGGGATATAGGTTGACCTCCCCAGGCCCCTCCATCCTTGTAGAGGCCACTTCTGTAAGAGCAACCAGCCAAGCACAAGATCTTAGGCCCTGATAAGTAAATTATTTAACTCCACCCTGAAATTCCTCAGATTGCATGCAGTCCCCAGGTTCCTTGGAAATTTTCTTTGGCATGATTTTTAATGACACTGGAGAACAAGTGCAAGACAAAGGGAATGCAACAGAAGACTGGCAGAGTTTGCAGTCAACAGTTTGTATAATCTGCATGATTCTGAAAGTCATGTTTGACTTTATCTCGGGTGGGTTTGCTCTGAGTCTGTTATGATCTTTCAGAATTGTTCACCCCTCCGTTGTGTGCTCGTATCACTACCAGCAACAGAAATTCTTTTGTAAAAAATCATGGTCTGTGCTAAGCCAGCAGCTGTTCCTGTACATGCCTGAAGTTGTAGCATGACTGAGACCTCTTCCCCAGCTAAGTTGAAATGGAAGGTGTTCAGTAGATCTCTGTTGGGACTCTGTTGCTTATAAAAATAAGAAAGCATGACTTATTACAGAAATTGTCATTGCTGAAACACATTCTTTAACTTATAAAAGTTATGAAAAACTCACCACTGAAATTATTTAAGTAGCTCTGTTGGAAATCCTTTTCCTTTAAGATTTCAGGCCAGAAAATTGGATGCATTTCTAATATTTTTTTAAGAAAAAAAAATGCTCTACAGAAAAAAAAAGTATCCTTGTGAAAAGTTGTTGGTTTTGTTTGTTTCCTTTGCCAAATCCCCAATTTTCTATCACATAGTTTCAACAATTTTTTTTCTGAGAGCCTAAAGACCCAGAGAAATCAAATGAAATCTATGAAGTGCTCTTAAAATTGAGAGGAGGGGTAAAATCTTACAAAGAAAAAAATGTTGTTTGGACCACAAAAGAATACTTGGGGTGATTACTAAGACTTGTCTGTGTTTTGTTGATTTGCCCTGAAACTGCTAAACAGCTAATGAAGCAAAAGTTCAACTCGAACAGTTTAATCTAGAGCTGACGGAAAAAATACTTGGAGTAAAACATTTCAATATAAAATGGCTTTTTTCCAAAACCAAAACTTTCAGGAAAAGCTTTCAGTTTCTTCTAAATTTTTTCTTTTTTTTTTTTTAATTGGAAACAAATATTTAGTTCTTCTATTAATACTTTTTTCCTCCCTCCCTGCACCCTACTTTCTTTTACCTCTGAATGCAATGTAAACACTAATGTCTAGGGACTGTTCACTCCAGAAATTTTCTTTAAGATTTTATTTCTTTGTTTTGTGGGGGATTTTTTTGTTTATTTCTCAGCTTTGAAAAGCCTCCAACATTACAAATAGAGAAATCTTTAAAATTCACAGATTAGATTTTCTGCTGATTAAAATTAATGTTGTCCAGAGAAGAAGAATATGCTCAAAATTTGAAAATTAATTTAAAATTTGACAAAAGCTTCATAGGTCAAGCCACATATGAAAGAACAATGTCAAAATGTTTTTTCCTGGCCATCAGATAATTCTGTTTTCCTGTAGATTGCAGACCATAGCATGTTACCAGTTATTCCTGCTTGAGCTTAGTTACTGTGCCCAACAAATGTGAGACTTGTGGGACTGCTTGTGGGCCTCCCTTTTGTTTGTGAGGTTTCAAAGGCTGGCAGATGCTGTCAATTACCACTTGAAACTTGACTGATAATCTTGTCACTGTGCAACAAAGACTGGAGAGCTATAGGCATGCTCTCTATTTTCTTCAAACCTCACAAGGTGCTCACAGGAATGGTTGAATTTCCCTGCCTGGGCTCCTTCAAAAAACACTTGGATTTGGCACCAGAATTCAAGGCTGCAAAACACAAGGACCTGGGTAGATGCTTTGACATTTTGTCTGTGCTGAACCTCAGTCTGCTGCAGATGAACTCCTGCCTGAGGCACCTTAGGTCTCTCTGTACAGATGCTCTCACTGTTGAACAGAGATATCTTTAGATACAAGCTTAAATATTTTACTGACTCTGGACCTCAGTTAATGTGAGATGTCAGTCAGAGGAGTCAGTGCCTCTGGGAAGGCACAATCAGCTGGCATAATCCATGGACTGAATGGAAATGAAACAGGAATGCTAACTCAACACCTGAGAATAGATAAAGGAAAATCTGGAAGGAGAGGCAAGAGGCAATGGAACTGGGTATTGATTATGAAAGCAACAGGAAAAGTTTTTTGTGGTATCCTGAATTTTAAAGGATGGGTGCAGGAAAAGTGTGTCAAGAGAAGGCAGAAAGTAACTGTCAGATTAAGAAGAAGCCAAAAAATTATTCTAGATTTTGAACAATATATGATCAAGGATATGAAAGAAAATTCAAAGGAGTAAGTGAATCAAACAGAGGAGCTTTTGGTAGTTTTGAGAAAGGAGGAAAAATATGTAGGAAAAGAGAATTTAAAGCAGAGAGGCATACCATAGGAAAGAAAATTAATGAATTGAGAAATGTGTGTCAAAATTGATTCAGAAATAATAGCTTTGAGTAGGTGTGAAGAGAAGGAAGAAGATCACAGAGGAAGTGGCAGGGACTGCAGAAAACATGGAGATGGGAAAAGAATCGGGAGCTCAGAGAAATGTAACAGTGAATTGTGAAGAGGAGTATTTTGTGGTGAAAGGCACGCAATGAAACAAATTTTTTTCCTTTTATTTTTCCTCTGTTGTTTGTTTATTTGACTGCAAACAATCTTAATTTTCCCTCCCTGTCCATGCTGTTGTACCTCTGGCTTTGCTGGCTTGATTGCCATCCCTTTCACTAGAGGATTTGGTGTGCAGAAACCAGAAGGCTGTGACAGTGCACAGTGTCATCTGCATGTGCTTAGCTAACAGCACAGGAATCAAGCCTGGACTGACTCTAGCAAATTAAGCCATGCAGGGGATGTTCCTGAGAGCTGAAGACCACTTTTTGCTATGACATTTTTAGCATGGATGCTGGCCACACTCTGACCCGGGTCAGGTAGCACTGTCCTAGATGATTCCCAAATATGGCTGGGGAGGTAGTGCATGCCAAGGGCAGCTCCCAGGAGGCAGTTTGGATGCACTCGGCCCAGTTTGCCGGGCAAGGGAAGTGAATGGGATTGAGGCAGCCTGTTCTGTGCCAGATGGTGCTGTGGGCCAGGGAACATTCCTTAGCACATTTAGTTTACTAGTTTGGATGCAGCCAAAGAGTGCATTATTTCTTCTCTTGAAAAGAGAGGATGCAGTTGCTCCTTAGCTTGGGACAAGGTCACCTTCCTTGAGACAGAAAAAGGTACAGAGTCAGAAGTCTTCTGAAAGGAGCACACGGAAGGGAAGAGACAAGGTACACACAAAACTGTAGAAGCACCTCCAGGCAATGAAAGAATAGGAAACTACAAAACTAGAAGTAAATCTGGGGTGGGGAGGGGAGCTAAACTGAAGCTAGAGCTGTATCTGGATATGCTGGAACCATTGCCTACCCTGATGAAAATATCAGTACTGTATTTGTACAGGTGACACATGCAGACTTTTTTGTGCTTATAAGCAGTAGGACAGAACATCAGACATGGGAGTGGACAGTGTTAGTTGTTTCTCATCCTCTGTAATAGCTGTACTCATGAAAGCACGTGTAATGAATTATGCTGCTGTAGGCAGAACACGCAGTCTAGAAGCAACATGGATCTAGTGGGAAAAGTGCACATACTGAACTTGCAAATTGGCAGATGATCTGATGGAGGTACTTGGATGTTAGGTACAACTAGACCTGGAAGCAAATACACAGCTTTCAGGTCTTTCTTCACTTCCTGCTAGCGTTAGTTAAAGTCCAGATGTTGATGAAAAATACTTTATAAAATTATAATTGATGCATTCAAAAATGGTTTTGTTTTACTGGCTTGCCTAAATTGTACCCCTGTGCCTAGATTCAACCAGTCAGCTAACAGACATTATTGTTTAAAAACAGCTTTTAATGTGAATACTCTGTCAATGAACACAATCTTCTGTTGTGCCAGAAGTGTTGCTTTGCTCTGTTAGCAAGGAGAGCCTACAGGAAGATCCAGCATGTTTGCAGGACATTGGAGAGTTTAACAATGGAGCACATGCGGTGCTGTGATCTTGTCCAGTGAAATCCTCTGGCCTTGCGTTCTCCATCTGTTTCCATTCAGGCCAAGTGCATGTGCTTCTCATTTATTACTGTCTGTCATCTGCAGGACAGGAGCACCGAGAGGCCCCACCTGAGATCAGCTCCTGCCGATTCTAGGTAGTGTGCAGAGACTCATGATTACTCAGTTTATAGCACAAATGGCTGGGACAAAAACAGGGATGAAGTGAAGGGCTTCAGATGGAAGATCAAGAGCTCCAATGCAAGTAGATTAAGATGAAATCCTGCCCTTATGTCAATAAGAATTTTGCCATTCATTTCCGTGTGACCTGCATTTCTACCCTGGCTGGTTTGTCCAAAACTGTAGGGGAAATCTGCATCAGAGACAGGAATTGAACTTTGAGTCCTTGTCTCTCCCGTGACATCACCCTTCCTGATGAAGGGGTGGGGTGGTTAGATCTGCACCGTGCATGGTTCTTTCAATAAAATTAATGGAAGTTTTGCATGTTGAGGGACTACAGGCTTGATCTGTTTGTTCCTTGTACATCTTTTCCCTTCACTTCTTGGTAGAACCTCTGAGTTCTGACTGTGTGAGATGAATAAACTCAGCAGGTTCACAAAGAAGGCACATATGAACCTTCTGCAGCCTGAATGAGCTTGAGCTTAAGGTTGGAAGGAATCCAAAACCTCAAAAGGAAATTCAGCTGAAATGACCAACTTTTGCCTGGTTTAGGGTCAAAACCTAGGGAAAACAACACTTCAGATGGTTTCTATATAAAAAAACATGAAGCCACCCAGGTTTATAGAAAACCACTTCAAATTTTCTTACTGTGCAGCCAGGTTCAGAAAGAAAGTATGGAAAATTGAGTAATACTGCTCAAGTTCCAGATTGATGGCACAGATTCAAAATATTTTAAACCTGCTGTACTCTAGGTTCATTTCACTTTCAAAGCTTGGCAGGAATCCAGCAGCTACCTCAAATGGTATAGTACCAAGATACTTACCAGACATTTGTAGTCTTCTCCACCAAACCATTTGCTAAGCTTTCTTAGCCCTTTTCTTCTTTTTTTTTCTTTCCTTTTTTTTTTTTTTTTTTTTTTTTTTGGCATTTGCATTTAAACCTCAGGGACTTGTGTTGATCCTACCAGAAATCTCATGACTTCCATGTGTTCCTTGGAGTTTTATTCTCAAGAATTTTAATTTCAGACAGGTCTGCCCCAACAAAGGAGACAAAATGCTAAGGTCTAAACTAAATACAATACAAGAGTTCTCCTTAATGATATGCCACCAGCCTACAGTTCCTACAGGAAAAGATAAGACTGTAGAAATGCAGCAAATCAGTAATTTTGGTAGAGCTAGACTTCATGAAGACTTGTTCTTGCAGCACTTGACAGTTGTCCACTTTATCTTCAGTACTATGTGAGAGCCTTGTTTTCATGGTGAAATGAGACAATAATCCTTTCTGTGGACTAAAAATTTGTTTGTTAAAACTTAAGGTTTTAGATAAAGGTCTGCAAACAATGATATATTGGCCACTTACACAGAGAAAAAGCCTGCAAAAGAGCAAACCCGAGGAGAAAATGGTCCTGACTCAAATCTCACTGAAAATATTTGCACTGCTTTCTTCATAGAATTTGAGTACTGTGCTTAAGCCTGAGCTAGGTAGTCACTAGCTTGGAATTAAGTCAGGTGAAAAAAAATCGCTATGCTTTCAATAAAGCCTTTCTTCTTGGGAAAATCTGCTAATGATGAAACTGAAATGAAGCATTCAAAACAAAAAAATAAGAATTTGAATTCACTGAATGTATTTAAAAGTTCTTTCTTTCTGAAAGCCTATATGAACAGATGTGCTTGAAGGATCTTGGGTAGAAGTTTTGTTACCTCTGGTTCTGCCTGTTATCCATTATGAGCTGAGAAAAACTGCCCTTCACAGCATCTGAGCAATGTTCTTATCACAAAAGTGAACCAAGATAGCATCTTTAGTCCATGAATAAGGCTAAAGCAGGTAACACAGAGATAAAAAGTAACTTCTCTAAGACAACACATTACACTTTGTGTGTGTGTTTTAGCAGTCCTCTGGTTGGCTTTAGCCTTCTCTGAACCAAGAACAAGGTTTTCATAGAAAATCAATGCTGTTTTCAGCTTTACTGAGTTTAAACTATCCTAGTCTTAGCCATGACACTATGTGATAACATTCCTTCTGCTAGTCTCTTTTATAATGATGAGAAAAAATATTGAAATGGAGAAGAAAAAAATAAGGATATAAACTACAAATAAAATAGATAACACCTAATTCATGAAAGAAGAGGGTCCATCTTACACCATTTTGCTTATGTTTGTATTGTATCAGATAATACAGAAGCTTGTACAGGTGCCCTGGGGAATAACCTGCAATTAAATCCTATCTTCCTGCAAAGGAAGAATATTGTCCAACCTATGAGAGTGATAAGTGCTTAGATAAGAAAAGTTCTGATTTCATTTCAGTGCTACCATCTGGTGGGCAAAATGCAGACAGCAAAAATCCCTTTGCTGTAACACTGGAACATTCTGATACAGTGAGTTTTTGTTTTATTTTGTGAAGGAAACATAAGATATTATTAAAACAACTTGAACATCTGGTTTGGGGATAAAGTCATTTTGCAGTGTTGCTGCCAACCCTCAGGGCCAAGTGCAAAGAGAACAATCTTCCCTTCCAGACTCTCCATAATGCATAACACCAAACTAAAATTTCATGTCCAACACAAATGAAGAACAAAATATACTGTAGCTGTATCTGTACACATCTAGGGAAATTCTGCTGATAGCCTGAGAGCCCGAGAATTGTATGAGATTGAAGCTGCAGAATTTTAAAAATGAACAGCAGGGAAGAGGAGTCATGTTTATTTTATTGCGGGTAAGTTAAAGACAGAGTTACATCAGGCATTTTGAGGAAAAGAAATAGAAAGGAAAATCACTAGGAAATCTATGTGATTAGTTATTGAAAGGATCTGTTAAGACACCATAATGAAGAGCAGTGCTGTTTTCTTTGGTACACTTAGAATTTAACTTGTGAAGGTGGAAATAAGGGTCAGATCCGATCTTCTCCAGCTACTGCCTTTGAGAACTGGAACTTTTGAGATCTGGAAGAAAAGGGAATAATTGTTCCAATTTTGTTACTTACTTTCAAATGAATCTAGCCCAAACCCTCAAACATTTATGCAACCATCTTGCCTGTTAAAATGTATGTAACTGTCATAACCACACCACTTTAATTTTTACAAAACTTTGAGGGAGTTTTTGCTGAAAAAACTTACTTAGGGTAGAAGTTCTGGTTTCATCTAACCTTAGTATGGTTGAGATTTTACCCCTGGCATTCTTCAACTTTCTTATACTGTCATTTTCTCAGATGTAAGTAAGAACTAACCACTGATGTTTTAAATGCTTCTAGTCCCAACTCAAATGCTCTTTTTGGCTATCTGCCTGCATGCAAAAATGAACTGTCTTTTAAAAAGTGATTGAAGTTGTATTATGCCATCAGAGATTGATGTCACTTTTAACCTGGCATAAATCTATTAAAAGGAAACCCAGCTAGCAAAATTTTATCAATAATGAGCAGGTGTGAATACCGGTCTCTTAGACTGATATTTTCAATTTTTGATTTAACTTGGCAAGCTTTATATAAAAATCTTCAGTGATTAAATGCTGATATTGTTATTTTTTGAGTCTTGGATGATGTAAATCTACTACTTCAGAAGGTCAGCCAGTAGTTGACTTAACGTCTCTAAGAACTTCCACTAATGAGTACAATAGTAATTCATGATAATTTCAGCCTTGGTAAGAAGGTTCACAGAGATCTGGTCAAGCATTCCAGAACTCCAGCTTCATCAGGAAATCTGTACTGTGGTTGAATAAGAATAAATAACCTGCTCTGAGATTTGTCTCTTATATTGTTCTACTGAGTTCCTTCTAGCCTGTCACTAGAACAAATATTCATTTCTTCCAGTATAAAGTGATTTCTATTTTCCCTTGACTTGGCCCTTGACTCAGAAGTGATATGGATCAGATGCAAGAAAGATTGAGATGAGTTACTGTGTTGTATGTAAAGAAACTGAAACAATTTTTTGTCTCTCAATAAAAAATATTCCAGAGGTTTCTGAGGTTTAAGCCCCTCTACACATTTAATGATAAAAAGGTGAATAAATAATAGAAATTCAAAGATTTTAATTCTGGAAGAGCAGAAAGAACAACTTCTGTTCATTTAATCAGATTTTCTACAGCAAGGATTTCAGGGGAATATGGAAGTTTGTGGATTCTGTGGTGTGTTTTGGTTTCCTTTTCTTTTAAATGCAAGTGTATTCTCTTTTGAGATATCTCTTTTTGCACTACCCCAGAACATCAATGATTCAAAGATTGCTCCCATTAAGACCTTCTATACAGAGGAAATGACACATCCTGGCTCAGAGATGCTGCTTCTCCCATATGAACTGCTCTGTATTTCTTGAGGAGCAACACTATCAGAATGCCTTTTGCCAAATGCAGAGTTTGAAAGGAGCTCGGGGAGTTTGATAGAGTGTACTTTCCCTTTGGTTCAAAGAGTTAACCAGGCAGTTGTTGTCAGAGACAGGCTACTGGGCTTGGCACTGCTGCTCTGGACAGTACTTGT
This sequence comes from Passer domesticus, assembly GCF_036417665.1. Classification (NCBI taxonomy): domain Eukaryota; kingdom Metazoa; phylum Chordata; class Aves; order Passeriformes; family Passeridae; genus Passer; species Passer domesticus. The sequence continues at coordinate 73,215,218 of NC_087478.1, forward strand.
GTTCATTAGCACACTCATGTGAGGCCCAGTCACTGCTTTCCTTTATGGCAAAACCACCTCAAAACCCATGAGCCCAAAAGAAGATGTAGTCTGATTTGGCAAAGAGCAGCTTGGCTGCCTCTCTCCCTGAGCAGAGACCTCGGAGGAATTTGGGGCTGGGAGAAGCTACCTCAGGCCAGGGGCCATATCCTGACTCAGTGGTACTGGCTCTTGGATCCAGCTGAATTCAAAGTTTACCATATGCCCCAACTCCCATGGGGATGAAATCTCCCCTGTTTGAGAGGCAAATGGTTTTGGATCCCCCTTTACTGATCTGTATTGAATCTTTCTCTTTCATTTGAAGCTCTTCCTGTATGATCCCAGCCATAAATTATTCCCTAGAAATGGCTTTATTTAACATACTTCTTCATTTTGATTGCTGTGGTATCTTTTAGGAGGAAATCTAGTTCTGATCTGAAAACTTGACCTGATAGATTTTCCTTCCCCTCCTCAACATTCAGTAACCCTACTACATATGTGCACATATATTTATTTATTCTTTGGCTTTGAGTTAGGATAGTACATGTCTGGGGAAAAGACATGAAAACATGGCCAAAAGAAAAGGATGAAAAGAAAACTGCAAGGATTTCTTACTCAGGCTCTAGTGCCTTTTGAGGAAAATTCTTTTTGACATTTTTTTCACAGTTTTTGGCTTGTGCTTTGTGGTAGTTTGCAATAACCATTTTGAGGCAAATACTCCTCAGAGAGTATGAATGGAAAGATCTCCACGTCATGATAAGGTACTGGTAATACTGTAGGAACAATATTCCTTTGAGATGATCTAGGAGGTCTGCTGGGTTGCTGTTGCATCACCCCTTTTTTTTCTGATGACCCACACAGATGGGTACATGAAGGTTGTCTTGGGCTCTGGTCTTCCATAGAAGGCATCGCTGTCACCATTGGAATGACCTGCTCCTTAGTGAAGATTTTCTGGCCTTCATAATTCCCTTCATTGCAGACTACTGGCCTTACTGCTAGTTTCTATATCATTAGATGTACTCATGGAGTTGCTTGTTTCCCCCACAGGGGGCCCAAGTTGATTTTTAAACTGAGAGTAGCAAAGATGGAGCCCTGCAAATGCTATGTATTTTTTGATATGTCTAGCAATTTGAGAGGCAATTTCCTGTATTTAATATTTTAGCATGCTGAGTGGTGAAGTAATGACTATTTTCAATAACAGAAGTTGTTGGTTTTTTTTCCAGTGGAAGCTCATTCCCTTTTCATACAGCAGCTGCTTCCTACAGGGTGACTTTAGGGCTGCAGACATTACAAAGAGGTATTGAAAGTGACAGTGGCTGGATGTGCTTCAAGCACATCGGAAGAGAACCCTACTGGCCCTCAAAGTGCCTGGGATGGGTGGCATGGGATTAGAGGATGGGGAATGGTACTCCTATTGGATCTGAAGCTGGATCCCAAGAGTCCATCTGTTCTGGGCTTTTGTTACTTATCCATGCATTAGCAATAATTTCACGTATATTCTGCCAATTCTCCAGGCTTGTCTGGTTGTAGGGCTCCTTCCGCCAGATTTTTTCGCCTGTCTTCTGGAGCCCTTCTCTGGGGGATCACTCCCACTTCCTTAATGTCAGAATGGATAACAAGGCACTTACCTCAGTGAGCCAGCAGCGTCTGCCCAACCTTTCCCTGCAGGCTTCGCCTTGGATAATGAGGGAGATTGTCTCTGGCAAAGACTAGTGTCTTGTGATACAGCCCTTTTAAAAGCTGTGGTGAAATAGGGTTTACAGTGATACTGGCTATTGAGAATTTCATTTCTCTGGTGGTGTTAATAGAGTTGTTTTTTCCCTCCTTCAGCTTTTTGTCTCATAGCAATACTATCCATTCATTTTATGGCCTTTCATGGCCAGCAATGACGTCTGGCACTATAATATTTGATTGTGGACAGCAGAACAGAAAGTGAAAATGTAACCTCCCTATAGAAATTTCAGAAACTTCAGGATAGATGTATAGAATACACAGATTAGAGGAGAACCTTCCTGCAGAAGTGGCTGGCTTTCCAGGCTTTTGTTATTGGTGCAGTATACAATAAATGGCACTGTATTGCCATTTAACTTTTTGCTGCTGTGTTTTGAATAGTACCACATCCTAATGAGTGAAATTCTTGGATTCAAGTACTAGGTTTTTCGAGACCCAGTAGAGTCTAGTGAAATTCCTTTTACTTTTTATTTTTCTCTTCTCTTTTCTATAGTATTAAAAGATGGAGATAAGCATTTCACCACACCTATGGAACACATTCTAACAACTATCCTGAGTTTTACATTACACATCAGCTCTATTGATGTGAGGGGAAAAAAAGCCATTCTGTTTTAGAAAGTTTAATTAAAAATAAATAGAGAGGGTAAAAACTGATTCTGCCTTCACTAGACCTGGGATAAGGATGATGAGTATATCATATTCCCAGTATAAATTCTCCTATATACCTATGTTTGTAGACATAGTGTCTTCATTTGTAATATAGGATTACTCAGCGAGTCACAGATAACTGCAAGACAGACAGCAGACAAAACTGCAAGCAGACAACTAAAAAAAAACCTAAAAATCAAAAGACCAAACCATAGACAATACATTTCTGTAAAGGCAAGATAAAGTTCAAAGAGAGAGCTCAGACATTCATTTGTGAGAGATTTATGACTGTACTAGAGAAATATTTAAATATGACAGTTCCCTTGTTTATGGGCAAAATAGTGTGTTCCCATGCAGATAAATAAAATGCATTTCAATATTATTACACTAGTCTTTGTTTATATGAGTTTATTCCAGAATTCAGACTAAAGATAAGGATTTGCTACTGCAAATAACTAAAGATTAATCCAGATGTTGGTGTTGTTTCTTAGAGGAGTAGAAAGCAGATTTATTGAGAGCAGTGGAGCTGCTGTTGATGGTTTCTTATCTTTGGTATTACATTTTGTAATGTGTGACAGAGATGAAAGCAGTGCACGGAATGGATGAATGATATTTTAATAATTGGTATGGAGCAGTTAGTAAGAAACATATTTTGTACTGGAAGGTGGATAATCTTAAAGTATCCAGCCTCATCCTTCAGTGATTCTGTTGAATTATATGTCCTTATTAAAAATATGATTTTCCTTATGTCTTTTTCATTATTATAGGGAAAAACATTGTGATTTTGCCATTAAGAGTTGTGGGGTTTCTTTTTAGGAAAAAAAAAAAGGTGTTGTTCTGCTCTATAAATCTGATTGCTGTGTTAGAGAGTGGGATGGAATGTGAGCCCTTTGACTTTCCTATGGATTAACAGATAAGGAAAAACCTGCTCACTCCTAGTGCACAGAAGGACAGCTGCTACTCACTGAATGTGATTTCCTGGGAGCCATGGAAGCTGGAGGCCCCATTCAGTCCGACAGCCAGTTTTTAATCTTGGCTCATATTTACATAGGAGAAATACCAGCAGCCACTCAGTGAGACCGTGAACAGCAGAGTGGGGATTGCAGGGAGAGGAGCACCAAAGCTCCTCTTATTCTTACAGAAATCTGAAAGCTTTTATTTCCAGCCTAACTTTACTCCTAGCCAATGTGCAACCACTGACATTGTTATTGTTTAGATTTTAAAATTTCTTCTCTCTATCTAGTTTTATACTTCTCCTTATGTTTGCTGAACTTATAATTATTGGGACATCCAGCAGCCTTTGATTTGCTGGGCTGAACAACCAGTTGGTTTAGGCCTTCTTCTGCAAGGCAGGTTATGATCAGCTGTGTGGCCATTCTCTGTACCTGCTTCATTTTTAATACATCTTTGCCACACGTGGGTGGTCAGAATTGTATTGTATTCAGAGTGGAGGCTTGCCAAAGCTTTCTGGAATGACAATAATGCTTCCCTTTCTTTAGCAAAACATGCTAGAGTCATAGCTGTCATCTTCTTTGTGGCTGCATTTCATTAATGACTAATCATCAACCTCTTTCCCCTTCTGTCTTGTTAGAGCTGTCCTAACAAGATCTGTAGCTATCCACTGTAGCTAATAAGATAGATTTTTTTTTTTTAAGGCAGTGCTTGGATATTCCCACAAAAGTTTCAAAGGGGAAGTTCATTCTGTTCACACTTTTTAGGCAAAATTGACTGCTCACTCTGATCTCAGTATCCAAAAGATTATTTTAACAGGTGTGGCATTTACAGGTACAGTTAAAAAGTGAGGCTGTTTTTGTGGTGTTTTTTCCCCTTTTTCATGCTTTGCTGTGATTATGATGAGAGATCCAGGGATTAAGATGACCAGAGTCATTCTGTGTCAGGTGGTCTCACATCCTCGTGATTCACAGAGAGAAAGAATTCATCAGCTGAGTGGCAGGACCATGTTTTTTGGGCAATTAACATTTTCCTTGACAGTGCCACTTGGCAGCTGTGCCCATGGCCAGAGCTGGAGCCTGCCTAGCCCTGCCTGCCTTCCCTCACACCAGCCTGGAGGAGCTGCCTGGACCAGGGGTCAGTTATTAAGAAATACACTCAAAATCTGGCAGGTGTTGAGGAACAGAACAACGTTCAGGGGTCCCCTTGCTCTCTCAGTGGCACACATCCTGAGGTCTCCTGATATCCCAAATCACCACCTGCTTCCTAGTGGGATCCAATGCCCATCTCTCAAATTGTTACCTCCAGAATGCCTATTGAAAAACTTCAGTGATCATAGAATCATATAATGGTTTGGATTGGAGGTGACCTTTAATGGTGATTTAGTTCAACCCACCTGGTGTGGATCATGTGTTGATTCATCCTCTCTCTGGGAAACAAATTTAAATCAGTCTGTGCTGTTCTCTCTGTTGTGGTCATCACAGTCACCATAAGTTGGAGTTTGGGACATTTGGGTAGTTGCTGTGAACTTTTATCAAGAGGATCCAGCATCATCAGTCCTTGATTCCTGCTTGATATGATACCCCAAGGCTGTCTCTCCATATTTGCAGGGATGAAGAGTCCATGTTATTTCAAGGATTCTTGGGACACTGGTTCTTCACAAGGAAAGCAAAGTCAGTGGAGAGGCAGGCTGGATCTTTTGTCAGTTTCTAGAAACCTCCTTCCCTCTCCCTTAACCTCAGAAGAGCAGCAGGCATTTCCAGGGTGCATCCCAGCCTGCTGGTTTGTATTCTTCTCCAAAGAAAGTAGAGAAAAGCAAGAGGAAGCTTCTGGCCAGAATATCTAACAGCCCATGAAGCCAAGCCTGGGGATAGCAGAGAATCAGCAAAAACTGCGTCTATTTTTCCTTGCCCTTGCCTAACTCTTAACTGGTTAGAGGGTTTTAAGAAGCCTGGATAATCCTCTGCCCCTTCTTCCTGTGTTAGGAGCTTAAAATCCTAACAAACTAAGCCCTAGTCAATGACTTCAGAATGGATTAGTTGGAATGCTCAAGGACTTACTAGAACTCCATTAGGAATACACTAGGAATAGAGTTTATCTCTTCACAGCCTATTGATACATTAATGCTACTACTATGAACACCAATAATCATAAATATTACAGCTGATAAAGTATCTGAAGGACACCTAAGACTGATATAAAATACCATGTATATTTTAGATAACACTTCACTCAATTGTTACTCTACTCCACGTTCACTTTCCTCAGGCATTTGTTGTTGACATTGGTTGTCTTGTCACTGTAGCCCAAATTTCTCTGTGAGGCATAATTCTCTGCCTTCCTCTCCTGAGTGATTTGTTTTGATTTTCAGCTTTCCAGTGGGTAGAAAATATAGCCATCAGCAGCAAGTGACTCTCTTGCACTGAAGACACATGGCTCTCTTTTTTTTTGGTAAGACAACTTTGGTGCCTTAAAGTGGCTTTACTGCTCTGCTCCCCGTCCCGTAACCCCAGAGCATTTGGTCAAGTCTCTCAGTGGTTTCTCTACCACCAGAAAGTCCCTTTCTTATGCTGCTCATAGCTCCCAAAGGGCTGTTTTTCACTAGAGAACAGTAAGTCTATAAGGTCTTTCCTTTTACACTGTTATCCTCCTGCCCTGTCCAATGCAGGAACTTGAGCTGAGTGCTGCAGTATTGCCAAACTGCCATCCTCTCTAATTCAGGGCCCTTCCCAGAGGCTGTGGAGCCAGGTGTGAGGTGTGTTTATGGCCCTGGGCTGCTGCACAGTAGTCTTGCTGGAGCTGGCAGGCTGGCCTGGACCATAAGTGTGCTCTGAGAGGCAGGCAATTCAGAAACTCAGGAGCCACTTCTCTGTGTGCTGGCCACAATTCCTGCTTCCCCTGCCAATGTGCTTATGGTTTGGCATTTGCAGACACACCACAGCTGTCCAGTTGATAAACTGACACACTCTGGGTGGCCCTCATCTCTTGAGATTTTACAACTGCTGTTTGCTCCACCAGACATGAACTGAAGTCTTCCAAACTCTCCCACAGAGACTTTCCTGGTACTTTGGTGTCAAGTTCAGAACAAGAATCTGGAGCAGACTTTTTATTCCTAGTAACACTTGTTTTCCTGCAGTGCTGGTCTCCTTCAGCTAACCAGTGCCTGTGATGAACACGTGTTTCTGTTCAGTGGTTCATCCTGCTCAGCAGAAGTGAGAAGTTATTTCCAGAACCTTGCAATCCATTAGCCCTCTACCCTTGAAGGAAAAAGGTCTGTGTATGCACAGTGAAACTCAGGATTACAGATCAAATGTGCTGCTGTGTGTGTACATTTATACGACCCTTGTGACTCTTTTTGCTGTTTCCTGCACGCTCGTTGTCCAGGTTAAAGAAAGAGGTATCACATACTCATGTACAGTAAAATAATATTGAAAAATGCCATATGTGTAGCAGTGTCCTCAAGAAATACAACTGCTGGTCTGTCTGCATGCAATGTGAGTTCTGTAGCAGCTTTCAGGGAGTGGTATGTGTCTCTCATACTACTTTTGCTTTACTCACATATTACTCCTGGAATACGTGGTTACTTCATGTAGTAAAAAAAGGAAGGAAAAAAAAAATAACACCAATAGGAGGTGATGTTTCAAGCATGGGGAAATAAAATAGTTTTATGTTTTAGTGGCCACCATAAAAATCTTGTCAGGCTGTTTTTTTCCAGCTCTACATAATGGCATTCAGGTTGCAGTGAAATGCATTTACAGACAACTCTCATTTAGTGCCAAACTGATACCATGGTGAAGCAACTGTTGGCTTGCAGAAAGAAGGAAAGGTATTAATTTCCTTTTGCTTCTGCAGTAGATTCATTGAAATGTGTTAGCTCAGCTGTGTGCAGATATGCTGATGTAATCAAGCCAGGTGCATGCACAGGATTTTCTAACAGGAGGTGGAGATGAGTTTGGATCACATAAACAGGAGAACCGTGCAGGATGTTAAAAGGTCACAAGGATGCTTAACATTTTGTATCAGACATGTGAGGAAGCAAAATAGCACAGGTGTGGAGTCATCAATGCACTAAATGGCAGGAAGGGTACAAGCTGGGCATTTCAAGGTCCAGAATTCCAGATTATGTATGGTGCAAGGGAGAGAGGAGGGGACTATGCTGAGTTTTGATAGTAAAGGTTAAAGAAGCTGGCCTTCTTACAGGAAAGGCAGGGAATTGAGTAAGGATTATTTAGGGAACATTTTACTATGCCGCTTGAACCCAACAGACTTTTCAGTAGGCAAATATTTGTTTCAAGCAAAACACACCCAGAAGCAGCTCTTATAAAATGTATAAGGGTTTGGGTTTTTTTCAGTTGTTCAAATACTGCACTCTAGTTCAGTCTATCGATTTTCAAGGGAATATATTTTTTTCTTTGTCTTCTCAGGAGCAGAGAGAGATGGGGCAAGGGTGTACAAGAGGACAGACAAATAAACAAGGCTGAATTTGTAGAGAAAGCTCTCCAGACTGATTCTTGCCACCAGAGACTCATACACCATTAAAATTCTTAGATATCTTCTCAGACTGTATAAGTGAAAAAGACATTACATAAACTGCCAGCATTTTTCTCCTTTTTTGCTTTGAGAACCACCCTTGTGGGACAATTGAAAGGAATTTAGTGGGGTTGGCTCTAGTAAATTTCTGTGGATAGTACTCTAAAAATACAGACACAAGAGGAAGCAGTGTTGGGTTTTTCTGGTTTTGTTTTTAAACAGTTACAGAATTCTACAAAAGGGATACAATTCTTTTAAAAAGCTTTTTAGGTTACTGTGAGAAACCTTTCAGCTCTCATTGTGTTGTGTTCCACTTGCAGTACAAAGGAGGTGCTGGCAGGTATTTTCAGTGGAAGAGAGTATGTGCTTTCAGTTCTCACCAAATCCCAGCTGGATTATGTGTTTAATCCACAAAACTTCCTGTGACCTGATAACTGCAGGTTACTTCAGTTTTGCATTCTTACAGATTTCACTGCTTTGACAGGATTTTTATTCCATCCCTACAAGAAATGGCCTGCTGCTGCATGCAGAAACCTGGGTGTCCAGGTACAAATTCACTGAAAGAGTAGTTAAACAAGGACGTAAGTTTTGTCCCTCTGTGCTAGTCATCAAGGGTGGCCATCACAAATTATTATCACCTTTGGCCACCCCAAGAAATTACTCCCTGTGTTCACCCTTTCTTCTAGATCACAACTGCTGTCTCTTAATATTAGTGGTATTATCCCAGTACTCTGGGATAGCAATAGTCTGGGATAGAAAAAACCCTTTTTTTCTAGTTTCAGTAAAAGTTTTGCAAGAAAAAATGAAGTCTTGCATGAAATCCAAACTCAGTTACATTAGTTTCCAGGTTATATGGAGGTCTGAGGTTGGTTTCTCACAAAGAACTGGGATGCAGGGCAATGTGTGGTCTCACACAGAGCTCTGGCACCGGGTCACACAGGAAAGCCCTGGCTCATACCTGTCTCTCTTCAGCTCTGTCTCTTGTTCCCCCATGGGGTTGCTCAAAATGAACTGACTTATGCAATGAAAGCTGGCCGAGGTCTCTCTTGGTAAATCCAGTATTACAGGCCTTTGCATAATAATTCCAGGACCAGTCTTTCCATCTTCCAAGAAATTTGATAGCTAAAGATTATGACACCTCTGCAGAGTGACTTTTCCAGAGCAGTGACAATTCCCTGTGAAAGTTTCTTCTGTCACTGCATATCTACAGTAACTTTGGAAACAATTTCTTCTCTCCTTTTTAACCTATGCCAGTTTAGTATCACTAATGCTGCTTCCAAGGTCAAATCTATAGCAGTATTCATTTTCATGAGGATCACTAGTAACCTCTTAAACAAATGACCTCATAAATGACACTTTTGGTCAAAGGCTTTTTGGGGAGAACCATAGACACACACACACACACACACACACACACACACTCTGCAGCTGGGAAAAAAGGGCTCTTCTCAGCACTCTTCTTTATGTATATTTTTTTGTGGCCAAAAACTAGAGTGGGAAAGGAAAAGATAACATCTGAGTTGGGATGACCAAAGTACATAGAGAGAACAATTTAGTCTCTTAAAACAATGCAAGAAGTTAGATTCCAGTAGTAATTCAAGTGAAGGCAGGAGGTTGGGCTAGATCCAAACATCTATGCAGTCCCAGTGACCCAAGCTATCACATGTGATATACCTCACTTCTTTATTTGCTTGTTTATTCTGAATGACTACAAGGGCACTGGATGTGATAAAAAGTGGACAATGTCCTGAGTTCAGCTGGAGTGAGTTAGGATATTATCTTTCTGGAGCTTCTCCCTACAGTAATGATGATACCCGTTTTGGGGTTAATTTTCTGTTGAATAAGCACGTCAGGTTTTAAGGCACTGGTCCAGACTGTAAACAAGTCAGTCTCTTTGGAGCCTGCTTTGGCAGCTCTGCTGAGGTTGCTATTTGTATTAAAATATTTGCTAACCTATTCTTCATAAAGCCAGGTATGTTTCCGTGAAAAGGAGAGGCAATGTTGACATCTGTCCTCTTGCCAGCAGCAGCAATCATATTACCTTGTTATCTCAGCTAGCACTCCCCCATGCTGATGCCCTAAATAAAGGACTGCTGAAATTCTGACCCAGGGCTCGTTACATTTCTGCTCCACACACAATTCTGTGTCTCTGTGCAAAATTCAGTCCCACCATTTCAGTGGCACTGAGATCAGAAGAAGCCTTACTGCTGAGAGAAATCAGTGACAGAAAACTCTGGAATGTAAATTTTAGATGAGATAGATATTTTCACATGTGGCTGACAAGCAATTTAAAGCACTAAGGAGAGTTCAAGAGGGAGTTAAGTGGTCCACGTAGATATATGGATACTGGAATAATTTGGATGCATTTAGGATACAGTATAGACAAAGAATTCATCTCACCCCTGAGGTGTTTGGGGCTGTGACTGCATTTTGATTCTCAGGTCATACTAAGTTTTCTGTAGCGAGTCTGGCCCAGCTCTAATAGATCATTGTCATGGCGTTGTTGGGGAGCGGAAAGAAAACAATCTAAACAATGTAAGACCACCACAATTACTTCAGTTGTTTTTATAGGCTACCCAGAAAATTGTGGGCACTTTTTAGACACAGAAAATAACATGGACTTGGATCTAGCCTAAAGCTTTAGCCCAGTGCCTACGCCCTCCTCCTTCAATGCTCCCATTGATGACAGTAGTAGATCTAGGGTAAAATGCAGGAAGTTCAGGGTTATTATTTATGTTCCAAGATCAAATAGGGTGTTTACAAGAAGAAAAAGAGCTTGCTTCTGGGGACACAAGGTTGCTGTCCCTTTTGTATAAATGTGCAATCTGAAGACACAGTAGGCTTTACCTGGCTGAGGGTTTGATCCTTCCATTTGCCATTGGGTAGAATAGATAGTGATAATTTTGCTTTCCTGTTCTCCATTTCCTTTCTTTTGATATACACTTCAAAGTCTGATGAAGAAATGTGAAAAATATTTGATGCTGTATACACAAAAAAGGAGTTTATTCATGCAGTCAGGTGTTTGATTTTTAAATGATGGGCTATATCTATAAGGCACAGAAATTTTTCTTTGAAATAGGTGTGATTTTTCAAAGCTAGCCTCATCCTTCTCCCACCAAAATGACAGGTTAAGATTTCCTTTCTCTTCAATGGGAGCAAAGATACATGATGAGCATGTTTGGTAGCATTCCCTGTCGAGGAATTAAGACTAAGCATTGCTGCTGGGCAGATCCTGAAGTGGTTTATCAGCTGATGAAATTAGATGTGTGATCATTTTACTCAGTTCAGATGGATCAATTTATATCTGACTCTGTTCTGGGGATTCCTAGTGACTTACTGATATAACTATGAGGGATTAAGTATACAGGCAAAATTAATTTTGTGGGAAGTGATGGTATGCTTGTTACACATAGTTGTATTGTTGGAAATTCAAACAATCTTCAGGGCATTTGAAATCCTTTCCCCATTTCATACCTGAAGGTTGATCTATTTTTCTGAAGACATGCTTATCCTTTTCCTAAAAGTACTAGTTGTACTGATGTGAGATACTATCTTTCTCAGCAAACTTAGATGTGGGGATTTCTTCAAGATCTGATTGGTATTGATTTTTCTCCGGTGTCAGTCTTGTACACAGCTGTCTCAATTTTTTCACTCACTACTGCTGTTAATTTCGGCCCATTTTCCTCTCTCCTACCCAGTTCTGCCCATTCCCACGCACTATGGTTCCCTTTTGGTAATCATTATGTTCAACTCCTTTTAACTTTTTTTCCTTATTTGGTGGTATGAATGGGCTTGCTCCACAAAAGACAAAGTACTCTGCAGTATCTTTATTACGTGTTTTGGTATTTTTTGATTCTCATGTAATTATAGGCTGAGTTATTTTGATATGGAACTGATCCAACTTCTGAGTATTTTGTTGGTTTGAATATACTCAGTATTAAAAATTACTTTTTCCTTTTAAGGTGACAAGCTTGCCATATTTTTCCCACCTTTTTTTTTATTAGTTTTTCTTGACAGTAGGTCAGGTTAGGTGCTTTGCCACCTCTTCTGCTTCTGTCATCTCCTAATGTTGAAACTGTCTTTTACAGAGGTTATTTTTCTAATCTTTGGGCTTTCAGCATAAGGTCTGTATGTGAGGTAGTTTTGTTTTCTTCTCTCTCTGTCTTCTTTGCTGTCTCTGCTTCTTGTCTTTTGGTTTGGCTTTGGCTTTTGTCTTTCTGTTTTTTGGCTCGGATGTTCGGTAGTAGAGGCACAGTTATTGTGAGCTGGCTGAGAGAAAATACAAGATGGAGAAGCTCTTCCATAATTTAGCTTTATGCAAGATCTTCCATTTTAAGGTTGATTTTGAACCCCACCCTAACTTTGTCAAGCTGAAATTAATCCACCTGAAATTGCACAGGGAAACTTCTATGTCAGACTACAGTTTTCCAGGAAAACGTGACTGATACTAGGCAAAATATTTGGGAGATAAAAAGATATTTTACAAAGTGGGGTGATCTCACTTTTTGGATAATTTCCTGATGTTTATTTTAAAGAAATGTCATGACTCAAAACTATCTCGACCGAGAAGCTCCAAACTTGGGTTACTTTATTGTCCCTGGCAAGGACTGGTACTTTGGACTCAGTTTGGAAGGTGGAGGAGGGGGAGTGTTTATAATTTAGATATTACTTACAACAACGTCTACATACATTAGAAACACATCAGCTTTCCAAATACCACATTCTGGCTTGTGCATTGTTTATAAACCACAGACCCAAGAGCCTTTGTGCTGTTTGACCAGTGTGCAGCACTACACACTCCTTTGGAAGCACATAGCCAAAGGCTACCAGATGCCTGAACAGTTGCTATTATATCCATCAAGCAGGATGTGAGAAGCACTCAGTTTGAAGCATCTTCTGATCTCCACAGGAGTTTCTACAGAGTCTGTCAGCTTCTTGGGCATCCTTAGGATTGTGCTGGCTGCCTCCCTCAGTGCCTCCCAAACGTGAGGTCTCAATGAGCCCTCCTCCCGGCCCACTGCTTGACTGGGAGTAGTTCCCTGCATTAATTTTGGCTTTTAAGAAGCACTCACACATTTCTCTTAAGCCCTAGAATGCTGAAATATGGGCATTCTCTAAGCAAGAATTGAGTCCAAGGAGAAAAGTGTAGTTGAAAGGGGATGTGGAAGTGCTTGTGGATAAAATGATAATCCTGAAATAACATCATTATCTGAACAGTTCAGGTACTGGCAAATAAACATATGAAAAGTACAGAATTAGGGCAAACTGGACCTAAACATCTTGTTAGGGAAAATGACTTTGTTATGCCTGAATTTTAGTACACTTAAAGATGACTTGTTCTGACATGGAAGGTCTGTACAGCATCTAAAAGTTCTGGTCTATATTTCCTGGAGTTCCAAGCCTGCTTTTTTGTGTTGTTCTGCTCTTAATAAAGCTGATGTAGGTCAGGCAAGTACTTTATTAACTGGTATTAGTGTGGCACATACTAGGACGTCTTAGGAGTGAGTTTTGAGTGAGCTGTGATTCCACTGAAACGTGGAGGTGGCAGACTTGGCCTGCAGCTGCAGATGAGTGCCAGCAGGGCAGTTCTGGTCATGGGAGCAGGAAATTCAGCAGAGGCTGCAAATCTCTCCCAAGATGGGCAAATTAGTCCTGACTAAGCTCCTTGCTGGCACAGTGAGTCAGCTACCGGTGTGCAAGCAAGGCAGCTTAGGTTAGATAAGTTTACATTGCAAAACCATTCCATCTGCCACGTAGAGAAATGTTGGAACATTTAGAAATTCCTCTAATAGCAGTACCTTTATTCATTATGAGTCTGGGAAATTGTACCACCTAGTAAAACCATAGTCCAGACTTATTCAGTGTGTAAATAGTCACAGTAATTAACTCAATCTAGTGCAATCAAACCCATTTCTAAAAAAAGAAGACCACAGACCTCCAAGATACCAGTTTGAATGCTTCTCTTTTGAACATCCCAGTGTTCAGGGGAAAGTAGTGAAGCTGAAATGCTTCTTTCTGAAATCCTCATAGAGCAGTGCACTGACGAGGAAGAGCTGTCCTGTTGTGGAATGCACGCGTTTTGCTGTTTTGGACCCAAGACCTCTGTTCCACTCTGGAGGAATGAGAAACAAATTTATTACATTAGTGAAATGGGCAATGGCTTCCTCTTCAGTAGAGACCTTGTGTACTCCCCTGATTAGATTTGGGATGAGTTGTCCAGGCAAAAGCTAAATGGAGCTAATAAATTTAAGTGCATCTTCTGAGAAGCACGAACTACCTTTTGCCCCAGGAGGGGGAAATTTTGACGAGTTAGGATTTTCTAGAACACTATATTTCCTTCAAGAAGAGCACTTCCTTCAACATCAGTCTCAACTGTGTTTACTGTCTGTTTCAGGCAACAGCAAAAAGACTCTGGGGATAAAGGATCATTTTCTAGAGAAGGCTTTGGTAAAATGAGGGGTCTTTAGCCAAATACGACAATAGTCAACATAATTCCTTGTGTACTTCACAGTTAAGTAATCTTACTGAAAGTTCAAAGGATTGGATTAAATTCCTCTTGGATTTCCTGTGATAATCTCAGTTGGATCATCTGCTCCTACATGCTAAAGTTCAACAATGTCTGAATCTGTTAAGGAAAAATTACATTTATTAGACACAACTTTCTTTTGTAAACCTTCCTCATCTGACTGGGACAACATATGCTATTTAAAGGGCTGTCTTGCAACTAATGAGAATTTTCAATAGATAACAAAAAAAAAGTCAGACAGGAAATAATGAACTCCATTAGCCTTTTACAAGAAAAAAAAAAGGTGGTTTGGGGCTTGGTTTCTCCCTTTCCATGTGCTAGAGACCATTTAATTTATACTGAAAATTCTGGGGGGTTTTAGCAAAGGTTAAATTCATCTTGCCTTGCATAGCTGCATGAGAAGTAGTTTGGTGAACTTTAAAGAGCAGAGTCCTTGGATATAGATTCATATTTCAGGAGATGTGGTTTGTGGGTATTGAAGGATAAAACATCAATCAAATGGACAGATACTTCTTTTGGGCAGAAGAATTATTCTTTGAATTTGCTCTTTGTATATTTATTGGCAACCCCCATTAGGTATTTTTAAGGACATCTCCAGTTTGAAAACGATGCTTATACGTTTGTTGTGCTAAAATCTCAGTGGGCAAGTCCTAATTGTTCAGCTAATATAGACTAACATAACACCACTGATATTGAATTTATTCAGCTAGTTATCTCTTCTCGTCTCTGTAAAGATTGGAAATTCTTCTGTCAACCTAAGAAGACCAGGTTTTGGTCTTTTAAATGTTCAAACTATATTTAGGAATTGTCATGCTGGTGAGTTCACATTGAATTCACATGATAATGAAAGTTCTTAATGTGTTGTTCCACATGGTGAGAATGCATACATTGTTATTTTGTTTGGCTTATTCTATTTCTATAGAATATTTGAGGAGAAATACATGAATTTGTATAGCTTAGTCTTAGTCTATTGTATAGCTTAGTCTTTAAGTTAAATGAGAGTAGTGACCTCTTCTGGGTCACTAGTGTCTCTATTTCTAATGCAGAATCTCTCTTGTAAAGATTTAACTCTATGACAGAGGCAAGGTTGCTAATTCTGCCTATTAACAAATATGTATTTTACTTGAACAAAGTTAAATGACTGATAGTGATCTCTGTCATGAAACAAATGCAAGTATGGAAGGAAGTTTGTGCAGCCTTCCCTGAAATAATGCCTTTGCTGATTTTTATAGGATTCATCAAAAACTCAATAAGAGAACCCTTCAGTGCCATTAAAGAGGCAGAAACACTTCCAAGAAAAAGGAAAATACAAAAATCTGTATTTTCAGCAGTGACTTACTGTTTTTTCCTCCATTTCAATGTTCACAAACAGAGAATTCAAAGGAAAATTTGGGAGGAAATCCAAATGGAAAGGGGGGCCCCAGTTTTCTGTTTTTCAGACTCCTCTTTTGAAGTGCCTCCACCCAGGCAACTGAAGCACTAGTCATTTTAGAATTCTCAATCTCATTCTTCTCTTTTCCTCATCTTTTTCTCTTTTCCTCTTCTCTTTTCTGTTAAGGTCAAATCCTGTTTCTCCTGATGCCAATAATAAAACTCCCATTGATTTCAACATCAGCAGGAAATATGCAGTTTGTTATTTACCACAACCACCACAATGAATCTCTGGGAAGAATTCATTTATATTCATTCCAACAATGCCATGAAAAATGGCCCTTGCTATTTTATCACATCCAAACTGTTGCTCTAACTCTAACATCCTAGCTGTTGCTAACAAGTCAGTGATGATTTGTAAACCAACAATTTATGGTAACCACATTCCATCCCCATTATGATGTGTGGTTTGGAAATGGAAAAGTAATCAAGACCTCCTGTTAAGAGACTTTATTTCAGTTGAGGTTTTCTGTAAATAAAAGCATTTTGAAAGGATCATTGCTATATGATTCTAACTCCAAATTGTTCATTTGATCTGGGTCCCATCTATGCTCCAAATTCCTGCCAGGCTCTGTCTGTCAGGAGTGTGAGATCCCCAGCAGTGGCATGAGCATGCTGGCAAAACTGTTTTTATCAGTGCAAGTATTTTCACTCAACTGGATAGTTTCACCAGACTGGAACAGCAGTTCCATTTCTTGGAGACAGCTATGTCCATTCCTTGGAATACTTTGTAATACTTTATCAGCACACTGTAAGGGTACTCTGACATAAATAAAGGCCTCCTACTACAGTTACAGTAAGAGATGAAGGACTGTAGTCAGCCCCATGGTATGAAGTGATGCCCCAGGGAACAAAGAGCCTGCGTAGTTTGTGCAACACTTTGTCTTGGTTGTAAGGGTTGTGGGCAGTCACTGTGACACTGACGAGGACTTCCCAGCACTTTGATGGGAGACCACCTAGAATTACTGGTAAATAAACTCAAACAATGGAATTTTGTTCCAGTACTAGGTGTTGGTACCAGCCAGGTTGAAAACCTTATTTTGATTTCTTTGGTACTGAGACACCATGTCCTCTCAGCTCTGTGTAGGAAGCCCAGCAGCCTGGCTTTGAGGCTAGAGACACTTAGTTTGGTGACCTGCTGAAAGAGAGAGAAATTTGGGCAGTCTAGAAAGGGCCCTACTAATCAGCCCCAACTTATGTGGCATAAGTAAGATCTGTGATATTACTAAGATCTCTCTCTCTGGAGAGAGACCACACTAATTAGGAAATGAAGCTCTCTTCCTACCTCTTTGTCTCCAGCAAAAATCACTACTTGATTAGGTTACATCCCAGAATTGAGCACAAGTTGCTGGGATAGGATGTCACCTTGAAGGGTTTACTCTGATTTTCTATTGAACAAGAGATTAACTGTACAAAAAACACTCTTAAAATTCACTTTTATTTTGTGACCTATTTCTATGAAGAGGATTTGAGCATGTATGAATCCTCATGAGGTGTTCATTGGCTTGGCTATATTTTAATAATGGTATGAAAATAAATAGCTATTTTATTATTAAATAACTTTCTAAGTAGTTATCTCTGTAACATTAAGGGGAATTACATGTTTTAAAGGGAAATTTACCTCTTGTAGTACAACAGACTGAAAAATAAGACACAGATCCTGGCAGGAGAGCTTGTTCACCATCAGAAACTAAGCATAGGTCCATGATAAAATGGATTCTTGGGCTTAGCTCTGGTTTAATGTGTTTCTCCCCACTTGTGACCCTCTGCTGTAAGTAGAATGTCTGCTTGTTTGTGATGGCACTGCAGTTCCTGAAATACCATTGCACTGCTGGAACTTGGTTGAGGAAAAGCAGTTTGTATAATGAAGGGAACAATAATGGAGGGAATAATAATGGCAAAGTAGTTTCCTGATCTGTCATAGTTATGCTGCCAGGTGTGGTATGTAGCAGCAAGTGGTGGAAAGTCAGAGAAGGATTTGGATGGGACTGTCTGAAACCAGTAGCAGTAGTGCTGAGGACAAAACTGTCATTTAAACTAGTTTTAGAAAAGACCTCAAATATTTCACTAGAGAGATGCCCAGCTTATTGTCCTACAAGCTGCTGGACACGGATTCTGGTGGGCCTTGAAAGGACAATCTGTCACACCCTGCAACCACTGGAGTGTGATGATAGGGACCACTGCAGCCCAGACTGGTTCATCACCCCGGAGCAGCATTTGATAATATCTGGCCTCCCCAGCTCTGGAAACTAGTCAAAATCTCCAGGCTGGGTTACATGATTTTATCCCTATCACTCATTCTTTCCACACAGCCCTTTGGGGCATGGAATAGATATCTCTTCTTTATTCTCAAATATTTATTCTTATTCACGCTGTTCTTGAATTAGAAAGTTAGCGGGCAGGAAGAAGATTGCGCACGTTTTTCCAGCAGTGGGCAGGTGTCAGGTGAGAGGGCAGGAGCTCGGGCAAGCCCCGTGTTTACATTACATTAATCTGATGCTGCGCTACCACCTTGTGGGCAGAAGGCAAATAGCGCTGCGCTGCCCGGGGCTGCGGGACAAAGAGCCGCTCCGGCGGGCAGGGCACCGCGGGCAGCCTGCTGCCCAAGCACAGAACCATGAGGTTGGAAGAGACCTCTAAGATTATCGAGTCCAACCTATGCTCCAGAGCCTCAACTAGACTGTAGCACCAAGTGCCATGTCCAGCCTTTTTTTAAACACATCCAGAGATGGTGATTCTACCGCCTCGCTGGGAAGAGCATTCCAGTACTTTATTATTCTTTCAGTGAAAATTTTTTTCCTGATGTCCAACCTATTGCCTTCCCTGACATAGCTTGGGACTGTGTCCTCCGGTTCTGTCAGCTGCTGCCTGGTGGAAGAGACCGACCCCACCTGTCTACAACCTCCCTGCAAGGACGGCACAGCGTGCATCCTCCAGGCTGAGACACTTCGGGATCTGGGCAGCCAAGAGAAGCCGAGCAGATTGTGAAAATCTGCTGGAGCTCTGAAGTGTGATAGCAGGTGAAGGGTACCCTTGAAAGGGATGTGACAGTATGGTATTCCTGTAGGATATAAAGAGAAGCAAGGAGGATGAAATCATGTTCCTATTATACTAGAGTATCAATGCCTTTATATAAAGTAACTCTTCTGATCTGCCTGCTCTTAACCACAATCCTCAGAGCTACTTACAAGTTTCTTGACTGCCTTCCACCTGCTAACTGCACTGACAAGTCCCTTGGCAGTGTGTTGCCTTGGAGTACCAACACCTCCATGGTCTTCTCTCCACATTCCAGGATTGCTGCAGCTCTCTTGAATTTCAGTGCCATGCTTCTGGAAAGAATAGAAATAAGAAAGCCACGTAAAAGTCAAGTTATTTAATGTTATTAATAAGAGTATCCACTTCAGCCTTTCAGGATTTAGTACCCCGTGGCACTTAACAGATTCCAAGAGAATATCTATTCAAAATGTTATCTTCCTTTTCACTGAAACAGAAGGAATCTCCCTGAACATCTGAGATTCTGCACAATCAGATGTAC
The DNA here is from genome assembly GCF_036417665.1 of Passer domesticus. Lineage (NCBI taxonomy): Eukaryota > Metazoa > Chordata > Aves > Passeriformes > Passeridae > Passer > Passer domesticus. The sequence continues at coordinate 73,234,588 of NC_087478.1, forward strand.
TGTCTGATGTGCCTCCTCACACACAACTACAGAGGGATTTTGAAAAACAAGTGTTTCTCTGACATCTGTTACAAGCCAAAGACTTCCTTGGAATTGTCCAAGGAACAACTCAACCTGGCACTTAGGGCTGTGCTTTAGTTGGTATGGTGACAGCTGGTCAAAGCCTGAAACTTGGAGGTCTTTACCAGCCTTAATGATTCTATGACTCCTGTGATTGGCACAAGGTAAAAGCTTTTGGGGAACTGAGCCTCCAACATGCCAGAGTTCCAGATTTATACCAATGCCACATTCTGGGGCAAGATGTGACACACAATCTTACTGAGGATGTCCAGATCCAAAGAACCTGTCCAATAAGCCCAGTTAATTTGATATTACAGAACAAGCCTTTCTCAATTGCGCTTCATTTGGAACAGTCCCCTTCACGAGGTAAATTAGGTGTCTGCTGGAATAAGCATGTCAGCTTGGGTCTCTAGCATGACTACAGGTTGCCTTAGTGGAAGGCAGTAAAATCCTTTCTTCTTTCCTTCTCTTTCACCTGCCCCATCCTCTACATTTTCATAAGACAGTTTGAGCATTTAGTCCAATATTGCCTCTTCCAAGCTCAAGAATGATCCATCCTGGCAGACAGGGACCCAAGGAAACATGCCATGAGGCCTGAATGGGTGAAACAGAAGCTCCAGACAAACCTCCAACACAAAAAAAGAAACATGCAAGAGGTGGAATTAGTTTCAGATCTCTCATCAGGAATACAGACACATTATATCATACAAGGATGAGGTTAGGAAAATGAAATCCCAGCTACAGTAGAATCTGGTAAGAGATGTAAAGGAAAACAGGAAGGGCTTCTAGGAGTGTATTTACAGGAAAATAGGGGTGGGGGAGTGGAATGTAGGCTTGCTGCCGAATGAGAACATGGGAAAGACTGATGACTTTTTGGCTGGAGATATGGGACAACCAGAATCTTGGTAAAACAGTGCACCTGACGATGATTAACCCCAGGCACCAGTACAGACAAGGGAGATCCACCAGCTGCAAACAAAGTGGCTTGGCAGAAAGACCCTGATGACCTGTGAGTCCTGGGGGACAGCAAATTGACTACGAGCCAGGAATCTGCCCTCGAAGCCAAGATGGCCAACAGCATCCTGGATGGCATGAAGATGCAGGCACAAGGAGTCAGGTGAACTCTCCTTTGGCTCACCAGTGTTGAAACAGTGTCTGGAGTGCTGCAGCCACAAGGATGAGGACCAAAATATATAGGGGCAAGTCTAATGAAGGAACATGAAGATTATCCATGGATTGGAGCATGTGACATACAGGAAGACATTGAGGAAGCTGGAACTGTTTTGAGCCTGGGAAAGAGAAGGCTCAGTGGGATCTGAACAAGCTGTATAAATACCTGATGGAGACAGTAAAGAGGGTAGATACTCTTCTCAGCAGTATCCTGCGAAAAGAGTCAAGACAATGGGCACAAAAATCAAATACCTGAAATCCCTTTCCAAGTTTTTTTTTCCCTTAAATTATTGCGAGTGGTTAAATGCTAAAACAGGCTTCCCTGAGAGTGTGTATAATGTCTGTCCTTGGAGATATTCAATGCCTAGCTAGACACAGTACTGAGCAACATGCTCTAGTTGACCCTCTCTGCTGGAGTAGACAATCTCCAGAGGTCCCTTCCAAATTCTGTGATTCTGTACAGTAACACATTTATTATTCCAGGCACAGTTCTGATAAGACCAGTTCTTCTGTGTACAACTTCTTTTTCCCTTTTTGGCAGAGAAAAAACCATTTCTATCTTTTGATTCTGCTTTCAGGATAACATTCAGCCCACAGTTATTGTGGGACATGAGTCCTCATGCTCTCTTCAGCAGTTTTCTCTGCCCTACTTCTCCTGTTGCCCAAGGAAACTTATTGAAGCATCACAGCTCATCTCTGTCCCCAGCTTGTCTAGCAAGGGCATGGAAAAGACCAAAGTATATATTATCTTTTTGTGTGGCATAAGCAGAGGATATGCCTGAAGCATGAAGAACAGTACATGCACTGCAGGCACTCTTCCACTCCAGCTGTGTGTGAGACTGGTCCTTTAATTCAGGAACAGATCACACACCCCTTACTCTGCTTCAAGCAGAGCAAAATTGCTGCTCAGAACTATCATGCATCCAGGGCTCTCTCCCATTTTTTCCCCCACCTACTGTGCTTCTGCTTTTCTCTTCCACTGACCAATAGTGTGAAATAGCAGAGCTGCAGTGGAGTAACAGGTTGTGTACGGCACATCTTGAGGATGTGCTAATTTCATCTACCGAGATCTTGTTAGTGAAAGATTTCCATGTCATGCTCAAAATAACTCCTTTGCTGAGGGTGGAAGTCTGTTAATGTGACAAATGCTGAACCTGTTTCTCTGGAGAGAAGTTGCTAGCAGAAGACTGTGATGGTGTTGTAGGAGGAATTCAGAGTAAAACAGTTCTTGATGGTTTTTGTTGGTGCCCCCAGCTACATGAATACCTTCTTCCTCACTTATATGGGCGCTGCTCCTTATGTACAAAAATATTTCCTCTTGTTCCACGTTTCCTAAATGATACAATTTATCTTGCTCTGTGTTGCACACAAATATAAACAGGGTTTCACAATATCAAATCTGTTATATTAGAAAGCAAAAGACCTGAACTTCCTTGCCTAAATTCTCAGGCAACATAGCACACCATATAGCATAGCCTAAGAAGCTCTTCTGAAATTCTGTTGTAATGCCACTTTTTATCAGCTTCATACAGAGCTAAGCCACTGGTATGAATCATGCAGGGCCCCACAGTCCTCTGTAATAATTTTAGTGTCTTCAGCTGTTAGTCAACACTCCAATGCTTTGGTAAACTTCTAGAATGTGAGGAAGAATTTGCAGAATTTCATCAGGAAATTCTTTGTAGAGTCCATCTTTTCCATTTAAGTAGTAAAGAGTGATGTGTTCTCTAGCTTTCTGTGTAATGACATCATTGCTGCTTTGCTTCATGTTTTCAGTCTAGCTCTTGGACAAATAGAGATGTCAAGGAAATAGGAAGTCAATTTTCTTTGACTTCCTATTGAATTTTTCCTTTGAATTTTTTTTTTTCTTAATCTATCTCTAGCTCCATTTATCAGACTAATATAGCAGTACAGAAATTAATGATGTATCACAAAGTACAGAGAAATTGCCCAGACAGCCAATATCATCAGAAAGCCAGTGATGGGCTGGAATTATTCCTAAACTGTGCATGCACATGATAGCAATATTGGATGACACATTTGTGACAGAAAACCCACTTTGGTGACCTTTAATTTGTTTTCTGCCCAAGGATAAAGATTATAATTGGAGGAAAGTTACTAAGCAACAGCAGCTAACAAGTTTCATTTACAACACCCCTTCCTCCTCAACCTCCCTGCAACTCACACAGCATTTCACAAAGGGGCTAAACCTCAGATTCAGTTGCAAAGCCTGCCTTTGTAGGACACTAGAGACATAGGAATCGAGTTAAATAATTTTGTCTACTCTGATTTAAAGCAAGAAATATGAACTAATTCAAGAGTCAGAACCAAATTGAAATGTCTGAAGTAGAAGAATTAAACACTGTACAAAATTCGTATCATCATCCAACACACATTCCATTTCTAACCCATCAGTTTTGGGATTCATTCAGGAAATACTTAAAAACAGGCCTTTTTCCTTTTTTCTTTTTATTTTACAGGTTCTATTGAGACTGTTCCTAACAGCTTTGTACAAAACACGTTGATCATCTGTGTCATCTTGTGAGATATTACTGAAAGATAGCATTTGTTAATTAACAGATTAATAGATATTTTCCTTCTATGAATTCATTTTAATTGTCTGTTTATAGCAGAGTATCTAAAGTCTGCAGTGTACCACTTCAAGAAATATTTCATAATACTGACAGTTGGGGTTTTTTTCTCAGTAAATATAATAGGAAACTACTAAATCTGCACAGTGATATGACTGCAAATGGATCCTCTATTTTTACTTCCACATTTTAGCTATTAGCCTGCTCAACAGAAATTTAGCTGCTGAATCTGAGTCTGCAAGTGAGATCAGTCAAACTGGCTTCATAAAGTCAGCAGTGCATCCTGTTTTATTGCATGCCATGCCCAAACTCCACAGCTTCAGCGACAGCTGAAATAGAACACACCATTGTAAATGGCATCCAAAATTGTTTTAAGGCAGGATTCTTCTAGTAACTGTACCTGACAAGTGTTAGGTGTTATGTTTTATATTTAGATGTTTATGTTAAATCTATCACAGTTAATGTTGTGAAAGACATATCTTGGAGATAATCACCACTGATTGTGGATGGGAGATTTTTTTTGGATACACCAGATAGTCACTGTCACCTTCTTTACCCAAGTGTACCCATTTTGCCAGGTCTTAATTGCCTTCATCAGGGGCCAGGTTTACGTTTAAGAATGCCCATGTATTGCTCAAGTTCCACCCAAAACCTTGGGAAAATAATCTTGAACTTTCTCATGTTTAATGAACTAATCTTCCCCGTTTGCAAGCACAAATCAAAGGCATCAATAAATAACATTTTAAACTAATGAAAATTAAAAATGCTCTTGACAAAATGGTTAAACAGGGTAAAAGACAGCACCTAGCATACAGTTACACCAACAATAATTTTACCATCTTCTGCTGAGAGGGCAGTGCTTGGCTAGCTGTTCCCTTTTCATTCCTAAGGCAACCTTCACTCAAAATTTAGGACTCCTGTGTCTTGCAAGGCAGCGAGGCCTTGTCAGATTCAACTTTCACAGAACTGTAGAATCACAGAATTGTTAAGGTTGGAAGATACCTTCAAGGTCATCCAGTCCCACTGTCCACCCAGCACTACCACTGTAACTCCTGGACGATTAAACCACATGCCCCAGTGCCAGATCCAGATACTCTTGAACACCTCCAGGAATAGGGACTCCATCACCTTCCTGGGCAGCCTGTTTCAATGCCTGACCACTGTAGCAGGGAACAAATCTTTCAGATATCTAGTCTGAATGTCCCCTGTCTCAGCTGAAGGTCATTTCCTCTTGTGCTCCCACTGCAGGCACAGCAGAAGGGACTGACCCCTACCTGCCTACAGCCTCTTCTCAGGGAGTTGTAGAGAGCAATGAGGTGCCTCCAAGCCTCCTCTTTTTGATGCTAAATAAAGCCATCTGCCTTTGCTGTTCCACATAAGATGTTTTCTAGACCCTTCACAAGACTTGTTGCCCTTCTTTGGTGTGTTGTTTTGCACACACCATATAAAAATGTCTTTTCTAAAGATCTCTTTTTTTGTTTTCTATCTTTTATATCCCGTGTTCAAAGTTAAATGAATGCCTCAGATAAGGCTAACATTTCTCAGGCAGAGTTAAAAAATCCTAAGTGACCTTGACTTGTCCACACTCTAACAGGTACAAAATTGTGTCCTTTATGCTAAAAAGCTCCCATTCAGACAGAAATGTTTCTCAAATACAATGAAACAACCTATGCAAAGCAAACACGTTTCAGGCATATCTATGGGTCCTTTCTGTTCCTCATCCCTTTGCTCTGCCAGTTGTCAGCCTTTCTGCTCCTTCTCTAGTCTGTCATTCTTTCTCCTGTGGAGTTTGTGTGGTGGGAGAGGGTGCCAGAGATTTGCTTTCACCTTGGACCTCAGCCACCAGCTTTACCCAAACCTAATGTATATTTAATATGATACAGCCAATAACCCTTTCTGCCAACCTCTGATCATGTGCCAGCTGAAGACTGCTGCAAAGTAATGTCTTCTGACTAAATCTCAAAGCCCACGTATAAACTCCTGATTAGTGGTGGCTGAGATTACTGGGGATGTGTGTGTGTACCCCTCTGTTTCTGTGCCAACTGGAATTTCTCCATACTGTAGGATATCTATGGAAGCAGGCTCTAGAGAACCTTCTGTTTTTGCAGTAGGTGTGTAAGGCAAAGCTGCTGCAGGGCTTTTCCTGGTAGCTTCATTTCCTGACTCAAGAAGTCGTGTAACACTTCTGTGCGCAGTTAATTGGTGGTCATGATCCACTGGGGGAGTTGTGGCATTTCAGTAATGGGTGTAAGGAGATCTTCATGTGTGAAGTTATACATGGAAGGGTTTAATGAGGTAGGTTTCTTTGGGAACACACTATCTTTTCCATGGAAGCTTGATTTGTTTTCTTCTTTCTTCATGGCTCAGCAGAGACAAAGAAGACTGAGGGTAATGAGGTTTCCTTTCTTGGAAGGTCTTTTTTTTTTTTTTCTTTATTTTTTTTCTCTACTCACCCTTCTTTCACCTCACCTCCCCCCACCCCAGCCTCTCTTGAAGTGGTTAAGAAAGTTTTGTATTCACCAGGTAGTACAAAGATCAACATGTTAAGGGAACCAGAGGGAAGGGATTGAGAAGGTCTTTCTGAGGATGACAGCACTGCCTTGTAATACAATACTATTTCTCATGGGAGTGGGTGGGAGGCCAGCCTAAATTTCCCCTTGCTGTCCTGCCAAATTCCCCAAATTGCATAACTGCATATTCTCCTAACACAGTGGTACCCTTGGCATCACTAGCAAATCTGCAGGGAAGCAGTGAAGCAGCTGGAGGCTTGAAGGTGGACCAAAATTGGTAGAGGACAGCCTTGGTTAGCCAAAAAATAAAACAAACCCAAACCCACAAACTGAATTTACTAACTCTCCCATGTATAACTGAAGAGCACAATACAGATTTAATAACATACACTATTTGGTTCTAAACGCACTCCATCTAGGAAAAATAAGTTTATCGGGATAAGCAAAGGGCCCATGGGGAGTTCATCAGTTCAGTTTCAAGTCACAAGATGTGTTTTACTTGGCTACGGAAACTTTTTTGTGCAAGATTAATATGAAACTGCTGAAACGCAAACTGACAAAAAGACATATTTTTACTGGTTGGTGCTTTTTCCTCTGTGCCATTATTTTCATCGGGAGGCCCCATCACGGCCTTTCCCATCACTGCTGCCTTAGACTGACAGGAGGATGAGGTACTTGTTGGCTTCTGTGAGGAAATGCAAGAATGACAATTGGAAGAGCAGGATGACCAGTGTAACTCCTAAGGATGAAACCCTGAAGGCTTTTGTTTTGAATCAAAAGAAAAGAATTTGGACCTTCTCAGAGGGGAGTGTCAAACGTGGCTAGCCTGGGGTAGGTTCTGCCTGAGCAAGGAGGGAAAGATTTACGTCCTTTGGAAAAATATTTATGCATCTTAATAGTTCAGGTAGCCAAATCCATTACTTCTGCAGCTTCACCAAGTTTCACTGCAGCCGACCCTAGCCCTGTATGCCAGCTGACCATCACTGAGGCAAGGAAAAAGCAAGAACACCCAAAGTGATTCTGATAATCTTGCTGATAAAATTGCCTGTGTGCAGCACCTTAAACAGGCTCAGTGCTGTCGCAGGGATTGCTTGAGAGGCTGGGTACTCCTCAGCATGTGTAAGGGTGGGAGAATCTGGCTCCAAAATGGTTTCTTTTTCTCTCCTTGCTACAGGACCTGGAAAAGACAAGGATGTGTGGGCGGGCCTGGAGTCCCTCCAAAGAAAGTGTGAGGCCTTGGGCAAAACAAATCCATCAGGTCTCTCATTTCTTCCAAATATAGGTCTGTTCTGAGTAATAGCCAAACTCTAGTCTAAATTCCACATTCAGCCGTTTCAGAGGGAATACATGAAAAAGACCCTATGGCCCAGAGAGTCCGTCTATAGAAAATATTTTGATAGCTCTTCCGCTCTGGCATTATCTTCCACTTAAAAAGAAAGGAAAGGAAAACACACAGAACTGGAGCACATGATTTAATTTTCACTGTAAAAGGACTGATTGATGAAAATAATACTTCTGAAAACATTCTGTTGTGAGCTATCAAATATTTTTTGCCTATGCACCAATTGGCAGGAAGGAGACAGATAAATTATTACAATATGTAAGAAAACAAATTGCTCTGAGGAGGAATGGTATTTGTGTGTGTGTGTTTATGAGCAGGATAAGTAGAATTAAACCCATAAAAGCATGCTGAGAGATTGTCTTCCATCACAGCAGAAATATACTGGAAGCAGAAGAACTCACTTCAGCTCTGTCCCTGGCTGAATTTCTAGCAAAACAAGGTTTATGATATGCAAGTGTTCTCCTGGAGTAGAATTTTTAAACAAATTGAAATTAAAAAAGGAGATTGGGATGTTCCTGCTGCTAAGAGGAAGGGGGTCTCAGCCATTTTTGCCAAGATACTTCAAAATTTTTCAGGCATCACCACATTTTAATAAAACGGAGCAGTTGCAAAAGTTAGACAGATCCTGAATATTGCTGCTCATGGGAAAATTTTTGGAAGCGCTGTAGACATGGAGCTTTAAGAACCAGCATTCTATTAACTTTCAATAAGACAGTTCCTATAGTGCCTGACAAGTGGAAAAATAACAGTGAGATAAGGTCTGTATGGAATAACAGCCAGTGCATCGCTCTGTGGCTGTCTGTGTACGTGTTCCTATCCCACAGCGAGCAGCCCAGGCAGAGATGGTACTCATTTTCTGATAACTCCTTTTCCATCAAGAGCCAAAGCACCTCACGTTTTCCTCCGAGCTCAGACCCTGTACCCTGGGTACTGGGCAGCTGGAGGGCAGCAGTGGAAGAGGCAGCTGCATGCTAAATAAAATTTTGAATAAAAAAGTAGAGTTCTAAGTGGCACAGGATAAATCTGCCTTTACATTTGTAGATAACTATCACCCAGCTTGAGGCATGAGATCCACATTTTCCCTTCTTATGCCATGCCTGTAACCTGCATCAACCCCATCTGCTTGCACTGCTGCTAAGAGGAGAGGGAACCCTTCTGGTCTGGAGCATCTTCCTTTCCTGGGCTACCCTCTATTTGTGCATTGTAGAGGAGGGAAGGGGACATAAACAGCATGAAAGTCTGGAATAGACAATAATAAGATTGATTCTGGGAAATGTGACCTGTGGAATGTAAATAAACTTCAGGCACATCTCAGGAGCTGGAGAGGGAGACGAGATAAGTTACAGAATATTTCAGATATTTTTTTCTATAGCAAGGCTATATGGCTGCTAGTGGTTGATCTTACGTTTTCTACCAGGTGTTCCATAGATTTGACCTTTTGATCATTACTACAATCATCATGACATCAACAAGAGGCAAAGATATCTAATGGTATCCAGGGGAATCTGAATCCCATGAAAAAAGAACCAATGGAAGCCTATTTGCTAAGGGGCTTTTTACAACTCTTTCCTTACACAAGAATTTCCTTCCTAGAATTTAGATTTCCCATTCAAATTAAGAAACCCTGTATGTGACAGAGCCAGAGTACCTTGAACCTTTTATTTTTTTCCTTTTCTTTCAATGAAGGTACAAATATTCTGTGATCTCAAATGTGACAAGAAATTATTTTGTCGTATTTCAAGGCTACTGAATGAGTACTTAAAAATAAACAGTGAGCAGAAGTGCTCCCCTAACAAACTCTTGTATTTGCATATTTTTAGGGGACCGTTCATAGTTTGTGGGCAATAGGTGATGCTAATTGCTAGCAGCCTAGTTAGCTGCAAGGACTGCTAATTAGTTAGCAGCAGTTAGTTAGCTGTGGGCAGCTAGCCAGACCAAGAGGCTGTGATTGTACTATTAAGGCAGTAATTACAACGCTGTGTGGATGACAATTTACCATGTATTTTGTGACAGATAACTTGAAAAGGTGGCAAGGGAGGGAAAAAAACCTGTGTGAGTCCCCTAACACACAAGTATGCTCATATCACCTAGCAAAAATTGGAGTAAGGCTTGTTTGTGATTGAAGCATTCCAAGCAGGAGCTCATAATTTCATCTAAGTCAGCAGCCTAAATTACAGTGAAAAGATTACCTGAACTGAGCTGGTTTGTGTATTTAAGATTTCTGCCTGCGAGTACAACTTCATCACTAAGCCTTCATGTCCTAGCACCACCTACAGGTATCTCAGTGACAGGTGAGATGTACTGCTCTCTGTGGTTTTAAGAGAGGTTTTCAAGGGCCAAGCAGAAGTTTACCAGCTCCTCTTTTATCTGGTGGAGTGCCCTCTTAACTTTCTGTGGCGTGTTCAGAACCTCTATGCTGCTGGTGAAGGGGTCATAGTGCAGAGCAAAAGGCTTCTTGATCTTCATCACATAGCTCCTGTGGGGAGACAGGACAGAGCTTCTGGTTCAAAAGGCATTTCCTCAAGTGCAAACCCTGCAGGACCTCATTTCTCAGGGCGCAGTGGTGGCCTCACTGGGGAGCAGAGGCTGCTGTGACACCTCCTCACTGCTTCTCCCGAGCTGTGCCTGGTGCAGCACACCCTGCCCACGGCTGAGCCACTTGCAGCCCCGAAGATCTGCAGCGCCTGGTCTCAGCCTGGCTGGCTCAGCCCCGTCTGTGCTCTCACAGCTCTGCGCTCACACAAGTCAGAGTTATTACAACCACAAGCTGAGGAATGCAGGAGCACAGCATGTCTGCCGCCTTCGCTTCCAAGAAATAACCTGGAGCAGCTCTTCCTGTGTAATATTCTAAAAACCTGTTGATACTAGGCATCCTGGGCTATTTTCTGTCTCTGTTAAAAGAAAAAACATGATTGCTTGCCATTTTCTACAATATTTCCATTAAGTGCACGCTGGTAGGAACCCCCTGTACTGCTGTTGCCTTATGTTTTCCATGCTGACAGATTCTTGTGCTTTCAGTTATTTTGAGCAGCCTTGGCTGTGCAACTATCTTGAAAAAATGTATGAAAAAGCTTCATGCCTGAGAGTGGTGTATTCCTTGTCCTCGTACGTTCTTTGCAGGTTTGCCTCAGTCAAATACTTTGCAAGTCCTCTCTCTCCTGCCAGTGAGTTCTCACCCACGTTTTTACATGTATTAAAAATTTAATGTGAACATTTAGATTTAAGATGATGAGCCTAATTAACCATGGCTATAGCCTCAGCAGACAGTGCTTCTGGGGAAGAGGCGAGGAGAGTAGAGAAGAAATCTGGCTCAGGCTCTCTTCCTCTAATAAATTCCTCATTTCAGCTCCTGCATGCTCCCCAGTAGCTCCACAACCAACATCCTGCCTCCAGCCAGAATTGGTCATGTTGTTCTAACTATTGGAGGTGAAGGCCAAAATTTAAACCCTGCTTACTTTAAAAAAAAAAAAAAGGGAAAAAAGAAAAAACATCCTTACTGCCTAACATCACACAGTTAAGGCAATGTGTTAAGAAACACCTCAAGCTAATTTGAAATGATGTTATTTAGGGTGCAGACAGCTACTTTATAGAAATTAGATTGCTGTGAATGCTGATTCTGGATTCTTGTGCAGATATAATCAGAGGAGAAAGGCAATCTTGTTTTTAAGCCCCCTGCTGATCCTTGTTAATTCCAGAGACTGCTATGAAATTTCCATGTGACCTGGGGCAAATCATTTCTTCGGGACCTCCTGTTTGTATGGACTAGCACACAGGGTGGGATTGCACTCTCACAGTTCAGTTACAGAATTTACTTCAGAAAGTGCTAAAATGAAGCATTGTTAAGATGAAGCATGGGACAGGGCATAGCAAAAATAAATTCTGACTTTCTGTGAACCTTTTCTGAGGTAAGCAAGCTCATGCTTAACTTTGTGGTGAAAAAGCCACTATGCAGATGCAGAGAGACAGCCTGGCATGGTTGTTGCAATTATACATAAATAAAAACTGTATTTGAGATTAAGAATCAACCCAGTGTGTGCCCCTCAATGAAAAAACCCACAAACACTTTACTTACTGAAGCTTGACCTTGGCATCTTCCAGGTTTTCTGCTATGAAATATACAGGCTGAAAGGCTTGATCCTGATAGGGGTGAACTGCAGCCACTTCTGGATCAAAAGGCTTGTAGTCTGGCTTGTTTGACAAAGCATACTTTGCAGCAGGAACAACACCGGTTAGAGCAGGTGAATGAACAGAGAAAGAATTAGCTCCTGCTGGGCAGTAAAATTCTCTTTGAGGAATAGTTAGGGGTAATATAAAGTCCTGTTCTTTCATACGTCAGAGCTGATTTTCATAATTAGCAGTTAATAAACCAAATAATAAAGACTTTTTAAGATTAAAAAAAAGAAATATATATTTCCTATATTACAGTGATATACAACTGGATAGTGCAGCCATGTCCTCAGACAGGGAGAGGAAAGTCTATGCCATACCCCAAAATATAAATATCCAGAAGAAAAAAAATATAATGATTCTTTTTTTCAAATAGTAACACAGAAGTTTCACAGTCCTGTCTAGCATTATTTCAGAGTCCCCTAGCCCTTGTCACAAATTTCATGCTTCCTGCAGCAATGAAGATCAGAAGACAGAATGTTTCTGGTATTTTATACACAGCTCCCAGGCCAGTATAGCGACCTAAGATCTTCCCTGAAATCCAGTATATAAATAAACACTATATACTGCCTGTGCACATTTGTATTTTTGAACCCATAGAGGTCCTTGGATGTATTTTTCTACAGTTCTCTTACATTGCCCCCCCAGGCAAACACGAGGCTTATAGAAGCCTCTTCTGTCCACACTGCAGTCAAGGGTACATCTACATGGTTTGTTTACACATACTGGAAATGCCCTTTAAACCAGCCACCAGTCTGGCACTTGCACAGAGTCCTGGGAAGGCAGCTCTGCTTAGGTTTAAAGTGAGTTCCCAAACACTTTGCCTGCCCCTAAAACCCAAGTGAGATACTTTAAACTAGCTCAGCCCCAGTGATATTTGAGCTGCACCACAGATGTGCCCAAAAGCTTGTTGGGCCTCCAGCTGGCCAGGCTGGTGAAGTGTCCTGGGTACAAATCAAAAGGAGAAAGGAGCTCATCCCATCAATGTTGAGAGCTTTTTTTTCTCACCTTCAGACTGGACAGTGGGCCCCATTCACCTGGGGGCATTCTTTTAGTACCCACCCTTCTCTGAGATCTGTCTCTTTCCCTTTCTCTCTCTTCCCCAGTCTTCAGGAGACTCCCTTCACCATTTTATAATCCAAATGTCAACTCTCAGGGTGCTACTTGTAAGTAACTGGTAAGAGTGGGTGATGCTGCTCAAGACTTTCAGTTCAATCTGCTAGCTGGAAAAATTCAGACAGTACTCTTAAGCACATATTTAGACATTTCAATGAACTGGTGCAGAAATAAATACCAGGCTTAAAAAAAAAAAAAAAAAAGCAAAAACAAACCCAAAAAACCAAAACCCCAAAACTCCCAAGAATATATAAAAGATGGTGTTTTTCTTGCTCTTCATTTGCAGTGTGTAATTGAAGAGTAAACCTTGGATAGCACTCATACAACCTAAGATGGTTGGTATACACAAACATGAGGCTGCTCTTAGAATCTTAGAAGCTCTGGGGAAGTAATGGGAAAAGATTTCAGTAACTCAAAACCTGACAGGGGTCCCACTATACTGTCAGTGTTGAAGCAGAACTGAAATCCCATTGATTTCAGTGGAAGTTCAGCTTGAAACCGGATGGCCTTAAAGGCCTCTACAAGTTAAGTACTGGGTGTGCTGCAAGAAAAGCATATGTAGCACTGAGTGTTGCCAGAATTGTGGTATGAGCCATAAGATTTTACAGTATGTAGGACAGAGTCCAGCTGAGTGTTAACAGAAGAAGCATTTGGGATAATGTAGAACAGCTGACAGAATATAGTGAAATAAACAGTGCAATACTGAGAGCTTTTGGGGAGGAATTCTTACAGTTCAGAGGAGGCAAGTTTGGCCAGCAGTCAGACACATTACAACTGCTCAGTTTAGACTTGGGGATGGTTATCCTTCTGATACCTAGCTGCTGTTACTAAATGCTTTGTTAGATAACAGGGATTCAAGTGCAAGACTCATGCAGAGAGTGCCTAGCTCTTCCTCTCATCCTCTGCCTTACCCCCAAATTATGCCCTGAGTTTGGGCAGGATCAACTCATCCACAGAAAATATCTACCTGAAGCTGACTTCAAACTTGTAGGGAGTGGGTGCTGTGGAGAAAAGGGAAATGTTTTAGAGATTTCATAGTCAGGATGTGGTTCCCTTGGTTACAGTCACACACCCACAGTCAGTCAGTCCAGGCTGCAGCTCAGGGATGTTCCCAGGCTTCTTGCTGATGCTAAGTTCTCATATAACATAAGCTGTGTGACTGCTGCTTGCCCTCTCCCACTGGTTAGTTGTTATCTTCCTGCAGCCAGCCATCTAACCTCAGTAACTCATGCCCTTATGCCCTCCTTGGTGACTGAATCATTCTGCTGCTCCTGGCCTAAAAGCCTTCAGGTCCAAGGAAACCTCTCCCTTTGCCCAGGCTGCTGCAGTGTCTCCTTCAACACACGACCTGCAGTGAGATTCCTACAGGATTTGCTATGTTCACTGCCAACAAAGTGCCAAAACTTCACTGCCTGTGCCAAATATGTTGATCAGTTAAATGATAGGGAATCAAGTCTGGGAGCTCCAGGAAGAAGTCTTGATCTGGTCCCATGAGAAGACTATTAGAATGCAGATAATTATTAGGTTGGATAATGGCTTTCTGCCAAGCAGCAACAAAACTTATCTAGAGCAATAAACTCAAGTCTATCATGAGCCTCACTATCTTCCAATCTTCATTTTCTCTCTGACAGATGTGTCTAGACACTGCTTTATTTCTAAAAAAAAATCCTTTCTATGAAACAGGCACTGCACTACACATTTTCTCTATTTAGCTGTAAAAGAAGCAGCTGGTACAGGTTTGCAATTTGCTAACAGGTGCTTAGGCACTGGACCTCACAACTTTACCCACATTGCCAGTGCCTACACTGAAGTTAGAATCAGATGCACAGGCAGACTAGAATTAATAAATGCAAATATGTATGTATTTTGGTTTTGTTCTAAATAAAAGTCAATGGGATTAAATCAGTCAGTTAAAGAAGGAAACTTCAGCATTTAAGTTCATTAATATAATTAACTTGTGTATAACAAATTTCAGGAGCTCAAGGTGACTTGCACAGAGCCACTAAGCCATTGTCCCAGAAGATGCACAGTGAGGAACCTGCAGAGCTCACAAAGGGGTTCTGCAGGGTTCATAGCAGAGCTGCTGGTTAACTGCTTGCTCATCTTCTGATTTATTTGTGTTATATACAAGATGAACATGCTGAAAGGGGGACAGTTCTATTCATTACCTGTTGAGTATAAATGCTATCACTCCTGCATGTATTTTCACTAATATGATGGATGAACACAGAGGTAGACTCAGCTTTATCAAAACTTTATCCAGTAGCTTTACTCAACAATTACCAGTGATAAAATTAATGACAAAAAGCTGCCATTTATCAGCTCAGGAAGAGTGAGGACTTCCCTCTCAGCCTCAGAGGTAGGGAGTTTGAGATTGTACTTTTTTTGTTCTATTATTTTGTTCAGTTTTGTGCACAAGCAGTCCTTGTCTATGGTTTTAACCAATGGCAAGAAGAGCTTGTTGGTACCTGAGGAGGAAAAGGGTGGAAATAGAGAAGAGAGAGTACAAGTCTGCTGAGCTTGACTACAGACACCAAAAGTGAGCATTTCTATGAGATTGTTACCTTCATTTGAGTAAAGTTTAAACAGAAAAAGGAAGTAACCACATCAAATTGCTTTTGTCATGCATATTGCTATGAAAGCTACATAAATATCAGCAATGTGAAACCTCTGCCCTTTAGTATCCTGTTTAACATGTAAATGAACTTGATTTAGAACCATAAAGTATTAAGCCAGGCAGAGTAGAATAAATGTGGCCTTGAATTGTGCCTTGATTGGACA
Organism: Passer domesticus; assembly: GCF_036417665.1. Lineage (NCBI taxonomy): Eukaryota > Metazoa > Chordata > Aves > Passeriformes > Passeridae > Passer > Passer domesticus. The sequence goes on from NC_087478.1 coordinate 73,250,322, forward strand.
TTTCTGGTTTTACTGGGTAAATGAAATCAAGTTTATATTTCCTGTTTGTTGTCAGTGAAAATAAGAGGTACGGAAGGATTCCCAGATCCTTAAGTAGCTTCAGCAGTACATAGTGTGAAGTTGATGAGCAACCAGGCCAAGATCAGGTTGCAATGTAGAAAGGAAGTCATGTTTTTTTCCTCTAGAGTGATAATGAACATGCAGATCTTTCAGCTTATCAAGAGAGAAAGCTCTCCACAGTTACCTCACAAAAATCTCCAAATTGCAAGTGTTGTGAGAAAAAACAACGCTAAACTCAGCAAGTGGTAAAACTGAAGGTTGATGTCTGGGAAGGTTCCCATTTCCTTGTGTTAATTTCACCTTCCCTTGTGGGGACTCCTACTTGAAATGCCTTGAGATACATCAAAATGTTGTTTGTCCTTCCTGTCAATTGACTGGGAAGCGGGCTGACCTGTACAAGATTGGGAGAGTTTTGTAAAATGTTTATTGTCATGACAACCCAACTATCTCCAGTTCAGGGAGTCCAAGCTATGCTAATTCTGCCACAATTCCATGTGAATGTATCATGCATCTGGCTGTTAGGTTGCTGAGTTTATGTGTTAAGCTTAAAATATGTCTCCCATGAAAAAGAAAAAAGGTTTCTGGTTTATAAAAATGCTTTAAAAGACTGGTATTTATTTTCCTTTGGTTCTTACCAATTTAAAAAATATCATCCAATATCTGCACAGCTTGAAGAATTTGAGCCTTACTGACACCATTTTAGGGCTTCTGCAATTAAAAAGTGATCACCTGCATCAGTGCTCTTCAAAATTAAAGAGAAATTAATATCTCTCCTATCAGCTGTTTGGTCAAAGGAGGGGAAATCCACTTTCTGTAAAAGTGTACAAGTCCTCTTTCTACAGTTAATCTACCTAAGCAAGGCAGTATGAAGCTTGTGCTCACAGATTTTGATCTATGCAAAACTAGAGCTGACATCAGTTTGGAAATGTATTTAGAACAAAAAGTACTAAAACAATTTCTTTTTATCAGTGTCCATGCTCTTTCCTGTTTCCTTGCCCTTCATTTGGTCCAGTCAATCGGTGCCTTTCTGGTTCATATGTGTCTGAATGTCAGTGGCATGGAAAAAATAGCCAAGCTCATAATAGGCATAATATTGCCCTCTAGTGAGTAATTCAGAAAGGAACGTGAGTTTTGTGTCAAAGTGAGCTGCATCACTACTGGCAGAGGCAGGAAGAAACAAATCTAATGTTTTATGGGATGGTTGCTTTCACTGAATTTCATCTCTTTAGATGAAAGACAGGTGCAATACCACAGTAGCTTTTCTGCTACGCAGTAGCTTCTGTGAAGGGAGAATTATTTCTTTGCAAAAGAAAAATCTGAGTTTTAAACAATACTAATTTTTGTAGAAAAGCATAGTTTGCTTTTACCAGAGTTCAGGCAAGTGGATTATAGAAATCTTTCAGTATTTTCAACATTTGACACATACCATCAGCTCCCCATAAGATGAAAGCAGTCCTGCCCCATAAGCTTTGATCAATCCATTTTGCTTGCAGAGGCCAAACTCCACAGTGAACCAGTAAAGCTGGGAATAAGAACAATTTGTGAAAAAGAATCTGAAAAGGCAGGAATTTTTAAGCTTCTCATCTTTCCTTTAATTTTCTTTTATCTTCATTTCTTAATAGTGTTGTGTCTTCAGATGTTATAATTGCATATTTTAAGAAAATACTTTTTTTTCCCCTCAGCATATAACACACTAAATATAACATGTAATTTTTCAAAATTTGTTGTCCCACTTAGGAAAAAAAAATATCACTGAACTAAAAATGTGCCAGGATCTTTCCTTTTGCAGGATCCTGAGTTGCTTTCTTTACAGTTCAGCAAATACTTATGTGTTTATATTCTGTTAATAATCTTGATTTTTATTATTTCACAATGAAAAGTCTTTTTAGTATATCTTCATACTGCAAGAGGCTTTTTTGACTGCAAAATGAGACATGGGAGGAGGAGGAATTCTTTTTAGTGTTTCTTAAGATATCCTGTATTTGGATTTTGGATAGTGAGGTTCTTTCAAGCTCTCACTATTTTAAGAGAGTTAAAAATGTATTAGTGGCACTCTGGATGACAAGGGCACTGGCAGTTTCTCATCTCTGGTGCATGGATCCACCTGCTTAGAGAAGTCATGGGGCTGAACGAAATAATGGCATTTCAAAATTTGTCTTACAAGTGTTTTAGACCACAGCAACAATTTTGAGATTCTTTAAAGAAACTTCTAATCTAGTTACCAAAATTCTCTTTATGAAGAATGGGGAATGACAGGGACTTTGAGAGATAATCTTGGAATTCATGTTAGACTTTCATGTCAGGATAATGAATACACTTCAGGTTCTCTTCTATCTTCACTTTTTAGAAAAGGAACTCAAACAGTGAGCCTAGATTAGGTATAGAAATTTTAAACTTTTGACTATTGGGATGTTAATCCAGAATAGGCTTACTGTTCCGAATACTTGAATGGCACTTACAAAATTGTATTCTCACAGGCCCTGAACTGTTGGGAGCCCTTTAAAAAAGTGCCCTTATTCTACCTCCCTAAACCCTGGATGATGCTAAGAAAGTTTCAGCCATGAGACCCTTTATTGTTCTGATCTTAATTCTGATCCTCTGTCTCTTGTCTAGACCTGTTCAGTTCAGGATCAGGAAGAGGTGCCTGCAGAGGAAAGATTTATAAACCACAGACTTTAACCCAATCTCACCAAGTCCTGGGGAATGATGCAAAATGGCTCTCTGGGACTTGGAATTTTTTAACCCTAGCAAAGGCATGGATCTTAGTCTCACTCTAGCCTCTCTAGACCCAGGTAGTGGAAGAGGAAATGTGGACTCTCACTGTTTCCTCACCAGTTTGGGATGAAATCACAAAGGATTCAGCACTTGTAGCAATCTTCAAAAATAATGGTGGTTTTACTTAGTCCTAACCCAAGGATGTGCAGATGGATTTTTGGTGAGCCACAACCTCCTTCGTGAGTGGGACTGTGGACTGGGTAAGGAACTTCAGGAGTGACATTCTCCTCTCAATCACTACCTGTACTAAATGAGTCTCACACAGCTCAGTGGGGTAAGGCTCCTCTGCTCCTCTGAAAAAATCATCAAGACTGGTAAATGGGTGCCATTATCAGAAAAAAAAAATCACCTGGCCTCCTGACAACTTTCAGAACAAGTTAAATGGCTGTAAGAGGCTGTACAAATAGTTTTGATGGTTGTAGGGAGCCTAGTGACTCAGAACTGAATGGCAGTACCTGCTCCCAAACTGCTTTTAAGTGCTCACCCATTTAGTGAGATTAATGAATGTGGGGAGAAACAAATTGTGATGGTTCCCTGCACCTCATGTAGGAGAAAATACAGGTATCACACTGGGTATCTAATGTTTTAGGTGAATCTGGAATGTGAGTTGGGACCATCCTATGCCTGAAATTGTACAAACTTAGCTTAAGAAATATATTCTTATAAAACCAAGAAGTGTTAGCATTTCCTCAGGTGGAATCACACCATTCTGGGCTCCCCCAGAGGGATTCAGTCCCTGCTCCAGCACCTTCCTGACCTGTGGAGGAGAAGAGACAATTCTGCTGAAGCTCCCATTTCTGTAGTCAATCTGAGGCACAAAAAGAGCCTTCCCTGCACAGCAAGGGATATTCAGTGAATCATTTGGGGCTTGCCTCTGATATTAAACTGCCATCTGTACTTACTGTGGCCAGTTTCTCAATCTCCTCTTCAGATGATCCAAGAGAAGCCAGTCCAATATCCTAAAGCAAGTAAGCAAGCAGACAGTGTTACACTAGTGTGATTATTCAGCCCAAGGGAGAGAAAGAGGGGAAAGGGGAGGGCCACATCATTTCTAGCATGAATAGCATGAACTATTCATTGTTTTTGTCACCCAAAATGACCTTCCATGGCTTCCAGGATGCCTACCTCTCCCTGGCCCCCAGCTACATACCACTGGGAGCCACATTAGATGAGTGATTAATCCTCAGTGTTCTCTGTGCAAAATTAACCATCTCTTGTCTTAATGCTGGGCTATCTACACCAGGAAAAAATTTACAGAGAGTCATGAGAAGGAAGGAAGCAAAGGTGGGTTTTACATTTGCAATTACCTTTCTGTCCCTCACTCTTTCTGACAGCCCTTATGAGCAGGCCAGATCTGTGCAGGGATGATTCTGTTTACTTTCATCTGTGCTCCCTGTTAAATGTTATTCTCACAATAGGAAACTGTAGATATCTCGTTTTTTTGGTATCCCAGGAGCCATATCATGCAACAAACAAACAGAGCTAGGGCATTTTCACCATTCATTGTCTCATATTGAATGGAGCAAAAAAGAATTTTCATGGGGTGAATTTCAACTGTGAGAATACTTTGTGGGGACAAAAAGTGAAATGTGAAAATTCACTGAATGTGATCTCATGTTGTATAGTCTATGCTATTGATAGGAAAAGAAGAAAATTGAAAGCTTTGAAATTGCTGTAGTCTTTTATTTTTAATGTGTCTTAAGTTCCAGTATTGAACTGAACTGAATAGGTTTCTTCCAGAATAAATTATAGATGACTAGGATGCTTAATGTACTACTCTTCTGATTCTGTTGATAACCAATATTTATAATCAAAGTGGTAACTGGCATGTGTTTAAGTTGATACAACTGGAAACCACCTCATATGAGGTGAACTGATTTTCTTTTAAAGATATTTCTTCAGGGACCTGGGTCATGTTGGGACCTACATCTTGTTACCCCTCCGATCTTATCCCCAGTTTGCACACTGGCCACTGGTTGATAAGCCTGGACAATGAGATGTCTTCTTCCCTCTGCTATGGTTTTGAGGAACGCTTAAAGTTCTGAAGTCTTTAATTATGAGAGGTCATTGAGTTCATTTGGGTCTGACACTGACTGCTCATACTAAAAACCCCTCATTGTACAAAGAAGCTCTGTTTGCTTTTTGGAGCCTCCTCACCAGTGTGAGCAATGCTGTGAGAATCTGGTGAGTTGTAAAGGGAAAAACAACTCTGATGAATGACATGGTGATGGACACAATTAAAGTCTCTTGTGAGATGAGAATGTACATCCAGAGACAGAACCAGCTTGGAGGCTCAGCTGTGTAGGTTCATGTGGTGGAGGCCAGGAAGCCAGGGGAGCAGCTCGGTCAGCAGAGCTCAGACTGCAGCCCCACAGAGACATCCTTCCCCAGACTGACACAGCCCTCCCACAGAGAAGTCCCACAAGCTCTGCCTGCCCTTCCTTTTACACTGTGTCTGTAGGGAGCAGTGCTACCCCTCCCTTGGAGCAAACATCTCCCAGGTCGCTGCTAGCCCACCACGCCTGGAGGTCATGGCTCAGGCACAATCCAGTCCTAGAATTGCATTGCACGGTGAGCTGTGTGTATTCAAGGCAGTCACTGGGCTCCTATCCAGAGCAGCTGGTTAAAGGGTCAGCAGAAAATGTTCTTACCTGTGAGAACTGGGCAAACTCCTTGTCAGCCAGCATGGGAACATGACCCAACAACTCATGGCAGCAGTCTCTGGAAAATAAGTGACCTTCTTGTTTATTAAAGGCTTCCTTTCCTGTCCTTCATGATGTCCCTGTGAAGGACTTTGGCCAACAGACCCCAAAGGCAGCTGGTGTGAATGCTGCTCCACAGGGACTGCCTCCATATCTGGCCTGGCTCTGCAAGGATCAGAGCATTCCCTCCTGCCACAAGCAGCCAGCTGCCCCCTGCCACCTTGTCTGTTGTCTCCTTGGGATGGCATGGGCACTAACCTTCTATGTCACAACATCTTTGAAAGGTCCCTGTTTTGTCCCAGCATACAACAAAAGCGTCTGTGTGAACTTGTAATTTCTCATGAAATGCAATTGTTGTTGTCTGGCCAGCACTTACTGGGAGAGTTTCACAGCAGGAAATCAAACCCCAGCAGATGGTAACTGAAGGCAGGATGAAAAGATTAAACCAAATATTCTTTAGTCTTTTCCTTGCCCAGACAACTTTGCAAAAGAGACAGAGAACCACACCCTCCCATGCATGACTTCCCCTTCTACTCTCCAGCTACCAGTTTCTCAAATTGTTTTATTCTTTAGACTACTGGATGGAACTCCAGAGCCAGTCCCAAGATAATTATCCCCAACACATTCAGAAGGATGGAATTATATCAGGGCATCAAACTTACGGTTCTGGGGAATGCATGGGAGAAGAGAAGTGCCTTGTATACTGTGTGCACGGAAAGACACGAAATGCCAGGCTGGCAAGGAAGTCACGAGCAGACAGCTGTCCTGCAGCTGGTCTCAGCTGGAAACCTGTTCTCTCTGCAAAGGGAAGGGACACCGAATTCAGCTGTCTCTAGGGTTAACTACACAGCATGTTTACTTTAGCCAAGTAGTTTCAGGGATCCTTCCTGCTCTCTTGGAATAGTTCCCTCCACCAAGCATAGCAGGCACACCTTGGCTTGTTGTGATTGACGTGCCTCTGTGCTGGTATAGGACCAGCTCCTGAAACATGGAATCACCTATCCATCCATCCTGTGTGCATTCCATAGCAGTTTCACGAGGTGTGGGAGTACTGCCCACCCCAGGGCACATTTTTGCACATATACACCCAATTCTCTACGTTCCACACGACAGTGGTGTTGTCTGAGGTCACTCACAGTCCTTCAGATCAAGCAGGGAACAGAACCTGCATCTGGTGTGTTGGAACCCTGGGTGCTGAGAATTTCAAACTTTCTGTGCTGAAGGGCACAGACCCACAAGACAGCACTGCATTTGGCCTGAGGCTGTGGAGAAGACTTCCGAAATTGATTAATAGCACTGGGATTACAGGTGTGTAGTTGGTCAGAGGTGTGTAATATAACAAGGTAGAAAACTTAGAGTTTAGTGTTTTAGAATATAGAAATAAATATGAAGAAAGATGGAGGTTTTAGGACAGAGGCAAGTTGTTCTTCTTTACCTTCTTCCTTCTTCTTCATGGATCTGGGTGATTTTCTCTAATTAGATGAAAGATGACTGCATTACGAGTTTTGGGTGATCATAATTAGGCTAGAAGCATAAATAATATATATGCCAACTGTTTATTGGGTAATTAGTACTTAAATAGCTTTGAACAGATACTATTTTAGGGCACTTTCTTGACTTGTTAGGGAGAACTCACACCTCATGAGTTTGTAATAGATAAGGACAATAAACTTCAGAGTGAGACTTCAAAAACATTTTCTGAGTATTGTTCGCCCTGCCCTTGGAACAAGAAAGAGCCTGAAATTCCAACACTGGTGTTTTTTCTTTTTTTTTTTTTTTTTTACCATTATGTTTGTCTAGAACCCACTGCACAGCCCCCCAGTGATGTGATCATAGGTGTTTTGCTTTGCACATGTCCACAGAAAAATGCAACACTTTTGTACTGTAATTTTAGCTTGTACGTCCAGGATTACCCCAGAGCACCCTGCACCATTGGAAAGGACTGTGAGAGATAACCAAAAAAATAACCAGTCTGGTGGTCAATAGAACACACTCTACATTTCCATGGGAAACATGCTGGTGGTCTGCAAAGCTGAGAAAATTGAAAATCACCGCTTTCAAAGTGAGCCAATGATCATCTTTTTGAAGTCCTATATTCAAAAATCTGTGTTTCATTCTCAGCTCCCGTAAATGACATCTCATCTTCTTGAGAGCATAAAACTGCATTTAAAAAAAAATCAGAAATGGCTTTATTCTCAATTCTTCCTCCATATTCTATTGTGTCATGAAGTCTATAACCTTTTTTTTTTTTCCTTTTTAAAACAAACAAAAAAATCCCACCCAGAAACCAAGCCATTTACGAGATTTGTTTTGGTTTGTTTTTTCATGTTTCTTCCAGAATTTCTTGTCTTACTCTGTCAGGCTATTAGTACTTCTCCCATTACAAAACAAAACAAAACTAAACACCCAGAGAAAGAAAAAAAGGAAAAAATTTCAAAGAAGTGACAAAATATAGAAGAAATAGAGGAATGAGAGGACAGCAAGAAGTGCTTCTTTCTGACATTGTGGTGGACTAGGTGGTGGGCATTTGCCACAGATATCTTCTATTGCTCCCCTCAATTCAAAGGTAACTAGTATAGAACTGCCTCAAAAATGAACAATTAAAAAAAAATCCTGTGGAGATGATGTATCTACATTTGTCTATTTGCTGGTCCAATCCAGAGGAATGTGAACATTTCAGAATCTGGCAATCGTTGGGCTGAATTCTGAGTGAAAATTACATTAGCTGAAAAATATATGATATGAAAACCAATACCTTAGTAACTCAATTTTGGAAAGTCTATGAAAGAGTCTAGGGAAATTTATATAGCTTTAGCATCCATGTTGGAGGAGAAGGAGGCAAAATGAAAATTACAGCTTGTGTTCCCTAAGATGTCCTTTTAAATAGAGGCCAGGGAATCAGACAGTCTGCTGATGGAACAGACTTGGCCAGTTGCCTTGAAAAGCCCAAGGAAAAAGTTATCTGCTGAAGGTAATATCTGCAAAACCTGAACTCCTAGCTCACGACTGCACAATAAAACCAGCAATCAGCAGAGAACTGGGGGTGTGGCTGGTTGGACCTGCTGCCCAAAGATCTGGGAAATCAAAGTGTGTTGCAGAGAAGGTCTTGAGCAGTTGACCTAAAGTGATCTGCAAGGCTTAATTCTTGGCCTAAAAACGGGTGTATACAGGCAGCCTGTGCATTGTAGTGTGAGCTCGCTTCAGCTCACTGGCTGTAATTTCTTCCAGCTGTGGAGCACAATGACTGCCTCAATCCAAACATCTTTCCTAGAAAGAAAGATGTGCCTAGGTTCATCTAGTTAACCCTTCAGGAAAACACTTGCCACGTGTAAGCGATCACGCTGTTAACTGCTTAATTCCCTTTAAGTAATTGTGAAATATTTATGAAGTACAGTTCATTTCTCTTCAAGCCAGCCTCACTAATAGGTAAAAACAGACAGATCTCATCCCAAATCAAAAGGAATTGCTTTCTTGTGTTCACAGATACTGCTAAGTTATAGAGAAGATGGAAGTTTACCTGGCTGTGTGGGCTGGTTTTAACATGATCACTTTCTTTCCATGTTATCCCCTCTCTCTTTCTCTCTGTCTCCTTTGTTTTATTATTTTCAAAGCTGTACAAGGGGAGGTTCAGAATTGACATTCAGAAGCATTTCTTCTCTGAGAGGGTGGTCAAACACTGGAATAGGCTCCCTAGAGAACTGGTCAATGCCCCAAGCCTGACAGCATTTAAGAGGAGTTTGGCCAATGCCCTTAGCAACATGCTTTAACTTTTGGTCAGATTTTAGACTTTGCAGATGCTTCTGTCTCAGACTGAGTTTGGGCCTTGCAATAATATAAATCTTCATGCTATTCTAGAAAGTGTTCTGCATAGTGAAATGACCTTGTTAGAGGAAAGTGAGCCAAGATATGCATTCAAAGCCTCATATTATGGGACTAAAATAGATTCCTCACTTTTAATTGTGTCTAGCTGTTAGCACAGCTCTTCTGAAAAAAATTTGTTGCATTCATGTATAACCTGTAGGCTAAAGTAATCCAATTTTAATCTACAGTTTAATGAGGGTAGGACCAGTGGCCTCAAGGACTATGAATAGTTCTACAATTTCCTTAGCTGTCCATTTCAGAATGGAATGAAATGCCTCTGAAATTCTTGATACTCATTCCCAGGTAGTTAATACAATTAGCTTATATTAGACACCTTATGTTTATAGAAAATTAGTTGAAACTCACTGAGAACATCTTTCCAAAGATTATTGACAGGTTTGTCAGAGTTGCTTTTTAGTTTGTTTTGTTTTATGACACAGAGAATATTTAGAACCAGAGCCTGTAAAGGAAGTGAGCAGACTCCAGACAACCAAATTCTGTCAACTAACAGGAGCAATGCAGATAGGATTATGGCAGCATAGTCTTGCACTATCCTAAATTCTCCCAGTTTGAAATCACCTGATACACTTGAAGGATATGAATATTTGTGATAATCAAGTCAGAATCACAATTCCTGGAACTCCCTGCTGTTAGCTATTGTGCAAATTAAATGAGATCAACTACTTCAAGAGAAAAAATATTTATCAGCCCAGTTATTATAAGAGGGAAGTAAGATGGGTAGTTGAATAGAAGTGAGAATACATGAGAAAATACATAATGCCTACACCAAAAAAAGAAAAAAAAATCCTACAGCTGGGTGCAAGGGTGTTTATGGAATATGCTTTTCACATGGCAACCCTCCCTTCCCTCACACTAAACGTGCAATAAAAACCTTGTCATCAAACAGCTTAATCTTCATGAGAAATGCCAAAGTCTTAGAAAACTCTTCAGACACAGAAAGCTCATTCAAGCTAACTGGTATCCCCTACTCTTATATGGAGCAGGTCACTTGATTTCCTGAGTATTACATTTGAATATTGCATTTAATTGTATTCATTTAAAGGTAAGCCATATATTTTATTGTATATTTAATCATGGTGATAAGCTGTCCTCTCTCTGTCACATTTTTTCACTGAGGAGGAGGCTTTAAGCATCACCTTTCTTTAGCAATTCTTGATAATCAGGTGGTTTACACAAAGCACCTGGCCTTGGGAATCCATGCAGCCTGTGGCCTCATAATGCAGGCTCCCTCACTCCTGCTCCTGGCTAGTCAGCCCCTAGCTAACAGCCTGGCAGACTTGTGTGTCCTTTTTCTAAGGTGACCTCTTCATGCCTTTATGGACTAGCACCACAGCCTCTGTGCTCTTCTGTCAGCCACAGGGCAGGCACCAAAAAGCTTGGTGTGGCAAGTGGTGCTACAGAGACAGAAGGAAGCAGAGTTGTTTCAAGGCAGCTGCTGATTGACCAGCAGGATCTCCTGGAAATCTTCTCTAGCACACATCCCCATCCTGCCAGGTGGATCAGGAAAAAAGCATACTTGAGAGGTACGTACCTGTGGTTGTGTTTGGGTCTTACTATCAGCATGGCTACAGAAGCATAAAACAGAGCCCTACCCACAAAAAGGCGGTGTGGAAGTCATACTGAGCAGTGTCTGCTGTGGCTGCAGTGCTGCTGGTACAGGGATTAGCTGGTAGTGCCACAGCAGCTGCTGCCACTCACAGAACACACACAAACTTCCAGCTGGGTCCCTCCATGTGCCTGGAATGAGCGCCCTGTGCTAGAGCTCATCAGCTCTGCTCACCAGCTTGTTTCATAGGAAATGGCTTGTGGTGCACAAATATGTGCAGGGAACCCTAGAATAAACCATAATTTATAATGACTGACCTGTTAAAAATCTGGAGACATCCTGAAGCTGAGGGATGTTATCCTCTCTGTAGCCGCAGTGCTTCTCGAGCTGCTGGAAAGCATCCAGGTACTGGGAACAGGCGTGAGTACGGTAAAGGCTCCTCAGCCTCCTGTAGACTTCTCTCCTGAAAACCAAAAACTGGATAGAGTGACATACCTCAATAAAGCAGTGCTTAGTTGTACCATCTACAAATCCACAGAGAGATGTAAAGCCCCAGCATGGGGGTCATGGTCTAAAAATCTGAGCTGGGGATTTGAAAGCTGGTGCTTGAAAGCTGGTCCTGGCTGGATGTAGCAAACCATAAGGGCTGTTTGTTTCACTTTTCCTTCAGAAGGTGTCCTTCAATATTACAGAACTCTAACTCAGATACAGAAGTGTTTCTTGATTAGGCACCTTCTTGCTAAGTGTGTTGGAGGCAGGGAAATCCCAGGAAGAGAGCTGAATCTGGGATACCCTGTTGCTCAGCTTATGAAAGGAATGAATCAGGTATTCCCCTCCTTCCTATGTTTGGGTACAACTTGAAATGCTGCTCCCTCCTTTTCCACCCTGAAGCCTAGCCTATATTTGTCTCTTAAAAGCCTCTGGGAAGAGCATCTTTTCTGATACTGAAGGGTAATATCTGCACAGGTGAAGAGGTTTGTATTTTCACAGTTCAAAATGCCAGGCACAGGCTATGTATTTGAAAGATATGCCAGCTTCTTGAAACATTTATCTCACTATACAAAAAGGGACCACCTGGAAATAATATATGTAACCTGATTTGGAAACAGGCTTTAATATTCTCACAAACTGGATGGTACTTGGATTTAGAGCTGTGGTTTGAAATATATTTAGCTGTTGCAAAATAAGCAAGTAGTAATAGGACAGCAAAGAACCTTATAGAAATGGTTATTTTTGTTCAGACATGGCCCTAGGGTCTCAACAACTTTATAAACATTGTTTTATGAAAATTGAGATCATTCTTGGAAATGCTGGGTACGGGAAATGACCTTTTGTTGTTTTTGTAATTTTTTTTTACCATTATTATTATTATTCTCCTTTTTGTGATGCTGTTGTTGCTATGGAGGTGATAGCCAGTCCCTGGTTATGGCTCTTTAGTTGTACAAATGTCTTACGCAGTGTGGGAGTAATAATGAACCAGAATGAAGCGGGGGAGGAAAACCTTAGGAGGAAAAAAAGTTAAAAGAACAGAGGGAAACAGTGGCTGTTGTCACTATTGCAAAAGCCACAGGAGACTGGGCCATTTCCATGGAGGAATTAGGAAAAAATGAGGAGGACTAGAGTTCAAGCATTGCCCTGGCTTATTTCCTCATAGAATACTACTGACTTCAGTGGGGTTGTGTGGGATTTGAACCAGTGCAGGGTTCATGCCCAGACTGGAGTCTAGAGAGAGCAGGCTTGTTTACACTTGTGCACATATGGTCTCTTTTATCAGGGTCATTCTGCTGTGTGTCCAAACATTGGCTACCACAGAACTGCAGGCAGTCCCAGGGACCAGTGATGAATTACCCAAAGATAATCATCTAAGGAAACCCTCCAAAGCCAAGAGAGGAGCAGGTATGCTGTTGTCACTGCTGGAAGCAAACATTACTAAAAACTCTAGAAAGGAGCATCCTGACAAAAGACAGAGCCAGATGCTTGAAAGACTTTAAAGATAATAACCCAATTTTACATAAATTTCCTTATTTTTCAGGGGAAAAAAAAAAAGTGGCACTATTCAGCTTCATTATGAATATGTGACAGGTGCATCCCCATAATTTTCCCCTAAATTCTCCATTTTTCTTACACAGCTTTTACCCATATGGCATCTCTGACTGCTTAGTTTCAGGGCCTTCCAAGAAGTTGCTTTGAAAACAAAAGCTCAGATCATCCGTACCCTCTGTTTTCTGAAAGTCGTATTTCTTCGCTGGCTTGGTTTTCATTTTTATAACCACGTTGCTACAAACTGAAGGCATCCAGCAACTTCTCAGAGTGACACCAAGGGAATTTAGTTTGTGCTATGAATTTCCCCTGCAATTGCACAGCTCAATTAAGCTGTGCTGTAATGCAGCTGACCTCAGGGCACAGCCTCAGGGGGCTGCGATAACAATTGGGAAGGCTAATTTTGGAAACAGCTTTACATAACAAGACAACCTGGGTTACTGGGGTTGGCTGTTTAAGGAAATGGGCAGATACTCCTTTAAAAATCTATTCTGTTGCCACAATGGGTCTAATTCTAGGTGGAGAAGAGCTGGAATGACGAAGGTTGGCAATAAATGAGAAAAACAGGAAAGAACACAAAATTAAATTTTCTTAAATACGACATTCCCACACGCCATCCCATGCCAAGATTGTTGGCTGGTGGTAATAATCATGAGCATGACACTGACCATCAATCTTTGACTATTGAAAGATGCTATAAAAACCTATTTGAGCTTAATAAAAGCACATCCTCCTGGATGAGCTGGATGCAAGGTTTTTATGTGGTTGTGGCTTTCTGTGGCAAAGTAGATTTTACTTGAACTATTGAAAGAGATGGGATGCCAGAGAGGTTCTGGCATGAGACATCTAGTTCTATGGGTTTAAGTCCTGGTGTTGGAATAAAATTTGATGATGTGATTTAGGGCAAATTACTTAAGTTCTAGGGTTTTCAGTGGCACAGTTAGAAAATGTGGTTTCATTCTTCCTTTCCTCCACCTTTAGGCCTTCTTTCCATTTAAATTTCTGAACAAAGACTATCTCTTATGTGTACATGTGGCACCTTGCACAATCCCAGGACTCTGCTCTTGAGACTTTTGGACATATTAATGTTTTGTAGTATCACACAAATGTGGAATTTCTGCTGCTTACTGATATATCTTCAAGTTAGTGGCAGAAAGTGGAAACAGAGGGATTTGAAATAGGAGCTCTGCTTCCTTTCAAATCTGCCACATATTTCACATAATGTTTTAAAAAATACTCTGAATTGAATTAATTTTTTTATTCATTGGTTGCGTTTTGGGCCTTTTTTTTTTTTTGAGTGGCAGACCCTCATGAGAAACAAAGCACCAGTGAAGAAATGCTGCACCCTTGTAACAGCAACTTACTATAATTTCATATGATATCTATATATTATCTAAGGCCCTTTTACAGTGTAAATAATGTGTATTATAAAGGTATTTCAAAATTCCCTCCACCTTCAGTTTGGAAAATGCTACACATTCATGTTAAAAACAATGAATACTTGAAGGAGTACAAGCAAGGCTCCTCTGTCCTGTGAATATTGAATTAGCTGTGTCCTCTGAGTGAATTTCTGTCCTGTGAGTGGGCGTTTTCTCCTGACAACAAGTTTGAAAATGTGATATTTCTGCCAGCACCATAGCTATGGTGAGTTAGAGGTCTGTCAGAAGAAGTTATTCTATAGGGCCCAGATGTTTTCTGGCTTCTGATATCCTGATGGGATCTGCAGGCAGGGAGATAGTCAGGAAAATGCCTTTTGCTCTAGAAAGTGAATAGTTAAGACCAGCCCTGAGAATGTTTTGCAGAAAGCCAAATGACCAAAAGATGACATTTAACCAAAGAGTAAAATGTGGGGTGGATGAACAACATTTTAAAAAGGTTATAGCTGTGTCACATTGCCAGCCTTTCCTGGGACTGCTATGGAATGGCCCATAATTACCAAACTCACCAAGTTGCTGTTTCCTGTGCTGTGTACTCAATGTGAGGTAAAGGGTCTCCTCTGTAATGAAGAGAAGAAATATGACACATTTTAAGATTTCAAGTTCAGTTTCCAAGCATTTTTTTTGCCTGCACCATGAATTTTTGCCGTAATGAAAATAGAAACAGAGAAATAGTAAATAATGAACCATCCATTTGTCTTGGTCAGCTCTAATGTGGGTGTTCCCTCTTCTGTTACAATGTGGGGAGGAAACAGAGGGATATGTGAGAAAGGGAGCTGTGTTCTGGTTCACAGATGGAGCTAGAGACCTCCAGGCTTGCCATCACCTCTGCTGAAGGCAATCTTGGCAGCAAAACACAGTGTGTGCCTGGAGGAGCCCTCCCTGGAGGATGTGATCAGCTCAGCACCATCACAGAGAAGCTTTCAGAAACCCATGAGCAGAGGGCTGCCCAGCTGCCAGTGGGTTAGCACTGACTCTCCTCTGGGTGGTCTTTTCTCCTCTTCCTCACTGCTGCTTCTTCTGTAGCTCTGAGTCAGTTCACTTCTGCTTTTGGGCTGCTCTGAGCTGTGCTGAATCTGATAATTTATGGAAGAGAGAAAACTGTATTCAGAAGTCTCACAAGACTTCACAGACTTCACCAGTTCTTGGATACCATGAGGCTGATAATGCATGACTGGTTGTACCTATACCTTTGATTAACCCCATCAGAAAGCAGTGTAGCTCTGGTGAAGCTCCACACATAAAGGTAGAAACATTTCCCATCACTTACAGGAGAACTGAGAGCTTTTCACGTTTTTAGGTAGTTAGTGTGCATAGACAGAGACATTTAAAAGAGGAAACACAAAAATAATAAATCACTTTCCACCATCAAAAATATGTTGCTAAATATAGTTCCTCAAATTTCCTTGAAAAGCATTACCCTCAGCTCAGGACCAAGTCCTAAAAGAAACTTGAAGTAAAGGGTCATATTGCAATCACTTCTGCTAAAACAAAATATAGCACTGGATTGGGATATGTGAATGCAACCTTAAGATTTTTGTCTTAAAATGTATTTGCTGTGTCATCACAAAAGTCTATTTCATATGGAGTGAGAGCTTTTGTGGCCCCACTGATCCATGGACAGAATAGGACATCTCTGACATGTCTTGGACATGAAGTCTGGCAGTGTGGAGCACTGCACTTCCCCTCAGCAGCCTTGTACTTACGCTCTGTAGTTAAAGGCCAGGTCAGCAAAGAATGCCCTCCTCTTGCTGTACTCCCAGTCAGAGTATCCCTGGGTTAGAAAATAATTAGGAAAAAAGAGTTTTACATCATGAGAGATCTGTGGGCATAAGTAGAAATCATCAGAACTACCATCAGAAGTGCAGGCTCCCCCACACCCAGTTCTCACTGCCCATTTATTACTATGTTGTGATAAAGACAGACTCAGTGGTATCTCTTTAAAGGGGAAGTTTACCTACTGAACACCTGCATTTTCTTTCTGCTCCTTCTGTGCTTACTAGAATTAAAACTTCAGGCAGTCTTGGCCAGATATTGAATATGCATGCAGGCATGGAATCACATTCCTTTTAATTTTACATCATTCATACTAGGAATTAAAACTTTAAATCTGGGACCGTGTGCTAATGTAACTTACGAAACAGCGTTGATCAGCATCACTGTACAAATATTTATTATTCTAAAATATTCAGCATTTACTGGAACCACTTTGTGTACTGCAAGCCAAATTTGTCCCTTAGGTTTATTCACATAATTTTTAGTGTAGCAATAATACCAGTAACCCTGCAGTTAATGAGTGCTGTATGCATGAATCTGAGGAAAGGGCTGGATCCTGAGAGCATGTCAGGATGTCGTGTGTTGTGGATAATATGTTCATTCAGCTGCTTGTCAGTGGCTGCAACAAGTCCATGTAAAACACATGGAAAGCTGTTGGGCCAGACTCACAGAGATGCTGCGACATCCCAGCTTTGTCCCTGTGGGCTCTGTTCCCACCCTCTGGGCAGCAGGAATCTCCCTGGGGGCCCAGGGTGGCCCAGAAATTGGTGTCACAGGGACATCAGTTTGATTGCTGTGGCCAGTAAAGGACAAACTGAAAGTGTGGAGAGAAACAACCCAAACTGTCTATTGGTTAGGAAAATGCAAAATCTTTGCTGAGCTCCCTGTACATCAGCTTCTTTTGTGCTTTCCTCCGGCCTCTCCATTTTTGAGCCCTGCTCAGAAGCCTGGTAAATCAGCCCAGCTGTCACAGACAAGTGATGTTCAGTGCCTGAGGTAACTTGTTTTCAACTCGTTAGGTATTTCTAAATTGCAATACATTCTGTAATTTGGATTTATCCCCACTCAATACTTCAGTAACTCATCACCACTGCTGCTTTCCCTCAAACTCTTCAGTGCTCACACCTTCTATTTGGCAAAGGATGAGGGAACTTAGTCCAGTTCAAAGAATTCCTTATGTGTGTTCATTTATCTAATGAGAAACAGCCTAAGAGTTAGCTCAGGAAAATTACAAACACTTGGACTGTTTGTACCAGAAAGAAATAATGAAAAATGTCCTGGTTAAGGAGGACATGAAGCTCGCCTAGAACATTATAGTTGAGTGATTCTCAAAAATAGAAGATAGACTTGGAAAGGTCTATTTCGTATTGCACAGGACTGTACACAGCTCTCAACAAAACCTGGTGTAGGTTAATAAAAGGGACTTAATAGAATTCAGACATGTAGAGAAGGGAATGACAAAAACATTCTTGTAGATTCTGTGGACACACATCTACATCTTCACTACATTTCTCACTGCAAAATATCTCTTATTTTTGTCCTTTCCATGGATAGTTTCTATGTGATGCTTGACAGAATAAAATGCTTCTGTGACCTGACTTGTCAAGTGACAAATGGCTTTTTGGGGTCCCTTTTGTGTCTGTGCCTAACTCGCATCTCATCTGTACTGAAGCGGGGAAACTTTGATGAGAAATAAGTGTTAAATTGTTTGTTTGTTTGTTCTCAGTACTTTGCCTTACTATCATCACTAGAGCAGGGCTCTACAGTGCATTCTTCTTTCCCTCTCCTAGAATTTGTGCTTAGGATGTGGACATGCAGTCACTAATTCCACTGAAGAAGAGCTTTTACCTGCCCCTGTGGTTTTTTCCTCTTCTTTTATGAGTATTTCTTTACTCCTGAAGTTTCCCTTACAACAATCTCCCTACAGAGAGTTTCTCTTTTAAAGATGAAACAACAGTAATGTTAAACTTACAGGGTGACCATGGTCCAAACTGGGGTCATATTTAGTGATCAGATGGTGACACTTGTCCAGATCTTGGATTTTTCTGGGGAACCAGGGCACTGGAGAGAAGGCAGAAAGAGTTAAATGAAAGAGAATCAAATAAATTTTAGAGTGAAAATAAAAACTGTGCTGAAGATTACAAAGTCTTTTCATCAATATCTAAGAATTTTCATATCTACATGTTACCATAATTATCATACATCTCAGTAGTTGATTTGCTTTCTTACTAAACAGGCAGATTGGATGAAAAATTATCTGAAATTAACTTACTGTGATAATCTCTCAGTTTTAATTATTAGAAACAATTTTTAAAGGCAAAAATATTTTTTTAGATCACATGTGTTTTTTATTTGACACAGGGCAACAAATATATTTCTACATTCTGGATTTAAGAATATATTTTGGTCTTGTCTAAAAAGCAGTCTGACATTTTCATACCTTTAAAAGTTAGACAATATTTTTAAAAGAATACATGATATTTATAAAATTTCTAGAAACCAAAGAGGTGAAGAATCCTCAAGTTTTTTTCCTTCTGGCTTATTATTTTTTCCAGCAACATTATTCTTTAGCTATATTTCCAAACAGCTTCCTTCTTATAAAGTGGGAAGCTTTTGACTAAAATGAAAATAAAATGTGATAATTTTATTTTAAATGCCAGCATTTATGAGAAATTAATTTTAAAAAAGAATTGCTGGAAAAACACAAAGTTGAAATTGCTTTCTGAGGTCACACTGATGCTGTAATCAGACTTTCTGTGTTACAACTCAGAAAGGTCCATTTAGGGTCACCTTAATTTCATACTAAACAAGACATGAAACATCTTTCTATTCACTGGTAAATTTAACTTTTGCTGTATTATCTTCGATCCAAGAACATCAAGTTTAAAGAAGTACAAATCTAAACATACTGACGCATGTTGGGGAAATTATGTAATTTTCATGCATTACAACAAATTCTGTGATAAGTAGGAAGAAATACCAGTCTGACAGGTGCCTTATGCGCACCCAGAACTTTTTCCTGAGCCTCTGTCCCTGGCTGTACCAGTGGTTCTGCATGCAAGGAACCTTTCCTGCCATCTATTGCCATATCCCCTCCAAACCTGGACCTGAGCACAGCTGCCCCACTCTGTCCCCATACACATCTTGCTTGCTCCCTACAGAAAAAAAGACCCCATGAGCACACCCTCTTTTAACAGTCCCCAGTTTTTATTGTAGTTCTAAGTCCTGGCATGCCTGAAACCTCTCAAATCCCAAGGAAATCCTAAAGAAATTCTTCTCCAGCTCCAAAACCCTCTTTGGCTTTCCAGTTTCCCTGATAATAGTGATGCTCTTTTCATATGCCCACGGATCCTGAGAACAGCTTGACCAGGGCTGCCTCTCATGTTAGCCTGGCAGTGAATTTCAAACAACACCCAAAGGTGCCCAAACAGGACTGTGTAAGTTTAAAGTGCTCTGGAAATATCTGTCTGGTCTTGTCAAGAGAGGGGAACCCCATGGCAGTTCTGTACTCAGAGAACTCAGTCTGTGAGCTGGACCCTCAGCCTTGTCATCCTCAGGCTTGTACTAAAGGTCTCTAACAGCTGTATTCACCCATTCCTGCCTGCAAAGAGGAAAAATACCCATCTGCCTCTGTGTTTGTCTTGAAGCAATCAGTTCTCTGCACAGCTTTCAGCACAAAATCTTCCTGTCATTGAGGAGTTTCTAGTTTCTCCTCAGCTTTCTGTTCTGCTCTTCTATCCTTCCCATCTCCCTCTTTGCTGGAACATTTCTCACCTCACTTCCACTGGCTATGATAAAGTGCCTCTCTTTCTGCACCAATGGCAATGGAAAGCAGCCATGCAGAGACAAATAATGAATGCACACTCACAAACTGAATTACTATTATGAAGCTGAAGCTAAAACTAAAAAAAGGTTACTCCAAAAGACCTGCACTAAGAGATGCATACATTTCTTACCTTTGTCTTCTCTGCTGGTTTTCACATCCTTTGCTACTTTCTTTAAGGAGGTGATAAGGATACCAACATCAGCACTGTGAACTTCACATTCAACAAAAATGTCAAGATCATCCACAGAGTTCTTGGGCTTTTTGGCTCGACGGGATTCAAGGTGATAGATTTGAGTTTCAAACATCTACAAGAGCCAAGTGTTCATATGATGAAGCTTCTCCAAAGACTGAAAATCCAGGTAAGTCTAGACACACTTCTACAATGTCTTTAAAAGGTGACTAAAAGAGGTATTAACTAGAAGTACATGTTAAGCAATGAAGTCCAATAACATCTGGTTTACAAAGAGCTAAAATGCAGACAGAGCTAAAGATTAAACACTATAGCATTGGGGAGGGAAAGAAGGAGATGAAAGATGAGATACTGTTGACTGTAGAATTTCATCTGTGCAGAAATAGCAAATGAGTGGCTGGGTAACTTAAAACCCTGCCAGAATGAAAGCAGATCTATTGATGGATAATAGCACCATAATCATTAAATAATTGTGAGAAATAAGTAACAAGCACAATACTTTTCTTTAGAGTAATTCATTTTCCCAGATAAGAGTGAGCACCTGGTAGGGGTACTTCAAGTGTCCAGACTACATAATGCCTGTGTGGTTCACAGCTCTTATAGTCTTTCTATCTCCTGCCAAATATGCAGAGAAAATTCACTGGCTTCTAACATCCCCACAGTCTGAGTGCTTGAAATGCCGGCCACCACAACTGCTAGAAAGAAACAACTGATTGGTGTCTGCTCTAAACAGCCCTTGCATGAAATGGAAATGGTGATTCTTCTAAAACACTGTGCCCAGATTCTCCCCCCCTCCAGAGCACTCTTCCTCTTCACCATGAGACCAGCCCAGCCCTCTGAGCAGCTGGAGCAAAACCAGGACAGTGGGAAAGGGGGAAGGCAGCATGAGGTGTAAGCCAGGAGAAGGGTGAGAGGGGGAGAGGTGCAGACTGCGAGACATGAAGGCAGTAAAGACAGAAGAGAGGGCTCAGCAAAGGAAAGGGACATTGAGGTCTGTACCTCAAAGACTTTGGCTGCCTTAGAGAGCTCAATCTTCTTCACATTGTAGAGCGTGAGGGTCAGGATAACAGATGCTCTGCCATCCTCCCTGTTGGAGTCCAGGCTGCCTTGGCTGCTCGATGACTGTATGCCACACATCTCCTCCTTGTTGGCCTCTTCTTTTGGGCCTGACATCCCCACCAAATCAGTCTTCATCGGGAGATAGGGGAGTGGATTGCAACAGCCAGATATTGAGTGGAAACTGCCTGAGGGCGTGGGAGCAATGGCCAGGGGAATTGGAGATGCAGTGTGTCTGTGTGTGTGGTGAGCTCAGAGCTGCCAGGAGCAGGGACACAAGCTGGCTGCTGTGTGTTAGGTGTGGGGACATTTATGTTGGCTGTGCTAGGCACATCAAGGGAAGCCGCCTGCGTAGGATGTGCGCAAGAGCCCAAGATGGCCCTCCTCCCCTGGGCAACTTCAAAGTGCAGTCCTCCTGCTCTGTTTGAAGGTGTCTGCAAGCTGTTCAGCCTTGGATAGGGGTTCCTTTGTGGAGAGGCAGCCCATTAGCCTGAGGTCCATTTACATCTCTGAGTCTGGACTGACCTGCATGGTGTCTGACACTGTCCTTCATGCCCACTCTGTCTCACCTCACTGGGACCCCCTCTGGATTGTCTATATCCCCAGTGAACCAATGGGCTCTTCTCCAAATCATACGCCATTCTGAGTGTTGTCTCCTCTGCACAGACACAGTTCTGGAAGTGCCAGAGAGACCTCAGCCAGAGTCAGAACCCATTGCCTGTTTCTGAGCTTTTCCTGCCCACAGGATCTGAACCTGTTCTATCCTACCCTCCAAGAGAGGAGTGCTGCCCCAAGTTACATTCCTCTGTTGGAACTTGTTTCTGTTATGATTTTATCTCCAGTGACATAGGCTCTCAAAGAGACCAGGGTCACACCTTTCTTGTGGGTGGCCCGATAAGTTCCAGAGGGATTTAACTCTGCTCCTGACAAAGCAGGAACATCTCCCCTTCCCTTACACTTGACATCAAAAAAATTATTTCTGGATATGAGCACCCATATCTTCATACCTCAAGTTACAGTGTGCCAGACCCCCTGTGAAGGTTATCCTGCAGGTCCAGAAATAAGACCACCCCTGTGGCCTCCCTTTCCAGATGGAGCCATTTTTATGTGCTCCTTAGCTTATCCTGGCTCAGCCACACCCCTAAGTGTTATTGTGCTCTTACCTCTTCCCTGACTGAGGGAGTTAAACAAAATTTTGTTCTCGAGGGATCATGACAGCACCATGTCTTCCCTTGAGTCAAGACAGAGCACTGGGAAGGTCTTGATTTCCTCATCTCTTTCCTTGCTGACAGACCAACCCAAGGGGAATTTCGCAGCACTGTGCCCAGGAGGGAGGTCTCAGCATCCTAGGGAATGTTGGCTCCTCCAGACCTCAGGCACAGTGGGCTTTGCAGGGTGTGGTGAGTGCCAGCCTGGGAAGAGGGGTGTGCCAGCCATGCCCAGCCCAGGCCCAGGGGCCATGGGGCAGGCCACTGTCTGCCATGCAGAATCCATCCCTCATGCAGAACCCACCCCTGTGCAGAACCCATCCCTCATGAACCCTGCAGCACCCTCCAGGCCTGGCTTGTGTCCCAGGCGACTCCAGGAGGGCAAGGGGGCACCTCAGAGGTGGTTGAATGGCAGCTGCAACTGAATTAGTTGGGTGGAGAAATGGGTTTTAAGGCAAAAAAACCTCTTCCCATTCCCATGTTCCCCCAGGAGCGGTGGCAAGGTTTGGCACAGGAGAAGGCCGTGTTTGATCACCACAAAAAACCTGCACTTTTTTTAAATCTGGTGCCATTTCAGGTATCTTTATCCTGTATGAGAAGAGGGCCACTCATTTGGGATGGATGCAGCATAAATATTTTTAGTTTATTTAGGTTAATTTAGATGATTACATCTGAACATCAAAATGTCTTCTCTGACAGCTGACAGCACAGTCTGGAGCAGCAGAGGGAGTAAAAAGAATGCATTCCTATGGACTACTCCTGTGCTTAATCTCTTTTTCAACAATTTCTGCATTCTTTGGGACTAAAATGTCCCTTCTCCAAGGCTGCTGTCAGATGTAGGCATCTTCAGACACCCAGAGGAGTCCACCAGGTGTCCCTCCATCACAGACATCGCCCTGGGCCAAGGTCACTGAAAGGAAAGGGCCTCACAAAAAGCTTTTTTGATCACCTGAAACTGAGCTGGAGATGAGGACACTAAGAAATGTGGTCATAGTGGGACAGAAGTGAGGAAGGTTACCTAAAAGACTAGCTTGGGGTAGGTTAGTCAGAGTAGCACCCAAAGACTTCTGGAGTATGCAAATGTAGAGGAGGCTGGGCGTGGCTGTGCATTTCTAAGTAATGGCACACACCCATAATCTAGGCTGGATGAGTGACAGTCAATCAGTCCAAGAGAGCTTTTTTCTGCTCTGGGGAGCACCTCAGATGGGCATTACCTCCTACCAGAGTATTTAATTCAGGTTGACTTGGATGCTTACCATACAAGGAGGATTGGCATTGGTCCGATAATGCAAAAAGCATTTTCCTGCACAGCTGGAACTTTCTTTAGGCATGGAAATAAGAAGTCACCCATTAAGGAGTACTATTTAAAACGTGATTTATTTGTAGTATTTAAAGTACTTAGGTACAAGATTATTTATTCTGCAAGAAAATCTACTTTTCATACATTTCCTCTGCTTTTAAAATACTGAACATTTAATTTTTTCTCATTTGTCTTGCTGAGCAGCCATGCTATGCTGCTTTGGCTGGAGCTATTGCTTATTTAAACCTGCATTAGGGGACAGAGAATCAGACATGTGGCATCAATATTCTCTATTCCACTTGCACATAAAAGAAAATCATGAATCCTGAGCTCTCAATATCACTATAGAACTACTGCTGCTGTCATTCAAGCCAGAAGCAGAGGAGCTTGGAAAGCTGTCTAAGGATTACTTTGAAAGACTTTACCCTTGGGATGAAATTGCCTCTTTGTAGTATACAGTTGCCTCATGGGTCCTATTATATTAAGAGAGAAAAATATGGGCTACTTTCACACTGAAAATACATGTCAAGTGGGACTGAAAGATCTAGAGAGACATTGTGATGAGAAAGAAAGGAATAAAAAGATACTGAGATAAAAAAGGTTACTTCAAAGCACCAAAATGATACCATTTTGCATAAATATGTCTATTGAAAAGCATTCCAGCTGGTATCCTTAAATTAATGTTATTACCTACCGTATATGTAATGAAAATAACTGTACTTTCTATATTCCTAAAGGATGATACTTACATTAAAGCCATATTGATTTTCAAACTATAAATACAAAATTAGTACTATCACAGGTATGAGACTTGTGGCCTTTCAAATCCCTCTCCATCTTTCAATCTTCTAACAGAAATGTGACCCCCCCCGAGCCATGTTAGCGTGCAAAATTACTTCAAGCTGGAAATGCAGTTCAGCTTTGCTTTGCTCCATTCTGCTCCAATGCTGAGTTCCCTCCTTCAGCCAGGGAGCTACAAGGAGGCATTATACAATGTGGACCAGTCCAAGAGGCACTCAGTTGATTGAGTGAAATTTATTGGATAAATACAGAAAGAGCTTCCTGAACAGCAAGACTCTTCTCTCTCCATGCTCAGCTGCTGAGTTAAGCTGGAGCCACCTTTGGCTCCGTTTCCTGACACAGCTGAGATATACTTCAGGAAAAATTAAACTGCTTTCACACCCCCACCCCCCCCCCCAAAAAAAGGAGATTAAAGCTCAAATGGGCAGTGGAGCTACAAAAAAATTACAAAAAAATGTCATTACTTAGGACCTGTCTTGAAACATAACATGTTTGGGTTTGAATGCAGTTACACGGGGCACACCTGACCCAGGCCTTCCATGGCTTTGGTGGGGACTCTAGCCACAGACAGACTGAGTTAGGAATTGAAAGGCTCCAGCACCTTCAGCTGCATTGTAACAGGCATTTCCTCTCCATTTCCAAGCTGCTGGTATCCACCTTCTAGGCTGTGAGACCTCTCTCAGGGAAGAACACACAAAGAATGCAGCCTTCACACACCAGCCATCCACTGTGAGCAGATGAATATGCCTGTAAGAGAAATCTCCCCTTGTACCCTGAAAGATCTCCCTGGGTACCCTGAAAGGTGTACAGTTCCAGACTCCATGGGAACCTTGGACAATTGGGAGGCCCTGAGTGGAGAGTGACTGTGAGAGAAGGCAAGGTGGATCACTGTTCATCATTGGCATCCCATCCCTGGTCCCAGACCTCCCAGGTGCAGCAGATTATGATCTGCATGGTGAAGATCGCCTTCTGCTAACCTTTGGCACAAAACATGCATAGACTTCCCCCAGGTTCCCAGGAATAAGGTAACTTTTATACGTTAGTGAGAAAAAATGGATTAGTGTCTGAAGGCCAGAAGAGTTGAGAGTCACCTATAGATGTCTATTTCTCTGCTAATCTCTAATAATTAAGATATATAACATAATTATTGATACAGTTCACTGGAAGATAATAGACTGAGGCTAGATCAAGACTGGCACTTTCACATGATAGCTTCTAGTCACTAGCAAGTTACAGCAAATCTTCATTTGATCTTCTGGAGGGCATTGCAAAGGATCCCAATCTCACCTGTAAAGGAAAGAATCAGAGCAGTTAATTCCAAAACTAGCCCATTTCTAACACTCTTGTATGTTTTTTGCCCTTTATGTCCATTCTCTTATAGAATAAGGTGAGAACAGAAGTGCTGAACTGGACATGTTTATTAGAGTCTTACTGGAACTAGGTCTGCAGAGTCATCCCTTTGCCTTTGCTAGCCAGGCTGGCTCACAGGATCAGAGGAGATGGCTCTCAGCAGGCCAGCCAATGTGAGGGGGAAAATGTGATCAAAGCCACGCTTCTCCTTCTCTTCCTTACTGAAAGCAGCTAGGATCCACCTCAAAGCCATCTGCCATTTCCTACCATCTCCCCCAAAACTGGGTTTTTCAGATTTAGCAAGTTACAGTCAAGTGGAAATGCTTGTTGAAGCTTGGCTAGAAATTGGAAGTATTTTTTTCATGAGAAAAGAGGTATGTGCCGCCTTATCTTAGATAGGGCTCAGAGCATAAAATGCAGCCAGATGGAATCTGCCTTTTGGTTCCTATTTCTGACCCAAGTTTTGAGGAATTCAAGGTAACAAATGTGCAATTCCTTACTATTGATCGTGTCAGCTAAGTTCTTCAGCTGCTTTGCATTGTCCAAGACTTCAATCCTCTGTGTGTAGGGATTGTACCGAACAGAGAAAGGACGAGGGATTGTTTGAGCAAATTTCCTGAGGGAAAAAACATAAACAAATGTACAGTTTATTTTTTTTTTCCACCAACTCTTTTCTTTGTGTGTGCATTTGTTGATTGTGGGTGAAAAAAATCTATGGAAGGATATAACTGAAATTCCTGCTGACTGATCTGAGACCTACAATGTTCTGCAACACACTTGAAATTGCATTTGTCCTTATCACCTCTGGTTTTTTTCTGAACAGAACTAAGCTATTGGCATGGCAACACTGCTCCTGGTATAGGCCAACTATGTAGCAACTGGGATCTGCCAAGCTTGCAAACCTCATTTTCCTTTCATTAGTGCAAAAGGTATGAATTCTAATCCAAGTCTGAGTTTCTGGGGAATTAAGGTCAAGGATCTATGTCAAGGAGCAAGCAGGCACCTAACTTCTGGCATGGTCTAGCTCTTAAATTACCTGGTGGTTTGCAGGTAATTTAAGAGGTAGACAATAGTTAATTGAGTAAAGCAGCATTCCCTTCTGCAAAATAGTTAATTCCATGTCAAAAGCATTAAGACTTGGGTGTCTTGGGAAAATATTAATTTGCATAACCACAGAACTGCGGAAAGAAGGGCTCTGAATGGGATGAGATGGTCAGAGCTATTGTTCCAGGCTCCTTGTAGACCCCAGCAGGATACTGGCTTATATATCTGCTTTGTATTACTGAAGTTATTGCTGAAAGAGGAAGGGAAGCACGCAGGAGTTGATTATGGAGCCCCACTACACAGACTGTGACTCAGCAGGGTAAATCCCATAGGCCCAGAACAGTGGAATATGCTGGAGATGCCACCCCCACAAAGTTTCTTCAGTTTAAACCTTATTATTAACCTTATTAAGGACATTGTCTCAAACAGAACTCAGTATCAACAGGTCACAAGGTGTGACGGTGAAAAAATATTACGTTGGTATGATGAATTTAGCAGCATTGGTCTAGTTTTTCTAAGAGGAGAGATCACATTAGAAGATGGCTTTCCTAAATCTCAGATGAAGGTAAGATCCCAATTAGAAGATTAATATCTTAAGCTGAGATATTTTAGGTCAGTCTCAGAATTATTTTTCAGAAAGGTATTTTGTTACCCACAAACACACATGTCCAGATGCAAGCCTCCAACACAGGCACCAGACCAAACCCCAGACCTTCTATTTCAATTTAACCACTTTTTTTCAATTTGGTCACTGAATCAAATAAAAAAAGCTCCAACATATTTTGTTGCAGCTAAGTGAGGCAGCATTTTCCACATCCTCATGGAGCTTGCTGCTCAGGGATACATACAGAGAAGACAAAAGCTCTGTGCAGGATATCAATAGCCCAGCCCAGAAGAGAAGGCCATCCTTCCCAGGTATTTCCCCAGAGAAAAGGGCACAAGGAAAAGCTGCCAGAGTTATGACAGCTAAGCAAGCAGCTGGGCAGAGAAGGACCTCAGAGCTGGGGAGCCTTCAGAGGAAAAGGAGTAGATACTACGAGATTTTTTTTTACAATAACTGTTAATTCTAGTAATGGTAAAGTTACTTGGTTTACATTAATTAGCCAGATTTGACTTTAAATGTTAGTATCACTGCAGTTGAACAAATAACCTTTTTTTTTTTGGTTAGACAGACGAAGCTCTTAGTTACACTAAGCACAAATTCTTGGATTCAAGCATAAGGTATATTCCTATTACTATTCATTTTTGCCCAAGATTCTGAGGCTATAAAATGTTTATTATGTTTTAGCATTGCACAGATTTTTCTAATGCCTCTCAAAACATGAATGTCAACCCAAGACCTATAACGGCGATGAGATCCTCTGCATTTGCAGCAGACAAGAATGAGTTCTTCTCTGGAATGACTGCAGTACCTTAGCTTTTCTTTTGCATCTTTAAAACTTTCAGCAACATAGTAGATAGGCTGGAACTCTGTAACACAGTACTTCTGCACAGAAGTCTTCTCCAGGACAAGAGGCCGAATCTCAGGCTTACTTGATAAACAATACTATGAACAAAAAGGTAAGAAATTAATTTCAGTGTAAGAGTGTTTGAACATGCTGCGAAAGAAATCAAGAGCAACTCCATTTCAGACAGGGAAGAGTTTCTCCTGTGGTAGAGAGTGATAATGTCACTTACTGGGGAAGAAGGAGGTGTGAGTTCCTTGTGTATCCATACACCTACACATTTATCAGAGCTCTACAATGAAATACTACATTTCATCCTACTTCTGTGCACAAAATATGAAGCAAAATCAAAGATCCGAAGATATTCAGAAATTTGAATAATTATAAACGTATTTGAAATATTTTCTAGAACACACCTGCAGCTCCCCAAATGAAGACAGCAACCCTGCACCATATGCCTTGAGGGAATCTCCTTCCTTACAAAGTCCAAACTCAACTGTAAACCAATAAACCTGGAAAGAAAATGAGACAGAAACTTATTATTACTAGATAAAAAGTACACCATTTATTTGAATATATTTACAGTTTAAATTTCTATATAAGATGATGGTGATGTGTGTTAAATTCAAGTGTATAAATGCAATAAATGTCCCTTCAGACTGAAATTCTTCTCCTAGGAGAAGCACAGTACTAGATTCTCTGTGCCTGAGAATCAGTTCAGTTCCATGACAAACAAAGCTGTGTTTTACTGTGCTTATCTTTGTCAGCAGGAGCAATGAAATTATAGCAATAAAGCTTTATTTTGACTGGCCAACCCAGTGGAAGTTTGAACATTATTTTAGAAAAGTTTGAACCTTATTTTAGTAAAGTTTGAGTCCTGCTTCACACAGGGCATCTGACTGCAGCAGCAGTGTGATCAGGCTGTTGGTGCAATAGGGGAGGAAGATGGTGAGTGGCCTAATTTGACTCCTGGGTCTGTCCTTTTGAAGGGATATCTGCCCTGGCTCAGAAAAAACTACCCTATCTATCAGAAGTGTCAAAGCTGGTGGAATTCTTTGCCTAGGTGGCCCCCATTTGGCACTGGGAACACTAATCTCAGAGCAATATCCCCGATTTTATTCAAAATTTGCAGCTCTGGGTCTCAGTAGTAGCTATCCAGGTGATCTATGTTGACTATAGAGGATAGTGCCTGCCTGGCAAAGTGGAAGAGATGCTTGAAGGTGAAATAGCTACAGAAGCTGCCTCTGAAATTTCCTGTGGGGATGTAGCAACATATAATCTTTTCTTGCCCAATATGTTTGTGCTGGAGGAAATCTTGTTTGGACTTCTGTGTTTAATCACAACTGTCACTTTGAATAAGGGGTGCCAAAGCTATTTTCCTTCAGCGCAACTGTTTCAGGGTAGGGTTTTCCAATCATGATCTTCACTCTGATCCCATTCAGCTCTATGGGAGTTCTATCAGTGACTTCAGTGGCAGCAGAATTAAGACAACACAGGGCGCTTTGGAAAATTGAGCCCTCATTTATTAAATTACCGTAGCAAGTTTCTCGATGAAATCATCTGGAGCTCCCAGAGATGCCAGTCCAATTTCCTGTAACAATAAACCATTATTCTTCAAGCTGTTTATTGCAAACATTCTTCCTGCCCCGTCTTATGTAATTGCTCACATTTTAAATGTTACCATTGCTTACTACCACACACAAATGTTTACAGGACATGTTCCTATCATGCAAGATCAATTTTAAACCAGAAATCTCTCCAAAAATGAACAAAGGGTCTTGTCCAAATGTCATTTACAAGGCATGATCCTTTGTGCCTGGTACAAAGCCCATTGAGGTCAAATAAAATTTTCCTCTTGCTTTGACAGGCTTTTGATCAAGTCTACAATGAACATCTGAGAGAATGATAGGGACAAAAGGAGGCAAATCAATCACACCTACACACCTTATATATTTCTCTTTGTTTTGATGGGTCTGATTAAAGGAGTTCTCCTGGAGCCTTGAATGAGCTATTTTTTTTTTGAATGACAGGGCATGATTTGAAAGAGCTTATTCATACCTTGGGAGCTAATGAAGATTTTTCTAGGAGGCATGAAATAGCTGGATTCAAAAGACAGACACATGAGACTACATATAGCCAGGTTCCTTTCTTGATTTGCTCTAGTGAGGACTGCATTGTGCAAAAAATCAGAGGGCTCTCCCCACACACAGCAAAGGCATTAGAGGATCTTATCACCATGTCATATCCTAGGAAGCCAAGGTACAGTAGGGCTCATCTAGAAGGCAACACCAGTACTGGAAAGGGCAAAGCCTAAAGGCAATACTGAAAACTTACTAATGAGATCAAACTGACTTTTGTCTTTTGAGATATTGCATCAAGCCTGACTTTCTCCTCTCCTCTCCTCTCCTCTCCTCTCCTCTCCTTTCCTTTCCTTTCCTTTCCTTTCCTTTCCTTTCCTTTCCTTTCCTTTCCTTTCCTTTCCTTTCCTTTCCTTTCCTTTCCTTTCCTTTCCTTTCCTTTCCTTTCCTTTCCTTTCCTTTCCTTTCCTTTCCTTTCCTTTCCTTTCCTTTCCTTTCCTTTCCCTTCCCTTCCCTTCCCTCTATCAGTCTTTATGCCTTTCTAGCTTTGTTTATTTCCATGTTTTCTGATAGGATGCAGCCAAAACTTTACTGCTTCACTGGAGTTTGGCTTCTTTTCCAGAGACATTAACACTACCAAAAAGAAATCTCCTCTCCAGCCTTCTCCCATGCTTACAGCTGAGACAGTTCCTCACTTTACTCAGCCTCCAATGTCACTTCAACAGAAAAAAAAAACCAAAATCTCCATTCTCCCTAACATTTGAATATCATCATGAGGTAATTCCTCTGACTCATGAGCTATGCGACTTTACTCAGAAGGATCTGCAGGAAGGTTTTAAAAACTTCACAGTGTCTGTCAAAAAGCAACTCACACAAGGTCATGTTTGGAGTTGGACTTTATGTTTTCACCTACGTGAATTGTGTCCAGATTTCAAGCAATAAATAAACCACCTTAGCCACTCTTATACTTAAAGTATATTTAAGTATGCTTAAAGGTGAAGCTACACCACCCTTCACAGCTCTTGGACCATCCTCTGAATTACTGTGTGTTTAATTATATACATAATATAACCATTGAGTAACTTACCTGGGAAAACTGAGCAAAACTGGGATCAGCAAAAAGAGGCACGTGTCCTAGCAGCTCATGACAAATGTCACTGCAGGAAAACATGACATCTGAACAGCTGTGATTCAGGAAAAGTCCAGCAATGCTGGAATAATGCCCTAGAGCCAGCACACAGTCCAGAGCTCAGTGCATTTGCTCCTACCAGCAGATACTGTTCACAGGAAAACATTTTGCACTGAAATTATTCTCGTGGTGGAAATGCTTGCAAACCCCAGGGCTTTCTGTGCTTTTGCATCATACATCCCCTCAGCAGCAGGGACTGT
This sequence comes from Passer domesticus, assembly GCF_036417665.1. Classification (NCBI taxonomy): domain Eukaryota; kingdom Metazoa; phylum Chordata; class Aves; order Passeriformes; family Passeridae; genus Passer; species Passer domesticus. The sequence continues at coordinate 73,282,226 of NC_087478.1, forward strand.
TAGATTTTTCAAATACAGAAAAGTGATTTGGCGAGATGGAAAGGGGAAGGGGATAAGACGTCCAAAAAAGGCCTGGAAGACCTTTTTTGAAGGAAAAAAGGTGGAAAAAAGACATTTCAGCCTGGCATGATGACAATGGGGTAAACAAAACCAGAATAATTAGTAAAAAGTAAAATAAAGGTAAAAGAGTTTGTGAAAAGTAGGAAGGAAAAAAAAAAAAAAAACAACACCAAGGAAAAATTGCAACAATATGAAACAGAATAAGAAATCTGTTTTTAAAATGGCAGGGGGAAAAGGACAATTGACAGGGGCAGAGAGAAACACTCCACAATGAAAAAGAGATGGGTTCAGTGGTCTGGGCTTCTCCTGTCTCACTGCCAGTAGCTTGCTTGCAGCAGGTTATGTCCTTGCTGCACTCCTTGGTGCTAATGGTTTAGCTAAGTGCCCTTGTACACTGCTCTCTTGCATCCCAGCCACCACACAAGCAGGCCTTCAGTAGCAAAACTATCTCATCTGCCCCAGGAGAACCTGCAGAAGTGGCTGCAGACTGTTAAACACACTAGAAAGGTTCCATAAACGTTTCCAGAGGAGAGCAGTCCCTTGGCTGCTCTCCCTCAGCCCTGCTCCCAGGAGTGCTGCCGAGTCCCAGGCAGCAATTCCCAGCTGTGCTGACCCTGCTGCTGGTGTGCTGCAGCTCTCAAGAGTACCCTTTGTGTGCCAGGGTACTCACGGCTCCGGGGTGTACATGGGCTTGGAGGCGTGGCGGATGTACTGCGTGGAGTGGAACACGCGGAACGCCAGCCCAGCCAGGAAATCCCGAGAGGAGAGCAAGCCTGCCACGGGACGCAGCCGAAACCCAGTGCAGCCTGGAGGGACAGAAAGACAGCACCTTAAAAACAGCTGATGTGTTGGATTTATCCTCATCCAGACTCCTTACAGTGGGAAAAGTTTGTTGATGGTTGGTGTTTTTGGTTTTTTTTTTAATCTCTGTTGGAAGCCAGGACACTCCTCTGGCTGCCTGGATGGCTCGAGACCCTGGCAGGGGGCTCAGAGACCTTGGCACAGAGTCAAAGACACCTGTGCCTTCAATTTTAACCCATGGAAAAAATTACCAGCTGTGTATGAAGATGTACAATACGCAAGAGTTTAAGTAGAATGATAGTTAATTTGTCACAGGGTAAAAAAGTAGAATTTTGGGGTTTTAGACTGGGGATTCAAGAGGCAAGATGGAGGAATCTGGGTGTGTTCTGTCCTTCCTCCTCCATCTTCTGCTATGATGGTGGCACTTTTGGATTGGTTTAGAGTAAAGACAGACTGTCTATGATAGGTGATAGGTGCTGGGAAATATTGGTAAATAAAGTACACGTAGTTCTTAGTATAAAATATTAACACCACCCCAAGGACGGGAAGTGTGCCACAAACCAACCTGCCAGACAGACCTCAGTGGGCTGGAGAAAGAATGTGTTAGATAAGAGAAAATAAACAACTTTGAAAAGCAGAGCTGAGGAATCTGGCTTCTTCTGCGGTCACAGGGCTGGGAAAAAAGACTTTAATACCTCGTGAGCCATTTCAGCAACACAAAACCGAAGAAATCTCCTTATGTTAAATAGAGTTTAATTGCAGGCAATTTTCTGCCCAGGAATACCACCAGCACAGCATCTGAGCATTTGTCCCATTGTGTTCCCAAAAGCATTACAGCAAGACCTGGGACACAGGCTAAGAGATGCACCCAAACATCATAGGAAACCTTTGATAAATCAGGGATTGGTTTTCCTTCTCTGGAAGCACCACCCCCCACTGACAGCTGAGGCCTTTCACTTCATTTGGTTCTTTTAGGTGCTTCAAACTTACTCTGCAAGAAATTTGAAACATCTTCAAGCTGGGGAATATTGTCCTCCCTGTAGCCACAGTACTTCTCCAGCAGTGGGAACACGTGGTTGTGTTCATAGCAAGCATGAGTTGGATACAGAGTCTTCAGCTCCCTGAAGACAGTGCCCCAAGTTTTCTTTTCTTCTTCCGTATAGGTGACACGAGGAATAGGTTGGCCACTAGAAAGAAAATGGATGTCCTGAATAGCAGCCACAGAAAATGTTCCATGCCATCAACATGCTCTTTGTCCTTTCCCACTTGCCATTTTCAAAACAGTTCTCTTATTCTGCTTCATGTTGCAGCTTTACTAGGACTGGCCAGGAGCTGCTGGTGCAGGAGAGGAGATGTTTTTGGGCTGACACACAAGTGCAAAAGGAGCCTCACTGGTCCCTAGGCAGTATCTGGAAAGGACTCAACTGACCTTGGCTGAGATAATGGCCTTTAGACAGCTCCTTGCATTACTGTGTTAAAAATAAATCAGTGCTTGTTTGTCTTTTAAAGGTGCTCTTCTAAAAATACTTGCTTGCTGTTGGTTTCAATTTATTTTTTTCTTTCTTTATATGAAGGAGCTGTTTTACTTCTTGCTCTAGTGAGCATTATATTAATGGTTTTTGTAAAAACATGAAACCATCAGATCCATAAAACTCTGTTGCAGTGGCAGAGAAATTCTGATCTGTGCTCTGCGCCATAACAGATGCAGACTCCAGCCAGTTTGACTTTTTATAATTGTAATGAGCAATTATCAGTTAAATCCCACCCTCAGGCCTCCACGTGCTTAGCTCATGTTGAAGCTAACAGGAGTTATACATCACAAGCAGTTTGGTCTCCTGTGAATAACTAATTCCTTAGCAATAATGTTAAGGCCATAGGTGAATCCAGCAGCTTTGAAAAATCAAAGGGGTTTAAGTAACTTAATAGGTTTAACAACACTGCTGGAACAATGCTGAAGCTTTCCAAACCCCAGAGACCCATTGTTAAACTCTTGATGACACCCCACCATCTCTCACTTTCTCTTTTTTTTTTTTTTTTTTTTTTTTTTTGAGCCTCAGGGCAGCTCCTATGGAGAACCATCACCTTCTGTCTCTCTGTATCAGCTCTCCTTGATCTGTGGAGCTTTAAACATGATGTTGAATTATGAGGATTGCTGGGTGATTTTTGTTCCTATAGCATTCCTAAATAATCCTCAACCACCTTACAGGGCTACTGGGGGAAGCTATGGCTTTAAAACCTTTCAAATTTCAATTAAAAAACTGTTCTAGGGATCAATGGAGCCAGAAGCAAAGTAAGGCAGAGGGAAGAGGCAAGCTAAAAGCAAAGAAAAGAGAAATCAGGGAAACTGAGCATTCAACAAAAACAATAGGCAAATCTATTATGAGAGGAGGCAAAAAAACCAAAGGCAAAGCAGAGGCAAACAGCACAAAGAAAGAGGACAGAACAGATGCAAAAGAAGGGATACAGAAGAGGATTAGATTAATGTTAGGAAGAATACAAGGCAAGCAACCACTGACCCTTCTCACTGTTGCACCTGTGTAGCACCTTCACAACTTAAGAACCCTTTCCTTTTCAGGGAAGCCTGATAACTTTAGTTGTGCCTCTCCTCCTGTCCACTTCTCTGTATCTTCTGTGGGATATCTAAGAATGTACATTAGATCTGTTCACATCTGGACACAAAAATCTTATCCAAATTTTCTAGCTATGAACTGCCTTTCTGACTTTTTTCACCTGACATTTTATACTTTCCATCAACCAGTCCAATTTTGTTTCTCCTTTTGTGATTACATTATTAGCTCTTTGGCTCAGGGGCTATATTTTGATCCTGTGCAAATTGTAGCCCAAAATTTACCATATATGTTATTTTTTTCTTTGCAAACACAGTTTTTACCAGTCCCAGCAAGAATCAGGTGCAGTAGTACCGATCTATACATATGAGTGTCTCTGGGAACATAATTTTTTCTCCTCCAGATCTGATCATTGAAAGCAATCAAATATGCCTGTTCTAACTGAATGTATCATCTCTATTAATTTATTTTTCTTGGGAAATTAAAGCCTAAATTGCTGATTGCAGCTGGATTAGACATGATAAAAGTAGGGTAACAGACACTGGATTAGCATCAGAACCATATGTTATTCATTATTTTAATAGGGTATGCAGATCCTGCTTTAATGTTAATGATAGACACTCCTCCCCCAGCCCTGGTTAAATGGGGAATACCAGATTTATTCAATGCTCAGGTCTTTGTAGCAGCAAGTCTGCTGCTCAATTACACAACAAAGCTGGGAAAGAGGGGTGTTGTGGGGACAGAGGGGAGATGATGTCTCTTCTGAACAAGTGCCTGGAACAATTTACCTTTGTTTTGCTGCGATTTGGGGATAAATGCATGAACAGGAAGATTTAAACACATGGCAGAGAAAAGCCAACAGCAGGAGGATGTTTGTGGAAAAGGAGGGAGAGGCAGCAGGGTGAGAACCCTAGGGGAGGGCAGGAGATGAGGGCTTGCTTTGCTCCCATGCAGTGGGTACTCACTGTCTGTAGTTGTAGGCGATATCCGCAAACTCCTTCCTGCGGGCCCGGTACACGGGATCTTTGAACCCCTGAAGAGAAACAGCGATGGTCAGTCCATGCAAAACGGCCAGCAAGTGCAAAAGGTGAAGAGCCTTCCTCCCAGTGAGCACCCTCAGGCATGGCTGGTGCATCCAAGAAGTGCAGCAAGGTCGGTGGAAAGCTGCCTCCACTCAGCCAGGGCAGCGCTCCTTCCTGGGCTGCAGAGCCACGGAGCAGCCACAATCTCTCACCACCCCCACCCCTCCAAGTCCTCTCTTTTTCTCATTTCCACTTCATATAAGATAGGGAAATTTGTTCTTTACAGCAACAGCAAGGTGCTCCTGGCAAGAGCAACCCAGAATTATCAGTACTGGGATAACCATGCCCTTCTGGTTTCCCTTGAAGCTTGTTGCTGTCCCTGGCACAGCTGGGCTGCTCTAGAGAAGCAGAATCAAAACACATTAGAAACACATTTCTATCAAACCTTTTAGGCAGATTTTCAGCAGGAACCACACTTTAAAGTGATCATTTTCAAACTGCTGGAGGATCAGTAGCCACTTAGGAGGCCAAAACCCCCTATTTGTAGTACAAATTCAACAATTTGGAGGCAATTAATGACTACAAAGAATGTCTCATAGACCTTGTGGCTGGGAGCTTGACCTTTGCAGCTAATTAGCAATAAAACCAAGGATAAGAAATAAAACCTCTAAATCTTCATCTGGGATAACCGTTCTTCCACCCCAGTGTGCCTGCTGTTTAGACTAAAAGATCCTCAGGACCAGGAGTGCCTTCACCACCTGGAGTGCAGGAACATCCTCCTTCCAACCTAGGATGCCCTTCTGCAGGGAAGATAGGAACAGCTCCCTGGGCACCTCAGCAGTCCATAAATGCATCTCTTAGTGGTCAATGGCACAACTGGACTGAGGGGCCACAAAACACAGCCAAGTACAGGAGGCAGCTGGAGTGGAGTGTAAATTCACGAGCGGGAATAAAAAAGGGGTAGCCAACAGCCAAAAAAATGCACTGTCCAAGGTTAACCTGTCACGGAGGTCATTGTGATTAAATTCCATGCCTCACTTTACTAAAAACACAGGCTCTTTTAATTTCTCTTTTTCTGCACTCTATGGACTGTCACCTATTTACCCCAGCAGCTGGCTTTCTTTTTTAAGCACAAGTACCCACTAACTAATTCTAGGAACTGGAGGAGAGACGTTTCATTCCTTTTTATATATTTTTCTTTTTTTTTTTTTTCCCTAGGTTCTTTTTTTAAATACAATCTTGGTCTATTCCCACATGACACACAAGGGGGCCATTGGCTCAGTGTATCTCTTTTCATTCTGCTTCTCATATGACCACAGTGAACATCATGAATCATTGTACATGGTACATAACACGTCTTGAATTAAGCAATAGGTAGTGAATGACTAATCACCCCATCTCAATTAAACTAATAGCAGCAATTTTTGGTGCACTGCATGTAATTTATTTATAATCACCCTATCTCAATTAAACTAATAGCAGCAATTTCTGGTGCACTGCATGGAACTCAGTGTGTTTTGACAAATGAAAGTAAGTTGTTGTTTGCTTGGAGAGGGAATAGAGGCAGAAAATATTCTTGTATCTGAACAAAACTGAAAAACCGCAAAACAATTTTTTTTATCAGCTAAGTCAATGAACAAAACTTTCTGATGCTACCATTTAAACCATAAACTTTTTGAACCAAGAACATTTTCTTTTGTCCTGTCTCACCATAAAAGTACCATGTCAGGTTTAGTATCCACATAATAATACACTGAGCTAAATCATGTGTATGTAATCAAGGATGAAAAAAGTCTTTCTCTGGGCTATGCCATGTAGCTTCTTTTTCTTGTTAGTGATACACAAAGTGAGCCTGAAATCACTACATCAGAGCCTCCTGGGAAGAGTATGTGTGAGATGTGTCCTTGTGGTGGCCTTCTGCTCTGAAAACCACTACAACTTTTAAGATCTCTTGGCATTTGCTCAATTATAGCAACTTTTGGTTTGATTTACTCCATAACCAGGGATTGGGATGATTATAACCCTAGAAATGTGGTAGCCTTCTTGTCCTGTACCATATGAAATTTAGTCTACTAGATCTGTACTAAAAAAGAGCAAATTTAAATGAAACATCATTGCCAATAATTAGAAAAATTGCTAAAAAATAATTCTTACAGGATGATCAGCATCCAATTCTGCTCCGTAGCTTAGGATCTGATTGGCAAACCTGTCCAGCTCCTGGATACTTCTTGGGAACCACGGTACTGCAAAACAGAAAAGAAATAGAGACTGGTATCCTTCTTTGTTATTTAATTTTTTGCCTTCTTCTGACATTTTCATCTTTTCATCATATATATATAAAGAAACATATGCAAGGGGCTAAATTATTTCAATTCTTTTCCCCGTAGTAGGAAACAAGAACAAACCAAGCAAGTTCTCTTGAATCTGTGATCGTTTCATACTGTTGGAAGAATACAGAACATCAAGAGCATCTGAATCTTGGTGCAGACCTGGCTTGCAATGTTTATGATTTTCTGTTTATTACTTCTGGTGTCTTGGCTTATCAAAATGCAGAAAATTTTCACAATAAGCCAGAATCATCCCCTTCAAAGGAGTCACAGGAAACTCCGTAACAAGGATAAAGAATTTTTGGACTGTCTGAAACACTCTTTCTAAAACGTACTTGGTGCCCCCACTTGAGCTAGGATTCTGAAACAAAACAAATGGCTTCCTAATACCTCAGACTAGCACTGTATCACTGCAGTCATTCCACAATAATGCATTAACTTGATTAACTCTCTTGGTCTATTTCTCTGTTGCCTGTAACTCACATGCTATACACACTGTCTCAGGCACAGCCAGCAAGGAGAGACCTTGCTGACCACACAGTGTAATGCCCATGTGACCCTCTCATTACAGAAGGACTTAAGATGAGAGACAATGAAGAATCACGGGGATTTCCAGATGTGATATGTTGAGATAAAAAAAGAGTAAGTCAAGTGTCTTCATGGCAATTCAACACAGAGGACTGAACAGGGGCAGCCTCTATCAGTAAAAAGTTTGCAATTAATCAAGAGACTTTCTTGTGCAAATGGGTGTTGCTTGCTCAGCCAGTGCTTGGAAAACAGCCGATTCCCCTCTGTGGCTCTCTGCTCAGCTGGGAGCTCCGCTGCTGGGCCATACCTCCCCTTCTTATTATCAAGTGAACCTGATCCTCGGCCAGCAGCTGCCAGATGAGTTCCCTGCAGTGCCTTGGTAATGAGGCTCATCCCAGACCTGGTGGACCACCCGCAGGATAAGAGGATCCCTGTCTCCAGGACTATTCAGCCGTGTTTGTGCCGAGCCTCACGGCACGGAGGGCGCCTGTGGCTCTGGGTTTCTGCGAGGCACCTGCACGGAGCCGCTGGAGCAGCAGCAGCAGCTTTACAGCGCTCAATTTGGGGCCCAGGCAGAGAGAGAGCCCATACCCCGTGCTGCTGTCCCATCGCCAGCCTGGCTCCGTGCTGGGAGCCTTCACGTTTGTTTGCTGCGGGCCAGGAAGATCCCGGGATGCCGGAGCTCCCCGGGATGCAGGGACCCGCTCAGCGGTACCCGCGCCTTCCTCCGCCCGGCACAGGGGGGATGCTGTCCGCCCCTCTCCAGGATGCTTCTCCTTGCCCTAAAAACCAGAGCTGAGCAGTCACTAGATGGCAGCAGCAGACCCAGGAAGGTCCCCAGATGGGTTTCATTGCTGCTGGATGTACCGCTGGTTCTCCTAGCTGCTCCAGAAACACTCTGCCCTCGCCGTCAGAAAGTTTCCTGCACCCCAACCCCTTCACTTGAACTAGTCACAGGGGGGAGTAGAAAAAAGTGTGTTTGATCTATAGAGAGTGGTCACTACTTACATCCATTTTCTATCTGGGTTTGCCCCCTGGCTGTAGCACTGAGCTTTGTGTGATGGTGGGGAATTGCTTCACTGTTTTGTGCTTCAGACTCCCCACTACCAGCCTGGGGTGAGGTGCACTGGTGAATGGTTTTGTGTTAGGCACTGGGGAAGAAAGGCTGCCCGGCAGCCCCACAGCAAAGGATTTGTCAGTGTTAAGAGAGAAAACCACTCTTCTCAGGGATGCACCACGACCTGAAGGGTCCAAGCTGTGTGGAAAAATTGGTGGGGGCTGAAGTCTGCACTGGATTTTTGGCAGTGATGTCTGTAGGGCTTTGCTGGCCTGAATCAAAAAGGTCTTGCTGGGCAGGGTTTGAACCATTGCCGACTTACTTTCATTAAATATCTTATTCTCTAGATTGCCTTAGTACTTGGTGCAGGCCTCATTAAAGACTCGAGTTAAAACTGACTCCAGGCTGATGTAGTGCCAGTCCTGGGTGTGGAGATGGGCGATTTGCTTTTTCCCTAAACAGGAGAAGCAACTTCCTAGCACCAAGTCCTGATCCTGCCTACCCAAACACCAGCAGTAGCTAAATGAGAGCAGCTCTGAGCTTGCAGAATTGGATGGACGTGGCAGGCTGTGGAAGGGAAATCCCAAGGAGACTTAGTGCTGCTTGCACCAGTGTAAATTGTTAAGCTGGGTCCTTGAAAGTTTTGGGCTTTCTCAGCTCTCATGGAAGAAAGAATCCAAGACTCTGAGCACAGTTCTGGGGCAAACCCTGCATGAAGTCCATACAGCCCTCACATCGAGGGCCAGGGTGAAGAAAGGCTACTGGTGGGTCTTCTGCCTGGATGCAATGTGCCAGGCCGCTGTCCCCAGCCCTCCCAGAAACTATTCAAAAGATCAAATCAAATTACCCCCTGGCTGAATCTATCCCATATTTTGTTTGCGACATCCTCCTGCAGCCCGTCCAGACTGGCTGTCTGTCTGCACAGCCATTAATGAACTGCCAGGGCGAGCTCTTGCAACACTGGGCCTCTGTGAGGGTCTGAGGAGCAAACGTGGGCTGATCAGTAATAAATATTGATTTGTCTGTAAGTGAAACAGCAGCATTTATGGGATGGTGCTGGACACCCAAGTGGTGACCAAATTACCGAGGGGTCAAATGCTGAGCAGAATGCTAATAAGCCATTTATATGAGAGGCAGCAAAGCAGGGCCAGCAAGGACTTCTGCAGAATCCTCCACTTGGACCATTGTGAGGAGGGTCAAAGACAGGTCTATGCAATTTATAGCAGTTCAAGGCCCAGGTTTAGCCATTTTTTAAACACTCTCAAGTGCTCTGGCTAGCCTCAGGGTCTAGCAAACAAGGGCCCTACAGATCCTCAGCTCCCAGCTTGTTTCAGAAATGCAATAAATTGTCTGCATTTCCCTAATGCTGCAATAGAATAATATTTAATTATTTTTATTCATGGGCTCCAAGTGGACTGCAGCTACCATCTTGTTTCCAAAAAGAGCCACTAGGAGATGTGCTGTGTTTTCACAACAAATCTTTCCACATACACAAAGAGCTTTTGGCTCAGCAGCTGCCAGCCCTTCTCATTTGAAGCTCCAAAGCTACATTTGGATTTAGAACACTTTGCTGGCCTGCTCTCACCTAAAATTACACTGTTGATCCAAATCTGATATTTCTAACCATTGGAATGTGTCAATTAAATGTTGTATTTAGTTAAGAAAAGGTACTAAAAGCAGTTAAAAGGCCCAAAAAAAAAATTAAAAGCCATTCACTTATCCCTTGCCCAATAAATCACACACACACACAGTGTTTAACACTGAGCTATACAGAAGGGACAGAATACAAAAATTTCCTCTGAGCGCCAACAAAGCAGTGCCCCAAGAATGAGACTGTGTGTTTTCCACAGGAAACAGAAAAATAAGGTTTTTCTTTTTCAAATCATGAGCAGGAGCAAAATAAATCCTTTGCGGGGAAGAAATGACAGCATCCTAGGCTGCAGCAAAAGAATCAGTCCCATGGGATCCCAGATTGCCTCTGGAAGAAAACCTTCCCAGCCTTTACCTGCCCACTGAGACAAGTGTGGCAACATCCCCATAAACCATCTGTCTGAGATTTTGCTCCCTGGAGGCACAGTGCTCTTGTTCTGTGTTTTGGGAATAAGATTTCACACAGGCACATCTGTGGACTGTGACCAGATTTGCCAGGAGGATACATTTGAAAGACAAGCTGGCCTAAAAGGCACCACAAGGCCTGTTATTTGTTAATGTCCCAGATAAAGGACAGCATCTCGCCACACTTCCTACAGCTCGGGCTGTTCCCATCTCACTCTGCCCTTGCAGTGCCTCTGCCCAGGATTTGCCACCCACAGTTCATCCCCTAAGCAGGGCTTGTTTGACCTTTCAAAATATGGTCCTTGGAGGATTTCAGTTTGACTGGACCCTTATTGCTCATGAGAGGAGTTGAAATTGAAAAAGAAATGAGAAAAGGCAAGAAGAAATATCAATCTTCCCCTCTCTCCTTGGCAATAAATTGTTCTCATTTTATAATATTTCTGAATTGCTGAAACTAACAAACACAAGTTATCCTCTCAGACAGAAGAGGATCAAGTCCCTTTTTGAAGCACTGACAGGATAATCTAGCTCAAAAACTCCTTTGATCAACACAGCAACATGCAGTGAAATCCTAATCCTACAGCTGACCACAGGAGTTTTGACTTCTGTGAGGTCAGAATTTCACATGCAAGACTTTGCTGGATGATATTTAGAGCTGTGTCTCTGTCTGACTCTGGCAAATGTTTATAGACAACTTTATTATTTCATAAAATTCTTTATTACCTTTTTCATAGTAACTAGAAAAATGAATGTTAAACCCTGGTAGGTCCTGTAGCTTTCTTCTGGAAATAAAAAAGCCCCCAAAAGTGAACCTCTTCGATCTGACATGATCATAAATCACCTAATCAACCTTTTGTCCCTTTGTCTATGAATGGAGAAAACTGACTCCAAAGAGAATCTGCCTTCTTCTTTTTCATCTTCAAATGTAATGTCATGGGTAGGACACAAAGGAAATGGTAAAAGGATTACCAGCACTGATCTCAAGAAGGTATTAATGTCCTTTCATGTTGTTCCTAGGAAGGAAGAGGAAGATCCAGGCCTAAAGTATTTAAAGTCTGAAATCCTATTAAAATCACATCTGTTATCTGAAGAGGCATTTAAGTCTGTCTCAGACTATCTGCTAGGCAGCCACCACTGCACCAAGCAGCCTCAACTCCAGCAAATCTCTGAGAATTAGGAGCAGGAACAACTCAAAAAAACCTTTCCTTATTTCCCTGCGAAGGCAGAACTGCAACTGACCTCCCTGGGATTTCTTACAGTAATGGAAAGTTAGTCCTGCTCCCACCAAAGTGGGTGGCAGAGCCTCCCTAGTTTCCCAGGAGACCTAGTCAGAATCATGGCAAAAATTTACACTGAGAGAAAATCTCCAAATGAAAATGTTTACATTACAGGAAAAATAGAGAGAGAGAAATGTAGCCATAAAGACCAAAGTGGATCTCCTTTACTACAGGGGAAATAAGTAATTTCAGTATGTGACATAAACAGTCCATGTCAATGTTAACCTTGTCAGCATATCCTTACCAGTGTCCTTCTTCTTTGTCCGTGAGAGCTCATGGACTGTTGCTCCAATATCACTTCTCAAGGACTTGATGATCTTGTCCAGTGCTGGGACATTCTTGCCTTCCAGGTTAATGAAGAATTCATACTCATCTTTGTTGAGACGGGAAGGTCGGGACTCAATGTGGGTCAAGTTTATACCTTTTTCCTATGAGAAAGAGAAATTTTGGTCCCACAGTTTTTGGGGGAAGGAATATGACATAAAGACTGAATAAATACATATGTCAGTCAACAAACCATACTGTACCATCCAAATAACTCAAAAGCAGCCACTGGACTTGAGGACTTTCACAGCAGAGAGAGAAACAGAAAGGAAGAATGAGAAATATGTGGGATTCACCCTTGCACAGAGCTCCATCATGAGGACTAGGGACTACTGAAGGCTTAGAGAAAAGTGGAAGCAGGATTCAGGTTGTAAACAGGCTTTGTATTGTAAATGGCAACTCCAGTCCCTCAAGCACATAATGAGAGCTAGTCTGTGTTGACAGAAACATTTCCCCAGCATCGACTCAGGAATAAGGCATTCCACCTGTAGAGCACCCTCTCATGGGAAACTGAATGCTGTCTTGATGAGCATCTTGAGGGAAGGCTGGATGAGCAGGCAGCTGGGCACCCTGTGAGATAAGCTCTGCAAACCTCTGTGCAGTCACCTGCAAAGCCACCTGCACAGTTTCCAGAGTTGTGAGCAGCTGCTGGGCAAAGATCCAAAGGGAAACATGGATCTGCACTAAAAAAGGCAGCCCAGGTTTGTGCAAATAAAAATATGGGTGTTTAAAATCACAGGATCACTGAGTTTGTGAGGTGGAATGGGACTTCTGGAGATCAACCAGTACAATAATCTGCTCAGGTTGCCTGAGCAGATTGCCCAGGGCTATGTCCAGTCATGTTTGGAGACTCCTCAGTTTCTCTGAGCAACTGCTCCCAAGTCTAGTCACCCTCACAGAGAAGGATTATTTTCTTTAGCACAGCAATTCAAGTTCTGTCTCATCAAAAATCTTTGCTGACCATCAGCAGTGTCTCCTAGCTCTGAAGATAGAGATCACTGGTAACTGTAGCATTGGCGACTATAGCCAGTGGGAACCTGACCTCAGACATGCTGCCATGTTGATGTGTAAGAAACAAGTAACTAAAAATCCTATTTTTCCAACAAAAAGCAAATTAAAAGTCCAGGAAAGCAAAAAAAAATGTTTAGAAAAAAACAACAAACCCAGAAAGTCCAAAAGAAAAGTTCAGGAACATCTACCCCTGTTAACTGAACTAAAATGTTTTCTTGAGCACTATAACTTGAATATGAAAACACTGCTTTTTTTTCCTTGGTGGTTTTTTTTTCTTTTTTTTTTTCTTTTTGGATTTCTCTGTTTTTTCTTTTTCTTTTTTGTTTTGTTTTTTGGGGTTTTTTTGTTTTTTGTTTTTTTGAGAAAATATTTTAAACAGGTTTCCATGGACATTGCCCCTTGGCCATCTTGTCAGGCTCACACTGGTGCTGCAGACACAACATGCCATGGCCAGGTCTGGGCTTCTGTCCCCTCGGAGGAATATACAAATCCCTGGAAGAAATCTGGGCCTGAAGATCTCAGAATCATAGAATCATTACCCTCAGAAGAGTCTGAGGGGCTGACATGTGGTGATCAGCATCCCTGGAGAAACTGTTGATTTTTGTCTTTCAAGCTGAAGAAGACTCCAAACTACATGGGGTGAAGTGCTGGCCCTGCTGGTGTCAATCTCAAACGCCCTGCTACAGTGGGGTCAGGATTTCATCCACAAAATAATGCTATTAGAATCTACTTCTGACCTACAAGGAAGAAAAATGGAAGATTTTTTAACTGTACATCCCTCTTTCTGAGCCTCTTTAGGGTTTTCTTTGCTCCTCTCAGTGCTTGCATAGCGCAGAAGGGCATCTGGCCATCAGCAGCAAAGGCTTGATTTACTCCTCCACAAAAGGCAGTTTATTCCTTGGTAGGAAACATATATGTCATTGCTCTGTTTCCTGAGCATTGCACACTACAGATGAACTCAAATTGTTTGGCTAGATACCAATACAATAAGTTGAAAAGGTCAAAAGCTCATTCACCAACTGCTGCTCTCAAGAGAAGCCGTCCTCACAGGGCTGTCTGTCCAGGGAGAGAATGGCCAGCACTGTCCTTGGCCCTGGGGACAGTTTGTTTTAGGCCTCCAAAGCCCTGCTTCCCAAACAGACTGCCCATTGTCCTGTCCATGTGGTGAGGCACTGGGAGCTCCTGACAGAGAGCAGGCACAGGGAGCTGCTGTGCCTCACCATCCTCATCCTAAAAGTTTTCTTCCTTACGCCTACTCTGGATCCACACTCTTTTAGCTTAAAACCATCACCCATGTGCCATCACAAAGAGCCTTGCTAAAACTCTGTCCTCATCTTTCTTTCTTTCTTATAGGGCCCCTCTGAGTACTGGAAGGCCGCAATAAGATCCCCCCAGCACCTTCCCTTCTCTGGGCTGAAGGCTCCTTAAACTGCATCCCTTTGGTGATCAGGTGACTCTTACACTGTACCAGCTCTCCAGTCAGGCTCGGTGAGGAGCTGGACAGACAGCAATGCCCCCACAATAAACGGGATGATGCAAGGGTTGGGAATGAAGAGGTAAGCTGCAGGGTAGGCATGAGACATGCTTATGGCAGCAGGAGTTCAATATCCTTCAAACTATCACAACCTAAGACAGTGAGAAAAAAACGGGAAAAAAGAAGATGGAGGAAGGAGCCCAGGGAGAGAGTTACCTCCTTTCTTACACCTGAGAGAAGCAACACACCTTCCCACAGAGTGTCAAGCTGCTTTGCTGTTTATTTGAGGGATATTTGCCACTCGGCAACATCCAGAGCCAACCTATTACCTCTTTCTGCTGAGATTTCAGGACCTCTCAACAGCGAAGCTGAAGGGAGAACCCTTCTGGTGACTGTTTATAGAGCAATCACCCAGCAACATATGTCCAACTCCCTGAACTGGCACTCCTGGAGATGTGTGTTCTCATGTGCTGTGCCTTGCTACTAAGCCCTTGATTTCAAAATATTTACAGTGGCTCTGTTACTAGAGTTGCTTTATAAATCTCAATTTCATTCTAGTCCTACTACTCCATCTAGTGTTTAATCTTCATAGTTTCACACTGTTCAGAACTTTTTTATATTCTTGATGCTGCCAAATCTTGCTATTGCATCACATTTCTCCCAATAGATGATGTTTCCTTTAAAGCTCCAACTTCTGGAGACAAATAGTTACCTGAGAAAGGAGAATGGGGGCATCTTTTTGGTTTAGTTGTACATTTTAAGCAGTTTCCAATGTCTATCTGCTTTTTATCAGAGATTGACATCTTGACAATGTATGCCTTCCAAAGCCAGCTAATAAAAGTTATTCCAGTTTTATGAGCTATTTTTTGTTGATGGAACCTATCTCCTACCCTAACACCTTTGGAAGATCTCAGCTGTCACACGTTTGTGGCTGGGTTCCCCTCTGAGCTATTAACATGGATCTCTTCTGCCCTTCCTGTTTTAGAGCTGGTAGGGATCAGATGGGCCCATGGAGTGAGATTAGATGTGTCTTTGCTGAATCCACCCCACCACCCACTGCAGCTACAAGAAACTTGGAGAGCAGGTTGGCACTTCTCTCCTTCTCTTCAGGTTTATGACCAGGAGAGAGGTTGAGTCCCTCCCCAATAGACACATCCTGTCATAAAATCATGTGCCAGTTGTAGGTTTCTTTTTTCTTAAACCTTTCTTAAAACCCTCACTCTGTGGGGTGGAAAAACTCAGCTTTCGTTATTTTAGTATCCAAGTCAACGGATCCAGTATCCAATATCATTGCCCATTAGAGAAGGAAGTCTCAAGACACATTCTCAGAGCTCAAAGATCAAGTTAGAATTAGTTCTAACAGAGCTTGAGAAGGGGGTAGCAAGACAAATACAAATTTAAAACAGAGGCAATGGTGGATGCAGGGAGGAGTTTGCCCATGTCCCTCCCTGCCTTACCTCACAGTGCTGGATATCAGCCTTGGCTCCCTCTCAGAGTCTGTGAAGCAGCTCCAGCTCCTTGCCCAGGTTATTCCAGGTTTTCCATCCTAACTGAGCACCTATGCTGCAGCTGCCTCACACCAGCAGGAGAAAACCAGACTGGTGTTGCACTACACCAGCAGTCTTGCTGAGGTCACTACCAAGAGAATTTAGTCCCACCCTCTGTTTAATGGCCTGGGCACTGGAAAAGGAAAGTTGTGTGTTCATGGCTATGTGGGGAAGCTTTCAGTAGGGATGGATCCTTTCTGAAATTGTTACGGGTTACTACTTCCCATGACTCTCACACATCCTTCTGTTCACTAATTACTAAATGCTCCTATATATGGTTCTAAAACTAAGTACAGCTGTGAAATCCAGCTGCAGCTTGTTTCCATGAGTGTTGTCATTATTGAAGTTTGGCTTCATCAGGAGACCCCACATGGTTACCAGATGAAGAACTTTCAACAACACCATGGTGTCACTAATCAACACTAAGTGAGAATTTGGGTAAAAATCTTGCAAAAGAAGGATTTTACTTGCACTTGCTGGTACAAAAAAACCCAAAAACTATATGTTTTTTAAACCCTTGTTATGTTATAGTTCAGGGTTTCCTGAAGGTGGACACTTCCAGAAACACAAGTATAAGCTCAGTGTTTAATTTTCATAGGTCAGAGGACTTAGGAAATTACAGCAATGCTTTCAGCCATGGATTCCCAAAGCAAAGGCAAAGGCAGCCCTCTGATGCAGCTCTACTGTCCAAGGGCCTGTTTCTCAGCTGGAGACAGAGAGAATCTTCTCCTTCACAGCTGCTAGGGTTTTCCTTCCAAACTCATGGAGAAAAAGTGTCTCAGAGCAGGTCCCTGCTAAGAAAGTGCTAGAGGGCAGCTGGCACTGGAGCAGCCCCTGGTGTCCATCACTCTGCTCCAACCCTGACACTTGGCACAAGGCTCGCAGCAGAATCTGGCTACAAAACACGTGGAGCAGGACAAACCAAAAACGTGACAGCGTGGGGCATTGCATAAGCAGCTGTGAAGAGAGCACTCCCCTCTTTAAACCCATGGTGATCAATTAGATCCAGAAATCCTGCTCTTGTGGCCATAGGAATAGGAGGGATAAGACCAAGGATGTGGATTTGGAGCAGTGCAATGAAATGATCCCTCCTGTGCACATCTACAGTATAACGAAAAAACTATCTTGTGGTAGAGGCAAGCCAGTTCACCTATCACTGCAAACACTTCCAGCTCACCCCTGGCCTAAGTGACTGTTTTCTCCCCCTGATATGGAAACAACCCCAGCCACTGCAGAGCCAGTGCCTTCCCAGGGCACAAAGAGAAAACAGTCACGTAGGACCTGCTGTGGAATGAAGCTCCTAAACAGAAACAGAGCAGAGTCACCTCTGCTGACTCTGAAAGTGGCAGGTCTCATTTAGTACAGCTTGTTACTCCCATCCCATCCTTCTGTGGAACAGTAACTTACTCCCATGGGACAGTGA
The DNA here is from genome assembly GCF_036417665.1 of Passer domesticus. Taxonomy (NCBI): domain Eukaryota; kingdom Metazoa; phylum Chordata; class Aves; order Passeriformes; family Passeridae; genus Passer; species Passer domesticus. The sequence goes on from NC_087478.1 coordinate 73,299,699, forward strand.
CTTACACTGGGAACAGGAGTACTTGGTGCAAATCAGCTTTTTTCTTTTTTTTTTTGCTTTTGAGCTAGAGCCCTACCCACTGATGGCTGCACCTTGCACTGAAGTCCTGCTCTGTATCTGAGGAGGTCCCATTGCTGAGAAAAAGACAAAAGGTTCCTCTCTCACAAAGAATTGAGCAAACTTGTGATGTATTCCAACATTTGCCACTTAAAACAGCTGACAATCTACTACTTGTGAATCCATCAGGAAAAGAACTTCAGAGAAGATTCATGTATTCACAAATTCATGTGGAAAATATGCAGTTAAAACTGAAGGCAATCCTTTTTGTATATAGAAATTCTTATTTCCTGTATTTTTAAATGATGTATTTAATTACAGAAAAGGCAATCTTTGAAGGGGAACAATGTGGAGTTTTCTTCACCTTTTTTATTTTCAGAATGAACTTTGTTGTTTAAAAAAGCTTCCTCAATTTCAATAGGTTTTTATCACTATAGCGAAACAACTATTTCTACCAAGTGTAACACTTGGGTCAACTCAAAGTGCTCAATTTTGATAAGAAACTTGGAAGATTTCTCTCTTTTTTTGGCCTCAACTTATACTCTGAACATTTTTGATGTATCCAGTGAATCAAAAAATAAACACAATTTCATGATGACTGTTCTGTCTTCCTGATTTTAAGCATGATACTTTACTCCTGTGTGCTGTTCTGTTTCAGATGAAGGTATTTATTCAAGTTTTGGCTGCCTAGCTGTCATCTTCTACAACACAAATAAGCAGCACAGGGCTACACCAAGGAGTACCTCAGTGTACAGCAGATCCCATTAAAATTAAGTCGGTGTAAAGACCCTGCTGGTGGATTTGTGCTGCCCCTACAGCCACCCCCAAGCCTGCAATGAGGACAGGGGTGACAAAGGGGCTTTTCAAGTGAAAAACAATTGGGTTTGACAAGCAAAAAGTGAATGTCTGCCACATCCCAACATACAAACAGAGCAGCTAGTGTGGAAGCAAAGTGGATTCAGCTGTAGCAATCTGCTTATTGCTGAGCATGACTGAGCTGCTAACACTTCACAGCACATCAGAGTGTGAATCTGGCCCTGCAGACACATCTCTCCACAGGACAGTGAAGAAGGGGCTGCAGTGGCAGCAGTGGCATAGCTCTGTGCTATGCCAGTCCAGGAGGAACAGATTCATGCAGTCAGGCAAGGACTTGCAAAGTAGAGGGACAGAAGGGACAGAAGGGACAAGAACCAGCGATCAGAAAAGCTTAGAACCCTGCTGAGGTCAGGTGTTTAGATGGGTCTTCCTGAGAAAACATAAGAAAAAAGTGGAAATAATCAAGTATGTTTTGGACCTAAAGCCAGCAGACAAAAAAGAGCTGAGTTCATTGAGAATATTGCTCAGGAAAAAGCCCTTCAAGCTACATAGGAAAAATAAGAGTTGTCACTGTCACCACATACTTGTGTGCAACTGGGACCTGAACAGAAAACTAGAGTTTGGGTCTTTGAGCAAAAAAACAAATGTGAGCACGCAGTACTCTGCCAACTGCATGAGCAACCCTGAGGGATGTCTGAGTAGGACAAACATTAATCTTTCCACAAAACACATTGAAATTCTCTTAAACTTGGAGTCTCTGTTAGAGGACATAATTCTGTGCCATGAGCACTCTGTAGCCCTTAGCCTTGAGCCTCCCCCTACCTGGAGGAGGCTCCCCTACCTTCAGTCCATCCCATAATGAGGCCTTACCCCTTCCATCTGGGCTGTGTTTGGACACTAATTCCTTTCCTGGGTGGTTTGCTCTGTGGGTGACTAGAGATTCTACCTGCCATGATGCTTGATGAGCCAGAGGTCTTGTACTTTATGATATCCAGGGGCAGGCCCAGGCTAGAGCACACCCTTTGGTGTCCCTTTGTCTTGCTGCCCATGGAGAACAAGCTGTGGCAGGGGCTAAAGTCTGGACAGCTCCACCCCAGCACAGGAGTGGGACATGGTCAGGGTGTGAACCTGGGAGTGCATCCCAGCAAGGGACTCAAGTGTGGCTGAACAATGCTCCCACAGAGTAAAAATTCTTTTTTTCAAGTTCTTAAACCAAGTAGAGGATGAGCCTTCCCAGCTCCACACAGAAACCTCCTCTACAGAAACACATCCCATGTGCTGATGGCTCCTCAAGGTTTCTCCTTTTTTTAGGTATCCCCTCAATTCCCTATGACTCAGTCTGGATCTTCCTTCCATGCTTCTTTCCTTGAGAGAGAGGGCAAATTTTCAAGTCTTTCATATTTACAGCTCATTCAACCCTCCTCCTCTCCCTTTCATGTCCCAGATTAGTTTTACAGACTGTCTAGAAAAGAGGCAAAATCCTCAAAGCCGGTGCTGGAGGCACTGTCCCTTGATCACTCCCAAATCTGAGCTGGGAGGAGGGGGTTGGGCTGTGCATCCCCATGCATGAGTGCCCAGGGAGGTGCCAGCAGTCTGGGCACCCCCACCTCAGCAGGGAGCAGAAGCTTTACAGACATGCAACACGTGGCCAGCAGCACCAGCAGCTGCACAAGGTGTGGACCCCCTCCATGAAGTGAACAATTGCAGCACCACATCTGCTCCTGGAAACAGCCTGATCCTATTTGTGGCTTGTCAGTTTTCTCTTTTCCTCCTGCATGTGGCTGCATGAGGCAATGACAGCTGGAGCAGCCACCCTCACATCTCCTCTTGGGAGGCCCCTCTGAGACAAATCCACCACATTTCCACAAGCCAGCAACAAGCTGGTGACACAAACCAGGGGACAAGGCTGGGTGTCTCCCTGCCCAAGGAGCCCACCCACAGAGAGACTGAACTAATTCCAGCAGCATCTCTCAGCTAATGCTATTAGGCAGTGAAGGAGTACAAGATAAAAAAAATTCCCTCAAGTTCTTCCTGCTTGTTTCCACTCTTTACCTGCCTATCACCACTTTCCCTGTCTGTGCTGTGGATGTCAGTGAGCACAAAGTCTGTTTCTCTCAGGCACCACAGCTGTGGCCCAGATGGAAAAGGGGGAAGGTTTTCCCAGCTGTGCATGGATGTAAAACTTACACCTCTGTGGAGTTCTTGGAGTGGAGTTACAACAGCCCACAGGCTGCTCTGGTTTACACCAGGAATTCACCAACAGCAGCCCTGAGGAGCTGTCCTTGTACCATTAAATGCCATCCATCCATCCATCCATCCATCCATCCATCCATCCATCCATCCCAATGCCAAATGTAAAACTGACATAAGAGCACCTATGCCAGGTCTTGCTGCTGGAGGAGGCTGGGACTTAGCACAGAAAGAATTGGCTTTGTTGGGTGGAAAATCACCTGAGTCCCAACCCCTCAGCTGCAATCAGGGCCACTGGGAAAAAGTGACTCTGTTGGTCTAGTTTAGATATCTGCTTTGGGGCAAGAAAAATCACATCCAAGAAATGGTTACTTCTCTCTTTCTTATACTAGCTCCTCTACAAACTTTCCTTTAGAGCTATTTAGTTAGTAGACATCAATGCATTTAATAAGAGAACACCAACAGTCTCATTAATTCATTTGCAGACACGCACACAGACATATGGACATTTTGCAGGATTTTACTAGTCAATTCACAGATTTAGACTTGCTCTTTTGTTGTTGGTGAATTTCCTTTTATCTTAATGAATCAAACATGTCCTAAAATTTATAATTATTTTTGTTTTGTACCCATAACACACAACCTCTCATTTCCTAGTAAATTCAATTTACAAATGGAAAATATGCAGGCCACAACTTCTTAGAGTGTTCTAAAGAAATTGCTGTTTTCAGGCACAACTATTGCATGAAAAAAAAAAAAAGCCACAGAACCAATATAAAAGTGTATTTGCTTGGGAGCACAGAGTACACAGCTGTGTGTTGCAACACAACCATCTGAACCACAAGGATTTTGTGCTTTTCAAACAACATTCATGACATCTGGGAAATATTTCTGCAAGAATAAATAGGCACACAATGTCCTGAAAGGTAAATGGCTCCTTGCTTCCCCAAAAATTTTCCAAATCACTCAGCATAAGTTACTGGGTCCCTTTGGTGTAAAAAAAAGTGCTGTCATTTTTGTGCTGTTCTGTAGGCACCCTCTACCCCCTCTCTAGAAGTACTGCAGGTGGGAGATGGTAGAATCTTTTATATCAGATTTTTTGCGGTGGACAAGAGCCAAGAGCTGCCCCCAGCAGTAACACCTCATGCAACGTGCATTGTGAGTCACATGGCTCACATGCAGGTTATATTTGCCTTACAAGTTATAAGGCAAATTACTTGGTTGTAAGTCAATCCTAAGTCACAGCCCAACTCACCCTTACCTTTTACTACAGCAGTCATGATTAAATATTCCCCTCTTAAGTGGAAAAAATGCATTTTTCTCACCCTCATGTCAGTTAAAGGTAGAGGTTTTAGTTTAAAAAAGCTAATTCTGCCCCAAGACTTTAACGGATTTTAAGCCCAGAAAAGAAATGGAGGCTGCTTTCCCCTGTAATAGCAATGAAATAGAATCACAAACACAACCTCCAAGACCTGAGAAAGTGTGGCTGCAATACAAAATTGTAAAGACCTGAAGGAAAATATTTACCTCAAATGTGCGCAGGACTTTAGCCAATGCCCCAACTTCTTCTTTCAGAGAGAAAATCAAAGAAATCACACCATTTTTGCTGGGGGAGTCTTCAATGTAGCTAGATTCCTGAAAGGAAAGAAAAAAATACACAAACAAAAATTACTCCCATTCACGCTAGGAGTCAGTTTTGCCTTTCTGCGTGTCCTTTTTGTGATGTAAAGGTGTAAAACAGCTCTAAGTGGGAATCAAGGCAGATTCCCTGCTGCTGTGAGCAGCAGAGCAGCTCTGGGGCTGCTCTGATTTATGATGGTAGAGACACAAACCCCTTCTCTCAAACTAGAGCCCTTGTGAGAGCAAGGTAGCCAAAAAGAGCATGCAAATAAACCTAAAGCCATCCTTGCCTCACCTCACCCCTCAGGGATGACTGGAGACATTCCTGCACTTTGGTTTCAGCTCCAGTGCAAAGTCCCTCCCTCAGACTTCCTTTCATCAGCACTGGGGGTTAAGCTGAGCAATGTGGATGAGCTCTGTGCAGAGATGCAGACCATGGTCTGTGTTTCCCTTCAGTTCTGCTTGTACCTTCCAGATATCCCCAGGAGAGAGGTAGCATTCACAGGAAGGATATGGAAAGAGATTTTAAAACTAAACAACATCAAGCAAAGAAAATCAAAGAAAACAAAACGAGGAAAAATGTTGGAGCAAACATTTAGATCTTCCCTAAATCCCATAATGAGTAAAGACTCAGGGCAAGATGTGCTTTCATTTATGTTTGTTCCCTTTCTCTTATTGATTTTCTACTCTGCAAATTCCAAAAGGCAATTTCCAGTACTCTCAAAGGTTTATTTTCATTATTTTTCACAGTTCTCATTACTGGAACGCCTTTGCATGTCTCTACATGTGTTTCTTTTCATAAAAGCCCTGTTAAGAAGGGAAGAGCTATTTCACCCCTTCTGAAAGAGGAAACTGAGACCTGGAGTGGAGGCAAGTCTTGAAAGCTGGGTACTTGGCATGGCAGGTAAATGCCTGCTGAGATTTCGACCACCTAATTTTTCTGATATCAGAGTCAATTTGATGTACAACCATCACAATCTTTTGGAGGCTACATTGATGTATTATTTGCATGTTTATTCCATTTTTTTAACATCTACTGGCCTTGGACAAATTGTCTGTGGTTGTTATTTCAAAGATCACACCAGACATCTGCAACACAGGGGAGTTCTGGTGTAACAAGTCCTGGGTTAAAGCTTGATTCAAGGTACCCATTCAAATATTCCTTATATAAATCTGTATTTTTGGGCAGAGCTTGCTCTCATTATGGCTATTGCTCAACTGAACATATAAATCAGAGCAAAAAGAGTCCCAGTTCCCAAATATTGTCCTCAGCAAGGATAGCCTTTGTAGAAGACAAATTAACAATCAAAGCCAGCTGCCCTGAAGCCATAAAGCTCTTGGTGGGTCTACATTTCCTGAGGCAGAGCTATGAAGAGCTGCCTTCTTTTGTAAAGTAAATAATTGCTGATTCTTCAAGCCATCTCCAAGGCTGCCTCCAAGGCTGCTGCTAACAGACTGGCCACACATTTTTCTGTCTGGCTTTGTTTCCAGAGGCTGCAAAGGTTTTCCAAAAACCAGCTGTATGAGGGAAACTGTAGTAGGAGTGCTGCCCCAGAAGGAAGATTGCCACCTGTTCAGTTGTGACACTTCCTGCAGCATCTCTGCGTCTCCTGAGTCCCCATGCAGCCAGGGAGTCAGCCCAGCTCTGACATGGGGTGGACCAAGAGGAAAAGCAGCTGGAAGTGATGTGTCAGCTGGCTAATGAAGCCCATTTACACCTCAAGCAACCACAAGGGAAATCGATGACAGGAGTCTGGCAAAAGCCAAAACAAATGTCTGTAGTACTGAAATTTTATGGTAGTGTGACCAAAACTGTCATCTCAAATGCTATCCATGCATTGCTTTTTCCTTCTGTTTTCACCCACCACAGCCAAAACTGATCTCAAGGACGGAACTGGCTCCACCATTGTCTGTCCAATGGATCGAGACTTTGGTTTTCACTGTCTGCAATGAAACTGCTCTAAAAGACATGCAGCTTTATATTTAAAATATTCTTGCCAAGTCATGCTGTGAGAACCAACTTATATGACAGATTGACTTGAATGTGTGTGACAAATAAAGAATTCATGGTTTGCATACTTGCAGGGGATATAGTGCAAAGTTGAAGTCCTGCAAGGTAATCCTGATGATAACAACTGATCTCTTTGTACAATGAGTTTAGACAAAAAAGCCTTAAAAAGCCTTTCCAAACTCATTGGTCACTAGCTTTGATTTGTTGAGATGAGCTGCTTTCAATCTGTCCTCAGTCATTTTCCCACTCTTGTAAGTTGATTTATATTGGTGCTTAAGAGAAAGACACATTGCAGTAGGGAGTAGGCACTAGTGCTGTAAACAGCCTCATACTTGCTTAACTTCTTGCACATCTGCACCTCAGTTCCCTGGAAGGTCTTTTAACAAGCATCAGTCCATGCCTGAGCCTCTCACAGAGGTGACATCCTTAATTGCAAAGAGGAAGAAGATTGAAATTATTGTTTTCCTGGTTCCTAATTCTTATCAGGATAATGGAGACAGCCTGCATCAATACAGGCTGCAGATAATAAATATCAACACATGCACTGGAGGTGACAGCAGCAAAAACAGAGGCACTCACATTATTGCTGAGCTTTTTGTACTTAAGCATAGCTTTAACTGTTGATCAGTTTTTCCATTCTCATTTTGGACTTTAACTTCTAGTCCCTCAACATACTTGAAGGAATTGCAGCTTTGGGGTAGTTTTACTGTTTTGTTACTACAGTGATTATGATTCAGTCAAAGAAACAATTTTATTAGGTTGAAATATTGTCTCTGTGATATGTATATGTGATTTACAGTGTGCATAAATTCGGCTCTAATTTTCTTCCAGACCTGTTTTTTTTTCCAGGAAATAAAATGAGAACCAGTTGAAGGGGATGAACACCCATCCTGAATCTAAGACAGTCTCAAACAAAGTGTTATGTAGATGCAAGGATAGGTTTACCTGGGCACAAACCTGCATTTTTAGTTAGCCACATTGCACATAGATTAGTATTGCCATTCTGACACAGGTGGCAGCATTAGGGGTCAATTTCACAATCCTGTCAGCCTTTTAATCCACTGCTGAGACATTTACCTAAAGTCCTTCTGAGTGAATGCCAACACTGGCAAAGCCAGAGAAAGTTTTTCTTGCAGTTTCAGGGATATAAAATTTTCACCTCACTGATGTAATGCTCAAATTTCCAAGTCAGATTTCTTAAGACATTTAAATGCTTATCATGGCAGCCATCATTGGAACCAAGCAATTACACAACTTGGATAAGCAGCAAGGTGAGACTCTAGAGAAATACTGTGGGAGTTCAGCCTCAGCACACAAAGTAGGACTAGAGGCTTCCTTGGCATCACTGCTCTTATAAAAAATAGAAGCCCCTTTTTTTGCACGTCTGATGCAGCTTGTCTCTGACTTCAGCAGCATTGCATAGGACAGAGAAGTGCAGAATTTTATCCTAATAATTAACCATGCTGGACTCAGGTTACATCACTTGCCCCTGCAGTAACATCAGTGCCTGTGTTTAAAAGGCATGAACTTCAGGTCCTTCCTGTATTTCCCAAAGCAAAGAGTTCAAAGTCAGTCAGTCAGTAAACATTAAAAAGAGAACAAGAGAGCCCCAAATTTAACAAAAAGCTACACCAGAAGAGCCCATAATTTCATCTGTTTTCCCTTAACAAAAGAAAACAGCTTTTTTTCATCACACACATTTAAGACCTCCAATAAGCTTCTGGTCTTTTTCGATTCTTTGTCTTTTTGCCATGTACACAAGGATACTTTTACAATGTTTGTTTGCATTCTCACTGCGTTTTTGTGAGCACATTTAACAGCAGACAAATACAGGAGCTGCCAAAATTGATCAGGTACTGCAAAGCATCATGACAAGCCACCTTGATTCTTCCTCTCTTGGGTCACACTGCCCCTCAGAGAGTGGAGGACAAGCACAGGAGTGCAGGAGTGAGGCAGGACGCCCCTCCACCTCTGCAAAAAGCAGGCACAGACCCCATCACCTACCTGGAAAGAGTCACCATTCATTTTGCAGTGCTGTGAGTCCATGTTGCAGAGCCAGCAATGCCCACACAGGGAGGCCCCTCCACTACAGCAGGTGAAGCCTTCTGCTTAACTGCAGCGGCCAGAGATCCGTGCAAAGGTATTTAAAGTGGAGCAGCCAAGGCAAAGCCATTCCCTTCCCCAGCTCCCTCCCCTGGACAGCGTGCCAAGGGGGCGTTCTCCCTGCACGCCCCCCCCACCCACCCCTGGCACACCAAGCTCCAGCCCGGCCATCCCCATGAGCCCCACGCCTGCGTGGAGCAGCTCTCCAGCAGATTGTTTCTGTCTGCACCCAGCGTGGAGGAGCAGCACGCTCCGAATTAGCAGCCTTCCTCCTCCTGATCAACATCAGCTGTTTTCATTTTGTCAAGTCAACACATGGTTTCCAGTTCAGCCTGCAGCCCGTTCCTTCCCCCTGCAGCTGCGCGTTCAGCCTCAGGTGGGTTTCACCTCGGGGTCACTCCCCTTGGACAGATATCAGCCGTCCTCCAGGATGTGTTCTTTGGATGTCAAACGTCAGGCACGGAAGGCTCTGGCAAGGCACAGAGCTGAGGGATTTGTCCTTTAGCAGGACCTCTGGGGCTGCTTCCAAAGAGCTCAGAGGGCAGGAGACACCACTGAGCTCACTGGACACTGGAGAGAGACAGCCAGCACAGGGGAAGCATGAGACAGGAGTTAGCAGCATGATAGCACACTGGGATATGAGCCTGAGCATGGGGAAAGGGAAGAAGGTAAAGGAAGAAAAGGGGCAGGAAAGAGTAGATCAGAAATCCAAGCAGGAAGATGTAGAACTGCAGGTGATGTGTTGTGCTTGCATGTGGTGTCAGCCATGGAAAGCACAAGGGGAACAGGGTGGGACACATAAATGATTTCAGGAAAGGTTAGTAAAGTACTGATATAAGAGAGCCCAGATTTGACTTAATAAGAGTCACCAAAGGGGGTAAAGGAGATTGGAAAGCTGTAGCCCAATATCAGAAGGCAGGTGAAAAAATGAAAGAACTTGACAAGTATCTATCTTGCTCTTTGGGAAAATGAAGTCTTACAAAGACAAGCTGTGTCAAGGCAGGTGATCTTGCTATATTTTCATGATGAAGATGAATTCTCTTTACAGTTATTTTGTCCTTGAAGGAAGCTCTACTACACACACCTGTGCAAACTCATACTGGTGAACACTAGAAAAGACTTCCTGTAATTTTTTTCATACCTACCAAACCCAGCAGCCTTACAGTGGGGAAACTGAGTGGAACAATTTTCTTAGTTCCTACTGTGGAGTCAGAATCCATGCCACTGAAATGATCAATTATATAACATGCATCTGAAGTGACTCTGTGCTTTGGGTGCAAATACGTACCTTTTTCAGAAGAGCTGCTTCTTTGTGCATGCTGAAACTGCCTGTAGGGTAGAAAGTTATTTCTGAAGTGATCAGCAAGCCTGTGGTATGGGCTGGCAGGTCAAGATAGCCAAATGCACACTAAACACACTGGATCCTGCCCACATGGCAGTAGGATGGGGCAAGGAAAGGCAGAGCAGAGGGGGAAAGTATCCCCAGTAATTGCCAGCAGTAGAAAAACTACTGGGTTTTTAACTACTCAGCCAGTAAATTCATTATTGTAGCCAGTATTTTGTGTCCTGTGTTTGTGCAGCACAAGGCACAGCCCTATCCATGATAGGGAGACTGAAGGCCACCTGGGAAAAAAATAACAGTGAGATGAAGATGGTGACAACTCTGATTATAGCCCCTGTGCAGGACAAGACAGACTCCAGAAATTGGTCTTGTTTACTTTCCCCGTACACCATGCCTTGCCATCTGGTGTATTTTTCAGTGAGATATAATATTCTCTCCTCTGCTTCTGCCTTCCTCTTTCTTTCCTTATTCCTTCTCTTCTGACTAAGCTTTAATCTCTCTTTTACTTCTTTATGTCTTTTACATGCTTTTGGTCTTCGTTCCTTCCTTTTCTCCATCCCTTTTCTTACATGTGTAAGAAACAAAACTCTACCCAACGGTAATGGCAAGAAAAAGAGAAATATCAAATACCTAAAATACTGCTCATGTCAAATCTGTACAATCATCTATTTTGCCTCCTACCCCCTGCTTTTTTGTATTTATTTTGCAAATTTTTTTTTGCAATTTTTTTCAATATTTTTGCAATTTTATTTGCAATTTATTTATTTTATCTCTCACCCTTGTTGTAACACAATCCTAATAATATCACCAGTGTATTACCACCAGTTCACTGTTTGATCAGTCTGCACCGTCAGAGGTTGCTTAGTAGCAAAAGGCACTGGCTGAAGGAAAAACAATTCTATCTTGCTAGGAATTCCCAGTGTCTCTTGTTTTGGAGCAAAGTGGTGTGTGGGGGTGTATGAGTATGTGTGTCCAGTGTCTCTGGTTTTGGAGCAAAGTGGTGTGTGGGTGTGTGTCCCCAGTGACATTACTCTTGGAATGTGCAGTTGCATCAGCATCTGTTCCCTTGGGCCATTTCAGAGTCCAAACTGCTGGATTTTCCCTGTCCTCTCTGAAGCACTACTTCAGCCTACCAAGCATGGGTTCATCCCCCTGCAGCGACACTGCCAACCAGGTTTCCCCACTTGGGTTTCGAGCTTCTTCATGTGCCTGATTCCCTGGCTTGGCTTTAAGTCTGTCAGTCCTGCTCTGGGCTTCTGCTGCTGACCGAGCACCCCCTCTCCTTTCAACGATATGCAGATATGCACTGATGTGCCACCTTGCCTTTGCCTAAACACACGTGTTCTCCTCCAAAACACGCTTTCTTTGGGTACACACACCCACATGCACACACCACACGTAGTCCTTTCGGGCTGTGCTCTCAGCCACAGCTCACAGGGCTCTTTGCACTGAAGCTGGCAAGCTCCCCTGGCCGGCGCGATGCGAGTTCAAGGGGCCATGGACTTTGGCTGCTTTTCAGACTGCTCTTTGCCACCCGTTTGCAGAGTGGCAGCTTCCCTGGAGCTCTGAGTCTTTGTGTCTGGGCAAGGATGTCCCTTCCTGTGCCAGGGCACTGGGCCTATCCTTGGCCTGCAGTTCCCTGCTTCCCTGCTGGTTCAGGATGCCCCAGTGCACCTGAGGGTGCAGTAAGCAGTGCAAGGAGAATTTTCTAATGAAGACAGAAGCTGGTGGAAAAATTCCCAGATGAGGATTCCACAAGTGTCTTAGGTGGTTTGTGTGTGTGTGCATGGGAGGGGGGCATCCCCCTTACCACCATCGTGCATGCATTTACCAGAGATCTCAGGGTGCTGTAGCTCTCCCTACACCCAGACAGACAGACAGACAGCATTTCCTCGCACGTCCCTCTGCATCGTGCTGGCAAAGCCACCAGCCGTATCCCCTCTGACGGCAGAGCCGGGCTCCCCGAGGCCTCAGGGCTGCGCCCCATCCCTCTCCGCCCGGATTTCCCCGGCTCCCTCCCTCCTGGGCCGGGTGGCCGGGAGGTGGCACTGTGTCCTCACGGCAGAGGCGGCTGGCGGCGGCGGGGACCCCGGCTGTCCCTCTGCCTGCCCTCCCCGGGAATAGCGGGGGATCCGCTTGCCAGCCTGCGCAGGCATCACCCAAACCTCTCCTACCCCTCCTGCCAGGGGACCACCGCTTCGGAGGAGCCGGGAACAACCCACCCTCCACCCAAAATATTCAGCTCTCCAAAAAGTGGCGCTGGGGGTATGCGGGAGGGCAGCCCGGTGTGATTTATCCCCCGGGGCTCTGACAGACGCACAGCTCGTGGCCGCACAATGGGGCCACCCGGCAGAGCGGCAGCGAAGGGCTCCGCTCCGCGGGCGCGGAGGGCAGGGGAGCAGCGCCCGCGGGACCCGCGGAGCTGCGGAGGGGCGAGCGGGACGGGGCCGCGGGAAAAGCTGCTCCGGCGGCTGGTTTGGGGTTTGGGGTTTGTTTGGTATTTTGTTTATTTTTCTTCCTTTTTTTTTTTTTTTTTTTTTTTTTTTTTTAGCCCTATATGCAAACTGTCACTTCAGGTTAGCACAAGACCTGATGTAGCTCATTAGCATGAGCTGTATCTAATACGCTTAAAACCTCTAATTATTTATTATGCCCTAATTGGCAGCCCAAGAAATGTCTGCAAAGTGATGAGTGTTCATCCCAAGACGCCTTTCGAGGGGAATTCAGCAGTGTCCCTGGTCAAACGTCATTTTTAATTCTTCACTGAGGCACAGGCTTTATTCCTCTTGTAGACGATACAACCCCAAGAAAACTGGAACTTGCTACCCCGATAACCCACCTTCTGCACCCTGGGCAGGGTGGTCAACAATTAATCAAGAATAAGGTTTCATGGTTAAGTTATTTTTATAAAGAGACGCTTAGGAAGAGTCATTAAACTTTATCAACTATGCAAAAGTGCAAACACACGGTCCTTAAAAATTACTTACCCAAGGGACCACCTTACCTTTTCAGGAGAAAATCTATTTCCTGACTTCTGAAGGTAGCAAATGTTGAAAATTATATTCGCATGCAAACTGTTTCAAAATAAGTTTAACTCTGTGGGGTTGACCCCCCCGCCCCCCACTCCACTCAAAGTGCCTTTTTTTTTCCCCTTCTAAGTCTGTATTATGTTTCTTCAGGCCGCACCAACTATTTATTTATCTTTATTCTTTCTCTCTTTCTTTTCATTCATTATTCTCTCTCCCTCTCTTTTTTTCCCCCCTTCCTTGTGTGTGTGGCTTCTCGGTCTGATCTGTAGCTTGTTACCACCCACTGCACGCTCTCTCCTGCAGCCGAGGTGTTTCTATACAAACTTCAGCGTCCAGTTGTCATATTAATTATTACACTGAGTAATGACTGAAATAGTCAAAATAAGGGGAGACTCAAGAGAGCTTTTTCTTGCTGCTCAAAGATTCAGCAAAGAAGCCTTGCAACAAAGCACTAATTGGTCCCCAGAAATACTCTGACAAGGCATGGAAGATAGGTTTCATAAAGCCCAGCAATTGTGAAGGGGGAAAAGATCCTTGAATAGACCCCACGCTTCTTTTCTAAACTCTCTTGCTGAGCAAAAAATGGACTGCTTCTTGAATACTGGACTGATCTTGAATGCTATACCCAGCAGAGAAAAAAATGCACCATTTATTGTAAGTTTTTTTCCAGCTATTCATGTGTTCTATGTGGAGAATAAGCTGGTTTTGTTTACCATGAAAGACCTTTTACTTTATTTTCACTCTTGGGGGGGAAGCTGGAAAGGCGAGGGGGAGGGCGAGGGGAGGGAGAGAAACACATGTGCCCAAATCCAGACGAGCTGCCTACTGTAACAAAATGGAGTGTAACAAATCCTACAGAAGTCCCGAATGTATCGATTCTTTGAAGATCTATATAGATTAACGACTTTCGTTCTGCTTTTCCAAGACAGCATTTAATCATAACGTAAATGGCCTTTAAAAAAGAAAAGAAGTGGCAAGATAAAAAAAAAAAAAAAAAAAAAAAAAAAAAGCATACCAGAGCTGTTGGTTTGGGGTTTTTTGGGTTTTTGTTTTTTGTTGTTTTTTTTTTTTAAAGGCAAGGACTTCAAAAGGCCTCATGAGTATGGCTACAATTTAGGCACAAAAAAAAAGTCACCAGAAAATAATGGCAGTTCAAGATTTAAAAATAAATAAATAAATAAATGAAGACTGAAGTAAAAGTGCCAAATGAAAAGGGCAAGGGCTATTTATCATTATATTAGAATTAAGAATTTCAAAGCGCAGGTGCAGGACTGTGCATGGGAGTGAGTGGAGGCGGGGGACCTTGGAACAATATTTATTATCTAGAAATCTGGTCCCTAACTCTGCACAGCGAGCACACAGAGGGGCTGGAGAGATTGGAGTCACCTCAGACATAACGGGTGAGTTCGGTCCCTGGGGGCAGTGAGAGGAAAGAGAAAAAGGAGGAAAAGGCTCTGCCCCCCTCATCCATCCCTCACACAAACACGTACCGTGACCCAGGGTGGCCAAATGGGCACAGGGCCACAGAGGCACAATGACATGAGTTACTCTTGGTGACCTCTGGGACTCGCAGTTTTTGCCTTTTTAAGAGAAGAAGGGACCCAGAAACTCCAGTCTTATTCTGCCACTTCCAGGAAAAAGGGCAGGAATGTCCCTATGTGGTATTTCTGCACCCGTTCTGGAAGCAAGCTGATCCAGAAGAATCAGTCTGTTTGAACATATATATGCAATGACTGCAATGACTTTGATATTTCTGTTAGCACTTCCCAAAGTCATAATGCAGAGCTGGTGGTGCAACAACTGCTTCCAGTGCAGTCTGTTCTGACACCAGACAAGGGATGTTGAACAAACCACCCAGGAGACCTGGAACTGAATGGGGAGAGCTCCCCAAACAGGAAATACAAGCAAACATTTTATCCTGCTAACGTCTGGCTGTCCTGCCCAAGAGTGGATAAAATTAGTTAAAACATTTCCCATTTGATGAGACGGTAGGCTAGAAGTCAGAAACTGGTCCGTGATCAGTGAAGTGGTCCCAAAATAAATATGACCACACAGAACTACTTCACATTTTTCATCCCATGTGCTGAAAAGCTGACATGTTTAACATGACACAGCATTAAAAGCCGACATGTTAAAAAAATTATACAATTACCAGCTAGCAGGTGCACATTGAGGTTCTCCTGTGCTATGTTTCTGGTTAGCACTATTTTAACTCACACACACAGCCAGGGTCAGAGATCCCGTAGCAGATGAGAACTGATTTCTACAGCTCCAGACTGCTGTAATCGAGGTCAACAACAGTACAGCAGTACAGGGCTTACTTTTGCAGTCATTTCCACTGAAACCTTAACATGGACTGTGCAGGTCCCCTCCTTCCATGCTTTGGAGCTGGTGTGAGTACCAGGGATTAAAGCCACCTACCAGGGACTTCCTAGAGCCATAATATCACCATGGCAAGGCTGTCGTACCATGGCTCTGCTCTTTTTTGTGGGCTAGAGATCACACACATCTGAGTTTACAGAGTGGAAAGGTGCAGAGAGAACTGAGACAGAGTAGAAGGTAGAAAATGTGCTAAAGATTTCAGAAATACATGGATATGTGAAAGGCAGGAGGGCAGGGCGAGAATGCCAAGATCAGCATCCTCCAGTGCTGGACCTGGTTGTGCACCTCTGCAGCCCCAAGGGTCAGTGTGACCCCCAAAGCACACCAGCCCCAAACTCCCAGCACCTCGGAGCTGCTTTGCCTCATTCGGTCCTGAAGCACAAGTGAGACTTCACCTGAGAGCAGTGATAATTTCCCCTGCATAGGCCAGGTCCATCCTGACTCCCCAGTTATGAACCAATATCAATGCCCGCTTGGAAAGCTGGTGCCCCACTTCCACTTTGCAGGATGCCACGGGAGGAGCAGGGGGTCAGTGGCTTTCCCGGGCCCAGCAAGCAGAAATGGCCTGGGAAATGGGATCGGAGCAGGGTCAGTGGCTTTCCCGGGCCCAGCAAGCAGAAATGGCCTGGGAAATGGGATCAGGCAGTGAAGGGCGGGCCGGCTCCACACCTGCCAGCTCTGCCCAACACACCCTTACTTTATGAGGCAAACCTCCTGCCCTCCCGTGCTGGGACGTGCCCGGGAGCGGTTTGCTCTTTCTCCCCTGACAGGCTGACCCCGTGGTGATCAGCATTCCCGAGGGGTAATTCGAGGTGACTTCTCCCGAGAAGTCTCTACCCTGCCCCGCTCTCAGCCGCCCTCCTCCTGTCACCCAGCCCGGCTCACCGCGGCTGTCGCCGGCTAATAGAGCCATCACCAGGCGGCCCGCGGGGCCTGTGCGGTGCCGGGCACACGGCGGGGCTCGGACACTCATGGAGCTCGGCATGGCAGCGCTCGGCGGGCTCCCGCTTCTCTAGGAACAAGGAGGAGCCGAGCTCCCGCACACGGAGTTTCCCCGGACGCGTCCCGCAGTGGCGAGGGCGCCTCTCCCGCCTGCCCACGCCGCAGGCGCCTCCGAGCCTCCACATCCCGCCCAAACCCCGGCGGGAGCCGCTGAGGCGGCCCCAGCAGGGGATGCCCCGCACACCCGGGGCTTCACCGGGAGTCACCCTCAGCGCTATCCGCACCCCGTCTCGGACGCCCCTCGGCGGGCAGGGCTCCCCCCTTTCCCTTTCCCTTTCCCTTTCCCTTTCCCTTTCCCTTTCCCTTTCCCTTTCCCTTTCCCTTTTCCCCTCACGCTTTCCCGCCCCCGCCCCCCCCCCCCCCCGCGGCGCCCACGCGCGCCGCCCCCGCCCCGCCCCCGGCCCGCGCGGCGCCCCGGCGCGGGTGTTTGCTCAGGGCCGGGAGCGCGGCACGCGCCGGGCGCACGCACTTGCGACAACAAACCCGCGAGCGGCGGGGGCGGCGCCGGGGGCGGCGGGGGGAGGCGGGGCCGCGCGGCCGGCAGCGCGCGTGCGGCGGGGGGCGCGGGGGCTGCTCTGCCTGTCTGTGCGTCTGTCTGTCTGTCTGTCTGTCTGTGAGTGTGTGAGTGTGTGTGTGCGTGTGTGCCCCGCGCTGAAAAGGCCGCAGCGCTCCGCGCATCGCGCGGCCGGCAAAGCGTGGAAGGCGCAAGGTGCAGGGGGTGCGTGTGTGTGTGTGTGTGTGTGAGCGCGGGGGGTGGCGGGGGGAGGTTTGCCTCTCTCTGTGTGTCTCTGTGTGTGTGTGTGTGTGTGCGTGCGGGAGAAGAGGGGGGGGCGAGCCCCGTCCGCCCCTTATAAGAGACACAATCCTCAGCCACTTTTTTGCAAAAGGGGCTTTGCAAAGCAGCCTGCGCACACGCGAGCGCCACGAGCCTCCCCGCGGCCGCCGCACGGAGGGCGAGAGGGAGGGGGGCGGGCAGAGCCGTCCCCGCCGCCCGCCCGGCTCCGCCGTCCGCTCCCGCCGCTCGCCGCTGTCCCTTTCCCCTGCCGTCTGTCGCCTAGCTTTTTCCTTTTTTTTCTATATATTTTTTAAAAATTTTAAATTGAACGTCGCAAGTTTTTCCTTTTTCTCTTTTTGAATTTTTTTTTTTTTTTTTTTTGTGGTGGTGGTGGGGGTACAGGGACCGGCCGTCCCTCGGGCGCCCCCGCCTCGCAGGACGCCCCCTCGCCCATGGCCAGCGGCAGCCCCGCCAGGATGTCCAGCGCCGCCGGGCAGCCGCCCTTCCTGCAGCCGGCGTGCTTCTTCGCCGCGGCTGTGGCCGCCGCCGCCGCCGCCGCCCCTCCGGGGCCGCCCCCGGGGGCGCCGCCGCCGCAGCTGAGCCCGGCGGGCGGGCAGCCCTCGCCGGGCGGCAAGCCCTCGGCGCCGCGGGCGGCCAAGCGGCAGCGCTCGGCATCGCCGGAGCTGATGCGCTGCAAGAGGAGGCTCAACTTCAGCGGCTTCGGGTACAGCCTGCCGCAGCAGCAGCCGGCCGCCGTGGCGCGGCGCAACGAGCGGGAGCGCAACCGGGTGAAGCTGGTCAACCTGGGCTTCGCCACGCTGCGGGAGCACGTCCCCAACGGCGCGGCCAACAAGAAGATGAGCAAGGTGGAGACGCTCCGCTCCGCCGTCGAGTACATCCGCGCCCTGCAGCAGCTGCTCGACGAGCATGACGCCGTCAGCGCCGCCTTCCAAGCGGGCGTCCTCTCGCCCACCATCTCGCCCAGCTACTCCCACGACATGAACTCCATGGCGGGCTCCCCCGTCTCCTCCTACTCCTCCGACGAGGGCTCCTACGACCCGCTCAGCCCCGAGGAGCAGGAGCTTCTCGACTTCACAAGCTGGTTCTGAGCGCCGGCCGCCCTCCCGGCAGGTGGGTAGGCGCCCGCGGAGGGCCGGGGGATAGCGGGAGGATAGCGGGGGGATAGCGGGGGGACAGCGGGGGGATAGCGGGGGGATAGCGGGGGGACAGCGGGGGGATAGCGGGGGGATAGCGGGGCGGGGGCTGCCCCGCGTGTCCCGCGGTGCTTCCGAGCGGCTCTGCGGCCCGACGGCTCTGATCGCCTCTTTCTTTTATTGTTGCAGGACAGTTGCAAAAGGGAAAAAAAAACTCAACACCAACAGAAACCAAAAAAAAAAAAACCACACAAAAGCAGATCACACACAGAGAGACAAAAATCCACGCGGAAAAAGAACCTGTTGCGTTTCCAGTTCCCCTGCCGTCGGAGGGCGGTGCGGGCACGTCTCTCGGCGGGCGGGCACAGCGGAGGCGCTCGGGGCGGCCGCCCCCGGCCCCGGAGACCGGCCGGCCTTTGAGCTCCGTCGCCCCGGCTGTCCGGCGGGGAGCCCCGGCTGTCCGGCGGGAAAGGGCGCTGCGCCCCTCGGCCGGCGGAGGAGCTCTTCCTCCTCCTCCTCCTCCTCCTCCTCAGCAGAAAGGCGGCCCATCTCCGCGCCTCGCCGCCGCCGCGGCCCTTCAGAGACTGGCGGTCATGACCTGCGGACAAAGTTTAGTTTTCCCGATGTCTGGGGAGATGCTGAAGTTAAGCTATGCTGTACTCAAAGAAGTCCCTGGAGCCCCATCTGCCTTCGGCCTCCCCGTGCCTCTCCCTCCCCTCGATCCGAGCTTTTCCTCTTGTTTCCATCATAGAATGCTTCCAATCTTTTTTTTTTTTTTTTGTGAATTTTTTTATGATAAGAAAATCTATTTGTATCTATCCTAACCCGGTTGGGGATATATTAAGCTATTTTTGTACATAAGAGAGAGAGAGATTTATAGAGGTTTTGTACAAATGGTTTAAAATGTGTATATCTTGATACTTTTTTTAATATGTAATGCTTATTACCTCTTCATGTTTAGACTCGTAGTCAACGTTACCTTACAACTGCCATTTTTGTATGTGGTTTTGTAAAGGACTTGGATTTCCTCCAGATGTACTTTAGCACCAATGTGTCTTACTTTATAGAAATTTTGTTAATGTATTAATAATGTCATTAAACAATGTTCAGAGTGAACAAAGTTTATGCAGCGATTGTCCAAACACAGAACGGTAGCCATTTGTTCTCATATGCTGCCTTTTGGGAAAAAGAAAAAAAAAAAAAAAAAGAAAAACCAGACAAGCAAACAAACAACCCCCCCACCACCACTGCCTTTTCTTACTGTTTTATTACAAACTGACAAAGGTCCTGTATAACCCTATTTTATACAAACTAGTTTCGTAATAAAACTTTTTTTTTATTAAAATGATCAGCTGCCTACCGCATGCAATTTTTTTTCTTTCTGTCATTGACAACGATGAATGTAAGGACAGAATGTCAATCGATGTTATACCCGAGCTGAGTTGCATATGAAGTGTTTGTACCTGACGGATGTAACATATATATCTTTATCTATCTCTATATAAATATGCAAAGATCTAGCGCTATCAGCATTGTTTTCTTGCCCTTCTGTGTTGCAAATGCGTATCCAAATCAAAAGGAGAGGGGATGATTAATGATTGCATTGTCCTTCCTGAAATCACTGCACATTACAGAATTCCTCCTAAAGCCTTAGAGTCTTAAAAAAAGAGGGCGCTCCATCCCGCGTTTGGGGATGTGGTGTGACCCTGTCCTCCTCCGCGGCTCCGACCCAGCGGGGCAGGAAAACACGGGGGATGGCACGGCCGCCGCCACCCAAAACACGGGGCGCTGTGTTGCCTCTGCGAACGCTGCCTGGGTAAATAAAAGCGTCGCGGGGAAGACGGGAGGCGAGAGGAGAAGGGAGATAAAATTAAATAAATAAAGGGAGTAGTAGAAATTGGTGGCAGCGTAGAGCTATTGGTCTTTCCAAACTTGTTATTCTGCCCAAATAGCGTGATCTGCCTGTAAAAGTACCCAATTACCAAGACTCAAAAAGAAATTGGACTCTTCCCCCCATTCCCTGCTTCTTTTTTTATTTTTTTTTTTTTTTTTTTTTTTTTTTTTATTTTTTTTGGCTAGCCTGCTTGTTGTCAGTTAGCAAGGACGTGACCAGAATTCGCCTTCTTTTCGCCTGGCTCCTGCATCACTTGCAAATTCAGTTTGCGTGCACCAAGCCAAGCGGAAAGCAAAGCTCAAAATGCATCTTACAGGGGAAAAAAAAAAAAAAAAAAAAAAAAAAAGCCAAAAAATAAAGAGCCAAAAAAAAGATCCAAAAAAAAAAAAAAAAAGGACTGGGGAGAGCCAGTGTGTCGTACGGAGTTAAAAAGGAAAAAAAAAATAAAAATAGTCCGCTCCGCTACAAATGTGCCGTCGAGTTGAGAGGGATGCGCTATTTTTAAAAAAGAGGAGGGAAAAACTTTGGTGGAGGAGCCCGGATTTTTTCCTCTGTGTGTGTGTGTATATGTAACTATAGACAGGTAGATATAGATATAAATATACATTTATATGCACGGGCGCATATGCACACATGGGCGCTTACACGTGTGTATTCCTGCATTGCTTCTAAAGCATAACACACGTTTGTCCCTTCGCCTCCTCCCCCCACGCCCTGAAATGATCAATACGTGATTTAATCGCGGGGGGGGAGGGAGGAGGAGGAGGGGGAGGACGGGACGGGCGGACGGGACACGGTGGGGTCACGAAATCCCTCATTACTTTAGCACAAACACTCATTGTTTTAACCGCTCGTGGAACTAATGTTTAGTTATGAAAATAATAACCGTTATATGCCGCCGTCCGCTCTCCCTTTACAGCATCTCCCTTTTTATTTACCCACTTTTGCAAGTGTACAGATAAGGTATGCAAAGAAAGTGTAGCGAGTAATTTATAGCTATGAATATAACATTAGGATAATGTTTCATTCTGTTACAAAGGCGAAATTTCTCTTCCTTGTGTAGACAGGTGTTCTTTTTTGCTCACTTCTGAATAGTAAATATCCAGACTCATTAAACTAAAGGCAAAGTTACGCTGTTGTTCGCTACAATGTATAAGACAGGCTCAGAAATTCACCACCTCCTCCCTCCCTTTTCCCCTCAGCCCCCTCCAGAAAGAAAGAAAGAAAGAAAGAAAACACACACACACAATTTTACTGAAGATAGGGAAAGGGCAAAGCAGGATTGGGGTAAATCTCATTACATCTGCTCTAATCGCTTAGCAACACAAAGCCTTTTCTTGTATTAGCGCGGAGAGCCTTTCAGCGCTGCCTGACAGACAGTATTCAGTTAGCATTAGTAAACTCCATAAATCAGGGACTTCTTTGGGCGCAGTATAAGTTTTAGAACTACTCGGGATTTGCTTGGGGGTGGGGGAAGAGGAGCGGAGAGGGGATATGCTTGCAGACGAAGGTTGCTCGGCCACGGATTTATTAATTTATCCACCTGTGCGTTTATTTATCGTAATGCGGGAAAACTGTCCCGTCAACAAATGCCTCTCCCAGAGTGAGTGCCGTCCCCCAAGCCAAGACCCTCGGGCAGGAGGGCAGCCCGGCGATGCCAGCGGCTTGTGGGCTCCCCACACCACGGCCCGCGGGATCCGCGCCCGCGGAGCCGGGGGGAGCCGGGGGGAGCCTGGGGTTTACCCGCACTCCCCATCATTCCTGCTCCCCACAGCCCCCACCATGGTGCTATCCTATGCACGAACTTTTCTCCGCACGCGGAGCAGCGCCGGCCCCGCGGAGCCTCCGCGCCCTGCGCCCCTCCCGCGCAGGTAAGAATGGAGGGGGAAGCGCTCCAGGCCCTGGAGCTGCGGGCACCCCTTGGAGCCTCCTACAGCGCCCAGCCCTCCTCTCACCTTCCCCGCAGAGAGGCGCCGACCCGCACCCAGCCCCGCACCCAGCCCCGCACCCAGCCCCGCTAGCACCGGCTTTTGGGGAGCCCGGGGGGTTCATTCCCTGTTCTAAAAACCTTTTCTCCCCCACCTCTCTTTTTCCTTTTTTTTTTTTTTTTAATTTGTTTATTTGTTCCTCCTCCTCCTTCCTTTTCCCTGGCTGCCCCTCCCCGCGGCGCAGGTCCTGCCTTTTGTGCGCGGGGGCAGGCGGGGGGGCCGGGCAGGCAGCGGGCAGCGCTGTCCCCGCGCGTGTCGTGCCTCAGCCTTTATCCCGGCGGCGGCGGCGCGGCGGGGGCCCGCCGGGCTCGGGGGCGGCGTGCGCCCGCCGCAGCTGCCGCCCGCCCGCCCGCCCGCGCTGCCCGCCCCGCTCCGCCCGCCCCGCTCCGCCGCGCTCCGCGCCGCGCTGCCCGGGCCGGGCGGCGGCCGGGGCCCGCAGCACGCGAGGGGAGCGGGCACCTGCCCAAGGGAAAGGCGGGCGCGGCCGGGGGCACACACACACACACACACACACACGGGACGCCCCGGCTCGCCGCTCCGTAATGCAGCGCGTATTACTCAGTGCATTCAGGGATTAGCTCGGCTTGAAGTGTGGGGCGATCCTGCGTCTCCCTGCTCCTCGCCTTTTGGAAAGGGGAGAGGGGAGAAGCGTCCGTCCCCCCCCCGGTCGCCCCCCGCCCCCCGGTTCGTCCCAAAGCTCAGCAACTTCAGCTCCCAAGCGAGCCAGCTCTTAGCGTGTCAAGCCGCACAATGCGGGGCTAATTCCTGCTGCAAAAGGCAAGTGGTGAAGAATCAATCGCAGGCTTTATACAATCAAAAGGGATGATGGGCTTGGGGTTGCAAATTTTTTTTTTTTTTTAAGTTCCCTACCCCAGTCTGAATTTCTCCTGCTCCTTACCCCCGTCCTATCAATAATCCCATGCAGGCGATTGCAGACCGAGGTAAAGCTATCATTTGTATGCGCCTGAAGATTAATTTCCCCCATGTACCAACTCAACGGCATAGTTATCTCTTTAACAGGGAAAACAGTTTGGCTCCATTGTCGGGTTGCCAAGACCGCCTTTTGAGAAAGGGAGCCCGGCTAGCCTCTGATCAAACTCAAAGGTTAGTTAAAAGACAAAAACAGCTGAAAATCTTCATGAATAATGCTGTTTCCCCGAGCCCAGTGTAGTGCAAGCGCACATTTCAATGCCAGAGCATTTTGTTATGCTGCTCGCCTAAGTCAGAATTTCACAGAAAAGGCAGAGAAGAAAAGCTCCAACAATTAGAGGGGGCCTGTCAGAAAACATTAACGCCTTCCTCGCCCAGCCTGTCAAGCGTGCTGGAAATAAAAAACGGGCATAGCGAATCGCACCTCCACCCTCCGGAGCTGCAGGAGGGAGAGGGAGGGGGAGTTAGGGACAGAGAAGTAAAGAGAGAGAGACAAATGGACAGGCCCAGGCAGTTAACAGTCCCCCTCGGCTTTGCAGTTCATCCAAAAGCTGGAAAAAGAAGGGGAAAGGACCTGCAGCTGGATGCTCTCACTTGATATTCATCCTTCTGTTTCATGCTCCAGAATTCTATTTGTTGTCAGGACCATTGCACACACATACACACACACAAACAGAAGCACGCTTGCAAGCACTCAGACCGTCCCTTTACACCTCCAGCCCTTTCCTGCATCAGCCCTGCAAAGCACGCAAGGTACCTGGTGAAACAGCAGCCCGGCAGAGCTGTCACTGCTTTCTGCTTTCCTCTCCCTCCAGGCTCATGTCTGTTTCCATGTCTGTGACCATGCAGATGTCCAGGGTGGCCAACCTGCAGCTGGGCTGAAGGACCTCACATCAGAGAAGCTGTGCTTATGTATAGCACCAGAGCTATCTAACTCCTTAGAATTTTTTAGGAAAACGTGTTTCAAATGTACAGTTTTAACTAGCGAGATCAACCACTTGATGTATGCCCGATCCCCTTCCCTAGTTAAATACCTACTGACAAGGACACTAAAATGTTTAAAGCTTCCCCTGCACTGATGTTGGTTTCTGTAAGTGAACATCTAGACTTTGACTTTCCTGGCCAAACACAGAGTTTTACCAGTAATTTAAATAACAAGAGAGCTCTGGTTCATCTCTTTCTGTGAGCAAAACCTCAGACCACCACTTAAACTCTTTTTTTTTTTTCTTTTGCCCTTGTTGCCTTTGTTGTCTCATTGCAAAAACATGTATATGTTTATAACTGATAAGGAGCAGATCAGCACTGAGCAGCTTCTACATTCAGCCTTCTGCTGGGAGAGAAAGAGTGGGGGAGATTGTGCATTGCAGTATTCATATGGGGATTGAAAAAATGAAATTCCAGCAAAATACAAAGTAACTGGAAAGAAGGAGTACCTCCAGCTGTCCAATCTGAGGTGTTCCAGGGGTTGTATCTGTAAAGGGATACAGCAGCACAGTTCAGACAGCATGTGAAAGAAGACATCAGACTGCCCATGGTTAGAGAGCTGTGTGATTCCTATACATCCCATGGGGAGATAACTCTAACCTCAGGGACAGGAATCCTAGCCCTCCCTCCATACACATCCTGGAGCAGCACAGTACATCCAGGCAAAATGGTACTTGGTGCTCCCCTTCACAGGAGGCAGGGATCTCCTGTGGCTTTGGAGCCAGATATATTCCTTGAAGGACGTATGCAAAAGAAAAGCCTCACAAAGCACTGGGACTTATTGGCTCTGACACATTTCTCCTGGAGAAACACAAACAACTGGTAGGAGAGGGGAGAAGTTTCAAGAGATACTTTTTCTCCCTCTATCTGGCTACCTGGCACTTACTATCCTAATTACAGAGGGGTAGGATGGGTAAAAATGCAGCATGGGGAACTAAGAGCGTTGATCATGGACTGAAGCTATCTAGATTCATTGCTGGCTATGACTTTGCCTTGACTCAATCCATTTTAGCCTGAGATCCACAGGTGCTAAACAGAGACCATAAGTAGTTCCTCACAGGTGTCTGGGGATGTGCAGCATTGGGAGAACATGAGAAAACTGGCAAGAGAGAGGGGGTCTCTGATCCAGACTCTGCTTTGTGCAAGGTGCTGTGGGAAGAGCCAGTGCATACTAATAGTCTGCCTTATTTTTCTGGGGGACAGAAAATCCATGCTTCCTTTTATCCCACTGCAAACAGGATTCAATCCAATTTTTGTCCTTACTTAACACCCAGAAAAGAACAGTTACATATCCTAAAACATCAGACTAAACATCTGTATGTTGTACAATATGTTGACCTGTAATTCGCTTAGGAGAAAACCTCCTTTGAAATGTTACCCAACAAACCATGCATTTCAATATTCCCTTAGACCCTGTAAACAATTACAGCAGTCAATTACAAAGTTTTCTGCTGGTCACTGATGCTTTGCACAAACATGTAGATTTCTTGCTTTCTGCTTCTATATCTTCCCAACAGCACTGGGGAGGAAAGATAAACTTGACAAAGACTTCCTATAACCAGCTCCAGTGGCATAACCCAGGCCTTTGCTATAGGGGAGGGGAATTGTCTTCCTAAATGGAGCCCAAGCTCATTTGGTTCAATTTTGCAGAAGCAGATCTCTGAAAGAGCACAGGTTCCAGTTTTGGGATGAGGTCCTCCTCCCTCCCCACCAGTCACATCACTCTCTTGCTCACTCTCCCCTCCTGCTGCTGGCCACAGCTTGGAGCTATTTTAATTTGCACTTGCTGTACTGTGAGGGCTACATTACTCTGGAAGAGAAAAGGAAAAGCCCCATATTAGTAAAGTGTGAAATGCAGTTTTGACTGAAAAGGGAAGCCATTTCGACATGATTATACTGTGACAGTGCAGATTAAAACCCTGCCATATGGCCTAAGATAGGTTTGTTCTTGCTTTCAGGTAACAACACATTGCTAATTAAGTGGTGATGACATTTCCAAAGGAAAAATAAAAAAAAAAAGAAAAAGAAAAGCCACTTGTATGTGAAATAAAGACAGTCAAGAGAAGGGAAGACATCAATCGATGCTCATAATAGTGGAAATCAGCTTCCTTTTATGATTGTGGTTTGGTCTGAATAGAAGAGAATTTGTTTGATTTGTTATTGAGCAAACAATAATTCATGTGTGCACTTGTAGATGTGAACACAGTGCTCCTGAAAGGCACCTGACTGACAGTGCAGGAGAGCAAAGTCCTGCATCACATCCAGGACAAACAGCATGGGCAAAAACACAGAGAAACTCCTACCCTGCTTTGCCAAGGCCCTGCAAGAAGGTGATGGAGGTTTCCCTGACAGGGCAGGAAACCAGCCCACCTCTTAAATGGCCGTCACATCTAAGGACATACTTTGGTGTCTCTCTGTACTGGGGATCTTTGCTTTTGCATCTCAGGGGATACAGCAGCAAATGATGGCAGAACCAGCTGACACAAAACCCACAGTCCTGTCTACACCTGCTACTGTGTCTCTGTGGGATAGCAGTAGCTTTAGCAGAATAAATGGAATAGTATCACACTGTTGGTTTACAAGCAAAGGGTCACTTTCCCTGCTAATAACCAGCCCTTTGACACTTTCAGATGAAGGGTGTTCATTAAAGACCCAAATTTTACTTGCAGTTTCTTTTACTTGTGTGCATATACATGTGCATATATATTCCTCCATGCCATACAGACTCCATTCAGAGCAGCTGACTGAAAAGTCTGAAAAACAGGCAGTGGGACACATCTTGTTTTATGTTTCATAGCAAAACTCATTTTAGGTTGCCCTAATGTACATCATGTGGGTCTGCCTAGTTATGAGCCCTGACTTAGCAAGGACACTTACAGTGCCTGTCCTGTCAAACAGGAGGTACTGACAAAAAAAAAAAAAAAAACCCAAATAAAAAAAGAGGCACAACTTCCATACTTCAATCTCTTCCTGACTGTGTTGCTGCTAAGATGAACTCCAGAGCTTCATGTGGTTCTCACAGATTTTGCATGCTCAATGATTTGAAGTTGGAATTCAGCAGCCAATTAAGGTTCTAGACAGATGTATGTCCATGGACGCACCTGACAGCACTTTATACTTTGTGCTCTCAATTTTTTGCTTCTTTCTCTTCTAACTCTTTAGCTCCCACTTCTCATATCTGGGGCTGCACCAGCTTGAGAGTTATGCCTGAACCAACTTCCAGGGTAAATACTCATTCACTTGCAAACATCTTCAGGCAGACATCCTCACATCTCTCCCTAGCACAGTATACTGAGAACAAGTGTGATTTGGAAGGAGACCAGCAAACCAAGAAGAAAGCACAGATGAAGTGTTCAGAAGCATCTGCTAGCAGGTACTACATACCTTAATCCCAAATCCCCCTGGTCTTCACCAGAGGTTTGGGTTCTGCCCCTTAGGGACTGTCTGGTGAGGATGGTGGCCAATTTCTCCTGCCTCTGAATCCAGCAAGCCTGTAGAAAATAATGCTGGGTAAAAATGCTGGCAATTGTCTCTACATGTGCAGAAAGGAGGATGGCATGGACCTGCAGTGTCAGAGCACACAGTGCAAGATGCTGTGGTGGAAATCATGACAGGGAGAGGGGGCCCTACTGAACAGCAGTGCTGTGTACAGCACAGAGCAGGGCTCTGGTGGGTAAAATGGGAGTATATGGGAGGAGCAATGCTGAGCAGATCCTCCTGATACCCAGGCAGTGGGTGTCAGATCCCCCTGGCACCCAGCCCCAGGAGACTATTCCATAGCAGCCAGCAGCACCCCAGGGCTCCCACAGGTCCCTCTTCTTGTGTTCATGCACATGTCAGAAGAGATGTGTTTGTGCAGGCAGAAATGCTTGTAGAGAAGGCTGGCAGGAGTGTGAAACAAATATAGGAGGATAATGGCTTTATCCTTACCAGCTACTTGGTCTCTATCTGAAGGCAGATGTGTTTTCAGATATATTTTCACCTTCTCCAAGACCCTGTGGCAATCACTGTGAAGAGATTACACTGTACAGAGAAACAGAAACAAAACAGCTGCTGGAGAAAGCAGTGAGCAAACCTCCTTCCCTCCTCCCTTGCTCCAAGTTAAATGCCAGAAGAGCACTGCAGCCCCAGGGCATGTGAGGAGGACAATGACAGAGCCAAGAGGGACGCTTTGCTCAGTCTGGGTTGTCCCTTGGCTTCTCTGCATGGCCAACCCCCATCTTCTTGGCACTTCACTTTTAGTTACCACTACTCCTCTCTCTCTGTGTGGGGGACTGCTACTGACCAATGGAGCATTTATAAATAGAACAATGTTTAATTAACACAACAGTAGGACAGACTTGTTGAAATACTTCCCAGACAGCAGGCAAGAGTCCTGACAAGGAGACTATTATGGGAATTTTAATGAATCCTTCCAGAGTGGGACAGCTTCCATACACCTACATTGCAATGACTAATTTTGTTTGTGAAAATTGTATTGGTAAATGATGCAGAGTGACAATAACGTTGGGGACCAGCAAACTGAATAAAGTCACTGGGTGACTGTGTGAAATACTGCCTACAGACAGAGCAGAGTGCTTACAAAATGCAGTGCAGTCATGGGTCCGAGTGCCCAAAAGCCCAGCTACAAATGGAGTTTGCATAAGGCAGGCAAAGAAGCATTTAAATAACCCAAACAAGGATCTAGCTGTGCCAGATGACACCACAGCATGAAAAGAAGCAGGGGCTGAGCAACTACTTCTGTGAGACACAACCAGGAGCATGTGCCTTATTAACACCACTGTTAAATGCATGCTTGCTAGCTGCTGCTGCTGTAATTGAGACCACTCACAGATATCTTTTCCATCTCCCTTTCTAAGAAAACAGGAAATTAAAATTGTCTGCCCCAGTGGTGGGCCTATGTAAGGTTCCCACCTATGATACAGCAGCCTACTTCTTCTAACAGGGATGTGAGAAATGTGAATCAGGGGCCATTGGAAGGACAAAAGGTACGATGTCAGTGCATTCCCTTGAGATCACCTCCTCCTGGCTCTGGAAACTTTTCTTTCTCCTCTAGCAGAGACATTGTACACCATCAGTAACCCAGTGGCTGTGAGCTATAACTACTAATGAGCTCAGAATATCAGAAAGAGCTTTTTATCCTTAAAAATATTAAGAAACAAAGCTCCCAGGAAGTCAGTCTGCAACGACAAATGTGTTATATTCAGATTTTCCAGTTCAGCTCTCCATTGCTGTGCTGTACAGACAGTTCTTCTGACTTCATTGTCATACATCGGAGGTTCTTCTTCCCCAAAGATCTAGATTTGAATGAATGGATTCAAGATATGCCTTATCTATCCAGGTGGTCTGGGCAACACCAGTTTTCTTCTCTGATTTTGCCATTTTCTCTTCCTTACGGGCATATCACATTTTTTCTGGAGTACAACAAATAAGGTGAACACACATTGACTACTGAAACATGTTGCAATGCATTCCAAGCAAAACAGTGTTGGAAAGTGAGCTTGGAATGGAAGTGTATGCTAGAATAGTGAGAAGAGCAGTAAAATAAAGATTTTGGTGCATTACTTCAAAAATTCAGGAGGAAAATAATTTCTGAATTATTTGGCTTGACTGATGTACACAAAGCTGACCAAGAAAATCAACAAAATTATTGTTGAAAACTTCAGTAACACATAAGGATTTCACAGAACTGGAGTCAAACTTTGCAAACTGCTTACCATAAGCTTTGGTTTGCTGAGGAAAAGATATGAGGAAGGAGAGAATATATTCTTTTTACTGCTACAGATGCTGCATTCAGAGGTGCAGGTCCCAAAAACACTGATTAATTTTTATCCACACGCATCTGTTTCCTGTTGAATTCTTCCTTTTGCATAATGTGGAGTCTTGCCTGTCAGATTAACGCAATGCTTCACCCCCAGACAAAAGTGCTGGCCTCTGACAAATCCATCTAGAGCACACCTAGCTCCATCGGTGGGCATATTATAAAAAGTAATGAGCTTGACACCCCCTCCAGCTCCAGCTGCTGCAGCAGCGTGTAATGAGCCCTGCTCTATGGGCTCGGGCACTCGCTCTGAAACGCCATTGAGAACTCAGACAGCATGCCACTGAATTTAATTTACTGCTTAGCATCAGCTGGCCCCAGATGATGGAAGGTCATCTGTATGGAGGGTCAAGTGGGATAAACAGCTCCAAATCTCCCTTCTGCCCAAGGGCTCAGAGCTGGTAAGCCCCAGGGCAAGCAGGCACAGACCTGACGGGGGCATGTTGGCTGAGCAGGCTCCACAGGCAGATTCCTTTGGAGCATCTGTTCTCCTAGATGAGAAATCCCACATCCCACCAGCATTTTCACAGAAATTTTGAGAAAATCCAATGCAACAGGCCAGGTTCCTTGGGGGAGATAGTCTGCCATTGTAGGTATTTATTTTCTGGTAGAGTAACTTTCCTACCTTCATAACAAGACATCACACTGTATTTTGCTTGTAAGGTATCAAGAATTTTCAGATCATAAAGTACCATCATTCTGTTTCAAGAAAGCAGGGCTGGAGGGAAAATTAGAATAGCCCAGGAAGGGCCAATGCCAGAGACAGAAGGAAAAAAAGGAAAAAAAGGGAAGCACATGGTGATACGACCTTCAGTGCTGTACAGCTCAAGGATTTGAAGAGCCAAGGCAGTGATAGTGTATTTAATTCCTCCCAGAGATTTTTTCTGCCATGCCATATATATATTGTAAGTGAATATAAGCTTTGTGTGTATATAAAACTAAACCCAGTCAATGAGAAAATTTAAAAGATTCATTTGTTATGTTCAGCCTAAGGGCTGGATCTGCCTCTGCTGAGAGACTAAGTCATCCCATGCTCCAGAAGATTATGATCTTGGAAGAGAAGGACTGAGAAATTCAGGTCTGATAGGGAAGAGGGACTACTTCCCAGTGAGAAGATGGGGAATGCTCTTTAAGGACGTCCCAGACTTAAACCCAGAGATGTGACTATGCAGTAAGAAACAGGCACAGCCAGATTCAAGCATCTGAAAAGCGTAAAGATGCTAATGGGGGCCTGGGGCATGGTGTGCTCCAGGCAATTTCTGCATCTGCTCTTCAAAGACACAGCCATTGAATCCAATGAGACCACCTGAGGAGCAGGAAACCTTCCTGAGAGAGCAACACAGGCAGAATCAGACCCCCGGGGAGTGTAATACAGGTCTTTAAAAATTTGTCTCACTGTGTGGTGGCAGGTTTCTCGCTGGCTTCTTTGCCTGCGCGCCCGCTCGCGCGTCTGTACTGTGCAGGGTGTGTGCTCAGTTTGACGCAGCACCTTCTTCCTCTGCTCACAGGACACCAGGGGTTGGGGACAGGCCACAGTCACACGTGGGGCTGGCAGGGCCCGAAGGCAGAGCTGCGCAGCTACCTCCATGTGGGCAGGCTGTGCGGCACAAAGACAGGTACCATCGCTCTGCCTGCACACTGGTACTGCGCAGATGTATTTATGCCCCAAACATTTCCCTTTCTCTTGATATTGCCACCTCTTCCAGTGCAGACAAAGCCCTGTTGTGAGGCTGTGCTCCTTTTCTGTGCAGATGACAGGTGGGAATGAAGGTTTGATATAAATATGCCCTGGTCTGAAGTGGATCGGGAGCAAGATCTGGCCTAATTTTCCACCCTGAACAAACAATTTTGCTTTGCTCAAAACTTTTTCTAAAAAGAATAAGCTCAATTAAGAAAACCACAACAGCACAACTTTTAAAAAATACCATGGTTATTGTTCATGTGGGTTTTGGGTGGGCTGTGGAAATTGATTTACGAGTCAACCACTTTTCTCTTTTCTTGCCATCTCTCGCTTGAGTGGTTTGTAGGCCTTGGCCCTTTCTTTCACTCAAGGAGAATAAGGTTGTCTATGGAAGAGGTCAGCATTTCAAATTGGTGGAGTTCAACTGCACAAATGACATAGAACTGACAAGAAAAGACAGGGGGTTTGGAGGTCATAGACTGCATAGGTCCTGGTTAGGGTTTTCGCTTTGTGATGGGACCTGGCACCAAAATGAATTAAATAACAGGCTTAAGGACTATTGAGGGAGGGCTGAATGCAAATCAAAGATAAGTAGAAGTTTTCTTTCCTAAAAGGGGAATAATTTTTTTTCCTTACCTCCCCCTTTCCATATCTGCACAGGCAAGGTCTGCATGTTAAACATGATTTAGCAGGCATTATTCTGGAGCCTTTTCATCAGGTTTCTGCAGTGATTGCCTATCTTGGCCTATGATTAATGATCTGCTGTGCAATTTGGAGGCTATAATGACTCAACAATCCACACACAAACTATATAGTCGCATTCCTTTTGCAGATTTGCCAAGCTGTTACCAAGGGGCCCACAACCAAGCAGGATTGTTAGAGAGATAGCTAAACATTTCTGCAAATGCCATTCTGCCCTTATCTTGCTGAGAAGTGCGTTGGGCAGCAGGCTCATTTACAAAATTCAAAGGCCAGATTTTAGTGGTTCCTTTAAAAAAAAATCTGGACTGAAATAATCATTAAAAAGGCTGGTAAGAAAAGATCCTGGTATATGGCCTCTCAGTGATTATACAGACAAAATACTTTCTTTGTTTCCAAATTTTGAATCTGATTAATTGATGCCTAATGCTATTAATGCAGTTTAAAAGCGAAAAAAGTTAATCTTTGGAAACCCATGCCACAAATGAAATCTGAAAATCCAAGCAGATTTTGAAGTGAAAGCTTTGTCTTCATTTCATTTTCTATACAGAAATAGGCTATGGGATTTATTCATAGACTTCATCTGGATCTGTATCCAGTTAAAAACTGTTTGCAGAAAACCGCTTTTCAAAAATTTTTTTGAAAGCATAGGCCTTGATAAGAGTGATTTTGGAAAATCCAGTTTCTGTTTATAAGGTTGTTTTAAATAAAAGTAGATGTAAAAAGAAAAAGTGAAGATAGCTTCTGATGGAGTCTGTCTTTCAGACATAAGTTATCTTCCAAAAAATAATTTCAGGATAATATAAATATGTTCCTGTTTCCACTGTTAGTTATTACATGATGCCCAAATAATTTCACCACAACTGAAAAGATTTCTCATACTAGCTGGGTTACAGTCACATTCAGTTTAATAATTCATCTAGTTTTATCTTCTGTCTTTTTTGTAGGCAAGAGAGATTGTGAAGTAGAGGAGCAATATAGCATATCCATGCACCCATGTCCATCCATGTCCATGTTATTGCTATTGTTGTCATTTTTATTATTATTAAAAAGCCTGGGAGCTTTAAACACTGTGCTAATATTGAAGCCTCATAACAACACTGAGTTCCATGAAGAACGTGTTTCCCGGTCTGGTTCGTAATGCCCTGAGACCCTGACTGCAGAGAGGCTTCGTGGTCCCACATTTAAGTACAAATGTAAGATATTCTCTGCATCCAGGCTTAAGCAAGTGGATCACAGTTTAGTTTATGTCCAGAGTGAAGACAGAGATGTCTCCAAGCCTTTGGGAAGAAGGCCTCTCTGATTCCACTGTAGGCAATAACAAGCCTCACAGCCCAATGTGTTAGAGAACACCTGTTTAAAGAACCATTTTTAACACTATAACACAAACAGGAAAAGTACAATATGCAACTTGAAGACTCAGAGCTTAATTAGTGTTAAGTTAAAACTTAGAGTTTCCTACTCCTTTCATCCTGGTAGGGGGAAGGAGTAAGAAATATCCAGCTATAAACACAAGCAAGCAAAGCAGCATTTGCCCTCTCTTTATCCAGGCTTTCATTCTTATGCTAAGAGTCAACCCACAGCTATGCACTGTGGATATCCCACTGTTTTATAGGTTTTAAACTAATCTTTGCCTCCAATATGTACATAAATAAATAAAATCGTCTGTGAGCAGACTGCTGTACAGCCATGATAGTCTTGCTGTGCATATAAGTCTATTAATCTCTGAATGGTTGTGTAGCTGACACTGCCTTCAGGGCAAAGGATTGGACTAGATGAGGGTCAACAACCTTTCAGTGCTCCTCTAGCCTGTGGTTAGGCAGGACAGACAGAGACCATTGGCAGCTGGAAGACAGTGCCTCAGAGAGGCAAAAACCTGCTGCTGCAGTGGGATCATTGTTCTGTGTGAGACAAACACTCTCCTGACTCAGGGGATGGAGCAAAGGCAGCAGCAGTGAAAGGTCTCTACCTTTCACTCTCAGCATGCCATGGCCTCTGGCTCCCAGCCTTGCCTTTGCCTCTGAAAATTGGTGACTGTAGATGGAGTCTCCAAGTCTGTTTGGGACTCCTTTGACTTCACTGAAGTCAAAGTATGCACTTTCCACACAGTAAAGATAGGATCACAGCAGGCCTATACAGAGGAAATATTTTGTCTGGGAACCCACAGGTGATTCTGAGAAAGATGGAAAAGTCAACAAAAAAATTAATGCTAATTTAAAAGCGTCTTGGGTTGCTTCCTGTGTGTGAAAGTTCCTCGGCATGTTTGCATCCATATGGATAATAACTTGGTTGGGAACAAGGCAAGGGTCCCTGCTGGCATCAGATCTCCAGCATCTTCTGTAAAAGATGGCACTAAGAGGGACACTACAGCCATGTCCTTGGCTGTTTTACTGGAACCAGCTGCTACAGATGTGGGACCTGCTTCCTGTGAGACAGTCAGCTGCCTG
The DNA here is from genome assembly GCF_036417665.1 of Passer domesticus. Taxonomy (NCBI): domain Eukaryota; kingdom Metazoa; phylum Chordata; class Aves; order Passeriformes; family Passeridae; genus Passer; species Passer domesticus. Next base: position 73,334,624 of record NC_087478.1, read on the forward strand.
CTGGGCAGTGTGATGAGCTCAACCTTATTTCACACCTCTCACCTTCTCTGTTTGTTTAGTTCCTTAGTTTGAACTGCTGCTTAAAGGTGAACTGGATGGAGATTTCCAGAGATCTTGGGGGGCTGGACACCATGGTGTCTGGGTATGCAAGAGACACACTTTATATTCCAATAATGACTTGTATATGGACACAGGAGAAATAAGAACCACTCCAGCTTTGCTTATGGCACCTTCTTGCAGTCCAGGTGCTTCAGGAGGAAAGACTGTGGTCTTCAGTGATGGCTCGGTATTCCTGGAGAGCCAGAGTTCAAGTGCTGGGATTCAAGTCTTAATGAACGTAGAGATTTTTACAGGTGTCTGTAAGGTGCAAACTAGTATGTTTTGGAACCTGAGAATGACTTAAGGCATACTTCTCCTTTGATGAAAGTAAATTTTGTATCCTCAAGAACGTGGGCAAGTGTGTAATTTTACACATGGCAGTGAAACAAGAAAACTGAATTTCATCAGAAGCTGAAAAATCTGCCCCAGATTCACCCAGAATCAATTCAAGCACTGGAATATATATCAACGAGTAGCTGCCAAACTAATACACAGTGACTATCTCAGTTAGTAGATCATTTATTCAAAATGGGTGTAACAGACAATTGTGCTGGCCACTGACAAAGAGTGGCTGACAATGGCAAACACCATTTTTATGGGTTGTTTTTAAAGTGAAAATTGTATAATTAGGGACAGGCAAGCAGGGATGGCCACAACTATTCCTAGGTAAGCCAGTCCACAGAAGAACAGCTTGCCTAGAGTTGTTGTATCCCTCTGTTCACTTGGGAACCATAATTTTTGCCCGGCTTACAGAATCACATTTAGGATGTATGTCAGCCAGTTGCAAAGCCAGGAGCTAGAAGTTAACCCTTTTAAATAAACAGAAAGTATTGAGTGATCAGTCCCTCTACAGAGAATCCCTTTCTCCATGCCTTTTTTAAAGTTATTTGAGCACCTTTATGTGCTAAAGATGGGTTAAATGGGGTCATAGGGCTAAAATAGCTAAGAACTTTGGAGAGACTTGGAAAAGGAAGATGAATGCCTCTTTCCTACACTGCCTCTGGTCATGCAGAAGGACAACAGTGAATGTTCCAGAAATAAAAATCTTGGCCTTCTGAAAATTTTTTCTGTATAGTTGCTGACTAAATGCAGGGCAAGACAGAAATCTCTATGATGACTTGTGTACTCCTCTGGTTTTAGTAGGAACCATGGGACAGACTTTCCATAGACCAAGCTGGTAGGTTTTGCTGTATTTCCTCGAAGACAAGCAGTGTAATCCAGAGATTAATAGAATAAATACCAAGGACTAAACCACTGTATTTTTCAAAGCTAAGAACAGTTGTGTTATAGGGGCTGGACCAGAAATCTGAGCTTCAGATTACCTAGATAAAGGATCAGAAACACATAAAGGGTTAATATCTGCTCTTCCAGATGTGAACTTCATTAATTTAATCTAAAACATCTTGAGGGATAATAATACACATATTTCCAATTACAACAATTATTTAAACAGCCCTAATCTTGCACTTCATGAAACCATTTACATTCACTGTAATGTCAAGCTCTGCAGGGGAATATGCTAACAGAGGAAATCTAGCATCTTCTAATTACAGTACTTCTATGAAACAGAAACAAAACTGAGTTTTGAAGGTTGAGCTGAGAGGAAGAATTATTCCATGGCAGATGGGAATGCAGAAGCACCAGGGCAGATAGATGAGTATACCATACTTATTTCACTTCTCTGTGGAGGTACTGGCACACACGTCTGGGAAAAGATGTACAATCATAAAACCCACATGTAATTTTGGAGTAAGAACACATTGTCATTGACTGAGTAGCTTCCGTAGTTGTAGGTCATAAAAAAGAACTACCATGCAGTTAAATGCTCTAATCTTTCTAAAAGCCTGACACAGCTCATCAGAGAGTCACAACCCAAAATAATTTACAGAATGAGTCGCATCTATGCAATATTTTCAGATTCCTGCTCAGAAAAAGAAAGGCAACTTTGACCTTAGCCATCTACTGGGGAGAGAGAGCAGCAAACAGCAGCACAGCATTTCCCTGTCAGTCAGCCCCGTTTCACTCCTGGGGCTTTGCTTCAGCTCTGAAGGCCTCCATGGTGTTCCCAGCACAGGCAGCTGCCTCAGGCTGGCCTCCTGCATGGCCCTGGGAGGGTACAGGCACGAAAAAAGTCCCAGTACCAGGATGTCATGTTAATGTACTGAAGCTTTAAAGGACATGCCATGTGAATTTGCAGAAGGGAAAAATTCAATTATTACTCCAGGCATGGTGCTGACACTGCACCAGTGTGTTTTCCTCCACGGCACTGGGAATGCACCCACTGCTATCATGGATAGGTGGGTGGGCAGCTCAGAGGTGCTCATGGTCCACTGAAATTCACGATGAGTTGGGAGCCACATTGCTACACCTGCCTTTGTAAATCTTGGTCTTACTTACATTGTCTTGTTATCTGATAAGGTTTTCCCAAAAGTGACAACGACCTCAGTGCTTTTCAGCAGTAGAAATCTGCAAGTAATGTGACAGAAGCAGAGACACCAATATGCTGGAACTCTTTGTATGACATCACACAAAGAACAAAGACTATTTCTATCAAGTGAGACTTGCTGTAAAAAGCTTTTCTCTCACATCATTACACTTGATCACCAAAATACATATGCAACTTCTTGGAGATGCAGCAGCTTGATTCCTCTTTGAACTTGACTGAACCACTGACTGTCTGCAGTTGACAAAATGACTGCAGAAATGCAAGCATAGGAATATGCAATTCCTGAAATAAATCCACAGGTGCGTGCATCCACCACATGGGATTACCTCGACCATTCTGTGATGTGACTTGCTGGTGCCATGTCTGTGCTGTACAGGTACATTAGTGACCTCCTTCCTACCTTCCATCCCCCTTGGTAATTGGTCATTTGCTGGTGGACAACACAAGAAGTATGGTGGTTCTTGTAAGGGCTCTGGCGCACACAAAGAAATCAAAATCTGTCTTAAAATAATGAAGCAATCTTTTTGCACAAAAGATTCAAAGTGTAGCAAAAGTCCATCCATCTAATAAATGACCCCCACCCACCTGCCAGTGGAAAGGCTCAGCAGTGCAGGGGACAGGGGCTGCGAGAAGGTGATGGGGAGGGATTTTTTTTTTTTTTGAATTGCAATTGTTTGGGTTTCTGATCCAAGGTAAATGACAAGAAATCGAAAAACACCCCCAACACACATATTTCAACTAAAGCAAGTGCTTGGGATTACTTTTTCCCCCTCTGTGTCTGTTTGAAGGTATTCTCTGAAGTTGACAAGCACGTGTTTTGGAGACCATTGAAAAGTTTCTGCCATAAATAGAGGAGGCAGCTTGGCTTAAGTGTTGCTAGGGAATACCTGGCAACAGGCAACAATAGTCCTTTTAGAGAGCCCAGGGCAAACAGTGACCGTGGTAATGGGGTGGGCTTAAGGGAGGCTCCTTGCCCAAAGCCCCTCCACTCACACTGCGCCTCCAGCCCTGGGCTGTGTTCCGGAAATTCCCTGCACAAAGCCCGCCATTCAATGGGAGGTGGGCCCGTGCGTGTGCTTTTCTGGCAGGGAGGGGGGGCCGCAGAGGGAGGGGGCCTGCTTGCCAAAAAAAAAAAAAAAAAAAAAAAATTCCAACCCTTTTTTTTTTTTTTTTTTTTTTTTTTTTTTTTTTTTTTTTTTTTGCAAAGGCTAAGAGAAGCACAGAAAGTGCTAAGTTTGTAAAAGAAGCTGAAAAGGTTCAGAAAGGAACATAATGGGGCCAGGGAATGCCCCATGAATTTTGAACAGAGAGCAGAAAAGAGACCCTAAAAAGCAATTAGTGATGCTGCTTGTCGCTGAAGAGGGAGCTTGAAGGAGGTGGGAAGGCGCAAAAGGAAGAGGGCAACTCCAATCACTTAGTAAAGTACGAGGGAAAGGGGGGGCAGGCACAGGGAGAGAGAGACTGGCGCCTTCGGGAATTTTTATAGTAAAAGTAGATGGAGGCACACGGCAAGGACAGCGTCCAAGGAGTGTCTAGAGCCGACGGCACATGCCAAGATGCCTTTTGGCTTTGACTCCCCTGACCATTTCTCCAAAACCAGGGATCAGCAGGACTGGGCTGCTGCCTCTCTGCTGGTCCGATGTGTCACAGGCTCAGCCCCAAATCCTCACCCATCCTCAGCCAAGGGTCTCTGCCTGACAGATGAAGGGGATGGGGACATTTTAAAAAGACCCAGTCTCTCTTCCTCTGCTTCCCTCATTGCAATTTCCAGAACCATGCACAGACACCTATTTAGCCATACATTCCCCGCACAAAATAAAAGTAACGCTGTCTGCTCATTAGCTGGGAGTTGTTAGGGGGAAAAAAAGGAAGGAAAAAAGGGCCGTCTGAACAGAGCTGAATAGCTATAACCTTAATGGGTTGTCAGAAGTCTGCAGGCAGCAGGGTGAGGGGAGCCAATCCCCCTCTAGTCTTTTGTCCTAGACATTGTTTAGGATCAGTGGTAGCTCATTAGGTCGGGACAGTAATATTCCTAACGATCCTGTGGGGCTGAGGCTTCAGAATGTGTCTTCAGCTGTTTTCCTGATGTCAATCTGATTCATGGAGAGGCATTTATCTCGACAGAGATCTTTGGTGGAAAGCGTTATTTACCTTGCATACCCTGATTACTAACCTTTGACAGAACTTGCAGCTGGAAGGGGAAAAGGGGGAAGATAAGAGAGTCCTGTTGGCATAAACTGAGGTGTGTTATAGTGAAAGGCAAGGTCTGCAAAAGCCAAGTAGTTGGGGCCTTGGCCTACGATTTGACCCTACAGTTTGCCTCCTTGCATTTCAGATTCCACAGGTAAAGTAAGGGTAATCACCTATTTTGTGTTCTGGTGGTGGTGGAGAAGAAAACACTGGAGTGTGAGGCTTCTAGGAAATGGGCCAGATGAGTAGCTGAATTAATACCTTTCCTGTATTCAGGGATCCTAAAAGAACTGGATTTTTTTTTTTTTTCTTTCTGGTTTCTAACAACCAACTGAATTAAATTGTAAATCAGAATGGATTTTTGGTAGTGTATGATTTCTCTTACATCCTATACTTATTTTCAGCCTAGAAACATGAATCTGCTGAGGAAGGGAGCAAAGTGTAACTCCCACCTTCCCTCAGGCATTTCTGCAGGCATGGGGCTGAGCAGATGCTGTTCACTGACACAGGCCAAATCCCCCTCACTGGTCATTTGTATTGCCCAACAGTGTCACAAATCCAAGATGACATATTATTAAAGTGATGAAATTAAAGAATAATTGATCACATGGCAGATTTCCTTGTGATTAGGCTACACATTATATATCCATTTGCCAGTCCTGCCAAACACAGAGAGCAAAGTACATTGTCATTCTGTACCCTCTCCAACAGTTCACTTCTTGTGTTTAAGGCCTGGGGTTTTCTAAGGAAACTCTCAAAGCTCCATGCAGCTGCCCTACATCCCCATTAAAAAACAGCCAAACTAACAAGTAATGATGAAATTATTTCCTTATTTATTTTGTGTTAGAAAACAGAGTGGACAATGAACTGCTCTCTGAAACAAAGGGGCAAGAACTACTCATCCCTTTCACTCCAGTAAGAGGAGGGTAAGTACGCAAAGGTCAGCGTACAGACACTGAAAGGTTCAAACCAAGAGCACGAGGCAATGGAAACAACATCCCCAGATCCTCAGTGAGTGCAAAGCAGCTGCCTCTGTGGTGCTCCAGAGCTGGCCAGAGCTGGAGCAGCTGCTGTGGGCATCCTGTGAGCCAAAATAGCTCCTGGTGGCTCTGTCACATTCCTTACACTAAGATCCTGGGAAAGGATTTGGTACTCCTTAGGACACCATCAAAACACAGGGAGAGACACACAGGAAAAGGCTTTGGGCTCCTCCACTGAAGTTTAGCTGTGATTGCATTTGGGTAACTCTGCTGCCTGGGGTGAGCTGCAAAGGAACATTGTGAATCATGAGGTCTCCACAAAGAACCATCCCACCACCCTAAGGAGGGATGGAATTTCAGACCCACATTTGTATATTCTAACAGTGGGGAGCATCATTCTACTGCCAATGAAAAGCCTGCTGGGCTAAATGTTATTCTTCACAGGTTACCTATTTATAAGAGAGCACGAGCCTCAAAGGATGCCTGCAACCAGCAGAACATGATAGAGTGAGCAGGTCATGCCTCCTGAATAGATCCAGAATAGTTTTCTAGCTGATGAGGAGCAAAAGAAAGGTTGCTCAGAAATCAAGCAATGGGACATATCTCATCATCTGCAAGACAGCTCTTGCCCAACAAATTTACTGGTTTCTCTGGTACCCCAGAAATATTAAATATTGATTCCCATGCCTGGGCTGCAACTGGCAGAGGTGTCTGTGCCCATAATCACATGCATGAATCAAGCTTGGTTCACTGTAGCAAATAGGGTGTTTTTCTTCAGCAAGGTCTAAAATAATCAATACCATTATTATTATATGACAGAAATACTACAACAACTAATGGGATGTGTCCTGCTCTCTACCAGGACCAAGCAGAGAAAAAAAAATCATCGGAATCACTCAGAGGTTTCTCAAATATTTCAATCTCTTTTAAAATGGTCTCTGTGTGGTATTTCTAACAGGGGAGGTAAACACATGTGAAGACAATACTAACTCATACAGTTTTCCCTCATCCATACTGATTTATGTACGTTATGAAGAGTTTGAAACCTGCAGGCCTTTAAGGAACTTGTGAGAGTTGCACTGAGATCCTGACTGTGCGCAATTATATCAAAATGATACCATTTTCAAATTTTGTCATAAAAATAGACTGGTGAGGCACTGGGCCAAGTTTCCTAAAGAAGTTGTGTGTGTGAATTTATAAAATCAGAGGGTTTTGGGAAAGCTGTGAAAGGCAGACCTCAGAGACAGCAGAACTGTGATTAGAGCTAAGCAATAGCTATAAAATAAGTCAGCAGAAAAATTATGTAAAAAGTAGAAAAGTAAGGACAAATGGAATAATGCTCTGTGTATTAACACTTGTCTAGAATAACTCCCTAAACTGCACAAAAGTATATCTAGAGAGATATTAGGAAGTTCTAAACTTAATAATGGAGCTCTGTGCATTGTGTTTAAGGCCTACAAACAGGTATTGTATTCGAAATAAGAAAGTGTTGTTTTAACCAAAGGTATGTGTGCTTATAGGGGTTGGATAGAACTACTGTCAATATGCTTTTGCTTTGTGTGATTGGTCAAAAAGCTTTTAAAGTAAGTTGTAACATTAAGTTTTTGGTCTGCTGCCTGGGATGTGAGCTGCTGGCATCTTCCCATTGTCATAGCCATGTAATGAGACTGATGCTGGAAAATCAAATGGCTCAAGACACATTCCTAGCAGTCCTGTCCCACACGTCATTTGTACACAGCCCCCGGCCGGCAATGGTTGTGGACGCTCCATCCCTGGCAGCGTCCAAGGTCAGCATGGATACCTGCCCATAGGAGAGAAATTGGAACTAAGTGTTCTTTCATATCCCTTCCAGCCCAGCCCATTCTGTGATTCCACGATGCTCCTAACACACACCCCCCCGCAGGACCCTTCTGCACACACCCGTCCCTTGGCTCACCCCGCACCTGTGCACACCGGAGCAGGGACACGCACGCCTCCCGCTCCGGCAGCACCACGGACAGCGCCGCCCGCCCAGCCCGGCCCGGCCCGGCCCGCTCCCCGAGGGCTGCCAGCCGTGCTTGGAACCATGGGAATTCCTCTGGGAGCGACAGGCTGAACCGTGCTGGAAACGCTTCCAGTTCCCGCAAAGTGCACGAGCCAAAATCCCTGGTTTCAAAGGGAATATTTTTAGAATCACCTGGTTTAAACACTAGGGAAACATGCCTACTTGGAAAATATTCCTACGGCTGAGCACGTCAAGAAAAGCTTTATTTCCATGCTGCACCTCAGGACAGCAAAGGCACAGGCATTTTGCCTGAGATGACCTCAGGTACATTTCTAATACCTTGTATGCATTGTGGTGACACAAGCCATAATAACCCTGCATGTCCCCATGCTCCAGCATGAACCCACAAAACAGCTTCTCCCTTAGCCAGTGGACACTTCAGAAGCAATGGCCTGGCTGAGATGACACTCCTAGCTTTGAGGTGAATGTGGTTGTGGTTCTTGCTGAACATGCAATGGTTAAAGCACGCTCGGTGTTACTGGGACACAACAGCTGGAGTTCACCAGGCTTAGTGCTCACCACTTGGGCCCTAAAAAGGCTGCTTCAGCAGCAAGACTGAATGGGCTGAGCCTGCTGGTGATGTTTAGAAAAGCAGGTTCACAGATGGGTGACATACAGTGTGTGTGTAGAAATTAGTGACTGGCAGGCAGGTCTGAGACATCAGCACCCTGGGAGCGACTGGCTGCAGGCTCTGCTCATGCTGGTCTAGATGTACTGCAATGTTCACAGAGCTCAGACAATGTCAGATGTAGTCTAACATCTTCAGCACCAAGTACTCACTCAATGTCTTTTTTTATCAAGTATACAGACACTCTTTGCTGTAGGAACTCCCCCTTTCCTGATACCAGAAGAAAGAGGTTTTGGGTGCTACACAGCAGTATTCACCCAGCCAAACCTTGAGCTTTGTAGAACTGCGGGTGTGGGACTAAAGGAAAAGTTAAACTGTGATTCCCAGATACCATGTGTGGTCATTCCTCTAGGATTTTTAAAACACATCTAATGGAAAGGGTGTTTTGAGTTTCTGTGAATTTGCTCTGCAGAGCAAGGATTTTTTCCAATGACCATGAGACCCTTCAGAGTGCTCTGTGGTGTTCAGCCACCCATAAACACCTCCAGAACCTCTTGGATTAGCAATGCTTATGTGAAATAAGGGTGCAGATGTGCCAGATACAACCCCTTCACAGCTGTAATAGACCTGACAGTTTAAATGGGCACCAGGTGGGAGAAAGAAAGCTTTGCAGCCACCCTTTTACAGGAAGCAAATTGTCCATTTCCCAAATCAGTCTGAAGTGCGAGCAGAGCCCAGCAGAGCACAGTGCTCGGGGGACTGTCCCTCTGTGGGAGAGCATGCTGCCATGCAGACACACGTGCAGCAGGATGAGCAGCTTTATCAGCCTGACACACACACACACGTTTTTCCTCTCAGCCAGGAGTATTCACTCAGCTCTGTGCTCTGTCAACACATGCATGGCCTTGAACTGGCAAATCCAGAGCCAACAGGGTGTGTTCTCACTGAACCCCCTGACAATGCAGCCATGATCTCTCTCACCCTGTCTGAGGCTCAGCCAAGCATGCAGAGTAAAAGACCCTCCACTGTCACTCCCCTTCATGCTTTCTGGTGGTTTTGTGAAGTATGATGTGAGACAGGGAAAGACACTCCTGTCATTTATTACCAATCCTAACTTGGATTTCTTTGCAATCATTCTCCATGACAAACATAGTACCAGGTACTGTGTATAGTGCTTGCAGTAATAAAGCTTGGCTTTATTATTGCATTTTTTTATTTTCAGCCTTGTGGCTGTCAAACAGCATTTGGGTCTAATTCATGGCATCAACCAGAGAGGCTGAATGCAGGCAATACAGATCTGGGCAGCAAGAGATGCAGCATGTGCTTGAAAAGCCCAAGCTGGCCTTTGCTCAGTTTGCAGTAGCCCAATCCCCTAAACAGCTTATCTCCTCCCTGCTGCAGCACAGGGGGCAATGGTGCAGGAAGGAATCCAGCCCCTGCCTGCTGATGCAGAGACACTTTGTGCAAGTTAGGATGTTCAGCAGAAACCTAAGAAATGGAAGAGGAAGATCTCTGATCTGCATTCTCAGAGAGAAGAGTTGAACACACATCTTCCAAAGGCAGAGGACCAGATGTATGAGCATAAATTGGTGTCTCTGCTTCTGTCACATTACTTGCAGATTTTTACTGGTAAAAGACACTGAGGTCATTGTCACTTTTGGGAAAACCTTATCAGATAACAAGACAATGTAAGTAAGACCAAGATTTACAAAGGCAGGTGTAGCAATGTGGCTCCCAACTCATCGTGAATTTCAGTGGACCATGAGCACCTCTGAGCTGCCCACTTAAGTAAGGGTGGGCAGTTGTGATTTGTAGAGCCCATTGAAAGGAAAATAGTGAGATGAAGAAGTATGAAGGCCTTAAAAGAGAAATTTTCATCTCCCAGCCCAAATCATCAGTCAGGAAACTTTCCACAAAAGGAATAAGCATAGAAAAACATTTTCAAAATAATTTTAGGAAAAAAGCAAATGTCCAGTAATGTATTAGGAATATTTTTCCCCAAATGATGTATGAAGTGACTGCATAAAAGAGAGGAAATGGAATTTTAGGTAGAGCTGTCTGAAATTATTGTAACAAGAGGACAAGGTAAAATTTCTTGTTTATATTGTATGAGAAGGTGTTCTCCACCCTTAGCTGTGATGATGCAGTGTGATGCCCACTTGCCTTATTCACACAGGGATTCATGGTTCCTGAATTCAGGTCCTGATTCAGCCTGATTCAGGTCCCCCCTGGCCAAGACTGCCACACATCTGCCCAGATATGGGGTCTGTCAGACCTGGAGAGTGTTCATGTGGACCTAACCTTGTGTCCACCACAGCACATTCCAGGGCTTCCCAGTGACTCTGACCATTGCTGGGCCATGCCCTGAAACACCAACAACCAAAGCACAGCCCTGTTCCATGAGGCACTGTGTCAACACACCAGTGAAGAAAAGGAAAATCTTGTCCTTGATTTTAAATAGCCACAAAGATATAGATCACAGCAGCAGCAGCCAGCTAACAGTCTCTCTTAAATAGGAAAAAAGCTGTCTTTGCCCAGGCAGAAATGACAACTTGGTTTTTTGTTTGTTTGTTTTCTTTCAGCTGTTGTATCAATAAATCCTTTCAGACTAGGACAATCAGCCTCTGAAATAACTAATCCTTGAATGCAGAAGAGGGACAGACTTTCTCTTTGCTGAGGTACCCGCTGCAAAGGTAGGCCCTTTCTTGTGGAGGGCAAAAATTGCATCTCTAATTCTTGAAAAATACTCATTTCACTAGCACTGAAAGAGAAATTGAAGACTCACATACTTTGGAGAATAGCAAACCACTCAAGAAACAAGTGGGAAATCATTGTTCAGTTTTAGTTCAGGAAGCATCTAGAACAGTCTTTAGTGAAATAAATGACCAGTCTTGCTGAAAATTTATCTTAAAATGATCATTAGCTGTTTTCAGCACTGTTACCAAGTTTTGCTATTTTCTTTTCTCAGAAATGTAGACTCCTTTTTTTCCTCTGTATCTCTCTCCTTTTCTTAAAAACCCCCAAAATCCATAGCTTTTTAAGTGAAGATAATCAGTGAATTTTGAATTCAAACCCATTATGACAGTCAAGGATGCTGTCCATCTCCTCCAAACAGAAATTGTGTCTTCACTTTATTGCCCTCTTCCCTCCCAAGACTGACTTTACCACATGAAACCCTCTCTTTTTGAAGTTTCTCTTGTCTGTGAGGAGAAGATCCTTTCTCCCTCATCCCCTGTAGTGCTGGCTCTTTCCTGTGTGAGATCACTTTGAGTAATTAATTTCTAAAAAGCCTGTGCCTGTATTTGCACTGTAAACACACACACTGCATCAGAAATCTCCTTTCAGTACATTCTGCTAAGCTTAAACAAAATTCTTGATTCTGGAAACACTAGACAGGACATTGTAAATCACCACCTTTGCAGGCGTAAGTCAATGCCTTCCTTTTGCTAAGTACACTTGTAAAAGTGCACACAGACATTTTCCAGAACTTTGAACAATTTGTTCTCCCAGCTAGACGAAAAATGGTTTGCATACACCTGTATGGAAAGTGATATCTAATCTTTTATGTTTGCAATTGGAGAGTGCTCAGGTCAATCAACATGCAATAGAAGGTAGTGGCAACTCTTATTTTCTATTTAATTTTACAGTCAAGGTTGAGTATTTGTTTTTGAAAGATTGGAGGAGTTGCCAGTGCCAGGGAATCGGACTCTTTTTATCTTTAGTGTGCTTGTTATGAGGAGGAGGCAGGTGCAAAGCCAGCGTTGGAGCACCGTCGGCAGCAATAATCCCCACCTGAGCACTGCCTGGCCACCTGCTCTCCAGGCCCACAGATAACCCAGCTCTAAGTTAGTGCACTTCTAAGTCTTCGCCAAGTAATGACTCATAAAAGACGCAAATTACGGTAACATCAGTGGCTATGACAATATATCAATATTTGATCGCTGACAGTGATTTCTTCCGGATTCACCCCAAGGCGTGCAGCCCGATCTGAAATGGCTTAACCCAACATAATGCACCTGTGCTTTATGGAGAGCCTGTTCAAAGCCTTGCTGAAGATGGCATCTAACTTCCTGATAACCCTCATGCCACCAGCCACCCAGCTTGTTATTAGAGCCACCCTCAAAGCTACTGAATGCTGTGCTTGTCTTTCAGTCAGTAGTTACAATCCATAAGCTTCTCATGCAGGAATTGGCCCTACATTTATGGTTGGATTTATCATTTTTATGGGAAATTATTTTCCCCTGCTTAGTGACCCATCCATCCTAAAACACACTGTGAGGTGGCTGCTAAGGGGTGCACCAGACAGGAAAAAACAGAGGTGTTCAGAAGCAAGTCTGTTAGAAGGTAATGCAACTTCTATTATATTGGGTTAAAAATAAAAAGAAAGAAAAGACAGATGAGGCTTGGCTTCATTTTTCTGTTATCTAAATAGATTCATTTATAGCCTGTAAATTACAACTGTCTGCATGGCAAGCATTCCTTGCTCCCCAGTCCTGATACAACGACGTTCCTTCCCACTGATTGAACTATGAGGTTTTACTCTCGTGAGAGATCTTAAAGCTGAACATTTCGGAGGCACTGCAAAACACACTGGGAAACCATCTGCAGCAGGGAAGCACTGCAGAAATAGAACTTAACCAGCTGATTTGTTTATTCCTTTCAAAGAAATACACTACATGCCGTTGGAAGATCTGCCAGCTAAAAATCCTTGCTAACATCACTCTCACTTTCCTGCAGGGCAGACATCCCTGGGCTAAGTGGAGGTGGCAATGGGCGAGCAATGCCAGAGTCTGAGCTCCTGAGAGGATTGGAGGAAGATGTGTGAAGGAATAAATACTCAGTAAAAACCTAATTAGCACATAATCAAGAAGCAGAGAAAGTTATTTGAGGCTGGTTTTACAACTATGCCAGGGGAAAATTTAATAAAGGTGTTGGCTTCCCAAGTTTGCAAGGGACAAATACGTCAATCATGTGATGAGCATGATAAAAATGAGACAGTAATGGAACTGGTCACTGCTGACTCCTCTCATGGAGCCACCTCAACAAACTCACAGTGAAAATCTAGCCCAAACCATCCAATTTTCACTCATGCACTCCTCCACTTGAAGAAAATGCTAAAATTTACATCCTACTCTCTGAACTGCAGATGAAGCAGGGAGTTACCAGCAACAGCTTTCACAGTGGTGTTGGCTTCTTCTTTGATATGGTCTGGGATGAGCTGCAGGTGTCATTGTCACCACAGTGCACACAGACAGGGAATGGAGAGATTGGATGAAATGGGGAAAAAATGGAGGGGAGAAAATGAAGATACCTGGAGAAAATGACAGGTATGTACTGCTGGTGAAAGATGGACTATCACAAAATTGTGAAGGTTTTTAAAACTCTTTCACTCCAGATCATGCAGAAATAGTCTTAACTTTTAAATGTTTTGGGTTTTTTCTTTAAATAAAAATATTATTTATCCACTCTTCCAAGCAAGGGCAAAAAGTAAAATAAATTTTAAAATTAAAGCCAAAGAAATCAGCAACTCTTCTGATAACAAGGTTTTAAGACCTTTTGATGTTTCTGTCCTCACTACCTATAAGCCTTTCAAACCTCACAAAAATTTTAAAAAATATCTTAGCAAGTCCACTTGAAAAGCCCCATCAAGAAAACAGTCATGGTCTCATGTATTCTAGGAACTCTAGAGACTGTAATTTGTAAACTCTGTAAATGCTGTTGTTCATCATACTGCGTGTCTTCAGTTTATTGACTTTGTGTATTCCTTTTGTCAGGGCTTTCTTTCATTTTGTTCATTCATGACACATTTTCAAAACAAGTGCTGCCAATGGCTGACTGAGGATATACAGGCAATAAGAGGACAGGAAACTGCAGCAATATTGTAACTTCATAGTTTCTTAATGTGCAACAAGGCCAAGAATATTTTAGGGTATTCAGGAAGAAGAAGAAAATAGAAAAAAGCTCACAGAGAACCATTCTACACTCTGCACGGAGTACAGTTACTTCATGCTAGATTTATTTCAGCACAGCATAACAGCTTTCCACAAAGTGGTTTAGATGGGATTCCCAGGTGACTTGTTGTGTATTTAAATACTGCCTGCACAGGATTTAAATAAACAGCTTTTATATTAATTAGAAACAAATCCTCTCAATTGGAAGGTATTAACTGTTTCTAAATTGCACACACAACACTTACTCAGACTTTGATTCAGTTACATGCTTTTAAACTTGCCAGCCACTCATAGTCTAATATGCTATAACCACAGTTTACAGCAGAGCAATAAAATATTGATTCAACTGTTTTAACCTTTCATCGATCGGCGTAACACGTAATTAAGTCCTAGGAGCAAGCGAGCAGCTCATTGCTAGCACATCAGCCTAGGTACATATTTACAGCCTAAGCCTGGCACAATTGGTTTAAGCATGTTCTGCAGTAATACACATGCCAATTATCTCTTTGCTGGTTTCTGATTACAGTTTAATCAAAGACACTCCACACCGTGCAAGCAGGACCTGGATATAGACTGCCAGGCTCTCCATTGACCAAGTACATTGATTTCACCAGATGAGAACCTGACTCAGATGCTTTGTACTACACATTGCAAAATCCCTGTAAATGGGCCTGTGGCTCCCAGAAAGCACAGGAGTCAGTTCCACCTGATACTGGGAGTGCACACTCCCACTGAAGGCAGAACAAAGCTGCCTGCTTAAATTCACAGTTAGCAGCTCTAAAGTTTTTAGAGCCTCAGAATCATCCCTCTCCATAAGATAACTGCCTTGTCTGGCTCCCAGGAACAATGTTCTGCTTTTCTCAGCTTTGACCCCATTAGGTAAATCCATGTAGATTTTTTTTTCTGGCTGACTAGCTGAAAAAAGATGTTTCTTCTCTTGGTTTACCTCACACCATTCAAAAAAGCTAAACAGATTCTCAAAATGTTGGTGATCAGATTGAATAGGCCAAATTAATCCTTTGTGCTTGCAGCCTGTTTTTCATTAATTAGTGGAAACCCAACCTGACAATATTCAATATCACAGTTTCCAGACTAAGAGTGCATTGCTGAGATAAATGGAGTAGAAGGAAGATGTCAGTTCCTGGCATTATCATCCTCCTGTACAATAGCATTTTGTTTGTTTGTTTGAATATATATCTGATAGTGGCAGAAACTACTTTTTTTTCCCCCAGAGCCTAGGACATTTCAATACATTAATGTAAATAAAATACACAGACAAAGAAAAATGGTGGTTATTAAGCTCTTTTGGAAATCTCCATAGTCTTGTAGAAATCTCCTATCTTTTGGGTGTCCTCACAGATGTGTTGAACTCTACTCCAGCCAGCTGTGAGAGGTAAAGGTGACCATGGTGAGAATATTACTTTTTCTATTTTCTGTCCCTTTCAAAAATAAACACATTGGCAAGAAATGTTAAAATTCTTTAAAATGGCTCCAGGAAAAAGAACCAGGAAACTTTCCAGTGAGGAGCAGGTATTAAAAAAAATCAAACAAACCAACAAACAAACAAAAGAATCCAACAAAACAGCTGAAGTCAGCCTGTCTCCTTTGCAGCCTTCCTCCCTTGCTATGGAACAATGAAATTTTTGCTTGAAAACCAAATCCCTGTGGGTTTTCAGCTTATTCCCTGTACACAGTGATCAAAGAGCAGGTTCTGAGCAGACCACAGAAATGATAGCCAGGGGCTTTGGTCTGTCAGCAAGGCTGACACCCTGCCCCAGCAATGTTGCACAACAATACCTCCATCACTTCCAGCAGCTGGAACACCTGACTCCTTGTGCCACACAAGTCAGCCTCACAGCCAGCACTTTTCTCATCCTGTTTATTCTCTTGCAACTGGAAAATAAGCCACTGTTTCTCTTTTGCAGGGATCCATTTCCCCATTAGCCATATTTTTCTGGGCTCTCACGTTACTCCTGAACACAATTTTGCTCACTGTTGTGACAAGTGCTGTGCTCTGTACCCCCTACTTGCTCCTGTCATCCAGCTCTTTTATAAAGCAGAATTTACCTGAATTTTTTATTGGCTGTATAAGGGGTAGAGCCCAGCCCACTTGACTAAGTAATCTTTATTTATTTGAGAAAAATTCTCCATGCTCTAAATGGGTCATTTTGTAGTCAAGATGTCTGAACTTTATTGCAACTTAAATGTTTAACATCTGCAAGGGGGTTGCCTCTGGAAATCCTCTCTACAGAGTCTTTACTCTCCTAGTTTTGTTTGATGAGTCCTATGAACACACTAATCCAAAATTTAGGCAAGTTCTGTGGCCAGACCCCATTGCTAATGGAAAACTGGAAACATCCATGAAGAACCACTGATTAGTGTCCCCTAGCGGTCTGGTTTATATGAAATGAGATGAAATAGTGACTTTTGAAGCTATTGCAGAAAACACTAGGATTGAATTTCTCAGGCTGACAACAAACTCCATTTTGCCCTCATCTTTCTTAGTGGAACATTCTTGAAAGGCATGATGTCCCACAAGAGGTCAAAGGAACCTGGTGCTGTTCCAGCAGGCCAGCAGGAGACTTGCATCTGCATTTTCCTCACCCCTCTTTAGATCCTCTGCTGGTAATAGTAGAGCTCAGATTAGGTTTCAGGCTTTATTACAATAAGAAAGATTCATCTGGCTGTTTCTCTTCTAGCCAAGCAGACAAGTTCAAAAAATTGAGACCTGGAGCCAGCTTAATCATGAACTGCTTCCTAGGAAGAAGGGTTAAAATGGAGGAATGTCACTATAGGACACAAAATAACACGATGCGGACATGCTGCTGCTCTCAAGGCAGGAAAAAGGGAAGTTTATTTTCTGACTCCAACATTTATAGATTTCCAAAGGTGACAGTGGATAGGAGGGTGAAAGTGCCACCTCTCCAATGACACTGGACAAACCAACAGTCCATCAAATTTCTCCTCCTCCATAAAGGAATGCAAAACAATACGTTATTTACAGAAAGCTTGTGAGAAAGTTTGCTACAAAAATGCAAACATCAGAAGGCTTAGAAAATCTTAAAAAATCAGGGTGACAGAGGAATACAAAAGAACCTCACCATCTCCATATCTATGGATGAAACTTCAGGCCAACCAGGAAGGCAGAAATACTTTGCTTGGCAAGCTTTGCTGTCAGCCATATCTAATGCAAGAATATCTTGTCTTGTACACTTCTGCTGATCCCAGCTACTGCATTATCACACAGGAGGCACAAGTTTTCATGCAGAGCTTGACCTTCAGGATCATAAAATATTTACCCACTAGAAACTGTCCTGAGAACCATGTAACTAGACTTACCCTGCATTTTCAAATTAAATACTTTCTTATCAGGCAATACAGACCATGTCAACAGAACTGAGTTTACTGATTTTTTTTTGTTTTACTAAGATCAGGGGAAAAAAAATTGTTTTGATAATGCCAAAATACTTGGTTTCAGTAAAGTTGCTCCAAAACATAAAAAGTGCTATTTTTTCACATGTATACACAGAAATGAAAAAGTAACTGAAAGGGAAAGAATTTCTGATTTGTGAGTTCCTGTAAACTTAGGCATGATCTCAGATGTCCCCTCTTGGCTATGTTATAACACAGACAAAGTAAGATAACGATGTTTAGTTACTGCCACCAAGACAACATCACCACTTTAAATTCAGATAGAAACTGAATCTGAATGACCACAAAGTCTGCTGTTATTTCAGGGCTCTTTCTGGGACAGGAAAGTGTCAGTCCTGCACAGCCCTGGCTGGAGGACTCGGAGCATGTCAGCTGAAGGAGTGGGATCAAAACGACAATCAGAAGGGTGACGGGTCTTGCTGGGCTGACAGGCAGGGCGTGCATGTGGAGTGAGCACATACATGTGTACTCTGCTGCCCCTAAACTCCCTGCTGGCCCTTTTCTTGTGAGCCAGCGGGGCACCAAGCCCGCTGAGAGGACTGACTTGTGCAATTTCAATGCCCTTTAGTGATGCACAAGAACAGAGACGACAGGAAAACAGAGGGGACAGGGCATTGCAAGGCTGCTGTTTGCATGATTTGCCCCCACCATGTGATTCAGGGAGCAGCAATTACAGATATTTATACTGATAATTCTTCATAGCAAGTATTCTAAGGAGCTCTCCTTTCAGATGTTCTAATTACAAAACAAAGCCATAGATGCCTTCAACATCTAGCTCAGAATCGTAGAAATCCCACTGTAGGCATTAGTCAGGGGGAACATCAATGTGTCATCGCAGACCTGTCCTACCCCCCTATTACTCTTACAGATCTTTGTGGGGACCAAAGGGGGAGTTACCAGCCTATAGTTACCTGGAGGTTTACCTCAAAAGCAGGGCAGTCAGAAAGATAAAATATTCCCCTGTTCTCAGTGACAGCCAGCAGACAGAGGTAAAACAGAAATCTGAGATGGGCTACTTTCTCCAGTGACCCAAATTCCTGAAGTATTGCTTCCTTCCACCACAATATGTTCCCAAAGCTACCATTTGAGAAAGAGGGCAGAATACCCAAATGCCCTGTTCTCTCCTTCCCCAGACTATTTTAGATGTCCCTATCCAAAACCTTACCAGCTTTGCTTGTGGTAATTAACAGTAAATACTGAAATGCATCTATTCATACATTTCATACTCAAAATCCACACCAAAAACTTTCTCCAAGTTTAATCTTGCAAAGGAACTGTGCAAAAGTAGATCATTACTTTCTGAAGAGGTAAAGAAATACCCATTTTGTTCCAATGTACACAAATAAATCAATATACAAATATTTACCAAAAAAGTGACACCAAAATATAATGAGCAGGTACTTATGTTGACTGTTTTGCTTGTAAAGATATTTTAACTTCATTTAGAAATGCCTTCCTCTCTCTTTCCTGTGGAACGATCAAAAAGAAATCCCAGTTTGCAGCACCCAGTTTGAAAAGAGAGTTCTTGGGAAGCAAATTTCAGAGTCCATATTCTTCTTACGAGTCACTTTATCCACTGCAAAATTATTGCAATGAAAAGAGTTGGTTTTTTTTAGGTAAAGCACAATTAAAGTGAGCTCCTTTGCTTAAGTTAAAACAGAAGTGAAATGAAGAATCTGACCCATTCCTCCAATTTTACAGGCTCAATAGTAATCTAGCTATGCCATTCACTTAGAGAAACCATTAATTTTGCTATGTGGCTGAAACTAGGAGGCTTCAGCTTTCTTTCTCTCACTTTCCTCCTCTCTTTTTGCTCTTTGTCCATGCACCTGTTTGCACCACTTTACCATCCCATTTGAAAAACTTTGGGTAATCCTCTGGCACTAACCCTGGTGTGATAATACTCCTGTTATTCAGCAGCATAATTACAAAGGACAACACAGATAAAACACGTCTTTCACTTCTGCTGTGAATATGCCAGTTTTGCCAGTCTTCAAGGTGAATGATTTCTAAAACCTTCTGTATTTAATGTTAATCTAAATTCTTTGTACAATGAACTTCCAGCACTTTAGGGGAAAATGGTTACTTTTGATCCATCAAAGTGAATGCTAGTGGCCAGAACTTTTGCAGCAGCTTTTTTAACAGCAGCCCCTTCTCCAAAACACTTTATCAACCCTGAACAGATCTGCTGAGGGACAACAGTTCAGTATTAGATTTTGCTTTGACAAGGGCAAGATACACCAGAGGGAAGTTAAATGCTGGAACCAGGCAGCAGAGCAGTGACATAGGCAGAAATAATTCTGCTGCATCATAACCCTTTGGAGTAACATCACTAAAATTATGAACTAGATGGTGTTTGCTTTCTTTTGGTTTTTTGGGACAACTTTAACTACCTTATCTTTCACCTGCAAGAAAGTTTGTTACCCAGTTAAAATCTCAACAACAAAATTAAATCTTGCTTATTTCCCTAGTGCCTGTTAGGGAAAGGGAATTCAGCATCTTCACATGCCTTTTCCCCTCCTGCTTTGTCCCTCAACAGGGAAGGAAAAGCTTTTCTTTATTCTTTGTTTCTTAGTAGGTTTGGACTCATTTGGGCTGTAATCAAGTGGGAAGATTCCTGGTGGCTTGGGTCTCTCCTCATGGATTTCAAACTGAAAGCCACTCTTGTTAAACCCACAGGAGCATTTTCCTGAATGTCTTATGTAGGTGCAATGGCTGAAACATGACCCATGAGGAAACCTCACTCAGGCAACAGGAAGCACGTGGAGAGCTATAAAACAAGATAAATTACCCTGTACTCTCTTTTTGGTAGCCTAAACAAATAATCTAAATTTGGAAACAGTTTTTCTCCACCACAGGATAGAAAAATGTTGTTCCCTTATGCTCCTCAGGTATGCTGCATTTTTCCCACACTGCTGAGCTGCTTGGGGCAGGACAGTTGTTCCAGAGCCATGCTCAGCTCTGGGCCCACATCTGAACATGGTGATGATACAGTGATGATAACAGTAGCAAATTTGACAGATAAGAGGACTAGCAGGTAAGTACACATCCACCATGAATCTTTAAAATATTTGTTTGGTTTTTTTTTTCTGGAACCTTTGCTCAGCCAGAGACAGTCCCCAAGGACAGTGCTTGCCAGACAAAAGCCAGTCTAGCACTGCCTCCTGTGATGTCTAAGAGAGAAGAATAAAGTTATTGATCAGTGCCTAAAGAAAGTCAACCATGTTATGTGGTCCAAGTCAGGAGGGAGAGCTTTGGATACTCTCAAGGTCATCACCAAACTACTGGATTTTACCTTGCCCCCCAGAGAACTGAATAAGGACTAAGGATAAGAGGGACACCTTCAGTTGCTTCTTAACAAATTTCTCAACAAGCTTTTCAGCAAAACTAGGAAAATTGTCACACAGGAACAATAATTAGCCACAATGGCAGCAAAAGGTAAGCTAAAATAGAGCCAAAGGTTACCCTCTCCATTTATAGGTTTTGCTCCTCACAGCCTGTCCCAGCATTTGCTCTGTACCAACATCCAGCCTAAATCAAACCATGTGCAATGGGGAACAGACCTCCATATATTCTTTTTAGCACTTGCAGAAAGGCAGTGATTGTTTTAAAATCCTGTCATTTTCTGCTCAAAGAAACCATGGGATTGAGAAGTTGTTTCAATGTCTGAATCAAAACAGAAATTGGGTTTGCATCTTAGTGTCCATGAAAACTTGAAATCCATAAAGAACATTATCCTAAAGAGAGCACAAATAGCCTGTGTATATATCAAATCCATGAGGAGCCTTCCAATGTCAAGAAAATTAACGTCTGCACAAAAAGGCAAAAAAGACCTAATGAGTTAATTCTCTGCACACAGGTTCATCATGTGAAGGATGTCAGTTATTTTGTGGATGGGCATATATTTAAAGTTTCAATTTAATTAGGATAATTTTCTAACAGTTTGGCTGTTCATCAGAACCTCATCAGGATAGAAATTGGGCAGAAGCCCTTCTAGAACAGACCTGATTGTGAGAGATCTTTCATTCCATGGTCCTAGCCAGCTGGAAACACTGTGAATAGCCTCTTCAATGATATTTCAGTCTCCTGCTTTTGGACCCAGATGAAACCAGGAAGTGCTGCAAAACCATAAATACCATTAAAAGACAGAGAGGGAGAAAGATTAACCAGATTTTGGCCAAGCTCCAAAACTCTGCATTTCAGTTTGGGGCAAAGGTTCAGGCTGGTTTTCACAGATTGGTTTGTCCACCTCAGTTATTTCCCACTCTTACATGATATAAAGTGCCTTTGTTTATCTTTTACTCCCTTATACACTAAGTGCTGGTCATACTCCTTATACATCAGGCAATGCATGTGCAGAAAGAGAAAGAGGACTGAAAGCATGGCAAGACTCCACAGCTAATTTAGGATCAGAAATAGTGGGCGGGAGAAGCTGATTCCAGCTGCAAGGGGTTATATGGAAATATCCCTCTCAATTTTTCAAAGGTTTGTCCCATGTAGCACTGTTGGTCATTAGGTAGAAATAATAATATGTATTATTGATCACAAATGAATAGATAAATTCGTTGTGTAGGTCAGCAGGGACAAAAAAAAAAAAAAAGGTTTTTTGATCTGGTTGTTAACAGAGAGTCCATTTCTCCTTACCTGGTCCTGTGTCCCCAATCAGACACATGGTAGGAGTTGGTAGGAGCAAGGAAGGAGGGTTGCTGACCCCTTAACTACCTGGGTTTTAAAATAACTACTCAAATTCTGTTAAACACAAATGTAAGTGGTGTCCGAGCAGAGATGGGTGCATTCTCATACATTTGGAAACACTCTTAGGTGTTGAGCAGCTCCTGCAACCACAGGGTTCCTTCAGCACTCAGCCTCAAACTGCAGTGTGGGGTGCTGCCTCAGGATTTGAAATTGTGTTGCAGGATCATCTGAACGGGATAAACTGACTGCTTTAGTGCCCACAGGGCTGCTGTGGAAGCACAGCCACAGATCCTGAACGTGCCACTTGCCACTGCTGAAACAATACAGAGAGGACAGACACATCTGGAGCAGAGCAAGGCAACATCAACAAAAAAAGGCAGGTAGAAAGCAGCATATGATTTTCCAGAAATGATTTTCAGGCAAATAAATTTACTTTTCCTTTTGGGGACAGAGGGGGAAAAGAGAGCTGCACGTCCTTTACAAACAGTGCTGGTATTATTCACACTGCCAACCAAACCACTTAAGCTAAAGAACCTTTGCAGTACCACAAGTGTAATACAAAAAAACAACCAAAAACCACTTACTTCCTTTTTTTTCCCTCCTGAGTATTGACATTCTTGTGCAGTATTAGGAGAGCTAATTTAGCTTCCAGTTCTAAGAATTTTTGAATCTATAGCCAGTAATTATTTGCATTCAGGGGTACAAAAGAGGAAAACAAAGCCCACAAATTCTAGCACATTCATGTGGGATTGGGAGTTGAATTAGGATCCTCACACCCCATTGAATTATCGGCCCCCCTATTAGAGCCTTATTAAAATGGTAATGATTATAATGCCAGTCATAGGCAGGCTGTCGCACCTGTCAAAAAAAATACCCCGATTATCCTGTTCATTCAACTGTCTGGCATTCGAATCCGTGTCTCAGGTTTACTGTTCTGTGAAGTTTTTCTTTTTCTTTCTTTATGTTTTTTTTTTTTCCTTTTTATGAAGTAAAATAAAAGATACAAGAACAAACACTTCTACAGAGGTGATAAAAAAAATCCCCTCTAATTTAGCACATCCACTACCCATGTGATGTTAAGGTATCTAGGACAGCAGTCTGAGGAAATAGATACAATTTCACTGGATTTCTCTATAGTGAGGAAGAATACAGAGGGCTACAGTAAAATATCTTTATATATAAAAAGGAACACTGGTTTTTAAGAATAAAAAGAACAATTGGCCTTCCTCTTTCCACGCACACACACACCCAGCCCATTTCTACACACAGCCAGGATTATGTTACTCAGAGCAGTAAAGTCTTTCTTCATACACTAAATAAACACCTTGCATGGTTTAAAGGGACAGTGCTGAAAAGACCAGCATTAGTCCACAGGCTTTGCTAAGAAAGAAATTGCATTAATTAATTTTCTCCTTTAAAAGTAGTGAACATAGAATTTGAAATAAGCAGCACAAACCTAGGGTCTAATTCTGAACACATTTAGTAAAATGACAGTGGGGTTTGAGGACCTCAGCCAGTTTTAAATTTAAAATCCTACAGGGATTATTCCAATAACCTGTTGTTAATAGCAAAAACAACATTAATTTTAATAAAGATATAGAGATACTTGGCTTTTCCTAAAGCAGAAAAACAGCACAGACAAGTTCCTGAGAATTTAAGAGATAAATCAGGTAGAGAGAAGATTAAATATTTTCCACCCTATTCAAAAGATGCCTTTTTCCTTTCCTCCAGCCCTGTTGTATGAGTTTTTCAAATACCACAGCATAAAAGAACGTCAGTGGAAGAGCATTTAGAGGCTGAATGCCTTCAATAGCATCTAAGACAGATGCTGTGTCACCGAGTGCCCTGGACCCTTTTGGGAAGTGGAGCAACCAACAAAAGACCGGTTGGGTTTTGTTTGTTTTAGTTTGTTCCAGAAAAACATTTTTGATGAAACATGAAAAAGAAAAAAAGCAAAAAAAAAAAGCTAGGGTTTTCTTAGCACTGAGAAGAAAGAAACGTGTAAGAACTGCACTTAGCAGGCATCAGCTCCTAGTACAAAAAGCACTAGATTCATCCCTGTTTTCACATAAGTAACTAGGAAAAAAAATCTCTATTTTAGAATATAAACTTGCATATAAACTTGCAAGGATTCCCATTCTGGGATGATAAGGGTTGTATCTAAATGTTATTTATGTGATTCATTGTGTTTCTAAGTATAATTTTTCCAAGTTCACAAAGCCAGAAGAATATTTTTAAGAAGAAAGGGAACAGAATTAGAAGGATGCTGTCATGAAAAACAAGAAGTAACCATAGAATTTTAGCAAATAAATGAGTGAGCAAACAGCATGCAGCTGCTGCCTATTACCTCCTTGGTCTGAACATACACACATTTTTATTTTTGGATCTGATGCTCCTCAATATTCTGTTTTCTGCTTTTTTGGATGGTAAATACTTAACAGTAGGGGTGGATGCTGCTTGTTCACTGTCTGCAAAGGGAACACTGGGCCTTAAAGAGGACTTTGGAATGATGCAGTGATTCCTTTCTTTAAAACCCCAGTTATCTCCATGCAAGTAGATCTGGGCCAAACTCAGAAATCCTGTGTATAAATAATCACAATCACTTAACCCAATTACTGACACAATCAGAGACATTTGAGCAATGTGTTTGAACAGTGAGAAATAGGCACCATTTTCATTCTCTACTCCTAAATGCAAGGGATGACCAGAAGGCTGAAGCATCAAATTTAAGAAGTTTGAAGGTCAGCTGAGCTTTAGCAAAGGGTTAAGGATGCCCCGAGACTGCATCACTAATCTCACAGCTATGTTGCCCCAACTCTGCTTTTTCTTGCCTTAACTGGTCTCTGCCAGCTCAGAGTTCCTCATCCCCCATCCATCTCCTTGCTGTCTGAATTGCTGGAATAAAGATCCTCACTTTTGCATGCTCAGGAGAGCTGCAGCACATAAAGGGATGGCAGGGAGCTGCAAGTTCTTGAAGGAATGAGGGATACTATGGAGAATGGAGAGACTGGGACAGGATAAATGCAGGTGCTGCCTGCACATGCTCCTGCAGGTGACACATTGCTTGGATCAGGTGAGGAGCAGCTGGAGCAGCGGGACCACAGGCTGTTTCCCACCATCTTAATTCATCTCAGAGGCTTCAATCAAACAGTTGCCAGAAAATTCACCAATCTGTCTTCTGAGAGCATTACTGAGTGAAAGCTGGAACTGATTAAATGCTACCATAGCAAGGGTGACAAATGGTTTCACCAAGAAGGGTCTCAAGATCACTTCACCAATGACTTAGTTGCCCAGAATTTGCCTGCCAGAGTCCAGAATGCAAATATTTGAGGTGGTATCCCAGATTGCATCCTCCTCTTTGAGGTATTTTACTGCTTGAATTTCACCAACACATGTGGTTCTGTAGCTTTTAATCTTAAGTTGAATGAGTGTTGCCACCCTTGTTGATGTGGTAGCTAGAGAAACTATCTATTCCTCAAAAAAAATCCTCACCCAGAAACAGACCACCTACCCATTATTAGCCAGGGTTACCAGTTAAAAACGTATGAAGGGGGTCACATGAATGGAGAGCAGTGTGCATGTTTTATTAGTTTGAACAACAAGGGAATAGATGGATGAAAGATAAGGTAATGATTTGTGACAGGAGCCCAAAATTTGATTTCAACAATTAAATTACCCTTCTAAGAGATCCCCAAGGAAATCTATTAAAATACCATCTTCCCCTATCCCCAAAGTATACAAAAGCTGCCTAGTAACTGTCCAGTATCACTGCCTTTGTGACATGTTGGATGATTCCCAAGACAAAAACCATATGCTGTCCGATGAATGGTAGAGCAATCAACAAGGAAAGGCTATTCTTTAAGATACTTGCCCTAAGAAAAAGAAAGAAAAAAGAGAAACTAACAACTAAAGCACAAAGTTTGCACTAGAACTTAGGGTTTGGTTTTGCTCACTTGGTTTTTCACCGGATAATCAGAACTACTCTCAAGTCACAAAATCACATCCCTAGAAAGTGTGAGAGTATTTTCACTTTTGAAGCCTTAGAACTCTGCACCAACAGCAACTGCCCATGTTCAGAGGAGCATGCAGCAGTGAAAAGTGGATTGCCTAATGCTTGATCATTATATTAACCCTTTCATCAGTTTCCTGAGACTTACTGAAGACTAAGCTTTCCCTGCCACAACATTCCCTGTCTCTTAAGCTATCTTGTACTATTGTTATATGTAAAGTGATCCCACTGCATAAATATTAATATGTAAACCCAGAAGTTTCAGACATGAAGCAAAGAAACAGAAAAACATATTATGAACTTCTTCACCACTACAGAGCTAAGGGACATTTGACTCAAGCTAGATATAACTTTTTATCCTAAAAGTAACACTTGCAGGCAAATGCAGAATGCAAAATAAGACTGAGCAACACCGAACTTGGGTTCTTACTTACCTATGTCACACATCAGGTGCTCAATTCTCTTACTCACCACTGAAAAATGTGATAAGAAATGCTGATGATAAGAAGCCACAGTTCAGATGTCGCATTTTGAAATACCAGTGTGGTATCTGCTACAAGAAATCAATATCATTCACTGATGTGGTTGGTATCAGGAACAAAGCTTGCTAGTAGTCAGTTGCTCAGTATAGTTCAAACTATTTCCCTCCAAGCTACTTTGATTTTAAATTATACTTAAAAAAACCAACTTCCAATCATCATCTCTCTATGCAGTGAAACATTGTGTGTTTGGATGTGATTTTAGAAGCTATGAATAAAGGCATTTTTTAAGTGAGAAACCTCCATTTTTTGAGGCAGGCATATATTTCAGTTTACTGCTCTGTCCACATGCATTCTCCGAATCCACAAATTTAGGCATTCACATAAATTTCACAGAATTTCTCTTTCAGAATAACAAAGCCTCATCAAAATGTGAAGATTTTTAAGCAAAGGACTAGTTTATGTTTAGGCAGATGCATTCAGTTAAGTGTTTGCAGGACTAGGACTTGAGAGATCTGGTATCTAGCAGCAGAGGGCTACATGTGTCTCAGAGAGGAGCTTTGTGAAGAGCACCAGAATGGTTTACCTAACCACCCTGAAACATTTTCAATTCCAAAGCTTTCAAGTCCATAAACTAATCAACATTCTCATAAAATTGCTGCAAAATTCAACAGCAAAAAGAACAACAGAAAAAAAAAGGCAAAAAAGGGAGTTTTTTTACACAGCATGATTTCCCTTCCCTTAGAGAAAACTTCTAACTCTTAGGATAACTAAATAAACTGCAAAGTATGATATCTATAAATTTTCCAGATACACTTTCCCTTCTATATCATTACTTATGGTCCTGAAGCCAAAACCCAGATCTGAAAACTGCTCAAACCCTTCTTCAGTCTGGCCCCAAGTCTAGTTAACATTCTGTTCAGAATATCCCGCTTTGACTGTGAAAAGGAGCAGTTACCTCTTTCCTAAGCAGCTTTAGAGAGGGGAAAAAAAAAA
The DNA here is from genome assembly GCF_036417665.1 of Passer domesticus. Classification (NCBI taxonomy): domain Eukaryota; kingdom Metazoa; phylum Chordata; class Aves; order Passeriformes; family Passeridae; genus Passer; species Passer domesticus. The sequence goes on from NC_087478.1 coordinate 73,362,513, forward strand.
GAAAAAAAAGAAAAATTCTGTCTTTGAAAAGCTTGAATAGATGCATACCATTATGAGTCTGGTAGGATTGACTGGGACAAGTACCTGAAAACACACTGAGGCCAAAACCCCCTCTGATTTACCACAGCCAGGGTTTTACTCCATTGCTCCACTACACACATCTACACAAAAATCCTGCAAAGCTGCTGCCTAACCCCACGGACAGGTGGGGTCCCTGTGCTAGTATTTCTGAGGATCCCTAAAGATGTTGTGCTGACACGAGTATGCCCATTAAAGTCACGATGTCTGGAATGCACTTAAGACTACACCTGAACCTGCTGAGGTTCCTTGTTACGATGTTCTCCTGCTTATCTTGTCTGAAAGACATGACAATTGGTGATTCCTGTGTCCATCAGCAGCATGGCCCAAATGCAGCAAGGGAAGAGGGATCCCCTGCCCTGCTGCAGTATTGGCTGGGTGTAACTCTCCAACAGATGACTATGAATCTCATATACAGCCCACTTTCCAAAGCCAGTCCTTTGTGATTGCAGGTCTTAATGTGATAACAGGAAACACAATACTTACACAATCAGTGGTTTGTGACTGTCTTTGAATGGCAATGATCACATAAAATATGGCCTAAAAATGCTCATAGAGTTTTCCGTTACCTTTGATGTTGGAGACCACTTCAGCTTTACACCCAAAATTTTGTCAGGAAATGTGTTTTACACACATGCAGTGCTTCTTGGTACTTTTGGGCCATAAAGTGGATACTGACCTGTAAGAAAAAAGGGGTAAAGGCAGCCAATCTTTTCCCCATTCTGATTATTGCAACAGGTAAAAGGAGAAGCCTATAGTTGATATATAGTATAAAATGGAATGGGAGACCATTTCTCAGTGCTTCCACTGAAAAGCATCTTTGGTTATGATTGTGCTTTATGAAAAACTTAATTTTTCAGTGACAGACTAAAAAAAATCACCTTCACTTTTCTTATGAACACTTTTGAACTTCCTTGTAATTTCCTGGCATGTTAAAATGACTGGGAAGAGACTGTAGGATACCCACAGGGATTTCCAAATGCTTCCAAAAATTTGCAAATCAAATTCTTTTGACTGGAATATAGCCATTAGTCCTGACTCAGAAATATCAGCACAATGTGAACTGCCTGAAAGAGTGCATGGTAAGGAAGAGGTGGAAGGGTTCAGCAAGCTCTTTGCCATGTGCCCAGCCAACATCCAATGGCACTGCTAAACACCGTGACCACAGTGCACTCTTTCTGCATCATCCCAAGTGCATCATCTGGAGGATGCTTGGGGTGTATGCAGTATGTCCGGGCAGCAGGCAGTGCGCAATAAATGAATGTCTGATTTGCCTAGCAGTCAAGCAGGTGGGATTCAGCCCAGCCACTGGTGATGTAGGGAAGAACATGACACATGGAAGCAATACATAAAAAAAAATAAACTGACACACACACACACACACACACACACACACACACACACACACATGTTTTAGCTTTGATTCTCATCTCTGACTTTAACTGTATGATGCTATTTGAAAACTACATTTTCAAATCTCATGTTTCCAGGTGTGAAACATCCATTCATTCTCCATTTGGCACAACAAGGTCTAAATGCTAAACTAATACAAATAACAAGCATCAGGTGTGTGATTCCAGGGAACATTTTGCCAGCTGTGTTTCCAGCAGCCAGGAAAAATGCTGGTTATTCTCATGAATGGAAGGAGGGGAGCTCACCCAGGGACACCCTCTCCCCATACTTCCTGGATCCCAGCAACGCAAGAGCTGCCCGTGCCTCCTTGCCAAAGCCAAGGGATTGTTTCCAAATCTGTGAGCCAAAAGTGTGATCATACTTTTTTTGGTCACACCTCCATTTCCCTGGTTGCTCCTTTCTACACCTCTCATTCCAGCAGAAATCTCATTGTCTCTTATCTTTCCTCTACAGGATCTTGTCTATTTTTAGCCAGAGCAACGTTGGATTTTATTTCCTCTTCTTTCCGTCCATCTAGTCAGCCCCCACCGCCATCCTATGCATTTGCAACAAAAGTGTAAACTTCAGAAACCATTTCTATTTCCTGGGCATTCACACACTATGCCAAAACGATGGCCCAAAAGTTTGGCGGGTAATCTCAACCCCAGAATTCGTGAGCTGATGATGAATGGCTGTGAAGCCTTTGTGATTGCTCAGGCTCCATTGTGGCTGGAACAATGGAGGAGGACACAAGTCTGGCTCAGGAGCGCAACGGATAAAACTGCTGGGGAGAATGGCGGGCTCCTGCCGACATGACCACTTGTTGACGTTGAAAGGATTCAAAAACAAGTGAGCAGAAACAGAAACGATTCTGTTCGCCGAGGCTATTAGTTGCAACGTGTGGCAGTGGAGCGGTCACTCCTGATGTGTTTCCTCGCTAATGAGCCCTGAATGCCCTATTAAACTGGGATGCTATAGGCCCAGCGCCACTGGGACAATGCCATGCATGAGCGACTCCCCCAGCACCTATTGGCTGCCCGCATGAAGGAAGCAACTGGCAACACTCAGATTTAAACAGGGCTGACAGTACAGTTAAATGATCATTAATTAGAGTTGCTGGACAGATAGAGACTCAAAGCAATTCCTAATGACAAGATAACAGTCTAGTATTACTCAGCTTTGCACAAGTTCAAGCTCGGACCCCATCTCGGTCTTTGTACTGTACATGACGGTGTCAAATCAATTTTGGTTTCATGCCTATATTCACAAACCATAAGAAATCCTGACGGTGTGTTGAGGCAGTAATAGAGATTTTTGTATGTAAGGATGAAAATAAGCCTGTGTTAAGAATAGATTTTGTGTAGAGAAGTTCACATTAGAAAATGAAAAAGGGAACAGTAAAAAGGATCACTCTTCTATTAACATGTTTGTAAATGAATCCAAAAGGAAGCCACCAGTCACCCACTTTCTGTGCTCCTTCATCAGTCTTTTTCTCCAGTACTTCACACGATCTATTAATCCAACTTCAACCATGCTGAAACCCTGGTTTGCTTGATTGGTCACTCAATACCAATTTGGGAAGAGAACACAGAATCAAACTATCAATCATTAGAAGCAAAAAGTCACAATGAGAGATGAACTCTGGCTTGAGGGCATCATCCCCTTCCATGGATTTGGGAAGAGCCTTTCTCCAAGAGCACATTATATCCTAATGAGCAGCTCCTGGGCTGCCTGCATCATTCAGTGGAACAACATATATGGTCCCTCCTTGTATCAGGATACTGGATTAGCAGGAGTCTGATTTCCCACAAGAAATCTTGCGCACTGAAGGTTATTATAGGCTATGCACAGTATAGGATACAGTAGAGTATTAACTGGTTAAAAAATACACAGTATGGCTCCTAAAGGCTTACAGGCCCAGGGCACTTGTGAAAATTCTCCCACCAGGGAGTGAAGTGGTGAGACAAACAATGTGCATTTGGGATTAGAATAGTGAAGACCAGTATTTGGCATTTACACTTTCATTTGGTCATGTGAATTTTGTTAGAATGTCTTCTTAAATTGTGAAAAGTATACTGTAATAGCCACTTTAGTTCCCCAATAGGTTATGCAGGACCACATGTACACATGTCATATTGCAAACTAAGAAGTTGTTTCTTCATTGAAACATAAGATTACATAAACTCTTAATAGCACATTATTCTGAAATGTTTTATAACTCTATTTGCACATTTTTACAAAGATGCTGTAGAGAGGGAGGTAGATCATGGCTATGACAAGATTGTTGCAGATTGTTGAGCAACTCTCTTTAGCAATTATTCATATTTCTTATGGAATTCTGTGACAGGATGCATACAATATAACATCAATACATTCTATGAATGGTAAAACATCTCCACATGGCCCCTAACACAAAAAGTCCCTGGTCCAGAGGATTTCTGAGGCAGCACTGGATGCAGCTGCCAAGTAAACATTTTTTTTCTTTGATCTCTTCCCTCTTCACCTCTGCTGAAAGGAATAGCCTGTTTAAAGGAAATAACAATGTCATGGTAAATGCTATCATATCACCAAATAAATGTGTCACATTCTTATCTGCTTTTAATTTTTGTCATGGGAGATTTCTGGGGAGGGGTTTTGTTGTTCTTTTCCTTTGCAAATCAGGCTGCAAAAGCTTTCCCCAGAACATGCAATCTAGGTCCAGAGTATTAGTTTCTCCAAAGGGAAAGGAGGTAAGTGCCAGTCAAGCCTGGGATTGTAGGAGGAATATGGTTTTCCCTTTAGCAGCAGGGCAGCAAGCATTGCTCTACAATAACTACTGAGGTGCAAAACAACTTGTGAAATGACATCCTGCTTAGTAGGTTCTAAACCCTGATTTCTAAGTGTAAAATTTTCCCAGCTAAATAGGAATCAGAAATATATTAATGCAGAGAATAGTATTACTTTTCAGGTAGTGGGAGTCTTGCTTTACTGATCAACAGGGCCAGTGGAGAGGAGGATGAGGCAGCCTCCCTTCCTCCCTCTTCATTTCCCCTTTCTCCCTCCACAGTGCTGCTAGCATCCTTTATAGCACATACAGACTCAGCAGCAGAGGGTGATGGACTTACACATTTTGATCCATTAAATGCTGGGCCAGGACATGGCAAAACTCACTCTGACATCATGAGGTTGGGGGTCTATTTAACAGAGGCAGCAGGTGGTCGAGCTCTTTGTCTGGCAGGAAAGGCAGCCTATCTACATCAAATTCCAGCACTGAGACTCTCAATCACATCTGAATTTTCAGATGTCCCACGAAAATCTGTTCTTTAATTTCTGACTTCTAGGCATTAAACACAGCCTCAGATAGTAAATATGTTCATTTGTAGAGCCTGTCATGATGTTGTAATTTTTTTTTTAATGAATGAATTTTAGGCACCTCCCTAGAACTGTGAAATAACAGGATTGATTGGCAAAGTGAAAACTGAGCCTAAAAACTTGTATTCTTCTGAAGACACTCACTGAATTTATAATTCTCTGAGGTTTAGCATGACATATTCTGCTGGGCTTTACCTAAAGCAGGTGAAAAGATGAAGGGACACTGAGAAACAGAGGGGAGGGAGTGACATATACACAGACTTTACCGTTTGGGGGTTTATTTCTATTTAGAGTTTTACAGAAACTGAGAGACAATTGTATTATTGAGTACTTGCCTCAGACAATTTGTTAATTAGCTTGTTGTAGCAATGTTTGTACAACAATCCCCATTTTGCTTTTCTAATTCAGGCCTCTGTCATGCATGTGGTGGCTGCAATGTCCAGAGGGTCCCAGCAGACAGGGGCCCCAGGATGCTGGGTGCAGGATGAACATATAGGCTTTATTATGTTAAAACCCACACAATAGTTGCATCCTCCTCTTGGTAAAGGCATCATTGAGGAGTATTGTGCATTTGCTATTGTCTCTCCCTCCTTTGATGCCTGGGCTGAGCTCTCATTAGGCCTAATTGGACATTGCAAAGTGCCCTCAGTGGAGGATATACCTGTGTGTTCTCCATACACAAGGACTGACTGGAAAATGGGATGGCTCCTTCAGGGAGGCTCTGAGGCCACGTTCTGCTGGCCAGATGATCTCTGAGGGCCAGCACTGCCAGAGCATGGCTGACAGGCCCCATGAGCAGTGGTTGGGGTTGAGACCTCAGCAACAGCAAGGCAGAGAACTGAAGCATCCCAGAAATCCCCTTGCCTCATCTGGAGAAGGAGAGGGATGTCTGATCTATGCACAGTTTGTCCCAGTGGGTTTAATTTCTTCACTTTTTCTAAAGCAGTCTTATAGCTTTCAGGTCAGACCATGCTTCCCCCATGACACTCAGGCAGTCTGTTAGACTGAGCTTATTTATGACAAAAACAAGCAAACTGCACTCTTTTGCATATGCTGGACTCTGTTTTAGTTGTTGAGATCAGGAAAAATAACATTTCATTAAAGGAAAGCTGGAGGAAATATGTAGCCAGCTTCCCACCCACCTGATGTGTCTGTTACAAATCTTATCTGTTGATTTAAACCTTGGTGTTCATTTATACTCTGAGATGAAAACCAACACAAAAACAAACCCCACTTTTGTCAAGGAATATTCAAAGGAATGTCATGTCAGCAAAACTTCAATGAAAGCAAGGAGCATTGAGATGCATAAAACTATAATGTCTCCAGTCCCACATAGTTCTGTACCATATGGCCAGAGAGAAGCAGATGGGCCAGGTCACAGCGGGGGAAGAGAGGGAGAGACTCAGGATTGTTTATCTGACCCAGTGGGCCAACACAAACAGACTGTCCCCAGTGACCAGGCTATTATTAACAGAAAGAGTTGATAAGAACGTGAGCCCCCCATTTATTTGCCCTCAGGTATTTTTCACATGTGATATCCAATGAAAATGACCTTTTATTTTGCAGATGTTTATTTTGGGGCTGGAACATTTGACTCACAAAGTAGCCATGAATTGCACTCCACTTGTCTTTTATCCATTTTACATACCAGCTATTTCTATCTGTTTACTAGACTAAAGTTCAGAAACTTGCTTGTCTAAACAAGACAAAGTCAACAATAAATAATGCAAAAATATTAAAAAAAATTATTATTATTATTATTATTGCTGTTACATGGTTGTGTAAACATCAGCCTAGCAAAAATAAAGCAGAATAGCATGGGTACTGTCAGAGAATTCCTGGGATGTCTGACGTGATTTCAGCAAGAGAGTTCTATCTTACTGTGTTTCTCAGTGAGCTGCCAAGTATTAGCAATAAGAAAAGTTCCCCGAACTATTAAAGTTCAAGGTATAGTTACCTAAACATTATATGGAAAGATTTTTGGAGGAATTATTGCAAGAAAAAAAACCCATCTCAACAACAAAAAGGTACAAAATTGCATGAAAAATACTTGCATAGAAAAGTTGGAGACAGAAGCTATTTCTGGTTATGATTCAAAGATGCCAAATATTTCACCTGAGATGCAGAATGGACCCATTAAGGGCAGTAACAGTGCAGCTTTCACTCATAAGCTTATCTCTGTTGGATTTTATGGCTTTTCCTCTCAAACCCTTTACAGCTCCCAGCTGATGCCTTCCAGAAGGACTAAGTACCACTGCTCTCAACTCTGCATCTAAGAGACCTCACCAGGGGAGAGCTCAGCATTTGCCCCACGGTGGGTGCAGAGTTCCTGACCTCCTGGATCCTGGGCCCCCACATCACAGCCATCCTTGTTCCTGCTGCTGAAGGAGGGACCTCAGCCATGAGCAGGAGGGACCAATGCTCCTGCTAGAGCCAGGTTCCCCTGTGCGTGCAGCACAGGATCACTGTTCGTGTCACTGCTTGGTATCTCCAACCAGCTGGAGCATTTACCAAGGTTTCTTCTTCCCCAGGACTGGATGCTGATGCTCCTTTTAGGGATGCCACTTGGATAAACAATAGGCAGAGAAGCCAGTTTTACAACAATGATATAATTTGCTCATCCCATTCTAAGCTGTTTTGTAAAATGCTTTGCTGACCAGATATTGTTGTTTGACGTTATGCACAACTAACTAGTTATTATGGCCTGCAAAAGCAGGAAAGCTCTGTGTCCAGAATCTCTAAACCTTATTAATGGCCATTAGGGACAGTGTCACTCTAATTAAAACAGAGACTTATTGCTGCTAAATGACATTACTAGAGCTCATATAATTTAGGCAGATCGTTACCTCTTGCTGAGTTTTGAGCCTCTGGCTGACCTCTATGTGCATCCTTCCCTCGATACACCATCTTTGGGAAACCCAGCACTTTCACAGAGCCAGAGATTTGGCATGGTGAGGGGAGGTTTTCTGTGTCCCAAAGGTGCAGTGGAAGGTCTCTTGGGCCACCCTGTATTACAGCACTTACTCGAGGTTGGAGATGTGCTGGATATGCTGAGGGAACATGTGTGTGTGCATCTGCTTATGGGTAGGGGCAGTGGAAAAGGGGTAATCAAGCCCTTCAAAGAGCCCTTCAAAGAGAATTTTATCCCTACAAGGTAGTCTACACTATTTATCAGTGTTTGGGGCTGTGGACTAGCTCTGGATTAGGATTCAATGCAAGCTATGGCTGAGCACACATTTTGCTGAGTGATATATAGTGTAACTACTCTATGCAGTCTTTGCAGGCTGGAATTAAAGTTTTCCACTATTGACTTCCAACAGGACAGGAGCTTGTAAGGAAAGCCCATTCCTCACGTGTAGAGGTGTCATCTAAGAGAGGAAATGGGCAACATTTGTCGGCTTACCACTCCTAGATTTTCCCCCCTGCTGAAAATAGTAAGGTTGCTACTGAATATTAAGGTTATTCAAGGTAATTCAAACATTTCTGGCTAAAAAAGTCCTGGAGTTCCTGCTGTGAGTATGGGTGCGAGGACACAGTACCTCTGGACGTGCCCCAGTGGAGGTGGTAACCCTGTTGTGGGAGACACACAGCACTTACCTCAGCCAGATTAAAGAGAGGGACAGAGATACAGCATAGTCACAACAGACTACCTTTATTTTCAGTTCCATGGAGGCTCATTTGATCTCATCTCTATTTTTCGAAAGTACTTCTGCTCTTGTACCTCTGAAGTAACTTAATCCAGTTATTTTTATTTAGTCTAATCTTAAAAATACTACAAACCAGCTCTGGTTTGAATACCTGACAGATTTGCTTTAAAGATGCTCTTTGCTCTTATGAACTGTCTTTTCTCCCCATTTCGCCTACTTCAAGAAAAAGCTTCCATTTACTGGTCAGACACAGAAACGTTTCTGAAAGGCAAGCAGCTAGACTTCTGGGAAAGGGAATGATATATTCAGAAACTTCCTAGAAATGACAAAAAGCTATGTGAGGGTGCCAAAACTCTGGTCACTTACAAGAACTCTTTTAATGCTCTTACATACAGAAGCAAGAATGACAAAAAACAAAGAAAATAGAAGATGTAAAGAGGGCAAGAAAATTAATTCCTCAAGTATTAAATGTCTAGAGACAGAGTATTGGTCATTTAGTGCAAGTGATTTCCCCCGTTCACCAGATATCCACTAGAAACAAAAATCAAAGTGTAACTCTGCTCAATATACATTGAGCTTGCTTGGTGCTGCAAAGTACATTTCATTACAAGCTAAAAGAACAGCCCTCACTGATGCTTGCTCAAATGTCTCAATTTCTGGATTAAGCCGTCCCATTGTTTTGAAGCATAGTTATGGTTTAGAGATCAATGGGACATAGACTATCCTAATCTACTATGAACAGCCCATAGCGGAGAAGGGATACTCTGCACTAGAGAGCCATCTAAGTCTTCTAATTACTTTGGCTACTGATAGATTGGCTCTTACCCCCTCGAATTCCTTTGTCACTGAGGAGTTAAAATTCATGAGCGTCTATGCTGCTGAATGCTTACTCCAGTGCTGCTATTTTCTGCGCCAAGCTAGCCATCACCGCAAAGAGTCGGAGGTCTGTCAGGCCATCTGTTACATAATAGTCAACAATCTCTAAAATCTGGGGAAACTGAGATGGAGAGAGCAAAGATGATGAAGGGTTTAAAAAGAACAGATTGCTGCCTTGCTTGGAAGGGAGGGAGGCAGGGGGAAGGGGGAAAGGCTGGATAAAAAGCCCTGATGGAAGCAGAGACAAACCCGATTAGCACAGCCAGCAAAACAATTCCCCCAAAATATTAATGCTTTCTCCAAACAAGTTGACAAGGACACCAGATTGGTGGGGAAAAGAAATGCTTTAGGGCAGGAAAGCTGAAGAAGGCCACCAAAAATTACAGCTGTAATTTAGGCATTGCTATACACGAGTAGACACTGAAGACAATTTAAGAACATCCTCTAAATCAGTAAAGAAGACCACCACAAATATTTTTTGTCTCTGTGTTATACAACACACTGTTACTGTACCACAGTGTAACATTAAGTGTAATACTTTCACTCCTCTCTTTTCCTTTCATCCTTTCCCCCTCCCTTTGAAAAAGAGATGTTTCCTGATTTTAAGGCATCAGAACGGTGATGACTTGCAAGTAGGGCTCAGCCACCTTGTATTTGTCTTGCTTTGTGTCCACATTTTAAAAAAGACTGACTACATCAGGTGCAAAATGTTCTCAGGAGACATAATATCCATTTAACTGCCTCTGCAGCCACTGAAATTGTACCAGCAGTAATACTGGTTGGGTGAGCCACCTAGCTGCATTTAAATTCTCCAAACATGAGCTGACATTTAGTCTGCTCTGTCCAGTTCTTATTCTTGCTACCCTGGCTAAAACCTTGCAGAGCTTACTCTACCAGCAATAACCAGAATGCTGGTGTCTTCTTGACTTCCTTGTCATATGGGAATGTGCCAGACTAAGCACACTGAAGGTCTTACCACCAGACTCCCAGGAGCTTCTTCCAAATGGATGTCCCTTCTACATCAAGTTACAAATTTTACCCCCAGACTTTCTTTTTTCTTGACATGAAAAACCACTGAGAATCAGAAGTCTTATGGCAGATTTGGGAAATCATTTCTGCTTGAAGAGAAATGGGAAGCAACAAGCAGCCTTTAGGTTTTGGTTCTGTCAACCCTCTGCCTTTTAGGGACTAGTTCCATCCACAGGACTCAGAAGCCTCTCAAAACATATAAATACATGATCTTCACTCCTGTAAAATTCAGGTGCTTCAGATCATTTCCTCAGACCACACTGAAGTTTTATGTGCTCCCTTGCTCAAGTGCTTTGCTTTATTATCTCTTTCAAATAATTTTTAAACTACAACAGAAAACACATGGCAGTTGAGGAAGGGAGAGAAAAGGGATATTTTCTGAATGCACATATACAAACAACTAAAGATGCAGGGAAAACTTTGCTGGTTAACTTTTCTTATGACAGTAACCACTCCCAAAGCAAACACATCATAATGGAAGCAATTAAAATCTGTGTTCATTCACTCATTGTTGTTACTACGGGTTAAGGTGGTTCATTAACAGATATGCAAGCGCATAGAGTAATGCATCCCTCCTAGCTGTATTAATGAATCACATGAGATAATGCTGACAGATGGAAAAGATGAGCTTTTATAGGTCTGATAAAAATAAATAATAAATGCAGGCAGTGCTGAACTGGATTATCATAGTATCACATGAGTTGTGTAATGATGTTAGCACTGGCGCCTGCCTTAGAGCTGATGCTTCAGAATACTAACATTGAGCCACTTGATACGTGTTTGATGTCTAAACAAGTCACATCCTTTGCTGAGAGGAACAAATTGTGATGGAGACTGGCTGCGGGGCTTCAAGTTTCAGATAAAAATCTGTCCAGAAGAATTCCATACAAATAATAATAATTGTCCAAAAGACTTTCTACTTTTAATCATACGAAATATGTGGTTGGACTTTTTACTTCTTCTGTTGTTTTTTTTTTTTTAAACATCCAAATAACTTGGTCCCTGCTCTAGTGCTAAAGCCTTGTCTAACATTTCGTGCTGGGAATGCAAAGCAGGGCACCAAGTACAGTAGTACAAATAACACTTTATTTACAGTTTCATGGCTTTGAGATTTCCTGTCTCCATAATCACTTCCTACTAATTTCCTTCTGTTTTGTTTGAAATGGTAGTCTTTTCAAAGAAAGTGCCCAAAGAAACAACGTCTTTGTAAGGTTTGGATTAAATCACGGAGGTTTTTATACTTCTTTTTCTGTATTTCTCAGTACCGTTTTTCTGCGTTAACAGAGTTTGTGCTGTATGTCTGGATGGTTCAAACAGGATCGTGATAAGAGAGCTGCAAAGAGGCCAGCACTGAAGGGCCAAAGTCTCAGCTGGAGGAAGCTGGCACAGCTCCACTGATGTGCATCAGCTACAAAGCAGCATCATTTGAAGAGCCAAATAAATGTTTAAATGCTGGACATGAAAAACTTCCAAGCACTACCATGATACTTGGAAAATTTCCTAATACTTGAGCACATACAAAACATTAAGATAAAATCAAACATTGTGTTGCAGGAAGCAAATAAAAGCAACTACCACAGAAGCGGAGTTTCTATACAGGGAGACTAGCTCATTCTGAAATTAAATCCACAGAGCATTTGACATATTTTTATCTTGTCTAGTAGTTTGAGTTGCCTAATGAGCAACATCTCCTACAGCTATATTTAGACTCCTCTACATTATGCCAAGTTGGCTGACCAAAGTGGGACAGATCCCAAATCCTCTGCCACTTTTCAAAATGAAGCTAACAATTGAAAAAAGAAAAAAAGTCTGTGCAAAGACATAACATTGAGTAGCATGAGTAGACTGTACACTTAGTGTTATCTTCTTGTTCTATCCAAACTACCTGGCCAAAATTACCTGTCTAAAAATGAAGGCATACACCCCATTTCTACTGCTGACCTCTGACCTTCCCCTTCCCTCACAGCTCTGATTTCTCTCCAGGCCTTTCAGACCTTGAACACTACTCTTACTTCCCAAAACTGATGGAAAAAGAATGTGTGTTATTTAATTTATTAGTGGGTTATGCATAGAATTGTTTTATAAAAATATACACATGTGCCAGTGCTGCTGCTGAAGTTCCTTTCCTTTAAGTGGAGCATTGACCAACCAAATATCATGGCAAACAATGAAGGTATGGATAGTGGAAATGTTTGCCACCCTTCTCACACTTTTTCAGGCATGGATCTGTTGACTTTTATTAAGTCAATAAAGAGGCAACTTCTTTCAAGGCCATCAAAACTTTCTAGGGGTTCAAGTACCTATCTCATCAACATCCTCCTGCAAGAACACTCACAATATTAGTTTTCAGAAAATGAAACAGTTGCCTCTGGGCAGAAGTCCAGTGTCTCAGAGTGTGGCTTTTACAATGTGTAGTTAAGCTCTGCTTTCATTTTTCAAGTTGAGGGAAACCCTCAAAACCTCTTACTCTTTCCCTTCACTGAACACAAAAGCACAGTAGTTTGGCTTCTTTTGGCTCCACACCACCTTCTTCACCAATTAGTAATTTCTTAATACACAATACAACAGTAGTAGTAGTAGAAGAAGAAGAACTTTGAAAATTCAGAAATTTTATGAATATACAGAAATTCTGAAGGAAAGGAGGGATTTTACATCTGTCTGTGGCTTTCCATTACACTGAGATAAAATATACTACAGCCTTTCTACAGAGATACCAATATTCATTCTTTTTCTCAGTGAGATGATACACCAGATATTAACAAGTACTGCACAATCTAAATGGCTTTATGATCTTCCGGAGGAGACATAGAGACAGAAAAGAAAAGATATGAACAGGCAAGAACTGATGTGATTTACAGCTTCTTTTGCACAAACCAACCCTTTTTACTTAAAAGTCATTCACATACAGGACTATTACTTTTTTTTTTTTTTCTTTTCACCCCAGCTGTCTCTCATGGAGCTTCACTGCTTACCTGGCTAATTATAAGGAACACCCAGCTTTGACTGCAAAAGTCCTTACCATAAACTATGGCACATTTACTAGATTTGAAAGGTCCAAGTCACATGGGAGATGACGATCATGTCTGCATCATAAACCGGAGGTCAGTGCAGAGATTCCACAGCTTATGGAGCACTGAGCAGAAATTCCCACATGTTTCAGTGCTCCACAGTCTACAACAACTAGCATGGGTTTGGGAACAGCTTATCCACAGTCAGGGCAGTGCTACTGCTGAGTCCACACACATCATCCTCCACATAGCACCTTCTAACACAGCTGGTGAGTGTCTGGGCCTGCTTTGCCTCACACCCAGCTGGGTTGGCTCCCTCTAGACCATAGATCCTTCCATATCCACTTTGAGGTTTACATGGATTAAGGTAAATAAATGTGATCAGTGGAGAAAATCTGGTCATACTGTTCTCTTATTATACTTGATGTTTTACCAGTATTGTCAGACTGGCCTACTGAAAATATATGTTCCTCAAAGGATCATTATAAAATATTTCCTTTTCAGATGCAACACTCCATGTAGGACAGGTTGGAGGATTGTGAGCTCTCTTAAAAGTTTGTCTTCAATCTTCTGTTTACTGTCTCCAGGGGTTAGAGTAGAAGCAAGATCAATTCTTTCTTATTGTAGTGATAGACAGGAAGACTTTCCTGGAGAAGAGCTTAAATAGTGGGAGGACTGATATCTTAGAGACTTTTAGCAGCCTCTGATGATGCCTAGAACCTCCAAAAATAATTAGCAATGGCAATTAAAAAAACCCAAACAATACCTACTCCATGCTAAAGTCTTGGTTACAACCCAAGAATGTCTTTTCTAGGAAAAGGACATAAAAACTGAAGTTGTAATGCAGACTTTGGTCAAAAAGAGAATAGTTTGTGTTTTATGGGGAGAGAGAGCAAATATGGAGGCATTCCCTATTTCTTATAACCACAAATTTGTAGATTCCTTCCCCTGCCCTCAAATTCACCAGCTACATTGGTTTATACTTGGAGTTCCATCAAGATGATAATGAAGAAATAGCACATATTAATAGCACATATAGAAATGACACATAGAAAGGAAGAATCAAGTGAAAAAGCAGCATCAGGCATAACCTGAAACTTGAACATCCCACTTCAATCAACTTTATATCCCAAGTAAACGTGAGAGCTTAGCCAAGCCCTTTAAGTATGTCTTTGATCTGTTCAGATGTCCAAGACAGAGTCCAAGACCAAAAACCTGGCACCCAGGGGAGCTTTTGTCAAGAGAAAGGTGATCTTTGGGTCCCCACTGAATGAGGAAAGGGGCAGAAGCTGTGTGGGAGGTGTTCTCCAGCTGTGGAGAGATGCAAACACTTTGCTGCTGTCCTAATATTTCACACCTCAGACCAGGCCAGGAGACAAACAACCCGGCTGTTGTTTCAACAGTCTCATTTGACATGGTCTAACACTACAAGAAGTGAAAGAAAACCTTAGAACCCCTCCCACCCCGCTCCTTGGACCAATTGAGCTGTCACTGTCTGCACAGAAAGTGATTGTTCAGTCGAAAACACATTTTGGCCTGATGCAAACGGAACAGTCGTGAAAAATGGAGTTTCCTTTTGTGCCTTCCCTCCAAGGGGAGTGAAAGGCAGCAAGAAGAGAGGCAGGAGGGAGGGAGGTGACCACTGTGCACCATCAGCACTCCATGCTGCCTGCTCTGCAGCCCCAAAGGCAGCCTGTAGCCTTGCTAGTGGGGTGAACAGCCTTCTTCAGGCAGTGACAGATATTTTCAGGGGGAAATGTTCAGAGGGAGCTGGAAGAAAGTGTTGGGGTGATGGAGTTTCAAAACCAGAGCTTTGCTAAGCAGCAGGTTGCAACCTTTGGTTAAAGTTTGTCTTGCAGATGTTGGTAGCTTAGCAACAAGGAGTTTTTTTGTTTGTTTTGTACAAAGAGAAGAAGCAGCATCAGGCATATCAGAGTACAGATGTGTCAAGGCATCAGGGGAGAATCACTGGGCAACAGTGATTTGCAGCAGGGATCAACAGGGATACCCATCTCCAGCAACACAGGACTCTTCTTCACACATGAGAATGAGATTGTCAGGACATGGAAAGGATTTCCAAAATCCCATCCAGAGTAATGTCACTCCCACTCAATTTTATTTCTATATGCTAAGAGTCTATTTTCAGTTTTAAAGGTGTCTATAAAGCAAATGTCACAGAGTTGACTTCCTATTTTGAAGAATATCTCTGACTACTAAAGTTCACTTGAATTTGGGTGCAGAATAATGTAATATATGAGGGAAAAAAAAGGCAAGTCATATATGCAAGTAGCAAATAGCTGTTCTGTCATCAAGCAAACTGGGAATTTGTATCTTGGGGAGTTTTTGTAGGTTAACTGAACTATTGATTGTCACATTCACATTCTCTGGAAAAATCCCTTCACCCAGGATTTTTCTCCTGGGAACCTGAGAAGCTTCAGAGGAAAAGGAAAACATTATCTCATTTGCCTCTCCTGTGTTTTGCTCCTCCTGTGTTTTGCTCCTTCGAAATGTGTTTGAGGATTGTTTACCCACAGGTGATTGTTTCATTGGATTCTGGTTATTCTGAGTTGTTTTGACTCAATGGCCAGCCAGTGCCAAGATGTGTCGGGACTCTGGAGAGAGTCACGAGTTTTTATTATTATCTTTTTAGCCTTCTGTAAATATCCTTTCTGTATTCTTTAGTATAGTTTAGTTCAGTATTCTTTAATATAATATAGTATCATAAAATAATAAATTAGCCTTCTGAGAACATGGAGTCAGATTCATCATTCCTTCCTGCCATGAGGGTCCCCGCAAAGACAATAATTGATCTCTGTTCCCATTCAGCATCTTTCCAGGCAGCAGTTTTCACTTTTGGCTCAGTACTGAAAATAAACAGTGAAGAAGCTGTCACATCACCACATCACATCCCTCATCCACTCCCTTGAGAACCTGCACACACAGCCAATATCTCTTTCTGTTCAAGTCAATGGATATTTTGATGGCTAACACCAGTGCATTTCACCAGTGCATTCTCAACAGAGAAAGCACAGAAGGAGAAAGGAAAAGATTCCCTAATTACAGGTAATGATCTCAGGTTCTCACTAGACATTTATACCCCTACCCTCCACTAATGAATTCATTATGTAATAAGAGTTGAGCAACAGCAGAAAGCAAAGGTCACACAGCCAGTCTGATGTACAGCTCTGATGCACAGCATAAGTGACCCTCTGCTCCAGTAAGTTTTCACCTTAAAAAGGTGAGAAGAAAAATTTCTCCAGAGCTTTCCATTCAGCAGAACTAAAGGCAAGCAAAGCAGGAGTACCTTACAGCAGCAGGTGCCTGGAGGTCCACTCAGTGCCCCTATGGGACACTGCCTGCTCTCCATGGACCTGCCAGACATGCAGTGAACAAGGCAGGGCTCCAAGAGGGGAGCTTTCACCATTAATACAAGGACATTCCTCTTAGATGCTTTGAAAGAGAAGCAGACTGTGCAGAAATGCCCTCTGCAGCCAGAAAAATTTGTGCAAACAGCCCTCAGACCACAGGCTGACACAGGTCTTGCTGACACTGGCAGCACCACGGGGTCATTTGCTCACAGATGGCCTGGGCCTGGCAGCACATTAAGGACCAAAGCTTTTGTTACACTCTGCCACAAAGCTCTGGTTGTTTGGAAGTGTGCTTGAGCAAGCTCAGTTATTGATGTGGAAACTGATGTAATCGAGGGACTAGAAAATGTGGTCCCTTCTTCCTATCCCTCACTAAACCACCTTTCACTGTCTTGGAAAATACTGGTTTTTTTCTGCAAAAGATTATGGAAAGAGAGTAAAGTGGACTTAGGACACCACTAGGATAGCTTGCCAACTCCTAACATTTAAACATCTTGAAGTGGAGCGTTCTGTTCCAGAAGTCTGGTGAGCATGTTCTGGGTTTGTAGTGCTGGGGGCAGGGGAAGGTGAAGTGTTGATGTGTTGCTGCTTTTAGTTTTATGTATGCAACTTCTCTCTCTTTTAGACACACACACAAATACACATCTTTCACAATTTATGTGATGTGCAACAACATTAATTTTGCCAGGTTGCATTTATCCTAAGAAACATTTATCCTAAGAAACCAAGTATTTCTAGTACTTGCATGAGCTCCCAATAAACAGAAGGTTCCAGCAGATCTACAGTGGCACCTTACCTGAAAAAAATTTCATTGTCCAACTTCATCTCACCCAAAGCTTTCAAAGGATCATAAACATGGAAGCAAATATTCATACCTTAAGAATTCCATTGGATTTAACACTTTCAGCCTGCCAGATGAAAATCTTCCATAGCAATGATCCATGCCATCAACAACTGAAAGTTTAGGACCAACCTTGTTTTCTTGAAACGAAAACTTGTTTTCTTATACCCACCTGTGATTGTTTTGCAGATCTATAGAAGGTGTTCCACTTCTGCAGCAGAGCCAAAACACCTTCATTATGCAAAGCACAACCCAATAAAGTGTCCCCACTGTGATGCAAGAGAGAGAATTTTCACTAATCGCACACATTCTGAAAAACACAGCCCAATTTACACAAATCAAAATGTAAATGCAATTCCAGACTCAATATTCTAAATTGAAAGTGACTCCTACAATTATAACTATATTATAGCTATAACTATCTATATTTAAAATGATAGGTTGAGTGAATAAGACAAAAGGAGGGCATTGAATGAAATAGAGAGAAACAGGAGAAGGACCTCTGTGTCATAGTAAGTCACAGATTGTTGAATTCAGTAATATTCACAGGATGAAAGAATCATTCCTCTTCCTGACCAGAAGCACTAAGCTCAGGTGAGTAATTACCTAGCAGGAGAAGCAGTTGTTCAATTAGCAAAAGTCTAAAAAAGAGAAGAATAAGAGTCTCTTATAGAATCAGAAGCTAGGGAGGACTGGAGGGGCAAAGTTCAGGTCAATGTCCAAAGGCTCATAATTCAGGATTAAGAACAGGATTTTCTGCTGTTAGACAGGGTGTGACAAATGACAGAGGTGATGAAAGTTTCTGTGAGATTGATCAAGCAAGAGAGAAATTTGAGCTAGAATTATAATGCAGATATGAGAAATGTGATGTAAGGTCTGTTAAGGAGATTTCCAGTAGAGAATTACCAGTAAGTAGCAGTGGAAAGACTTTTTTTGTTCTGATGGCTGGAGGTCTACTTGCCCCTTTCTATACTGCCAGAGAGCCCTCTGTGATCACCCCAAAAGGCTCTGCTGCTGCTCCCCTGCTCCTGGGCTGAGCTGCACTGCTGGCCAGCTGGGCTGACTGGACAGCATGGAGCCTCACTGGGGCCTGGAGCAGGAGCCCAGGAGCTGTGTTTGAGGTCCTGAGCTGTGCTTGAGCTCCCACACTTGCCCTTGGACCCCACATGAGCAACATTGTTGACCCTGACCTGTGGTCTGACTTCTTGGCCTGACCTCAGCCCTGCCTCATTGCTATGGATGTGTCTAGAGCCATTGGGCTGCATTTGACCCTGGTGACTGCCAGTGGATGTGCCCTGCTGTCATCTCTGCCCTGCCCATCCTGCTGCCCTGCCTCACCCTTGATCCCCAGCTCTCCTGCCCTTGCTGTGCCCAGATGCAGGAGGAGAGAGTCAGCCTGGAGCAGTTTCAGGGTGATGAGAGGAGCACAAGGCAGAGTGACAGGGTCTGCTTTGGTCAGCCTGGCAATACCACAGCTGAGCTGGAGCACAACCGCCTCACTAAATATATCTAAGGTAAGCAGGCAGAAAAAGGAACAAGCTAAAAAAGCTGGCAGTGTTAGCATGAAAACAAATATATTTTGGAAATTAGATGCAGATTTCTTGCACCAAAGCAGCCTGCATCTTGAAAGGCCTGCTAATAATCAGTGCAGAGGGTGCAGGAATGACAGCTCTTAGATGGAGCTTGAGCAGCTCACAGAAGAGATTGTATGACAGGGAGAGCAAGGGCCAGATCCAAGCTCTTTTTTGTGCAATGAACACAGCAATGCTCAGCACATCCCTGGGGCTGGCAGCAGACTGGGGAATGGGGATACCTGAGGAAGCCAAACTTTTTTTTCTCACTTGTCTTTTTACCACAGCATTTGTACCCTGTTACCCTGCTTCCTTCTCTACAGTGCATATTCCTGGCATTGTGACTCCACCACAGCTGGCTAAGGGGAAGGAGATAGAAGTCCCCATTTATCTTTTTGGTAAGTTCCCCCTTCTTTTAAACAATTTATTATTTTTTTAATATTAGTACTGCCATGCTCATTTTAGGTGTGCCTGATTAATTCCTTGGTGTTTTACCTGGTGAATACTGAAGTTAATTACAGTCAGTGTGCTCACTGCAATGGACCCTTTTCTGTGCACTGCTCTCTCACAGTGAGCTAAAGAGAAAGCCTGAGCCCATATATGAAATCCTCATTCAAATACTGCATTCAGTCAAGCAGTTTAAAATTGCTTTGAGGGAGGGAGGGAAGAGAGAGGGAGGAGGCTTGGGGGGAGTGTGGTCTTGTACTTGGTGGCTGCTGCAAGCTGGAACAGCACAGAGAAGGAAGGGCCTGTTTTTTGATATTCATAGCAGGGAATTTAATTTAAGGCTGGTGTGTTGCTTGTTGGAAATATGTATTAAATACCCAGATGCAAGAGAAATGGGTACAGAAAACAGCAAAATAAATACAGGATATTGGCTCATCTATGCAGAGCGCTGATTTCCTAAACCTGGCACATTGGGGATTCACTGCCTGCCCTGATTTTGTGTGTCACTGATTTGGCTAGGAGCTAAACACAGAGCTCCACAGTTACTGAAGCACCGTCCCAGACCCAGCCAAGGCTGAGCACAAAGCAGGCCTGAACAAACCAGCAGGCAGACTACAAAGGCAGAGCAATTGTTCTGCTTAGCAGCAGCACTGTTTCTGCTATGCTTAGCACAGGAACAAGTTAATTTGGGAGCACAGTCTTCTTAAAAGGAAGCGCTCCTCAGCCCAGCATCCCCAGGTTTCATGCAGTGTGCTGCCCTTTTTACCATGCATGAGCCATGGATGTTACTCACAATGTATTTTTTTACTACTCAAGTAGTATAAAAGCTTCTGATAAAAATCAGCTCTCTTAAACCTCTGCCTGGCATCTTGTTAAAAACTGACATCATGTTTGCCTGTCATCATTGGCTCACAAGGAAGTTTCTGCCATGATTTAATAAGCAAGAAGAAAGATTTTAGTGTTAAGACAAAACAAAAAACTGCAATATCAAAACATTCATACAATTTTTCTCCAGTGCCCTTGGTCTGAAATACTTGGTCTTAACTGACTCTCCACAGAGGTAAAGATAGATTGTGAGTAAAAAACATGCCTAAAAATATAGAGCCTCTGAATGCACATAAGCTGTCCACAGCTCCATCCATATTAACAGAGGTGTAGAGATCATCAGTGTCCAGAAACATGTCCCAAAACAAAACAGTTAAGCAGCTCAAGAGCCAAGAGCAGAGCAAGGAGGGAGCACCTGAGCATGCTCACCACGCTGAGACCTGCAGGGACCAGTGGGACCTGAGGAGCCTCAGGGGGAACAAGCTCCCTTGGCATAGGGGATGCAGGGAATTGTCCTACCAGCAGCACAGCACAGCCACCCATGTCCACTCCCCAGGTGTGCAGGCAGCTCTGTCAGGAAGGAAGAGATACACCCTTGTCTCTCCTTTGCTGCAGTGACCACCTTCAGATGCTTTCACATTTCCTGGGGGCAGCTAACATAAATTAGAGCAAATTTCACCCCCATCTAAGACATTCAGGGCACCCAGCACTGGGCTGCCAGAGATGCAGCCTGCACTTTTCTCTCACTGCTGGCTTAAGCAGTGCTCTCCTCAGCATCAGCTGCTCCTTTGCTACCCATGGCAAGCTATGCCATAGCTGTGAGCCACCATACTTTGTTCTCCTACATTTTTGTGTAACAGCCTGCACAACGCCACAAAAGGAGGGCAAGCAGCCCCTTGGACCCCCTGTTTCTCACCTGCCAGGGAGCAGGGGACACTGGTGAACACGGGGTGAAAGGGGGAGAGCTCCTTCCCTCCTCTGTGCAGCAGCAGAGCTCTAAACTCCACTCTGGCCTCATTCAGCAGAGCCAGCAGCTGCACAAGGGCTGAATGCAGACCCAGAAGCCCGGCCCCACATTTGGTGTTGTGCAGGCAGTGGGGCAGTGCTGCCCTTCAGCCTCCCCAGGGCCATTCCAGAGCCATCAGCTGCAATGGATGCAGCACAGGCACCGAGCCCTGCTCGGGCACTCAGGGCATGAACAAAATGAGTGCTGGATATAGCACCCTCATTCAAATAGCACAGCATTTTAGCACCAGAAATAGTATCTTTCTCTTTTTCTTTCTTTTTTTTTTTTTTTTTTTTTTTCAGTGAAACTACTGGCAGAGAAAGATGCAACTTAGCATGAAAATAAGTATCAGAATAAGGCCCTAGCTGAATAGTCAGTACTCTGCATAATTCTCTCTTTTCATCCCCTCAGCCCAGATCCTCTCCAAATATTCAGATCAAAATTTGCAAAGTAGCTCCAGCATTTTGGCCATCAAAGTAAAAGCTGGAAAATTTAGATTCTGCATCCATCATATCCCTCTACTTTGAATGAAATCAGCTCTCTGATTTTGCCATAAGGCTGATCATGAAGTCTCTGTCCCTTTCTTTCTTTCTCTCTGTCAAAGATCAAAGAGCTTCAAGAGATATACTTACTAGAAAAAAGAAAAACACCATTTTAAGGAATGCATTCTATTCCCTGCTCTACTTAAATATTTTTTACACGCAACATCTTCACCTTCAGCATATGAAAAATCATGTAAAGGAAAGGACAGAGAGAAAACCACAAGTCAGGATAAACTGTGGAATGATATTCCTACCATTTAATGGCAAAAGTCTGTTTCAAAGATTCCTGCCTGCTTTACACAGAGTCTACATTTGAATGATGCATTAGTAGACAATAGAGAAAACCAGCAGAGGGAAGTAGTCTAAAATTATAACTGAAAATTAAAAATTACAAGCAAAAATACAGAACAGAAGACAAATCTGACTATACAATTTTTCATGTTAACTCTCTGGGCAGTACAGTAAGAGGGCCAGAATACACTCCTAGCAAAAGCAGTGGGAATAACCCTTAGAGCCATCTTTCTCAAATCACAGATGAATTCAAATGGGAAGAGGCACGCAACAACAAAAAAAATAGTTGTTAATGCATAAAACTACTGTATGACTTCCAATAGCTGGACTCAAGAACCCTGGTTAAATACTGACTTTCTTTCAGAGTCAATCAGATAATAAGACCCCTTTAGAAGCACAGAATAGTTAAATTCATCACCATAATTTAATTGTAGAAGGTTATTAAAGAGCACTTCGACTCCCCTCCTGCTTCGGCGCTGCTTTTGTGTATTAAACTCAGACTAATCAAATTGCAGATTCCAAGAGTACTGTATTAGTCATCCCCATCCCTTTTAATTTGTTTAATGGCCTCCTTTTTTCTCCCCCCTCTTGTGTGTGTGTTCTGACTGGCTGTGCAGCGCTTAGGCTCACGACATGTAAATAAAGAATGGATAGGGGAACAGTTCGTCGAAAAGAATAAAGCGTGCCTCCATTCTAAAGTTACATTTGATGTCAGCGTAATTCATGGGACGTGTACTGCAAGCAATGGTGCTTATTATTTCTGCTTAGCTGTCTACAGACACAGGAGGAGAGGGAGAGGGGGAAAAAAAAGGAAGAAAGGAAAAGAAAAGAAGTCTGAATTTACACTTACTGCTTCAAAAGCCCTTTTGTGCATCGCCAACTTCTCCTGGCTGAAGATGCAGTATTTTGCCAAAAAGTCGACTGCAAGAGCAGACAAAAAAAGGATAAAATAGCCCATAAAAGAACTCCTTTCCCCACTTTTCCATAAGAATTTCTGTGAATTGCCATAAAGAGAACTATTTTTTCAGATGCACAACAATACTGGCCACAGACACCACTTCTTGCAGAAATTTCATTTTGTGGTTTGCTTCTTGTGTTTTGGTTGGTTTTGTTTGGGTTTTCTTTTTTTTTCTTCTTTTTTTTTCCTTTTTTTTTTTTTCTCTTTTTCTCTTTCTTATTTGGAAATGTCTTTTCACCTGGCCCAGGGCACAAAGTCAAATTTAGCCATGAATAGGAGATGTTTAACATGTATAAAGCATAAGAGCTTCATCCTGGTCAGGCAGTAGTCTGGGAGTGTGGCATGGGCTTGTTATTTGTTTTAAATGTTAAAGGAAAGAACCTCTTCAGACTCAAGATCTGCAGAGCAGCATCCTCCATAGGTTCTCCCAAATATGCCACTAGATATTAAATTCCTTTGGTTTGTTCCGGTCATAAGAAACAGGTATACAAAAAAAAAAAAATCTCTTTCAGTATTAAGCAGCTATATCACAGAAATGACAAACCTTTTCCTATTTCTCTCTCTTACTGAGATCAAGTAGGACATCATTAAAAAACACCACATAGGATTCCCTACCCTCAAGGGTTTTTGCTTGTTTCCAGGCCTGTCATCCAAGACAAGATATGAAGCTGGCCTTGCATCCTCACACCTAACACAGAATGAAAAACTGCTGGGAGTAGGATGAGAAAATTGGAGGGAAAAGTCACACACACAGGCTGAGCCCATGAGTTCTGTGGATGGTACCAACTGTCACCTCTGCATTCAAACCCCTCCTAATACTTATAAGTTCCTTTCCAACCTCTTTCTCTGTGCCCCAAGACTGCTATTTCTATCACCTCATCACCACATTCATAGGAAAGAAATCTTATTTTCACATCAAAGGAAATTGCTAGGAAATTCAGGACCTGATGGGGAAAAACTGTTGGGTCTCAACTTTTCCAATTTCTTGTTCATTTAGAATGAGAACTGGAAAACAGAGATAATAATTTGCAAAATTGTGCCAGAAAAAAAAATCTGAATTATTATCATCATAATTATCAGTAAAATTATTTTACTGTAAAGAGAGAAGGAGTGATTCACAATGTGGTGGCAAGGTGGTACTCTGGCTGGTATCTAAACAAGCTTACAACATAAATCTCTTGTTTCCTTTTAAAAGAGTACATTTGTCTTCAGGTTTTGTTTTGGGGCATGTGCAAGGAACATTCCTGTTGGGAGGGAATGCTCATTGTTTGTTTATTGCTGTGTCCTAAAGGGTACAAAAGGACAAATAGAGATGCCTGAATGCCATTGTTTCTTATCCTATATACTCCAGATGAACCAAATCTGTGTGATAAAAACAACAAAATTGTCTTGGCTTTCCATGTCAAAACAGCAGCAGAGATTTCTATTTCAAGCACCAATTGACAGATGCTTCAAGATTGTTGTTATCACATGGTGTTCTTTCTAATTCCAAACTTAACTGTGATGCTGAAAGGAATGAGAAAACTAATTTCTGGCCAAACTCCTTTTACACAGGTCTATCTTACTGTCAGCATCTAAGAAAAATTTAAGGCAAAGACAACCAATGCTCTAATGGCATAGGTTCCAGAAAAGATTTATACTGTTCTTAGTATTGAGCATTTCCCCAGGACCTAATATCTGTTTTCACCAGAAAAATTTTCAGAAGTTGCCCTTTTTTTGTTTGCACACCGACATGGGCTTGGGAGGTGTAGATGTTCCAACCCTCTGGGAAGCATCACTTCTGGAAGGTCTGCATTGGCGCCCTCTGGTGATTCTGGAAAGCAGAAAACCACGAAAGAAAAGCTGTCATTTCACTTGTAATAAAATCTTGACGTTTCGTTTCACCTTCCAACTGTTGCAACTTCCCTTGTAACTGACTGGTTAACCAAATTCAGGAAGCAATTAACAATTTCAAGAAGCGAAAGACGCAGGGTCATGTCTCTCCCAGAAATGGAGGATCAGGAAAGAAAACTTCAGTACTTATTTAAGCAACTTTTAAGGTTAGATTAGGCTCTTAAACCATCTACTTTGCTTTGGTGAATCACAAAAGCCAAAAGGTGTCATATATTCCTGTGTAACTGGTCAAATTATTTGTACCTAGCCAAAGCACAGATTTCAGGAAGATTTTCCCGTTTTCTTCTGAAGTTGGCAGAATATGACAATCCCATGTGGATGTACAGTTCGTTACTTCTAAAACCAGCGTTTGGCTTACATGACACTTGAACTTGTTTTAAATCTCAACAAAATCACTTTTTGCAAGGTTAGAGAGCCCTTTATGTATTATATCCTCCCTGCAAAATGACTTACACACTGTAGTAAAGATTATGCTCAGAGGAAATTAAATTAAGTATTTCTGTCAAAAATTTTTACCATTCCTTAAAAGGTTTTTCAGTGATTCTTGTCCCCTGTAAAAAGGATGGCAGCTTTTTAAGACATGGACACCAAAACTGTATGGACAGCCCCACCAGCACCATTGATCTCCTCTAACTTGTTCTTTTCCTCCAGTATGGCCAAAGGAGCAAACAAAGAGCAATTTTCCGTTCTAATCCTGGGCAATAATTTCAACTTGAGGAAACAGATTTTCTCCAGCCATGTTCCTCATGCATCTGTTTCTCTCCTTTTGTTTATTCTCTCCATCCCCAGGAAGTTTTAAAATCGTTGATCAATTTTGACCAAGTGAGACAGAGGTGTAGAGGGTTGACAGGAATTAAGTACCTACAAGTTTCGTGAAAATAAGCAGCAGAGTAGAGGGAGGGAGGGAGGCCCTATTAATTCCTTCATTGAGGGAAAGACCTCAGCATGAGCTCAACCTTTGTTACAGCCTGGAAATCCACACGAGAGAGAAATCCTGGAAAGCAGCCATCATTAGTAGCACTGCTCATGGAACCACCTGTTTAATTAATTATTCTGTGCTGTAAAGAACCGTTTAAAAACAGCTCCATAGCTTTCAATATAAGCTTGCTTGCAGTGCCCCCAGTAGGAGTCACAGAGACTGAGGTCAGGGGGAGCTGGGCCCCGTGTGCATTGTACCTCTCACAGTATATACCCTAAAAGGCTGCTAGAGGTCTTTGGGCTTGGGCAGACCCATGTTTGGATCTGCCATATTTTTCCTGCTGCTGCTCAGCACTTTACAGGCAGGAACATTCTTCTGCCCTCCCACCATCAGGCTCTGTCTCCTCTCACTGCCTTTACCAGGGAGGGAGCCCAGTGACTGCATGCAAAGTCATGCTCAGGCCCTTACTCTGTAGCCACACAGTTTGCACAGAGGAGGAAAGCCTAAGAAAAACCAGCTGCCAAACTTAAAATAAATCCATCTGAGCATGTCTGTACTGAAACAGCATTGTGGACAGGTGAGATTTGTGAGATAGAGAGAGCACGCACCCTTCAGGCTGGGCTAATTAGTCACCCTGTACCAAATGTGAAGTCATAGAATCGTAAAACATCCTGGGTTGAAAGGGATCCACAGGGATCATCAAGTCCAGCTCCTGCCCCTGCACAAGAAAAGCCCAAGTCTTGATTCTAAAGCAGATAAGTATTCCAGCTTTGCAGAGACACAGTAGCAAGGCTATTAGTTCCTTAGGTACAGGTAGAATAATGTACTTTCACCCAATGCTGAGAATTAAAAAGGTTGTTTTTACTGAAACCAGACATAACTCTAACAAAATGTTTCAAAGAGGGTTGCAAAACTAAAATTTAATCCCTTCAAAGAAAAAATAAGTAACTGGTACTAGAATACTTTTTAGTCCAATATTTCTAAGATTACACTTCAAAAAGACACTTGAGAGAAAAATGAGCTTTATCACTAGTGAAAAGAATAGGAAAATTAGTGTTTGGTTCTTTGTTCCCAGGCTGACCAACACCTGTAGCATTTCCTCCATGCACTCAGCTGTACCTGTATATCTGCTTTCTGCACTCTTGCGTGTTTGCAGGGTGCACAGGGCACAGTCCATGAAAAGAACTGAAAGTTTGTAGAGAAGAAGGCTCAGCAAGTGCTTTGAACAAGGGTAGTGAAGGAAAAGGCCAGGCAAATACAGGAGGGCTCCAGACACACTCAGGGGAACACCCAGGCGTGGGGGACACTTGCCTGGGGGTCTTGTGGCTGTGCAGAGCTCACGGGCCACGTCAGCTTTGGCAGGGGGAAAGTGGCTTACTTTGCTTCTGTAAACTAGAGCTCTCATACTTGCAGTAAGCTTCTCTTATTAAAAGAATATTAAAATTGAAAAGTCACGTACTTAAAGGCCAGGAAATTATGGAAAACACTATATATTACATGCTTAAAGGCAACATCATGATGCAAGAAAGAGGGTAAAAGTCAAACTATACAGGAAACTTCAGCCTTGTAATTTCAAAGTATTTCAAAGCAAGAGAAAAACTGAGGTAGCCATATCATGAAATCAGTACCAACATCTATTCCTACCCTGCTCCATAACTTCCATTTACTTTTTAATTACATTTGTTGTCTGTTCTTTAGACTATAAAGAAGATCCTGTAACATTTTATGAACATCAAAAGACGAACCCTCTTAACCTTTGCTGAATAACACATTTTTTCCCATTTTACAGATAGGGAAACCAAAAGATTAAGTAACATTTCCAAAGCCAGTGAACACAGTGGTAGCAGACACAGAAATCACTGCTCTTCAGCACTGTGCTTTAACTGGAGACAATGGTCTCCCATGGGATATCTGTGTCAGAGCTTTGAAGGACATCAAAGTACACCAGGCTGTCAATAGAGATAATGGAATAATTGGCAACTGTGTCCAGGATGCTTTTCCTTTCAGGAAAGCTGGATTAGGATCTTCAGCCAATTAAGTAATGCTGTTGACTGGGCAATCGTAGATGTTCATAGACACATAGAAAGGAAACTACAAGGGAAAGAATAACCAGGGGCTCAATTAAATTCTAAAAACAGAATTCTACTTACAAGAAGCTGAAGAAACTTTGCTGGAGTAGAAACTAACTTATGTTGGGACTTGACCATTAAAACATCAGGGCTGGGAACACAAACCTTCAGGCTCCTGGCAATAATTCTGAATCAAGATACTGCTTTTCAGAGCCAACCATTTCATATGGAACAAAGGATCAGACTAACGTGTAAAAGATATAAACTGAATGTCAAAAGTGTATGCACAGGCACATACCTCTCTTTCCAGAAATCATCCCTTTTTGAAGTCCATCAATATTTTGTAAATGCAAAGGGATTAATTTCTCATCTGCATTTGAAATACTTTAAAATTTCATGTTTTTAACCAAAATAAATCCTTTTAATGTACCTTGTTGCAAGGAAAAGATGGACATACATTCAATCAAAAATGTTTTCTAAATGGGACTGTCCAACACTTTTACAGGTTTTCAATGTTTGCCATGAACTATGGGCAGAGATAGATTTAACACACCACTACTGGCAGATAAAAGCACAGAATAGGTTCAAGAGTCTGTAAAGCTTGTACTCCCATGTTAAACAAGTAAAAGTAAATCGAGGCACACACATTTTCATATGAAAGAGGAGACCTTTTCTCTGGGTTAAGGGGGTCCAAAGGGCACCTCATTTTACAGGCATCCCCAACAGGCAGTCCTGTAACTTCCAGGTGTGGAATCCATGAGGCATTGTAAATAACTCACTTTATTCCCCCTTAAAAAGAAATACACATTATAAATTTAAGATTCGGACTTTGATCTGAAACTAGTTTCTCCACTCTTCTCCCCACTCCTCCTTTCTCTTATCCATACACATAAACATAGAAATCCTAATATTTTGGATACCTCTTGCTAGGTTACACAAACGTTACCTAGTCTTTGCAAATAAGGGTGTGGATGCCATTGTAACAGCAAGGGGCAGCCATTCCACCATTCCCAAAGCTCTGCCATGAAATAGGAAAGGCCAGGAGGGGAAAAATTCAACTCTGTATCATCAAACTCAAGCGTCTCTCAACAATAAATATATAAGTACAACCTCTTCAATAAAAATTGTGCAGGTAAGAGAAGACTCTCAGTAAAGCATGATGAAACTGAAAAAGGTGTGTTCTCCTCCCACATGCCCCAAAGATGGGCAGGACCTTGATAAAACTTGCACATTACCATATTGTATAGCTCAACAATGATATCTGTTATGAAGAAATGCATTTTTCTCAAGACCCCATTCTTTTGGACAGCTTTAATTTTTTAGCACCAGTTGTTCCTTTGCTAGCCCAGCTGCCAAGGGTGGCCATGCTTTCCTTTTGTAATTTGTCTTTACTTCTGCCAAACTAGAAGTAGACCTGTACCTTTCTACACCCTCCTAAAGACTTTCTGCTGACTTTGAAAATGTCTGGCTCTGTAATATCAGGCAGGCATTCTGATTCATGCTACCCCTGTCTCATGCTTCCCTGGTTAGGCACAAGTTCAAGAAGGATTTACAGAAAGTTATTATGTTTTCCCTCATTAGGTCTTACCCTTTCAGAGTGCATTAAAGTTCAATAGCATTGTAGCTTGATGCCTGGCTTTGCAACTAAGGTTTCTTTCAAGATGCTCTGTCCACAGAGCTGTGGGTCATTAGACACTTTTCAGTTTCTTACCATCAAAAATGCGTCAGCAGGAAAAGCCTCAGTGATCCTGCTTTATAAAAATAAATAGGCAACAAAACTCACAACAGATACTCTCATCTTTGGCACTGATGTGGAGGTTTATTAGTGAGTGAGAGAGAGCTTGGGAGCTTAATTCTTAACTTGCATGAACTTTTGGGGTCAGCTGGCAAAATCTTGATCAAATCAAATCAATTCCAAGGCAGCGCCTGTCTTGTCATGACAAAATGGGAAGCCTTTTGTTTCTGTGGGACTCAGGCCTTATCAGCTCATTCTGTCACTCATACTTCCTCAGCCCACTTGCAAATCCTCATGGATTTACTGCAGATGTATGAAGCTTGCTGGAAATAATAGTACAAGCAAAGAGGCTAGTCCAGCTATCGACTCCAAGCTCTGGGTAATACCAATGGGAAATTATTCACACAAAAGGTGCGCTGGGGTGACAAATGAAGAGTGTGCTTTGGCCCTTTGGAGATGCTGGCAGCTTGGACAAAGCTAACACACTAATGCCAAACAGCTCGCTTTATCTGATTGCATGCTGAGCACTTGCCTCCTCTTCCTGATACCAGCACCCTGCCCACCCCTCACACCAGCCTTTCATGCACACAGGTTGCTTTCTTCTATGCAGTCTAGCATGAAATGGAAAGCTACAGCAAGAACTTGTCTAAAAAAGCATTGTCTTCTCCTTGCTTTTCCCAACATACATCTTTAATGTTTAAATGCAGCAAAACTGAATATTCCTCAACAAAACCAGGAGGAATGTGAGGAGAGATTCATGCCATATTTTCTCACATTTGCCACCCACACCACTGAGAAAAAGAAATAATTATTTTGCCCCCTTTTTAATATATGAGTTTCTCCCACTCTATTACTACATGCCTCTTTCTTTCTCTTTCTTTCTTTCTTTCTTTCTTTCTTTCTTTCTTTCTTTCTTTCTTTCTTTCTTTCTTTCTTTCTTTCTTTCTTTCTTTCTTTCTTTCTTTCTTTCTTTCTTTCTTTCTTTCTTTCTTTCTTTCTTTCTTTCTTTCTTTCTTTTTTTCTTTTTCTCATAAATATATTTCTAATGGATACCCTGCAGACACTGCAGGGAAAGACCAATTTTCTCCTTGGGTCAGTTAGGAAGCAGTAAAGTACACCAACTACCCCCACTACCACTGTTTTGACCCAAGGAAAGGATGCACAATGAAACCAGGAGGGGTTGAGCCTCCAAAGGCCTGACTGCTCTGTTAATGTGAACCACACATTAACACACTGGGCATAGCAGCAACATCCAGGTGTGCTGTGAAGGACTCTGGAAACTTGCTGACCTTCATGAGGATGATATCCCTAGTCAAATTGTGGATAATTTCAGTACTTTCAGGATTTCAAGGACTTTTATTAAAAAAATGGTAAGCAGCTTTTTACATGGGCAAATAGTGATAGGACAAGGGGAAAATATTCTAAACTAAAAGAGGGGAGGTTTAGGTAAAATGCTAGGATGAATTTCTTTACTTGGAAGTGGTAAAGCATTGGAACGTGCTGGCCAGAGAAGCTGTGGATGTTCCCTCCCTAGAAGTGCTCAAGCCCAGATCAAACAAGGCTTTGACTAACCTCATCTAGCAGGCAGCACCCCTGTCTATGCCATGGATGTGGAACTAGATGGTATTTAAGGTCCCTTCCAACTCTATTCTGTTCTAGTCTAGTCTAGTCTGGTCTAAACTTTGGAATTCTCTTCACCTGATGTTCATAAAGTGCTTTGAGGTAAATTTCCATACTGGAAGACTTAAACTATATCAGAAGCCAAAGCTCCTAACAATGGCTTTACACTAGTGATTTTAAGAAGAAGGGACACAAATGCCACTAAAAGCAATAAGGAAAAAGCAGACATGCTCAATATATAGCACTTTGGTGTAGCTAGGAAAACCCACCAAATTGCTATACTGAGCTTTTGTTTCATTTATTGATGCCAACAAAAGCAGAGGGTGATTATGACATGTCCTCCACTGCAACACTAGATAATAGAGGCACTAAAAAGCAAGAACAAAAGTGAGACATCAGCCAATCTGGAAAATTATTTCCAAGAGTTTTAACAGAAACTGAAGCAGTTCTTTGGCTCCTCATTTCCCAAACACTGAGGAAGCACCAGAGCTGGGAGGAGAGCTAATATTGTGCCACTGTTTAAAAAGGGTAAATGGCACGACCCAGGTAATTATAGACCTGTCAGCTTGACATCAAACCCAGGCAAAACAGTGCAGCAGCTGATAAGGGATTTGATTAATAAAGAATGGAAGGAGGGAAATATAATTAATGCCAGTCAACACGGGTTTATGAAAATAGATCTTGTCAAACTAACTTGATTTGTTTTCTGGATAAGATTACTGGTTTGGTTGATATAGGCAATAGACTGAGGACTTCTACTGTGTATTTCACTTGGTATCACATGAAACTTTGATTAAAACACTGGAATAACACCAAACTATCATGCTACCTATTCAGTGGGTTAAAAGCTGGCTGACAGGTCTAAAAATATCATTACAAATGAACAACGTTTATTGAGACATATTTTTGTCCACTCTTATTTAACATCTTTGTCAATAATGCAGAAGAAAAACTTGTCTCTAAAGCCCACAGAGGGTCAGTTGATCAGGAGGATGATGTATTATTAAGCAGCCTTGCTGTTGATCCAGAGTAATTAGGATCATTTAGCTGAAATGTACTGAACAGACTCAAGCACTATCCCTTAATGTCCTGTCAAACAGCCTGGAAATCAAGGCTACAAGGATGGTGTCTCTTCCTTATTGCATTATGCAACACATCTCCCAACAAGGATTTCTTCCATCTAGAGCTGCCCAAAGCTAGCTAAAACACCTACACCATGGCCAGCTCATTTCCACCCACTCTGCTCCACAGCCTGTGCAGTTTTCCATTAACACAGTCCTGGTTTTGTTAACCCATTCACTGAGATTTTGAGGAGTCCATGGCCTCGGTTTTCTCCTGTTCCCAAAAGGAGGCCCATGACTTTTTCTGTACGGATGAGGTACAATATCAACAGATGACATAACAAATGTGTCATGGTCTTACAAAATGAGAACCTGCATGAGGCCTGGAGCAGTCTGAGGCACATTAAAGGTCTTTTACATGGGTGATACTCCAGGTGATGACATGCTCACAGGGGCTGACCTCAGAAGTGAGCAGTGCCCACAGTCTTAATATGACATGATGCCAATGTCACAGAATAACTCTCCAAGTCCCTCTCCACAGCCCACTAAAGAGGGGACCAGAGAAAAGCCATGCCATGCTCAGCAGAGCAATTCTCATAACTACATAATTGTTAGAGTTTCTCTAACAATTATGTAGTCAATTTCTGACACTAAGTGATTATTCCATGAAACATGCTCTGAGAGGCAAAAGAACAAGAGGTCACCCTCCCAACATGAAGGGAGGAAGCTGCTCCAAGGGTCTTCATTTAGTGATGTTTTTCACTAGGGCAAGGATTAGGACAGGGCATTCACTGACTTGCAAAATTCCCAGAAAGACAACGCTGCACAAGTGACAACTGAGAGGACAGCTTGGAATTTTCCCATCAAATGGAACTGCTTTCAGTTCTGTGTAAGGCAAAAATGGGTTCATGACAACACAGAAGTAATGATGCACTCTAACTTGTAAATTCTGCATGGCACCCCACATGTCTCATTGTGGAAACAGATTTATAAGCAGTTGCTAAATTTCTGATTTGGACTTCATGCAGAAAAAAGAAAAAAAATAATTTTTCTGGTTTATTTTAGGATTCTGTTTGGTATAGTTCTATTTTAGACTTAATGGAAAAACTTCTTTCTATCAACACTTTTTGGCACTGAACAAAACCTCAGCCTTTGTTATATTTTTATGGGGCCTGTTGTTCTTTGAAAGGTATTTTAACGCATACTGTTGTTTCCGTTTTAGCAAGTGTTGCTCATTTTTTTCAGAAGCAGATGGTGTTTACTGAATGTTGTTTGTTCCAAAAATAAGCAACATCCAACTGTTCACTTTGGAGGTGTGAAAGAGGGAAGGCCTGATGCATAAACACAGCTTCTCCCTTTTACTTCCCCTTGTTTTTCTTCTGGTGAAAGGACCTGCCAGCATCTCCTTAGAAGCCTCTAAAACTGAGGAGTTTGTGCAGTCACTCTGGCAGAGAGGGCACACAGCTCCATCCAGCATTGCTGCCAGAGCAAAGCAGTAGCTAACAGCTCCTGGGCTGCCAGCTCAGAGGGCTTTGTAACAGCTCCTTTACAGCCCCACCAAAGGAAGAAAACACTTCTTACTAGCCGATGTTAGCAGTCAGCCTAAATGAGGGCACATCATATTCGCTCTCTGGCCAGTAGAGAGAAGCAGGCTTTTCTTGGGTAGTACAAGTGAAATGTCTCTGCTGAATAAAGAGACAACCTGTAAAGACTCCCATTTTAAGAGTTCCATGAGGCCTCGACTCTGCTGAACTCTCACTGTGTGTACCTGGGCAGGAACAGCAGTGCAGAGGCTGCACAAAATCCCAAGGGATGGATATTTCTGTGCATCTTCAGACCACTCACTGTTTTTCAGGACTGGGCTCTGTCAGAAGGAGGGACATGTGTCAGGGGTGAGAGGACAGATATATTCTGATTGTCATCTAGAAGCCTGGAACAGCACACAGGAGTCACACGGAGACAGTTTTAGAGTCAGCATTGTAAAAATGATCTGTAACAACCTGAGCAGGGACAGAACTTTGCCAGGATCCCAGGTACCAGCCCCACACCTGAGGTTTACTTTGCAGGGTCAGGCACAGAGGTCCAAGAGTACCAGCTCAATGGGGCTTGCAGCTGCACTGTGCTACCCACACACACCAGAGGACACCAGCATCAAGCCCTGCCTTGGTATTTGCACCTCTGCTGTGGGCTTCACCTCATTAATCCTCCTTCTACCTGAATGAGCCAAGGCCAGTTGCTTTGCTTTGATTAGACAGTTAAAAAGTGTCAATTTTGCCAAACTATCTGTCAGCACACCCTAACTTCCTTTGCTAGATAAAGCTTCTTAATGACTCCTGAGGGCAGCTGCTTGCCAGCAGACAAGGCTGAGAAAGCATCTAGGAGCACCAGCTATTAAACACTGTCAGAGAGGAGAACCTGTGGCATCCTGGAATACATTTTCTGAATAAAATATTAAAAAAGAGAACCACTGCAGGGTGCCCTATTATGTTTTTAAAACACTCCAAGTTTGCTTAGTGTTTATCCAAAAAAGCCAATTATACTTGTAGCGCAATGTAAATTGCTTGATAAATAAATACAGAAATAGGAGCTCAGTGACTGCAATGCTTTCTTTAAAAGGCTGTCTTGAAGGCTCATTATGCTAAGCACAAAAGAGAAGGGAATTTCTTGCAATGCACTTATTAAAGGCACATTTTCTACAGAAATGATTATAGCATGATTGCACAATAGCATATAATTTGCTTTGTTGGCATTTTCAGTGGGAATCTTGCCGACAGCCAGTGTGGATGGGAAAAGTGGCTTCAGGACTACCACTTGTGTTGTCAGCAGTGATTCAGGATGAGGATGCCCCAGCCCAGAAGAGGACCACTGGTACAATAAGCACAGCTGACAACAGGGCAAGAAACCCCAAAGCTCATTGTTTGCATACACACCTATCCTGCGGTAGTGGAAAAGTTCAAATTCCTGGTGGCACCTCAGAAGACTTACATGGCACTGTCACGGTCACTAACAGCAGAATATCCTGAGGTAGGTCTCCAGGTCTACAAATGGGATCCAAACTAGGCATGTCCACATAGCTGTGTTTTTGTCAAGTCAGCCAGAAAGGTACAACATGGGGTTATGTGACACCAATGTCCTTATGCTTTCTTAATGCCACAAAAAAGAGTGTAAAGCAGACCTGATATGGGTGGGTGGGGTGTGGGGAAGTGGGGGGAACAAAGTGGCTCAGATGATAATGGCATTGCATGATATACAACAGGAAGTACAAAACTGACCCATTTAAAATAAAACATGACTTTGCATCACAGCCATGGTACTTCTGCACATCAGGAGGAGGCCTTAAGTCAGTGATACATTGTCATCCACCCACCACTTGGAAGAGAGTTCCCTGAGAAGCAGCAGAGAGCACATCTCAGTGGGATTTGAGTTGCAGGGCTTTTTCTTGTAGAGATGCAACCAAATAAAAGGAGCAGCTACCAGAAGTGGTAAACATAAGAATGATAAGCCTGAGATTGACCCCTGAAATCCTATTGACTCTAAACAGCAAACAGTTGGATATGAGTTTGTCCCCTGTAGTAATTACATATCTTCTGAAGAGAGCGAGACATAATTCTCCCAAGAAAATGCTGGGAAGCTGTGCAGAAGCTGTGGGAAACTTAGACAAAAAAAATTCAAACAACTATTACCTCTCTTTCTGTAATCATTTTTTATAGACATAGTTCTCTAGAGTGTACTATTCATAGTCACCAATAATGTGAGATGTTTCTACTTTAAGACTAATCAAGTATCACCTTAACAAGTCACATTATTAAAAAACCCCTCTACTTTTAATACTTTTAATACTTTTACCTTCTGATCTACCTGAAGACTAGAGTCTTCTTTCCATCCCTGACTCAACAGTCAGCCCACACTTAAACAAACATCTAGAGGACACAGATGAATTTTCCCTGCAAGGCACCAAAAGAGCTCCAGAGCTGCCCAAGCCTTGGCATACACAGCAAGGAAATGGGGCTGCTGAGGTCAGGAACTGCTCTGGGCAGGCTGTGCTTTTCATGCCTGGCCATGGCTAGTCTGAAGGTCACTGGGTAGATTGAAACAAACACAAAAGAAATTTGTCTTTCACCTTTCTAGTCTCTTGAGAGACTTTTATTTGCCACCAGTTTCAGTCTGATGGATGTTTTAACTTTGTCAAACTGTTCCTAGGAATTGTATATTAGTTTGCACTGCCTTTGAAACCCAGTTGTTATCCTGAAAGGGCAGGAAGTGGGGATTAAGTCCATTAGATGTTGTTTGAACAACTTTCTTTTCACTCAGCATTGTGACTCTGCAACTTGCCAGAACATTTCAGCCTCTTTCCAAGAACTGGCACTGCAAGATGAAGCATGGCTGTCTGAAGACCTGGCATCTGTGCTGACTTTCACAGGTACCACACTGGAAGAATTGGAGAAGAAAACTCGATGGCAGAGGAGAAAGAAACATCCCTAGCATCACCTTATGCAAGTGGAACACGGACCTGGGTTCCAAAGAAGCCCTGTGCCATGACTAAGGGTTATTTGGTAATCACAATCACATCTGAAGTATGGCAACAGAATCATAGAAAATAGAATATGCTGATTCGATGGGACCCATCAGGATCATTGAGTCCAACTCCTGGAACTACACAGGATAATGAAATACTTGTGCTTCTTCTTCCTCTCATTGGTCTGTACATTGGGGGTTTCTGCAATCCTGGCTGGCAAGCCTACCAAAGTCAACACAAAGTCATGAAGGCCTTCTGCAGAGTTCAGAAGTCCTACTCACAGCAAAAAACTATCTTTCTCTTCATGTAAGTCTTAACTTACCATTAGGTTAAAAAAAGGTAAATTATACATAAAGACACAGAACTGTTTCAAATCAGGAAAAAAATATTTTAGAGACCAGGGGTGCATATCTTTTGGCTCTTCCCTGGTTAGCAGTTACGAAAATCAAGATGCTAATAGTTCAAAGTGCTGAGTGTTCATACTTTTCTTTTCAAGTAAAGAAGTTGTCTACCTCACATTCCCACCATTGTGGCTACTCTCATTTCAGTTTTCTCCCCAGAAATTTTGTACAATTATCTTGATATATGTTATAGGAATAATGAATCTGCATGTTCTGTTCATAAAAGTCCAGAAGATTCATCTTAGAAGCTGACCTGGCTACCAGAAAAAAACCCATCAGACAAATCTGTCCAGAAATCAGCCCTATCTCATTAAAAGTTGTGTCTATCCACTTAGTTTCATTTAGCACTTTAATTGGTCCATTAGGAAGCCTTCAGCTTGGTGACCATTGCTGGGTGGGGATGAAACCTGAAACACCCTGAGCACTGTACATGCAAAGAGTCAGCCCAATGTAGTTGTTCTTTTTGGAAAACCAAAGATTTATTTCAGGAGTAATTAAAAAAATGAGCCAGACAATGAAGGCTGTTGGTTGGTTTGCTAGGAGCTCAAAGCAAGTACATCGATACAAGGACCAAGATGATATTATCCCTCCTAACTACAGCCAAGTGCAATGGTTGTAGCAGTGTGGGAATCATGGGCTTTGCCTGAATGATTTTAAGAAGTTAAGCACAGAATGCCACTGGACATCTAATCCTTCTAATCCAAAATTTATGCAATTATTTATTTCAGTGGGTGATTCCTGTGAATAAAGTGAGCAGGATTTGGCTCTGGTTATGGATAAGTGAAGAGGACACCAAAGCATAAAATGGCAGCTTAGAATGACAGAGGAGCTCCTAACCCTGGGGAGCCCATTTAAGCCAGCCAGCATGGTTCAGACAAAGCACTAAGAGGGGACACGGTGCCTTTCTGAAAAGAAAGAAAGGAAATTGCCCCTAAAAGAAAAATCCATAATCAGGATGACCATCAATAGAAGAGATTCCCTGTCAGTGAGGTACCTTCTTTCGACAGAAAATTCCCCACATTTGTTGATTCTGATCCAGCTGGCCTGACTTGGTTTTGTAACCACCAGATGCATTGCAAACAACTATGGATATTCTAAAGAAAATCAAATAAAGGCTTTTTTTAAACCAATAAGTAGCATTCTTGCAGATGGATGCAGAAGACAATCAGTCGTAAAATGGATAAATTTGCTGCCCCCCTTCCAAAATATTTAAGACGCCTGCATCAAGCTGCCTTTGGTTTGTATACATATCAGATTATAGAAGATCTGCCTCTTTATAATTTTTCTTAAAAAGGATGGCAGCCTTAGTTCAATAGAGTTAGTGAGACAATCCTTTAAGCTGTGTCAAAATGCCAGTTATCCTAAGATGCCACCCAGATTTGAATAATTTAGAAAGAGACAAAACCACAGAAAGGAGGAATCATCCTTTGACTACTTCTGCTTTTGACACGGCTGCCTCCCTCTCCTTTTTACCAAAGCATCTTCGTCTCTCTATCAGTCATGACAAGTGCCAATCAAACCTTCTTTTTCTAAGGTTCTGGGGGGAAAGTGAAACATGAAACATTTTCTAACAATCAGTGACCAAAAGTCCACTATCAGTGTGTGGTCTGGGGGAAGCCAGCCTTTTCCTTTTTCACTTCTAATCTCTGACCCACTATTTACCTCTTCTTTTTTTATATACTTTAATCTCTTTGTTGCTCCAAAGGATCCTAAACAAATTGTAGGTCAGCGTGGATTAGGCTGCTTTGTTACCAATGATTAGTACATTTACTTTTGCTTTAACATCTTCAGCAACAGCTGAATGTCAAAAAGATCCAGCAAGAGTTTGTTTAATCACAACAAAAACTATACCCACATAGTCTTACAATTGCATTGTCAGTCTCAGCATAAAAAACTGGGATACAATAGGAGACAGTGACTGTGGACCTGCATTAACATGTGTTTTCAGAGGTACTATTCCAGTAATTCAATATTACTACTACCAGATTCACAGTAACCTTCATCAGATCAGGATAAAAATTAAGCTTCAGATATTTATCTAAGAGTCTGAATTCTTGTCCCATTTGCACAGTAGTTGCACTGGATTCAGGAACATTTTATGCAGCTTGTAATTGTAGAAATGTATTCAATAGAAAAGTTATATAAAGTTGCTCAAAAATTATGTAAACATGAATCATAATTAAAGAAGGGAATTATCAAACACTGGACCAGTTTCAAAAGGATGTACAAGGATCAGATCTTTTAAAGCAACTAGATTCAGGTAAGCTTGCTTAAACCAGCATTGCATCGGCCCAGCCTGTGTGCAACGGAGTGTCTATTGCTGTTATTTACATGTGGTAGGCTATAAAAAAAAAAAAAAAAATGACAGAAAAGGAGAGGAATTTCATTTGAAGTCCCTTGATGCTGAAGTTACACCTACATTAGTAATCACCTTATACTTTAGCAA
Source organism: Passer domesticus (assembly GCF_036417665.1). Taxonomy (NCBI): domain Eukaryota; kingdom Metazoa; phylum Chordata; class Aves; order Passeriformes; family Passeridae; genus Passer; species Passer domesticus. Next base: position 73,402,403 of record NC_087478.1, read on the forward strand.
GGCCAGGGTCAGGAAGCTTTTGTATGATGCCCAGAGCAAAGAAGATCATCTTTCTACTCTGTTGCCCCAACTTATGTTTCCACATCAAATTCAAGGTTTTTGCCATCACTTTCAAAGTGGCATTACCAATCTTGACAATGTTTTTCTTTTAACTGACATTGTTTTCCATCCTCCAAGCACCACCAGAAATACCAGATTTGGCCTCTCTCTGCTCATCTTGCTGACAACTACTGCCATTGTCTTCTCACATTTTTTTGATGTAGGAAGTGACAGGCCCAATTTGAATTATCAAATCACTACCTTCCTCTGCACCAAAATGCTCCTGTTTTCTATCACCATGCAAAAACCCTTCTCATTCAATTTTCTATAGGAAATTTCCCAGAAAAATACTGCTAGTACAAGAAGTTGTTGGAAGTATGTGATATAACTGACAGCTTAGTAAGGTGTCCAGTTGCTTTCAATTTCAGAATTTGAGTTGTTTTAGAGTTTTCGCCAATGGTGGTAATGTGATGATATGAAGGTTCATAGCTCAACAGTTATTGCTATGTTTCTTTTTACTGACAAAAAAAAAAACCAAAAAAACAAAACACCCCAAACTCATGCTCAAGAAACTTTTAGAAATGTTTAAGTGATTTGTAAATTGTAAAAATACACACAAATACACAGAGCTATGTGCAGTATCTTATGAGTCAGCCAAACTTGCCCATTATAGCATCTATGAAGTAAGTATACTATCTGCATGAGTAATCACTATACTTAAGGCCAGAACATGAACACAATATGCAATATTGGAGAAAAGAAAAAAGTAATAATTGGATTATAAACCATCCATGATCCTTAAGGTCCCCAAATCGAGCAATCAAACCCTCAAAAGCAAGTGCTATTTGAAAGGAGCCTTCATTGAGCAGCCTGTGAGATGTGTAATAAAGACACACTGAGAGATCAGATGAATAAAACCCAACAGCAAGAATGAGCAGAGATCAGACAAGTAAAGGGACTAGAACCCAGGGATAAACCAGGAGTTTATCAAGGGAATCAAAACTGTTTGTTATCAGACATTCAGGCTGGTGCACTTTAATGACAATATAAACACAATATATAAAAATTAAGAAGGCCTTAAGGAAACAATCCTTGGCTTACCCGTACCGTGCTGAGGAGGCAATTGTGCAATAAAGTGGCTGTCTCCGTTCTCCAGGGTGGATTCAGTCTTGTGAAAACCTACCAAAAAATCTTACAATAAATGAGACTGAGCAAGGACTGAGATATTTTTATCATTTTCTAAATATTAACAAATTGATCAGCAAAAGTAACGAAGCGTTTATTTTAGCATAATGGTCTTTACTTTTCATATTATTCCAATCAAAATAGGTGAAGAAATATCTGACAATAACATCATTAGAAGATTTCAAGATCAGTGGAGTAATTGGGTTTTCCTTTAAAACCATGTTTAACATTTAAAAAATGTTTTAAGAGGTCTATTTTAAATTTACATATATATATATATGAAACCATATATAAAAAAACCCCTGTAATCTGGATGCTTTGTCAGATTTTGCACATCATGAGAGTTTTTCTAATGAAGAGATGGACACAGTGTAATTTTAGCTCAGACTAAGGCCCAAAAAGACTGGCCCCTCCCACCCTCTGTCCAGTGAGTCATGGGGAGGCACACCCCAGAGCAAGGACCAAGTGAATATTGCCTGAGTCCTCCAGGGCCACTTCTCTCCCCAGCCACTGCAAAGGGCTTTGCCAGCCATTTGAAGGCAGTTTGCCAGCAGTTGCAATAAAGACCACCTTCCTTAGCACAGTGGAAAGATAATTTTAGAAGCTATTCCTGCAGATTGCATTCACCTGCCATAAACTCATATGTGACTCACTGTTGCTTTATTCCCACTGATGGGAGCCAATCTGCCTCTCCCTCATGCAAAGCCCTCAAATCTGAGTTATGGCACACAACAGTCTGGCTCTGAGGGTGTAGTTGGATAGACAAGCCACAAGTTACATCATAAATTTGAGTTCAGGCCTGGAACAAGCATATGAGGGTGTCCCTCACACTGAAACACCTCCTTGCATCATTTCAGTCACCTCATTTCCATTACTTCACTTCCCCCAGTTTGGGCAGCCTTTGCAGCATGTTTTGCCCTGCTACTGCCAGAGGAAATGAAAATATTACATTTAGGGGTCTAGGCTCCTACACAAAATCCTTTAAACTTAAAAAAAATTGAAATTGAGAGAAAGGATCTTTACCTCCCCACAGTAAAAGACATTGAGGATAGATAGCTATGATTATTTGATGATTCTGAAAAGTCTAAAGAAATATTAAATAACACATTGATAAAGAGAAGCAAGTACCATCATTTGCAAAATAAGCTGTACCTTCAAGTCACTTTATGCAATTAAAAATGTAGGGAACTGAAAATGCTTTTGAACATGAGAACTCACAAGGGATCTCACAAGAGATCTCAGGGGAAAAATTATAATTTATATTTTTTCTCCTGCTGGGACATTTTAAAAGAGCTCCCGTTCAGGTTGCAGTTGACTGTTTGGTCTTCTGAGAGGCAAGGCTTCCCAAAAGAAAGAATCACCAAGAAGGTATAAAGACATTATCTGTAAAGAATGAGAAAACCCAAGTGGCCTTTTTGCTGGAAGTGCGTGTACACCCCCTTGCTCCATAGCAAACCAGAAGAAAAATGGCTAATTTAATAATCTTAGGTGAGGCTTTAAGCCTGTTTTGAGGCTAATACCTTTTAGATATCTGAGGAGCACCATCTCCTCTGTATGAGCTCTAAATACTAGGCATTGGGAGAATTTTAAAAGTTCTTAAAGTATCTGTTTACAAAAGTAACAGTGGTTTAGCTGCAAAACATTTACAGGTCAGATTTTCCTGAATCACTGTCTATGGTAATTAACTTTATGAGACTATTTTCTGCCAACTAAATCTCAAAAATTATTGTGATTAGATTGGCCTAATTATAGAATGTGTACAGACCTCTCATAAATAAAATGCTACTGATGTCTTCACTCTAATTGTTGTGTAACTCTAGCCTCACATGTCCAGGAGTAGCTGTGCTAAAACACTGTAAATCAGTTTAGCAGTTCCATTCACACATTGACAGACCCTGTGACAAACAGCATCACATTTCCTACCTAGACAGCCCCTGCTAAGCAGCCAGTTTTAAAAAGAGTAATTTGAGCAGGGTCACATACAGAAATATCTGATACCATACAGAGGAAACTGTCATGCTGTTATTTCTGCCCCCCTCCCCACAACAATATATTATTCTGCTACATAGCTAAATGTTCTTTTTTGTGGTCTAATTCACTGTAAAGCCTCAAGAAACAAAAAGAAAACATAAGGCAGTTAACGAAGATGACTTGAAGACTTGTAAAGAGAGAACTTTAAAATGTAGTTCAGTGTAATGACACGCAAAAAGTTCAAAGCTGGGCAACTTTGTGAGAGAAGGTGAAGACTGAAGACTGCTTCTGACAGTAGCACTGATACTTGGTTACTAAATTTTGTTTTCAGTGACATTGCAGAGCTGTGAGCTACAGACACAGGGCTGCCACTCTGCTTCCTTTCCTGTGTTTCCTGTCAAAGCAGCACTGGTCTGGCTCACTCCAGAGCCTGGGGCTGGGCTGAAGCAAAGCTGGGCAGTCCTGGGTGACCTCAGGTCTGCTGCAGACAGGTGGACAACAACACAGCTCTGTGTGTTTCAGTGTAGTAGGAAATACCAGGGATAGGAAATGCACACATAAGGTATTCACTTGACTAAGGCATAAATATTCCAGAGCAGCTGAAGAGATGCAAAGTTATTTGGCTGGTGGGGCTCCACACAATTTTCAGTGTCTTTCACTATAGTTGAGGGGTAAGAACTGCTTCACTACATTAAAAGAAACCCTAAGACTCCACATGGACGGAAAGGTTTGATGGGGGCTGAAGAGAAGGTGATCGCCACAGAGGTTTAACTGAGCACTCCATGAATCCTGCAGAGCAGGAAAGGAAGAATTACCTGCAGTTAGAAATGTACTTGATTAGTTTCACCTGTATTTTTTTATCTGGATTACTCTGGGCAGAATGGGAAAGTACATAACCTATAAACTATTCAAATATAATCAGAAATGCTTTTATCACATATTTTAAATTTCAAAATTGTTCATATATTGATATTGCAGTTTAACATCTGGTTTTTATTTATATGGTTATTTCAGATATTAGTGAAACAAAGCCAATCTAAACTTTAATTGTATGCTCATTTTTATGACTAATTTAATTTGTATATAATTTGTGAAAAAGCACAAATGGCCAGACAAAGCAACATTTGTCTTTGGACAAAGGAAAGACTGCTGATGTGCATCACTTCTGGATGACACCAAACTTGCATATTGCACATTCCTCCTGAAATTCCATCAGCGAGAAACAGAAAAAATATCACTACATTGTCCTTAACCAAATAAAACAGCCAAAGTTTGCAACTTTTATATCTCAACACACAGTGGAATCACTCTTTTAGGGGACTACTTCAGCCTTAAAAACTGGTTCGTAAGCCTGCTCAGGGTAGGAAGGCAGCACCCTCTCAGATATTTCTGGAAAAGGAGCAAACAGCTATTTCCAGAATCCTGGTGAAACAGGTTGTTCTCATGTCACTGACCCTCACCTGATATAGACATGACAGAAAAATTCACAAATCCTCCAGCTTAATGATAACAGTTAACGTAGCATGTTCCATGGAGCTCTGCTGATTTAGATGTGCTGGTCCTATTTATGGTTTAAACAGGACCAGTTTCTTCTTGTTCCAGACACCCAGTGCCTTCCTGGGGCCAGTTGGTACCACCTGAAATGTCTCACAGGGTTTTCTCTTGGACTACATTTGGACCTTTGTGTGGAATATGGCATAACCCTAAATCTGAGTACTTTCCTCCTCCAGTGGGTAAAGGTTGTCAGTCCTTTGACATCTGCCCAGACACACATATTTATCCTTCTCTTGGGTTGGTGCTGCTCATACTACTGGGAGAGAAGTTTTGCTGGGATCTTAGGAGGGGACCACACAATTTTTTCCTCTTTCCCTTGCAAGCACAAAGTCCTTTATAAGAATATATTGGCTTTACCCAATAGTTAGAATCCTAGAACATCCTGAGTTGAGGGGACCCACAAGGATCATTGAGTCCAACCCCTGGCCTTGACCAGGACACTCATGATACAGACCTTTGGCAGGCATTTTCCAATTGAATGCTCTATGGCTGGCATCATTCATAAGACAGAGCCAAGTTAAATATGTAAATATGACAAAAATCTCCTGCTACAAATTAACAAACCACTTTATGCAATCCCGATGAAAGACGAATGTTCCGTATGTGCTAAAATGAGAGGTTGCTGGGAGCCTGAGGAACTAAACCCCTTAAGTTCTCTGATTTCTGATAAAATACTGGTTCAGTAAATATTTATCAAAATTATAGATCCCAGTCCATAAAGTAATTAAAGCAACAGAATCTTCCTGGAGAGGATCAGCAGCACAAGGACAAAGTAATTCTCATACATATTTTAAAAAATTATTATGGATCTTCCTCATTTTTAAAAGTACTGAGGAAACACAGCACAAGGCTTTTGTCCTCCTTAGGCTTCAATTCTGAGGGGTGGACCACTTTCTAAAAGTAATGCAAAATACAGTAATGAATTCTATGCATTCTCCCACTTTCACTCAAAATCTGTAATATTTATCTAAACTTTCACTTTGATCTGGAATTACTTAAGGAAGGATACTTAAGTGCATTTACCACTGCAAGAGGACACAGCTGCTGCTTTGAAGCTCTGGGAACTGCTCACCAATGCAATGAACACTGCAAATCTGCAGGGTAAAACAGCTTGGCAGGAGTCAAGTCCTTAGGAAGTTTCAAAGACCTTGCAGCTCTTTTCCTTTCAGGCTAGAGGAAGTTTTTCTCACCATCTGTGTTAGTGTGGTCCAGCTCAAAGCACAGAGGAAAAGACTGGATGCTGTTACAATGGAAAGTTTTAGCAGTGGGAAAGGGCAGCCATAATGCCCTAATGGTACTTGACTGCCTGGTACTCATTCTCTGGGTTTGCCTATTCTCCTCTGAAAAATGATGTTCAGGTTGCTTCCTCTCCCCTGGCCATGTGCTCTTACCTTACTTCCCACAGGTTGTTGAAGCACAGATTGGGCTAGCACTATCTTAAACCAGGGTGAGATTTCCTTACAGAAACTGAAATGTAAAAAATGCATTTTATGCTTAAAATACTCCATTACAAAAGAAAGACCCTGCCTGACTCATCTTATGGGATCTTTTCTTTCTCTTCAGATAAATAAAAACCTCCCACCCTAAAATTGTGCAAATAATTGAAAATTACTTTTTCCAGGTTTGGATAAATTCTGGGGGAAAAAACCCCAACAAAATATCTTTTCAAGTGCTGATTGCTAGGTTCTGTTTCAGACTCAGTGCATTGCACAGTCTTCATCTACTTATAGTCTATGCAGGCCCACAGGTCATGTGCAAATTCACTGAGAAACAGCAGTTCTCCAAGGGGTCCAAGACAGTTTCCATCATCATCACACTCTTCCCAGAGGCTGTGACCTCGGTGACAATTAGGTGTAGGAGCCAAACACAACACAAATATCTGCAGTGACAGCAGGCAGAGAATACTGTTGCTTGCAGTCAAAAATTTCACACAACTACAGCTCAGGTGTCAGGATAATTGTTGGAAGACCTGAGCCTACAATCCCTCCATGGGCTGTTCTGATCCCATCTCATCCCATCTTTTTGGTGTTAGCAATCCTGTTGCATGTAACACACTCTCTTATTTCATTCTACTTTTTAATTATGGCAGTAAAGGTTTACCCTTGAATTAAATGTAGTTAAGAAAGCTTCCCACCATTGTGAAAAACAACCCCTCCATGTTTTGTATCTTGAATATGGTTAATTTGCAGGGTCCTTTAAGAGCAGCTGCCAGTTTCATGTGTCAAACGACTGCCACACAAAAGAGAATGTGGCAGCGAGCTGTGGGTTTTGCTGACACAGCACACTGTTTCAATTGAAAACAAGAAATAAGAGGAGCAGTTTGAGAAACCTGACACTAGCTGTTACCTTTAGAAATCAAAGCTTAACAAAATAAAGGTGAGCATACGTATCACCTTTTATTTTTAATGAAATATTGTTAGATGCTGCTGGAGATGCAGGTTCAGCAAGTCCTTCTGAGGAAAGCTCTGTTACAAAGGAGAAGAGAGGGAGATGGAGAAGGTGCTATTTTTCTATCACTATAGTAAACACCTAATGCACCGTAAACAGAGCAAGTCATGCAGTAAAACATGAAGAAGCTCTTTTTTAATCATCTGAATAGAAATTTAATATCTTTGCATTTGCTAAGTAAGGCAACTTGCCCAAGCAACCAGATACACAAAGCCTTATGCATTTATTCTGCCTTCGTGGCTACTGAACAAAGCTTCTAAGTCACAAGCATTAAGGCTGGTATTTACTAAGCAGTTGGACACGAGGGCTCATTAGGAATATTAGGGTATCCAAACACATAAGGAAACTTGAGAAATCAAATAGCCACATATACGGTATGACACACCAAAAAAGTCCATGTGCATTCCCAGTATTTTTTTCTCCTTATTCTGAGGTCCAACAGCCAGAATCAAGTCCTCAGACCAGCTCCAGCTGTGGAATGCTCAGCAAGAGCAGCACAGTCCTAGGTCACACTGCGAAGAGTAGAGTACTCTTGTTTTCGGGGGTATGATGTACTACAAAAAGCCTTTGCTACCAAACCTGCCCATAGTTACTGACCTGGAACCAGATCTATGGCAAGAACAGGAGAACATTCAAAAACCCCAACCACTACAACCGAGGAGACATCTGAAATTTGGTGGTTCTGTCGAAGTGTTAAAGTGGTGTTGTTTGCCAGCTTCCAGGAGCCCACAGTACTTGGCCCTGGCTCCTTTTAAAGCATGATTTCAGAAGTTAAGAGCACTGTTACTCTGATCAGTATGCTTTTCTCCTCCTTTTCTTCTCTCTTGGGAGGAAGACTGCCTCTGTCAAACATCAAGGTCACATAAATGTAGCAGAATTCTAGCCTGAAAGAATGAAAACCAATTATCTAGACAGGACACAGCAGCAGTAAAAAGGCTTGTATTCAACATACCAGCAGAGCTCTTATGCTGCAACAGCAGTTAGGCCCTCCACCAGCTTTTTGGCACTGCTGATTGCATCATTGCATCACTGCAAGCACTACAACAGGAAAATATCTTCCAAAAAGCCTTCCAAATATACAGGCACCCTCTCAGAACCACAGGGATAAAGGCAAGACCATATCTATAGATTTTCAGGAGGTAGCAAATATTTCTAATGCTCAGCACTCTACAACAATTTAGAAACCCATTTATGTGACAGCTATAGAATTAGTTCTGCAGATGACTAGAAAACCTTCCTTTTGGGCAGAAGACAAAACAGGAACTCAGCTGCAGACCACGCTATGAAAAAAAAAGGAAATTCCCAATCAGAATGTCAATATGAAGAATTCTTTTAGAAACAGAGATCAGATTTAGCCTCCAGATCAAACGGCTCTTGTGGATGGCATTTCAGTAGGCAAATGTGATATTCTGTGGTAAAATCCTTCCCAATATTCACTATAAATTAACAGCTGTGCTTAAATACTTTGTTGTCACCACTGTAGTCCTTCTCTGTTACCACATTAAAAAAAAAAAAAGTGTCTGACTTCAACAGCTCTCAGAAGACAGAGGGAGATGGGCCATTTCCCAACCCCAGGATTTTGTCTGGCACAGAGATTCCTAAATTGAAGTGTCTGCTCTGAGATGTATACCTGGAAGAAGCATTTTGTCTTTTAATGATTTGAGCATCTCTGCATCATACATCCTCACTGTACAATGTACTTCTATAGGGTACCCCTTCACCTGCAGCACTTGGATACATACATATCCTCATAGTCTTGCCACTTTTCTTTCACTGCTCCATTTTCACTGAGTCCTTCTACCCCGTCTTTGTTTTTCTCATTAAGTTGAGAGCTCTCAAGAAAGAATTACCTTTAGTAACAGATCCTAACAGAGTGGGTTGTTGTTCTGAATTCCTAACGATCATAGATAATAAAGTATTCCTTAATGGAACATAAGCTGGCTTTGTCAATAATGATGCTGCCATATGCAGCTGCATTGTTCTAATATTTTAAATGCTCTGAGCTAAATACAAGGAGCTATCTAGTGCCTGCATGTGTCTTTGATAACTGCTCATACAGCTAATGCAGAAGGAAGGGTGACATTTAACTATTTTATAGATAGGAAGTGAGGCTCAGAGAATCCATAAGACAGTCCCAGGGGATCAGTGGCATCACAGAGTACTGGTTTCCACACCTCAGGCTAATTAATGCTTTAAGCAAAGGACCCCCTTTCCATGCCAGCAGGAATATGACATCCTGCATTCTAGCAGTTATGTATTTACTTTCCAGTGAGGCTTGTAAAATGCAAATTTCTGGTGAAACACGACCTTTCCTTTCATATTTGTGAAGATTTTATTTATCCTTTCTGTGAATAGTTCCTGCTATTCTCTTCACATTCTGACTTATAGATACAGCTTTCCCTTGATATCTTACTCATGCTTTAAGGCTATAATCTATTCTTCAGAAAGTTTATGCACATACACACACCCACATTTATATATGTGGGTGCAAATCCATATATAAATATACAAACTCATGTATATATGTGACAGATGTATGTATCATATGGAGCAAATGCAAATGAACACATAGTTTTGATTTGTCTCCCACTTTGTTTGCCAATAGGGAATTACTGAGACATAGCAGTTTCATGACTTGAAAGATGGGATCATGATACTGCTATTTCTGCACTTCCAAGGAGAGTGCAGGTGTTTCAAAGCATTTATGAAATTGCATGATTGACTCATATAGAAATCTATTGACAATAAGTTGAACCTTTGCAGCTAGGCTGTAAAAGATTTGATTATAGCAACAATAGTCACCGTCATGAATGTCATAAATCTTAAGAGAAAGGACACATATGTCACAAATAATGCATGAAAAAGTTGTCCTTTTATCATGGATAACTCACCATTGTGTAGATACTCTGCTGATCAGCTACTGCATTATTTGAATAAGTATCTGATGTCTTGTTTTCTTTCAAGGAGGCAGGTGCAGGATGAAGCAGGGAAGCCTGCCAAGATAGATGATAAATTGCCACTTGGTGCTGGGGACCAGTGCTTAACATTAATGCAATGCTGCCAGGAATTAAGCAGTAGAGTAATAAGAAACTAGGAAGAAAATAACTTCTCATCTCCATTAAACAGATCAGCTCCATTTTCTTTCTTGATTATAATTTCTAGTACATCTAAAACAAAACACTGCCATTGCCTCATTACAAACAAAACATAATAGAATTGGAAAACATCCTATGATTGACAAGCCATAGAACTATATAATAATGATACCAGTTGCTTTTCTTCAGGGGGAGAAATATTCAAGCTAAAAAGTTCAAACAAAATCAGAAAATAATTGCAAAGAAGTATGGCCTAGATTTTGATACCCCTACCCACTCTGGCAAGTGTTACTCCCTGGCTGAACTGTCTCATTCAGTTAGGGGATGATGGCGTAGTCAGAAATGACAGAGGGTCCAGTATTTCCCAAGTTTTTTTGTCTACTCTTTATCCCTTATTGAACTGAATTTGAACTATGAGATATATTTTAAAAGAATTTTATGTGATTGGTTGTGTAAGAATCAAAGAGAAGCCTTGTAGCAAAATTGAAATTGGGTACCTGCAGGTGAATAAAATATTGCACAAAATGCAGATTGAGTGAGAAGCTTGTCATTGATGCTGACCAAAAATGCTTAATGAAAAATGGGTTCTTAGACACATTAGACTTTGCACTTTCCTAAGCCAGCAAATAAAAGTAAAAGAAATATAAATTTTATTTCTCCTTTGTATGTACAATAGAATATGTGGGGAAAATATAATGTTATAAACACTCTATGCCCTGAAACCTTTGACTTCTGAGGCAGCTAAGGGCAAATTACAGTCAGAGAGGCAGTGATGTTCTGCTAGCATTTGGCTTCCCAGGAACAAAACTGGTAGGAACAAGGATGTTCTTGCAGGCTGAAGTAACTCTTCTCTTTTGATGTGTTCCTTTCTAGATAGCCAGCTCATAGACATTCTGAAAGACAACTGGAAGACTTGGCCTTGGAAAGATGCCTGGTTTAGTTGGTCTGGGCAGTGATGCAGGATCAGGCAACACATATAACCACAGACCCTTTTCAGATAGTAAAATAGGATTAAACACACTGTAAGCATGCTATGCTGCATTGTCCTCCCCTGATTTGGGAACAAAACTAGTCCTGCTTATATAGAGCCAGTTCAAGAATAAACCCTGTTCAAATAAGGTGTTCTAAAAATGATCTGTGCTTTGCCAGCTATGGAAAATACAGGTTTTAGATTCTCTCACTCCCTTGCATATAATTAAAAAAAATAAATATAGATATCATTTTAGGACATCCAATCCCAATCTTATCCAAGTCATAGGTACTAGAGAAACCCATATCAGCACTTACTGAAATGCTGACACAAAAATTAACTACGTTTTTTTTTTTCAACATTCATCCATCAGAAAAATTAAAACTCAATTGCACAACAGATGATCAATGTCATTGCTCTTTCTGCACCACAATAACTTTAATCTCTGTATTTTGAAATTGGGCCATAAGTCAAATATTTCATCATCAGGAGTCTTCATCTTGATATAGAAAACCTACATGAAAGCTATCAAGAAGAAAAGCATTTAGGAAACATATTTTTTTTAAAGCTTGTACAAGATCCATATTCTCATCTGTATTATGTCCAGAATGTGCATGACATTCAGAATGCAGGCTGAAAAGCTGTGTGCTATTTAATCTCATCTGCATTTCCTCCAGGATTATGCATCACTCCAGCAAAGCAATGCTGGGACAGAGAAAGATAGCTCACCACTTAGGTGTTCATTTTTCAAGTTGTACATTCCTATGAAACAATTCATTAGCAAGTGTAAATTATGTCCCAGTTTTACTTCTTACACATGCAGTGTGTCTGTGTCTCAGTTTATTCTATCAAAGTAAATTTCCTCTTTGCAGACATGACTGTGTCATGATTAGTTCAGTTTCTCCCACAGTGTACATAATAGGAAATTAAAGACAGCAAAAACTCTCAAATTACATCTCAAGACAATATGATACAATTTAGAGAAGGGAGAGTAAGGCTGCAGCAATCTAAGGAAAATTGTGTCTGTGCTCGAAATAATTGTAACTAACAGATCCTGGGAGCTGTGATGGCACCATGAAAGAGCTCACTCATCACCAGAGGAGAAGCATAAGCGCTAGGTTAATAACCAAATTCCTTTATCATTTACACTCAAACATCATGCCATGACTGTACACATAACCAAGGAAAGCACTGGTTCTTGAGAACATGACCTGCAGGTTGGCATTTCAGTGCTTCTGGAGGAAGGAATTCCCAGGCTCAGAATTTCCAATTTATGTGCCTTGATATCATGATTTCTAGAATGAAGACAAATATGTATTCTGAAATAGCATTAATGATTTTGCATCCTCAGCCACTGAGGTGTTACCCTTGACCAGAGGGACCATATAAGGGAACAACAGGGTGCCCTTCAGGACTGGCTTTATAAGAGCTTCACTAAAAAGAAGGTACATCTGAGCTCAGTGAAAACATTCTTGGTCTCTGTAGATTGGTACAGTTCACACAGGCCTTGTGTGAATCCTGCCAGATAGTTAGATTTAGCAGATTTACAGGCAAATATTTTAATTGCTGTCCAATTGAAGATTAGATTTACTTCAAAGTTATGTCCCATTGACATGTCTTCCTGCCATTTAGGTTCAACAGTAGATTGCAGGGAGTAGGTTCAATAATATTTTGCCTCTTATATTCTGCAAGATCTTTGGAAATTTTTCTTTCTTCCTAAATCATTTTAATAATACTTTTGTGGTGTAGCTTTTCCTATTTCTGGTGCTTCAGTAGAGAAAGTTGATGCTATCCAGTCATGTATTCATTCTTGCAAACATAACCAATACTCAAAAAACAGTTCATAAGGGGTAAACAATGCTATTAATTATGCTGATATTTTCTGATGTGCTAAAGTTATTTGCTGGGGCTTTTTTTTTGTGAATGGCTAAGAGAATTCTAAGAAATATCCTTTCTGTTCTGACTTCTTAAGAGAAAAAGAAAGAAAAAGTGTCACAATATTAAATTACAGTAAACCAGGGGTTAAAGAATAAATATAAAATATTTATAAACATAAAACATAGCATCCAGATTTTCCATTGCCTTTTTGCATGTGTATTTCTCTTTTTTGCAGTAATTGGAATACTGCTATAAAATTCCTTTTGCAACACAGCACTATAATGCCTTCTGTGATCCTTTTCTTTACAGTTGAAGTCTGAAATCCTTTTATACTGCTGTAGTACTATAGACAATAATAACCCAACAAACACCTCATTTCCATTGCAACCAAATAAACCCTACGTGTGTGTATATATATATATATATATATATATATATATACACATACATATATACACACCAGTAATTTAGTGTTATTTCACTCTAATCTTCCCCAATCTATTAATAGAAACCTCAACCCCTCAGCCAGGGCATAACAGTCATGTTCCAAGATCAGGTGACCCAAACCAGCATTCATTTAAATGAATGACATTATTAATATAAGTCTCAGTTAAATAATAAAAAAAAACTTTCTTCCTTCACTTACCCTACTAATACTAGTGGTCACACTTGAGACCTTCAAGACTTCAAATGGGAAGATTAAACCCAAGCCAAGTGATTGGTTTCAACTCTCAGTCAAGGAAGAAGAACAAAAAATCCTGAAATAGCAATCTGCACATTAAACTCAGTGGAAAGAAAAAGCAGCAGCTGCTTGTGTATTGGCTTTCATATTCAACTCTGGGAAACCTGAAAAGAAAAACTTAAAGGAAAAGTGATGGGCAGCACCTATTATGCTTAATTATGCTTATCTAACTTAAAATACATTATGTTGATATTTCCCATGGAAGTAGATTCAAACATTTTATTGCAGAGATCTATACAGTGATGGACCTGACCTTGTTTTGACATCATCAAATATTTCATGGTTATGGTTCATATTCCCTTTTTTCTTATCTTGTAGCATAAATTACAAAATACAGATAAGTAAGAAAACATGGAACAAAGTAGTTTGAACTCAAAAAGAAAAAAAAATTTGGAATTTTTATTAAACATTGTGATAAAACCAGTATGAATTTGGGACACATACTGTTGTTCTAAAATCAATATTTTGTAAAAGAAAAATACATTAAAGCAGGAAACAGCTGAAATAGAAAGAGCAAAGTAATTCAGAAACATTTTAGAAACCATCTAAATCCTACATAAAATATTTCAGTAGGAATCAAAACAACTTTGAGTAGCCTCTGTGCATTATATCTTTCAATTATTCTTTAAATTCCTATGTGACAGAAATCCCCCATAAATGAAACACCTCAATGGTTAAACATCATCATTATGACAGAGTAGAGTAGAACAGGAATGGAATGGAATGGAATGGAATGGAATGGAATGGAATGGAATGGAATGGAATGGAATAGAATAGAATAGAATAGAATAGAATAGAATAGAATAGAATAGAATAGAATAGAATAGAATAGAATAGAATAGAATAGAATAGAATAGAATATTTTCAACTGAAAGGGACTTAGAACTATTATCAACTGCTCAACTCAGTAATGGATTCTTTCCCATCCCACGAGCCTAGAATGATTCCTGAACCTCAAACAGGGAAAAAGTGCTATTTCTCACATTCTATCACTCCAAGAAAGCCGCATCAATCTGTTGTTATTTTGCCAGATAAGTGAAACTATTCTGTGACAAAGGCAAGCCCAACCTGGCCTTCTCGCTGACCATGCAACCCAAATTTTAGCAAATTGGTGGAAAGATTCAGAGTTGATGTTAAATGTCTTTTCACCAGTGCATTCCTCACAGATTATTCCACACTCAACACTTCTAGGATAACAGAAGATGCTATCAGGCGGTAGCTGTACTTTTTAGTGAGGACTCGGGAGTCCAGTTGATTACCTGGAGAGCACCTCCAGCTTTTCTCAGTGGTAGGAACACATGGCTTGGCCATAGCCAGCCTTGGGGTGAGCGTCTTGTTAATACTGCACTCGCTCACAGGATTAACGTGGGAATTAGCACAGTCAGCTCCCATATGAGCAGCATTATGTTATCCAATTTGCATAGTCTCCCCATGCTTGCAACACGATACCAACCCTGAGAGCAGGAGCCCATGTGCCTGGAGCAGAAGGTACAGCGCTCTATCTCCAGTGACAACCATGACGTCTATATGGCAAGGGCAAGCAGAACACTTGACAACCATGAAGTTTGTATAGCCTGTGAATTGTTACAGTGGACATATTTTGAGACATCAGCAGCCTGTGAGAACTCTGCATATTTTCCTACTAGACCTGATCAAAAGAGCAACTACCTTCATTTTGTTTATGAGAACTCTATGGAAATTTCAGATCCTGATCAAGTAATAAATACCCATCTCACTGATGAGCATAACAAGGACTCTGCCATGCTTACACTAGACTCCTGTGAAAAAGGCGTGGGTTCCCCTTCAATCTATTCAGCTCTGCAATGTCCTCAAACAGTGAAAGGGAAACCATAAAACTGAATGTGATGCACATCATCCCAAGAAATTCATGCCCTGTGAGTCCCTTGGCAAAATTCTCCCAGCTTCAGAAATGCTCTACTTTGCAAAAGAGTCTGATACAATTTAACATTGGATCTGCTTGGTTCTTCCTGGAACAATGTCAGATCTCCTGAGAGAAGAGCTTCCCATGACACACTCCAATTAGAGTTGGTGTCAGTAAATAGACCCCTTGTTAAAACCATCCAACGATCTTCATGAGAACCTGTTCTTAGCTGTCTACCGAAAACTACAATAGATAACTACAAGAATCAGTTTAGAAATTTCTGGTGTTGTGAATAAATTTTCTACTGTTTAGAGACAAGGAGTTTGAACAAGTTATCAGTATCATAACTAAATAAATCTACAACCAGAGACTACGGTAACAGGTGAGCATGGAACAGAGATGGCAAAAAATACTGTGTTTTCAGCTAACTTGTTTGTATGAGTGACTCACAAAAGTAAAGTTGGAATGTAAACAGGAATTACTTGAAGAAAAGGTAACTGTAGAGGCTGAAAATTACAATCATCCCAAAGAAGCACTTTTACAGTCAAGTATAACAATTACTAGCACCCTTCTATGGCAGCAGAATGAATTTCAAACAATGTTTCACCCATGTGTTTCAGAACCATGGTCTCAAATGCTTAAGTATTGCTGTAGAACTCTTTTCAGCACTAGTAGAGGTATTTACTAGTAAACAGAAAAATACAACTATTCACTGTTTGGCCTATCATAAGCACCATTTTAAATCTCCAGAAAAGATATCATTTAGAAAAAGTAATAATATATATTTTTTTATTCAAGATTACCCTCTATATACCATAATAACACACAAAAGTTTAAAATTGTGTTGTAGGCTAAAACCCTAGAGTGAGATACTTTCACTCTGACTGTGAAAAACACGGTTTGATGTTTTCTTGCCCTTTTCAGAAATCAGGCCACCAGGTCAGCCAACTATGCTTGACAGAGATTTAGCCACTAGTCCTCAATTAAAAAAAAAAAAGGTATAAATATTTTAAACACGTATACCATGATCTATTAAATGGAGTTCTCAGATATTCCACCGGGATTCATAAAGCAGCACTTTCCAAGTCACCTCTCCCTGTTACAGTAAATTATGTTGTCCATTCCTCTGTTTGATTGGCAGCCTTTAAAGCTCTCTACCCCATTGAGTTTGTGCCATGTGAAGCAACTGCAAAAGAAGATCTTGTTTTCAATTTTTCAGGGTCAGATTGTCTTTCAGTAACACGGATGTCATTCATGACACAATGAATGAGAGTCATACACAGGCCACTAAAAGAAGCGATGTTAACTCTGAAAATAAAAAGAAAACATCAAAGGTAATAGTAAAAAACTCTGTTTAAGTAAAAAACAGGCAGGAAGGCAGCAGGCAGAAGCAGGGACTGAC
This sequence comes from Passer domesticus, assembly GCF_036417665.1. Taxonomy (NCBI): domain Eukaryota; kingdom Metazoa; phylum Chordata; class Aves; order Passeriformes; family Passeridae; genus Passer; species Passer domesticus. Next base: position 73,419,569 of record NC_087478.1, read on the forward strand.
GCAGAAAGATAGCATCAGGCCCAAATCCCAATATGTTCTCTGCATGACCAGTTTACCAGTGCTGCTATTTACAATACAATAATTCATAGCAGGACCAAAAACCCCCAGAGCTGATGGGGGTGTAGCAATGTTAAAAAACATTGGCTACAAACATAGAACATGTTCTGCATACTCCAAATAAATTAATCCACCTGTTTGAGAAATATTTTCTGCAGCAAGAGTATTAAGAAAGAAATAAAACATCCATACAAGAAGACAAATGTAAGTATTAAAAATTCAGCTTGGAGTTCAGCTTTTCCTCTCAAACCTGTTTTGATTATGTGATAGAACAAAACTACAGTTTGTTTTCACCTAGGCCAGTTTTCAGATGAACAAACCTAAATATTTCCTCATCTCAAGAACCCTGAAACCACGTCGTTCACCCAAGCATAGTGCATTGCAATCGGAGATGAGATTTTAGCATGATTTTATTTGAGGTTGTGCTTTTATGTGTCTTTGCCAGCTCTTTCTCTATTACCATTATAATTTCCTGAGTTTTGAGTGTCAGTTATCATGATCAAAAGTTTGGAGAGAGAGGTTTAAGTCATGGTCACTCCGCCTTCCCATCTGGGTCAGCTACATATATGCAAAAAGCCATTAAAAAGTTAGGGAGGGAGAGAGAAAAGGAGGATGGAAGGCTTCACCACACTAAATGAAAAGCAAACAATATGCATATCAGCATCCTAAGGAGATGTACCACTATGCTGGGAAAAACCAAGACAAAAGAATTATCTGACACAACAGTTCAAAGCATATTGCACCTGTCAAAACGTCTGTCATCTTCTATAGAAATGCACCATTCTAAAAGAAAAAAGGGAAACTCTAGCAAAGTCACTCAGAAACAACAGGCCACTTTGTCTCCTTCCTTCCAGCCAACTCCTCCATCTGAAAGCCATTTAACTCAATGCTAAAGATTGCCTGGAAGGACCAGACAATAGGAAGGTCTCTTTCATTGTCAAGGACAGTTACACTTTGAAGATGATGCTCAAAAGGGGTTAAAATGGGTCAACAAGCAATTGTTGGGTCTATCCAAGGAAATGTGAACAGAACATTGTTAAAGTCACACACACAAAAAAATCTAAAAGAGCACATCTTTAAGCTGGGGAAGTATGGGGGAGCACACAGAAAATGCTGACGTAATGTCATAGTGAAATGGAGATAAAAAACCTTATCAGTGCAAATGGTAAAATTAAATTTCAGTAGATAAGTCAGTTCTTAGCAACATACATCCAAAGCACAGTAAAGGCAAGAGATAGACAAATTGACTAACAAAGAGAAAACCAACAGCAACTCCGACAGAATTAGATGTCATTTTTCCACAACTTTTCATTTGTCTGCTTCCAATTCTCACAATATGCCTTTGGAATCACTGTATGCTGCACAGCTAGATGCAATGGGTACATCTTAGGTACTGAAATGCACTTACTTATTTGTATATAACAGCTGCTTTAAGGGAAAAAAGGTGGAAAATATTTTTGCTCTTATGCAGATTATCTAAATCAATACTTATACAGCTTCCTGAGCCTCTTTGAGTATGCATGTTCTCTTCATGTTTACATGTAACACAGAAACTGCCATTTTATAAAAGCTTCTAGACTTAATTTACACAAATCTAATTGCTAGGTAAATCTTCCATGAAATAAAGGATTCATCTAAAGCCATTTATTTATCCAAACCCAATTCTCATTTTTATTATTAGAAGTCTAATTTCTCTGTTAATCAAATTTTGATTTGTTTTTGATTCTTAAGTGCAGCATTGCATACGAATATAGTCACCAAGTCTGAAAAAGCCTCAGCTCAGCAGAGCTAGCCATGAATCATATTCATTTGCATCTGCATTTGTAGCAAAGGGCCACTCCATTATGAGCAGCTTCAGACAAGAAAAATGCCTGAAAGTTCAGTTCTGTTGAAGGTAGTAGCAAAACTTCCAACTCCACAGCAGGCAAGGAGTCAGTTCTGTTTTTGCAAACTTGCACCTCTGAAATACATCAATGGCTACAGAACCACAGAATAGCAGGAGTCCCAAGGGACCCACAAGGATCATTGAGTCCAGCCCTGCAAGAACCACAATTTCCAGCATGTGCCTGAAAGAATTGTCCAAGTGCTCCTTGAACTCTGTCAAACTTGGTGTCGTTCCCACTTCTCTGGAGAACGTGTTCCAGTCCCCAGTCACCCACTGGGTGCAGAACCTCTTCCTATTATATAAATCTATATAAATCTGCCCTGACACAACTTCATGGAGTCCCCTTAGGTCCTGCCACTGGTCACCACAGAGAAGAGATCATTGTCTGTCCCTCCTCTTCCCCTGATGAGGAAGTTACAGACTGCAATGAGGTCCCCCCTCAGTCTCCTCCAGGCTGAACAGACCAAGTGACCTCAGCCACTCTTCATATGGTTTCCCCTCTAGACACCTCACCATCTCCAGGGCCCCACTTTGGACACTAAGAACTTTAGATCTCCATTATATTGTGGCATCCAAAACTGCTCCCAGCACTAGAGGTGAGGCCACCCCAGTGCAGAGCAGAGAGGGACAATCCCCTCCCTCGCTTGGCTGGTGATGCTGTATCTGATGCACTGAAGGGTCATTTCTTCAGGACTGTGAAATAATGGACATAACACTATTTACCATTATTATCCCTCCCATTAAAAAAAAGCATCTTCAATCACCTGTAACTTCTATAATGTTTTTTCCCTTATAAAGGTTAAATGCTAATTGAAGATCAAAATTTTCAAGAGTTTGCAAAGTCATTTTTTCAGTGTAAAATCTCTTTGAGCTGTCTTATTGACAGGGAATTTCAACTCAAATAACATTGGAAACTTGTCTTGTAACAAGCCCTGGTCAGTTTTTCGAGATATGAGGAAATCCCTTTTTATATCTCCTTTCTTTCCATACCTCACATCAACATAGTGCTTTCAAAGAGGAAAAATTAAATACTCAAAAATATTGATGTCTCAGTGTTCAAGCAGCACCAAATCTGTCTATTGACATAAGCTGAGTTGAAAGCCCCATAGACTTATCCTTGACACTTCACGCCCTTTTCCTCTGAATTTCAAACTTGTTTTTTCAGTAGCCTTTTATAGCCTCATGGAAATTATTACCCAGTCCTAAAATGTCATGGGGGTCAAAGTAGCATTATCAATGCCTCTTTCAAAATTAACTATTTTCAAGATTTTTAGGGTTGCTGCAAAAGCTGTCTTGAACCAGACCACTCAAAACAGTGATGAAAATGATAATTACAAAGCCTATAGTGCATGCTGTAATTTAGACAAATATGGCTAAACCAGCTCCACAAGAAATGTCTGACAGGGGTCAAATACAGAACTGCCCCACCCGCAGTGTGAGGCAACTCAGGTTATGTCATTATTCTGGTTTTCCTTCTCCATCATGCACTTCCTCTCATATTCTTCCACTATCCTCCACAACACCATGCTCCCCACTCACTGCATTTCCTTCAGGTGACATCTCCCCCTGCACAGCTCATGAGTCACAGGAGACCATGTCCCAAAGAACAAGGGAATCATTGTCCCCTTGATGGGTTTTGACATTGGAGATGAGAGCAGGCTGCTGCATCAGAAGCAAAAGAGAAGGAAAGCAGTGTTTGAGGTGGTGAAATGGGGATGCCACACTCACAGTTTCCTTCTCAGGATGTGTGAAACTTCTGTGTGCTCAGGGTCAGTGACAGCTCAAGAGAATGAAATGCTAAACTCTTAACAGAGCTACAGTACACATGGGAAAATCCTTACTTGCATAATCTAAGACTGAAACTAAACTCATGTTCTGTATAAAGTTCTAACTATAGATATAGACATGATCTTTTTTCCCCCTTTTCAATTTATTATCATGATCACATACATTTTTCTCATTGAAAAAAAAAAAAATATCCTGCTCATATCTATTTCTGTTAGAGGACATTGACAAACAATGCCTGCTGAAATTTTCCAAAATGCTTTATCCTAACATTGACACCTGGCAACCTGGCAAAAGAAAAATCAGCTTTAATATTAGCTTGGCTAAGTGGTGCAAATGGAAAAAAATTGCGATGATGAATGTGGATAGACATCACTAATAGCACCATAAATTGAATAAACTAAAAATTCAGTATCAAGTACAAAGACTTTTCATGACAAATGTGAGTTTGAGTTTATGTTTTTTTTTCTAATTAGAATATAATTAGGATTTATATATCCCTGTGATTGATAGCACTCTGTAGATAACACAAAAATGCTGGGTCAATTTTTCTGCTGGTGTGTCTCTGTGAAAGGCAGCTGACAAGCACCAAATTTGTTGTTTTTTTTCTTATTTGGCTACAATCATGTGTTTGTCATGTGTGTCTGTACAGTGTAAAGGTAGATGTTATCTCCAATACTGACCATTCTCCTGTACTCATGTATGAACATGTGACCAAGAACAAGCTTTAATCACAGATCATTATCCTTCTTTATAGAAAGACCAATCCCTACATTAGAGGAAGGAGAAAATCATGTGTAACTTTAAAAAAGCAATTATAGTTCATTAATAATTACTAGCAGTGGATCAGAAAGAACACTTCACAAAAAACACAGGTGTAAGTTTTCTGAAAGAAATTTAAGTTTTTGCAGGTAGTAAATATATTCAAAAATTCAAAGTCTTTTAACTAATGACTAAAGAGCAAAAGTGCTAAATCCACCCGATAATGTAATTGCAATGAATCATTTAGCCAACTAGTGCACTTCAGATATACTTCTGAAGATGAGAAATTTTTTTTAAAAGTCCCCTTTGGATAGTTTTTTCTGTGTTTTCATAAGATATTATTGGTTTTCCTCACTAAAAAAGCCTGTTTCATCTGATCTCAGGAGTGTGTACCTGACTGTCACGACGCAATTCAATTCTGTCACTAGAAAAACAACTACAACTTTGTTCTATTTTCATGTGTCACCATTAATTTGACTAGATAAATTAATAATTCAGAATTTTTTAGGATTTTTTGTTTCTGTCTACCAAAGAGAACAAGGAATCACACAGTCTCCTTCTTGTCTTTCCAAATAATTCCCCCCAAAGCTAGGTCCAAAAGGCAGCAGAGCCAGGTGCACATGTCAAAGTCCTGCCAGCCAAGCCCCAGCAGCAGGGGCATGACAAGCACACAGCCAAGAGCAGATGCAGAACACCAGCCAAGCTCCTGGCTGAGTTTCATGTAGCTCCTGTTCTGCTGCCAGAGGAGAGCTCTGGCCACCTGCCTGGCCAGCTCAGGCCCAGCCAGCCCGCCACCACTGGAGCCCCTGCAGCACCAGCAGCAGCTCCTCAGGGCTGTGTTCATGTGTTCACTGACAGTAAAGAAATGTGAACTCAGAAAACAAGAACTGTTAGCCATGGAACTGAGCAAGAAAGCAGCAGAGACTTAAGGTACCTTGGGGATTAATGACTGTACACAGAGATCCACGTGTTCAAGTCAGGATAGCCACCTGAAGTACCAATGAAACACAGCTCCAGCATGGGCTACCTGCCCAAACACTTACTGGAACCCATTTTACAGCACATTTCTGAAGCTGACTGTCGCCCTGATTTTTTAAGATTTTCTAAGCCTTCTGATGTTTACATTCTTGTAACAAACTTTCTCACAAGCTTTCTGTAAATAACTTATTGTTTTGCATTCTTTTATGGAGGAGGAGAAATTTGATGGACTGTTGGTTTGTAAAGTGTCATTGGAGAGGTGGCACTTTCACCCTCCAATCCACTGTCACTTTTGGAAATCTATAAATGTTGAAGTCAGAAAAAAAACTGCCCCTTTTTTACCTTGAGAGCAGCAGCATGTCCGCGTTGTGATATTTCATGTGTTATCTTAACATCTGGTCGTTACAAGAAGGTAAACATCAGAAGGCTTAGAAAATCTTAAAAAATCAGGGCGACACTGACTATATTAAAGCAAGCTCATACTCATCCATCCTCCGTGCCTCCAGGTGAACTGTGGTTAAGTCTTCCCTTGCTCTTGAGAGCAGAGACATCAGCAGGACACAGCTCCTGACCCTGCATGGGAAAGGCAGACACTGGATCATGTCTTCCTCCAGCAGATCAATGCTCCCAGCCAACACGGTGTCACTGGCACACTGACTAAGGTACATTGGATCCCCTCATCCAGACCATAGATAAAGACATTCAACAGGACTGGCCCTAGTGCTGAGCCCTTGGGAACACCTCTACTCACCAGCCATCAGCTGGATGTAGCTCTGGTCACTGCCTCTCTCTGGGCCTGGCCATCCAGACAGTTTTCTACACATTGAACAGTAGATCCATGCAAGTCATGAGCACCCAGTTTCTTCAGGGTAATGCAATGGGAAACAGTGACAAGGTGGACTAAAGTCCTGGCAGACAACATCCACAGCCCTTCCCTATCTACTAAGTGGGTGACTGTCATAGAAGGAGAGGAGGCTGGTCAAGCAGAACCTACCTTTTACAAACCCATGATGGTTGGTCTGACCATCTGGTTGTCCTGTACGTGCCTGTTTGATGGCACTCAAGATGATCTGCTCCAAGATATTTCCTGGTACCATGCTCAGGCCAACAGGCCTGTAGCTCCCCAGATCTTCCTTTACTTTCTTGTAGATTGACCTCACTTCAGCTAACCTCCAGTCACCTGGGACCTCCCCAGTTAGTCAGGACTGCTGGTAGATGATGGAAAGTGGCTTGGTGGGCTCTTCTACAAGCTCCCTTAGTACCCTGGAGTGGATTCCATCTGGCCTTATAGGCTTGTGTGTGTCTAAGTGGTTTAGAAGGTCACTGATCATTTCCCCTTCCTAGATTCATAAGACTATGCTAAATTGGAAGGGACCCACAAGAATCGTTGAGTCTAACTCCTGGCCCTGCACAGAACACCTCAAGAGTCACACCATGTGCCTCAGAGTGTTGTCCAAATGCTTCTATCACTCCATCAGGCTTCGTGCTGTGACCATTTTCCTGGGGAGCCCGTTCCAGTGCCTAACCACCCTCTGGGTGTAGAGCCTTTTCCTGATATCCAACCTAAATCTCCTCTGACACAACTTCAGGCCGTTTCCTTGAGTCCTGATGCTGGCCACAAGAGTGAAGAAATTGGTACCTGCTCCTTCTCTTCCCCTCACAAGGCAGTTGTAGGCCATGGTGAGGCCTCCCCTCAGTCTCCTCCAGGCTGAACAGACCAAGTGTCTTCAGCCACTTCTCATGCAGCCTCCCCTGAAGACCCTTCACCATCCTCATGGCCCTCCTTTGGACACTCCCTAAGAGCTCAATGCCTTTTTTATACAGTGGTGCCCAAAACTGCACACAACGCTCAAGACGGGACCACACCGGTGTGAGCAGAGCAGGAAAACACCTCCTTTGCCTGACTCGTGATCAATCACAGGGGTTTCATTCTGCTCCCTGACCCTGTATTTCAGTTCAGGGGCTTGGGACCTAGAGAAAAACTCATCTTACTGTTGAAGACTGAGGCAAAGAAAACACTAAATCCCTCCAATTTCTGCCGCCTTTGTCACTATATCTTCTTCCTCACCTACTTGTCTTCCAGCATGTGAGGACAAACTGCTTCTGTACCTTTAAGATCTCTTTCTTGGAGGACATCCATCCTTCCTGGACTCCTTTGCTCTTCAGGACTGCCTCCCAATGGGCTCTGCCAAAGATGCTCCTAAGCAGGCCACAGTCTGCCCTCTGGAAGTCCAAGGCAGCTATTTTGCTAACATCAGCTGTAAAGAAATGAGCACAGATCTAAGTCCACTGAACTACCACTGGGAGTATTAGAAGCTTGATTTATCAAGCCCCAAGTGAGTTTCATTCCCTATTACAATTATAGAAGTAAAATTTGTTTAAGACCCATGTAACAACCACAAATAAGCAGTTCCAACTGTAGATTGAACATTTATTTCTACCATAGTGAAAAAACAAGTTAAAGTGTCTCTTTTATCTCTAAGGTGAAATGAGATAACTAAATAAAATCCCACAATATAAATAGTTATTTTAATACAGATAGCACCCAACAGCTTTGGTGCCACAGAGAAAATGAATGCAGGGAAATGTGGGTTTTGACATTTTTCCCCAGAGCCCAATTAAAATAAGCAAAGTAAAATGCACAGAAATAAAATATGTCTAGCAAATATGTTTATCCTAGCTTGATTTGCTACACACTACTGCACCACTGAAATGGGAATATTATCCACAAGTTATACTTGATATTAAGGACAGATGAAATGTATTGCTAATATGTGCTATATAAGGCATAATGAATCACAGAGAGTCTCCAATTAGAGTTTTTTCCAGAATAAATAGTCATTATGGTCTAGATTAATAGATATTACAGCCAGAGGGAACTACTGTGATGATCTTTGACCATTGTTATCATTGCTTTTCAGTGCATAAATCAATTGTTAAAACCTTACTTTAGATATAATTTAATTATGAGTTATGCAACAAAACAAAAAGGAGGTTCACTGAAATAGCCTATAATTAAGTTCAATGATTTGTTTTCCTCCCCGTCATTCCATCATTATTAAGATTTGTTATTCCTGTAGTTCGTCAAATTTAGTAGCATTTACAGCACTGAAGTTCCAAGTCGTATAGTTACTCAAGAAAAAACAACATTTATGTAAAGAATTAGGAGTGCCTACTCAGGAAAGAAGGGTTCATATCTTAAAATAAATTTAAAAAAAGAAAAAAAAAGCGGCACGCGATAGACCAGATTCCTATTGTGAAGCACAAATTCTTCACAACACTGGGAGACATTGCAGAACAAAAATACTATTAGAACTGTTTCAAAGAGAACATTTTTGGCTAGGATAGAGACTTTTGACATTATTTATTAGGTTCAAAAATGCCTAACAAAGGCCTAACAATAGTCCTGTGGAAACCACTACATCTGAGGCACTTTCTGTTGTTATGTGCAGGCATTGATTTGAAGATGGCCAGCATTAGTAGAACAATTCCCTCACAGCAGTCAATGCAAGTGAGCATTCATACACACACACAAGCAAAAGCCTGTGAACAAACCATATGGAAACAAGAAAAAAAGTAAACATTTATTAACCTCTTTGTGGGAAGATGGGTGGAAGAACAGGCAAGCAGCGAAGGAGATGGTCATGCCAAATTTCTGCAAAAGAAGGTGTTTACCCCGAGCTTTTTTTTTTTTTTTTTTTTTTTTTTTTTTTTTTTTTTTTGTGGAATATGAAAAAGGCTGGAGAATGTCTTCAGTGCCATGGAAACTGGGGCTTCTCAGGCTGCCAGCAGTGCCACCACCCTTGGCCACCCAGACACACAGACTGCATGATGCTCAGGTTGCCAGGTTTGGATGCTGCTCCTGCCCCCTTCCTCACCTGTGGCTGAGAGGACACTGGCAAATGTGGAAAAAGCTAAGCAAATTCCTGGGAAGATAAACATAACTGAGGATTTATCTCAGCAGCTATGGCATACACACACACACAAAGAAACAGAAAGACTTCTTATTCTCACTGTAGGACCACAGAAATACATAAAACCTGTGCAGCTGGTATGGGCAGTAGAGGCCAATGAAATGGTGTCTATATTCTGAAATGGTGCTTCCTTTGTGCCACCTGACACAAAGGAAGATCATCTTCCTATCATAGTGAGGCCAGAAAGTCACCTCCATCCTAATCTGAAGGTGGATGTAGTGAGCCAGTGACCAAAACTTCATTTGACTTATAAGGTCACTGGGACCTGAACATCTTATGCCATCGAAAAGCCAGAGTAACGTCTCAGAATCAAACTGCTGAGGGTTACAGCTCAGTTCCTCTTCTTTTGCATTAACCTCAATATAAGCTTCCTTATGATAGAAATTCTCATTTTCCAGTGCAATCAGTATTTAAATTGATGTTGGAGGAAAGAGAGAGGAGCTCCAAGCTTTGGGAAATGCACTCTAAAGATAGGTCTTTCATTTGCATTTAAAATGTGATGAATGGGGTTACTGGCTTCTGAAATACGCAACAGAATATTAGCTGATATAAAGAAATCTCAAACAGGCTCAGTTTGGTGCTGTTGAAGATAAGATTGAAAGATCAATCTTTCATGAGTCCATTCAAGGAAGGAGAGTTAACACAGAACAATTTGTCCCTGGCTCAGCAGATGCTCTCTCAACAGCTGATTAACCTGGGCAATGCCCCACCACACCCCAGGGAGCAGCTCACCTCTGCTCTCACCAAGCCACAGCCTCCTGAAGCTTTGCTTTTGCACCAAATGCAGCAGCATTTTCATCCAGTGCCAGTCCTGGCCCCCAGGGTATGAGATTTGGGTCACTTCTTGTCCTCAGCCTGGAAGGGAAGACCCCCCGGGTGGGGGTGACTTGGAAATGGCCTGGGCACAATGACACAACCCATTTATCATCTCCTCTAAAACAGACTGAAACAGGTGGAGAAGAAAACCCAAATATTATACAGGAGTGCAACAACCACCAATCTAAAGTTAGTAACTATCTTTCCTTTTACATGAAAACACTGCCTTTCCAGTACTCGTAGATGAAAGAACATGAATTTCTAAATGCCAAGAGGGGGATTTCTGAGTGCTGAGAGAGAGAAATGCTGCCTGCTTCAATCCAGAAGAATGTTTAAGATTAGCCCATATACCCACACAGCTACTCTTACTTAAAAATCAGGTTGTATGCAGAAACCCTGAAGATCCAGACAGAATAATAGCCTGCATATGTTCTTAATTTAATTTGCCTTCTCCTCATTTAGACTATTTACTGGCAACAGTTTAACTCCCCACCCAGTCTGTGTGTTTTCCACTTGCTTTTAATTTTGGGTGAGTTCAGTGTTTCAAGCCTGATCAAAACAGGGGGTTTGTATGGTTTACTTCAACTCGCTTCTGAAAATGGGAAGATTCCTAGCAGTCAAAGCTCCTGTTTCCTGTGCACTAGACCTTGACAAGCAACGGCTGAATATTTTCCCACACCTCCTCTAGCCTGGCTGGGAGGGACATGCTTTTGTATGGACAGTTTATTATGTTCAACATACATACATTATATTACTAGGGGGGTAAGCTACAAACAGTGCTTTAAAAAAAGGTCACAGCAAACTTGCAATTTATATTAATGACTCTGTGCTCTTAGAACTGCACAAAAGTTCCTGGGTGCATTGAACAGTTCCATATTTTCTCACTGCATTGCCTTCAAATACATTGAAGAATGTTCTTAAGGATTCTCATTTCTGTAGTAAGTAATCTCTTAATCAGGACAATATTGCCTTTGAAGGCAGTTCAAACACATGCTTTTAACTTCATTTAAAGTAAAGTCCAAGATTGGATTTAAAATATCTTTTCTTTTGAATGATAGCTTATTTTAGCAGACCACCTGAGCATATTACTGTGATTGTTATGTTATAAAGCATATAAGAATAGTAATTTGTATTAAATTACTATATTCTAGCTATTGAATCATATCATATGCTGAGTTGGAATGAACTCACAAGGATTACTTAAGTCCACCTCCTGGCACTGGACAACCCCAGGAATAATTCCATGTTGGGTGTGATATAATATGCTATTACATTATGTTACAATACAATAAAATATACTACTGTATATTACATTAAAATATGTATAAAATTATAATTTGTATTAAATGTATTTAAATAATAGGAATTAAACTATTAAAATGCTGTTTCAGTGATTTTAATTATAACAAGAGGCAATATTTTATGGTTCTTGCTGTATATTTTAGCTCAAGGCAAATTTTAAAGCTTCTAACATATTCATAAATTGTTTACTGCCTGTAAAAATTATTTTCAAGCCTTACTGAAGATAATGACAAATTTTTATAATAATTTAAAAAAGAAGTTATTTAAAGTACTGTAGATGGCTTTAGCCACATAGTATATGTAGAAAAAAAATTGAAACCAGTAAACATTTATTATAAAAAAAATAACCTAAATGTAGAGATACCAGAATTTAGAACCCAGTAGGATGGTTTTTTCCCAAAGAATCAGACTTTTGATCAGATATTGTAGTCCTCAGCTTATGTGCAATTCAAGAGGAATTCGTGGTGAGAGCATTTCCCAACAGCTTCCACAAGACTGTACTAGAAGCTTTTAAAGAAAAAAAAAACAAAAACAAAAACCAAACAGTAATAACAGGTTTCATACAGAACTTCTTATCCAGACATCTCTTGAGAGGAACATATACCATTGATTTGACATTAAAATTAAACCATTAGCTGCTCCATCACTCATTGATTTCAGTCAGGTTTAAAATACTGTTCTGTTTTGTCAAACCAAAAAAAATGAAATGTTGTAGCCCAAGATGTGCACAAACAGAAAAATGGAAACACTCAGGAGGTTTTGAAGCATATTAAGGGTTAGGGGAAGGCCAGGAGCTCTCTTAAGTCTGATATTTGTGGATTGCTGTGGAAATGTATGTTCAAACTCTGGTTTTGCCAGCAAGCACCTGGGAAGTGGTCAGCAAAACAAATGTGACAGCCCTATTCTTGTCCCAAAATGAAGCAGTATGTAAAGAGTGAAAATAACCATCTATGCTTGATTAATTACGTTTGTAAGTATTCTTCAAGAACTAAACAATATTTCTAAAGATTTCAATAGTTCAAAGATTGCCCTATGGCCGCCTGGCCAATACATCTTCCAGCACACACAGTTTACAAGCATTTTTCTTCCCAATATGTTGTCTTGGTTTGGTGTGACATTGTTTGAGCACAGGTCTGTTTGGGTCAGCGTGGTTTTCTTCGCATCACAGCAGTGGTGCTGAGGACAGCACTCAGACCATACATCTTCCATGTCATTTCAGTCAAAGGCACATGATGCTTCCCGGTGCCCAATCAGGAAGGGTCCAGCTCTGGGACAGGGGGGCATATTGGCAAACTCAGCTTTCTTAATGACAGCCATTGTTGCAGACAAACAAAAGCACGGTTCTGAGTATTAGCGTGCGGCCGTGTGTTAAGGTCATCTGTATGGTGCATCCATCATCTCCCAAAACAGGGGGCAAAATGCTTTAAAAAATCTGTCAAAACACGGTATTTTCAGAATAGGCCTCAAAGCTGGCAACTGATACAAGTGCAGTGACCACTTTGAACAGTTCTCCTCCTCCTCCTCAGCAATTCTCTACAGGGGCAGTGGAGAAAGACTAGACGATAATAGATATAGTCTTCTAACTGCAAGTAGGGGAAGTACTTTAATTAGGCTGCTCAATTAAAAAAATTAATTTAATAATCTGTAATAATTAGGTTGAACAGCAGTTCTTCCTTTAAATTAGAGCTCCACAAATACTGACTAACTACTAATGAGTAGTTAGCAGCGCTCCAGTTTTGAGGCTCACTCGTGAAAGCATCTGAAAATTGAAATAAAAAGGATATAATGCAGCCGGCTGAAATCTGACTGATCCTTCAGTAGTCAGGAGAATAATGCCAGTGAGGTTATATTAACTAAATGTCAGTCATATTACTTATATCAGCAACTTTTTCTCAGTATATGACATTCACAGTCTGACCCTTAGATGGCATGGAAGGGACAAAACTGTTACAATCATTTTTAGAGGTCTTTTTAGAAAAATTAATAGATGACAGGAAAATTCCATTATCGGTGTTCATTCACTTAGGTAAATTAAATAGTTTAACTCCTTTGTTCACTGAACAAATACTGGCTTCCCAATAATTTTCTGCCCCACTAAACAGTTAGAAGTCAGAAACATTATTTATTGGTCATTTTGGTTTCATTAACTGCTCAATGTGCAACAGAATTGTATAGATACATGTTCAAAAGGAAAATCTGAATTTTAAATTTCTATAATTTTTTTTTAATTTGGGAAGACAATTTATTTAACAGAGCAACAATGAAGAGGAACAACACTGCAATACTCACAAGCATTTTGTGTGAGCAAGGCTGAAGCTGGCTGATGCCCCAAGCCCCTCCAGCAAGGGGCTGGCAGCAGTGAGGCTCCTGGAGGCTTCCTCAGCAGTGCTGATTTAGCAGCAGATAAATGCCTACCACTTTGTGACAGTCCCTGGATGCATGGCTGAGCTCCCTGAGTCCAGAAATGCTTCTCTGAGACTTTTCTTATGGCTCCCTGTTTCCAAAAGCTCTCTCCAAAACCCAGTTGCTCCTGGGCATTACTGTTCTTACCTCCCTGGGTGCCTGCCAGGACAGGTTTGGTCACTACCTTCTCAATCCACCCCTGATGACAGCTCATCCCACACTCCATGGCTGCAAGCAGAGGTCACTGGTCCCTGCCACCACAAACAAGGCTCCCACCTACATTTCAAGTGGACATCCACCTGCCAGTCAACAAAACCACGCAAGAGGCCTTCACTCACATTAATAAAAACCCAGATGCAAACCCAAACATCCCATGCCACAGATACTTCCAATATTATTACAATGATGGGGTCAGATTCTCCATTGACTGCAAGACAGCACTTGTTCAAAGACTGAAGGAGCAGCCAAGTAGACAAATGTGCATGGAAAACAAACCTAGGCATAAATTACTTCCCTGTTTGAGCCACAGAACTGATTGCATGTTAAAAGATGGAATTTGCTTTGGCATTGGGTCCTTTGGTGGATTAGTGAGTGCCTGACTTCGTGTAACATTCTCAGGACAAAAATTAGATAACTACACAGAAGCACCACTGTGTCCACACATCCCAGTTGTCAACATACACCTTCTAATTTTTTGAGAAAGATTGATTTCTACCTCCAAAAAAAGCTGCATATTTTGAAAAAAACAAAAGCATGCAAAGTCTTCATTAGTAGGATAGGGAAGAAGTATTTGCTGCCTTCAAAATCACAGTTTTTTAAAGTTTCTTGTTTATTTGACTTTTTCCCCTACATTACAGTTCATGAGGATTTCCAAGGAGATAGTAAGTCCCAGACACAACATTTAGATTATGGAAAATTGTCATCTGCGCTAAGTGACCAGAAAAAATTAGGTTCCTGTCTCACAACTTCAGCCATATCACACAGTTTTACCAATAGGCTCAGAATTTACTGATACTTATGAAATCTACATGCTTGTATCTGGCCATGCAAGTAAAGTTTCGAGGACTGAGTGTTGTAAGTTGCATGAGAACTAAGCTACATGGAAAAAAAGAAAAAAAAAAGAAAAAAAAAGAGATGTGTGTTGGCTAAACAGTGATGGGCCAAAACTGAGTCTTTTTATATGCAAAACATGCAGAGCACAAATACTTAGATTCTCATTCTGCTGCACCATATGTGTACCACTGTCATTTAGACTATTAGGAAATTCAATATACCTCTGCTTTTGTCACTGCTATCACTTCTGTCATTTTTGTCAATCCCAGTGTCCAACGTGTGTTTGGAAAGTTTGTCTACACAATAAATAAAATCAATCTACCATAAGCACTTCTATTTTATTGGTGGATATATATAGATCTACATTCAAGCTATCTATAAAACCATCTGACATTTTTTCTGATACCCTTCCTCTTATCATAGCGAATCTGCTCCCCAGTCTTTCTGCTTCTGTTTTTGTCAACTTTCAGCAACATTGAAGCACATGATCACAAGGAATCATAGAGCATAAGTTGGTTATGGTTATAAGCTGGTTATATCCACAGCTAATTCATCACCCAGTCTTTGCAAAATGCAGAGAATGTTACTGTAAATGGAATGGTATTGCACAGTCCCTGGCAAATAGAAGAAAGCACAAGACCTCTTTATCATCGATCTTCCTTAGGTAGACTTGACAAAATGATACAAAAAGCTGACAGAGATATCAAATTAAATATGTGTAGGGGTGACCAGTTCAAATAACAAGGAAGTGGTTTGGTGGCATTTGGGGGAGCATAGGTTTATAAGACCACAGAGGTGTGACAGCACAGTAAAGAGATTAACCCTATTTGAGGAGCAGGGACTCTTCTCCTACTTGTGCTTCAGCTAATCTGAAGCAGCATGCTCTGAGCTCTGACTGCCAGACTGCTGCCTGCAGCCCAAAGGTCCTGCAGGGCTCCAAGCTGAACCACCTTCAAGTGCAGCAGTAAACCCATGAAACAGCCCCATGCAATAAGGGTATGTGCAATGGGGTTACAGTGCCTGAGGGGGTTGCAGAGACCCTGCCTCTGCAGGCCTCCACCAGCCCATGAGACAGATTAGTCAGGATTAATATACAAGTACATAAATTATAGAAAATGTTATATATTACATATATAATTGCATAATACATGTATATAATATGTACATACACATATGTGTTATATTTTATATATAATATAATATAATATAATATAATATAATATAATATAATATAATATAATATAATATAATATAATATAATATAATATAATATAATATAATATAATATAATATAATATAATATAATATAATATAATATAATATAATATAATATAATATAATATAATATAATATATACATCTATGCCAGACACCCTGAGGTCTCTTCTGACTATCTGAAATTCAGTGGTTAGTGTTAGTTTTGTGATAAATTTTCTTCTGAGAAAAATGGTAACTAACAGCAGGGAGTTTGCTCTCTAACATTAACCTAATTAAAATAAAATTCAGATTGATTAACTTCCTGGGAGATGAACAGGAGTTTTGCATGAGATTCCTGAAGGAAGGGGCTGTAAAGTCCTTGCTTAATCTCCCATTTAAGCCATCTGCTTGAACATAACTGCTAGAGAAAAATAAAATCCAGAGTAAATAAAAAAGTGGGAAAAAAAAAATTTTATTTACCCTTTTATTTTTTTTGACCCTGAAACTCCTAATGTGACAGGAGAATGGCAGTAGGGTATCTCCCAAAACTCTACTGAGTTTGTGGCCCACTTCAGCATGTTGGAGATGGTAGCAAAGCCAAAACATCCAATAAACATTTGTGATGATTTAGCGAACAAGGCTGACAGAGCTGAAACAAGCCTAATTCCAAAAGCATTTAATATGTTTTACTCAGGGAAAAAAAATCCCTATATTCTGAGTAAGGATTTATTACTCTCTATGTGAATGGAGGTAGAAAAAATATATACAGCAAGATTATAAATACACAACCTAACATTTATTGGCACATAGGATCACCACATATCCCTCATTAATCTCCCATTTAAGCAAATTTGGTTCATATAATCTACATAAGATGTTTATTAAACAAGGGTGAGAGCAACACAAATCAGCTGCTCTTAAAGTGAGTTGCATTTTACCCTAGCAATAGAATAAAGAGTATATCCTATCCAAAGGTGTGGGTCCATCAGCTCAGCAAAGGATTGTGCCGTGATTTAGGAGAACTGGATGAAGTAGAAATATCTGGGCTCCAGGGCACAGCCAGAAATGTCTCCATTGCTCTGTAACCATAATTTTTGACATTTATAGAGACTTTTTTCTTGCCAGGCAAGTATTCACCAGTTCCCAGTATGAAGGCCAAGGCAGATCTTGTGCCTTGACAAAAAAAAGAAAACTTTTTATTGTATTTGGGGCTTCAAAGGTTTTATCTGGCTAGTTACATAAGAAGGAGCTAATCAAAAGCTAAAGTTAAACCCTACATTTCAATGTCTGTGTGTTTGTAATTTAGTTCAACAAAAAAAGCCCTCAAAACTTTTCCCTACAACTGGTCTTCATTCATAAACCAAATCATGCTCATCCATCATCATCTGAACACTTTGATAACGTTCTTGTGAAACACACTTTAAACCCAAAACTGTACTGTGAGCAGCAGAAGTACCAAAGCACAGAAACAAATTAACTTTTGAACAAGGAAATGTACAACCCACCTCCATTCTCTAGCTCATGTAGGAACCTGAATAATCAACAGCAAATTTTGATTTGAGGAATATTTTTGCCAAATACCAATCTTATGAGAACTTCAAAAAAAGAAAAAATGTATCATTTGAAATTTAATTAGTTATTAACACAGAGATGAACTAATTTATGTCTTTTGCAACTGGAACATAATCTGGGACACCAATACTTGGGCTGTTTACCTCATTCATTCCAAACCATTTTTGAGATTTTAAAGTCTAAAGACTGTCTTACATGCTATATGTATTTCAAAATCAGATGAGGAACAGATTGCAATTTACTAAATGCACTATAAAATAATAAAACATACTTTTAATAAACACTCATGGAAGAGTCTAAGAATAGACAATGAGATGAGTAGTTGTCCATGGGAAAATTACTTTAAAATCATCTTCTGGATTAGAAGCACTTTATGAAGAAATTAGTTTGTCATATTTCTCCATCATTGTCTTAGGACAACATCTGGTGTTCTAAGAAAGGACTGCTCTTACACTTAGGTTCCTTATCTTAGTTCTTTGTGACACAGTACTGTTAATATGTACCTTTCCTTTTAAAAATAAATTATTTTGTTATCCTTTTATATCTTCATCTGGAAAACAGCATGGCAGTGTGTATGCATCTGTAAGTGTAAATGTGTATACAGACACATTTTCATGCCACCTTCTCCTCTCTCCCATTTTGCAAAATGCCTTTAGTACCTCACATGAGGCTTTAGGAATTCTCTTAAAGTTTCCTAATAACCATTTATCCCCATATGGATTTTTCTCACGGAAAAAGAGACTGTTGGCCATTATGTCTGGCAGACATTCACGGTTGTAAATTGCACTTATGAGGACTCTTTTCAAATCTCTGCTCAAAATGGGAGGGACATTTTCAAGGTGAGCAGAGAGCTCTGCAGCCTCAGATGGGCAGCAGGTGGAGCATATACAGAGGAACACCTGAAGAGGCACTGGATGTTTGGCATTACCCCCAAAGGCTAAGGAGAAGCAGTGACCTGAAAATCCAGCCCTCTGTCTAGCAGTCTAACACTAGTAGTGCACTGAGATGGAGATGTCCTGCAGCATCTGCTGGATAGTTGTCCTAATCTGCTGGACTGACTTCTTGCTAAAAACAGAAGCATTCCTTGTCTTTGACACAGATAGGGAAATCACTGAGGAGAAGTGGGATATGCACTGATTGAGCAAAAGACCAGCCATCGTGAACCAAGGGGATCACAAGAGCCCTGAAATACAGGTAATGCAAGACAGGACCAAGGGCAATGTGCTTGCTCAGACCACTGCAGGGCAAAAAAGCTGATTGGGATGTTCATCACATAAAACACACTGGCTTACTCCTTTCTCCAGATGATATAATCACTGCTGGCAGCATTATGGGCTAAGGAACTTCCTTCTCACAAAGGAGAGAGAGACAATAAAAAGTGTTCCCCTGCTCATCTATGAAAAAGTGTCATGCCCTAATGAAAAATAGTGCTATTTATTGCCTCATCTGCAGAAAATAGCAACAGGATAATTCAAGAGAAAAACCCATTATTTTCTTTTTGCTCAGTCTCTTCTGTGTGCACTTGCACAGCTGAATCAAACATCAGCCTGTGCAGAGGCTCTCTGTGGTCAGCACTGCAAGAGCAGCAGATCCCACCTCTGGAATCAACAGGCCTGGTTTTGATACATAAGAATGAAAAATGGGAGTTGATGGAAGGACCCTGGAAGCCACATGGTTGGTGTTCACATGACAGCCTGACCAGCAATGCTGAGGTCATGAGTTTGACATATGGGCTGCTCACTTCAGAGTTGGACTTGATGAACCTTGAGAGTCCCTTCCAACTCAGAATATTCTGTGTTTCTGTGTCATCATGTTACCTCTGTGGCACACAGACACAGAAAAGACAGTGGTGATTGTGAGCAGACAAGAGTGTAGTGCTGCAACAAGGCATATGCATCTTTCTGCTTATAAAGAGAAATTTCAAACCCAGTGAATTTTAAAATATTGCTTGAAGATGTCTTTATAAGGCATCTTCATTTCCTTCTGATATTATTTTTGGAGAGAGGGGGAAGAGGATGGGGCAGCAGGGGGAGAGGAGGTCCTGTGTATGTTTATGCAAAATATGATAGTGATAAATGCTTGCATTACGATAATAATCCTGAGTCAAGACCTTGCATATCACATTTCACCTGAGAAACTTTGTGTGCTGCTCCTGACAAATCCCAAATGACTGTGAATGGTTCACCTGCAAGCTCTCCCTCTTGCTGGGCAGTTTCATGAACAATCTTTCACTTCACTTTTCCTTTCCCATCCTTCATGTTCTGCAAGCAGTATTTCCAGCATCCTTCTGGGAAGGCTGTGCAGCTTCAGAAGGGATCTGGCAATACCTTCATTGCTTGTCAACTCTTCTTCCTAACTCCTGTGAAAGAAGACATGAGAAAATTCTCAACTGACACAATTTGCTGTAATCAATTAAAATTTAATTTGCAGATAGTTCAAACCCATCCAATTTAATTTTGAATGACACTAAAGCTCAAAAAATCTCTGCATGAAAACTTTTAGTGCCTTCCCCCTTTCAGGCACTGTCTGGATGATATGAAATCCAGAAAGCACACAAGTTGTAAAGGCAGCATGCTCAAATTAATCTTACCCTCCCATACTAAGCTCCTCTGGAAAAAAACACTAACTCATTTCAGGTTTGAGTATTCAGAATCTAAAACAGCTCTTATCTAAACTTGCCTATGTGAGATTTACAAATGAGAAAAGAACAAATAAGGAGTAATTTAAATTTTAATTTAAAACCCCTCCATTTTCTTATCCCTTATCAAACTGCCAGCATTTTTCCTGCTAACAATGAGCTGAGTGTCATGGGCACAGCACAGCCCCCTACCACAAACCAAGTAATCTCTTTCATCTAAAACCCTGATCCCTTTAATAAACAAAATACGAAAAGGCAGTCAAAATTACGCTCTGGCTTTATGAAAGAAGCAGGGAAATCCTTAGAGCACAATCCCCTACTTGTTATTTTCACAGCCCATGTGACCCAAAGTCATTCTGAAGGATAAAAAGACAGAGGCTGCCACCAGATCTCTGCCATGATTTTTCCACAGTTCCCAGCCTCAGCCCATCTGTTATGCAGCGGCCACATGAATGGCATGTGTCAAGAGAGTCATCACTGTGCAAACTGTCCAAAGAAATCAACCAGCCAACTTCCTTTTGCTTCCATGGCTTCAGCAATTGTTGCTGAGCCGGCCACCATATGGTGAATAATTAGTTTTTCGACCCCACTCTAGAAAAATGTTCGCTCCATTGCCAGGCATTAGCAATATGTGTGTTAATGAACAGCAGATGATGAATGCTTATACATTAACAAAAGTTGAGATTTTCTGGCAGCAAGCTGCACTCACTGCACAAATCCTAGCTACTCTTAAGGAACTGAGAGATGGATGGCAGCAAGTCCTGGCTGAAAAGTGCAATTCATCCAAATTTCTCCATTTTTCAAACACTAAAGGAACTTTGCAGAAAACCATCCCACTCCTCTCATCTTGCCGCTCCCTTTCTTAAAATGATCAATTCCAGCCACGTAAAGGATTGGAAATGCAAAGCTCTCAAACAAACCTCCTCTGTTCTCAGGCAATTGAGGTGCATTGTGCAAATACCCGGGACACAGGTTCCTCCACACAACTTTTTGTCTGAGGGCTTGATGCATATGAATTTATACTGAGTACCTGCAGTGTGCAAGCCCCTTGAGGAGTCAGCCCCAGACCTCTGAGCAAACACTCACCTCCAAGGACCATGGCTGGTAAATATGTCTGATGGTTCCATCAAATGGACTTAAAAGCTCAGCTAAAACCTCTAAGTACACTCTGCTCCATGAAGTGATTTTTTTCCCTAGCCCTCTAATTAAAAAGAGATCTTCCCTACATTCTTATGTAGGATGAAATATCCCCATATGGTGCAGACATCATAAATTAATGATCACATTCAGGAAAGCCGATGGTTCTGATTTTTGCCTGTCATTAGGAGAGTTCCAAATGCAGCCCAGAGACATTTTAAAATAAAAGCAACTATTTACAAAGAGACTTGTTGGGAAACAACTGCTTGTCTCAGGGACAACTACAACTCTGGCACATATATTTTGTGTGTAGAGATGTTTTAATAAGCATCACTATTATAGCTATATATTAGATGAAAGCCATTCTTCAGAAGACAGGGAACATTACAGGTTGCCAAGACACCTTAGTTTCCTTCATATAGATTCAATGGTGAAAGGCACAGAGCCAGGTGTAGAGCATAATCCCTGACCAGATCTTGTTGCTGTCACTGGCAAAATTTTGGGCAAGTCATTCATGTTTCTGTGCCACATGGCCCAGCTAAACCACTGTACCTGTGGTACCCAACTCCCTCCCCAAAGCACCTTTTTGGCTAAACAAATAGCTCAGAAGCAAGAAGAAGCCAATTGGATCATGAAAGGCAGCTGTACATATGTGTGGCCTGACTTTCAAGACCTGACTAGCAGGCAGGTCTTGAAATCAGTATCTGCACTTGTTATTTTATCATGTATTAAGCCTGTCTATTAGTCCAGCATTTTCTTCCCCAGACGATCCCAAATTTTGGACATAGCTAACATGCACAGGCAGTGCTGATGGGTCTGAGTTTTTCTTATTAACAGAAGGTGGTTGCAGATTTAACTCCATTTGGTGCAGTCTCAAGCACTGAGTGACCCATTTAATTTGTGTGAGAGTATCAAAACAAGAAATTATCATCTGACAGCCGAATGTTCCACTAAGCCTTGCTGATAACAGTCAGCACAGGCAAGAGTACCCCCTAGTTTAGTTAAAATAGTGGTATTGCCTACTGAAAAGTAAAATTTACTACCTGCAGGAGATTCAAATTTACAGGAGAAAAGGACCACAGAATTGTAAAGTTAAATCCAGCTGATGCCATAAGCTCCCTATGGCAAACACTCAGCTTTTTTAGACATGACCAGCTTCTTTCAGTGGATCTGAGTGGTTTGGACATTCAGGGGACAGTATTTTAATTTTGATTAATAAGCAGCAATGACATACAAAGAGCACAGGGCAGAATTATGTCTACACAACAAGAGCTGGAGTGCCAGGACTCTGGTGTGGAGCTCTGCTCCAGTAGCCAGGCCCAGCCTGAGATCAAGTTAGGTCAAACTCCAGGATACAGTTTCATGACTCTCAAACTTGCAGGCAAAGCTGCTTTAAGACACTCCTGTCCTCTGTGCTTATCTGTGCTACTGCCTTCAGACTGTTTCTACCACATCCCCCCATATGCCTGATTGTAGAAATGTTGTGTTAAAAAGGTAACTTTAAAAAAAAACCAAAATGCCTTGGAACTTCACTCCAAACAGTAACTAGTTGGGGGAGTATTTGTACTGTGCAAAGTCCCAGCATTCAAAATAAAGGTTAGTTGTACCAATAGATATGCATAATAACAATATTTGGCCAAAGCCTTAGGAAATTATTCAATTCTTTACATTAATAGGATTTACATTAGTAAGATTTTTACGTGCACAAAATACAATGAGAAACCACATCAACAATTGTGTTTCAGGTCTGAGAAATTGTGGGTTTTATTAAAATCAAATTCTGATACTTTGTAATCAAAGTTATATCATTTGGACCCAAGCTCCTACCTAATTCCCTGTAAAATCATTTGCCCGGTAAGCAAATACCCATTTAAAAACACATTGTGATTTAAAGAAGGTAAACCTTCAAAGAGTTTATGATCTGCCAGCTTTGATTTTGGTTGAGATAGTACTTCCAATCAAATTCTTCTCTTGCACAGGCAGCAGTATGCTTCTTAGAGTTACAAGATCTCAAATAACACAACAAAAGTTTTCAGCCTCTTTTAAATTGTTCAAAGAGATACATCCATCACCTTGTGGATGTGATATTTGTTGCCTGTGACTGATCACAATGGGTATTTCAGTGTCCCTAAAAAGTTGGTATGTTTATCTATCCATTTTATGAAGAGATAAATAACTAATTTTGCAGCACAAGTAAAACTACTCCCTGCCCACCATCATTGAAATGTTTCTAAAAATCCAACCACCAGGAGCATCCAGCCAGGAGACAAGCCACAGCAGCTACAAAAGCTAACCATATTTTGCTGAACAAAAAGCCATGCTTTCCTGTATTAATCTCAACATTTCAATCTACCCCCAAAGAATTAATACCTATCTAATTCCTCTGTAACCCAGGACCATCTCAAGGCAGACCAGGTGCCATCACTCCTGTGTGCAGAGAGGGCTCTCCATGGCTGAGCAGGGACAGTAAGAAACTACAGAGACTCAGAGAAGGCCACAGACTAAAAAAGAATGAAATTATTGTCACAGTTTGTCTTTGAGAGGAAATAACAACAGATATGATTAAAGTGTATAAAACAATAGATGGCCTAAAAATCGGGAGCTTTTATGGGGGTTTGTTCAACATCTGCAGGAACAAGGAGACAGTCAGTTGCAAAGTTCTTCCAGTTACCAGAATGCAAATATGGTGATTTTTCCCTAAATAGTAGCCATGGAAAACACTTCAGTTATTACAAGCAGCCTGGGATCATATCATCTTGCATGTCAACAATAATAAGAATTCTCACTCATTCCAATGATCAACAGAGCCTTGAGATGGTCGTTTTGGTAATATCTGTGGAACTCCACTGTGCCTTTGATGGTTTGTGGACATGAGAGTACCAGGCAAAAATAACATGTTTGCACAAGTTGAACCACAGACCTGTTTTTCTTCTGCAGGATTTCTACTTCTATTGATGACACAGGACAAACATATCTTGAATCTCAACAAGTTTCAAGAAACTATATGGCAGTGATACCTGGAAAATATAAATATTATTTGCTACCTAATTAAATTCAAAGTCAGTGTCACACCATGAACCAAGAACCTTTCATGCTGTTTTATTGTCACTGTTCAGGTAGAACTAGAATTTTAATAATGGGTTCCTGGGAAATCTTGAAATGTGGTTCTTGTGAGAAGAATAGAAGGAGGAAGAATTAAATACCCTTATTATCATTACAGAAAAAAAAAAAATCTGACTTTTAACAAGAATAGCATATATTCAGAATAACACAAAAAACTATTCATTATAGTGCAAAAGGTAAAAATATTCTCAGAATAATTGCAGGACACACAAAACCACTAAATCATTGCTCAAACTAAAAAGTTAGCATATATTCAGAACAACACAAAAAACTGTGAGAGTATTCATAATGGTGCAAAAGGTAAAAAATATTCTCAGAATAATTTCAGGACAAACAAACCCACAAAATCATTGTTCAAACTAAAAAGTTTAAGTTTTCAAAATACAGAGATGGAATTAAGATATTGCATTGAAAATCTGTGGAATACCTTTTTCAGCTAGGCTTTGGAAAAAAACCCCTTCAATTTAAAAAAGAATATCTTTAAAAGTCATTATGTAGTTAAATAATCTTAAAAGGCTGCATAGAGGCAGTCAAGGAAAATTCCTGACATGCATTTTAATGCCACTGGTGCACTGGCATTTATAGCAATGTTTAAGATAAGCAGTATGAATGTATACCATTATTTTAGTTATTTGTGGTTTATCTAACTAGCTTTAGGACAGTTCCACTGGGTAAAGAATGCATCTGGCTAAAAGATAGAGATTTTCTTAAGTATTTGCCTTTAAAATAGTGAAATACTTGCCTAAACAAAGGCCTTTAAAGCAAAAAGGCTAATACCCTTCCACTGATGAATCCAAATTTTGCCAAAGAGGGTTATGCTGGCGACCTGCCAGGAGCTTTAAGGCTGAAGCTAATTTGCATGAAATGGAGGAAATTGCAGCTGCCCTGAGAATTAATATGGAGACACAGACAGCCCCAATTGAGACAGAACATTGCACAACGGGATTTGTGAATACAAACATGCCACACTTCCTTATTTAAGATGAAAGTAGCTATAGGCAACAGAGTAAGTCTCCATGAAAGCTACTTAGATACCTTTACCCCCACCTTTCAGGCCAAATGACCTCATTTCAAACCCAGGTGGGGGCTGTCACTAAACCACAAATGGAAAGGAGAGTTGATTCCAGAAGACAACCACTTTCAGAAAAAGTGCTTGAGCATAGGATTAAATCCCATTCAAATACCCTCCTGGAAAAGAATACAACTCAACGCGTCCTTAAAAGCACTTAAAAATTCTTTAATCAGGGCCTGAAAAAGCTCCTCCTAGTCATTACTTGTTGTCACCATCAACACATGGTTGTATGGCTCAGGACCACATGAATCACTGGAGCTGGATACAGGATGCTTGCACATCTGCTCTGAACAACTCTTGAAAAATTGCATCAGTTTATTATTAGTTTGATCATATTGACAGGATTTCATGCTCTTGATATAAAATAACATCTTGATGTTATTATCAAGATTTCTACAAGATGTCTAACTGATGTGTTTGTGTGATATCTCAATTTAATACATACTATTGTTATGACTCGTAAGGGAAGAAAGACACATTGCTTTAGGTTTTCATCATACTCCTCATCCAACACAATGGTGAGCTGACTCCCAAAAATGTAAAAACCTGTGAAAGTACATCACAAGAAGCTAAATGCACACAGACAATCTGAATTATCAATAACCAGACCTGGTATTATCAGCCAGTTGTATTTACCCTCAGTTTGAACTTCCCACAACTCTTCAGGAGGTTGGGTTGGTTCCTTACTCCTGTAACACACATTGTCTCAGTACGAAGTCTTGGCAAAATCACACTCTTCTCTTCCTTTCCTGGCTGTAGCAATTAGCTTTTCTAGGGCTGGTTGTTGCACTGAAAACAATCACTGCTCCAGTAAGGGCCATTTACAGTGTGGTCAATAGCACACTTTAACCGTGTGTTACAGAGGCTGTGAGGCTTCTTCTTTATGAAAGGAACACTCCTCTTATCTGTGACTTAGGCTGAGGCTTTTCACTCCCCTCTATCTTCTTATCTTTTTGGCATATCCCAGTCTGCAATAGCTTTAGTCCACCCTAACCAGACACCCAAATCTTGTTTGACCTTGCAATAAATCATTGCTACTTCTCTGTAATTTCTGAACCCAACTGAAGATGCAGGACAAGACAGCCATGCAGGGTCACTGGGCAGAGCCCTGTACTCCTGTTTCTAAGGTAATATCTAAGAAGCAGAGAGCTGGGATCACCTGAGAAAGTGCTTGTCATTCTCTCCTGTATATAAAAAAAGTCTGGACAAGTAGATTAATTCAGATGAGTTGTCTGACTTCTAGATAGCTAAAATCCAGGAAGGGAAAATAACACGTGCAGAGAAATTAATGGAACAAGACGAAGGAAACCCTGATTTCCACTATCCCATTTTCTTATGGGCCTCTTCAAGGAATAGGCACAAACGCACACTGGTGTCTGCAGTTAGTCCATATTTCTCTACAGACAGGCAGATACTTTTTTTACCTCCCCTTACTGAACTGATGCTTCTGCCCTGTTTTCTGTGGTGCAGAGCTTGGGCCATGGCTGCTGCAGGGTACTGGAGGGCTCTCCCTCTGCTGGCCCACAAAATACCCTAGGTTCTGGAGCATCTCCCTCTCTCAAAACACTGCAGAAATCCTCCACAGCCGGAACAAAAAGCACATATCCTTTCATTTACAAGTTACCAGGATAGCCAGAGCAAACCTTGATTGTAGTAATTTTGCAGAAAATAATCCACAGATTATACATCATACAGGCACCAAAAATGCATAAATAACTAACCATATATTTACTGTCCTGGACCAGCAGACAAATGCCTTGTAGCACACAAAAAAACCCCAGATCTAAAATTCAGAAGGTAATGCATCTGGGAGTGAGGAAATAATTTGGGAACCTGTGAAGCCAGTATTAACTGACTGCCTTTTCAGTTTTAGGAGATGAGACAGACCTAAAGCTGACTTACATTGTTTCTTCTGTGCTTAAGTACATGAACTTTTAATTTCAGGCAACAAGAACAAAGAAAAACACTGCATGGATGGACTGGAGACAAACGATTTTGCTATTGGTCCTTTCAACTACAATGATGCATCAAATTATTATTGAAAAAAATCAAACAAAAATTATATCACTGCTCCCTAGCTCACCCAGAAATGTATGTTAGAATAAATATGTTAGAATATGTTAGAATAAAACCTTTATGTCTCTTGTAAACTGGTAAACACTCAACAGGTGTGAACGATGTCTTTGTCAGATGATGAAATACAGATTTAGAACCTAACCCAAGGTGGTCAGTTAAATAAATAACTTTATTTAGACCTCACGTCTTTAAAGAAGCCCTATTTCAACAAAACATGAAATCTTGGATTTATAAGGCTTTTCTTGATGAGAGGTAGAATGCCTACTCCATTCCTGGTGGAAAATGTGGTGACAGCAACAAGAGAAACACTTCTACATGCATCTGTACAGGACCACAGAAGACTACAGATTTCATCTATTCCATCCCCTGTTCCAAGGCAGGATCAGCATTATGTGTCCTAGCCCTGATTTCTGCCAAAGTTATTCCGAGAAATTATGAGCACTCAAAGTATGTATCTTTGCCATTAAAAAAAAAATAATCCAAACTAAATTCTAAAGCTGTAGTTTAAAAGTACTAGGTCTTGCCCAGTCATGGACAGGAAGAAAAACATTACTCCCTTCTTCTTTGCAACAACCTTTCATGTTCTTAAAGACTCTTCCCTGATTTGCCAAGAGTCTTATCATCTTTTCTGCTCCAAAACGGGCACAACATCTCTCCTACAATCTGCAGCCGCAGTGAACAAAACACTCCAGCGACCAGGCCTGAGGAGTGCAGACAGTGTTTGCACAGAGTTTGACAAGGCATCCCAACTTATCACCACCACTGCAAAGTGTAGCTGTTCATCAGGTTGAATACCTGAGTAGTCAGTTCGGCACCAAGTCCCTTCTAGAATAACCTAGGCTACAATTCTCTGGTTGCTATGGGGAGTACTGCCACATCAGCTGCTCTCAAAGCTCAACACTTCCCATCCTGCAACAGAAAGGAATACATTTTGTTTATGACAAAAACACTTGGGAGAGGGAATTGTTTTTGTTATTTTCCAATTTTGTGGATAAAAGATGCCTTTGAACAAAGAAACACTACTGCAGTACCCAGCAGTGATGGGTCCCACTTTGAGCAATGCAACTGTACAGTTGTTTCTCACGTTGGCAGTAGTAGCAATCTATATTTAGATATCATATCTGATTCCCCTGCAACACATCACATATGTCAGCAGCCTTTACATTTTATCAGACACATTGCTTCTCCTTTCACCACAGGATTTTGGTCAGCACCTAAGGGATGAAGGGGAAGATGTAAAAGACTTCATAGTGGATGTGACACCGGTCTGTAGGGACCTGTGTTTCTACATTCATCATTAATGAATGGCACTTACCACAAAATGGAAAATCTTATGCCCTATCTCTTTAAAATTCTGTTTATTGAGCAGCTCTACTCAAGTCATTACCCATTGCTTTTAGAATTTCTATCCTGAAAATTATGCTGCACAACCCTGGAATCACACATCACCAATAGATAATAGTCTCAAACAATATTTTAACATTTTTGGCTACAAAACGTGATAGCAGAAGAAGGTGCTCAGCACAATTAAAATTGCAGAAAAAAAGTGCCACAGTTTCTGCAATCCATGGTAGAAAAGTGATTATGTACAATCAATTGTACAACATGATTTGTAGGAGAATTTCTAAAACTCCAAGAATAAAGCAGGCTACAAAGAAGGGAATCCTGGGCAAATCAGATATACTATGAAAGTGAAGGAGGAGCTCACTGCAGGATGTCCTGCTGCTTGAAATTGGCCTTATCAGCCTGAAAGAGATTCATTTTCAGAGCAGCATTTGAAAAGAAAAAGTCAGGCCACTGCTGGTTTAAGGCTCCAGTCAATCAAGTTCCCATCTCTGCCAGAGGGAAGGAAAGCTGGATTTAGCAAGAGTAAACCGTGGCACAGAGAGAAAAGGAGCCTGAAGGTCTGTGTCCTGTGACATTCAATGGGGCTGTAGGACTGAAACCAGTGGGGCTGGAGCCTGGAGCATTCTGTAGGTGGTGGGTGCAATATGACGGACACCCAGCACTGAAGGAATGGGAAGGAGGGAAGGAAGGGAAGGGAAGGGAAGGGAAGAAGGAAGGAAGGAAGGAAGGAAGGAAGGAAGGAAGGAAGGAAGGAAGGAAGGAAGGAAGGAAGGAAGGAAGGAAGGAAGGAAGGAAGGAAGGAAGGAAGGAAGGAAGGAAGGAAGGAAGGAAGGAAGGAAGGAAGGAAGGAAGGAAGGAAGGAAGGAAGGAAGGAAGGAAGGAAGGAAGGAAGGAAGGAAGGAAGGAAGGAAGGAAGGAAGGAAGGAAGGAAGGAAGGAAGGAAGGAAGGAAGGAAGGAAGGAAGGAAGGAAGGAAGGAAGGAAGGAAGGAAGGAAGGAAGGAAGGAAGGAAGGAAGGAAGGAAGGAAGGAAGGAAGGAAGGAAGGAAGGAAGGAAGGAAGGAAGGAAGGAAGGAAGGAAGGAAGGAAGGAAGGAAGGAAGGAAGGAAGGAAGGAAGGAAGGAAGGAAGGAAGGAAGGAAGGAAGGAAGGAAGGAAGGAAGGAAGGAAGGAAGGAAGGAAGGAAGGAAGGAAGGAAGGAAGGAAGGAAGGAAGGAAGGAAGGAAGGAAGGAAGGAAGGAAGGAAGGAAGGAAGGAAGGAAGGAAGGAAGGAAGGAAGGAAGGAAGGAAGGAAGGAAGGAAGGAAGGAAGGAAGGAAGGAAGGAAGGAAGGAAGGAAGGAAGGAAGGAAGGAAGGAAGGAAGGAAGGAAGGAAGGAAGGAAGGAAGGAAGGAAGGAAGGAAGGAAGGAAGGAAGGAAGGAAGGAAGGAAGGAAGAAGCTTCCCTGCACCTGTGAAAAAATGCCCATCTCCAAGAAGATACAGAAACTCACTGTTTGAGAAAAGTACTCTGCTGGACTGATTTGCTATGGCACCTACATCCTTTAGAACAGATCTTCCAGAAAGCCTAGGATAGGGGATATCAGCTCATATGCATGTTAAGTTTCTGTAAGAAACCATGACACTATAATTTGTTAGGTTCAATGTAACCCAGATGTCCTGAAAGGAAGAATGGCTGTGAGACCAAACTAACAGACAAAGGCCAGAATCGCTAATTACAGTGGATAACAATAAACACAGGCATATATGTCGATAAAACATGGATATGCAAGTCATGAACAGAATATTTTTGAAAGCCTTCAAAGTACTTTTTATTAGGACTCTTTCTTTTTGATTGCTGTATACCCAACCCAATGACTGATAAGCACATGAAAAATCTTCAAGAATATTCTACTCACAAAAAATAAGTTATTTTGCACCTTTGAAAATAACTCCATTAGGGGCATCTAAGGACCACAGTACATCCTCATTTTAAGGGTTAATGCTTCAATTTTAGCTCTGCAAAACCCTGAAATTTCAGACCTTTAACCTATCTATACCACAAGATTGATTACTACTCATCCTACGTTCTGCACTGATGAAAAGGAGTTGGGGCCTACGGCAGAGGAAGGGGTCAGCCTTCATCTATGAGGCAGAAAAGAATGCTTTTTGGAAAGCAGAGGTCATTAAAAAAATACAGAGAACTGGAATCAGTGTACAGAGAGAAAGTTTAACAGTCAGGTGCTGGATGCTGGCTGCTCATCACCCAGCTTGCCAAAGGCTAGCATTAGCATGTATTTTCATGTGAGAGTATATATTAATGAAAATTGTGAGTTTGTACTTCCTGAGAGCTGCTAGAATTGTGTGTTTCTCTGAAGCTGCCCCTGCCCACCAGCTCTACTCTCCAGCCAGTGACTGAAATGATACACAAAAGTATTTGCTCCACAAAAGCAGCTAGATGAGAGCATTCCACATGTGCTCCCTGCCACACTCTGCAGGACTAAAGAGAAGAACAATGAAAGAAAAAACCACTGGGTTTAAACTGAGTGTATTTCAGGCAGATAGGGACAGTAGCACAGGTTTTAATATGCAGACAAATCTGCAGTGTATGATCCATGGGGAAAAATTCAAGAAGCATATCTTATAGAGAGAGAGGTTTATAGAATTCCCAGTGCCTATGGTACTCTCATAAACACGCTGTCTTTTGTTCCTGCAGGGCTCCTAAGAATAATAAAAGAAAACACAAAGCAGAAGAGGCACCACTGAGTGAGTGCAACAGTGTTTTATTAATCCATGTGATTAATCCAGCATGCTGAGGAAGATTCTTTACAGAATCAAAACATTCATGTTTTTTGATCCACATGGATTAAGGGAACACTGTGGCATTTGCTCAGTGGTGCTGCCTTCGCTTTGTGTTTTGGTTTTATTCTTTGGAGTCCAGCAGCAACAAAAGAGGGAGCATTTATATGAGTACAGCAGCATGGAGACTTGGATAACCTCCCCTCCCTTCCTGAAGGATGCTGCATGAATGTTTCTGAGGGCTACGTCTCTTG
This sequence comes from Passer domesticus, assembly GCF_036417665.1. Taxonomy (NCBI): domain Eukaryota; kingdom Metazoa; phylum Chordata; class Aves; order Passeriformes; family Passeridae; genus Passer; species Passer domesticus. The sequence continues at coordinate 73,451,772 of NC_087478.1, forward strand.
TTTGTGTCTACAGCCTGCCCTTCAGAAACCAAACCACTACCAAATAATAGAAGGCTGTTTCTGCAAATCCTGAATGACAGTTGTGCTGCTAAGCAAGCTTTCTATAAATCAGGACATACCTGTGTAAAGTAACCAGACAATAATTAGAATCACTGGCTACATTTGAAATTTATGTTGGAGGAGAGGAAAAAAACCACAACACAATTCAGCTGACTTCTTTCTGGCAAAGCAAAGGATTCAGGCATCATACATGGGACTGGACAAAATACTTAAGTTTATGCTTAGGTTTAAATCCAGACTGCTCTGCATTTAAGGTTTTTTTGTGCTCAGATGCTTTCCTGTAGAGAGCCTGAATTTCCACTTGCTTGAACTGAGAGTGACCTGCAACAGCAAATTTGGTTATAACTAAATCAGGTGTAAGGGACAACCCTTCAACCTGACAAAAAAAATTCAGCATCTGATTTCTAGTGAGCCATCCCAATTACATTTAGAGGACCACTTATTTGCTAAGCACCTTGGGAAAAGCATAAAAGAGTTTATAAAGTCCTCCAGTATTGTAGAAGCTCATTTTCTATGGTAGTGTCTAAATTCTGTATTGCCATTCTCTAAAACCACAAGCAGTCTACATCTATTTCCAAATTTTACTTTCAGGCTTCTTTGTACACTCTTCTTTCACTTCTGAATGGCTTCTCTCCTACCTCTTGGATCTAGAGTCTCCCTACAACTCCCTAATCTTGCTGGGTTTAATCAAGGTGAACTTTTTCTTGGGAAATTGTCCCACTGTCATCCTTCTTACGCTTAGAACAAGGGAAAAATCTCCACATGCTATCAAATACGAAGGCTAACTTGACCAGGCTACACCAAAAGGAGAAGTTCTGTTAATGTAGCTCTAAACAATAACATATAAATAACTATACTCTTTGCAAAGTTCAGGTCTCTGGCAAAAGGCAAAATCTGGACAGAGGCGTAAATCTTGCTTGAATCTAGTCCCTTCTCCCAAGGAACTCCAGTGTTTCTCAAAGAAATACTTTCACTCTTCCCCCCTAAAGCCAAGCAAAGTTTTCCCTGACACTTCTCAGAAGCAGCATGAGTATCTTCAACTGAAACTGTTAAAAAGACAAGACTGTCTAAGGCTGACAGAAATTATAACAAAAAAAATTAAACCTGAGAAGTTAAAATTTGGTAATGTCTCCTTGTTGCTTTCCACCACTGATAACACAAAACCTAAATAGTAGGATGTCCATACCTGCTATTACAAATAAAGATTACAAATTGCAGAAGCAATGTCTCATAACCAATACATCAACAAAACCTTTTCCCTCTTTTTCTAGGTATTACAGCCTATTTACACACTCACATAAATTTGGAGTTAGTTTATATAAGAAGTTGAAAACCACTCAGAATGCTCCAGCTTGTCTGTCTTCCCAATATCTTCTTGATGACCATGCATCAACTGCTTTTCATATCTGTCAGTTTTCTCCTTATGTCAGACATTCAACTTGCAATCTATACATAGAGGCAGTCTGGGTGCACTTTAACACACTGTGAATTAATGCTAAACAACCTTGCAACCTAACACAAAAAGCGCATTTTTATTTTGCCCTATATGTTACTGAAGCTTGTATGCATAGGTCACACTTGCTCCATCACTTTCAAAATGCACTTCAGAAGATTTTTACAGCTGTCAGTCTAGAAGACATAAAAATCCAAATTTATCTTAAGGAAACAGCAGACTTGCTAAATCAAGAAAGTCCTCTCCTGTTCTCAGCATATGTGTCCAAACACCTTACTGCTAAGGATTTGACTGAGTCCCTGAATTTGAGCCTTATCACAACTTCCTTTATGAATCTCTGCCCTCTCTTGGAAGTATTTTGAAATAAACTGTAGCCCTTAGACTACCAGAAGAAATTTCTAAAGCACTTGGCATTTTTCTCTGAAGCTGGAAACCATACAGAAAACCTCTTGCTCCCTGCAGAGCAAACATTTGACCCTAGACTACTGGGAAGAAACAAACTGGACCTTCCACTTTTCAGGGTAAGCTAAAAGGTGACACAGTCCCTCCTGCTGAGCCCTAACAACTCAAGGCAATATTCCTAAGTAGGTTCTGCATGCCGAGGTGTCATCGTGGCTCTTTCCAAAACACAGAATATGGTATTTCCATACTGGAACTCAGTATGACATGTTTCTGCTGCACTTCCAGCCCATCTTGGAAAAAAATGGAACTTTGTGTCAGTCATATGGAAAAGAGAAACTGCAATGAAAGCTTTCTTCGCCGATGGACTGCATCATGGCAGGAGAAAAAGGCCAACATTTTTAGTTGCAAGAATTATCTAGAAGGTGACTATCTTTGCGAGAACAATAAATACACAGTGTTTCCCCCCAAAAGTGGGAAGGTGGACAGAAAAGCAAAAGGTGCTGACAATGATGTAGCTGTTGGAAGAGTTGGTTTGGCAGAAATACAGCAGTGTCTTCACTACTGAGAGCCCTTAAAATGGAGATTGAACTACTCTGTTTCAATGATACTGCCATCCACCAGGTGATCTGCTCTAGAGTAAGAGGAAGATTAAGCCAAATTATTGAAATAGTTCTTGTTAGCATGAAAAGAAACTACTGGTATCTTCAGGCAAATTATGACTCTCATTTTTAAAAAGACAAGGACTGCAAGAAAACAGCGCAATAAACACATGGTGCTTTTATACTGCTAATAACAAGCAAGAAATAGAAATTAATTGCCATAGATGATTTAGCCATTTGCAGTTGTCGAAAATTTTAAAATTACCCTAAAGATGGCATGTGGTTTGATTCTACTGTATGTCTATGTCACAAGAGGATGCTGCCACACACAATGCAAGAATAATTTCACCACACAAGTATAGTTATAGTAAATAATTCCTCTTCACTTTGAGTCTTATTGGAAACTAATCCCCGAAGGGTTCTGTACACAATGTGCTTATGTGCCCACACATATTTTTCTGAGAAGGGGAAGCTCTTCCAGGTTTTACTCCCCTGTTTAGCTAGATTGCCCTGGAACTTGGTGCTGAGACCAAGAGAACACAACAGTCTCAGCAGAACCACAAATCCAGGGTCAGGCAGGGAAGACTTCTGAGTTCTCTATAACGTAAAACACCAGTGAGGTTACACAGGTCTCTCTGTGTGTTGCATGAGACACTGTACTTCTACCCTGGACAAACGACACTGAAGTGGAGGAATAAGAAGTATTTTCTAGCAAATTCTGCCTTTTTAAAATTTTAGGCATTAGAAGAGTTTATTAAGAGAAAGAAGTAGATATCGTTTTGATACAGTTTGAAAATCAGACAGGTTTTTCCAGTCATCTTCACTTCTTATCTCACATTCATTTTTAAACAAATAACTTCAATTTCTTATTTTAAGATGAGCTTTTAAGGTCTAAGCATCAGAAACTGGGCAAGATAAGGCCCACAGATTTCCAAAAGTTACACAGAGACCAATTAAACCTCACAGCATATTGACTACTGCAGATCAGTAGTAGTCTCCAGTAGTCTGGAGACTACTGGAGACTACTACTGTTCTGGTTTATGCAAAGCTAATGTTTATAAAATGCACAGTAACCTGTGCATTTACCTTGGCATGTCAGCCCTCTTGTGTTTGCAGCAGCTCTCACTGAATTCTTCCCCCACAGCTTTAGGACATATGTGAGCATCCGTGACCTTGACCAGTCTCCTGAGCATGCCAGACATTCCAGTTCCCCTCTGCATCCCTCCATGTTTTTCAACCCTCTGGCTGTCAAGAGAGACCTAAATGACTGAAATAATTGTTTTTCTACATTATGTATGCCAGCCCTACAGTTTACACCCTGGGCATTTAACCCAATGTCTTGGGTAAGCCAGAGACCAGGAAAGTGCAAGGGAGGAGATTTTGGCAGTAACAGGAGGTAAGGCTTGTGGGGAGACATCCTTCCACCAGCCTCCAAAGCCAAGCCTTGGTCTTTGAGCCAAGAGCAGGACTTGCGCCTCCTGCAGCTTCCCAGGAGACTGAACATGCACCTTTGGCACCCTTCTCTGTAGGCTGTCAGTGCATAAAATGTTCAAAACCATTTCCATTGCTTATTTGCATGCAGATTCTCTCTTTCCCTCTGGATTCTCAAATCCTGGCAAAGATGACAAAAGCAAGTGCACTGAATAGCAGCAAGGGAACTTTGGAACCCTTAAACTCTTCACCACTCCAGTTCTCCACTAAAGAAGCACTCATAGCTGCTGACACAGTCAAGAGCCTTGCCCAGGATCAAGAGTTTTACAGAGTAGAGGTTTATGCTTCTGCATCACTGAGACTCATAATCATTTGAAGTGTGGCATTTTAAATAGTATCTGCCTAACAAACCAAGGAAGAAGAGAGAGAAGAGCAAAGCTGAACAGTGAAATGAGCAATCACTTCCATTCCATGAGTGCCTTCCCATTTCACCAAATTGGCTCGCAAACTTCATGGCTTCCCTACACCTGTTTTCAGCATCTCTTTTTCTCATTTATGCTCCACCACTGTGGATTAAAAAATTACAATGAAAGGCTCAGTGCAGGAAAGGTAGCATGAGAATTTGTTGCAATGGATGGTACTCTCTTTTTATAATGTAAGTGAGGGAGGGGGAAATCAATGTAAAACAAAGATCCAAGACTTTCCAGCAAAATGCATTCTCAGAAAGTGAACCATTATTACCGAGAAACTGCTTCTCAGATATCTTAGCTGTCTTATTCAATAGGAATATTTCCTTGAGAGAAAAAAGTTTATTTCCCCAAGTAGTGCATAGACCTGTATTTCTCCACACAGTGAAATGCAGATTTGATGCCTCCCCCACCAGCCCTCGCTGCAATCACTGCCAAGGGAACTCCACTCCTGCAAGCCATGAGGAGGCAGCGGTCTGAGGGTCTCTGCTGGGGGCTGGGGACTCACTCTGCTGCTGAACAAATTACTGTTTTACTGTTGTTATTAATCATGCTGATGATGTCCAAACAAATACTTCAAGGACGAGAAGGACTGAAAGCAGCTCTCAGATCTCACCATTCAGCTGATTTTGGTTTGTGTAATAAATGACCAGACTATAGGACATGGAGGGTTAAGTGTAACTCATTGCAGAGAACATGCCCTTTTCAATAACACCCCTCTTCTGGTCAACTAGAAGCAAGGCCTTATATGTTATACACAATCCACTTTTTAAACAAGGCAAACTCACACACCGCAAAGATACTAGAACAGTAAATATTGATTTTCTTGGCTGATGGTACACCTCATGCCACACAGCCCACTCAAGCATCTGCTTGTTACCAAAAGCTATTCCCTTTGTAAAGGAAGAAAGAAAAGTGGCATTATGTGCTATCAGCTGTGGACTGCAAATATTTAAAAGAAATAAATTTCTCAGAATGAAAGGTACCTTCTTTTGATTAAAAAAAACCAAACAACTAACTATTTACTTTAGGTCTATACCCTCTCCTAGCACCTGTACTTTTCAATTGTTTAATTGCCAAGAACACTGAGGTTTTCTTCCTGGCTTTTCCCTTAAATAGCTATTTATTATGCACAAAATATCTATTAAAGATGAACAATATTTTACTAGAAAAAGAAGGTAACTTGAAAATGCTGAATAAAACTCCAATTATTTGTATAAGGTCATATGTATTCTGGTACATTAACAAGAGCTACACATATGTATGCTATGACACAAAAAGCATTCACAAAATAAATAATTTATGTACTCAATCTTCTGCTTTTTTGGTAGACTTAAAGCTCATTTGGTAAAGTTATACTTTACTACAACAGTTACAATAAAAGTATATTTGCAATTACATCAGAGTGGAGTTAGAGAGATCAAGTATCATAAGATAATATTTCTGGCTTTCTACAGAGAATAAAAGTTATCACTGCAAATTAAAAGATTGTATTTAGTGGTGGAAAAGGGGCTTCCAGGCCTCTAAACAAGTAAAAAGAGCTAAATACAATCATTTCCCCTGTTATACATTAAAAAAAAAAAAAGCTTTTAGTGCGTTAAAAGTTCAGAAACACAGAGCCAGTAAATACAGAGGATTAGGAAAAAAAAGACAAATTCAAGTCTCTAGTGTTTGGAAAGACAGAAACAGGCATTTGCCAAATGCATCTTAGAAGGAAGTCCTACATACAAAGAACAAGGCTAGAGAACAATGTGTCATTACTTGGCCTAAGCTATGGTATAGGGCTTCCTATGGGTCTCTTTTTCTGCTTTATTAATTGGATAAAAGAATCATAATTCAATTACTTAACGATTTATTACAAAATACTTTGCCCACACAAGATTTTTCAGCATGTAAACACCATACTATTAGACTATCTACTATTACAGGCCCAGCATTTCAGATTTCATTAGTAAATAAAGCCAGGTTTATTTGTAATAAAGTTAAGCCCTTCCAACCACTGACCATGGAAACCAGATTTTGAAATAATTCAGATTTGTGTTTCTGTTCTTTCTAATTAAGGGTAATATCGGGAAGGACAGACAGTGGGTAGCATTGTTCAAGCACCATGGATTTAAGCAAGAAAATCTGATTATCAGCTCATGTCAGAAGCCAAGTGATAATGCAGCTTAGCATTCGTTTGGGCTTTTGCTTTAGCCAAAAGATAATTACTGTTCGTTAAGTCTTACGTAAGTGTATCTAATATCTATGGTCCTAAAAATTATGAATAGTAAAAGCACACAATAGGCAAAGAAGAGTTATTGTATCTATTATTTACTTGGGCTGTTCCATCATGATAATTTTATTAGCCAGGAAAGTTAAAATTCATGTCAAACTATAATTTCTTAAAGGCCAAAACGTTAAACATCAACTCTCATGCAAGTAACACCAGAAGTTGTATTTTTTTTATGAAGACAACAAAGCCACATTAAAATGACCTCAGGCCCATTGCTGCAGGATCTGCTCTTTGGGCTGACTGTCTGCAGGGTGCCCAAAACTCTCTGCTCACACTGAAGTCAGCCTGGCTAACTTTTAAGTGTTGAAGCTCTCTGACAAAATGCTAATATTTCATCATAAAAGCTTGTGCTTTCCTGGGTATCACATCACTGACATGGTGTGTCAAACAAGCTCTGTGTCCTGATAACTTATGGCACCAGGCAGATCTCACCTGAAGGAAGGAGCTGAACTGACACTCTGTCTCAACAGGTTGGAAGGACTGGGGGTGAAGGAGAAGCCCCTTGGCCGGGAGGTGCTGGCAGCACGGTGGGTACAGGCACTGCAGGCAGCAGGGCACCCCAGGGAGGGAGCTGGAAGCCACACCATCCCTGCTGGGGTCCTGCAACAGGGATCTATCTTTGACACAGAGCTCAGGAAACAGAGCAGCAAGTACACATTTAGATGGCTAAATAGGGAGGCTCAGCTGCCAAACCCTATGATACAAGGCAAATTGTCCCTGGCAGACAATCCAGAGCAGAGACCTGATTTATACACTTAAAACTGCAGCAGCTGCTTCCTTAAAACCACCCTCTGCTGAGCACTTTTTGGATATGACCCTCACAGGTCAGGGGTGACCCTGTGAGGCAGCAGCAGCAGCAGCAGCAAGGACCCATCTATCCCAGGAAATAACAGGCCAGCTACCAATCCTGAGGTCCTTAGGAATATGATCTTTGAGACAACAAATTGCCACTGAAAAATAGAAGAAAGTTCAGTGAAAAGCACAAATGGCCAAACCACAAGCAGCATCCACCTGAAGAGCCAGGAGGTAGGTGCCTTGGACAAAGCCATTACTGACCCCCTGTATTTAACCCCAAACTCCTTCCTTAGCTCAAACACAGCCTTTAAAGGAGTTGGCATTTACACAGCCAACGACGATTGCAAATTCTGCACAGTGCTTTAAGGTAGCTGAAAGACTTGATTAGGCCTGATGTACACTAGAGGTGAGAAGTGAAGCAACAGCATGTGCAGGGGAAAAAAATCCCCTGATGAAAGCATTTGACACAGAGATTAAAACAGGAAAGTCCTTAAAAACTAAGATACATGTATAAAACATGGATAACCTACACTGTTAGATTTACTTCTTTTGACTTCTGACAGGGTCAGACCAGGGTGGAGACCCTATTGTAAAGAAAACTGTAGTCTTACACCCTCACTTGTTGGGGATTTGCACTGAACTCATGGAAAGCTGAAGGGACTGATTGCTGAGCAGAACAACACCTTGCTCATTTGCCTGCTAAAAGGCAGGAAAGATGAGTATGCAAGGCAAACAAGAAGGTTCTTCAAACTGGCTCTGCCCAGAGCCTGATTCAGTACATACAGCCACACCTGCTGAAAGTTACAATTCTGATCACTCTAATCATTACCCTTGAAATTATAAATAATTTTTTCTAATGAAAGCAAAGCACAAGCAAACTGGAAGATTTCTATACCTGTAAAGCATGCTGAGATGAACAAGGTGATCTATGCTCATTTGAACAAGGTGATCAATCAGAAATGAGAGAAAAAAAGGCAGCTTATTTGGCCCATCAGCCTCCTTGTTAATGACATGAAACAGCAATTAGAAGACAAAATAAACAGAGGAAAAGAAAAACTACTTTTCCTATAAAGTAAATCACTTTAAAAAGATGCTATTTTCATTAATATTAGAATATCATTCAAAGAAAACAAAATTATCAGGCAATGAGAAACAGGTGTAATCATGAAACACCAACCTGTGTTTATTTTTTATGTGTACATTTTGCAGTTGACAGGGATCATTAGGATGATTTAGAATGACTTTCACCATAAGGCAGGGCACATCTTTTTAACCCAAATAAGGCTTACTTTAAAAGGTTCTATTAGTTTCTATTAATTTACACTTGGTAGCTAGATAATAATTAGTATGATAAGGTAAACTGCAGTGATCAGGGAGGCTACTGCTCCTGGCAAAGACTAGCTCTTAAGCATGGAGGTTTGCAAGCTCTTCTTCCCAGACAGGATTACCTGGAGGTAAATAGGAGCCTTCTCATTCAAGCAGAGAGTTCACAGGACTCTTTGGCCCTGGATATCCTAACTTCCTGCAGTTCTGAACAAACAGCCCTCACCCCCAGGTTCTCCAGCAAGGATGTTGATGTCTTGGAGACAATGGACAAAGCTAAGCCCAGCGTGGGCCAGGCAGGGTGCATGTCACCCATGTGGCTGCACTGGCCTTCCTCATGGTCCTGGGAAACAAACCCTGGAATCGGCACCCTCCAGTGTGTGAACTTCAAAATCAAACCAGGCTTTTTAGTTTTAGTTTCCATTACCATGAACACTTCATGGACATGTTACCCAGGAACACTTTATGGTTCTAAAGCCCGTTGAGAGACATAAATTTTTTCCTATCTAAAACTGTAACACATCTCATTACTTTCACTATCTTCATATAATGTTATAGTGCTGTTAAAAAGCTCACTGTTATTAATTAAAAAATACTTGCTCTGAAAATTGATTAAACATCTTTTTTCTTTCTCTTGCAAACACTCATGGCTATAAGGTGCCTCACTGTGTTCTCTCTTTGAATAAATGTCTTTAAAAAGCACAAATAAGGAGAATTAAATACTGTGTCAAACTCCTGGTACAGCATGTTTAAACACCTGCTTCCCTTCATCAGTCCTTCATAACATTGTTAAACGATAATTATACATACTGACGAGTAATGAATCAAAATACTGTAATCTATCCTGAAAGGGGTTTTGCTAACAATGCACATAGGCATTAATGGAATATTTAGACTGTTCTTGTTAGATAAAACATACCTTTCTATACATAGAAAAAAACCAGTGGGAGAACCTACTGCATTTTGCTCTCTACATCTCACATCATGCAAAACATGGGTTGCCACTCCTCCAGGATTTTAAATAAAGAAAGAGGGATTTGGAGCTATTCTTGTGTCTTGGCTGGAATAATATATTGCAGTTTGTTTCACAATTTTTGTTGCAGTATCTGTGTTTTCTGGACTAGGGATATGAGGGTGATGTCCTGCCCAGAAGAGAGCAGTGGTCCCACATTTCCACCCTTTGATTCTGCTCATGGCCATGACTGCTCAGTCCAGGTATTCAGGGCAAACAAAACAGCTGCTCCAGTAAAAACTGAAATAACTTTCATCTTCTATTCATAATTTGATTTTCTAACAGCTTTAAAAAAAAAAAGTCACAGCAGATTAATTCTTCATATTCTATCTGAGCTTAACAAGTAGTATAGTTCTAGATGAAAAAGGAGTCCCTTTCAAAATGGTAAATGAGAAATAAGCAAATATTTTACACCTGCTTGCCAATATCCTCTGATTTCAGGGTTGTGAGGTTTGTTCTGCAGTTCTTATTAAAAATAATGCAAAAAGCTCTCTAGACATCTGTGATGAAAACATGTAAACTAGCATGCTGAAACCTTGCAGGCTGGCTGCCTTTCAGGTCACAGTTGAAATAATTCCCTTCAGAGCCAACCATGAATGGGAATGTCTCAATACCTTAAATTCACCTGGCAGATGAATTTAAGTTGCTTATATACAGAAATTAGATTACAGTTTTACCACTGCATCTCTTTTTTCCCACCATCTATCCCCCTCACACCTTATTACATACCTGATATGTAATAGCCTCACAAAATTCTAAATTGTAATTTCATCTAATTTTATCTTTAGAGGAGTGATTTTCCCTGGATGTTTTCCACAGAAAACAAGTAAGTAAAAAATAAGTAAGTCATCATGGAGTTCATCACCCCAGAGTGGCTCCAGCAGTGTGCCATTATCTCATTCAGCAGGATGTTTAATCCATGCACCTTAAACCAATACAACTATTTCACGCTGTTCAGAAGGTAAACTTGACTGCTGGTTTTATGTTGCATTCACACAAATTTCAGATGCTGAACCTGGTGCGCCAGTGCAGTTATGCATAGTCATGTTGGCTCTGGCAATCAGACAGTGCTGATGGGGTTTTCAAAACTTCACTTGATTGAAAGCTTACACTAAGCATTTGCTTTAAATTTCACCCTATCGGAGCCTGACTGAGAGCCTACGAAGCAATGTTAAAATCTGGGTCCATAGGAATTGGAGCAGGCAACCCAAAAGGTCTAATTAAGTTTGCTACTTTCAGAGGTGTAAACGTGGATCTACTCCTCAGAAGTCAGCAAAATTACAGCAGGTCCCACCTGAACCCTGGGTACCTTCACTGTGGGCAAAAGAAATTGTAGATCGCTGAACTGTCCTAGGGTGTGAACAATAAGATCATGCTTAATAACCTTTCCAGTTGTTTGCAAAAAAAATAAATTATCAGAATCAGAAAAAGTGTTGGTTTTTGCACACAAAATTAGAAATCATGGAAAATTTTATCACTTAACTAGATAATCAAAAGAAAAGCATAAAAACAGGATAAACATTGATATGTTAGGTATGGATACTAGAGGATCAGCATCGACTTCTTCCATTTATTTTTGCTTCTGCCATACCTATAGCAGTTTGTTTTTCTTTTTTTTCTAAAATAATATAATCACTGGTATATTTTATGGGGAAATGTTTCTCTACTTGCAATACTGATAAAAATCTTATAAAATAATATCAAATTATGCCTATTCTGTTATTAAAGAAACAATTTCTCATATAGTTTTTTGTGAGTGAAAGCTGAATTGTAAAATTTCTCAAGAAGCCAAATATTATAGACTTCCAATATATTTTCTTCCTCCAAGATAACATATTCCAGTTTAAAGTAATATCCTTTACTTAACTGATAAATTATTCAAGGTGAAGACTAGAGATTTTCTGGTTCATGTATATTAGCCCTTTCTTGAGCTTTTCCATGACACTGATATTATCTCATAACAAAAGAGAGGCATCACAGAAGAGCAACATATCTTAGTTGCTTTCAGTTCCCACTGAAATTAATGTGGGTTATAAAAGAAGCAGTAGATATGCCAGAGTATTAATTACTGAAAAATATCAAATCACCCCAGTATAACATTGCTATAAATCTTGATAAAATACCATGTAACTTTACACTTGCAAATGACTGGGGGAAAGGAGGGGGGAATATGTTTTTTGTTCTACTGTTTACTTATTTATTCAACCAAATCCCCATATTTCCCTATCTATTTGAGCAGCAGAAATTCCAGTGTTCCCATGGAGTTTTCAGAGATGTGGAAGAATAACAGCAGCAAGAAAGACCACACAACAAATGCTCCTGTCTGTTACTTGCAGTCATCAGGAAAGCACAATTAAAAAAAAAGTATTAAAAAAGGTGGTCATACATCTATTCTGTGTAGCTATCCATTACAAACTGAGAGTTAATTACTTACTTTACCCCCATATGTACTAAGAATGATGCAGCAAAACACTGGTCCATGCTAGAGAGTTCTGCCTGCCTGGTAACAGTGGCTAGGCGACATGGAAATAAATCATATTCCCTGACCATCACAAATGTACAAGCAAATTGTTTTCTACACAATCCTACAGCAGCTGTACAGAATGTGATAAAGCTGTCCTGAAGCTGTTCAAGTTGGTGTTTAATTTTGCTGGCAAACCCCCTCCTCTTGCTGGCAGACCTCTTGTCTCCACTAGAGGGTATTACCAGAATGTCTATGCTGCCACAGGCGCACCAGCGCTGCCTCCACGCTTCCCTCTGCACCAATATTTGCAGGCTCAGAATTTGCACCAAATCCAGCTCATTTTGCCCATCATCGCTGCCACAGCTCTGCAGCTGGTCAGAGGGACATTCCTGAGCTTCTGCAGTGCAGAGACATGCACCAAGAGTTTGCAAGCTCCTGCAAGAAACTATTTAGTTTCCAGCAATAAACTATTTAGTTCTAGGTGCTTTAGAGAGCCAGGACTTCAACTACCAGGGCAGCCCTGCAGACCTCTACACACACAGGCTGCTGACTCCAGCAGCACATTGCACACCTCAAGGCTGTAAGACCATGGAATTTACTTTTGTGTGTGCTTTAGGAGAAAAAATGAAACTTATATGTCTTCCTTTAAGAGCCATTTATAACAGAGGAAAACACAATGTAAAGAAGCTGACACAAATGCTTGGATTATTTGTACTGCAAGGGAAAAAAATTGTGGTGACAGAAACACAAGTAGGGAATCTTCCGTATGTTGGGCAAATAAAAGCATGAGCCCACTGGAATAATGATCTGTATTCATATAGGCAGACATTGACTAGGCAATTCCTTAGGATAAATTTTATCAGACCACCTCCTTTCCTCCTCCTCCTCCCAGAGAGACTGGCATGATTTTTATAACTACACAGCTTGGCAAACAAGAAGAGCCAAGATCTACCATGTGAAACACTGCACAGAACACAACTGTCAGGTCCTGCCCCAAAAAACTCACAGCATAACTGGACAGCAGAGTCAGGGAGAAAGGCCTGTGCCTGAGATGAAGGAGCACAAAGCCAAGAGGCCAGGAACAACTACTGTTCCAGCACTGTCACAAGAAATGGGAACAGCAGAGTTCACAAAGATAGAGGAATAGCAGCTTTTGTGATTTTTCATCAGCTGTTCCACCAGCTTTACTTCCCAACTGCCTCTGCCCTAAAAACCTCAGGGCTGAAGAAATGCAGAAAAGGACTATAGGTTGGGAGTGTAGTGAGAAAAGAGTTAGAAAATTGAGTAACTGCAGCCCTAATCCTGCCTCCTTCTTCTACACTGTTAGGACATTTCACTGGATCATTATCTGAGGCCAGACTGAGTGTTTTGGGTTACATGCAACCTTTAAAAGCTTAGATGCTGTCATTGAGTGAGATGCGTATTACAGCGAAACAAAATAATCGAGAGAGATTGGGTCCCACTTTCCAGTTCACACAGACTTGGGTAAATGAGAGCCAGCCAACAAGTTGGCTTTTATTATTAGCACCATTAATAATCATATAATTCTGCATAGTAAATTGGTAATAATTACCTATATTATTTTGGCACCATTACTAAATATTGCTTCTAAGTGGAACAGCCTTAAGCATCTCCAGCCACAGCACAGTTGCAATACTCATCCTCAGGGTAAAATCTTTTCAACCTAGAAACAAACTGGATTCATCCACATTAAAGCAAATGCTCCCTCTTGATGAGTAAAAATTATTTTTAACATAACAGTAAACTGGATTTACATCACTTGAAGTCACTTGACATTTTCCTAATTTTCCAGAGTAAAAAGGACTTTAGTTGCAATGAGAACAAGGTCTAGCAGCTCTTCTGATTCACAGTAATTCTTTGTTGATGCAGGAGAAGATCTGTAGAAAGAGAGGGAAAGCACTTCTGCACAGGCATGGCTGCCATGGCCCCTGAGAGGGAATATGTGGAGATAACTAGTCCTGCAGGGGAAGTGAAGTTCAGATCAGAGCAGACTAAATCCCGAAATTCTGATTCTTCAGATCCTGGTAGAATTTCACACATTTCCCCTCTTTTACTGCAGTACACATAGGAAGGCTACACTGGGAGACATGTTTGCACACAGATGTTTTATTCCTGCCTGTGGAAGGCCAGCTGCCCACTGATATTTTGCCACCATGGCAGTGCCCCAAACTGGCACAGCAGTGGTGGCTGCAGCACAGTTGGTACCTGCACAAGGCACCTTGTGTTCAGCACGAGCCTGGGCTCAATACAAACAGCCGTGCACAATATTAAAGAGTGTTTCTCTCTGTTTAAAACACTGGTGAATTTAAGTGCTATGGTGCATCACTCCCCCAAGGCGCATTTAAGCACTGTTTTATAAAACTGAGGCCCAAAGCACTCTCAGTTCTCACACAATATGAGTATGTACATATGTACAGCATGTTGTGTCCCACAAGCACGTCCAGCCAGGCTAAATCCTCTCCATGGCACAACAGCACGGGGAAAAAAAACATGGACAGAGTGTGTGGCCTGAGTTTGAAGAGTGTGGTGGTCACCACTGAAGGCTTACTCCTTTCACCATTCATTGTAAGTAGGAAGGAAATTAGGACAATTAGAACAGTTAAAATGTAAATGACAGAAATAGCTGAAAACCTTTTTTTTTTTCTCCCCATTCCCCACTTGTTTAAACAAAGCCCTAACAAGCTACAATCAGAGGGGCCTGCAATGGATCCATGGCAACAGAAAGCCTTGGCCTATGGCTACCATCTTCCCCAGCACACTGCCATTGATTTACCAGATATACATGTACACATGGCAGGAAAAATCACCAGGCTCAAGCTCCATTCACTGAAAAAGGAGATCATTAGCAAATGAAAGAAAAAAATATAACAGGTCAGCAATTTCCTTGATGAACTCATCTATTTATTTTTATTTGAAAGAGAAAGATGAAATTATTCTTGTAATTTTTGGTCTTTGTACCTCTAGTAAAGAGAAAATTGCACCTATAAAGCTGATTTTGATTCTTATACAGCAGATGAATAATAAAATCAATGCTTCAACATCTATGCATTCCTAAAATATTCTTCACAGGGCATCTGAACAGTGCATTAAATGCAGAAGGTGATAGTACTAGAATATTACTAGAGATTATACCAAACGAGGTTTTATTTGTTGTTGTTTTGTGTTGCTTTATAATCCTTGTGTGGAAAAGGGGTTATTTAATCAGTCAGAAGATCAAGAGCTATCCAACAGTATAAGAACACTTGTTCCAAGCATGATCAGAACATAAATTCCTAAAAAACACATGAGAAATGAAGTATACACACAAAAAATAAGCAAAGCCATCTCCCACAGATATGATGAGAATTTTTGATATGCTGTATGCTACTGATGTAGAATAAGTGCTTATTAAATAATGGGATAAAAAGCAGTTAACTTTGTGGGTGGAAAAGGGAGCCTGTATGAGACTATAGGTAAAGCACAGCAGCAAATGTCTCCAGCCCTTGACAGTTCATTCACAAGGGCTGTGCAACAAGGAACAGACTGCCATGTACTTAATGAGTAGTGTGGTTTACTTTTATTCTGGTTTTTCAGGCTCAGCACACCACTTCTAGAAAAGATTTTATCAAGCAGATTTCAAACATGCAACAGATCTGAGGAGGCTCTCAGGTGTCACAAATTTTATCTGATGTTTTAGTCTTACCTAGTGTGAGTTTGCAGTATGGCAGGGTGCTCTGAGAGACAAAGCATGAGATTTCTCCATTTTATATTGCCTGATATTTTTGACCCACTCAAAATAACCATAAATAAATAAATGAATAAAATCAGATACTTGTGACTTAACTCACTGCTATTCTTATAGCAGATTGAAGCCCTGTGTCAGTAACAATTGCTCACCTTTCCTTTTCCAGGCCAAACCCAGAAACCCATCACATGTGTTCTAAAGTCATGCACAAAACACTTGCCTAGAGGTACCACCATGCTCTTCCATGCTGCATCTTGAAGCCATTCCAAGCTGTCTTTGCCTAATAAACAATGCCAGCAATGCCTACATTTTGGCACTTTCATTAAAGCTCAGTCATGCAAAGTGCTAAGCAGACAGAGGGGGCTGATCAAATCTGAGATGCCAGTAGAAATTATTCAGAAAAATCCCACAGCTCATGTTTGACTTTAATGATATGATGTTGTGTTGATTCACCCTTGTGAATGACTCAGATAGTAAGCACCATTCCTGCTAGAGATCAAACAACACATGTAACACCCTCAGCTGTGGTGCTGATGTGGGACTCTAATCCTGAATGGGGTTACTAACAAACTACCAACATTAACTGCAAGCAGATAATGCTCTCTAATAAGCACTGTAACTTACATACTTTCACTAAGTAATAAATACAGTTTACTGTCTTTCACTGCAGAAATTCTCTCATCTTATTTCCTGTTGTAATTTGTTTGACAGGAACATTATAAAGATCAATCACATTTTAACTGTATCATATTTCTTTTTCTCTTTTAAATTATCTAAACAGCAGTCTGCAGAGTTACTCTGGGGATTCTTTTTCACACTATTTATAATCAGGACAAATGTGTTCTTTTAAGGTTTAGTTACTAATAAGGAGTAATTTCTTTATAACTGTAAAGAGCCATTGTGGTTGGGGTGTCCAGAGGGACCATGTTCATCACCAGCAGTGCTCAATCAGTTTATGAAGTTGCTTAAAGGTCTAATAAGGAAAAACAGGAGGGCTGTTGGTGGACATCAATGCAAAAATGAGTTCTCAGAAGAGCTATAGCTTCAGCTTTAATGCTTGTAGGATCTCCAGGCCTTCAGGTTACCATGGCAGAAGCAATAGCAAACAAAAATGAGCCAACACTTTATAAAACAAAATATGAAATATAGCCCAGTTATTACAGATATATAACTTCAAATAGCTAATTTTTTTTTTTTTTTGGCAGGCAGTCCTTATAAAGCAAGGCAAGAGATATTATTCAATCTTATTTTTCTCTACATATCTAGGAAAAGACACTGCACGTGCATGTATGTACACATGTTTACATTTGGATAATCTAGCATAAGGGTTACTGACACTTTCTAGGTCAAAGTCACTATAGCCAAGCTCTAGGAGTTTCTTCATCCACCAAAACACAACCAGAACAGGGGTAGGAGATGGCAACCATGCCAATGAGTTAACAGCATACAACAGCGGTAAAGACCTCAAGTATAAATGCACTGCTCTGGGAGGGACTAAAGAATGCTGATAGCTAGAAAGCAATTTGGTCAGGACAGGATCTCATGTCTGTTCTGGGATAAATTCAAGTGGAATTTGAACTACAGAAAAAGTCAGGACCCAATTTTACCTTTGATTCAAAGATCTTTCCCAAAGCATATTTTCTGAAGGTCCTAGGTCCTATCCTACATTCAGAGCAGAACTGTATTTCCATGTCCAGAACTACAGTAAAGCAGATCACTTCCCAGAAGAATTCCACGCAACTTCAGCTATGATAGCAGGGTTTACAGCTGTACAGATATGTTCTTCCAATGCTGCTCTAGAAGTTCATGGGAGCAGATCATCCTCATGGGGTGAGACAACAGACAGCAGCTAAGGCTCTGTGGTTTAAACCATTTAAGACCTGCTCATTCCCACTGATGTTAACAGCACATGAATATATAGATGCTTTTGACTACGTAGTCAAAATTTAGGTAGTATAAAACATCACTGCTTTCAGTTTGAGTGCTCACCTGTCTTGAACATTAATTGATTAATTGCTTGCAGAACTATGTGGAAGCATTAGAGTTTGCACCCATACTCTCACTATGATAAATGTTCTTTCTTAGAATGACTATATGTCTCAGTACGTGCCAGCTACAGATAAAAATCCTGCATAATCATAACCATAAAGGTTGGAAAAGACCTCTAGGATCATCAAGTCCAACCATTAACTTTCTCATGACAATAGAAAGGTATCTAGGAATGATCTTTGTCACCTTGATTAGCATAAAATGGTTTTAATAACATTAGCAGTCCTCCCAAGTCTACTAATCACAAACTGAGGATAAACTAGCAGTTACAGCTTGACTGTCTTTGTCAAATATATCTAGCACTCCACCTCAAGAGAAAGCATCTGTAATATGGGAACGGCTGGGGGCTTTTGCAAAGTTTTGACCTCATCATGTTTCAGTTGGCCTAACACACAGGTATGATGTCTTTGTAGATTAAAAAGTATTGTAATCAACAAGGGGAAAAAATACTTGAAAGTAACAAGTAGCTCAGATATTCATTACTAGCCATTAACCTGATTTTCTAATGAATACGACATTAGGCATTCATTAACAATCATTTGTGTTTATGTGGAACAGTGGCTGTATAATGAAGGTTTATAAATGAATAGAAATGAAACGAGGGAATTTTGGACACTTGTAAAGTAATTAACTTGTTTGGCATTAATTACATATTGAAAAGCTAAATCAAGTACATTTGGAAAGCCACTAGGACAGAGGCGCAGACCAAGGATAGATATAAAGACTAGATATAAAAGAAAAGCTTTATTTCTTTTAAATAAAGAAATACAGCCAGAAGTGTGGTATTAATGACAAACAAAGTCCATTTCTAGCAAAAGAAATCAGATTGCAGCCTGCATGTTAATAACAAAAAAATCATGAGAAGCAAAACAATGAAGCCAATAAAATAACCCCTCACAGTTGACAATGAAGTGCAAACAGGTGGTGTACTAGAGGGTTAATGTTTTTGTTTCTTAAAGAAAGAGCCATACAAGTGCCCACACACTTGAATGTATGCTAATAAATGAAACCACCTAGCAAATTAGATGCTAGAAATGAGGGAATATGGAAGCTCATTTTACAGCTACCAGGACACATTCCCTCTAATGAGCTGGTAACCTGATCTTCCCAGGCAGTTTTGCCAGTATCATTTCTGCAGTGTGGCCCCAACCCCAAAAACAGATGCTTTCCAGAGCCTTTGCCTGCACAGAGACTTAGTAACTACAAGGAAGGAGACACAACCTCAACAAACATTTTCCACACATCTCTTTTGCAATATCAGAAAGAGAAGGCTGCAGAGCAAAAAATGGGGAAGTTTTTTGCTTAGCTGGTATTTGCTGAAGTGAATGTCCTGTAGCAAAGGAGAAGGCATCTCCCATGGCACATTGTGTTCCTTTCCCCAGGCTCTCCAACAGCCCAGCCCACAGCTCTCAGTGAAGCAGTGCCATTTCGCCTCCCATGGCAACATCCAGGACAATCCTCAAGTGCAGGAGCTGCTGCCGTGCTCCTGGCTGCCCTGAGAGCTCACAGGGAGCTCCTGTCCCACTGAGAAAGGACTGCCAGCAGAGCAGGACCTCAGCTGATGGAGAGTCCCAGGCAACAAAGTCAGACACTGCCAGCCCCCTTGTGCTATGGCAGCAGGCAGAAGCTGATGAGAGCTACGCCCCTGTCAGGACATCAGTTCTTCTGTCAGAGAGTTTTCCCTGCCCAAAACAAGGACCTAAGTGCTGCAAACTCCCAAAACATGCCACCAAGAAAAGGAAAGGTCTTTCCCCTGCCTGTTGCTACTAGGGAAAATCTAGAATTTTAAGCTTGTCTCCATCAAAGGCTCATGCAGACACTCACATCCTGAGTTAGATCAAGAGACCCATGGGTAGTGTTTCCTGTTTCAAAAGGATTCTGCAATCATTAAGTACACAACACAGTTGCATTTCCATGAGTTATTAACAGTCTTTCTCTCTAGGCAAATGTTCTCTCATTGGTTGCACTTACAAAGGGTCAATCTGATCACACTTACAAAACCATACAGAAGATTACTTATATCTGTGCATTTCTCCAACTAAAAGAGCTTTACACACTTTACCTTGTAGCTGCTAACTATAGTTGTTCAGTGCTCTGGATTTATAAACTATGCCATAAAAACTGCTTATTCTCTCCTGTGTTACAAGCACATTCTCACAACAGAACTAAATAAATCTTACCTTGCTCCAACTAATCTTGCTGGGGCTCACAGCGAAGCCTTGGTGGATACATGCTTGACACTGCATGGCTCATATCAAAGATATGATCCACCAACATCACCAGCTCTCTAGGGAGAACATAACTTTATTTACTTTGGACCACACTGCACATGAATTAGTAGGAGTAGCCTCATTGAAAATGACTTTTAGACTTATTTCTTTAAAGAGAAAAACTCATTTAAATGAGTTTGAAACAACAGAAGCACTGCTGTGGTGCTTCAGTGCTAGCTGGGAACCCCAGTGAATTTTCAGAAAGACTCAGCACCACTATAGGAAACCACAAATCCTTAACTAACATATGCTAACTTTTCTCCCCCGAACAAAAGCTTGATCTCTGTTGTCCCCCCAGCAGAAAACACCAATCAAAGGCAACTCTTTTCACAACAAATGTTAGCCAGGAACTTCAGTTGTGTTTAATTAAGTTCTTCCGAAAGAAACTGCATGCTGTGGCACTGAAAAGGTTATCAGAGGTCAGCTGCCTGCCATGACTTTGTGACCCCCAAAAGGCAAAATAAAAGATAGTGGTATCCCTGCTGGTAAGATTGGCTTCTGCATTTGTTTCCCTCCCTTTCTGCTTTAATTTAATAGCAATCAGCACAATATGGCTGCTTTTCTTCCAACAATGGGATGGGCAGAAGTTAGATTTACAGCACTGCAAGGGGGAAAGCAGGAGAGAGGGGAAGCACACTATGGCTCTTGATCTACAATAGGAACATCACTTTGATACCCATAAATAACTTGCAAACCTACTTAAGATTCATTACTGTCAAAAGCTGACAGATGTGCACTTTTTTGAAATTTAGTATTACTTTACAGAGCCTCTCAAAAACACTACTGTTAAGTGAAACAACTGACTTTTAAAATGGGAGATAATTCAGATCCATGTTGAATATATCATGTGTTTGGAATACTTCTCTGAGCCACTGTACATAGAGAAGCTATCAACATAGATGTACAAATCCACATTTAAACCACTCACAGAGTAAGTGAAACTACTGAGGAGGTTGACACAACACTCTCAGCAATCTCCTCCAGGTGACTCTGGTCACAGCAAATGTTCCTACAGTCTCTGTGATTATCAAAATGTGCAAAAGAGACAGGATCCCTTCAGGAGTTCTCCAGAAGGTTCCAAGCAAAAAGTCACTATAACTCCAAAGATTTCAGGACATTAATTATTATACTGCTAACCTGATCATAACTTTATAGCATTCCATCAATATTAGTGACATTTCCTCCGAAATTTAGTTATGAGGATAAGGTAAAATGGAGGCTATTGGCCGCAAAATTTTTCTGTATAATTTTAAAGATATTAGAATCCATTTCTGTCACTGGCTGAGAAGATACAAGTTGAGTGGTGGGTTGATTTATATTTTTTTAACTATTTCCAGTCTCTTCAGTTGCTGTCTCTCATGATTATTTCCCTGTCTCATTGCTGCCCAGCAAACTCCATTCTTTGATTATATCCATCATAGGAATCTTTTCAGGAGCTTTCTTGAGGTGCAGCATGGGATGGCATCTGTAGCCCTGCTGATAAATGCCCTTATCATGTCACACCAAAGCCTGACCTTATCCAAGTCCACATCAAAACCCACACAGACTTCAGTGAAGGCAGGACTGATCACAGCTCTTTGCTCAAAATCAAGCTCTGCCTCTCTCCTTGTCCATTAGCCCTTCTGAAATATGATCAGCTCAACCCTGCTCCCAAAGCCAAGGCAGAGCTGTAAAGGCTTGAAGCAGGGGCAGTCTCAGCCCAGAGAGGGAGCCTGAGACCACAGTGACCAAAACCACTCAGGCTGCTAACCCCTGTTTGTTCTTAGCAATTGAGCCATTCACCAAAATAAAGGGGGATGATTCTACCCCCTTGTTGGGTCACATTCATTTTGGGTTGAAGAGAGGTCAAGTAACAAGAGGATAATTGGCTATAAAACTGCAAAATCTCCCACTGAAATCGGAACAGTTCAAGGTACATTAGGAACTCAATACATCTGTACTGTCAATGTTACTTTAATTTGCAACTTCAAGAAATACAGAAAATAACTTTTATACGTTCTAAATGTATATAATATTGAATCTCAGGCCATTACCATGTTAAGCAGCACAGAGTGTTTGATATGTTACAGCAGGACCCTGTTTTTTTCCTCAGTAAATCCCTTTAGCAGCAAAGTATTAGTGGTTTTGTTTGCCAGGTGAATTGGTCTCTAGAAAATGCAGTTGGTCTTCCAAGAAGGATTATCTCTGTACTGCACTGATGTAAAAAATTATTATTGATAGCTGCATTAATTCCAGTTTCAAGATGAGTTTTGCTGTTCAGAAACATACATTTTAAAGTCAATCAAAATTAGAAAACCAGCTCCAAGATTAAAGTTATGATAGAATAAAAGACACAAGCTACTATTAGATTTCTGTAGCAGGAATCAGTCTTGTTCATTGATCTGCTTGAATTTTCTTCTCTGTTGAAATACTGTAGTCATGAGGCTTTAATCAATAAGCAAGCAATTACTTTCTAAAGTAAAACAATCTTAGCTCAGCTAAAGATAATGAAAATCATACAGGCAGTTATTTGTGTCTAAATGCCAAGCTCATGGTTTCACTTCCAGACAAATCCAAATGAAAAGGATACAATATTTGTTTTCCCTAGTAACACAAACGGGGATACCACAGCATATACTTTAACTGAGTACAGTCTCCTGTGTTTGTTCTCAGCTTGGTTCATATAATTCAGTAAAATACACAGACAAGTGCCACATCTGGATTTGTTACCTAGGCAGCAAATAAACTTCATCTGAAACCTCACAGCAAAATATGCAGTTTGAAATTTCTACTGGTGTGGCAAGTGCCTCATTTATCAAACTTGCAAGGAGAAAAACAAAATACAAGTGAGCAACAGCATCTCACTTAAAATGAAGTTGCACTGGGGATTTTCAACTTCAATACTTTAATTTTCCAGCTCTTACTTTCATAAAACAATGGAATACTGAAGGGAGCACTGTAACACACCAGTGTGACCACAAACTCCTGACTCTATTCAGATAACAAGGTAAACCATTTCCACAACAGCAATTAGTTTGGATGAACGGCAGAAATTCTGATTCCACCTACTGTATCAGGTGTTTTTAATAAAAAGCACATTTTGAACAAAAAAAACCCCCAAACATCAAAAACCCAAACAAATGCAGCTCATCATCTGAGCTTCATACAGCTCAGGAAAAAAACCTCTTCAGAAAGCTTGATCAGTCCTTTATATCTCTGCATAGTTCAGTAGAGGTTAAGAAAATACTTTCCATGCTTTTATGATACTGAATTAGAGGCTATTTTAAAGGGGTTTACAAATATCTTGGCCCTCAGAAGACTTAGAGACAGTAAGTGAGCACCATCTTCCTGCCACACTTTGTTTTAAATAGAGTTCTTTAGTATCACTTGCTCATAATATTTTTCTGAAACAAGTGACCAAGCTGCCATATTGAGCCACTGGTCATTTTAGGATTTTTCTTGTCCCTCTTAAAAGAACATATCTTTCCTCTTCCCTGTAATAGAAACTAATTTATACTTCAGATATAAAGCAAATTATTTGACCTAATTTCTGTGAGAAAGCAAAATATATGTTTGCTGGTGCTTCAAATGACTGCATAAGTGTATCTTAACCTTCTGTGCTGTGGCTCAAGATGTGATGCCCAAAATCTTCAAAGAGAGTCACTACAGTGACAGGGGAAGTTTACCTTAATGCTAGTCTAAGCCAAGTGGTTTTTCACAGGTATTTTCAGGTATGAGTTCGTCAGCTCATCATGTAAATTATAAGTTAAAGGAGGAACTTACACTCCTGAGATCTGATGAAAGCCCATAAATGCAATTACAGGCACAAAGGCTGGCTGTTCAAAGGACAAATAACAATAAGACTTGAGCTAACATTTTGTAGAATAGATCAAACTTGGCCAGTGTATGAAAGTTCATGCGTAGAAAAAGTACTGTGTGTCACTCATAAAGATATAGGAACACTTGAAAAAAAGACTGTGTACTATCATTAGTCAGAGATGCTGGCAGAAAATCGTGATTTCTGAGACCTCTCAGGCCTTCACACTATCTTTCCAAGGAGAGTAAAAGAACCAAATCTCATTGCTGAGATTATCTAGGATAAACTCAGTTATCCCTGGAGCAGCATTCAAGAGAGTATGGGAGAAAGGCAGGGTTATGCCTCATTAATAAAACAGCTTACATCACCTCAGATCACTTTGCCAAGTGGAAAATTTAACTGTGTAAGGAAGAGATGTGATTATGGACCTATTAGCTTTGAGTCTGAATCTGCAAAGAATATGTGCAACCACACCTGTATCAAGAATGGTCCCAATGTCTAACCAAATAAATCCAGGTTTAAACACAAGCATAAAATCTGGGCAAATGGAATGGGAACAATCTGGGAACCCTGGCAATCACAGCTATCTCCACTGCAGAAAAGGATATTGGTGAGGGCACCAGAATTATATTGGTATATCCTCAGATACCAGGCTTCCTCACACCTCATGCACACTGTCCCTTTCCTGTTTTTTACCCCAAAGCCTTCTCTGAAGAATCCAAGTCAAATTCAGAACCCTCCCTAAGGGCACGGGTGAGATGGATCAGTACCACAGAGGTCCCAAATGCCAGTGCTGCCTGTGGAAGGAGAGGCAGTGGAACCAGTGTCCCCTTTTGGAGAGTTGGCAGGTTTGCATTGCTCTTCCAGGTGAGGGAGATACCAGGTCCTCAAACATCCAGAATCCTGGGCTTCGTTAGTCACCAAAACTATGCAAGTCTAGAAGCAATGTCACACCTGTCAGCCACAGTGTCTGTCACCCATGACAACCGCCTTCACAAACTAGCACCCACCACTTATTTTCTGCCAAGTTTTACCCAACTGACAAGCTGTTTTTTCAAATTTTCTTGTTTTAGCATGTTTGACCTTGGAAACCCTGCCTCAGCTGAACTCCTACCCCTCCACCAAGGGCAGGGCAGAGAAAACTAAACATGTTCCCTACTAAAGTATTTAAAATTCAAATACACAGGAGTAATATATTTCAGAATAAATTCTTTGAAAAGGTAGAAAAATAATACAAAAAGAAGGAAAAAGTGTTTTGAAATGTCATGAAAATAAAATTATAAGAATCAACAAAGTACTTATTCCTTGTAATTACATTCTAGTAAAAGTTCACATTCAGCTCCTAATAAAAAAATATGCAACTTTCTGAATGTCAAGCTTTGGAACATATATTTTGAAGTCCTGGAACATGAGACCATTGTTAACTGCAGAAGAAGAAAAAATGACTGATTTAAATCAGCACATCTCTATCAACCCTAGCAGAGCCTTGCTTCTGTGAGAACCTGCTATAAAACTTCAGTTTGAATATTGACATAAGTGAATCCTGGGCAGAGAGAAACCCCTGAGGGTTGCCATGCAATTTGATATCTGGTGTCTACACTGTGGGCTTCAAATCCCTCCTCCATCAAAGTGGAGCTTGAACTGCTCTGCCTCAGCTCCCTGTTTGAGAAAAATCTCTTCTCCCTAAGGGAATGAATGTAAATTGTGGGTCCTTTTTACTTCCCGCAGTCAAGATGTAAGCATGTTCAACTATGACATTAAATAATACAAAGTTAAAGTATTCTCTACTAGGAAAAATCTTATAAATAACATACATTCTTTTCCAACATATTCACATCACAATTTTCATTCAAACTGGTTTTTTGTTTGTTTTTCTTTTGGTTGTTTTTTTTTTTTTTCTGGAGGTTTGTCAATGTTCTTTAATCAGACACAACAAAAATTATGAGTTTCTATGATCACAAAAAACAAAACTCTACAAAGTTTGTTCAGGATAACATTCAGAATAAAACAGAATACAAGCTCCAATTGAGCAATATAGCGTGGAAACTGGAAGTGGGTATTTGAACCAATTTTTCTACCCCTGTAATGTTGATCACAGGCCATTGCAGGTGGGGTTTTCCGAAATGCTCCATGTTGGTCCAATTTTCAGTGGGCCATCACAGACTACTCTGTAAGACACAATCAGAGGTTATTTAAGATAATGAAAAGCATTGCCATCACTGGCTGATCCTTTCTTCTGACCATAAGACAAGCAAGAGTTTTACAGGTTAGTACAATGAGATCAAGCCACATAGCCCCAACTTCACTAATTATTTTCTAAAATAAATCCTTGTCTTTCTGTGTGCAAGTATAATGGTTGTTTCTTATAAAAAAAAGGTTATAAATTGCAGCTGAAAAAAACCTGGCTGTGATCACACCATGGTCAATGAGAAGAAAGATGCTTCCCTTACTTCTTCTTACCACTCCCTCCCCATCCCTTTTATCATGATGGTTTGGGATCAATTTTACACAAGTTTTGAGGATTCTTAGCTTCTCATCCTAGACATAAATAACAGAAATATATTTTTAATCAAAACATTTTTAGCTGCTTTTCTCTTTTGTTGACCAGTCTTTTGAACAGCAGATCCTTCCTTATAACCTGTGGCCACATTCCTCAGCTTTTGTCAAGAGTGACTAGGGGGAAAGGGAGGCCAGGAGCGTTACAAGAGCATTCTACCCCAAAACGGATGGGCAAGAACCACACACCCTGTGTGGAGACTCTGAAATGATTGCTCTCCCAGGCAGAACTGCAGACCCCCTGTGGCAACAAGGAGCCTCATCCAATAAACACCCTACACTGAAACCTAGAGCCACAAGGCTTAGCAAGTCCCAGGTGAAATCTCTGCTAGAAAACATGCGAGCCTAAAGCTCAAACAGGTCTTAAGCCTAAAGCTACAAGATACCTCATGGTGTGAGCAATAGCTGAGTATAAATCACATTCAGATTCTTAACCCTGTAGCCAACTGATTACAACAGAGACACAGTTTACAATGGCTGGACTCCATGATCTAAAAGCTCCTTTCAAACCTACATGAATCAATGTTTCTATGGCCATTCTGATTACTGGCACCCACTCCTCCTGGGTTGTTTTCAGTTATTTCTTTCAGGAACTTCTGAATTTCATCTCAATGATAAAAAATGTGTTGGTTTTGATAACATCAGGTGTTCATTCCTCCTTTTTTCTTTTTTTTTTTTTTTTTTTTTCTTTTCCAAATAGCTTTATACAATAGCCATTCCTGGGCAATAGTTATGCAGATTTTATTCACTGCCTGAAAATGGAAAGGATGTTTTGGGCTTCTGGTTTTGCTCATAATTTCACATTTGGCAAAGTTTGTTCAAATCCCTTTAAAACCACAAAGCCTATCTGCAAGTCAAAAAGGTACAGCTTCAGAAGGCGAAAGAAATAAATGTCTTTGAAATGCTAATGGAGTGGAATACTTTCTGCCATTTCAAGAAATAATCTATCCTTTTGGAAAATTTGTAAAGGGGCTTGCTCTAATGAAGATATTTTAATTTATGACGTAATTATAGCTCAGTGAAAACAATATTGCCCTGTCACAGCTTTGCTCCCTGTGTTGTGAAAATAGAAATGCCATTATGAGAGAGAAACTGCTGCTTTTAGGATTTCACAGTGTTTCACCAGCTTTGTCAAAGATGAACAAGCCCTGAGCTCTGTGTAGATGGCTAAAAGGTACAGTTTTCTTTTACAGACACTTCAGTTATTCTGCTTAAAGAATTTTTAAAATGGGGAAAACAGCATCTAGCATGAGTCTGTCAAGAGCTTTGAAGAACTGGAATGAAAACACAGACAGACAGTACAACACTTGGTATTGCAACAGCCACCACTTGCCTGATGAAAAGCCTATCTAGCACCAGGTTAGGGCTGCTCATGGAAAAAAGATGCTATGCCCAAATACTGCTCATTGCACTAAGATATGGCTCTGGGAATATGAGAAGGAAAAAAAAAAAAAAAAAGAAACGTTCAAAAGAAAAATAAAACAATGCTGCTAAAATAGGCCTGATTATGTGGGTCACTAAGTACTGTGTATTTCCCCTGTAGCATTTCATAGTCGTTACTGTTGCCAGGGGAAGCTTGATCCTCTCATTATGTATGTTTGTCTTTCACATCAGAGCTCCTCTCTTTCTTTCCCTGCCCTGGCACTGTAACAGAAATAAAAATAAGGAATGAACCCCCATTATTACCCAAATACCTACAAAGCAGAGGGAGTGACCCTGGCAGGTCGGCGGGTCAGCCCCCTCATCATTGATGCACTTGCTCCAGCAGACCCCTGCCTTTTGTCACGGGGTCAAAGCCAAGACCTCTGCTGAGTGTCCTCAGTGAAGAATTAACAAGTGTGACAATTTGCGGTCCCTCCTCCCCCAGCCCCCGGTCCTGCCTGTGTGAATGCTGTAAATAGAGACATCTGGATGGAGGCCTTTCACTCCAGTAATTGAAAATGAACATGGATCAAGTTCTGGCCTGTTGTATTCATAAATCTTCAGGCTTAATTACATTAAAGGGAAATCTAGGGCCCAGCTCTATGGAAACGGCAGATCCTATCAGGCTCTCAGATCGTGAATCTTTAAGAAAGTGTTTTTCGTCTCTTCAGGACAGTCAGATGAGAAATTTTGATTGGGCCCTTCCAGCATCAGAAACCTGTCAAAGATCTATAATTGTTCTTTGTGTTTTGCTTCTCCTTCATACGTGATGCGCTTCCAGCGGCGGGAGCTGAAGGACTTGGACGTGTGAGGCACCAGGCTGCCATCACGCCTGGTATTCAGGCAGTTGGTCTTGGAGGGCCACAAACACCCTCCATGTGGAAATTTAGCAGAGGGAAAATGTACAGCTAGCTCAGCCTCACAGCTCTCACTCACACAGAGCCCTTGGTCCTGCTTCCCAGTGAAGAGCTGGAGCACGATAAGCAAATGGACTCTGTTGTACTGCTTGTTCACTTCAAAAAGAAAATGGATTCTAAGCTTAGGGGAAACTCCCACCACATTTGTCTTTTGAAAAGTTAGCTGTACTTGAAGGAACAAATTGATATTCTGAAATTCCAATAATCAAACAAATTAGTGGCAGAAGAGCAAAATGTTTGGATTTTGAAAGAAGCTGCTAGTTGTCAAAAGGAGTTTGTTTCACAAAAACATGGATGTTTCCAGTAGCACTTCTGTCTCTGAAATGAGCTCCCATCAGTTACAAACTTCATAGTGAGCTTGTACGTGAGGCAGGTTTCTAATGCAGCAGAAGCTTTGATTAAAAAAACACCCAAAATGGAATAGAGACACAGAGGAGACAAGTTATTTTTATGTGAAGGAAGAGTTTTCCAAAACGCTACCCAGAAAAAGTGCTGCTGCAGACAGACCTCTTTAATTAAATTCTGCAGGAGCTAATTTGATAGCATATAAGTTGACTGCTGTCTCCACAGCCACCAGACAATGCCACTGATCCACAATACGGCCACGTAAAACTGACCCCTCCTGCTCATTGCAAGACCAGTAGGATAATATGGCACAGCAAATAAAGAAATCTTACATCTTGGCCTTTATAAGCACTGTGAATGGTGCTGTGTGGTTTATCTGTATTTTCAAGAAAAACAAATTACCATCCACCAGAAAAAAATAAAATCCAACCAGCTCAAAACTAACATGAATTCTCAAGACATTTTTGTGAAAAGAAGGGAAAAAAATCCCTAATCACAAAACCAATGGACTTCCCAATTGCAACTTTGCTTCCATTAAATTTCAGCCTGAATGAACCTCAATATCATGATTCAAAATTTTATGTTAATAATTGTAGAGTGAGTTCCATGCAGAAATCCAAATTCAATGCCCATGGCTGCAATTTCCCTCTAACCACAGGGGTTTCTTCACTCCACTCCTTGCAGATCAGGAGAACTTTGCAGCAATGAGGGGCAGTAGATAGCAAGTAGGTCCTCCAAAAAAAAAAAAAACAGCCTGTCCTGCCTCTCAGCTTAGGACATATTGCAAAAAATGAAATTCCTAAAAGATATCTCCTGAAGTGGCAACAGGAGTAACCCATCCTCTTCAAAAATCTTGACTTTTTTCCAGGACTTGTACTGTGGTAGAAAACTATCAATAATGTTTGCTCTGCAGGAGAAGAGTGGGGTTAGTCACAGCCTTTTAGGAGCCAGCGCTCCAGGAACGAGTGCTTTTGCTGTCAGCATTTGCCATCGTATTGACAGAAAGGGCAGGGTGATGACTCAAGGATTATTTATGTGCAACCCAGAGCCAGGAGCACTGTAAGTCAAGGAGAGAGGGAAAGCTCACAGAGCCTGAATGAGAATGGATACACCTCTGTTAGCAGGCTCAAGAACTGGGTTGGAGATCCAGAACTACAGACTTCCACCTGAGCTCAGACATTTCCCAACAGCTTGGAAAGGTGACAACACTGCCAAATAGTTCATGCTGCAGTGGGACCAGCCCTCCTCTCTGCAAGGCTTTCTTACCTGACAGGTTTACTCAAGTTCCTTTTGTACTTCTACGGCCACTCTGCTGCTGGATTCTACATTTCACCTTTTTCTTTTTCTTTTTCTTTTTAGTTTTAATTGTGGGACCATTTAGGTGTAATGCATGTTATAGAGGTCTTTCTGTCATACATTTGAAGAGAACTCCAGATTCCAGACCCCCTTTCTGTTGTATTAACTACAATTAAATAAGAACCACTGTCAGTAAAAGTAGCAAATACACAACATACTCCTGGGGGGTTTAACCACCCGCCTTGTTAATAGCATTTGGAAGATACCAGAATTGTTTTCAAATGTGATACACCTTTCCCAGTTCTGAAACTTCCAAGCCATGCTGGTGATCAGGGCTAATTCCTACAACAACTGGGCTCGTACCTCTCCTGTGCCCTCTGTCACTGACTGGGTCAAAATTCAGCCCCTGTGCCACACAGTGACTCCTCTGACATGGGCTCAGGCAAGCTGGGGGGTACTGAAATATGCTGTGGAATGCTCTACTCCTGTGAATGCTTTTAAAGGAAAGTAAGTTAGCAACTTTACATTCCTCTCCTTCCTGGCAAGGAGCAGGAAAAACCAGCAAATTAACAATAAATTAATTGAACTAACATTATGATTTTAGTCCTCATAACTAACCAATGTCTGCCTGGTTACTTCCAGAGTTAGTCGGTGTCTATCAAGGTATTTTACTGACTTTAAATTGTTAAACATACAACAGAAAGCAGCTATACTGCATGTGTGCTGCAGCATTTTGTACCCTTCATGCTGCCTGCGCTGTTGCTGGCTGTGAGTTCATTAAAGAAGGTAAACTGGTGACTGCTTATTCATTTTTTTATTGTACTACATGGCAATATACTTATATGAACCAGGAGACAACCTTCCTGCACCATTTTATTTGAGGTCCTTGGGGTCTGGGTGCCTAACTCTCAGTGACATTTTTGTCAATATCAGTTTATGTCACCTGTTTCAGCAACACAACCACAGAATCACAGAATGAGTAAGGTTTGAAAGGGACCACATTGAGTCATCTGGTCCTACGTTCCTACTCAAGCAGGGTCAGCCTAAAGAATATGGCACAGAACTGCATCCAACGTGTTCTTCAATATCTCCAGTGAAGCAATGCCTCAAATATTTAAAATAACAAATGGTAATATTAAAACCATTAAAAACAATTAACTTTTCAGCAGGCACCCTGTAAAGAAAACCCAAGGAGTAGGAGTAAAATTTGATACAAGTTTTGTTTACTTTATTTTTATCAATGCTAAATGTACAGCTGTTGATGGATACTACCATGCAAAATTCAGATGAAGAACCATCAATAATATGATGGATACCAATGGAAAACATCTCTTCCATTATGCTGTACAGATCCGACCAGCTAAAAGTCACACCAGGAAGGGAGGATATGATCTCTCTAAGAATCCCAATTTCCCTACACTCTCAGACCTCCTGTATATTTGTTCACATTCCAGTTACCACATGTATCTTTTCACTCCTTCTACCCTCACAGCCAACTCCTTTGCAAGAGGAAATTATTAGGGCTGTAAGGCCACAGGAGTAACTTCTTTGCCCAAATCTAAGCTAGTGCTTTGGCCAGAGCAGTTTCTGCATGGCATATTTGTGCTGGAACAGATCCATTTGAAAGACTAGAATATTTGGGATGAAAATACCACCCCTTTTGTGGTGGGCCAGCACCAAACCCTCGTAGCAAAAGTCTTCCGAAAGAACATAAAATTTCATCCTAAATTCATGGGAAGTCTCTGTAAAGACTCCTCTAAATATTGATGTATAAAGCCATGTAGCAGAATTATGTTAGGAAGTTATTAAGTCTCCATATTTGACACTAATGTTTATTTTATATGTTTCTTCTCCTTTTGACTCTACAGACTTCACAGACCAGCACACAGGGATAAAAGTAAAGATTCTTTGTGCTGTAGTTGTATCATGCCTTTAACATCACACAAATTGAAAATATCGGTGGCAAGCCCAGAAACCTTGAAAGATAAATTTCAGGGGAGTGATATATTTAATTTCTCCATGACTGTACTGCCTGAAATTTTATATGCCTATAGTTTCTATGTAAACTACACATATATAGAGTCCAAGAACATTTGAAGCTTTACTGAAACTCACTACAGCCAAAATCCAGAACCCTCTTCCATTGCGTGGAGGCCTCACAGTGTCTCTGCATATGCTGAAAAGATGCAGTGACAGCTGGCAAGGTCATTGTAAATGAGGGAAAAAGAGAGTCTTGTCTCCATTACCAAACAGCAGTAACTAATCACTGTCACATCATGATGTGGTTCAAGACTGTCCACAGGTTTATTGTGGCCATTAACCTATTCAAATATTCTACTTGAGGAGAAAAAATAAAGTCTGGGGCTCAGTCTGGATCCTTAGATCTGTTGCAGTAATTTCAACAAAGCTACTGTAAAACATCACCACATCAGATTACCTCTATACAAAACAAATACAGTGAGGCAAATTAGAGCTTGAATATGTAGTATATTACTGTATACAGCCCCCACACAGGATTTTTTTATCCAGTGAGCAATGCAAAGTGGCTTTTGCAGCTTGTGCTGAAACAAGAAAAGTCACCACACAGTGTCTGAGGCTCTGCAAGTTCACACCCCACCCCAGCAATCTGCTCATGCCACCACTTTCAGGGTGATAACACTTTATGGCCACCTCCCTACAGTGCAAATAATTACCCCAGAAAAGAGAAAGGGTAAAACACACTGCAGGAAGGAAGGAGAGGAATGGCTTGTTTCCTCTCTTTTTGGAGTTAAGGACCTTTGTCATGTGTTTACATTATCCTGACAATAGGGGGTTGATTCCCACACTGGTTTTCTTGTGGGCTGTCAACATTGCTGAGAGTTATACATTAGCAGTGAATAGGTTCTCTATCCACCACTGTTTATTTTAAGTGAGTCTCATGAAATCAAAAATTATTTAAATTAAAGCCATTCAGGTATTTTATTGGTTTGGTTTTGACTGAGGTTTTTTTTTTTTTTCCTCAAGGAAATGAACTTAATGAATGTAAGACAAAACAATATTCCAGTGGGCATATGTCTGCACTGCATGAGGCTTACACTCTTCACACACTGCATGCAGCCACTGCCCTACCTAGAATAAAACCACATCTAGGAAATGGACAGCAGGACAACTCATGAGGGAACATCACACAAACCTCTAGACACAGAAAAGTTCCTAACGATGTTTAATCAACACTCTGTGGGGGTCAGACAGTGGGAAGTCTCTGCACCTTTGCAGTATGTGGCAAAAAAGAGTGTATCCTCAAGGGTAACTCAGGAAAAGAGGAAGGTCATGGCACAAGATTGAGTTTCAGAAATTATGCCTTAAAATTCCTGTGGGCAAGGCCCTCTGTGTGACCTTTGGAGACAGCATCTGGTTTGCCTGATAACCCAGCTGTACTGAGTGCAGATGCACCCCCAGTGTAGGGCCAAGCACCCAGCTTAGGTACTTGGTGGGGCCAGGAGGGGCAGCCTGGGAACCAGCACAAGGGAACTCTCAGGGGGTTTATTCCAACAGTCTGTACTTCCACAACATCACCACCAGCAGCACCCAAACTACCCAACACACATCCAGGTGATCCATGCTCATGCATCCTTCACAAGGACTTTCAGCTCTTCAAGAGGCAACCAAAACAAGGAACCTGGGCACCTCAGTTTGCCCTTCCAGAACCTGCACAGCTGAAGAAGCTGTGATCTTGACTCTGGACCTCAGACCTGTATGTCAACCTGTCAAAAACTGGCTTTGTGATGCACCTCACAGTGGAAACTAGAGGAAAAAATACTACTTTAGATGCTTTATAAGTGTATGATCAATTTAAAAGCTCAGTGTCTCTGCAAATTTTTATGGTATCTTCTTCTGTAAAGATGAGGTCTCAGATGGCCTTCCAAGGTGATGCTCTAGCAATTGTTAAAATAATGTTCTTTTGCAATAACCAAAAAGCTATATCAGATATAGCTATATATATATAGCTATATATCAGCTATATCAGGGAAAAACTGAGTCCTTGTGCTCTTCCTAAGATCACGTCTTAGAAAAGTATTCAGCACAGAAGAAATTTTCAGGAAAATACCTATGAAAATCTGAGCAATACTCTCTTTTAAACTGAGCAAGTCAAAGAAATAGAGGCAAATAATTTATCAGTGTATGAACACAAAGTCTCCTGCCTGATATGCAGGGTATTGCAGACACTTAACACATCTGCCACTCTATAGCTTCATTTTATTTAGCGCTCTGGAAGTACAAATGCCTGCCCACTAGTGGAACCACGTAGTTTCCAAAAGCTGTCTTCCATTGAGAGGACAATTGTTTTCTATAGAGATGAGAAACAAATACCCATGACCCACGTCACCTTGCCCCAGCAGGCTTTTGCTGCGGCTTCCTCTGTGCAAATACAACAAAGTCTGGCAGCAGTCAATCCTGCCAGCCCACACTGAGCCACCACAGAGTGCGGAGCTATTTACCCTTCCTATTAATCTGTCAGTGTTCTAGTCAAACACGTAAAACAATATGGTGTGTGCATATCTC
Source organism: Passer domesticus (assembly GCF_036417665.1). Classification (NCBI taxonomy): domain Eukaryota; kingdom Metazoa; phylum Chordata; class Aves; order Passeriformes; family Passeridae; genus Passer; species Passer domesticus. Next base: position 73,486,991 of record NC_087478.1, read on the forward strand.
GACTGGTCATTGCTAAGTTACTGAGGAGCAACATGAATGAGTGGAAAACCATGCAACAAACTATAACACTAGATTTTTAAGGTATGGAATATTGGAGTTTTCAATTGTCAGCACGAAGGAAGCAGCCATGGTGTTCGTAGCATGGGGACAATAATGCACAAGCCAGAAACTATAGCCAGTCTGCCTCTTTCAGCTTACAATAAATGGGACCTGTTTGTTTTGCTCAGATGCAGATTTAATCCCAACTCTTTCATAGGCTCCCTGCTCTGTGCAGTCAGGAAACAATTAGGAAACTTGGGATCCTGTCCCTCAGTTTGCTTCACACAATCAGACTGCTGCCACAGTGCAGAAACCAATGACTGCAGTTACCAGGGACGTGGCAGAGCTAGATTTTGAAGCATTTGAAAGTTAAAATACTGTTAAGGCACAAACCCTGTTAGAGTAACCCTATTGAACTGAAAAGCTGTGTAGTGGATAACACCATGGCATCCACTCCAGCGGATACATTCAGCTCAGATATATTCAGCTCACTGGTACCAACTCTTGCCCAGGAGAGCACCTTTAAGAACAAGTCAATAAAAGCTGTCAGGCTGCTGAGCCAAGCACCCTCCTTGCCCTTCTCAAATAATAATCTTATTTGATGATGCTTCAAGGCCCTGTTAGAGCTGAAAATTCACACTGCCTGCTATCTCTTTAATCTGTTTCCTAGCCATGAACAAAAGGAAGAGCGTGCATATGAGAAAGCAGAAATAGAGGATATAGGTCAAAGAGTATATTCTGAGTGTCAGGAAGACTTTATCTCAAAGAGAATAGTCTTTCCACAGTCAGCAAACTCCTAAGAGCCAAACAGAATGGCAAAAAAGCATGACTACAGATATTGCAAAACTAAATAACAGTACAAATAATAGTATTGAGCTATTTTCAAAAATCTTGACTCATTCTTTGCTTTATGGTCAAGAAAGTTCTACTTTGGCACTGCTGGTAGAGAAGATAAACTTTGCTTACAAGCATAAGCACATATATAAATATACATGTCTGAAGGTATTTGCAGAGATAACAAATTAAACCAAGCTATTTTTAATGAACAAAGGCACATTTCAGATCACTGCTGCAACAATTTCCATACTTTTATACTTCTAGCTAGTCCCATCAACTTCAGTAATTATTTATATATGAAAGTATTCAGATGGATAATCTCAAAAGGTCTTGGCCTCATGATTTCACTCTTCATTGGTAATAACAGAACTATACAAAGCTGTAAAGCTGGATAAGGCTGCAGAGTAGATTTACAAAGTGATAAATTGCGATAATTAATTATGCTGCAATTGTCCTAGCCAATACCCATTTGAATATGAGTTTCATTGTCTGATCAGCTTCAAGTTGACCAAAATAGGCCATAGTATACATCTCTTTGGACTTCTGAAAGATGAACAATCCAGAGATGTCCAAAAAAGTGTCTGGAATAGATCCAAAGGCAAAGAAAATATCTTAATCTCAGTCCATGCTGAAGCAACAACTAACAAAGCATACAGAAAGCAGATCTAACCTACACAATCAAGCTCCCAGTCACAAGTTCTTACAGGCTAGTAAGAACTCTAGTAAATCTAGTAAATCACTGCTAGTCACACTGAACTTATTTAACCCCATTATAACAAAGGGCAGGTAAGCACATCAGCATTTCCAGAGGAATTAGGGAACCACAGTTCTGCCGCTAACACAATTAAGGTGCTAAAATCCCAGACTGCACACAGCACTGGAACATCTTTCGATTTACAAGGAAAATGACAATTATTCTCAATGCTGTTGTGGCAAAGCCCACACAAACTGGGAACAGCAATAGCTCCTCCATCCCACCTGCTGCTGTGTGCTAAGGTCTAACACTGATGATATCACCAGCACACCAAGACAGAATCAAGTTTTCACAAAATATCCCAAACCATGTCCTAAGGGAAAAAAAATTGGTTATGCTTTAGTCAAAGATAACAGATTGCTGTTTAACACAGGAAAATTAGTTCTAAGATTAGCACACCTAACTCCCACCAGGACAGGAATACATGGATGTACATTTGAAATTCCCAGATGCAATACACTTACTGCTCTGGTTAGACTTGTTGAAAGGGGTAAAAGCTCAGAGAATCAGTGTAACATGGCCCTACACAGCCATTTCAATGAAGTTTTAAATGAGCCAAAGCTGCCTGAGGCCAACAGAAAAATTTATTGTCCTTTGATCCAACTCTACAGTCGAGGTCTATCTAAGGAGCAAAAAACCATTTATTCCTGTCATCTTAATACAATAGATAACTACTAGAAAAGAAGGAGGTTTGCTCTAGGAAACAGTATTCTGAACCACTTTAAACTGTATGTTTAATAGGATAAGTTAGACACCTATGAGATTACATTGCAGCTCTAAAATTTTCATACTACAATCTTCTTGTGCAAGTATCTTCAGGGTTCTTAGATATAGCCAAAAGTCTTCAAACCATCTTAAAAAAAAAAAAAAGAGGAAAATTATCAATTTTTACTAAAGCATATTTAAATTGTTTTTAAATAGGGAACAGACATGATTATTTCATTTATTAAGATAAAATAGATCATATTTTTTCAGTTTAGACTTTACCACAGTAGCTTCCATCTTATTCCAATTTGTTAGGAAAGTTGTACAGAGGAGTTGCAGATAGCAGGCTAGTGATCTAAAAATGCCAAGCATTAGTTTACTTCTGTGGGTCACTCAGAAATGCAACCCTCTCTCAAATCATACCGAAACCTGGTATATGTGCACCAGTTCAATAAGTTATGCTTGAGTCCAGAGACTCCCCTATGAAACAAGAGGTGATAGTTCAAGGCACTGAGGAGTGTCATGTGATGGATTGGTGACCATGCTTTTAGTTCCCCACCTTTGATTAATATCCCCAAGAAAATATCAGATCAATTTCCAAATAAAACATGCAGCAATCTTCTCTGCTTTGAACATACCATATTTCAATCCACTAAGTTGCATGCAGTTGCATTTATAATTGAAAAAATGTAGGAAGAGGTAGGATGAAGTTTGGGGGCAATTGAGGAGTTTTTTCTTACCTTTTTTAAACAAAGTTGCTAGCAACAGAAAAAATCAAGAGGATGAATGTTGGGTTTTTATAACTTTATCAAAATAAAAGGTTTCGGTAAATTTAAGACTGCAGGAGTCCTAACGAATTGAATCCCAAAGAAAAATTTGGGACAGAAAAGGAAAGGGGCACAGCGAAGGATATAGAGAATCATAATGAGTTATATTAGTTTTTTTCAAATGAAGAAAATTCTGCTTCATATAAAATTTTAATTTTGTGAAATATTAAACCACTTTGGCTGCTCTGAAGCGAAAAGATGTTTCGCTCTGGGCAGAGCTCTCCTGGATGCTAGTAAGGACCTCTGTTACTGGTTTTTAAAAAACATAGCTGCCTACTCTGACATGAACTGGCGTGCTCACCCAAGAAGAACTGGGGACCTGCATCACAATACATCTACTGGAATGAGGAATCTTGGGGTCAGGAGATATTCCCTTCATCAACCTTAGATTCAGTTAAGCCAGGGACCCTTTTTTATATGTCCTTCTTAATGATATTTTGTTAGTTTATCCCAACACTGAAGAGGAAGATAAATGTCTTTTTACTGTGTAAAGCAGTCATATTTAACTAGTGTCTAGTACCTAGACAAAAAAGTCTGGACTGTACTACCGAGCCTTTGGGCTGAGTGGCATATGTAAGGATGCCCCTTGGACTTCAGGACAGACCCTGGCATCACAGGGATTTGGAGGCCATTTCAAGGACATGCTTCAGAAGGAACAGCAGGCTCTTGGTTCCTGCAGGACCATCGCAGAGCAGTACTGATAACCTGCCAGATCACTAGGCTGAACCTTCCATTTCTCTTTTCGTCTCATTTCTCTGTTCCCCAAGCTCAGCACCTCTGAATACTGGGACTGGTAATCAATAATATTTCTGTAGCTTTTTTAAACTTCACGGTGTCAAATGAGTTTAAAAAAACACCATTGTGCCAATTGTGCCATGCAGTGCAACTTGTCTTGCCTTGTTATTTTTTTTTTTTTGTTGTTTGTTTGTGTCTTTTACAGCACCTTCTTTGAAAACTACAGGTGTTTGCAGGCATAATGCTCCCAGTGCTGCAGAAAAGAGTTTATTGTGAGGAGCCTTTTCTTTGCCACTTGTCCTGAACCTGTTCGCAAAGTGCTACATGCGTTCTACCGATCACCATAAAAATCAAGGAACAAGAAGTCCTCTGTAAGCCTGCCCAGCAGCACCACTATGACATTGCTTGCGACAGCTTTGTGACCCTGCATTGTTTTTCATTCATTCACAAGCTTCTTTCTTTGCTTTTCTTTTTTTTTCTTTTTTTTTTTCCCTTATAAAAAAAGAGAGGGGTGAAGCCTTTATAGGCATTTTTATCTACTGTAAAAAAAAGCTCATGTGTGCTGGCGTAATAGATTAAAAAAAAACAACACAATGTGACAGCTACTTTAGAGAACACTGTGTGGAGTTACAGTAGTTATAGTTTCCAAAACCACCTGCAAACAAGTGCAGATACCATAGCAAAGTGCCCTTAGGATTTCTTTTTTCTTTTTCCTTACATGCTCCTTCTTTTTCTTTATTTTAAAGTTCCCTCTTGCTATTCTAAGCCTGCAGTCAGCAATGAATTTATGTGACAGCTATGAAGCAAGTATTAAAATTGTGAATAGTGGCTAACAGTGCTCGAGCCCTCGGTGTTTAGCATCTTCACACAGCAGTGAATGCGGGCTGGGGCTGCTGAAAGGGAGGGGAGCAAGGGGGGAGGCAGGTGGAGGGCCTGGCTTCTCTCTCTTGTTTATCTGTACACCAGCGTCTGAGGGGGGGCACACGATGGAAGGAGCAGGATGCAAGCTCCAGGGCTCCTTCTCGTCCTGATGGCCCTGCATGCTGAAGGAGAAAGGGCAAGACGTGAGCACCAAGACAGACTGGGCATGTTTCTGGATGTTTGTTGAAGAAGGATGTGAAGTCAAGGAGAGGACGTGACAGGGACAGGGACTGAAAGGCATCAGATTTGCTTCCATCTAAACCCGCTTGAGCAGCCTGAAGGAGTTGTGACCACAGGCACAGAACAGGAGAGGACAGCAAATGGAGAGTGGGCTCCTGGCGCTCTCCTGCACAGGGCAGGTGGGAGCAAGTGAGACATCTCTCCATCATGTTTTATACACACACAAACATAAACAAGGTTAAGGGGGCCAAAGGGAGAGGAAGACAGAGGTGCCCAATGAGGCAGTGAGGGATGTTGTGCCTCAGTGGTCAGGCTGGGGCAGAGGGGTCTCACAGTCTCCTCACCCCTCTGCTAAATGGGAAAGAGGGCAGGAGGGAGAGGGGTACAAGGGAGACAAGACTGAAGGGTCACGGGGAGTAGGGAAATGGTGGGCACCCTTTGGCCCTCCCTCCTTCCAGCAGGAGAGGAAACAGAGCTGGAGGCGGGTGGGCAGGATCAAGGCTCCTCTCTCCCCAGAAGCTGTGGAAGGAAGGCCGCGATGCCGCCGGGGCAGGGGGCGGGCCGGGGGGCCGGCGGCAGGGCGCGCGTTATTAGCGGAGAAACCTCAAGACCGAAGTTGAAGCCGAAGGAGATAAAAGGAGCAATATGATCAATATGGTTTCATTGTTGAGCCCCGCTTACCTCGGCGGGAGACCATCTGCTCCCTGTCAATGCATCACCTGCTTGTCTGGCCTGTTGGCCGGGCAACGCGGGCGGGGGGATTAAGGGGGCCGGGGGCCCAGCCGGGGGCCGCTCCCCGTGTGGGGCAGGCACCGGCGGAGGTGGGAAGCCGAGCGGGCTCCGCTGTTTCCACGGGGGGACGTAAAACAAAATGCAGCATTTTGAGCCAGCGGGGCGGTTTCAGGAAGGCCCTTCCTGCCCCTGGAAGTCAGCGTTTTGCTGCACACGCTGGATTTAGGGATGCATGAGTGAGCCCGCCACAATGGACACGCAGGGAAGAAAGGGCAGCCGAGGGGTCCCCACAAAGCCAGGCACTTCACGGCCACAGCCACAGAAGGAAAACAACGCACAGCGCTCTCGAATTCCCTCAAGCCCAGAAGAAAACGTTCTGGAAGAAGATATGGAAATAGCACTAATATTTTGTTATTTTAATAGCACCACAAATTCAGTGCATGTACACAGGTTTAATGTAAGGGACAAAAAGAATGAAAAACTCTCAGATGTTGTACAGTAACAAATGCAAATAAAATGCTGAGTCTGTATATCATCAGACCCAAAATTATTTGTTTTTTTGATAATTTTGGACATGTTTGAGATTAAACACCGGCCACTTAACAAGCAGTTAAATTACAGCTCCCTGGACCCCAGACTGGCAGTATCAAAGCACTTAACCAGTCCCTCAGAAACTGTCAGAGGAGATAAAGTGTTGCAGGTGTGGTACCCTGGGCTTTGGCTGCCTCCTGCTCTTCCCTGCACTGGCCACAGGGGCATCTCTGCTCCAGCTGCACGTTCTGTGCTGTGTACAACTGCACTGACCGGGGCCAGGTTATGTATCCATACACAGAGATTCATGTACTTGTATATGGGCATGTTTGCCCCTACACACTCATCATCCTCTCACAAGACGTCATCCTCTCATATGCTTTTTTTTTTTTTTGCACCATTGCCAAAGCAGTGCCTGCTCTCCGTGTTTTACAGCTGCACCACAGCCAGTCCCAATGCTCACCGTGTTCAGGCATTTGGTTTCAAACATCATCACCTGTGAAGCAGCTTCTCCCAAGAGCAGGCTGAGGTTCCTCCCCCATTCAGTGGAATCACTGAAGATCCACATGGAGTTACACTTCTAAGTCAACAACAGGTATTTTAGGACAATGTCACACTCTACTGCCTCATAAACAAATGGGCAAAACCCTTGGCAAATCTTGGCAGTCTGCTGAGTTTCTCATTAGCCATTTTTTTTTATTTCTAGCCCCAAATGGAAGGTCCAGGCAGTGATGAGGGGTTTATAAACAGGAGTGTAAGAGAAGCCAAGTTAAACTCTTAGCCCTGCAGAGTTTTCCTCTCTGCAAATCACTCCTCAGGGAGCAGATTTCTCAGATGAAAACCTAGAAGCAAAATTCATTACAAACACTGAATTTGAATGATGTTGTGCTTTCCAAAGCTATAACCAAGCAGATATAAGCAAGAATCAGACCTCAGTGCTTACATGAATCAATAAGAAGAAACCAGACTCCTAAAGATGGCATATTTTTTCTCAGAATATTATTCTTTTAACTACCACATAGTTCAGAGCAATCCTCATGGGAGGAGTATGGAGTATTTGAATTCTGGATTTAGCTTGCATTTGAAAGTATATATACTTCTAAGTCAACAAAAGGTTGCTTCATCAATTATAAATAAATGTGGAAGAAGCTGAAAGAATCACTTCTAGGAAAATTAAAATCAATATATGGATAACTAATACTGAGAAACAAAGGTCAAGCACACATCTCATGATGTTGTCTAAAGTAAAACTTTTGTGATCTCCTTAGCCAAACTATTGAGGAAGTTGTTTGTATCTCCAGTGCTAGCTTGTTTTCCCACTTTTTTTTCCAAGAAAGAGTATTTCAAATAATTAATTGTTTACAATTTGAGATGCAAAGCATCAGAACAAGAAAACCAAAGAAACATTGTGGTTTATATTAATAAAGGGTTTCTGTTATTCTTTTGCTGTCTTAGGCAGAGATTCAGTAAGGCATTTAGACTCCATGTAGTAGGACGTGATATCCTGAACATCTTTTCCAGTCTGAATCTTAGAATTCAGAACATCAAGACCTAGCCTACACAAGAGAAACAAAGTGAACATTTCTGTGGATAAGTTAACAGACCCTGGCACCATCAGGAAAACCAGCATTGTGTAGAATGAAAGTGACATGCGTTAGATAACATAAACAAAGATTCACTCTTTGAACCATAAGTCATCACAAAAGTCCCAAATCAAAACTGGAAGGGACCTTCTTAGATCACCTGGTTCAACCTCCTTAAGCAGCCTGCTCAGCAGTGTGTCCAGATGGAGCTGAGTATCTTCACAGACAGAAGCTCTACAGCCTCTCCCCAACAAGAACAGTAAGTACCTCCTTGTGTAAGGTACTTACTTGTGGGATGGAATTTCATGTGCTTCAGTTTGTGCACATTGTCTCTTGTCCTGTCACCAGGCTCAGCAGGACATCCTGCTGATAGCACCAGCTACAAAACAGGAATTATCCCACATTTCCTTCTAAAAATGTAGAAACTTATTCACCTTTATCAGGAGTTTCATTGTTTATACTAAATTAGGATTCAGGGCCCCATGTAATACCAGTTCTCCCTTGGATACTATTATCAGCAAATTTCTGAAAAGAAGGACAACTGATCAAAAAATTTTTGTATTCCCTAAAGCAGTATACCTTAGAAAAAGGAACAAATACTAAAATGGTCAACAGAAACAGATGTAGGTAACATCAGTAAGATTTCTTAGTTTCTCCAGCCAGATATATGCAGGTTGTCACCCATATGAATTAATGATCATTTGCTCTCAGCTAGTATTTTCAACAAAGAAAAGGTTGGGTCCTGACCTAGAACAATCAGCAACAGCAGTAGTAGATAAAGTGTAACTTGGAATGGATAAACCATTTGTCTTCATTAAATAAAATGAACGGGACTTTAGGTGTCTTTGAAAAGTAGTGAAAATACATTAAATAGGGATGTTGCAGAAGACAAAGTAAAACTAAGAAACAAAATCAATCAATATATTAAATATGGAGAAATTACTCCAGCATGATGGTTATCTATGGGATGCAAAAGGAGCACCTAAGCACGTACACTGGATGGGTCAGACGTTCAGGATGTTACAGAAATTAATCTGCAAGTGAAGGCTTGGGTGAAAGTTTCAGCAGTGTAGACTGGAAAGAGTGGCCTGTCTCCCTGAGACACATCAGAGAGCCACCCCAGAGAGACCAAGGGGAAGGACAAATGAAAAACACAGTAAAGCTTGAAGGAAGGTTTTGGCAAGGTATTTTTTGAAACCTCTCTAGCCATGGAGAGTAAGACTCTTCTGTTTAAGAAATTGTGCTGAGTACTGGATCCGACCAGAGGCAACCTGTGCTAAAGCCATGGGCAGAAAGTTTATCTCTAAATTTGGGCTCCTTTTCATCAGAGAAAAAGAAAGCCTTTCTTGTGGAGGTCATGTAGTCACACAGGTTTGCAAGAGGTCCTTCCATTTGGGATTGCCTGTAGACATAATAATTTTTTTCTGACCCCTGTTATCCAAAAGCCATATTCTATGCATGCAATGCCAGGTAGAAAATTTTAGTGAGATCTCTAGAGATAATCAGGGACTAGCAACAGTATATCCTTCTTTCCTCTATTAATTGGAGCCTAAATGACCATAGATTTCAAAAATCCTATGTGAGGATCATGGATACTATATACCAGGTCATAGTGGTCAGTATCTAGAGAGGAGAATTTTTTCTACTTTCCATATTCAGTACTCTCCAGTACTGGCTTCTGCCACCCATTATGGCTATTTAGGCTTTCCAAGCAAACCCTCTGAACAACATGTTTCAGGGATATATATCTTTAGCTGGTTTCCAGCTGATATCAATGATATGTAGGTTAGACCCTTGTTTGCTCTACTGTGGAATTTACCAGAATGGGTCCACTGTGTTCACACATAGATGAAAACTGAGCAACATCTAAAAGCCAAAATATACCACTATGGTACAGGCAGCAGTTCTGAAACTACAGGTCACAACAATTTTCTTTCTTTTTTTTTTATTTATTTTTTTTTTAAATCCCATTGACCACAGCTACAGTCTGTGCAACTGTGTGTGAGACAGGCTATCCTTATTTTCAAAACTGATTCCATCCCCTCTACTACCATGTCTTGGAAGTTTGTTGCTCTAAAAGTTCCATATAATTATCTACAAATCACTAATAAATCCATAAAATGCAACTTTTTTTTCCCCCCCACCACCACAACACAAAAACACTGTGGTGCTTATTCTCATTTACACTCAAAGGATCCACCTGTAAGCAATAGATAAAGCATGTAATAATAAAGGCCTTCTTTTAACAGTTTAATTTCTAAAAATTAAGCACTGGAAAGATAACAGCTTGTCCATGTAGAAGCCAACCTACTGTTCCTTTTGACAGATCTGTGCTGTCACCCTCTTACTGCCTTTACTCCGTGGTCAAGAATTTGCTATAAATTATTTTTGGCGGGTGGGGGAGAAAAAAAGAGAATTAATTTTATGCAAGCGATGGTTCAAATTGTACTAGAATATGGAGAGGGGAGCCTGGAACTTATTCCCCTTTTTGTAAAATTACCTGTGGCTGATAAGCTGAAAGCAGAGCAACCTTGTGTCCCCAAGTGACTTTAGTCTGATACGCCAGTGCCACCTCTGCTGTGACCGGAGCCATGAGCTCCAACTGAGGCAATGCAAACTGAGACGATAAAAACTCCTTCACACATGAAAATTTGCCAGCACAGGTAAATAAAAATATTTTGACCAAGTTTAGTCGTGAGGAAAAATGACTTTGAAAGACGTTGAGGCAGATAATGAGGTGGTAATGAATGCAGAGCTGCCCTTGGAATTCCACTCCAGCACACCGGGGGTGAGCACGGGCGGGATGCGGAGCTGGGTCTCTGCGCTCCTGCCATGCATCACTGAGGCCATACACAGCATGGCCTCAAGCTGATTATTGCTGCTCTCCAAGAGGTTGTCAAAATATGTAAACTGTCAGCAGGAGACACACTTTTAATAAAACTGCCTATTCTCCAGTGATATTTTTCAGTTATGAAAAGAGCATCATTTCATATAACATGTGCATGTGAGCAAGAGAGCATGTAAAAGAGTGCAGCAGCATTCCCAGAAAACAGCATTTTCATTACAAGTAGGCAAATTGGATGTTCATGTGGACTAACATGCTCCATGCTGTCTGTTACACGACAATGAAATGATTTATTGTGAACTGACAAATGCACTGTATTTGCTATGTGGGTCTGATGTTTCATACTGTCAGCCAGTCCCCCAATTTTTTCAATACACATCTGAACTCATTGTTTTGGGTGAGAACATACAATCCCAATTCAGTATTTCTGTGTGCAAGTGTGAGAGAGAATGGATGAGACTGCAATATCAATGTTTTAATGTATCCAGTTATAACATTCAGTGTGCCCCAGAACTCTGTAGAATCACTTGACATCATCTCCTGTCTTTAAGAGAAGAGATGTAAATGGAGCCCAGCTGGTCTGCAATGCCTGTGAAAATAATCTCTAGAGATGTAAGGATAGAGCTGATACAAACATGTCTTTTATGGCCTATGTCCCATTTCAAAACCAAAAAGGCATTTTTAACAAATACAAATTTCAGATTATTTCTCTGAGTTCGACAGATTTCTCAGTGGCTTTAAGAATCACAGTCACTGCTCAGGGTAGAGGAACAGGAGCTAAAGAGAGGTTGTAGAAGGGGATGATGTCTGCCTCCTTTTAAGCAAAGATCAAGTACCACCTGCCCTCCATTTGCAGAGAAGGAATATAAATGCAGGTGAGTGCATGGGAGAAATTACAATAAGAGGTCTAATGTTAACACAGCAGTTCTGCATGGGTGTGGTAAAGGAAGCTAGAAGCTCTTTTTCTAAGTCTCTTGAATTGCAGCACTTCAGTTCCAGAGCCTAGCATGAGTTGTAGTGACTTGTGTGTACAGTCATTTAATCCAGGATAGCAAATATACAGTGACCTTTACCAATAAACAGTTTTTCTCCCTTTATGGTGTGTCTTATCAAAAGCATCTTGGAGACAGCTAAATACAGAAGAGTTTTTTGGATACTGCAGTCTATTAACATGGCCTCTTTTTATTGCGTTCTCCTACCTCCCATGGTCACACATTCAATAACAGTGCCCACACTTCCTTAACTAAGCTCCATTTTTAAAATCCTCTGATAAATGATCTTATTTGAAGACAGGCTTTCCATTGCATTGATCAGTGCTAGCGGGAAAAATAACAGTAGCCTTTCCAAGGAAGACAAAGTGAAAATGGAAAACAGGACTGACTGCCCATTGCATCTTTCACAAATCTAAGATAGCTGGGATATTTGAACTTGCAGGTTTGGTTTCTTAGCACAGTTTATCTAGGGTTTAATTTCAGAGTCTTTGTCTCTGCCATTAACTTGTCTTTCTTATTTACTCTACATTTGTTCATCATTCTGCTCTAAAGTATTCTCCACCTATCCTGCATTTGCTCGTTGCATAGGTTTTCTTCCCTGCATTGCTACCAATGCCATAGAATTAGCAAAACTCCATTTACTTTTTCTTTACTATAAGATAGAATTAAAATAATGTAGAGAAATAAGCTGACAGCAAGGGAAATTTTATTTAAAGGGGAAAAGTTTTTCTAAAGTGACACTGTCAAAAACAAATAAAATAAAAAAAACACCATAGTTTTCTATGCCTCTTCTTTTCTTCTAACTACAAAAAATAAACTCTAGAAATCTCTGTTACCAAGGAGGGCAAGGACTGCATCTTAGCACTTTGGCATCAATGATCAATACTAAGCTGGTGATGAGCAAACCTACAGTAATATTTGTCTTCGTAAGTAATTGCTTTGTATTTAAATTCATATGTTCTAAAATCTGTAGGCTGGATTTCCTTTTTTTTCTGTCCATGACAATGCCTTGAGCAACCTTCTGTCAGAGTGCCCTGAGATTAATAACTCATCACAAGCAGCCATAGATGAGTATTGTGCTTGATTCCTCAGATAATAGAAAAGTTTGTAAACATGGCGAAGAAAAGACAAATCACATTATGTTGTCACAAGCAGGAAATTCAAACATGGAAACACCCAGGAGCCAGGCAGGCACCCATAGCAATGGTTTCCTCTCTTTGCTCAGGCAGCTGACAGCAGGAAAAAAAGAGTCAAGCTATCTTTCAGTGCTTTTCTTCATGGAGAAATATGAATGTTAATCAGGAGGCTGATAGACAAATCAATAGACAATGTCTATCAGAAGCCCAATTAGCACACATAACCCAGTAATTCTCTCTTTATAAGAGACCCTGCTTAGCACATTGTTTTGGGAATCATGCAGCAAGGAAGGAGACTCAATAAGTATTTTCAATCTTCTTTCAATCAGAGGGAGCTCTGATTAATCCTCTACCTTTCCTAATGGTTTTAGTGTCAGCTCTCTTTCTTGATGTTCTGACTGCAAATCCAACAAACCATGTTTCAGGGAACTGTTGATCCTTTAATATACCCTCCTGAAAAGGATAATTCTTGGATTGGCAAAATCTAGCTATGCTGTTTGGCATTATTTCTGAATTGCTCAACTTTGTGAGGTGTTCAGCTTTGAGATGCAGTCACAAACTAACCCTCAAAAAATTACTTGCCTCTCACAATGATGAAAGATCACTCAAAAATGCTTCATCTTTCACTTTGGTTTCTGATACAGATTTGGTGTTACATTCCTCAGCACAGTTTCACACCAAGTCTGCCCGGCCAGATTTAACTGAAACTACTGAAACATGCCAGAATATGGAGCTAACTATCACCTGCAGAAATAATGAGACTTTTTGTGCAGCTGTCTTTTACAAGCCCACATTGCTCAGACGCACAAAAAAAAAAATGGTGCTTCATTTAAGGCTTCACATACTTCAGAGAATTTCACACTGGCAGAGCATTTATTTGCTATTCTCTTCATTGCTTTTCTTTCTGGCACATTGTGGTTTTTGGGAACATGACTATGCCTGAAAAAGCTCTGTATTAATCAATCTGATTCCTAACACAAAGGCACACACCTGATTCCTAACACAAAGGCACAATCTTTGTAGCACCTACCTTTTTTATTTTTTCCCAAAAAACTGCATCCTCAAGGGACTCCAAAATACCAGAACACCCATCTATTTTCCTCCTACAGTAATGGGAGGTAGAGCTAGAGGCTATCCTTCTATACATGCAATTCTTAAGCCAGAGAGGGAATCATCTCTAGGAAGCTTCATTATGAACATGAAGTTCAAGTTCAGTGATTGGCAGTGGGGCTGCCTTTACCCTGCAGGCAGTGCTTGCAGGTCACCACGGAGTTTGACGCTAACGTGCTACTTCAGGCACTAAAACCACCCAGGCTTCAGCAGCACAAAGCACAATACAAGCTCCAAAGTTCACAAAGAATCTGGATAAATGATCATTTCTTCTGTCATGCTGAGAGCACACTGCTACAGCTACGTGGCAATAGTAACACTGCAGCAGGTTGAGAGGCAGCTCCACTGTGTGTCCAGAAGAGCATTCACACTGCTGCATCACAATTTAGCCACACTAAGTACCATAGGAGCATGGTTTCTAGTTCACCTATTTTTTAAATTTTTTTTAAGCAAAACCAAACAAAATTACAAGTGTTCTTAAAAATCTTTTCTAAAATGGTCTGTTCAACTTTTAGTGGCACTCTTTTGCAAGCCTGAGTGTCATTCTTCAATTAAAAGCTGTATGATAACATATATCCTGCAGGAGATTGCTGAAGGTGATTCAATTGCAGTGTTTCTTAACTCTTAAACATCTTTTTCACAATGTTTATGTTCTCAGCATAATTTGATGTGGCATTTTAAAACAGCTTACACAAAATTAGGAACAGAAGTATAAATCCCAGGGGCACAATTATCTGACAAGCCGTATCTTCAACACAGTATCATGTTCAATTTCTCCAATTATATTTTATGGGAAAGAGATAGCACAAAGAAGATAGCTTCATTTCATCACTGTTCCACATCATTCTGAGAGGAAGACTCCACAAAGGTTTGTTTATTGGGACCACATCACAAGCTCAAGGTCACGAAATATAGCCTCAAGCCAGTATATAGTCACAGAATCATTGAGGTTGGAAAAGACCTTTAGGATCGTCTACTCAAACCATAAACTGCCAAGTATGCCAAGTCCAGAAATGCCAAGCAATGCCAAGTTCACCACTAAACCATGTCCCTAAGCTCCACCATCTACACATCTTTAACTTCCAGGGATGGTGACTCTTCCACTTCCCTGGGCAACCTGTTCCAAAGAAGACAAACCTTTAAATGAAGACATTTTTTCTGGTATCCAATCTAAACCTGATACTTATCAGGTTTAGACTGGATACCTGCCTTTTAAAGAGATCTCTTTTCCATGGATTTCATGCCTGTCTTCATGCTCCAACATTTTCTTGACCTGCTGCCGTGCTCCATTGGCCTCTTCCTGTTTTCCAGTGCCCCATACAGCTGAGTGCTCTCCATTCCCTGCTGCTGGTCCACCAGGTTTCACCAGCTCAGCTTAATAATACATTATATGTATTATTCTTACTGGTTTCTAACTTTAAGCCATGTTAGACTTTTAAATCAGGGCTACATTCTACACTCAGTAGGCTCTACCTTGTCCCAGTGGCTGTAGAGTGGTACACAAGTGAAGACATCTTTCCCCTAACTATATTAAAACTCAAAAAGTCAGCCAAGTTAAGCCAGCCTTATGTTATGTTCAGCTCACAAGCAATTACTCTCTTTTCTGAAGAGCTGCTCATTATAAGAATATGCATACTCAGGTGAACCTTAGTAACAGTGCAATGTTCTGGCAAGTGAGGTATGCATGAAAAGGCAAACAGCACATTTTAAATAAATTTTAAGTTAATTTGGTACAACTCACTGAAAGTATAATCTCAGCAACAGCAGATGATAAAATTTGTAGTTCATTTAAAAACTTCATCTTTTCATCTGTATTAATTACTGAAAAACAGGATAGAAATATGTCTAAAAGTGCTTTGCTAATGATTTAGGACTAGAGGGTTTTTAAATGTTTCAATATCTAATTCTAATTTTGCATAAAATGGGCATACAGAAGGGTTTAGACACATTCTTTCTAAAAAAATATATTTTTTAAAAAATTATTTCGTTCTAGTCAACTTCTCTGAATGCTGCTGTGAAAAACAAACATGTTTTATCTAAACAATGGACTACCACATTTATATCTAATCCTGCTCTTGTCTGTGCTAACATAAATCAGGACAATAACTAAAGCCAATGGGATGACATGGGGTCAAACCAGTTTGAAATCTGAATGAAGACCACACACTTTTCATCCCTTGGAAACACTCATACCATTTTGCTGTTGCTTCTCTTAACTAGGCTTTGCTTTCTGGTTTTTACATACCAAGCATAAGACCAACACACAGACATTCATGGATTTAAACTGAAATGAAACAAAAGTAAATTCGATTACATGCTTCTCCCCAAAGTTAAGTCAGACAAGCTATAAACTTTCTGATGCTATTTCCTTTAAAGATATACAGGATTATTTAAAAAAATCTTTTTAAGTAGTTTTCAAATTGAAAATTGCTATTATATAAGCTCCTGATCTGGTTATTTTTCACGGCATGGTGAGCCTAGAAAGCTTTCTCAGCTTGACCAAGGAATCAGGGGAACAGATCCTTCAGTGTCTGACAGCAAAATGAAGTATCCACTGACTCATCAGAAGGGGCACCATCAAAAAACTCACAGAATTCAGTGAATCATTGGATTGATCCATTGAATGAATTGGATCTGGGGTGGGTAAAAAAAGAAAAGGGTGATCCAGCAATAGTTCCTCATCCAGAAAGGCAACAGAATCACAGGACATGGAAAGCAGCTCTTCATCCTGCATTGACTGACATCTAAGAAGCACTGGATAATATTGTAATTTGACATCCAAGGCAATACAATAATATTACACCATTAAATATATTTCACATTTTAAAGTACATTTTGTTGCATTGGCATTTTCTTCCTTTTTTTTTCTGCGTACTGTACCCTTTGATATATAAACTCAGGTGGAAAATGTTAAAGGAAAAAAATCGGTTGTGCTGAATTCAATGTGCTTTCCCTGTATCATTCAAATTACTACAGCTTCTTATTTTTCTTGGTATGTTTTCTGAGGTTTTCCTAATTAGCTCTAGGCTTTGTTGCAAATTTTCTTCCCTTTTGTTTTAAATATCAGAGCTCATATGGGAGACTCGGATGGGAGTTTATCATGCCCTTCAACTGCTCATAGTTCCTTTTATACAGTAGCTTTGTCCTCTTCAGTTTGAGATAAAAATCCTTAAAA
Organism: Passer domesticus; assembly: GCF_036417665.1. Lineage (NCBI taxonomy): Eukaryota > Metazoa > Chordata > Aves > Passeriformes > Passeridae > Passer > Passer domesticus. The sequence goes on from NC_087478.1 coordinate 73,504,093, forward strand.
TCAAAGGCTACTAGTTAGAAGAGCCTACATTTGAAGTGCCTTGAAGTCTTTGGTTTTCCTTTCATTTCTAAGGGCCTTGGATCAGCCTGTACAGTCCCCTTTGTTCATTTATAAGCACAAAGAAGAGATTCTCTTTTCTTTATCAGAACTGTAGCCACTTGGATAAAAAAGACATTTTTTTATGAGGGATGTTATGGAGTTATTTAATGATCTTATAAGCTAAAAGCTCATTACACGTCTCCTTTTAGATCCCTGCTAGAGATCTGAGCGGGGCTAGGCTTTGCACAGAGACAGGGCTGGTTTAACTAAACTGAACCCAGGTCTGCTGAAGACTCAGACTCGTTTGAGCGTGCGGGCAGAGCGGAGCCGAGCACGAGCCTGAGGTGCCTTGCCAAAGCCGGTGGGGTAAATCAGGAGCCGGGCCTGTGCAGGAATCTGAGCTGTCACCGCCACATGGAGCCAGGATTGACTTATTAAGAGTTTGACGAGAGGCACTTGGTATTCCACGGGGAAGGTGGCCTTCGCCTGCGTGTTGGGAATGAAGGAGTTATGGCGTTTCTATGGGTCCTGCGAGCCTTTCATTTCATTCAGCGCTCCGCTGCTGCACAGCGTGAACTGACTGAGCCCCAGAAGAGGTTAACGAGCACAACAGCCATCATTTGTGAGGAGTGGGAAAGAGCCATGTGCTGCACCAGCTTCTTTTCAAGGCTCCTGATTTTTTTTTGTCTTCACACTGGCACAGGGGCAAGCACCCAGCATAGCTTGTCTTGGGGAGCTTGGCAGCATTCTCCTCTCCTGGCAAACCTGATGAAGCCAAATAAAGTAATCTGTGCATTGTCTATTCCTTCGCTTGGGTGACTTTTAAGCTGAGGAAAAAAGGAACAGGGGGGTGATAAAACTTTTTGATTGGGGGCCCTGTTACTACTCATACCACAGGCATCTTTCTTGGGACAAACTGACTGATTTTTTTTTTTTAAATGGCACTTATTAAGTAGAAATTATTTTTTGAGATTATTACATCTCTCCCTCCACCATCCTCCTCCCGTCTTTTCTGAAGCCATGTTGCATAGATTTATTCTATTCAGCCCTCACATTAGCAGATGTGAATGAGGGAATCTGACTGAGCCTGTCAAGGCAAAGAAAGCCATGAAAGAAGAGAGAGAAGAAACATTACACAACTATAATGGCAGCCACAATGGAAATACGCTGGCGTGAAAGCAATTAATGCAATTGGTGCTCTAAGTTCATGGCTTACTCCAAAACCAAGCAGCCTCTGGAAGCACGGTGCTCATCGCAATGTAGGGGACAAACCCCAAGCTGCTGAGGAAAGCACAAGTAAAAAGGCTTTGCTGTGCATGCAAAGCTGCTCTGAGAAAGGGCTTTAGCATGGAACTTCTCTGCCATGAGCTGCTGCTCCATGCTGGAGCCCCACTCAGGACCAGAAGGCAGCCAGGGTATCACACTGCAAGGCTTTGCTGATGTGCATGAATCCTTACAACCACACCACGGGGTGTGAGAGCCACGCTGGGCAGCCTTCCTCCCTGCTGCCAATCCGAGGATCCAAACCCTTCCTATTCTCAATGGAACAAAAAGCCAAAATCCTGAAAAGGTTTGCAAATCAATAGCTGTACAGGGAGAAATAAGAGGAAGTCCATCTGGAATGTTTTCTTTTGATAATTTTGAGTGTGCCAAACCAGAAGAAGAAAAATTTTATCTAGAAAATGTTGAGATATGTTCTTCCCTGAAAAGTCTTTTCTGTGACTAGGTATCATCTCACAGGAAAAGAGAACATTTCTGGGGGTGTCTATCTCTATTACACGTACACCCATCCCCAGCTGACTCCAGGTGTCCCTCATGGCATGCTTGAGTCACTCAGGACTAGTGGTACAGGACAGCTGTGGCACAGCAGAAGTGCCACTTTCCCACAGCTCACTCTCACTAATGACTCATGACAGCAGAAGCAATCTTTGGACCCAAAAAGTGAAGTGTTACAGTGCATGCAACACCTTACTACCTTACATGACAACAGGTCTGAAACAGGTTTAAAAGCCATAGACTAATTTGCATATTTTTACCTTCCAGGATTAATACAAACAGGATGAGGGAAGACAAGGGAGAGTTTTCCTCTCTGAGGTGTTACAGTGTAAGAAGAGATATGAAGAGAGACCTGCTGGTCTCAGTGGTCAGACACATGATCATCTAAATCACTCCTCAACTCCTGGACCTGGAGGGCAGAGATTGGGCACATGGGGAAGGAGTTGCTAAGGCTCCCTCTGAGCATTACCAAAGATTCCTCCCACACATCTCCTCCATTTCCATCAGCACCCTGAGAGGACAATGATTTTTATCCTTTCCGATGGTTTCATTTAGTGTATTCTGCACAGCCTCAAATGTAGGAGCTTTCTTCAACCTGCTGCATAGTAGCAGCAGTGCTGTCACTCGACTGTCATTGGATCTCCCCTCCGGGAGGGACACATGTGTAATTGCTCAAGAGGAACTAACACAACTTGTCCCTGCTCTCTTTCCTCAAATCAGGATTTACATTCAAAACAATTTAACAATCTTAATTATAGATTGAATACATTAAAAATCTTCTGTTTTCTTTTTCTATTACTTACAAAGGGACTCTTTATTTCCTAACATTATATTTGCATATATTATCCGAGAGGTTTCTAGCTGTCTCCACAAGTTGTTCTATGTCATTTCCATGATTTCCCTTTAATGTAGTCATAAAATAATGCTATATATTTGTTGTTCTATTTATAACTTATCTCTTTGTAGAGACAGAAATGATCCCTCAAAATGCAAAGGAGATCCATCAGCACATTTTTCCTTCCTTCCTCCCTTTCTTTTTAGAATCATCTCTTTCCTTTGTAGTTTTAAATAAGGCTTCTTTTCTTCCCTTTTGTGAATTCTCAGGGAGCTATCAGTCACTGCTGTAGGTCACAAACTTTTTACATATTATGGTGATAAATCACTGTCAGGAGGTAGTCACTGTAGAGTAAACCAAGGCCCTGCCCCACAATAATGCAACAATACATTCAAGTGGACCTGCAGTGTCTCACTTCACCTGAAAATCCTGAGATCCACACAGTTATTTTCCAGAAGATTCCCTAGCAAGTTTTTCCTCACTTTTATTTCCCAGGGCACATGCATGTTTCCTTTGAATTCTGTGGGATCCCCAGTGCTCCAGGTCAGTCACTGTGAGAGCGTGGGGTAGGGAGACCTTGGGGTCCTTGGCTGTGTTGACATTCCAAGTCTGGTCCAAGAAACAATCACTGAACCAGAGGGAAAAGGAGGGAGGAAGCAGGAGGCAGTAGGTGACACAGAAAGTCTGGGCATAAACAAAAAGGGCTGGGCAATAGTTTTACTGTTATAGAAAATAAATGAGTTTAGAGTCAGTGCAAACATACAGCGCTATCAACAAACTCAACTTGTTAGGAGGTTTGCTGAAGACCAAAAAATAAATCAGGTATCGAGTGTCATACAGCAAATTTCAAATCAGAATGTGAGCCTCGGGCTTTGAACACCACTGAATTAGCTCACATCTCAAATTTTAATTTCAAAAGGACAAAATTCTACTACATTACCCAGTCACCTTATTGCTCCACGTCATATGCCGTCCCTAAGGCAGTACTTGAGCTATACAAAAGAGCATATTTTCTTTGCTTCTTTCTGTTCAAAATAGAGTAGACAACATAAACAAGATGTTATAAGCCTACTATGCTAATTAGGTTATTATTAGAATGCACAACTTCTAACTATTTGACAAAAAAAAAAAGCAGGGAAAAGGAGGAGAGCAGCAGCAAGCAGCAGTGTTTGCCAGCTCCCCATTATGACAGGGTGTAAATAGAGGTTAGGCTCATGCCTCTGTCTGCAAGGGGGTCACATCAAACTGCTTTCACCCCACAGGCAAGGTGAAAACAAGACCACACAGACAAAGAGGAATTGAGCTTCAGCTGGCATGACTGGAACCAATGCCAGTCAAAGAGTTCATTGAACAGTTCAATCATTTATCTTGACAGGATATGATTCTTTTCAGGCTCCTTCTAGCACTCAGGCACAGCCAGCTCCTTAAAACCTGACACAGGATTTAATAGCTCTAATGATCCAAATGAATATTTAGTCTAGAAAATTAACTTTTGATAACAGTGGCTGATATACCCTCTTATGGCATACTGTGTTTATCAAATGTTGCGGTAATTTATCACTGGGGAAAACAGAATGTTAGCTTTTGTGGACAGACTCCAGCACTTCTTTCTAAATGAAAGTTTTGAGAGGGATTTACAGTGGTCCATACCACACAGGATGCCAGAGGATGAATTTCATGTCCTTGAAACCAAAACACATACCTCTGTCACTTGAGAGGAAGCAACAGTGCTGCTGGACCTCCCATCCAGCAGGGTCTAAACCATTCTATGCATTCTTCCTGCTAAGTCTGACTCCCAAACCAGTCTCTGAAAGTTTTTACATTCTCATGAATTGTATTATTAATATGTTTTGCTATCTCCACACAGGAAAATCATGACTTTAATGGAAGGTTTAGCCAAGACTGAAATTAGACAGTAGCACATCCCAGTTTTCCTGTAGCTTTGGTCTGGATAAGGAATTTTCAGGTCTCACAAGAGTCCTGCTGCAAGACGGAGCATATAGGGATAACTGCCCGTAAGTTTGCAACAGGATTTCTTCCCAGATCCATCCCAAGCTGCATCACACCACTGTGCAGCTTGTGTGTATTTTCTGTATTTTGCTGTTGATTTTCAGAGCAATTGACACAATGTTAATTATTGTTGGGGTCCTACCTATGACAGACCAACTGACCAGAGTGAACAACCTACTCCCCCTTTTTAAATTGCTGCTTTTCTTACAACTAGCTGTCTCATTTCTAGCTGTTCCTGAATGGATTTTGGAAATATCTTCTTAAGTCACAAATCAGCTTTTCTCTCCTTCTTCTGAAAACATTTCAGTTGCAAGCAGGGATGATTTCTCTGCTCTGATGCCACATTTTGGGGCTGCAATGACTATCCAACCTAATTCAGCTTTGGCACCATTAGCATCTCTCTCATAACAACCCAAAATCAGGTGGTTTAAGTGAAAGGAGCCATCCTGTCCAGTCAGAATTCAAACATACACCTCAGCCAAAATTTACAAAAAGGCTAAAGCCCCAAAGCACAACTTCTGTAGGGCGGAAGTTACAGACCAGTCCTCACAATCCAGCCTAAACCCTCTGGCACAGCACTAAGTCCTGCTCATAACTACTCATAAAACTAACATCTGCTTTGAAAGATACCTCAAAATCTTCCTTCGGTGCTTGGAGAATGCAGCTCACTCCAGCAGATAGTTATCTGGACTAATTGCCTCAACTATAAGAATATGCAATATTTTTCTCTTCTGAAATTATTAAGCTTTGTTTTCCTCCTTTATTACTGCCTTTATTGTAGAGGTACTACCTAGTGCTTTTGACACCAGTTATTATTGGGTTTGTTTAATTAAACAGACTTAACCTTTTTAATCTCTTGCATAAAGACACATTTTCCAAAAACTACATTTTAACATTAGGACATTTTCATTAGTTGGTTGTGGCAATTATTTTCTTATATCAATAAAAGTTAAACCTATGTTATTTTCTCTGTGTTAGTTCCAGAATTCATAATTGCCAATGCTCATATTAGAAGCAGGCAAAATATTTGGACTGATCATTTTAGACCAACAACATCAATATGAAATTTTTTTCATGAAAAAAACAAAATTATGCTTTATATTCCTAAAATAAAAAAGTATTTTACTAAAATTATTCTGATTTCCATAAATATTACATGGGATTTAGGTAAAGAAGTGCTTTGCAAACATCCAGGCACTTTCTAAACATTGACACAGCAAAGAGAAAAAAAAACCAAAACCCTTCTGAAGTCAGCAATAACCAGAATGAGAGAGATTTCTTTTGTGAAGGGCTCTCCATGACCAAGAGTCTAAGAGACAAAACATCTTTGAGCACCTATCACATGGAAGGCAATTACAGAAAAGCAATCTAGAGTGCTGACAAATAATAATTTAGGAAATAGAAAATAAAATACACCCTACCTGGTATCATAAAACTGTAGCTTCACCAGGGGATTTTCATGGTGTTATTAAGTTTGAGAGACAAGCTCAAGTGGTTTAAATAATTGAAAGAAGAAAATACAACTTCCACAACATCATGTCTCAAAGTACACTTCTTTGTATCTAATATATAGGGCAGTCTCACTCCAAATACATTTGAGATTTTCTATTTCATGTTGTGCAGATGATGTTTGCAGCTCTGTGCAGGTATCTAATTTCCAACCAAAGACAATACACTGGGGGTAGCATGAGGTTATAGCAACAAGCCAGTCAGAAAACAAGTTATTCAAAGACTGCTCAAAATAATCCTGTAATTCTATCTTTTGCACCACCTTTGCTTTCAAAGCACAGAACAATATACTGTTCACTGGCCAGTTTTCATGAAACCAACATTATATAGTTTAGGTATTCTTACCCATTTTGAAACAAAAATAATAAATATTTCACTTTACAATATCACTGCCATACTTCTGCACAAGTCCCAAACGACCAAACTATTCTCATTTCTCTGCCTCAAAGAGTAAAAGAAAGTGGGAGCACATGTCTGTACCAACACCTGGCTTTTGGATAAAAAACATTAGATGAAATGGAAGTGGTTATGGAAAGAAGCTCCTCAAGTGGTTTAGCAGCTAACTGAAATATAGGAAATTAGGGAAAGGTGATTTTCACAGTAGAGAGAAAATACTGGCTGGGAAGTGAGATGCATTAGTATGCTGAAATCATAGTTGAAAATGGAGCTGTTAATGAGGCAACAAAACATAACATGCTATGTAAATGCTCAGAGAGGTTGATTGTAAAACTAACTGACTGGGGAGATGCAAGAGCATTTCACAAGAAGCCAGGGGGATGAGCAGCAAATGAAATCCTGCATTAATGCACTCATGCATGGAAAAAATAACCATGACCCAAGAACTGTCCTCAAACCAGTATCCACACCCCATAAATAAAATATGGCACCCTTGTGCCTCCCTCTCTGTACTATCAGTCCATTTTTAAGAGTAGACAGAAAAACTTACTCGATGCTGAGATTTTTTAGGTGAATTGAGAATGAAGAAGAATAAATACTGTTATATAGCAAGAGAAATCTATAAGGCATAAACATCTTGACTGCTGTAGGCAGCTTAGATCTTCCCATTTCCAAAGCTACAGAGATGAACCAGAAGAGGTTTTTAGCTCAGAGAACTCAGGTCAGAGATCCACGGAGATTCACTTATGAGGGGAAACTACATCAACCATAGCACTTGTACCTGGAAAAAAACTAATAGGAGCAGAGTTTGGAGGAATGGTACAATTTTACAAAGTCATAGAGTATTAGCTGTTTCTCACACTCCAGGATCTGATAGAAGGTTTGAAATAAAAGAGACAAGCTTTTTCACAGAGTGCAACTGCACTGTTGAAGTCACGGCCACAAGATGCCATGGATGTAAAAGAAATGATACAAACCAGATAAAAATAACTTGTTAGTGGCAGAATCCTGAAAAAGTACTTTGAGAGCATTATGCTGCATTTGGCCTGTTTCTTATACTCTTTTGCTCGACCTCCAGTACTGAGCACTATCAAGAAGAGAACATCAAATGAGTCTTTGATTTTACATGGCGTGTTGCTATGTTCTTGCCCTCTGACATATCTCAAGGGTTAAATTCAGAATACCATGCTCACTCAGGAGCTTTGCCAAGAACACAAATTTGGGCATTTTGCCTCTTAAGCACTGTGACAGGAATTAGTTAATCCCAACTTTGCAATGGACACAGTGTTAAAAAGCTTCACTGCTTTCCCCAGTGCTGTCATCCTTAGAGGCAAGACTGCCATCAGCACTGTCTCTTTTCACCCTAGACTTTGGTCTATTAACACTGAGTGAAGAATTCACCCTCACTCTTCTACCATATCCTTTCTTGCTACTTATCAGCAACTCAGGAAACTTTGATCAATAATAGCATTCAAGTTTTAATGTGATCAACCCATCAGTAGGAAGGCTGCATTTCATTGATCCTGAATTATTGCACCCTATGCAATAATTGCAATCTAATGGCTGCTCTGCTATACTAATTTGCAGAAATTCTGCATCTACGACAGCCCAAATGCTGAAAATATATAAAAGCAAATCATACACAAGGAACATGAAAAATTGATAATATGCACCACTGAGTGGTTGGACTTTCCAGAAAAAATCAGCTTTTAGAACCAGAGTCAGATGCTATTTACTCACCTAAATAGTTATTAGGACATTTTCAAAGGAGCTCAGTCTGTTGAAATCTTTTGAAAACCTGTAGTCACAAAGAGAACTGAGTTCTTTTGGAAAACTAGTCAGCAGCTGAGAGTGCCAAGCCAGTGAGAGCTGGATCTCAGACAGAAAACTTGCTTCATAACACCTCTTGAAATACTCAGCAGTGGTTGATGGGAACAGGTGAGTATCTACTCTACCCTCTGAGTGCAGCCTCCATCAGATAAACAACAAGTTGTGACTTTTCTGTTATATTGATGTCCCAACAAAAATCCTGGATTGCAAAAAGACCTTTTATGAAGGAAGGTATTGATTCCAGGAATGAGCTTGATTTCCCCTCAGAACACTGGTTCCATGCACTGCAGTTCTCAAGACATCCAGGCAGCCACTGCTTCCTGATTTCTGGATTCACAAGTGACAAAGAGGGAAATCTGCATCTTAAAAATTGTGATTCTATAGATGTTTGCCTGATGGGACTTGGAAAGGAGATATATGTGGTCATCCTACACCCAGCCCTCAGTAGCCAGACTAACTCTGCAGCCCTTGATGCTTTCAGGTTTCTAGTTCCTTGGAGTCCTTATACCCCCAGGATGTGTTTTAGTTGCCTAGGGCTGTTTTTGAGGCCTCCTGCTATCTCATGTGGCTGCCAGATACTACTCCAGGAAGTCACAGCACTCACTAGTACCAAAGACATCTAAAGCAGAACTAGATGCCAGTGTTTAGGCACTTGAATTGCTCCTCAACAAAGTTTGAGACAAGCTACCACACCTTTGAGGAGTCCAGTGTGCCAGGCAAATGTTTTATCCAGCAACTGAGGCAAGAAAGGTGAACATTCATGTTTTTCCTTCAGTAAAATTTTTTAACCAAAAAGTTATTCCAAATACTTTCTACAAGAAAAAAGAGTTTACTTCTTATACAGCTAAATGCTGCATGTCTGTGAAACAATTTTAAACCACAAACTTCTAAGAAGTGAAGAGTTACCTACCTATAATTACACAATAAGGAAGAGAGAAGTTGCATTAGCAGAAATGGCTGAAAGCTCTTTCACCTCTTATTTACAAAGAAACAGCTTTTCTTCTGTTGTTGTTTTTTAAAGGCAATTCTTTCAAAGAAAATCTTACTGTAGAATAAGAAAAAACAAGAATAACCTATTTATGATTTCTACACACACAATACCTCTATTCATTTTATCCCTTTTTAATTTTCTACCTACTCCACACGGACATTTATCACTTCCTAATGTTCTAATTTCTGCCATTTTCATTCTCCAGATCCTTCCAGATCTTTCTATATTTTTCATGGAAATTAGAGTCAGAAGAAAAATGAAGAGAATCTCTCTCATTAAAATATTCAGGCCATATTTTTAATGATTTGTTTGGTTTTCTTCTAGGAAGTACATGTTGCTTCCCCCCAAGAGATCAATAAAGTAACTTTCCCAAATGATTCCTGACATTTTTATTCACAGCTGTGGGTCAAAATTAAAAAAAAAAAAAAAAAAAACAAAACCAAAAACAAACAAACCAAACAAATGATAACTTGAGGTTTAAATTTCACTGTCCTACAGTGCCATTCCTTATCCCTAAAAACCTGTGAGCAGCCAGTCAGCATTTGTCATGTTTGGACACTTACAGGGGCTTTGGGGTTCTGGTTGGTTCAGTGTCATTGATGATGATGGGCAAAGGGAGGATGCTAATAAAAAGTTGTGAATGTGAAATTATATGCTTTTACACTGCTTTAACATTGCTCATGTTAAATGATATTAAAATACACTCTGCAATCACAGAAAGAGAGAGATGCTGCTGGATGAGAGTCTTGGAAGAGTATTTGGCAGTTCCAGGAAGAGATGCATTTGAAAATACCAGTGTTGGTACTGGGCCCAAAGATGTAAATTACCTCTCCTTAGAGCTTCCTGTCATCAGTCTTGTTTCTGTAGCTAATAATCTGTGGATTTGAAATAACTGCATTGAAACTTTATTTACAGGTGGGTTTGTTTTTTTCTTTTTTTAATATTTTAGTTGATAACATTTCCAAAAAAATTTTTAAAAACCCCAACCAACCAAACAACAACCACAGAAATAAAAGCTGCAGAAATAAAAAAATTAAAAATAACATTTCTATTTTTTAAATTTGAAAATAAGACAAGAACTCAAAAACAAAGTAGAAAGTTTCTATTTTAGAACCTCTACTTAAGCTTTTCCTCTTCTACTTTTTTCTTCTCTTCAAAGGACTACTTCATGATATTGTCTAACTGCTAAAGTGAATAACAGCCTTGGGGAGGACATTTAATTCTGGACTCTAGTTCTCAGCTTAAATACTTGATTTCTTCATCAAAGATTTTAAAATTGTAGCTCTTTTGTTTTACATTAGACATATCCAAAACTTATCTGTTTGTAGGAGAGGACTTTGCACAGTCCTTTCAAAGTGCCTCCTGTAAAGAACCTTGCTACACATAGGTGAGCCTTTGAAGAGGTTTTCTGCATGTTCTCAGCCTAATCTCAGTGCCAGTAACATTGCCTCTACATTTTTCTGTTTATTTAGACTTTCCAGCGTGTTTACCACAAAGTTTAGCCCTTTTAGCATAGCTTTTGTACAACTGGAAAGAATCCTTGTATGTTTACTTCATCACCATAAAACAAACAAACAAACAAAACCCCGCACCAAACCCAAGTTAACTTTGTAACAAAGTTTAGTCTTCAACAGAGCAGAATCTTTTGGATGACTCTTCAGCAGATGCTCCTGTGTATTTGAAATCATTCAAATTTCTTACTCATAGTGTATAAATAACTTTGTGTGAGTCAGGGGAATGTGAACAGTTCCCTGGCTGCTCATTTTTCTGAGATGCAGCATATGTTTGTGCAGGTATCTGACTGTTTCCTCTCTCTTCTACCTCACGTACTTTGTACTCTTTTCAACAGATGACTATTTCCAAATATATATGTGTGTGTATATATATATATATATATTTGGAAATATGATGCATGTTTTTATGATGCATGTTTTCATGTTATATATATACATATCATGAAAACATGCATCATTTTGATATTGACATAATTGTATTTCTATATCTTTATTATATATGATTTCTATTTATTTTATAGATGTATTAGATATTTATGTTTATTTTATACCTTTAAATATTTATTTCATATATTTTATGTATTTGTCTCTTACGTTTTATATATTTTATAATAATATCTATAGTTTACATATTTATTTTTATATTTTCCTTTCACTGATTTGTTTTCTGTATGCTTACTACGCATCATACATTTTAATCCCTATTTCTTTTCTATATTTCTTTATCCCCACGTGCTCTCAGACTAATTTTGGGAAACCACCATCATATATTTTAATCCCTATTTCTTTTCTATATTTCTCTATCCCCCACGTGCTCTCAGACCAATTTTGGGAAACCAGCGCAGTCTTGCGAGCGCATTCCCGCTCCGCGGGGCTCTTGGAGCCGCTTCCCGGCGCTCGGAGCCGTGCCTTGGGCTCTGCTGCCCTCCGGTGGCCCCGCCGAGGGTCCCGCACGGGGTCACGCTCGGGGTCCCCTCCGTCCCGGAGCATTCCATGGTCCTGCGCACTGATCTGGAGCGGGACGGAGGATGCTGGTGGAGATTTGCTCGCCAGGAGCATCCTCGCCTCGAGGGTCGCCTCTGGAGGCGCTGACACAGACAAACTATCGAGAGGCATGGCCAAGGCAGAAGGGAGAGTGGCTTGTCCACATCTTTTAATAACAGAGCCAAAACCAGAGCCTGGTCTTCCTACTCCCCAGTCCAGCTCTGTCTGCTGTGGCAGAAGCTCACAGTCTCTGCTGGCCTGCAGCCCCCTTCCCCACGCCAGGAACACCACGCTTGGCTCTGCCCAGCAATGCCAGGTGTCCCTGTGGCCAGCCTTGGCTTAGGGATTCCCGTTCTGCATTCCCATTCTGGGTTACCCAACCAGCACAGCACATCACACAGCCCTGTAACTTGATGTAAGCCATGACAAGTTTACACATGATGAGGAGGAAGACAACGAAAAATAACATTGTGTTACTATTCTATTTGTGGGAATCATGTCACATTGTTTTCTGCACAATTTGCTTTCTCAATCAGATTTGAGGATAGCTTTTCCTAGACAAGATAATTGGCTGAAATCAATCCGCTATAGCCACAAACAAGCAAATTTGGATAATACTATAAAGGCTGCATTTAAAAAGAAGAGAAGAAGAAAAATAAAAAGCTGAACAAGGGTTGATTGCTCCATATCAGTATCTGCAATTCAGTTCCATTTGTAGTGAATTATTAACTATATTAATTTAGCTTTAAGTCTGACTAGACAAAACAAAAATATTACAAAAATATGAGAGCAGACAAGTTCTACATAGGCTAAAATTAAAGCAAGCTCTCTGCATTATCTAGTGTGAGGAAGGAAGTCGTCAGGTTTACATTGCAGTAAACATTTAGTACATTGCAGTAAACATTTATTACATTGCAGTTACGTTGCAGGAAAAACACAGCCTCTGCTCCTTCCTCAGCTCCACAAAATCCCTTAACTTGTGGTACCTGGATTTCCCAAACATCCCCAGTCCTACCACATCTACCTGCTAAAATCTGAAATGTATGTGCCACTCTCCATCTTGCTTCTCTACCACAGGGTTAGAAAAATCAATGTAAAATTTACAGCACCAGAAATCCATGCTGTACATCCCTCTACCCATCCCAAATCCTGGAATCTCTGGGTTTTCCTCATATGTTTCCTTTACATACTGCAACCTTAGCAGAACTGTAGGCGAAGACATACCAAAAAAATCCACCATCCTTCCTGCATGTTTATAAACTGCAAAATATGTTTGCTAGAGAAATGCCATAAAGATCCATTTAAGCCAGCTTTGAAAGCCCATTATTGGTTCCTAGCTTCCAATATTCTTTGATCACATCTTAAAGCTGAAGCTCCTTACATGCTGGCATTACACAGCCAGATGTTAGTTAACTCAAACTACAAATTTAGTGTATTTACCCAGCAGTTCAGAATTGCAATTAATTTTATTTCAAATCTCTGCAAGGAATACATGCTCTATTTAAACTCCATTAAACATGAAATTTAATTATTCTGAAGTGTGTAATACCACCAGGAAAAGCCACAGTGTTCAAAGAAAATTGAGATTTTTGTACCTCCTCCATTGATCACACCACTGGCTGGAAGCAACATGGGATCAGAGTCTGTGCATGGTCTATCAAGAATGACAAGGCAGTAGATGGAAAGCAGAGACAGGGACACAAAGATGATTTTAATATACCTGTAAGCCACCTGCACTTCCAGATCTAGGTTACTAAGTCCTTTCCCCTGCCCCATGGCACTGCTGCCCAGGAACCCAGTAGATTCATCCCCTTGTACATCTGTCTCACAGCTGTACGTGGAGAACACTTCCAAGAAACTGGGGACTTACCAATAACTCCTGTACCCTACAGAACCTACACAACCTGGGACTTTAGCCATTCCTCGAGAATGACTTCCACTTTTTTACGCAGTATGCAATTACAAATAACGTGAAAGGGTTGCAGAGGTGCCTGTGAGCAGCTTCTGATTTTGTGATAGTTCAGTTTTAGACTACGATACTGGTTCTAAGCTCAGAATTACAGCTCCCCAGCCCAAGCCAGCCCTGAAAATTTGTGGTAAATATCAAAGTCCAAGTTAGCACCACACACACCGCTCTCCTCATGGCTCCCTAGCAAAGCCCTCTCGCCACGGCTTCAGCTAGAATGCCTTTTGTTTACAATTTCACCAGCTGAAAGGCTCTTTTGAGAACACAAAAAAAACCCCCAAAAAAACCCCAGAAGGGAAAGAAAGAAAGCTGAAGAGGCCACTATGAGGATCTAATCTATGGCTAAGACCACCCCTTGCCTGGCAGTCTGCATTGCCATCAGCTGTATGCATGGTGAGCACATTGGGGCTTAGATCAGCTGTCGGTGCCTTCTCCCTCATTAGCATGGATAAAGGCGCTGGCGCGGCCGGGTGCGCGGCATTCCTCAGCATACCAGCTGCAGCTCCAGCCCAGTGCATCCTCTGGGCCTGGAGAATTAATTAGTTCTGATAGTCACCGTGTTTCAAAATGATGGCTGTCATAACCCCGCAGATAAAATTACACACCCCTGGCATTTTCCACATTGCCCATTCAGGCTCTCCGTAGGCCACCGTTGCCTTCCTCAGATGTATGGCACTGGAAAGATTTAACTTGCCAAACCCTTTTTGTTTATATCTCTTTGTTATGTTCCAATTAAGTCTGTGTTAATCAAAGGCAGTATTTCCCAAATATTCCCCCCCCTCCTTTCCCCAAGCCTCTTCCTAGGCAACTCGATGGTTTGTACCCCCCTTCCTCCCACCTACAATTAGCATTCAGACGTTTCTCTCAGCAGATCCAAAGCCTCCCTCCCCCTAGGAAGCTTTCTTCTTATGAACACATTTTATATTTCCCTATCCCTCTGCAAGGTGCTTTAGCCAGTTTCCAAACAAAGAGCAAAGTGACTTCCCTCAGACATGTGGAGCCTCCAACTGTATTCAAACACCCCTGTGACAGTTTTCCTGCTGTGACTGGCTCTAAAACAGAAGCCACATACAGTAAAAAACAATAATTCATTGATTTTCTTCTGCTTACTTCCAAATTACCAAGTAAGAATATAAAATTTAGCTCAATACTGCCCTCACCCTTGGCACTCTAAGATCTCACTAAATAGACTGCAGCACTGGGAGAGGAGCTGAGCTGCAGGTGGGGTAGAACGTACCAGGAAAGCAATATCAGCTTTTATCATGTGGAGTTCACAAATGTTCAGGCTTTCTTTCAATGTAGTCTTGTCTCTTTCTTATTTCTTCCTCTGAAATGGTGCTTTGGCAGTATGACTGTGAGATAGCTTAGCTTTGTATGAGTCTCTGAGACCTTATCATGTGAAGTTCAGTCACCTCTGGTTGAGTGAGCTTCACATTCAGAAAGTTAAGGAGAACAAAATACAATGCAGGCTATGGGGTCGGTATTCAATCAAAAACTTTTTAAATGCAGGAAGTTGAGTAGCCATCAAAACTTTGTAGAACAAAGCAAGCGCTGCAACCATCATGTCTGTATCTCTGCTGATTTTAATTTGCTTTTGGACTGACCTCATGAACCTGGCTCCGAGAAAGAGCAACTACCTCGTGGTGATGCTGAAATAAGCACAAACATTATTTTCAAAAACATCTAATAAATGAGCCATCATTATTTTCTCTGGTTGGTTGATATTTACAGCACAGAAATAGAAGCAGTAACATGGGGAGAGGCAGCAGGTGGATGAAGAAAGCAAAAGGACAACTAGTTCATAATTACCTAAAGTAGGAGCACCCAGTCCAGGAATGCAATAGCAAAGCAGAGCAAAACTGTGACATGCAGAAGGGAATGCCCCAGCACGTGGTATTTGCAGTATTAAAGTACACACAGTGACTCTTAATACTCTTTTTCACCAGGCTGCTTGCAGCCTAAAAATTTTCAGAGGCACAAGGGTGACTAGAAGCTGAGACACAGGGCAATCTGAGGAGGGAGGCTTGGCTGGGCTCCCCATGCCAAACTGATCCCAGCTTTCAGGAGACACCCTGTCACCCTGCACAGGCTGCTTCAAGCACTGAGGTGACACCTTCCCACCCCCAGGGACACACCCTGGGTGCCAGGTGATCTTTTAGTCTGAATTTCTGCCCAAAGTGGGGCAGGAGCCAGCCAGGCAGGGTTGTAGTGCT
Organism: Passer domesticus; assembly: GCF_036417665.1. Taxonomy (NCBI): domain Eukaryota; kingdom Metazoa; phylum Chordata; class Aves; order Passeriformes; family Passeridae; genus Passer; species Passer domesticus. The sequence continues at coordinate 73,520,156 of NC_087478.1, forward strand.
GTTCAGAGCCTGGCAGAGTCTGTAACCTCCATGAAAAAGAAAAATGCCCATCAGGAACAGGAGGAAAGGGTGGCTGGTCGCTCTGGAACAAGGAAAGCAGTCACCGTAGCAGTTAGTGAGGAGGCCATGGCCTGATGAGAAGGGAAAGGAAGGAAAGGAAAAAAATAGTTTACTTCACGCAAATGCCTATACAAGAGGCAAGAGCAGATAACAAGAGTGCTGATGCTGTTACTTTTTATCTCAGCCCACAGGGCAGGAAAGGGACATGCTTGATTTACAGCTCCTTTCACCACCGCGCTGCCCGAAGCGGTGACAGGCGAGAGACCCAGCTAGCCGACCCCAAGCTGCTGAAGGAGCTGCCAGCGCCTGCCAGCACCCACACAGGGACCAGGCAGATGTGCTTTGCCCAGCTGGCACTGATCCTGCCCAGACAGCCACTCTGCAGATTTGGGAGGGTGAATTGCACTCCCAAAACTCCCACAAAGAATGGGGTGCGGCTGTGGGCTATCACCACCCTGAAGAGGAGATCCTCCAGGATTCTGCTTTTGGAGTAAAACCTGAGCCATCCCTTCCTCCAGGCCAGATTGCACATTGTACAATTGCAAATTTGCAAATTTTTACATTGTACATTGCAAATATCCCTTGACCTCAGAAAGAAGAAACAGCCCTTCTAAGGAACGTACCTACTGACAGCATGTCCATCACAACCCTGGCTGCTATCATGTCTGCATAAACAAGGAATGATTTACTTTCCTCATCATATAGAGAAAGGAACAGGATTTGATGAGTGTACAGGAAACACCTTGCCCTGCCATCCCAGTGATTTTGCAGAGTTCTTTTAGAGCATGGAACAAAAGTAGATGGATTCGTACATTATGTCGCATGTTTATGACCACTCAGTTCTTTAGCAAAACCACACAGATTTAAAGATAGGGTGTTATGAAACACAGCTTTGTATAAGGAGCACCTTCTAATGACAGAAAAAAAATTCTAAGGTTGGGGGACCAGGCAAAGATGAAAAACTGAAAGGAGTCACATTATTGGGTATTTGAGACATGAGAAAACCTGCACAGGGCTGACCAGAGCAGTGGCAAAGAGCAGCACCAGAAATGGCTGAAAAACTCTGAGAAGAAAGAAAAAGTCTTGCTTTTGGCAAATAAAAATGGCAAAATCTGAATATTCATCTCTCCCAACCACACTCAAGTAATATAGCTGAGTCAATTTTCCTCTGCTTAGCTCCAGAAAATCACTCAAAATGATTTAACAAAAATAGAAAAAAGGGAGAAAAATATGCCCCTTTTTATCTAGATAAGCAAATCTGGAAGAAGTTCTTTTGGCCTCCTGAGACAAAATCCATAGTATTTCTCCCAGAATCCCATTGGGGTGACCTATCCTTATGTTATCAGGGCTGATAAGCCAACTTCCAGAGATCCCTTGCTCTCCCTTAGATTAGTTAAATAACTATTATAATAAGCCCAGTAGCTCTTCCAGCCCCCTATCCATGCTCACCTAGAATCATCTTCTGTCATAATAGTTCAGTGTCCTTGGTTTTGTACTATCAGCAGCTCCAGAGAGAGGAATAAATGATGGGAGCCCTGTCAGGATATCCTGTCATTCAGTGAGAGAGGCTTTATTCAGCTTTCCAGTGACAGCTTTCAGCAAATACCCTGCATTTTGGAATCTCTCCTGCCTAGGCAAGCTCTGCATGCCTTATCCTTCACTCATTTACCTTGGGGAAGACAAGAGTCCTGTTAAAAGTATTTGCCTGAGAATGCAGAAAAAACAGCACCTCTAACAACCATTTCATGTCAGAATTTGAATTTTCATGCTTGGACGACTCTGAAAGAAAAAAGTCCAATTCACAATGGAAAAAAGTCCAGGATTTTTATTCTTTTTTGCTTTTTTGGTTGCAATGAAACTATGTTTGACATCACTACTCCAAGATGAGGTAAGAAGCAGCTTTTTACATAATGGATTTTTTTGTCTGTATTACTCTGTGTCATAGAGAGAGGTTATCAGATACTGCATCTTATGGCAGAAAAACTCACTTTGATAGTCACTGGTACATATGACAATGAATTATAACCTGAAAGCTCTGTAATTCAGTCCTCTGAAATAACAGAAATGCATCTGTTTATTCTGTATGAGAATTTGGCTCAAGCTAGATAGCATGAGTACGCTGAAAAAGTCTCTAAACTGGCATATGTGGTAAAAGACTGTAAATTATGCATTTATCAAAAGAAATTGATTGGGATTTTTGGTAAGTCAGAAGACGAAAGCAGAAATTTTTCTATAGCGAAAATCATCTGTTCCTACTAACTATGAGGAGGAAAAGCTATTTTAGACAGGTAAGGGATAAAAAAATCAAAGGAATTCAGCTATGTAAAGTAATAACACAAAGTTATAAACATAATTAAGGGGTTTGTAGACCTTTGGGGAAGTGTTGCATTTGTCATGTACAAATACTGTGAATCTGTGGAATTTCACAACATCTGTTTTCACCACCCTTGTAGAGAGGCACAACAGATTTAGAAGAGGAAACAAAAAGACAGAGAGGAATTGGAAGGGGGAAAACACTCAGGTGTTGTGTTGTGGATTGGCTGCAGTTTTTAAATAGAAACATACATTGAAATGTACAAAAAGTACTGGCATATACGTTTTTTCTGGAAAAAAAAACCCAAAAAAACTAAAAGAAGAGTCACTGAAAAGTCAACTTTCTTCCATTTTCTCTAAAAACAAAAAGGGAAAATAAGAAATTGCAAGAAAGTAGAAATAGTGTTCACATTCCAAAACAAATAGTGTTTTACAGCTGGTGGTAGAGAAAGGGTAAAAGCTATTTTTATTTAAATTTTTCCTTTTCAAAACACTCAATGAATTTTATTGCTCCAAAAATGAAATTTTGTGGAATGACTTTTTGATGAAAAGCAAATTTCTTTTCAAGCTGTATTCACATTATGCTCATATCTGGGAAAAGGTCACATTTTTAATGCAAAGACACCTGAAAAGAATCTACACAACAAAAGGGTTTCACTGCACAAATATTTCAATGTTACCCAGACCAGATTTCAACAGTGCACTTATGAAAACTAAAATTTGACAACTGAATAGATGTTGAAATGTGCTTGCTTGTGGGTGGTGGCAATCACATAGAGTGGCTCAGAGGTTATGAAGCTAAATCTCCTTTTCAGTGTCTGTGATCCATCCTCACACCCTTTGCTGCTGAAATGTCCAGCTGTAAATCTGAGAAACTGCTGAGTGAGGGCTTCATCCAGGACCACCATGGGACATGTAGAAATCCTGCCCAAGGTGCCAGGGTCCCCACCCAGACCAGCTGTGAGGTTCTGCAGAGGCTGCAGCATCCCATGAGTGCCCAGAAGGTCCAGGACCCTCTGGACTGCACAGGGTTATGTTGCTGGTTTTTAAAAACCATACTCCAAATTGGGTAATTTCTCACCATTCGTGAATGAGGAACTTGCTTCTACAAACACCAATAAGAAGGAAGATAAAGCCAACATTAGATGCAGTTCAGCAAGGACTTATTGCTTTAAAATAGACACATAAAAACAAGTTAAAAACAAACAAACAACCAGAATGAGGCTGCTCTTCTCTGGGTGCTGTGGCAGGGTCAGGCCCAAAATCTCCACCAGATCTGAATGCAAAGCAAGATGTCATTCTTTGACACCAGTCTGAAAACACCAGCCATAGCCCTTTAGATCAGTATGGAGGTTCTGATTTAATTGTGCCTCCTCCACACCTTGTTTAATTTTGCCTTTGAGTGGGGAAGGCACTTGTCAGCAGCTTTGGAACTAACGCTCTCTAGGCTGATGCTGTCTCTGTAACTTGGCTTTTAAGTCTGACAAACTTAGCATTTGTTGATAAAGCGCTGTTAGGAAAAATATTACACTTAGAAGGGTTTATCCTGCAGTGGTTGCACATATTTTGTGCAGACAAAGCCCTGCGCTGCACTGATATGTGGTCTATTTCCTAGTTTAGCTCCAAAACAAGGAGCTCCTGCTGAACAGAAAAAGCTGTGAGTGAGCACAAAGCTGAGTTAAACTTGTCATTTTTCAGCAATGTCGCTTGGGGTAGTGTCTTTCCTTCTTGTTAATTATTCTGCTCCTGTTGCAGGTGAAGAAGCAATGTGATCAAAAGCTGCTCATTAGAATGAAAACCAAATGTGTACCTTGCTCTTTAAACCTTGACACCCAGTGCCCTGCTGGTTACACCAAAATTACCAACGGGACTGGGACACCAGACTGCAGGTATCTCCTCTGTCAGAGCTTTTCTCATTAATATTGTTTTCTAATATCAAGTAATATTAATGAATATTATTTTTTATAATTTTAATATCAATAATATTAATACTGTATTTAACATTGATTTTCTAATATTAATATTACTATTGTTTATAATATTAATTATAAAATATTAATACACATCAAAAATTCTCTAGTCTGTGCAATTTTCTTACAAACATTTACCATTGGTTTCACCAACTCTAGAACTCAAACTGCATTCAGGGTATTTCATGCTTGAAGTTAAACAGCAAGTGATGTAAGAGGAAAATAAACATTGCTATTGATGATCTAACAGATTTTCTCTTGAATAAAATCATAGTCTCTTTTATATTTATTCTGCATACTAGATATGAATGATACAAAAATATATTATAAATTTATATATTGTATTTAGGTGGTAATCTTTATATCATATAAATAAAGTATTTTTCACACTTCTAGATCAGGGAGTTGTGGGGGTGAAGGGCAGGAAGAGATAGTTCAAAACCTATTTGACATCTTGCCATTCCGACTGGGGGGAAAAAGCAGTTTTTTAGAGAAAATATAAGTACTTTAGAAAAATGTAACTATTTTGAGCTTACTTAGAATTTAAAGAACCTTGATATTAAACAATTTTTAAAATACTGTTTCAAATCAAAAATTAGAGAAATTTGCTATATTTAGGCTGGGACGGGAAGATAAATACACTGTTCAAAAGAAACAGCTCCAAGGATCTTTTCAGACCTTGACATTCAATGCATGTTTTAAGGAAGAAGAAAAAAAATTATATAACCAAGCTTAAAGTTCTCTTGTCTGCCACTGAAAGGAAAAGAACTTAAGAATTTTGTTTTCTCCCACAGGAGGCTTTTAAGTACTTTAAACAGCTCTAACTTTTTTTTCCACAGGTATTACCTGGAAATTAAAACACTCACACTTTCTTTTCCGGGCTGTCGGCACCGTTGTGTGAAGGAATTTGAACAACCTGAGTGCTGCCAGGGACACTGGGGCCCAGACTGCATGGGTGAGTTGTTTTGGGCTTTGGGGTTTTATTTTCCTACAGAATTTGAACAGAAATAAAGTAGCAACCTTTCTTCTTTTCAGAAACGATTGCTGTGAGAAGTTTGTTCTTCAGAGCTTGTTATAAAAGTAGAAATAAATAGCAGTTTTCAGCTAAAATTTAGGGGATTTGAATGAAAAATAGATATTCAAATTTTCATTTAAAAAGAAAAATTCATAGAAAAATGTAAAGAGCCTCAGAAAACCTCCTAGATTTTGAGATTTTCAAAACAAATCATTGCAGTCAGTGCTTGCAAAATTATTTCATTCAGGAGGACCACCAAAATGGATTTTAAAAAATTAAGATTTTCAAACCACAAATTAAATGTTTCATTTTAGGTCAAAACCACCTTCATCTGCATCTGAAATATTTCCAAATCTCTTTAATTCTTGATTTTCTCGTGCAGGGAGGATCTTTTCTTTTAACTCCACTTGAAACTATTTCTTTAACTGCCTGTGAATGCTGAAGGCCAATACTGAATCAAGAGAATCAGGAGTGCCTCCCCTCCTGCTGCCCCTTTTCTTAGGAAAAGCTTTTCAGCATCTCCACAAATGCATCAAACCTCAGGCTACCAAGATAGGCATCCAGACCCACAGAGGAAGTTTCCCTGCCCAGCCAGAGTGTTTCCTCCTTTAGCTGATGGCCTCGAGGTCTGTTTCAATGACTGTGAAGTCCTTTGTCCACAAAACAGATTTTTAAAAATTTATAATTTTAGCCCAAGCTATTATTTAAACACCAATGATTTATCTACTAAAGGCAAACAGTAGATGAATGGATAAGTCACACCAGTGATTTATCTACTATAGGAAAGCAGTCAAACTGCAGCTCACAGCAGCTTCAAGAGAAAAGCCAGACAAAGAGCTGAGTGCACAGTGAGTGGCCATGTCTTCTGAAGAGAGTCACTTGTGGGGTGGTTTCACCTCCCCAACCCCAAGTGCAGCCCAAGAGCTCATCCTGCCTTTATCAGGGTGCTCTGGGCAGCCACACAAGGGGCAGCAGTATTTCTGGAGTGGGGCAGAGCCCCCTGCCCCAGAGCCAGAGCCCTGCCTGCACCACTGTGTGAAGGAGGCTGCCAAGGCAAGGAAACCCTCTCTTCCTTTGGACAAACTTCCTGACCCCAAAAAGCAAAGAATCAAGGTCTCAGCATTGTTTCATTTGGAGGGAAAAAAAATAGTTATCTCTACATTATCACAACCTCTGTAATAGAATACAGCACAAGTTGTAGTATTTGGAGGAAAAACAGTCCTTCCTGAGGCTGGGCAAAAATCCCTGACTAGGGGTTTGCTTTACATTTATCATCTGATGGCACGGACAAAATTAGGTCTTAAATAGCACTCTGACTTCCTTAAATGATAGCACATGCTGAAACACACACTGTGAATGAAAGATCTTTTGTCACCTTCCCTCCCCACGAAGCAGACCAAGCCATTCAACTGCGCACCATCCCCTCTGCAAAAAGTCATAAAGTCAAAAAGAGAAAAGCACAGGATCAGAAAAGATCCAGGGGGAAAGAGCACAGCCTTTCAACACTGCCAGTATCATCCAGCTGCAGGTACTACAGCTGGTGGGGCTCAGGTGCAGCAGGAGCTGCTCCCTACCCCAGCACAAGTTCCCATTCTGGGCAAATATTTCCAGAAAAGCTCCTAAGAAAAGCCTGGATACCAGCTGAAAGGTGTATGGCATGGCCAACTAGATAGAAAGGACTGTAAGAATAAAGGGGCGGAAAATGTATAAAAGAAAAAGTAAAGGCCAAGAGTAAAGATACTAAATTTAATGCTATCAAATTATATGGTTCCAAATACTTCTTTTCAAGTACTTCACTGCTTCAGCCTCACAGGGAATTGGGTAAAGAGAAGTATTTTAAGAGGCTCTATTTGATAACACTTGGAAAGTGCTGAATTAAAGTCCATGAAAGGGAAAAAATGCTGATAGATTTAGGTTCTTTTGGCTTAGATTCAAAGATTTGGCCTTCACACTCTGACTGCTGTTAAGAGATAAGCAAGAGCTTCTCTTCCTTACTGCTTTTCAAAAAGCATCCTCAATAAAAGAAGAGGTCTGGCCTCTCCCCAGGGTGGCAGCAGGGGACTGTGCCAGCTCTGCTCCAGTGTCCCAGCACTGCCTCCCGTGGCCCTGCTGGTTGCAGGAAGCCTTTTATCTGCCTGGACAAACTTGTTCAACAATCTGGTAATTTACCCCACTGCTGATAAAACTGTCCCTTGGTGCTGGTATCAAAACAAGAGACAAGATGCAGTGAAGACAAGGAGTGTAATGAATGCCGAGGGCAAAAATAAAACCTGCTTTGCCAACAATTTCAAAGTAACTTTTCATAGGAATTATACCATGAACTCTGAGTTTTCTTTATACTTGCACATTCAACAAAGGCATCAATGCAAATATATTTTTTTCTATTCTGTGCAACTATTAAACATTTGTCATGAATCTTTAAGATTTAGTTGTCTTACGGTAGGCAGAAAACAAGATTCACTAAAAGCCACTTTAAAGATTAAAGGATATGTATTTATTACTTTCCCTCATATGTAGTTATTTAGTAACCTAAATTCTTAAAACATCTTATTATTTCAGCATGTAAGAGATAAAAAGCACTTAAATTTTAATCTTTAAATTTATTGTTTTTTTCAAAAGACGCTTAGGCAGATGCAGTAGATCTCAGACTACATTAAGGAATAAATTAAGAAATATTAACAACTAGTATAAAGCCAGAGCTTTCAGTGGAATTAAGTGTACACATATGCACATCCACTTATTTGCTCATCACTCTGTCCAAATCAAATTAATTCTTACTAAAACTTCCACATTTCCTAAATACTCTAAATCAGGATTAACTTAGGCAGGGGAGCATAAATCAAATGCTGCCCATCCCCACCCACACAGAACAAACTCTGAGACTCTTTACAGGTAATAAATCCACTAGTAAGGTGCAGCAGAGTACCTGTGATGCCAGCAGGAGTTTGATACATTTAGATACCACCTGCATCAAAATTATGGTACTTAATGGGAATTCTAATTACAGGAAGGAAAGGCTTATGGAAGAGAGTTAATACATCATTTCCAAGGAGGGGCAGGACAATTGTGGAAAATAAAGGTATCCCTACAGGAGAGAAAACCTGACAGAATGATCTGACTAAAAACCACTGTAATATACACTTCCTGTAGACAACTTTTCAGTAAAGACTTGAATCTTGAAACCTTTCAGACAAAACAATTAGTCTATTTTTATTATAAATATGGTAATTTTTTTCTTATCTCATCCTGCTGGCTGGGGTTTTTTTCAGACTGTCTCACCTTCTATACTGCTGCCTGTAACCATGGTTTTAGCACCAGAGGCACTGAAGAGAATAACACACCTTTGGCACACATGTTTGATTAGTGACCATATCCCCTTGGACAGGATTTGCTTGTGAGATATTTCATTTTCCAAGATCATTTGAATAAATTATGACAGTCTTATGAAGGTAGCAGGGAAAAAGAAAAATTTCTCACGTAAAGAAAATGCAATTTTTGGTGGGGGGAAAAAAAAGCTTATTAAACCCTAACTTAGCATCAAATAAAATCCTGACTGAGAGCAAATTATCAATCCATCAGAGTTACATCAACACACAGGAGTGCTCAGGCAAGCTCCACTTATGCCAGAAAAGCCAACAGCTTAGGGTGTTGCAGACAGAGGTGGATCAGCAGGAACAAAACCATATGGTACTTTAGAATAAGAGAAATATTTTTTCTTCAATCCTTTGACTACAGTCACTAGTCTAAGTTCCCAGAAAAGAGAGGGTGGTGGTGTGTGCTGATGCTAAGATTCTAGCAAAGAGATTCAGGCAGCTGCAAAACAGCAGCTGTCCCCCAGAGCTCCTGCTTGGCCCAAAACCCTGCAGCTGCCAAGGTGCAAGGGGAGCACAAGGCTCAGAGCAAGGTGGCTAATGCTCAAACATTGTCATTTCCAGCCTGCCCAGGAGGAGCTGCATCGCCATGCAGCGGGAGAGGACGCTGCTCACAGGGCATAGCTGGGAAGGGAACATGCGCTTGTCAGGTACGTCCTCTCTTTAAATGGAAAACAAATGCAACAATAGCAGGTAAGCTGTCCTGAGGAGTAATGTATGTTCTACTCTAAAAATAGATTAAAGGAAAATATTCCAGAAACAACAATGGCGATCAGCTTGGAGTTCATTTTTTGCTTGGACTTCATTAATCTTCACACTATTATTTCTCCAGACTTAAGCATATTTGGGTGGAATTATTAAGGAATTCTTTCACCTTGCCTTCCTGAGACATGTCTTTTGAGTTCCTCTAGTTTTTAAATTGTGCTCTGTTCCTCTGTTTTTTAATTTTTAAACTTGTGACATTTTTCCCTAAATAGAAAGAACTTATGCATGGGGCTATACTCTCCATACATTGCTCCTTTGCTGAGAGTACAAGGTGTAGTGCTTAACCTCAGGTGAATAAACTTTTAATAAAAAATTCAAATTATTCTCTTTTTTTACATCCCCCTCTACTGGTTCATCCTCACTTTACATCAAAAATACTCTTCTGGGGAGATAGGAAAAAGAGACAGAGGTAGAAGCAGCCAGAAAATACAACCCAACAACTGTAAGCCTGATTTGGACATTAGGCTTGATTATTGTACTTTATTGTTGTAACTTTGATATTTAGAACATCTGATTTGAAGATCTACAAATTATTTTTTAAATATATGTGGGGCCGAGATTGTTCAAAAGACAGTGTTTTCTAGATTGTGGTAGCTATTGATTGAAACTGTCATGTTATTTTCTTTTGGCAGCAAAAGCTGCTGTTTTCAGCCTGCTAAGCATATATTTGTCTGTATAGAGATAGATGAGAAACTTAAGTTTTGATTTCCATTGTGTAATTCACAGGAAGGATTTGGTGGAACAGCCTGTGAAAAATGTGCTGAAGACAATTTATTCGGTCCTGACTGCACATCAGGTAAATTTGAACTTGCTTTATTTGATTAGGGAAAAGAAGGGAGTCAAATTTGTATTGAGACTCTAAGAAATCACAGTGAAATGGGCAGAGGGCCCAAAGAGTTCCCAGTAAGAGCTGCTGTCTTCCTCAGAGAACACAGTGGGAAAAGGAAAGAGAGCTCTTTGCTCTATTTGGTGCCAGGGAGATACACAGTTCTGTCGAAAGTGTGATAAGATGTGTTTACTTTAGTTTTGGGGTTTGGATGGTTGATTAATTCACTGATTAATACATCTATCAGATGTGGAAGTCTGAAGGAGCAAGCACAGCCATGTACACTTTCTAAATTGTTTATGTATCACAAGTGTATAAATACATATAACATTTTCCACTTTTCCTGCTTCTTAATGGTCTCTACTATTTTACCTTTCTGACCCTTGCTGAAAATTACACTGAAAAACCACAAAACTGCCTGAAAAAAAATGTAAATAGTCTTATTCTTAAGTGGTAATAGTTGCTTATCTCAAAGTAAAACTCCTCCTTCAAGATCTATATAATGTTACTTTTGAGGCATTTCAAATGGTCTCAATTTAAATAATCTGTGTCAGCCTTTCTACACTAATCCTACACCACTGCTGGCTCAAAGGCCCTTTTTCTACCAGCTGTCCACTGGATGCCAGTGTTGATACACAGAAATGTAACTGAGCCAGCATTTTCAGGAAAGTAGGATAATTGAATGCATTTGAAATTATAAATGTAATTATTTCCCAAGAAGTTACTGGAGGATTCAATTACATATTAATTTAAACAATATTTTACACTTCAGCTGTCAGACATTTGAGCTCCTCCAAGTGTTCTAAAATAAATAAGATATAAACAATGTCTATTTGTGGCTGCTTTTCAGTAATACCTTCGACATTCCTGATTTTTATATTATGACTATTAACATAGGTAGGAAGTTGTTAATTAATTAGTGCAGGTCATTTGCATGAACACAAGCTATGTTTTTAGGGGGGAGGGGATATGCTACATCACTGCAGCTTAAACATGAAGTCAGCAATACAATTCTGCACCTTTTTTGGACTTTTCCAAGTGTAACTCTAAATGTCCTTTTTCAAAAGCATCATTGCCATAATTCAAACAGTTATAACTTTAAAGCTTTTTCAGAATACTTAAGGCTTCAAAAACTATTTTTAAAGAGTCTCTTAGCTGTCTGGACTGTGAATGCATCATCTTCTGTGCATATTGTCACTGGGTTTATAACCAGAATATAACCAGAAATGAGAGACTATAGGAAGAGAGAAGTCTGAGACCTCTACAGTGATTAATTATGCTTTTAACTAAATAAATTCTGTTTAGGGAGGAGAAAAAAAGGTCTTAAATCTCATCTCTTCTTGAGGTTCATGAGAGATACAGAGTTGAAGCAAAACCAAGCAATAGGTTAACTGTTACTAAAGAGGTCTGTGTTGCACATTACATCCAATTTTGGCTTCAGACTGTTTGTCAAATTTTGCAAGTTTTATGACATTAGCAACAAGTCAGTTTGGTGTTTACAGTGTGTGTTCTGCAGATTTTCAGACTTGGGGCTCTTAACAGCCTTCAAAACTTCATGTGTTATTTCCTGACATGCAACTGCAAGTGCTGATCATCTCACCTACAAATTCAGGCCCTCACACTGGAGCTTGGTTTGGCCAAAGCTGCTGGCTAGGACACACCTTGCTATGAGTAATGATGGCTTTCCAAGCACCATCCTTGTTCAGCAAAGCAAATCCATTTCTCCCTGCAGTTTGTGACTGCGTCCATGGAGTGTGCAACAGTGGCATTGCAGGGGATGGGAGCTGCACGTGCCTGTCTGGATACAAAGGGCTCCACTGTGACCAGCGTAAGTGGCATTTTCCTCAGGAAATGCATTCAACAGCTGTGATACAGGTGGAATTGGTGAGGATGAACTGATCTCAGGTTAGTCATGCAAGAGCAAGCAAACCTAGGCTGAACCTTATCATTTCTCTGGGTCTGGGTTGAAGGCACTTGAGACAGTAGTTCATGTTTGGACTCAGCTGTTTATTATTTCTCATCAGTAAAACAGTCTCACTACTGTGAGTTTGGCAGCAAGGCACAAAATGGCTAACTGTCTCTTGTTACAAGGTCTTTTAAGACTAAACTATTCAATTAAGAACTGACACCTAGATTATTTTCCCTTTTAACCCAATAACTGATCCCAAAAAGCCCACAGTGCAGACTTTTCTGCCCAATTACAAAATGCCACCCAAACCTAAGAAGAAGAAGGAAGAAGAAGCATGAAGAAAAAACCCAGGACAACGCCCTGTGCCCTCCATCTTGTTTCCATGCACAACCTACTAAAAACCCCAAAACCTAAATTTCTCACCAAGTGATACACTTACACTACTTTCTCTAATCTATTTCACACTTTTGTGGATTCTAGTCTATCTTGAAGTCTAGGAAACTTTCTCCATGGATGAAAGTCAAAGTCAGTGCTCCCCCCTGTGACTGTGTTTGAGGGTCCCCTGGATGAGGGAAGAGATGAGAATCTTGACTCCATGTTTCAGAAGGCTGATTTATTATATTTTGATATTAGATTATATTAAAATGCTATACTAAAACTATACTAAAAAGAATAGAGAGAAAGGATGCATCAGAAAGCTAGAAAGGAATGGAATGAATAACAAAAACCCGTGACAGACCAGAGTCCTGACACAGCTGGACTGCAATTGGTCATTAAGTAAAAACAATCCACATGGATCAATGAAAGATGCACCTGTTGCATTCCACAGCAGCAGATAATTATTGTTTTTCTTTCCCTCTAAGGCTTCTCAGGAGAAAAAATCCTGGCAAAGGGATTTTCATAAAATATCATGGTGACACTCCACTGGGGGTCAGGACATCCCAGAGAGAGAAATATTCCCGGTGCCCTGGGTTTCCACAGCACCTCAAAGCCTGAGAGCGTGCAGGCACAGCTTAACCTGTCCCCCTCTGTCCCCCAGCCATAGCCGAGTGCCAGGCGCTGCGGTGCCCCGTACACTCCAGGTGTGCTGCCTCAGGGGAGGATGGAGGAGAGCTGCAATGCACGTGTCTGCCCGGCTTCCACGGGGACAGTACGCGATGCGAACGTGAGTAATTTCCACGTCTGCCCCAGTTCCTTAAATACACCACCACCAGTGTTATAGTTCAGACATGGAATGTGTTTTTGAGCCACATCTCACCATCTCATTTTTCTTTTGGGTTCATATCCCAAAGCACAAACTAGATTCCTTCAGGAGGAAACAAAATCCTAAAATGTGCTTCAGAAGCCCATCCATCCAATTGCTAACAAGTTACAGTCCATGCAATCAGACTAAAGCTAGTCAACACCCTCAAAACACATTAGGTGGGTACTGGGTCATCAGTGCTTACAAATCCACTGCTGTCATATCCCTCTGCTTGGCACAGTTCAGCCTCAAATCTTGCTTCCATAACAACAGCAACCAAGGGCTTATATTTATTCAGCATCCATCATGTGACAGCTCGGTTCCATCAGCAAGCACAAACTCTACAGGCAAGTAAAGTCCATTTTAGCTTTCCTGTTTATCATGAAACAAAGCTGATAGCATCTCAGCTACAGGTAAACTCTACCTTAGATGTGTCTTTATAGACTCAACTTGCCATTCAAGTTCAACACTGCCAGTATCATCATCATAAAGACACTGGGAGGTGTCTTCATAGATTCAACTTCCATGCCCAAATTAATTGTGTAAGAGTCCAGATTTTCTTTTCCCTACTCACTTTATGTCTTATAGTACCAGTCCTTCTTTCTAGACTAATTGCAACAAAGAATATTGTTTCATCTGGTGCTGAAAGCACAATTTAGAAGAGGTTGGCTCAGATCAGTCTTAGCTGAGGGGAAATCAAGGGAGAAAAGAGGAGAAAACAGTTAGAAGCACCACTTTTTAGGTGTCTCCAGGGCATGCCATCTTCTAGATACAACATTTGCTTAACCATAACCTAACGTGGACACAAAGGCGTGAGAAGATGCTCTCCAAGCACTGCTTGGTCTTGAAAAAGAACAAGTAATGTTATTGCCTCAAAAAAATGGTTCATGGAAATAACTAGTGAACTTCTGGTGCTATCCTGAAAGCAGAAGAGTGTGGAAGACCAAAGCACTTGCTGGACAGTTTTCCATACAGCTGAACCGATGACATTATATTGTTTAACTACCGGAAAGAAAACAGTGAAGGCCTATTGTATTGAGAAATATTTTCCAACTGATCTAACATGTGCTTGAAGCTTGCATGGACCTCATACCTCCCACCTGACCTTCTCTAGTTAAAATCCACCATAGAACAAGGAAATAGTTGTGATATTTTAATGAGCACGTTACATGCTTTAATCTGTTTATAGCTCGATTTGCCAAGTTAAGAGATCATTTCTGCTCAAAAGCAAACGCTTGGTTGCTATGTTAGCATAAACACATTCCTCCCTTCCATCTCCACGCGGCCACAGTACTTCAGACTTGGCTGTTATGAAAAGTTTAGTCTGCCCAGGCTTTGTTTGTCACGGAGGTGCTCTGGTAAATCCTTCTCTTCAATTTTAGAACTGTGGGCAATGATTCATTTACTTCACTCCTTTTTTCACAAGCTATCAACCCGTGCTCCAAAAAGGTCTGTGGTCCTCATGCCGACTGTGTTTACCTCGGGCCAAACCAGCACAAATGCACCTGTGGAGAGGGTTACACAGGGGATGGTCAGATCTGCCTGCCCATAGACCCTTGTCAGGCAGCACACGGCAGCTGCCCTGCACAGTCCAGCATCTGCATCTACGACGGCCCAGGAAAGGTCAGTGTAACTACCCAAGAGGAAATAATGCTCTCTCTCCTAAAAGAAGCCATGGGGGTAATGGAAACAGCTCCCAAGGAAATCACATGCTATTCCCACCTTTACCATAAGTCCTGCTGTTGACCAGTAGGGAGTCCTTTTAGCTCCTCTCTGAAAATTGGAATGGCAATGGTGTTTTTGGTTTTTCTGGGACTATTTTGGCTTTGATTTGCCTCCCCAAAATAGAGGCAACTGAAATAAATCTTCTCACAGTTAAATTTTTTCTGTCTGACACAGGGGACTTGTAGAACCAGCAGGGTTCTTATACTGGTACCACATAAACATGTCTAAATTTAGTTTATTTAGGAAAGAAGCAATCTGAGTCTTTGAAAACAATCAATGAACAGCACTTTACAAAGACTACATATTACTCATGGTGTTGGGAACTGGCTCCAATTTCTGTGTGAAAAACTCACACCATCAAAAAAGCAGGGCTTCAAAAGGGCTGGTTTGCTTGGACACCCTGAAGAGCCAAAAAGGGACTTGATCATTCCAGGTTCTTTTGCAGTTCATGGTCATGTCTCAGTGAAGTGCACATGGCTGAAACACAGGCTGGTGTGTACAAATATAAGCTTTATATTTGTGTCTGAGCTCACCAGGTGGTTAACTAAGACACTGTGTTCAAGCCCTAGTTTCAGAAATTATGCTGAAATCCACAATTTGTGCACAGCTAATTTTCTCTCCCCTCTCACGTCCTTCTGATTTAGTCCCACTGTGAATGCAAGGAGCATTATACCAACTTTGTACCTGGGAAAGGCTGCAGCATGACGGACAGCTGTGAAACAAACAACACCTGCCACAAAAAAGCCAAATGCTTAACAGTTGCACCGGGACAGATTACGTGAGTCTTTTTTCTTATGAAATTTTCCCACAGTTTCTCCCTCCTTCCCTAGTAAACAGGCTACTAAAACAAATCCTGTAGATGGACACCTCCTGAAGTTATCTTTAATAGCTTCTTTACCAAGGACAAATCACAAGATTTAATGGGGTTAGGGTCAGCCAATTAACACAGTGATAGATTTCAGCAGGCCATTTGCTAATACCTATTAAGTTTTACTTTTAAAGCACTCAGAGGTCATTTCTATACTAGTAAATAAAAGGGACCACAACCTCTTTTCTCTTCCTCAGGGCAAGCAGCATTGTCTGTCTCACAGCTAAAGTCTCTTCCAAAACAGAGTAACTGCCTCTTGGCAGCAGTCCCTGGCACATGCTCTCCCTTCAGCTGTGCCTGGTCACTGCCAGGGAAAGTACTCCTTGGTGTGGGCCAGAAACACGCCAGGCAGCATGCTGAAAATTAATCAGCATTAATTATGGGATAGCACTGGAGCCCTGCCTCTTCTGAGTGTACTAATTCAGACACAACCAGGGAATCTGCCCCCCAAGCTGTGAAACCAACACCAGCCCCAGCAGATGCCTTAAAACCTCGAGTCAAACAAGGGGCAAACTGGAAAACCTCTGGCAGACTTGGCTTTTGCTGTACAGAAATATGCTACATGGATGTTAGGAAAAAGGCACAGATGGCACTAAACTCTAGAATGGTCTCTTAAACCACAGAATTTGGCTTATGCATTTCCATAGCCCAGTGAGGGCAGGTACTGGGTTAAAGAGCTGTGCCTGAAATAACAGTTTTTGGGAGCTGAGAGCTTGAACATGAAGGACAATACAGGACATTTATTGTAAGTTAGGAACAAATATTCACCTAGATCCATAGGCAGAAAGCATTCACTCAGGAGAGTATTCCCATTGCCAGTGCTTGTGCCATCATGCAGCTTTCCCTGGCAGGGTAATACCAGCATCACTTCTTCATCAGCTATTGTGCATTTCAAAGAAATTTATCTAGAATATCCCCTGGCTCTCTTCTGCACCATAGTGTGCTACTCAAACTGCTTACTGCAGACTCACACAACTCTCAGTGTTGAGTACTACTATACTGCACAACAGCAGCTGAAATTTTGAAATGAAATTCCAAATCAGGAGCTTTTTCCCCGAATTAGTCACTGTTTCACCATTGTAAAACAATTTCTGAAAGCTGAGAAGTTTTGAGAATCTTAGAATTAGAAAATTAAAAATGTATTACTGGGGATGGAAAAGAACAATAAAAATTCTCTGCACATCATTCATTTAATGATATTTAACAAAAAAAACCAGAAGAATAGAGTGGGCTTGAAATAAAACTTGAGGTAAGGAAAATCCTTTTATGAAAGAGGAACTTTAAAAAGAAAAGCATTAATTTGTAAATGTGGGCTCAAAAAATAGATTCTCATAAATGACACTATATTTTGGCTGCATCTCAGATTTTAAATGTATTTTGGGAAGGCTTTTTTGGTTGTTTTTGTTTGTTTGTTTTCTAAAACGCACAGGTGTAACAGAGGCCACAAAACTGCATCGTTTCCTTTCTATTTTTGTTTTGGTTTGTTTTTTTTTAAGGATGCAGTTGTGCTATTAGCTTTCCTCACACCATTCTACTTTCTCCAGAACCAAATTATTTGTACAGGAATAAATCTCTCTTACAGGCAAAGATGTAAAAAACCCAAACATTTGATTTGTGAATATAACACAGCAACCTCCTCAAAAATCACAATTGCCTTTGTCTTATGTTCCCATGTAGATTTTTCCTGAATGAGTGCTGACACTTTCTCTGATGTAGCTTCAGCACAGTAATCATGTTCAGCCTTGCCCAGGAGCTATGAAGCTCCAACCAGTGCAGAATTACACTGCATATTTGATCACAAACCTCTCTGGTTTCCAAGGAGAGCTGCCCTACTGTCAGTTAAACTCTATTATTTTCTCTTAATGCCACTCTTCTTTTTCCTCTAGGCCTTCAAAGTCGAAATTAGTAGCTTCATAAACCAAAACTCTGTTATAGAGGGTTTTGGTAAAAAGGAGACAGAAAGCTGAGCTTTCCTCTTCTAGGGAGATAGAGTTTTTCTTCCCTGAATAAGCTGAAGTAGTGACAATTCCCATCTTTTCCAGTCCTGGTATTCCTCATGCCCACACACATAAAATCAATTCCTCCATCAGAAGGATTGAGGAAGCACACAGGTTGAAGTGTTCAATCCCCTGCAATAGGTGCAAATCTGTAATTGCTCAATGCTTTACTTTGACACACAAATCCAAATGATGTCACTTGGATGCCCACTCAGTTATGAGCAATATTGTCCTCAGGAGAGAAATTTCAAACCATGCAGGCATTTCTGCAGTTCACTGTGCCCCCAAAAATGATAGCCAAAAAGTTATTATGTTTAAACGCCTGCTTCTTTATGAAAATTGGATGAAAAAGAGAGGAGAGCTTTATTTTGAAACCTGCATCTGATTTGTGCCATATTTCAAGGGTAGTTCCTTTTTTCTACTTTGCTATTCCTGAGCTCCTTTGAAGCCTCAGTTACTTTTTTCTCTATTCAGAAGTGGAAGGGAGCTACCTACAGCAATTCAGCAATATTTGCACCACCAGAAAAAATGGATCAGCTCCCAAGGAGCAGCTGTTCCTCTCTCCCAGCTGTAAACCCTTCATCCAGGCTCCACAGTCACGCTCTCTCTGCTCAAGAGATCCCCTTAGAAAGAAGTGGATTCACGCTCAGAATAGCATCCTAAAAATTTAGGTTGCTTTTAGACTGCCATTTTTACCTAGGACCAGAGTCAAAGCTTGAGACTCTTGGCCAAAATCTCAACATTCCTCTGAGCCTGTGTGCAGCTCCCCAGATTGCAGGGACTTGTGGGGACTTTCCAATAATATTGCTCTCACTGGAGAAACAGCTGCAGCAGAGACCATCCATGGGAAAAAGGAGAGGGTCTGGTATCTGGCTGGGACCACTGTGGGGTGTTAGTGGCAGGGCTGTGTTCCTAACAACCAGCACATGCAAATGAGCAATTATAGAAAGGACATCTTTTGCTGACATGAAGTAATGTTCCTTCTCCAGTAAAGCCATTAGGAAAAAAATATCCAGAGAGATGAACCATTGTGGTTAGAGCTTATGTGAATATTGAACGTGCTGCAGACTTAATTGGGAAGGGTACTATTAATCCAGTGTCTGTCTGTCCATCTCATGGGCACTGTGACTGAGTGCTTTAGACACCCAGAGTACTGGGCCAGGCACAACTCACTGGCATCTCCCACAGGATGGAGTTCTCAGGAGACAGACAAGGTGTTGTTACATATGAGATGCTATTTCCAGAAGAGAGACAGCAGCAGCAACACATGCATCTAAAAAAGCACAAGATTTTGTGCTGCAGCAGAAAAGAAAAAAGAAAATAGGATAATGTTAAAAGTACAAGTATTAATTCCCACAATGGTGGCATTACTTAAAGGGCAGGGTAACAAAACACCACTTTGGTTTGTTGAAAGGAAAAATCTTTTTCTACAAAACCAATGCAGCTCTTCCAAGGACTGATGAGATGCTATCACCTCCCTTAACTACCACTAATCCTGCCAAATCCCATGTCATGAGTGAGCTCTTCACAAAACAGACTCCCTGCTGCAGGAGTCACACCTGAGACATTTGTGCTCTGCTCTCTCCTCACAAACAGAGTAGGTTCTGTAGATTTCTGGGCTCCAGCAGCCACAACACTTTTGGGAGCAGAGGCTGCACATAGCCTCTCTTCAAATGTCCTGCAGGACAGACACTGCTGTCTCCTGGCCCAGCTAACAAGAGTCCACCATGTGAGGCAAGCAGCATCAGGCTGCCCCACACCCTGACACATTTCACAGCATGCAGAGGCAGAGAATTAACCACAGTGCACCAGTGCTTCCTGGAAATGCCTTCAGAGGAGCAATAGGTGCCAGTTTCTTGAGAGGCACAGCTAAAATCCCAATCCCTTGCCAGGTGCACGTGCCAGGGGGGCTCCGTGGGGAACGGGTTTGTGTGCTACGGGAACATCGTGGAGCGCCTCCAGGAGCTGAATGCAGAAGTGGGAGGACAGTGGCAGGGCAAGCTGACATCCAGCCTCCTGCTCATGGGTGAGTAGCTGAACACAAGCAGAGCCCAGGGGGCTGATCCTGCCCTGTCTTCCCCCACAGCCCCTGCTAGAGGGAAGTGCCACCCACAGCACGACAGCACACGTGCTGCCCACGGCAAAGCCCCTCAGACCATCTGAGGCTGCTCTGCTCCTCACATCATGAGTGTGGTGTGAGGCTCTGCTCCTCACACCATGAAAAGTTCTTGCAGACTGCAAGGACTGCCAGACAGAAGTGCTAAACCTCTTCCACAACCACTCACACATCATTTAACATCACCAGTGGATTTTGCCCCACAGTGTAACAAGTGGGGTTACCCCACTTCTCCCTGCCCCCACTGTTTTGGACAAATGGGATTTGGCCTAGAATGACCCACACTAGTCCATCAAAAACACTGGCATTCCCAGTTACCCGGTGAACTGAACAACCTAACAGCCTTCATCATCTTCTCTATGGCCAAAAATTTGAGGCATGAACAAACACTGCTAGAATTGAGCTGGATATTTGACTTTAACTTGTAAACGTGGGGGGAAAAAATCCTTCTCTTTAATATAATTTGCTCAGTCCCACAGAGCCCAGAAATTAAAATAAAGACCATGAACTCCTGAACAGAAGGAATAAGAATCCCCCATAGCTGGCCAAGGTCAAAACCTGGCAGAGACTTTCATACTCAGCACTGAAGATCAATATCCATTGCCTCAGCACTGAGAGTTCAGCTGCAGTTTCTCTATGCATTTCTCCTCACATGTCTGAAAAGTGCCCAGCATGTTGAGTTAACAACAACCCAGATTTCATGTGCTTTGGTTAAGTTTTGGACATAAATGTGCCATATGATCTACTTGCCAGAAGCTACAACGACGCATTAACCACTAATCAGGTTAACTTCAAATATGTTCACTCCACACTGCTGTTTTTCAAAAGCTAATTTATAGATGTTTTGTAGGACAGCATATTAATTTTGAGATTCTCTGCACAATACACCTGTAAAGATTTTTTCCAGTTCTGATTTTATACCTCTAGAAAAAGAGCTGAATATCAGAAATGTTTAATGCCTTCAGCTGCAGAACCAGTGGTCTCTCATGCTGCTGCCTTGGATACAGAAATAGCCTCTGGGTAGTAAATGAATTCTAATTAACTTTCAGTGCATCCAGTTTTGATTACCAATCGTGTGGTTGCTGATATTTGCAGTACCAGCAGGTTATCAGCTGCATATTTCAGACCCCATAGAGACTGAATTGATTTAAATCAGAAGGCTGTCTTCCTGTAAGGACACATCCCCAAAGAAGCTGCTGGTTTTGTGTCCTTGCTCTGGCCTGTATGCCACAGAATCCAGGCTGCCAGAAGCATCCTGAATGTTTTGCCTCATTTTGTGTCAAATATACAGCAGCACCTGGATTTCACATCCCATCTGTCTCCCTTCTTTTAATGGCTTCTACTTTAGAATCTTAATATTTAATAATCAGATACTATTATTGCTTATTCTCCCTTCACAGCTTTGCACACTCCCTTTGGCAAATGAGGTTTTCAATAGGCATTTAAACTTTTTTTTATTCCCTCTTCTCATAAGAAAATACCTATGAATGGCAGCTGAGCAGTCTGGGACCATTTACTGTGCTTGTACCAACAAACAGGGGACTCAAAGGCACAAATGTAAGTAAACAAAAGAAAAAGTTTCACATTTGGGGGATTTGGCTTCTACAGAAATCTCATCTGTGTTGTAAGTGTTTTGATTCAGCAGATACAAATAATTTGCTCTGGTACACTTCCAGTCACATTTAAATCTAGGGCCACAGACTGCATTTTCCCACTTTAAAGGAAAACAAAATAACTTGGTGAGTTAGGGTGGAACACTGTCACACCGCAAGCTAAGTTTTGGACTGTCTTACATGGCCATGCTCAAAGTCTTTCCACTCAGCTGAGCCAGGGGTTGAACTAAGATCAGAATTTTCAGCAGCGAGGCCTGCAGGTCACCTTGTACATAAGGGGGATAAAAAAAATAATGGCTTTAGTGAAAAAAAAAACAAACAAAAAAACAAAAAAAGAGATTGACATGTAACTATCACCTTCCACTGACATCAGGACAATTCTGGAGGCACCTGCTGCTTATGCAGGGATGTAAGGGTACAATGTGAGCTGAACCAAAACCAAGAGAGGTCTCCACTTTTTTCAGGCTCCATCACCTCACTTCAGGGTCAAAGATGTAATTCAGAGTAAGAACTAAAGAGACCAAAAAAGTATTCACCATGGTTTTTGTTTTTTTTTTAGATAAAGCCAGCATTGAAATAAATCTCTGTTCCTCTGCTTTTCTAGGTAAAGGATCTCCTGAAAAATAAACAGAAAGCCCAGTACTTCATTAAACTCCATGTTATTGCAGGTCAATTGAACACCAGTAGCTTGAACAATGCTAATGTAATATATACTTTGACTGGCAAGTCAGGAGAGGTGTCAAAGGGAGAAAAGGTAAGTGGCCTTTCAGCCTCCCACAGCAAGGATAGTGCTCTCTGCTCCCTCCACGAGGAGCAGGAAAGCTCTTTCTGCAGGGAGACATCAGGGCGAAGATAACTGTTGGATTAGGAAAATCCACAGCCATGGCCAGGTACTACAAGGAGTTCAAGCCAAACTTGAAACCTCACTGGCATCAAAGTTCCCACCAAATCCAGCAAAAAAAAAAGTTGCTTTAGTCATGTATCAACACTGAGTGACTTGGCAAACTAACACAGACTGGTTTAAATGTTTGCTAAAATGATGTTATCTTAAATCTGCTCAACCAACAGAGCTGGCGGGGGGACAGGGGAGGGATGTTAAGAGAGCCCAGGTGAAGTAAGAGGTGGCAGGGGGACAAAAAAACACAGAGTTTATGCTGGAAACCTGTGAATGCTGCTCACATGGAGCAGGCACTGGCTGAGCTGCAGATCCCACCTCCCAGTGAGCCCTGGAAGGAGGCAGCAGATGGAATCCCAGCAGAGAGAGAGCACAGGGCAATTAACCATGGGAAATATATAGCAAAGCTCAGTGTTAGCCCAGATTACCCAACATCAGTAATCATCAGGGCAGTCTGGTTTAAAAAAACTTGTTCTCTGTGGATGATACACTAGATTTTATAATCTGGAATTATTGGTCTTGGCCCATTATGTGTTTCTTGATGGACTGGGCCTATGTGGAGACTGAAATCAAGTACTTCTGATGTTTTGCAGTAAATCAGTGGCATCTGGGCAGAGATATCTATTTTGTATGTTCAGTGAGTACACACTCCATTTGTAACAGGAAAATATCATTGCTGTCTGAACCCTGTTTGTTTCCTGAAGGCTTCAGGACAGTGCAGAATCAGCAACATTTTGTTGTTTTAAATATTCATCGAATATAAGGAAATGGGTTAGATTCCCATAAGATTATAGGAGAGGACCTTTCCAGTACAACAATATTTTGAATAATTTCCTGGCAGATTTTTATGATTAACAGTCACCACAATGCTTTCAGGCACACTGAATTCCCCTCAGGGCCTGTCTCTATTTCCCTTCTGAATTTTGTTGTCCTGAAGCAAAAGAACATAGTCCCGATCCAAAGGAATTTTTACCCATTTCCTTGATAAGCATTGGAAGCAATCTTTAGCCTCCCCAGATTTGAATTGTTTAGGTGTTGGCAACAGGAAGGGGGTCCTAGAGTACATTCAACCTGTGTACACACTCTGCTGTCATTTCCTAATAAAGAATTCACTATCCATTGCCTGGTTTCTTTCAGGATAATCAATTAAGGATCAGAATCCAAGGAGGAAGGGGGAAAGGAAAAATTTTGCAGGGAGATATTATTGCTTCCAATGGAATTTTGCACATTATTGACAAAGCCATGGACAATGTGGGGCCAACATTTGAGAGCAGCAAAGAGGTGAGTCATAAGTTACAGACTTGCAATGTCAATCTTCCTCTTTAAATAGAGGTGAATGTGAAGGAGGGTGACTGACAGAAACTAAACAAACTCTACTGAGCCATTGCCCATCAGCTCACAGAAGCAATATTCAAAGTGAAAGGTAATGGCACAGTTTCCACAGAAAACAGACATTCACCCTTCTGCCAAGCTGGACCATGGAGGGTTTGGATGTTCTCACTGCATCTGATTGGTTCCTTGGAAAATTGTCAGCCATGATCAGTGAATTTCACTGAATGCCAGAATCACACACTAAAAGGAGGGACATCTGTACAGATACCAGCCAAGACTTGTACTCAAAGTTTCAATTCCTCCCCACAAAAGGTTAATATAAAAAAAAAAAAAAAAGATTTTAAATGCTTTGGGTTTTTGGTGCCCAGCATAAAAGGTCCTTTCTTATGTTGTATTTTTCAAATTTTTTACTCCTCTACCTTTTTTTTTTTTTTTTTTTTACTGGGGATAAAGAGATAAAAACCCTATCCCCATACATACACAGCTGTGTTTCCTGTGACCACCCAGTATTTCAGGAAATTGACAAAATCTAACAATAAACCAGCATAGCACCAGGAAAAAAGTGCTGCCATCTCAGTCATTTCCAAGAACCACCAGCCCCCCAGATGAAATGTATTCAATCTGTAACAACTGAGACTCATGCAATAAGTCAAGAAATGTCTCATAAGAGCTGGCAATTATTTCATATTCCCAGCTAAAACAAATCTTACTTTTATCCTATTTCAGAAAACTATAATGTCATTACTTCAAGCTGACGGAAGATACAGCAAATTTACATCTCTGATAGAGGTAAGGATCCATTAAAGCAATTACATAAGGCTACTTTCAGATGTTCTTCAACATTAATATGTAATTTCACTTTTATTTTTAAACCAAAACAGAAAACTGGCCTAGGAATGGATTTACAGCAGGACAACCAGGCTTACACAGTCTTTGTTCCAAGTAACAAGGCCCTGAGTAATATGAAGGCTGAGGTTCTGGATTACCTGCTGTCTGCAGAGGTACAGTCTTTCTTTAAAGCAAATCCTTCTCAGACAGGAGATAGATAGGAGATTCATACATGCATTTTCCAGTGTTCATCTAAATTAGCTCCTATAATCAAGGTTGAAAGCCATCTCTAAGAATTAAAGATCAAGACAACACCTAGAGAGGAAGAGGATCTGGAGTCTCCCATCACATGTAGGGATGAAGTTCCTCTACACCAGGCCCCCAGTCCTCTGCCTTTGCCCAGACATCCCAGCCTGGACAGGCACATGGCACAGCCCCAAAACCTCCCCTGAAATGCACCACCCTTGGTAGGAACAGTCAAGGGAAGCAGCTGCCACAAGGGTCCCACTGGATTGGGAGTCACTGCTGGAGGTGGATACTAGTATCCTGTCCCCTGGACACCTCCTGCCTGTCCCAAACAGATGCATGCCGTGACAGGCCCATGTCAAAATAAAAGAGGTGTAGGGATGAGGGCATGCAATGCCAGGGTGCCTGCCACAAGCTGAGCACCACCACTGCCCCAGAGGTTTTTGGTGCACCAGCCAGTGATGCTGTTCTCATCCCCATGTCCATTCTACAAGCCAGA
This sequence comes from Passer domesticus, assembly GCF_036417665.1. Classification (NCBI taxonomy): domain Eukaryota; kingdom Metazoa; phylum Chordata; class Aves; order Passeriformes; family Passeridae; genus Passer; species Passer domesticus. The sequence continues at coordinate 73,545,747 of NC_087478.1, forward strand.
TTGGGTTTCTGAGCTCATTTTGGGCTAAAACAGCCTCTTTTCTGCACTGGCAGGGTTCCTGGAAGCTGCTGGAGCTGGTCCGATATCACTTTGTCTCCAACACTGAGGTGAGCACAGCTGCTCTGCCAGCCCAGAGTGCAGGAGCAAGAGCCACTGTCAGGGGTATTGTCAGGACTGCAGGCATGAGGAGAAGGAAAAGGACTTTCTGCCATTGAAACCGAGCTACCTCTGAGCCTATTCTGCTAAAATCAGCCTCCTGTTTTTCAGAAAGAGGGGTTTTTCCATACTCTAAACAAGCCCCCTGTTTTTCTTGGGTAGGGGGAAGTTCATCCCCACCCCAGCCTCTGTTGTGGGGAGGGAAAGGGAAGGAAAAGGAAAAGGAAAAGGAGAAAAGAAGAAAAGAAGAAAAGAAGAAAAGACGAAAAGAAGAAAAGAAGAAAAGAAGAAAAGAAGAAAAGAAGAAAAGAAGAAAAGAAGAAAAGAAGAAAAGAAGAAAAGAAGAAAAGAAGGGGCTGGATCCTTAATGAAAGGCTCAGTTTATGTAATCTGATGTCACTCCCAGCACAGAGAGTGGGAACAGAGGGAACATGAGAACCACGTGGACCTTCATGGTACCAGCACCACCACAATGGGATATGGATGCAAACAGGGCTATTTTTAGAGAAAAGTGTTAACATTAACCAGACTGATTGTTATAATTGTAAGAAAAATTAATGTTCTTTTGAGCAATAAGGTCCTCACCTGCAGGAACCAGCATGCTCAGTCATGATTTGATGGCATTCACATTGTTACACAAGCTGGTTTGTCAACTGATAACAATTGTCACATTGATAATGATTTCCTCACCCCAAAGAAAGCTTTTCTTGTGAAATCTGCCAGGATTTGAAGAGTATTGATATTACACTTGTCTCAACCAACTTCTATTCATTTCAGCTAGAGGTTGCCAGCCTTGTCTCCATAGAGCACATCAGGACCATGGCAGAGCAGTTCATTCACTTTAACAGCACCAGCACTGTGAGTCACAGCCCTTACCTGGGAGCAGCTCGCTCTGACAAAGGCAGCTTTGCATGCAGGGGCAGTAAAATGGGACAAGGGGAGGCATTAGCAGAGGAATTTCTTGCTGTGATGAGGCAGGAATTTTCAATTTCTCATTCCCACCTACTGTTAACATTAATATTGTGAAGGATGCAGAGAAAATGATTGGGATGCAAGGACAGACCACAGGGGTTTTGTCCTTATGCTCATTCACAGTCCAAGAATGTTCCTCATTCATGCTCTGCCTTATTTAAAAAAATATATCTATTTAAAATATTTAAAATCATTCTGTTACATATTTTAGTAATTTTAAACATTTATTAGTGCACACAAAAATATTTTTTCTCTCTGTAATATTATACTGATGTACCCAATGAACATATTTTTAAAAGTGTTAATTCATCAGGACTTGTGCAAAACCAAGCTGATCTGTTAGATTAGCTTCCTTCTCTCCTGGAGTAGAGATGCACCTATAAAAATTCTTGCAAGGGCAGAGCTGCTGCAAGAGTAAATGCAGAAAAAATACTTTTTTTTTCCTCTCTCCTGTGAATTTGGATAGATCCCAGACTCTCCCTCACTTTTCCCCTCCTCTGTCAAAGGGAACACCAAGGTATGCTTAAACCCACTGAAATCAGTGCCTGAAGTCATCAGCAGTCTTCCCATTTTGGCCAGTCTCTTATTTACCACTTACACAGTCTGACAGAGCAGATTTATAGAAAAACTTTAGATGCCTTTGTTGAAGACCAGAGAATACACAATAAATGTGTGCTTCTTGCATAAACAAGCATAATAAAAATTAGATAGCAAATTCAAAAGAAATATGACTAGAAAGTAATTTTAAACATTTAAAAATTAAATCAACAGAAACTGAGGAGCTAAAAACACTTTGTTGTTAATATTAATTTATTGTTTCATAGGGACAAGTCTTGGTGAATGGAGAAAAAATGGAAGAAACAGATATTGTTGCTAAAAATGGTCGCATTTATATCCTTGAGGGGGTTCTCATCCCACCCACAATTGTTCCAATCCTACCACATTGGTGTGACGAGACAAGTCAGGTCACAAAGGTAAGAGAATCATGAAAATCTATGTCTCCAGCTCTTCCAAAGAAGGCATTCCAGCTTCCTCTTCACTTTACTAACTTTCTCTGATATCATCCATTTGAAAGAGGTATTTTTGGAAATAAATCAATCAATGGCCACCAGCCTAGCAGAGTGCTACAAACAGGGAGCTCACATGAAAACATCCTATACCAGCTTAAAAAAATCTAGTTGTTTCATTGTTTCATTAACCCTTTGAAATACCCTTTGTCTCTTCTGTCCAACTCTTTCATCCTGTTCCTGGATCCCATCTGTGCATACAAGTGGGAATTTACAAGTGTCATGTTCTCAGGGAAAACTACTCCCTGCTTCCCAGAGAAACTTCTCCAGACCAATATTTTAATTTCTACTAAACATGCAGGGAAAGGAAACAGCAAGTTAAAATATTAACATAATAATTTTGTATTTATATATTAGAAACATGCAATTTTCAGCAGCCACAATTTCCCCTAGCCCTGCTTTCCTCCAGAAACAAAACTTCTTCCACTTAAAAGGGTGGATTCTGACAAAGCTAGCTCACTTAGGTAACACATTACAGGCCTTGGTAACATTCAGATGCTATTTCTGGTAAGAGGCTGAATGTCAGACCAAAATTTCCCTTGGAGTAAGCACAGCCCCAGCAAGCTGCCTCTGGACCACGTTCAAGCCCACATCTGGGCCAGTAACAGTTCCGGTACAAAAGGAAAACATTTAATGTCTTAGCTTACAACAGTCCAGAGCCACAGCCTGCAAAGAGGTTCCCAGCAGAGCTGGACAGCCTCAAAATGTAATGAAGAAAACACTGGCAGTAAAGATCTACCACCTCTGGCAGTAACTGCAGAGTGCTGTATGTGCAATATAATCATAAACCAGGCAGAGCTCCAAGCAGCAATCTCTGATGCAAAAAGCAATCCACACCCAGAACACTCCACTAATCTGAATTCCTTACCAAAATCCTACCTAAAAATTATGTCCAACATCAATCTATTCTAAAGCAACAGACAAAAAAATATTTCAAGACAAAGCAAACGCTGTTGGTCACAAAAATTATTCCCCAAATTTAAGTTAGGAACTTCTGTCAGCCTTGAAAGCTTCTTGCATAGTTAAAAATATAGTTATATATTCCAAGATTTAAGCAGAGCACAGCTAGCCAGGAAAACACAAAGGAACAATGGCTTTTGCAATTTTTACTCTGCACCAAGCATTCCCATCACTCTCTGAGCATCAACAGCGGGAAATATTGCCCACAACAATCAGCCAGATTTTTAGGTTCTAAAGGGGTAAAGGCACACTTACAGGAATTTTCAGAAGTACAAAGGCAAGACCCTATATCAGCTTCAGACATGATTATGCAGCTCACAAAAGGGCTTTTATAATAACATTATTAAAAATAGTGTATTTGCCAAAATATATATACCTGACCCACAGGCCTTTAAAGCATCGTAGTGGTATTGGTACCTCAGCTATTTGCTGTACAAATGCTTTTGTAATTCTGATCCTTTATTCCTTTAAGTCCTGTACAACATGAGGGACAACTAAATCCAAACCAGTACCTGACTCTTTCCACACAACCCCAGTGATAAATCTGTGGGAGAAGTGCCATAATTCAGGTTTATGGTCTCCTGTCCAATGGCTACAAACCAGAGGCACGTAACACAATGGATACTGGCTCTAGGATTTATGCTAACTTGACTGAAAAACAAGACATTGACAGTCACAAGGACAACAGCTTTGACAAACTCCATATCCACACTCTGGAAAGTTCGGCCTCTCAGATGTTATTGCATGTAGAGAATTCACCTTTAAAACTGCCAATGGAGTTTATATCTCCTCAGTAATGTAATTGCCAGACTCTGTCACCACCACATGGTGATAAATTAGCTAGCCAGGAAAAGCAACCAAAGGGTGAAGACAAAAAATATCTATGTACCACTGGATCATAATCATCTACCACATGGAAGCAAAGAATATTTTTCTCTTTGCCACCTATATACAAGACAAATTTCTGTTCACAGTGCCTGCATTCTAGACTCAATTAATCTGTGTTTTTCCAGGAAAAAAAATAATATATTCTCATAGAAGTTAAATGTGTAGACTTCACTGGACTCTCAGACAATATTAGTTAATACATTATACTGAGTCTAGGACACCAGTGCATTCATGTCCTTGTTTTCTTCTGTTGAGGAAGCTTCGTGTTCATTAAAAGAAGGGAGTGAGGGAAGGAAAAATGGGGAAAGAAAGGAGAGTGTAGAAATGAACAACAATTCTTCAAAAATCAGAGCCAGCAGATATAGCCCTGGTGCTGTGCTTTGGTTGCAGATTCATGCTGGAACACTTAGAAGTTGTAAAACAGAGGTACTCAAAATTTACAGTAATCTATAAGTATGCATCTCAGCAGTTGGTATAACACCTTTTCAAATCCCTGTCTCTACTGTTTCCATCTAGGGTGTGTGTGCAGGCTGTTTACAGCATGCACTGCCTCCCTGTTCCCAGGATGCACAGCCCATCCTAAAACCATCCTGAGACATTTCCCAGCAGACTCACCAGTTGTACAAAAGGCATAGGGGGAAGGTATGCCCATATTTTGGTTAATGCTCTGCCAATATAGAGAGCAAAAGAACCACACATGGAAACAGGAGACTGCATAAAAAATACAAATATAGATGGTACTTTTATCTCTTTTTGGCAATGACTGAATCATCTGACAATTTCAGCATTATTTTATTTGCTGTTGCAAAATTCCCTGTATCCTTCATAGGAGCTCTTGTTTCTCAGGTGAAGCAAGTCCTCTTTCAGCAGAGAGGAGATGTGAAGAATAAGAATCACTATGATGATGCTTTGAGAGTTAATAAACTGAATACATTTAAAATACACCTCACATCTGTTAAAAATTTCCTTTTGATTAAGCATCCTCCCTGAAGAAACAGTCTGCAGACACAGGTTCAGGAAGGATTGAAGATCTCCCATCTGCTTTGTATCTAAGAGATGCAAATTTAGCTGCATATTTCTCCACATACAAAATTCAAGTCTAGCTACCACAGGAATGTTATTCCCCATATTATAAAAATCCACCAATAATAGTTCTGTAAATCAGTAGTCAGAAACAATGAAAAGAAAGTTCATATAGTAAAAAATACATAACTTAACAAAATTTTTAAATGCAATACCAGCAAGATGCTTTCTGTTCTTCAGGTAAATTATGCTGTGATATTAAGACTGATATTAAGACAGAACTCTACCTAGCTTAGAAATGCTAATGCTTCCCTTTTGTGCATGTTCCAGCCTTTCTCAAAACAGAGATGCATTATTGAATGCCCAACCTTTCAAAATATTGGCTGTGCTAGAGCCTGCAATACAACAGCAAAGCTATAAAATTACAGCTCATTAAGGTGAAATGTTTGTAAAAGTTTTCCAAAATATTCTCTTATACAAGATGAACTTTCCTCTTGGAGTTCAGAAATGTTTGGACATGTCCATGTAGTTTCCATGCACTTCAACACCAGGCTGAGAGCAGCTGGTGTACATCTCAGAGGTAAATATCAGGGGAAACACAGATTAGCTGTCCTGTGTTATTGAAAACAGCACACTTATGCTCTGCCATGCAGGAGTTTTCACACGAAGCTCCAAGCCCAGGAGCCTTCATTTTCCCATAGAGCTTCACCCATGGAGAACAGGACAACTCATCCTCTCCTGGTCCCAGCCACTCCTGTCCCAGGACTTCCCATGATACTGGATAACAATGAGTGGGGAACAGCCATGAGAACCAGACCCCAATAATTGCTTGGGAAGTCCAGTTCTTGCAGAAGTCACTAGCCCCTTCTGGGGCTCCTAAATAAGCTTCTGCCCTTCATGAGCACCACTTAGTGACAGGCAGATAGGTCTAAAAACTGTAAGCTTTGTAAGCCTTTTGCTGATTCCTAGTTCTCTAGAATCACACATGCAAATCAGTCTTTTCTAATACACTTTCTCTTTATAAATAAACAGATCAAGAAGGCATTGCACAAATAAAACAACATACAAATGAAAAGGCCATTCAGTAAATCCCACCCTGGTGCAGAGGGGAAGGAGGAGGATCAAAGCAGCACGTCTGCCTGTCACAGCATCTCCCTGGGGTGAAACAGCCTTAGGTTCCTGATCTCAGATTCCAAGGAAACTGCCTGCATCCTAATTCCACTGCACTCCCACTGGCAAATAAGAGACTGCACACAATATGTGCAGATACCCACTGGCAGGTTCATAAGTGGGGACAGGATGAGGATTTCTAGCGCTGATAAGAACAAGGGCAGTATCTGGTGGTTTGTGCATCCCTTACTGAACTGCCAACACCCCTCCTGGTTTTTAACCAGGCCATTGCAGAGCTGGTTCTGGTTGAACACAAGGCTTTTCAGAGACAGTTATCCATGCAGGCATTTCTCAGAGGGCCAAAACACAACAAAGGTTCGGCCTTTATGCACTGCCTCTGCCCTAAAGCACTGAAAAAGAGGATGTTTTCTTTATTTTGCAGGAACAAAAGTGTTGCAAAGGCTTCTTTGGCCCTAACTGCAGACCATGTCCAGGAGGTTTCTCCAAACCCTGCTCAGGGAATGGGCAGGTAAGCAGAGCATCCATCAGCACCCTGCACTCCAGGGGGGAAGGAGGAGCTGTGTCCCAAAAGCCCCTGGAGCTTTTCTACACAACAGGAATGTTGGGCTCCACAAGGGCTGCCCCCTTAATCTGTGTTCAGTGATGGCTGTGGATTTCAGGTTCAGTTATTGGTAGGAGGGAAAGGGAATCTGTCACCTCTCAGATGTCCAAATGTCACATTTCTAGGGTTCCAACACACAGGGAAAGCTAAGTGACCCATTCTCATACTTTTAATTTGCACAGCACTAATGACCCCCTCAGCTCACTATTCTCACATAAAACTACAAAGAAAGGTGGAATATATAGCAGCAAAGAAAAAGCATAAACAAAGTTTTTCTTTGAAACACCTGTCTCAGCAAAGCTGGAGTCCTTCCTGAGAGTCTATCAGAGTCACAAAATATGGATGGGCATGTAGCCTCTTTTCTAGGGTAAAGACTTGTTTGAATTCATACATAACCATCACCTCCCTTCTATATCACAGTGTATGGATGGCCTGGATGGAAATGGCACTTGTGTTTGCTCTGAGGCATTTCAAGGTTTGAGCTGCCAGTTCTGCTCAGACCCTGGCAAATATGGACCTCAGTGTGACAAAGGTGAGTGCAGCTCTACAGCCTCAGCACCAGAGTGTGAGCAACAGCCCCATAGGGTCTTTTGGACCCTAGTGGTGTTCAGGCAGGAGTTAAATGGTTGCCAAACAGTCCCTGTGGAGGATGAGCAATATTTTACTAGGGTATTTTCATTTCCTATTTCAAATGGACACATCATAAGGCCAGGGTCAGTGTAAACACTCTAAATGACTTTTTGCAGGGGGCATAGCTTGTTTTGTACCAATTCATTGTTCTTTTGATTTCTGTCTCCCTCACACAAGTAATTGAAAAGAAAATTCTTGCTATTCTGTTCCCATCTGCTGTTGCCCACAACAGAACAGATTCTGCCTGAAATGACAAACATATGTAATCTAAGAACAACTAGATCTATAAACAGGTTGTGTTTAGGTCACTTAACTACCCTTACTGAATAATTTCTGATCTATTTTATAGCTTACAGTTCTTCACCGACAGATTTAATCCTACTAAGCCAAACCATAATACATTTGAGAGTCTACAGCATGTACAACATCAAACATACACACATTCCTCATCTACAAAACCATTTTTAGTCCTTTTTGTTATGAAATAGCCTGCCATTCATGAAGCAAAGCTTCCTTGAAGGTTCAAAGGTACATGGACAAAAGCTGAGACACAAATTCCGTAAGGAATTGTGGTAAAGCCTAAACTTCAGTCCCACCAAAATAATAAGTGTTTGCTTGACTAGTCACTGACACTTCTTTGGAATGCACAAAGCTTTCCTGCTGTGTCCCTTGGGCACATTGCTGTGCCTCCAGCAGCCTTAATCCACCCAGTCCTAGCAATGTGCTGGTAGGTCTGTGCTGATGCTCAGTGCAACCTGGAGGATCTGTGGGCTCAATGTTTAAAGGCTTACCCTGTCACTGAAAGCACAGCAAAAGTCATGCAATGAAAAACTTTAATAGTCTAGGACATGGCATTTTCTACTTCTCTGAAGCACTTCGAAATTCATTGATAAGAGCAGAGTAAAAATACAACAGGTTTTAAATAGTTACCCATAAAACACGCCTGAAGAGACATGGCTGTGATTAAGAAAAGTCCCCCATCAGAGTGAGATTAAAAAATACAAAAGTTTAGATTCTTGAAAAAAAAAAAAAAAGAAGAAAGGAAGAACTGATTCGTAAGAAATGCTATGTGAGTATAAATGCCTTTTTCCACTGTGGAATTGCCCATTGTAGTTTATCTCTGGTAGAGTGCCTCTGCATTAATGGGAAGTGTGATAACCGGATAGACAGCGATGGGAGCTGTCTGCCTGGATCCTGCAGAGCTGGATACACAGGGAAGCTCTGTGAGAAGCAGATTGTTCCCTGTGAGCCCTCCCTACAGCTCTGCCATGCACATGCAGACTGTCAGCTCAGCGATGGCACAGTGAGGTAAGTCAGCAGCCTGCATCCCATTAATATTCACTGTGCTGCAGCTTTTCCTGTTTGCCTGACCAAAACAATCCCTGCCAGCCGCCACTGCAACCCTGCTATGCAGCAAACAAGCATGCACCACATCAACCTTGCATTGCAAGATAATAATTATGAGTTCTCAATACCCTCTACTTATATATTTACCACTGATAGTTGCAGACAGAGCTGATCCTTGATTAAAAGCATCCCTTCCTACTAACACCTACAGAAGCTTTTAGGAAGCTCTTCTTTCAAACCACCCCTTACTGATTTAGGAGTTTAAGACTTGCTGAAAAAGAATGCAATTCTCAACAGTTTGAGGATGGATATCTCACTCTGGTCAGGCCAGGTAAGTTTTGCACACCACAGACTTCAGCACAGGTTCCCCAGTCCTGCCAGGACTGGCCACAAAACTCTGTTACTGCTTCAGCTGCCCTCACTGCCTCAAGCTCCCCCTCACATGCAGCAAGTTTGCCTCCTGCTGCAGTGTATCCATAATGAGTCACGACCAGCACAATGGGGGATGCTGCAGAACCTGAGTGCTCAAGGAATTCCCTCCAATATAGGTTAATCCTGGGGTGGGACCCAGGGAAACAGGAGGGCTCATTGTCTCACACACATTTCAGGGATAGAGCATCTTCTGTGTAACTGAGAGAGAGCACAGCCAGCCCATAAATATTTTAGAGCTGTTAGCTCAGCTTTGCAATGATAACATCAGCTTGGAATTAATTTCACTCCCTGTCTCATATGCAGAGAATGGATCCCTGATTTGACTCAATTAACCCAGTCATTATTTTGGAAAAAAAACCCCATAAAGTACACACTTGAGCTACTTGCATCACGAATCCAAGGTTACCAATTTTAAGCTGCCTATAAATAGCACATTGCAGTGGAAAACAATCACTTTATTTTAGAGCTGTCCTGTCACGTGTAACGCCTCCTTCCTCCTCTTGTCTCTGTAGCTGTGTTTGCAAACCTGGCTATGAGGGAGATGGCTTGAGCTGCAGCAAAGTTGATCCTTGTGCTGTTTTAAACCCTGGTGGCTGCAATATCAATGTAAGTACTTGCTTTTCCAACAGTAAGGCACGCAGAGAGGAAGGTTTGGCCAGAAACTTCTGCACAAGAGTCACGGTTTTCATTGGAGTTCCAGGCTCTTTCCCCAGATACCACTGCAGAGCTTGGACAAGCCTCATGGCTAAAGGCAGATGTCCCCTGGGAGTCCTGAATGGCTGCCTCTGCATCTTCCCCTAGGCTGAGTGTGTTCAGACAGGCCCAGAGGAGCACAGGTGTGTCTGCCAGGCAGGCTGGACAGGCGATGGGAGGGACTGCTCAGCCATCAACACCTGCCTGCTGCCCACCACGGCACGGTGCCACCAGAATGCCACCTGCATATACATCAGGCCAGGTCAGGTAGGTCCTGACGTTCAATGTCACCTTCATTGCCTGTCCTCAACCACTTTGATCTGCCAGAGCTTTGTCTTCAGACTTTGTTTTCTTCCCCAAATCCTCCTCTCCCTCACAACCACAATGTTATTTCCACATGGTACTCTCTATGGAAAACAGTCTCCCTAAATTCCAGTCCCAGTGTTCCCTCCTTTCTACGTGGTGGTGCTCTGGCAGCAAATACATTTTTAGAAAGTGCATTAGTAGATGTCAGGTATGAAGGTCTTCTGCAGATATTAGTCAGTCTCATTCCATTAAAGTCAATGCCAAGATATAGAAACACAGAGAAACTAATTCACCATGTCTAGAATATGAACACTATTTTAATAATTTTAATGAATTGCTGTGTTTTATTGAAATGACAGAATGACTGTAAGTGTAAGGATGGATTTCAGGGGAATGGAATTGAATGCACACCCATAAACTCATGCCTGGAACAAAATGGAAAATGCCATCATCTGGTGAGTAATTAATCACTCCCTGAACAAAGTGTTCAGATTTATATCACACGTGGCCTCCTGCGCACACCATAGAATTTATTTGACATTTCAAGCCTGCAATTTCCTTTGGAGAAAGCACTTTCCAAAGCAGTTCTACAAGCACCAAAAACTGTGTACATCAGTATGGTACACAAGCTGAGGATGGACTGCAAGGGCTGTTTCCAAATCTGCCAGTACAGAAGGGCTGTCTCAAGCCTGGAATAAATAAATGCTGTTTTTCTACCAGCAACTACAACTTGGATCCACTGTCCTGTTGGGACAGCTACCCAAGTCAATCTCTTCCCAGGCATCTATCAGCTTTATGAGTAGCTGCATGTGCTCTGGTGTGCCCTGTAGTTCAGGTGGGGCACAGAGCTGAGGTGAGGAGCTCTGGGGAGCAGAGGATGGATCTGCCATAGTCAGGTGAAAGAATAGGACCTGTAGGGAGGAAACAAAAAGGTGGAGCAAGGGTTTAGATTCCTATAGACTTAGTGCATGGTGGGTAGGGAAGGAAGTTAGTGCCCTGGGCTGATGGAGTGTGTCTACAGGAAGGTGAGAACACCCATGGAAGATGGTAAAAACTCCTTTGTAAGCTTATGCTTATATATAAACAGGTCCTAGTAAGAGGTTTCACAATCTATCCGTGCTGGAGTGGTCTCCTGAGTATTTGATGAATTCTCTCTTTCTGGTTCAAAGGCAACCTGTCAGTTTGAGTCTTCCCGTGGCTGGGAGTGTGTGTGCCCCGAGGGCTACGAGGGGGACGGCAGGATGTGCTATGGAAATGCTGCAGATGTAAGTACTGGGTCACTGCCTCTGGGCACAGCACCTGCTGCACGGGTCCCACCCTGCACCTTAACCAGAGAGGATGGCAAAGCTTTTACAAACAGTCAGAAAAATATGGTGCCCACCAGTGACCTCTGCAAAGGATGTTCCAGTGGGAACACTTGCCTGATACATAAATTATTTGTTGTGTTTCAAAACATGGCTTGGGAAGGGGCCTAAGGGAGCAGAGCATGTTTCTGGCTTCAAACTAATTGAAAATTTGAAACTGAAAACAAATTGAAAAACAGAGTCCAAACCTACAGAAGTGCTAAGCACTCACCTCCCAGCTGGGAGCACCAAGCAGTCAACTCTTCTGAAGTTTTGCCCTGCAGTCTCTCTCTCAGTGGAAATGATCAATTTATCATGTTGAAACAAACTGTGCTGACCCACAGGCAGATAAAACCAAAGCGAGTCAATTGGTGAAATCAATATGCATTTAACAGCACAGGAAAAATGAAAGTGTCCTCAGTCTCAGCTCCTGGCAATAATCTTGCATGGCTCTCAGCACTATCTGCCACCTCTGCTTATACCATCATCTATCTCTGTTCTAAGTACTCTGGCAGAATAAGGGCTGGGTGATGTGTAAGATGCTGTACAAATATCAGCTAAAACAACATATGTTTCAATCAATTTTGCATGGAGTTAAGAGAAGAATTAAGTTTAAAGTCACAGGAAATTAATGCTTAGCCAGTACACAATACATACCAAGGTGGGGTACACACCTAAGCAATCCATAGCCTGATTTTCAAGAATTGATAATTCACCTTTCCTATTACCAGAAAATATTTTTAAAAACCCCAAAAACCATTAATGCCATCCCTTTTCACACACACTGAAAACCTCCTCTTCCTCCATGTCACATCAGCCAGGCCAGACACAGTGGGTGGCCCCACAGTCAAGAGCACTTTGATACAGCTAATTATAGCTTACAAACTCATTGATCTCTCTTCTTTCTCATCAGGAGCTATCCACCCTGTCAGAAGCAGCTGCTTTTAACCAGTGGGTTAATGTAAGTATACTTGGTGGTTGATTTCTGTAGTTATGTTCAAGTTTGCAGAAATACATGAGCCTTGCGGAGTTTAGAAATGGGAGCCTCACAGCAATATTTCCACCAGAGAGAGGAAGCTGAAAATCTGGAGAGATATCAGATGCCTTTCTCACCTGTTGGGGGGGAGGGGGGGGGGGGGGGCTGATCATCTGAAAAACAACTTCTGAACCCAAATCCAGCGAGTAAGGAAGCTCCACAAGCAGCAGAGCTAGTTCCAAGCCTGCTCTCTGAGGCAAGGAGCTACATAAGCCATGACTAGTTCTGCATGAAAACACACTGCAGCCCAGGTGAGCAGCAGCAGGGTGTGAGCAGAGACTGAACATGACCCCAGGTGTCTCAACTTCTCTCATTCAATAAAATGACAAGTGGGAAGGGAAGGCAATGCCCTTCCCCCCCATTTCCACATGCCCCATGGCAGGAAAATCCAAGTGTGTGGCTGGACAGTGTGCTGCTGCCATAGCAAGAGAGTAGGAAAAAGCTCAGTCTGTGCAGGCCTGGCTGAGGTGCAGGAAACAGAATCATAGAAAGGTTTGAGTAGAAAAGGACCATTAAAGTCCATCTGGTCCAATCTCCCTGCCATAAGCAGGGACATCTTCAACTAGGTCAGGTTTCTCAGAGTCCTGCCCAGCCTGATCCTGAATGTCTCCAGGGATGGGTCATCCATCACACCCCTGAGCAACCTCTTCAGTGTTTCATCACCCTCATTGTTAAAAAAGATTAAAAATTCTTTCTTATATCAAACCTAAATCTATTATTTTTCAGTTTTCATTGTCCCTTATTCTTTTGCAAAAGGTCCCACTAAAAATTCTGCCCCACCTTTCTTACAAGCTCCCTGTAAGTACCGAAAGGCCACAAAAGGTCTCCCTGGAGTCTTTTCTCCAGGCTGAACAACCTCAGTGAGGAAAGATTAACTTGTTTGGCTCCAGGTTATGGAAGAAGCACCAAAGTAGGTTTCAAATCCCAAAGTTCTGGATATACAGGTTGTCAAAATCTACTTTCTACTTTCACATACTATCATTTATTGCTGGAGCAGCAGTAACATTAAGGTTTTACCCCACTGTGATTGGAACTGTATGAATAAAGAACAAAACTGGTGCTCCCACAAGAACTTAAACCCTAAATATAAGAAGTGTTCAGCAAATACATGGTGAACAAGAAAAGACAGTGCTGTGTTAATGACTAGCACCAGAAGCAGAAGTCACAGCACATCAGTTGCTTTAAAGCTTTTCAAAGTTGAATGGCTTGGGGATCATTGCATCATCATAATGGCAAGGAGCACCTCAGGGAGCTTCTCAAGAGAGCTCCATGTGGCTCATTCAGGCCAGCTGTCTGCCTGGCCCCGAGCTGAGATTGTGGCACTGGACCCTGTATAGAGAAACTAAAGAATTTAAAGGAAAGGGCACAGGAAGAAATAAGAAATGCTGTTGTCCTGCTAATATGCTCATTAGATAATGAGGGAACAAATCAGAGGGAAGAGTCTGTACAATCTCTTGAAACAGATGTGGAAATTTCTGCTACACTTCAGAGAAATGCTATCACTTAAAATAAACACTGGTAACTACAAACACGAGCAAAATAGGGAGGCATATCCATCTGTGGGTTTTTAACTTTGTACTTGAGCAGGAATGTGATGTTTACCACTTTTCATAACTAAATTTTTTTCTTGCTGCTCAGGAAGGATGAGAAGGGGAAGTTTGTTGCTCTTTCTATATTTAAATATTTGGAAGGTGATAGGGATGATGGCTAGGAAGAAAGATGATCTTAACACAGACAAAATTCCCAGCTATTTAAGGGAGCTGATTCCCTTCTTGATTCAGAACCCAAGATGGGTAATGAAGGACTATCCAAAACAGCTTCCAGGCAGCATACCAGCTGCAAAAAGGTAGACCCCAAGCTCATATTGCTCCCTCAAGTTTGGCAGTATCAAAAATGGCAAGTTGTGGAGCCTGTGAAAAACTTGGAGAACCCCATCTTCAGCAATATCACATGTAAATATTTAGCTTTCCATTTTTCACTCAAAAAAAAAAATCCACACAACTGGAAAAATCCTCTCCAGTGGAAACTCTTTCCATCCTTAAGGCAGATAAAAACATAGAAGATTAATTAAGTCATGAATGCTACAGATCTCACAATCTCCATCTAAAATTAGAGCTGTCAGCAGCAAGCTCCACTGCAGTGCTAGTGGACACAGATAACTCTTGGACATCTTGAAAAAAATCCCAGCCATGTTAAATAGTCTTCTTCCAGATGGAAACACTGTGTCATGGGAGTTTCTTATATCATGGTTCATAGTCCTATCTATTGAACAGCATGGAGTGCTCTGTAAGAGAAAATTACATGAATTTATCAATAACCACTGGCATTTTTCACCTCCATTTATCACCACTAGTTTTTTTTTTAAACATTCAAGTGCCTAATATGAAACCTATGAGACGGGCTAACTTTTGTGGGGGTCAAGTTATGTATGTCATCATAAAAAACAATTCTGACCTGGACATTATCTCTGCCCTTTAAATGCTGGCAATCTATTCTGCAAAAAATAGACACTCGTTTACCATTTTTGTACAGCTCTGAGTGCCATTGTTCAAGTCATTGCTCAGTATAATAGTTTTTCCCTTTCCAGGCTGGTCACAAAGCACGTCACATATTCCACCTTGCTTAAAATGTCACCAGCTACTATTTATAGCCCATCCTTATAATTAATTATTTTACCCTCTTTACTTCCATGCAGGAGGCCAAGATAAACTCGGTGTTGTCCACCACCTCAAACCTGACTGTCCTTGTGCCTTCTCTGCAAGCAATTGAGAGCATGGATGAAGATGAGAAAGCCTTTTGGATGACAAAAAGTAACATTCCAACTCTCCTTAAGTACGTTCATGGTTTGGGGGTTTGGCTTTTTAAATTAACTGTTTTTGTGCTAAATGAGTCTTTGGTTTGAAGCCACTAGAGCAAGACAGGTATTTTGATTTTAAAGAAAGGGCATAGTATTCCCCTTCTAGTTCCAGTGGCATATAAATCTCTGTAGCAAGGCCACTGGAAAAAAAAAGGATTATTTATGTTATGTCAGAAATGTTTAAAGGTTGAAGTAAGATGAAAACATGGCTGAACAAGGCGTTGTAGAAGCAATTCCTGCTTAAAACTACCATTTGAGACACACTAAGCATGTTTATCTGAAATAAGACAAAGAAAAAAGGGAGAAAATACAAAATCTTCAAATCCAGTTAATTTCCTTTAGGTATCATGTACTGACAGGAGCTTACAGCTTTGCTGATTTCCAGAATTTATCGTCCTCTGACATGCTGCCAACATCGCTACAGAGCAAATTCCTACACTTGTCTAAAGAAAATGGGGTGAGATGACCTGCAAACCACTGTGGTATCATACACCAAACCCTGGCCATCACTGCCACTGACTTTCTCGTATTACAAAACCACATCTATTTTATGTATTTCTTTCTAAAATACATGCCATAAAATTAAAGGCATAGTTCAATTATATGGGGCCCTCTGGGAGAAACATTAGTTTGTTTTTCTCCACCCTTTACATCACTGAAATTTGTCCACAATATTAATTTTTTCTAATACCCCAGTAGCTGCTACAAACACTGGACAGCTGTAACCAAACAGAATGGCAGTCCTTGCCTGGAGCAGATTGCGTGAGCTAAATTAATGAAAGAGCATGAAGGAAACAAAATAACTTAATTTGGGGAAGGTAGGAGGAAGAACTTAATTTGGGGAACAGGGAAGGTAGGAGGAAGCAGTGATAACACACATCTCCACATGCGCAACTTGATAGTTCTAAACCACCTGAGGGTATTTTTAATGGCAAATAAGTTACAGCCCTTCCCCCTTAGCCTTTTTATCAGGTAAATTCCATGTTCTGAGGAGGATTTCCTAGAAATACACAAATCACATTTAAGCACTTCATCCCCGTTAAGGGAGAGGGAAGTTCCTCCACCTCTATGCTCCAAAGGAAAAGTTACGAAAAAGCTGCACAGAGCTGGGAAGGTGTGAATCAGCTCAGAGCTCAGCCTGCCCTGTGCTGCAGGCGAGTGCACCAAGCTCAGCAAACCCCTCCAGTGCAAGCCAGCCCAGGGAGCAGCCAAGGGTCCTCCAGTCCCCTTCCCTGTGCCCTGTGTGTGATTCCCTGTGGGTCACCAACCCTCTGGGTGAGTCAGTGGTGCCATGCTACAGCCCTAGGCAAGCATTTGGGGAGGTGTGGAAATCCACAGGATGAGCTGCTGGCAAGCAGCACCCCACCAAGTCAAAGGCAAGCCCTCTCTCCTCTCCCTTCTGCAGAACCTGACCCTCGAGGGCGCTCACTTTGTGGCCAGCGACATCGCATCCACAAACGGGGTCATCCACGTCATTGACAAGGTATCAAATGTATTGAACAGGATTTGCTCTTCTGCGCCACGAGCAGCACAAACCTATGAGCCCCCTGTGGAAAACACTGTGCACAGAGCAGCATCTTGCACTGCATGCGATCCTTGCGGGTGATGTGGGGTGTCTGCTCCTCTGCAGGTGCTGACCCCGCTCCGCAGCGCTGTCCTGCCGAGGCTGCTGGACCGCCTGGAGCAAATGCCCGACTACTCCATGTTCAAGGGCTACATTATTGTAAGCTTTCACACCATTCTCACAGTGTTTCAGAGCAGAGGAAGCTCTCTGCTTTGTTTGCATTTCAGACTATCGGTGGTCATTCTGATTTTTTTTTTTTAATGTGTTTCACAACAGCAATACAACCTGGCTAACGAAATAGAAGCAGCAAACACATACACAATCTTTGCCCCAAGTAATGATGCCATAGAAAATTACCTAAAGGATAAGAAATCTGCTACTCTGGTATGTATTACTCACAAGGCTCCTCCTAACAGCTCAGTATTTCATCTTTGTTTCAAGTGGATGGGGGTTATGAGGACACAGATATAGGGAGATTTGTTTCCCAAAAATACCATTATGTTAGGTTTTGTTTGTAACATCAAAGTTGAAATGGGATGGATCTACCTGTACTGCCCTGAGTTGCCTAGCTATTTGTTAGTCTAGAAAGAGCCTAGCTATTTCTTCTGTGTTTTGGCCTTCTCTAGACTAAAAACATGGTGATAATTTTCAAGACATCTTGTCAGTAGACTTTTTTTTTGTTTGTTTGGGATTTTGAGAGAGGTTTTCTTTTATGTAAAGAAGGTCACTACAGGAGTGACCAGAAAAAACTCTGAAATGAGTTTTTTAGGTAAACAAACTCCAGTCCCCTGACATCACTAATACCCCATCATTAATAATGCCATGAAATATTGCGAGTCTTTCTTAAAAATATCCAGATGCTGGCCTTGTCACTCCTGCAGGAATGCTGCAGCAACACTCTCTCTGGCATTTGTACCCTGACATATTTACAAGCTCAAACCCCCTTCTCAGCCTTGTTGGTTTCCTCCCAAGATAAGTTATCCTTTTTCTGCTTTATTTCAGCAACTTTCTTCATATTTTCTCCAATTTGAAACAGCTTTATAGATTGCACATATCAAGAACCACACACCTTGCAGAGGAAGCTTCACCCATGATTTACCCAGTGGCTTTAATTCTTCCCTGTCTTTTCCAAAAATATTTATCCACACTCTATCCCCACTTCTATGGTCTCCATTTACAGCCGGGAAGCTGAGGAGCACAGGGCTCAAATGACTCATCCCAAACCATTTACCAACAACAGCAGACCCATGGCAAATGTCCCATGTTCACAAGTGATCAAGCTCCATCTGCTCAAATGACTTTTGAATGCTATTTTAGTTGTTTCTTGACACATCATCATTTCCACATCACTACAAGAAGAATTTATAAAAACTTTGAGAGATACATAAGACATCAATCCCAGTAGATCTGGATTACACACACATGCAGAGAAATCATTTTCATTTCCACTACTCACCAATGTTTCCTCAGTCTTTCTTCCATCCTCCCAGCCTTGCCTGATGTGGCAATCTGAGAAAAGAAAAAAAATCCAAAAACAACCTTAAGGTTAAGTCTGACTGAGGCTTAACCTCTTTGTGAAACACTTGGGAGAATTCTGCTGCAGAGTGAAGAGTTTGGCACAGGGAGAAGATCTCATTTCTTGGCCCTGATGGGGCAAGGTGTCCTAATTCTGCTGGTGATTAAAGACAGAAACCAAGATGGATCAGTGTTAGCTTTTCCTCCAATTCATCAAAGTCAAGAGATTAAATAGGGCTGGACACTGATGGAGGTTAGCTCTATCTTGATTCCCACTTTCTCATCTGCAAATATTTTTTGCCAAATCAGTGTAACAAGGCCAGCCCTAAGAGATGTCTTTTACTCTCTGGGCACAGCCAAGCCACTTCACAAATCTCACATCCTGAAGACCTTCATGCTTTCACACACTTTTGAAGGAGCAGAAGAGCAGGAGCAGCATGGGCATTCAGAATAAGGTGACAGTGAGCAACAGGATTTCCCACAAGCACATTTCATTTCAAATAAAGTGGCAGCAGCACTGTCTGTTGGCTAGGCAGCTCCTAAACTCCCCAAACACCCCAACTTCTCTCACATTGAACAATCTCTCACCAACACATCCTGCTTCTGCTTCCTCCTCCTAGTCAGGAAGAGATCTGGGAGTCTCTTGCTTCAGAACATGATGTAGAAGCCTTGGGAAACCCACACAAAATTTTGATGTATAAAGAGTAACTTCATCACTTTACCGTGAAATATGAATATACTCTACCAACCAGACATAAAAAACTTTTCAATTATAGACAATTAAAAGCAGTCTTTATGGACTTAATATGCCCCTAAAGATTATATATATCTAGATATAAAAACATAGATAGATAGATACAAAAATTACTCTAAACATTCACTACAGTTTATTCCCCTATAGGTTATTCAGGGATTCTCAAAGAAATAAGGAATAGGTATGGGAAGACCATAAAAACACTCATGAATATGCAACACTTCATGTAAAATGAACCCATGAAGTTTAGAGTCCTAAAAATCATCTGGCATTTCCCTGAATTCAGCAGCCAGCCCTATGTACAGAAACACACTACAGGCTCAGGCAAACCTTGGTGCTCCCAGTTCAATAACCTTTCATCTCCATGGTCAACAACATTTTCATTGTGGCCAGAATGCAGGCTGACTTAAGGAGGAAATATGAAATAACCTACCCACTGAAGAAGTTTCTCTTTAAATTCAGACAATCTATGTTTGGCTTAAACCCTTTGGAAAATGTTCTCCCTGGGAAGCTTTCATTCTTTATTAGATAATTCTGAATGTAATTTTGTGTTGTTAGGATGAAAGGCAAATCCGCTATCACGTTGTGCTGGATGAGAAGCTCCTGAAGAACAACCTGCACAATGGCATGCACAGGGAGACCATGCTGGGGTTCTCCTACCAGGTTGGGTTCTTCCTCCACAACAGCCAGGTACTGCTGTCTGCACTTGCTGGGACAAAGAGGTTTCCTGCTTTTTACAAATCTAGCTTCAGCTTTAAACTTGCATGGAGTCAAAAGGAACTGTGCACCCCTCATTAGCTTCTGTGACTCAACAGTACGAAAGTTGTCACTCAAATGCAAGGCCTGTCTCAGACCTGCTTAATTCAAAGTCACCCTTGAAGGTATCTTTGATTGAATTTGATTTCAGCTGTGCTGTTCACAATTAAAATTGAATTTTAGGTATCTGTCTCTAGCAGCTTCAAGCCTGAATTCCAAAGCAGTCATTAATCAGACTTCCAAGGGTTGTTAGAAACCTGCCCTCAATTATAAAGCATTATTTCCATTTTCTGTGGATTCACTCCACTTTCAATCCTAAGAATTCAAAGCACTGTGCAACAAATATGAATTGCCTTTCAATACCACTCATGGAAAAGTCAGGCACAGCAAGATTAAAAGACAGGGCCAGGAAGGGAGCTTCGTCCTCCTTCTCTGTCCCAGAAGTCCCTGTGGGCAAAGGAAGACAGAAAGCTTCTCACCCCCAGAGTTTCAGCCCTGCTCTTGGCTCTGCCCACAGCTGAGCTTTGAAAAAGCACCTGCACTGGGACTTGCTGCTGAGGGCACAATGGGATGTGGGGTAGAGATGATGGAAGTCTTCCTTGAAAGAGCAGCTACTGGTAGGGTTTTCTTGAAGCCCCACATCCCCCAGACACAGGAAATCCACCTTTTGGCACACCTTAGGCTCCTTCTCCATAGCCTTTACACCCCTTGGAAAAAGCTGCTCTGGCAAATCCTGTTGCTCAGAAGTTTTAACAGGCTGCAAGTCCTCCCATGCCCTCCAGGGCAGTGAAGCAGTTAAAGGCAGCAGCTGGAATATGAGCCAGTGTCCAAGGCTAACTACCTTTGCTGATTTTCCTGACGTGACCCCTGTGGATTTCTCTCTTTCTTCCAGCTCCTACTGCTCAGGCTATCCCAGAGCCATGGAGCATCTCTGCTGCTCTCTAACTGGTTGCATGTCTCTTGCAGCTATACATAAATGATGCTCCTATCAGCTATGCAAATGTTGCCACAGACAGAGGAATTATTCATGGACTGGGAAAGGTGCTGGAAATCCAGAAGAACAGATGTGATATTAATAATACTGTGATCATTGTAAGTGGCAGAAGTTCATATAGAACCTTAAAGCCCCTCAGAGAAATCTACAGCCAAACAAAGCTCAAAAGTATAGGATATGTGATGCTACTTCCCAGATAGGACTGCACACATTTTCCACAAAGGATATTCCTACCAGAGTTTTAGCAACTCTTAAGACAACGTTGGTCCTGAAATCAGTGTTCTGACAGCCTGGAAAAAATGTAGTCAGAGTGGCTCAATAATAAGAAATTGCTGACCTCTAATATTCAGATAATATTAGTAATGCATTATTCTAATACATCTTCATAACCAGAACACTTGTTTATAATGTGTGAAGTATCACTTTAGAAGAGGAAATTAAAAATAACCAAATGATCTTTCCTTCTTCCCCTTGGGGAAGAGTGTCCCCACAGAGCCACTCCTAGGGATAGTCTTCCTTGCTGAGCAGGACAGCTTCCCTCACCCTCTTTACCAAAGGGGTCACCCTGATAATGTATCTCAAGCACTAGATTTAGAAATGTCTGGAAATCATTCTTTTTCTATGAAACAACTTGCCTGCAGCTCTGTACAGTCTTAACTGTCTAAGAGTCTTAACTACCTCTCATTTGTGTTGCATAAGGAGCAGTGCAGAATTTGTTCACAACCATCAAGTTGTCCCCCAGGAACAAAAGAAATTGTAAGTAGTTTCTCATTAATGCTAGGGTTATTTGTTTCTCTATATCAAAACTGACTATATATGCATTCAATCCTATTTTTAATATAATTTTTTAAATATAATTGTCTCAGTTTCACCAAAATACGTAATAGTTATCTTAGCCTGCTACCTACGTTGCTTATAGTCAAGAGACTCAATCCACCCTGACCTCAGAGATTCTTTTTGAAAAATCTACCTGGGATCAAGGCAACAGAAGGGCAGTTAAAGATAATTTTATCTTTCAAGGACAGCTTCTCACATGCACTGGGACAACTAGGGCTCCTTAAACTGCAAAGTTTACCTCCACCATGCAAAATTAGGGGAGGGAAATGTGGTCTCGAGTATGCCTGCTCCAGAAGGAATTACAGCACCAGTTTTAGACCTTCAAGTCAGAAATGTACAAAAGGGCAAAGTCAATCCATCCCCAGCAATATGCTGTAAGCTATAGTCACAAGAAAGTTGGGAGATTAGAGAGACTTTGGATGCCCAGGTCCCACACATGAGAACTGCAGATATTTAGAGTTTCTTGGTGCCTAACTTAGCTGTGAAAACCTCTCAATTGGGATTACAAAAGTATATTTTCCTTTATCATTTTTTAAAAATTAATTATGCCAGTATTAGTATTCCAAAGCAGCTTAAGTCCCATCCACTGCATCAAAGTACTTGACTGGCAAAACCAAATTTAACTCCTCATGGCTAAAAATCAAACTCATTAACATTTTTACAATGAACAGTTGGATGGATTCTTGTCTCAAGTTCCTCACAAGTGTACATTGAGATCAAAATCTTTCTTCAGCAAATTATCTTTCCCCAATTGTATTCAGACCTAGAAGATAATTTTTCAACAGCTGTTTTGCACAACTTCATAATTCGGTTTTCCAAGAAGAATTAGAAAGATCAGAAAATGTGAAAAATGAAAAAAAGTTTATAAAACTTTTGAATAGAAACTGTTCAGTTCTGAGCAAAGGCAATTCTAGCCATCTTTAAAACGCCACAAGACACTGAGTTAAACTGATCATATGTTCATTTTTATTTCTAAAAGTATTTCCTTCATTTTAATTGTGAATGTGTGAGTCAGTGCACAGCATGCATAAAGTTAATGTCCCATGTATTAACACATTTGAAAGTAGTTGATCAATATTATTCAGAAGTGCATCTGTTTCTCCAATCTTTGCTCAGGCAGGGGTGAAGAAATACTGTGTCCTCACAGAAAACCACATGAGACAGTACACCATCCAGATTGGCTGCAAGCCCAAGTGTGCTAAAACCATCATTGTGAGTTCACTGCTTCTATCGTGGTAAAAACCAGGAACCCCCTTCCCCGACCTTCATCCTCCTCATCACTCCCGCTAAGCATACACAGCATGTCAAGGCAGCTGCTGACTGTATATTTATTGACCTTTATTCTGGATACAACAGAGATGGGAAGGTTAAAGACTGATGATAGCATGTCCCTGTGGTGCAGAAGGAGCACAGCTTTGGGAAGGATAAACCTGTGCCTGTCCCTAGCAATTCCCCACCTCTCCCTGAAGGGGTGAAGGGCACCTGGGTCCCACCAAGGACGTGCAGTGGCAGCGTGTGACCTGGCACATCGAGGAGTGTGGTCACAGACCAGCAGAGCTGATGTGCTGCTAAAAATCACAGAATCAAAGACTAGTTTGGGTTGGAAGGGACCTTAAAGTTCATCTAGTCCCAACCACCCTGCCACTGGCAGAAACATCCCCCCTCCAGGTTTCTCATGGCCCCCACCACCGTGCCTTGAACATCCAGGCATGGGTCCACCCATAATTTCTCTGGGAAACCTGTTCCACTGCCTCACCACAGTAAATACTTTTTTCTTAATATCCAATATAAACCCCCCCTCTTTCCCTATCCCTAAAACCCTTGAGAAAACCCAGCTCTCTCGTTCCCCCTGCCCCTCAGCACAGCATTTCTGGCTTTGCAGACCAAGGAGTGCTGCGCGGGGTTCTTCGGCCCGCAGTGCCAGCCGTGCCCAGGGAAGGCCGGGAGCGCCTGCTCTGGGAACGGCGTGTGCCTGGATGGCACCAACGGCACCGGCAGCTGCCAGTGCGAGGAGGGCTTCGTGGGCACGGCCTGCGAGGGCTGCGGCCAGGGCAGATACGGCCGCAGCTGTGACCAAGGTACCCAGCGTCCCCAAACCGCACCGCAGCTTGGCCGGCCCCTCAGGGGCCCAACCCTTCCCCTTTTGTCTTCTAACCACATTCAGGTTCTGGGAAGGTACACCACTTCCTAATAGGCCATGCTTGAAAACATCATTAACCCCTTTTCTTTCCCCATTATGGTTTTCTTTCTAATCCCTAGGCTGGAGACAGTGCTTCCATCAGCAGGTGGTGTCTGGGCCACCCTTGCTGTCCTTCCTACCCACATTGCCACACTTCCACAGACAGTGGCTTCCCCTTTTATCTTCTAACCATGTTCAGTCCAGATTCTAGAAACATAGAGCACTTCCTAATAGGCCAGTCTTAAAAACATCAGTAACCCCTTTTCCTTTCCCCGTTATGGGGTTTTCTTTCTAATCCCTAAGCTGGAGACAGTGCTTCCATTAGCAGGTAGTGTCAGGGCCAGCCTTGCTGTCCTTCCTGCCCACATTGCCACACTTCCACGTACAGTGGCTTCCCCTTTTATCTTCTAACCATGTTCAGTCCAGGTTCTAGCACTTCCTAATAAGGCCAGTCTTACAAACATCATTAACCCCTTTTCTTTCCCCATTATGTGGTTTTCCTTCTAATCCCTAGGCTGGAGACAATGCTTTCTACTCTGTCACACCACAGAAAAGCATCCAGGAAGAACCATCCTCTGTAGTACTGCTATTTTCCACCAATTCTTTCCCATTAAAATACAGTTTCAGGCCCTGCATTTGGGAATAGAGGCAATATAAGCGTAGTTTGAATCCAGAGTTATTGTGTAATTAGAAACCAAAGGGCACCAGACATTGCCTTTCTTCAAATAGCCCAGAGCAGAAGGTGCCATCAGCAGGTGGTGTCTGGGCCACCCCTGCTGTCCTTGCTGCCCACATTGCCACACTGCCAGGGACAGTGGCCTGCCCCCATCTCTCCCACAGTGTGCACTTGTGTCCATGGGAAATGCAGCAGTGGGATCGATGGGGATGGCTCCTGTGAATGTGACGTTGGCTGGAGAGGAGTGACATGTGAGACTGGTGAGTGTCCTGCCTCCTTTCTTCTGAGGTAAAAGGTGAGCATTTCAGAGAATGACAGAACTGCACAATCAGATCCCAGTGCAGCTTCCCACATGCAGTGACATATGGGTCACATTCCTGTGCCATGGCAATTAATTACTGCTTTATTAGAGAGCTGGTTGAGACACCACTCATGACACTGAAACACTTACTTAGCTAATTCTCTACCTGTGTCACCCTCTATCTGCCCCAAAAGAACATCTCATTTATTAAAGCCACATGTTTTCCAGAGCAGGATTACCCAGCACATTTTGACTCTCAGATCAAAAGCCTCTCAAGTGCATCTAAAAGTTGATTTAGCTACACAACACCAGATATTAAATTATGTTCTTGTTAATGCAATAAAAAATAATTAGCAAATAAATCATTTTGTGCTGGCTTAATACAGCTTCTATGTCCAATCAAATTATATTCTATATATACATAATTAAAATGCACTCAGTAACTATTTTAAAACTCTAGCTGTAATAGCATAAAATTTAAAAGTGTTATAAGACTATTCAAGATCAGTTTTAAATTTTCCCAGGGAAAAAAATTTTGTAAGTTCTGTAAGAATATTGCTATATATGCTCTGAGAAAAATTTCAGCTCCTTTAGAAAACTTACCCTTATATAATTCTAATATTACACGTGACTCACCAGACTAAATACAGGTAAATGACAACAGGTGAAATGTCTTCCTGACAATATAACACAACTCATCCTTACAAATGAATTTAAGTGATATCCACTGATCTATATAGACTCTACAGGTGGAGTCTCTATCAAGACTGAGAGCACAGTGGTGTAACACAGAACTCAGCCTCCAGCTCCACATGGTGGGAACAAAAGACTCTGAATCTAGAAGGATGTTGACCCAAAAGGTTCTACTTCATTACTTCATTTTTTTTCCACTTGCAGAAATCAAAGATGACGCATGCAATGCCTCGTGCCACACCAGTGCTAAGTATGTATGAAATGTACTCATTTAGAGGAGAGGGGAGAAAAAGGGGACCTCTTGCAAGGCAAAAAATCAAATCCATCTTGCTCATGACTTCTCAGCAGCATATCTCACAGAGATAAGGAGCAATGTCAATCTAATATATGTGGTGATGAGGCCAGAAAGTTCAAAACTCTCCTCACTTCATGTCAAAATATACTAATAACAACAAAAAAAATGCTCTCACCAGTCCAGCACCAATATTGGGACACTGACTAGTTTTCAGAGGAACAAGTGAGCCCCACTGAACCATTTACTGAAGTGCATCTGTCCCCTCACCACTGACCAGGCAGCAAGATTTACACTAGTCAAAACATCTCAAAAAAAATCCAAGGAAAACTGGCTGGAAGGACTCCTCATTTTCAGCCACAGCTCTGTAGGAGCTGAGAAACCAGATGGGCAAACCACCTTTTTCCCAGATGTAGGTCATTCTCTCCCTTGTGTGTTTATGACCTTCAGTTCACAGTAGCAATATTTTACCAGGCTTTTTTGGCAAAACTACACTCTCAGATTTGCTCATGTGGACCCCACACATTCTGGAATCACAACTGTGTTTCTGACACAAGCAGATTGTTCCTCCCTTGTGTATTTTTCATCCACTGACATACACGTGTACGTCTGAGGACAGGTGCAGGCATGGAAGGAGTAGGGGGCAGTGATGAATTGTGCTGGCTGCATCCCTCCATAAATTGGGTGCACACAGACAAAAATTTTGCACAGCTTTTTGAGTGAGCAGACATACAAATTTTGTAGTTCTGCACCAAAAAAAAAAAATAGGATATTCAAACACCAAAGCATGGAATTCTAATACCTAAAATAATACATCAAAAACACATTTGAAAAGCTTGGTCCAGCTAGGTCCATTTTTATGGGTCTAGCTACCTCTTACTGTATGGTTAAATGCCTTGTTATTTCTATGCAACATTACCTTCAGAAACACTCACAAAAACAAGGGCTGTACAAAAGACCTGACCAATTATTTTTTTTTTCCTTTCTGTTAAATGATGCCTCCCTCCTTTTATTTCATTAGCTGCCTCCTCCTATCGAATGGCACTGCCTATTGCAAGTGTGCAGCTGGCTTTGAGGGGAACGGGACATTCTGCACAGGCAAGTGAACTTTGTTTCTTCCCTTTGAAAAATAAAAATAAAAAAAACACATTAAAAAAAGAAACCAAAGAAGAATGCTTGAAGCACTCTCTGGTCACAGTAGAGTTGGTGAGAGATGAGCAGCTCCCTATGCACCAGTTAAAAAACAGGAATTGTTGCCAGTTCCCTCAAAACAAACAGCAGCCCAACAGGTGCAGATTCATAGCAAACAAAGGGCTCCAAGTCTCCAAGTTGTGAGGCATTGTGCTGAGAGGGAGCAGAGAAAAGGGAACATGCTGTGCACAACCCCAGCCCCATTGTTTGCAGAGTAATGAAACCTGGTTTGTGACTTTTACTCCCTTTCCCAACAAAGCCCAGCAAAGAGAGGCCAATTCAGGCACAATAACACTTCCAGCTATTGGAAGCTGTCTAGCTCAACCATTTCCTCAGCTTTCTGAACTCGCTCAGATTTCTGGTGTGGCAAAATCCATTTCTTTAGATTAGAGAGATTTAAGAGACCTTCAGAAAGGGATAATCGGTGTTCCTCCAAAAATCTGGGTTATCCAAAACAGACTCCTTCCAGCTACAATAATCATAATTAGTTATAATTTTTCTTAATAGTTAACTGATTAAAATACTGATGTTTTTCAGACAGAAGCCTATTTTTCTACTTACTCACAGTGGCTGGCAGTGTCCTAATCTCAGATTTTGCCACTCTTATTCGGCCTGTTTTCATTTTCTCTTATGGCACAAAACAGACAAATCAACTTTAATCTGTTGGGGGGAAATTCCCCATGTGCAGGAAGAGCTGGGTCACACAAGCCACCCATAGTGACTCTGCACTCTCCTTGCTCCCTATATAGGATTCCTGGGCAAAACTAGTTGCAGAAAAAAATTAACTCCCTGGTCTGAAATTTATGAAAGAGCTATTTAGGGTCATTTGAAGCAAAATTTAAGGCAATTTTGTGGCTGATTTGAATCACACTGAAGGTCAGACAAGGCTCCCTTTCTGCTCTCCAGTTGTGAGAATCCAGCTCATCCAGAGTTGGCGAAACAGTATGAGTATCCATCTGAATAAGAACCCAGACTTGCAGTCACAGGAGGGCTAGGTGGTATTATACTCTAGACCTCCTGCAAGAGAAGTTATGTGATCTGTGTGCAGAAAATGTCAAGCTCAAGGAACACTTAAATGGCTATTTAAACCAGAGATGAACACAAACATTCTTTTCTTTTTTTTTAATTTTTTTTGGTGTTTTGTTGAAATGGGCAGAATTACTCAAAGTCAATCCTGGATGTATTCTAACATTCCAGATTAGAAACACCATTTCAGCTTTCCATATGGAAACAATAATAGGTATTAAGTAACTAGCACTAATGAAATCTGTGGCCTCCTAATTCAGAAAGACTCATTCCAAAAATGTTAGTAAATCCCTTTAAAAATGGAGACAGATAATCATGAGAAGCAAGAAGCCAGTCCAGCACATTGGTTTAATCTCTGCTGCTGTCCCTGTTCAGCTATTGATGCTTGTGAGAACAGCAATGGGGGCTGCTCCTCCAAGGCAGAGTGCAGGAGAACAACACCAGGAAACAGAGCCTGTGTCTGCAGCGCCGGCTACACCGGGGATGGGATTGTCTGCCTCGGTGAGCACACACCCTGCCCCTGCACCACTCACAGGAAAACCACAGGAGAGGGGTTTCCTCCAGGGGGATGCTCCTCCTCCCACTCTGACCCAGAAGTGCAGCTTGCTGATATTCTATCCCCCGATGCCAAAGGCATCTTTTCTTGACACACGGCTGATACTACTAGGCAAACCGTGTGACACCAAACCTTGCCAAACAACATCTACCCCTAGCAAGGATGACCCCATCTCCAGCAGCTTGATACACACACACTCCTCTGACCATCACAGACTTTTAGATACTGTACCACACCTCCCCAGGTTTGGTTTCAGAAATGCTGCTTTAGCCTCCACCAAGACAACTGAAGATCTAGACTGAGGTACTGAGTAACTGAGGGAATGAATTTTGTCATAAATCTGCACTCCCAGTATGTTTTTGCTTAAAATTTATTCTTCTTGGGTTTTCAGAATTACTCTCTCTTTATTACACTGTTTCTGTTTTATAAAGAAATCAACCCTTGTCTGGAGAACAATGGTGGGTGTGATAGAAATGCAGAATGCACACAGACTGGACCCAATCAAGTGAGTACTTTGTTGCTGAAGAAAAATAGACCTAGTCAAATGTTTAGTGTTGGGCAAAGAAGGATTTCCCCATGTCAACTTTGTTTTTAAGTAGAAAACTGAATTTCATAACAATTCTGAAAAGTATATGCTTCCCTCACAAAGGCATTTGAGGGGGAGTGCAGATAAACAGGAAAAAAAAATCTATTTCAGTGAAAGAAATCCAAAACTGCAGAGGAAGGCAGTGTTTTGCTATTTCAAGTGGTTGTTTTTCTACTTTGAGAGGTTTTGATGTGAAAAGCTGTAAGTTTGAAAGTATTGCTAGATGATGTTTCTTTTATTGTTATAGAAACTGTCCATGGAAAAAATTCCATTTTAGACTAATCCTTCTCCCCACACTGTTCAAGTGTATCCACAAGGAAACAAAATGGCCTAAACCATAACTCTTGCACAGGAGTTACAACATTCTGCAGTCCACTCACTCTTTTTCTGATCTCTAGAAGTAGCTACAACCTGTTTATTTATTCTTCCTTACCTATAAGAATGTAATTAACATCAGAGTAATAACAACCTCCACTACAAAACCCCAGCTCTGCAAAGGCAAATTTATAGGATGGAAATACATCTACTTTCTCTAGGGCTTTCACTTATCCAGGAGGTACCTAAACACTACAATTAGACTACCTCCCAGTTTTATTTCTGCTGCAGAAATCTCACTGAATTTCCAAATTCCTACATATAAATTCTAATTTCAGAACAATTATCAGTGAATTGGAGAATATAATTCATTTATTTGCAACTATTTTTCATCTTTGTGATAACTGCAAATTTAAAATATAGTAACCATAAAAAAGTGTCAGCTATATTTCCACTGCATGGCAAGTTGCCAGTAACACACAATTCCAGGTGAGTTTTGAAGCTACTTTTCATCACTTAAAAAAAACACAGGGGAAGGAAAGGGATGAGAAGGGAATACCAACTCAAGCAAAAAAGATGAGGGAAACAAATTAAGGGTTTAGCCTGTTTTGTCAGGAAGACAATAATGTGCAGATGTCAGAGGGGTCATTTCAAATGAACAGGACAGCAGAGAGGAGACCAGAGATGGATAGGCAGGAAAAAGGCAGATAGAGCCTAATGAAAATTATTACTTCCCAATCTCAGTCTATAGTTACTGGCCGAGAAACTTCTCTGGGAGATATAATGTACTTTCAGATTAATAAATTCCACATCATATCACAATGAAATTACCTGGAAAAAAGTAAACTGTATATTTATGTGCTGAAAAAAATTCAAGCATTTTTCAATGTATGCTTGTTTTCTGATTTTGCTTTGTAGGCAGTATGTAATTGCCTGAAGGGATATTCTGGAGATGGCAAAACCTGCACGTATATCAGTATGTGTTTACAAGTGAGTATCCATTTAAGAGTACAATTTCAGGTCTCATTATAATCATTACACTTTTGGGGGTTGTTAGTTAGGTGTGCTAAGAATCTATTTACATTAACTTGGCTAATCTTTAAGTATTCTGGTTCAGTACATGCTTTAGTGCTGTCACTATGGGAGAAACTAAAAAAAAAAAATGAAGGAAGGGCTTTTCCTCAACCACAACCTGGATAAAACATAAGTGAGGGCCTGGACTCATCATTGAGTCTTAAATAACTCAGTTCAAATCCAATGCAGAGAAACAGACCCTGGTGTGTAGTGCCAAAACCAACGTCAGCAAATTATTTATCATATAGAGTTCCTACAAAAAGCCAACAAAACCATTTCCTTCCACAACACCCAGCCCTGGGCATGCCATGGCACTACCCATTCTGTGCCTCACTTGTCACTGCAGGCTAAAAATTAGCCACATTTGTTTAGCACAAGCTGGCTCACACACTGCAAGCCACATATTGGCAATGAGTGTGGTTCTGTGCACCAGCTGCACTGCTCTGTCTCTTGACAAGCTGCAGCAGGGACATATCCACTCTTCTGTGTACATTAATCCTCTGTGCTCTGAGCACAGCAATAACAATTCTCATTCTCACCCTCCCAGCCTGGCCTCTCAGCTAGCTTTCTCTGACCTTGAAAGGTTGCAGAGATGAAAGAGCAAGGGTAAAAACACAACCTGGAGGAAGGAGAGTTTAAAGCTTTGAGCCATTGCTCCCTATGATTTTGAATTATCTTGCTTTTTCCTGTGCTGTGTTCCAGCAGCTTTGCTTCCACTTAACTAATTATCCAGGCTAACTTTGTGTTAAAAATAAAGATCATCTTGAGAAGCATCAATGGCTAACCTGGCTCCATGATGACCAAACCTCTGTGCAGCAAAGCTTCACAGGTAGCCAAGGCTGCCAACAGTCTGCCTAAGCCAAGCCAAATCCACAGGAAATCCACCCAAATGCAGTCCTTGCAGCCAGGTGTCTCTCTGACCCGTCAAGGCAGGCCCCACTGGCAGCTCCCAAAGGAGTTTCTGCTCCCTCTCATGGCCCATGAGAAAGGATCCCTGAGATGATCAGCAACAGAAAAGACACCATGAAGCAAGTACCTGAAGAAAAAACAAGAAAGCTTTTCAATTTCCCCCAGTTTGATCTCACGTCCAGGATAAAAACTTATTTGCAAGCCAAGGTGGTAACAGGAGAGCACCTCGTTGTGACTGAGCAGAGCTCTGAGCCCCAACATGCTGCTCCTGAGTGAGGAATACCTTGATTTAGTGCAGGGAGCTCTCTGGAGGCAGGCAGCTGGGTGAGATGCATCCACTGCTCCAAACCCAGCATTGGACTCAGGTGCAGACAGGAGATGTTTTAGAAACAAGGACAAGGCAAGTCCCTGTTACAGCTGTCCTGGACCATCACACAGTCCTGTGCTATGCTCCTCAATAAATTCAGGCTCCTGGCTCCATCCCCGTGATTTACAGTGTTTAAATAGTTCTCCTTAGGAAGAAAATCTAAGACTCATCCCTAAGGTGCAGAGTAAGACTTGCATGCAAATATTTTGCTTCCTTGCAGCCTCATGAACTAAATACATTAAGGAGGGAATCAAAACTAAAAACTCTGCATAAAAGGAGACTTATTTTTTACAAATCCTAAATGCTTTTTACTTTGGAAGAAAATATATGCCATCAGATGTTCCAGGAAGATGTGGTTCCAAAAAGATCTTGCTATTAAACTGTTCTAAATTATATAAGCGGGGGGAAGAAGGGTGAATTGGAATTGTTTTATACACCTGGCAATGAAGGCATTATATATTTTAAACTTTGCCATTACAAGAATAATGGAGGCTGCAGTGAATTTGCCATCTGTAATGACACTGAGGTGACAGACAGGACCTGCACCTGCAAACCTAACTACATTGGGGATGGATTTATGTGCCGAGGCAACATCTTCCAGGTAAAGTGCTTCACATGTTTGCTGTCCTCTATTTCTCTTCCCATAGTTAATACAATGGTTGAAACACATCACTTGTTTCTTGGACAAAGTTGTAGCCCAGAATTTGAAGTTATCCCTCTCCAAGAAACCAGGAACAAGATGCTGCAATATAATCTTAACTGCCAAAACAAACAAAAACCCTAATGGACAATCATTATGATTGTAATATTAGGGAGTTTTAGGTTTCAAAGAAGCCTGCTGTTTGGCAGAGTAAGGTAAGAACAGAACAGAAGCAATACAGATATGCAGCACTTACTCCAAACCTTTCTTGTCTGAGTGCTGCATTTGTTTTCACTCCACAGATGTTGCCTCACATTTGCAGCATTGTTACAGAGTCTTTTTCTTAATTGCAGGAACTTCTCAGGAACTCCAAAACATCTAGGTTTTATTTTCACTTAAAGGTAAGAAAAGGTTGAGTGGTTGGGGGTTGCTAGGTTTTTGTTGGGGGGGTTCTCATCCCTTTTTTTTCTCCAAGAGTGCAGAGCAGACAACAATCTGGTATGCACCAACTTCCTGCAATGTAATTGGGACTGGATTTGGATTGTCAGTCACTAGTACTTGAGATGCTCTAATGTAAGCTATTAACTGTCACTAAAACAGTATTAATGATCAAGACCAAAGTTCCAGAGAAAAGCAAGGCCTCCAGATGCTGTCACAGGCTCCAGCTGGGTAATAATTAGCATTGACTCCATGATTGCAGAAGGCTAATCCATTACTTCATTATTCTTATATTGCACTATACTTATTAAGAAGCTCATCACCCTTCCAATGAGCTGGGACAATCCAATGAGCTGAGAGCTATTTTGAACAAATAACATCTTACAACAGAGCAAATGACAGCTCCAAAAAGTCCTGCAAACCACACAGTTTGCTGAATCTGTTGATATGTCAGTCCAATATAGATTGATCCAATTGGCCAATCAATCCAAACACCATCACCAGTGGCCAATTAAGAAATCACCCTTTGGCAAACAAATCTCCTGAACACATTCCACATGTGCACAACAACAGGGGCAGCAAGTGGAGAGAAGACTTGTTTCTCATTCTTTTCTCTGACCTTCTCACAGCCTTCCCCAGGAAAAGGCCTGGGAAAGTCATGCCTGCTGCTCTCTATGGAGAGAACTGTGGCTACATCCAGACTGGGCATAACCTATTCACAGACTGAGATCTGACAGCACATCTCTTGTGAATTCTGAAGCAAGAATATACCACTAATGTCCTACCCCTTCTGCATCTCCAAATGGCAACATTTTCAGTTGCCTCCCTGAAACATCACAGGGTGCTCTGTGTCTTTCATGACAGCCAGTCAGCTCTCACTGATTTTTGGAGACTGGTGACAGCAATTCTCTGTTTACCAGAAGCCTCAGGGCAGCACAGACCTGTACACTGGCCTGTTAATCTAAAGACCTATAATCCAGTTTCAATTTTGCTACCATGGTAGACAGGTGGCTTCCTCTTGCTTTAGGAGCTCTCAATCCCTCTCAATTAGGGATACAAGCACCATAAAGTCACCCCAGGACATCTTATCAGTAGTGCCTGCAACAGCCCAGGTCCATTTGTGCTCCTAAGGGTAATTAATTTAATTCCCTCATCTCCTGTTTGTTTTTGCAGAGGAGATAAAGACATGGCTATAAGACAAAATCTTCTATTTAATACCTGTGAGCAAAGGTGACAGATGAGGCCAGGAGTCAAAGCCCACATGAGGAATTTCTCTCACCCTTGTGTTGCAGGGAAGGGAACTCAACACACGGCAGAAATGGAGCTGCAGGCACCACCTTGCCCTCCACAGGGCAGTCCCTGTCACTGTGTGGCATCACATGCATTAACTCATTGCTGCTCTTTCCTCTTCAATTTGGCAGGTCTTGTCCATCAGTGATCTCTCAGGCCCCGGCCCTTTCACCCTGTTTGTCCCTCACACAGACATACTGAACAGTGACCCACGAGTAAGTCAAAGGGCTCAGTACAAATGAGCTTTTTTTTTCTTCAGATGCCTTGCCCAGCTGCCTCTCAACCCCTCCATTCCCCACTGCAGGTCAAGGACTGGATTGCCAAAGGAGTGATGGCTCAAGTGCTCCGGCACCACGTGGTGGGTTGTGCCAACCTGCTGTACAAGGACCTGACAGCCATCACCAACGTCACCTCTCTCCACGGTGACCCCATACACATCAGCTACTCTCAGGTAACCAAGCTTGGAGGGACAGGGAACAGAACAGCAAAACAGCCCACTCTCATTTACCTTTTTAAAAATATCAGTGGTTCCCTTTCCTCCTCTGCTGCACAAAAATAATTACTTTCAGCTAAGATTGCCTGTGCAGCTGAAGAGTTCAGCACTTATTTGGTATTTCAAGAGTCGAGTTCTACAACCCTTGTGTTGACACAAGCTATTTTATCCTCAGACTCTGACTTTATGAGCATGAGGAGAGTTTGAAAAAGCAAAGGGCAATTTATTAAAGCTGAAAGTACTGTTTGCTGCAAAGAAAAGATGATCTGAGCTTATGATATCAAAGCAATTCAGCATCAGCCTCACTTTCCCACAAGATTTCACAGAAAAAATGTTTTTGTTGCCTTTCCAGAACTCACTGGTTTTGAACAACAAAGCTGAAATTGTACTCAGTGATGTTGTTGGCACAAATGGTGTGATCCATGTCATAAACCAAATCCTGGTCCCTTCACAGATGCAGGATTTCCCCCTCAAGAAGGTATGTGCAGCTTATCACCATTACCAACCGAAGGGCTTTTCCACAGTTACTGTCAGATATATAAATCATATAAGTCAACAAAAAAAGTGACTCTAAAAAGATCTTATACAAATAAATTAAATATTGTATTTCAAATTCACCAGAATTACAGTTAAAGTAATGACAGTATAAGAGGATTTCTGTAGAGGGTTTTTACAGCAGCTTTGATTTTATAACAAAAAGTGACTTACAGGGAAAAGCAAGCTCTTACCTGCTTTTTTAATACCAAATAATGTATTTCTTAGGTAAATTACTCACTTTTCTTCTTTGTAGGAAAGTCTTAAAATGGTTGCAGCCAAGCATGGGTACATTCTGTTCAACACTTTGCTGGAGGTAAGGACACCAGGACAGGAGCCATTGGGAAAAGGTTGTAAATTAATTTTTTTAAAGACAAAAACACAGAGAACATGTCATCACCAGCAGGATTTTGTTCAGGAGAACCAAAGGGCTCACCATACAGTACACAAAAACCCTGCTCACCACCAGTCACACTCCCTAAGAGCTTGGGGATGTTAAGCAGACCCACAGCCACCTTGCCCTTCCCCACTCAGCTCTGTCCTACTGTATATCAAGTTCAACTCACACATCTGCTTTTTAAAGTCAAGGTGTGTGCAGGCTGGTGAGCAGGCAGCCCACAGAGCACCACACCCCAGTAACACCTGACATTCACCCCACAGGGTCAGTGGCACTTTGGACAGGGCATTAATCTTCTTCCCCAATTGTTGCTGTGTTGCAGAAGAACAACCTGCTGGGGCTGATCGACGATCCCATTCACAAACCCGTCACGCTCTTCTGGCCCACTGACACAGCCATCCGTGCCCTGCCACAGGAGCAGCAGGACTTCCTCTTCAAGAAATCCAACACCAACAAACTGGTGCAGTACCTCAAATTCCACATTGTCCGTGATGCTGCGGTAAGCCCTTGCATTCTGGGAGCGTTGCCACAGGCAAAACACTCAAGGCCAGACATGTGCAGCTTGCTTTTTCTTCCCCAGGTGTTGGCCTACCAGCTCCCCAGCTCCACCCCACTGAAGACCCTGCAGGGCTCCAACCTCAGCGTGAGCTGTGGGGATAACGGGGAGATCGTAAGTGTTGGCTCTGCTGGCGCATTTATTCCTCACTCCTGCTGCAGGATAACTCCTGCAGACCAAACTCTGCCTTGGCACAGCCCCCAGGGAGGGTCAGTGGCACCAAAACCTCGTTGGTCATCACCCCTGCATGCCAAGAGCCACACCAACAGATTCAGCAAACTGTATGGTCGGCAGGACTTTTTGGAGCTGCCGTTTGCTCTGTTGTAAGATGCTATTTGTTCAAAAGAGCTCTCAGTCATCTTGAAACTGAAATACCAGCACATTTTAGCTTCTACAATGTGAGTGCAAAACCACTAAGATCAGCCTGGTTTTGAACCCCATGAATTTTTTTCATTGCATGCAAACTCTGGTGTGTAGGCACTTCCAAGCTAAGGTTGCAGGCACACACATAGCCTGATAAACCAGAACAATGTCACATTTTTCTTTGCAAATATATCAGGTCATACCTGGCAAGCATCTAAACCTAAATACACATAAGATAAATCTGTGAGCACAGAACTAGCATATTGTGTCCTCTTCAGAAAAGAAAGATATCATAGAATCATAGAATGATTTGGGTTGGAAAGAACCTTGTAGATCATCTTGTTCCAAGCCCCCTGTTATGAGCAGTGACACCTTACACTTGGCCAGGTTACTCAAAGTCCCATTCCATCTGGCCATGAACACTTCCAGGGATGGGGCATCCACAGCTCTCTGGGCAACTTCTTCCAGCGTCTCACCAACCTCACAGTAAAGAATTTCTTCCCAAAATCCAGTCTAAACCCACTTACTTTCAGTTTAAAGCCATTATTCCTTGTCTTATCATTGCATGCCCTTGTTAAAAATCCTTCTCTAACTCTCACATATCCTCACATAGGGACTGGAAGCTGCTCTAGGGTCTCCCTGAAGCCTTCGCTTCTCCCAGCTGAACACACCAAATTCTCTCAGCCCATCTTCATAGGAGAGGTGCTCCAGCCCTCTGAGTATTTTCATGACCCTCCTCTGGACTTGCTCCAATAGGTCCACAGCCTTCCTGTATTGGGAACTCCAGAGCTGGACACAGTACTCCAGACACACATCTGCCCTTAGGAAGAGAGGCCCCAAAAACTGGATTTGAGCCCCATAGCCATCAGTTTTACTTACAGGATAGTTTGCCATTCCACCTTGCCCCAAGAGCATTCCTACAGAGAGCAGGAACCCAAGGAGGAGCAGCTCATGACCTGCCATGTCCCCCTCTCCCCATCCCATCTCCCAGGGCGCCCTGTTCCTGAACGACGGACAGTGCAAGGTGGTGCAGAGGCAGCTGGAGTTCGATGGGGGCATCGCCTACGGGATCAACTGCCTGCTGACAGAGCCCAGCCTGGGGGGCCGCTGCGACAGCTTCCTCACCATGGAGCTCATGGTCAGTGCCCCTCGGGGTCCCTGCTGACAGAGCCCAGCCTGGGGAGCTGCTGTGACAGCTTCCTCAGCATGGAGCTCATGGTCAGTGCCCCTTGGGGTCCCCCACCCTGACAGAGACACAGCCCAGGCACCGATGCCCACTTTCACTGGGGTAACACTTCTGCAGCTCTGGCACTGATGCTGCAGGCTGGCTGCATCTGCTGCACTGCTTAGAGAGAGATTCAGAAGTGCAGCACAATGCCTCACATGTGCACAACACAAATCCTGTATCCACTCAAAGCAGCACACAGGACAAGTGGTTCCACTGAAGACCATAAAAAAGCTTGCAAGCAAAAACTTGAGCAAGGACAAATCTTTCTGTCGAGCTTTTAAATTAGTGGAAGTTCACGCTACAGATTTGTCCATAGAGATCACATTTACAAAGTTCCCTATTAAAAAAAGAACAGCATTGCTACTCCAGCAGCTCATGGTATGAAGGACACAAGACAAATAACTGCTTACTCTGTCTCAGTCTCTGGCATTTCTTGTTTTTTACACACCTGAACAGGCACTGTTAGCGTGGAGGAAGTTTCCTCCATGAACTTTGATGGGTCCCACAAATGAGAACTTTTGAAAGTCATCTTCAAACAGTTTCAAGACCAAGTTTACTTCAGTTTAATTGGAAAGTATTAAAAAATTTCCTGGAAGTAAAAGAACTTTCAGGTAGTCTTTAAAAAAGCTTCTCAGAACACGTATTTCAGTTACAAAACCAACAATTGTGTATATCCCATCTGCTCAAGTTGCCTTTTGTTTATGATGTCATTAAATTAAATTAAACAGATACCATTTCCTCAAATATCATAAGCAGTTCCTGAAAAGCAAACATTTTTCTGTACTCTAAATTAGACATCCAGGTCTAATACAGATGACATAAATACTAGTTTGAAGCACATTTGTTATCTCTTCCCTCCTTATTTAAATCCAGACAAGTTTCCTCTTCCAGAGCTTATATTGCAGTACCAAAACTATTTTCGTACATTTTTGTGGCACTAAACTATTGCAACATCTTTGTTGTCACTCTCCTCTCTTGCTCCTCCACAGTTTTCTATTATTTTTAAGCGCAATAAGCTTTATCTTTTCTGCTCTTATAAAAGAAACTTTTTGTCCAAGTCAAATGGTCTTTTGTAGCCATTATTTTAATATACTTTTTTTTTTCTCTTTTCCAGGGGCATTGTGCTAGCTGTTTCAGTAACTATAAATGCCCTCCAGGGACAAAACCAAAGGTAAAACATTCAAACCTCACATGTAAGCAGACTAACATGCTTTTCACAACAGCAAACTAGAAAAAGTTTCTTAGTATAAATAAAAAGAGAACCTTTGACAGTGCTACCACACTATTAAGTGGCAAAGCTGTCCCTGGGCAAACATGAGGGTGCTGGTGGGGGATGCTTGCTGGTCTGACAGAGCAGCCCCTGCACTCCCAGGAGCACTGCTCAGCATGTCAGCAATCAGAGACGGTGGGGGTCTCCCACCTGCCCTTTTCACGCATCACATTTTGGTTCAGTGTTACACCAGAAATTACTATTTAAAGAGGAAAAAACCAAACTCCATGCAGCACTCATTCTCCTGTGTTCTCCCCCTCCTCTCTCTGTGCTGCCACGTAGGGAGGAACCCACTGGTGCACCTACGAGTCCTACGGGCTGCGGAGGGATGGGTGCCGCAGGAACTGCTCCATGGTCATCCAGATAGCCAAGTGCTGCAAGGGCTACTTCGGGCCAGACTGCCAAGGTAGGATTCCCACCCATCCAGCCATCCTGTGCCCTCTCCTTCCCAGTACAACTGTGTAGTGCCCAGCAGGCAGAACTGGGAGAACTGGGATAAGGGGCACGAGGACAGACCAGCTGCAAAATGAGGGAACTGAAGAGCATAAGGTGTCAAGTGCTTCTTCAATTCAGATTATCTCCTCTCATTTAGAGAAAGT
This sequence comes from Passer domesticus, assembly GCF_036417665.1. Taxonomy (NCBI): domain Eukaryota; kingdom Metazoa; phylum Chordata; class Aves; order Passeriformes; family Passeridae; genus Passer; species Passer domesticus. The sequence goes on from NC_087478.1 coordinate 73,585,582, forward strand.
TTTAAACTCCATAGTAACAGCAGGTGGGTGCTACAGAGAGTAAAGGCTGTCCTGCTGAGCAGGTCACCAGCTGAATATGCTTTAAACACAGATTGGGTTCACACAGCAACACCAGCACACACCTGAGAACCAGTGCATAATTGCTCAGCCACAGAAAAGTGCACTCATCAGCAGAGTAAGCTGAGAAGTTGTAGTTCTGAACAGGTGGAGACGATTTGGGAGGCTCCATCTCAGCAGTTTGTTAGCAGACACAAACTGTCCTCCTTCACCTGCCAGCCCTGCAAGGAGCAGTACAGGTGCCCCACCACAGCACAATCCAGGTCAGGATCTCTGCTGGCAGATAGGTCCAGCCACACAAACTCTGCCAGCTTGTTCTGTCCCGGTTTCACAGAGAGACACATGCAGATCCCATGCAGTCTCCCACAGAGACACTCAAGAAAGGCTCGATTTTGGAAGTGCCATTCACAGATGAATCTGAATGAGCAAGCAGCCAGATAACAGCAGCCACAAGTCAGTGCTGATCCTCAGCACCTTTCTGATAGGAGCTGTGGAAGAGCTCACAGTAGTCCTGTGTCACAGCCACTTTTACACACCTCAGGAGCGATGCATTTACAGGCATTCCCCGCTTGACAATTTTTACAGAACGAGAACCAACAGTGACAATGAGTAAACGCGCACCTGAGCTAAAGAGCCACTTTTCTTTTCCCACCTTTCAGCTTGCCCAGGGGGCCCAGAGACCCCATGCAATGGCCATGGTTCCTGCGACGACGGGTACACAGGGACAGGAGAGTGCCACTGCAGCGGCGGCTTCAACGGGACCTCGTGCGAGCTGTGCTCTCCAGGCAGATACGGCTTCACCTGCAGGCGTACGTTTGAGTTCCCTCTCCTCTTCCATGCCCCACGACAAGCCTAAGCTGTTCTGTCAGCAAGGAGTTTCTGAGTAAGCCAAGGAAAGCTTCCCTCTTAACATCAGTATTTTTCCTGAGTGCCTCCTCATGGCTGGGCATGGCACAGGGTCTCAGAAGGGAGGAGGAGAAGAAGGCATGCAGAGGCTGCAGGGCTGCATCTGCACAGGACCTCCTACTCTTACACAGTACAGCAGTAACAGAACAGAAGCAGGGCCTCCAGCAACAAGAGGTTTTAGCTACAGCACAGCTTTCTCCTTCATCCCCATAAAGCTTAAGACAGGATGTTAGTAACCTGGCTCCTCAAGGAATGTGCTACTTCCACAGAGAAGAAAAAGGACACCAAAGTGAGGGTTGTTTGTGATGAGGGACAGCCAAGCAACTGCTCACAAAACCCACCTCTCTGTGGCTTCAAATGTAAACTAGGTGGGAGCAGGATCAATATCTCCCTTTAAACTTAAATGTTTTCCTGACATAAAGCCTTTCCAATGAGAAGTTACAACATTAATGCTTCCATCCTAACCATGTACACCTGTGCTGCTCCTGAGGCACACAGGATGGGGGGTTATAGGCAAGACAACAGGCTTGGACACAGATTCTCAAGATTATAACTACCTACAATCCATCCACTTTATGGTACACCATAGCATAAAACTTATGAGCCATTACCTTGAAACTAGGTTCTGAAATTTAAGAGAAAAAAGGTTTATAGCCCCTTCCTTTTGATGTAGATTTAAGTCAGACAAAAATTAACTAATCAAATGAAATGAAAAAAACAACAAGTGAAGCTCCTTTTCAGCAGGACAGGTATGCAAAAAAATCAGTTCCACAAATCCACATAATTTTCTTCTATAAACAACAACAATATTTCAAGAAGGATAAGACCATAAAGGATGCTTCAGCATAACATTATAAAACAGAGAGCCATGAGTCATTCTTTAGGAAGGATTCAGCGCATAAGTTATTGCAGGGCCCAAAGAGGAGAGGAAAAAACATCACCTATAGATTAAACAGACCATCACACCTCAGGTTGGAGGGCAGAAGCAGCAAAGCCTCACCTAAGAAGAAACTGAAGGAATCCAAACGCTTTTAGTCATGAAAATATCTGAAACCCTAAAAAAATAAATTATAGGTAACTTGTCCCCATTTTACAGAAAACCTTACTAACCTCATATCTGGCTTCCTTACTCAGCTGAACCTTCTTCCACAGAGCAGCCAAGCACTATCCCTCAACACACCTTGGTTTTTTCACTGGCTTCCCCACAATTTACAGCTGCTGTTCATTAAGACTGATTTGTCTGGGTCTTCAGTTCAGCTGTTAACTCCTGCCACAGTTCTCTGTGCAGTTTACTACTCCACTGCAATGTGCAGGTCAATACTCATTTTCATTTTTAGAGGCACATTGAACAAATGCCAATTATAAAATCACAGAACCACAGGTTAACTCAGATTGGAAGGGGTTTCACAAGGTCTCAAGCCCAACTCCTTCTCAAAACAGGGTCAGTTCTGAGCTCATGTTGTACAGGACTTATCCTGTCAGGACTTGAAAACCTCCAAGGATGACGATTGCTCAAGCACTCTGGAAAGTCTGGTCCTCTGCTTGACTGGCCTCATGGTGAAATACCATGAAGGTAGACTCATTTAAATTATTTCTGGATAATACCGTATTAAACTGACAGGATGATGTTTCTCTAGAGAAAGACTCCCACTCTGCAAGTGATCTCTGTGCTTCTTTTCCAGCTTGTGAATGCAAGAACAACGGGCAGTGCGATGAAGGATACTCAGGGACAGGACGATGTTTCTGTGAAACAGGATGGACTGGCCGGCTGTGTGAAACCAAGCTAGGTCTCTGACTGCTCTCACCACTCTGTCCATGGAGCTATGGGCTGAAACAACTTGCAGTTCAGCAGAAGGTTTCCATAGATAAGGCAAAAAGGGTTAATAAATGTCAGGAGCCATATAAGAGCACTTAGGGACTCTTCTCTGGACTGAGGACAAGTCCCTTCACCCCACTGTCTCCTCTTTTGTGATATGGCAATATGAGTTCCTACCTACCCTGTGGAGAGGCTTTGGGCTGTGGCAGTCGCAAAATAAAATTCTTACAAATTTTCCAGTTAGCCAGACTGGTACTAAGGGCTCTCCTTCTGCATGAAACGAGGGCATTGTGGTGCCAGAGCTGTTTGATTCCAGCTGTCTTACCTTCCCTGCAGCTCTGCCACCAGTGTGCTCCCCGAGCTGCTCGGCCAACGCCGTCTGCACGGAGAACAACACGTGCCAGTGCAAGCCCTTGTATGATGGGGATGGAATCACATGCACAGGTGAGCTCCCACCCCCAGTCAGGGCCAGAAGGCAGGTTCCTCCCTCTTGCACACACACAGCAATGCAGTTACTGCCCACCCTAAAAACTTCCACTTTGCAGTGGGTGAAACAAGTTTAGGATATATGGAGTCCAGGTTTTTCTAAATCAGACTTCTCCAGACTTTACCAAGCAGGAGCATGGGCAGCAAGTGCACTTCAGTCAAGTTTTGAAGACATCAGCGTTTCCCTCAGAGGACTTACAAAGATATCAAAGGGCTTTTCCAACAAAAATGATCCTATGATTTTTTTTTTTATGCCCATAGGCAAGGCAGTTCCCTGGTAACACTGCTACAGAAACAGTTGTTCTTTCTCAGGCAGGTGTCTTACATCTTCCAAAGTCAACCTGGCCAGAAATCTGAAGGTTGGTACCACGTCTCCTGAATCAAGAACATCCTGACACGGCTGTCTGAGCCCTAAGGGATAGACTTACAGAAATTCAGTAATGCCTCAGGAAATGGAAACAGTTTTTTTTTCCCCCAACAAGTATTCTAGTATTTTTAGTGTGAAAGGACTGGTGATGGTTTGTCTTTATGAAGAACATCCTCTTTAAAAGCAGACTTTACTCATTTGTATTTTTCCCCTGCAGCTGCAGAACTTTGCAAACAGAACAATGGTGGGTGCCACAAGGCAGCTGAATGCACGCAGCACGGGGTGAAAGTCTTCTGCAGCTGCCAGAAGGGCTACAAGGGAGATGGCTTTACCTGCCTGCCAATAAACCCTTGTGCTGATGGGTTCAACGGAGGCTGCCACGAGCATGCCATCTGCACTGTCACAGGGCCTGTAAGTCTAATTATTTCAGTGCCCAGCAGGGAAGACTGAGGAGTTTCTCCCTGGTGCCAGCAGAAGTCTCCTCTGGCTGGATCACACCCTGTGCCTCTCTAAATCTCTGTTTTCCAAAACAACCTTTACTTAGCTCCAGCCTGCTTTCCACATCAGTTTTGTATGCCTCAGATGAAGGCTGAGAAACATTTTAACATCTTTGCTCTGGGGAATGGGGTAACACAGAAGCTGGGATGTTTTGCATATGTAGTCTTTCTGTCCCAGTCTTAGCTCTCCCTGTCTATCCTATTTGCAACACAAATTTCTTGGATTAAAATTAAACACATTCTGGAAGCCAAACAAAGGGACAGGTGGGAGAATAGTGTCACTTGTTGATTGCTTGTACTCAACTTGAAAATTTCTGCAGCCACATGATATAAATTCCTCATGATGATCCACATAGTCAGTGTGGTTAAGGAAAACCTGTGCAGGTGATTTGATCCAGCATTTGTCCTGGTGCTTGCAGGATCACTTCTCCATTCCATTTTGGTGTCTTGCCTGAGCTGCCTTCCTGATCTGGAAAAGTCTTGCTGTCAATCCATTCCAGCTGTCAATCATTGCAATCCCTGGATGTCACCAATTCCTGCTTGGTTTATAGCTCTCATTTATTACTAGCAGTGGGCTGTTAAATTCCATGCTTGTTTCCATGCCCAGTCATTTAAATACCATTTTGATATGTTTGCCATCCGTTTTTGTGAATATAACCCTCCAGTGCATGTTACTAACTTTGTGGATTAAATTATGCTCTGGTGTTAATTCAGCAAAGCACCCAAGTACATGTGTAAATATTTGGCTTGCTTGTTAGTAGCAACTTTTCTGTTTGTCCATTCCTGCTTATATCAAGTGAAATTTCCCCAGCAGTTCAGAATGTTGCCTGAAACACCAGAATTGTCAGTTAAATGCTCACCTTGGCCTTTTCCCTTCTCTCCCTGAGCAGGGCAGACGTAAGTGTGAATGCAAACCCAGCTTCATTGGTGATGGGCTGAACTGCTCCGTGCTGCAGCTGCCCCTTGACCGCTGCCTGCAGGACAACGGGCAGTGCCACCCCGACGCCGACTGCGCCGACCTGCACTTCCAAGGTGAGGAGGACACCCCCTGCTCACTCAGGCCTCTACTTAATGTCCCCATGAAACAATGAGGTTACAGCTGGAACGTTGTGGGAATCCTTAAAATGAGAGGGTTTGGGGAAAGCTGCAAAAGGCAGGCCTCAGAGGCAGCAGAACTGTGATTAGAGCTAAGCAGTAGCCATTGATTGGTCAGCAGATAAATTATGTAAGAAGTAGAAAAGTAAGGACAGAATACAACAATGGTCTCTGTATTAACTCTTGTCTGGAGTAACTCCCTAATCTGCAGAAAAGTATACCTAGCAGCATATTAGGAAGTTCTAAGCTTAATAATGGAGCTCTGTGCATTGTGTTTTAAGGCTAACAAACAGGTATTGTATTCAAAATAAGCAAGCATTGTTTTATCCAAAGGTACGTGTGCTTATAGCTACTGTCAATATGCTTTTGCTTTGTGCGATTGGTCAAAAAGCTTTTAAAGTAAGTTGTAACATTAAGTTCTTAGTCTGCTACCTGAGATGTGAGCTGATGGTATCTTCCCCTTGTCATAACCATGTAATGAGACTGATGCTGGAAAATAAAACAGCTCAAAACGTGTTCCTAGTAGTCCCATCCCATTCATAATTTGTACACAGCCCCCAGCCAGCAATAAATGGTTATAAAAGTTATGTTTGATAATAATTACATATGAACATGAATTTGTCATGAAGCAATGTGTGAGGGCAGTCCAGGCAGGAATGCTACCCTTGAGGAATCAGTCTGCTCTAATCACAATTCACAAAATCCACGGGTATTTGTATGGCACAGCTGGCTCTTCGCTGTGGACAGATGGAATGTAGGAGAATAGAGATAGTGATGAAGGTAATTTCACCCCTAAGGAGTTACAGCTGCACTAATTACCAAGAATTAGGAACAGGCCTGCCCTTAATAGGCCACAGCTAGATCCAATTATGATGGGTATTGTAAAAGAGTACGTTAGGTGATGGAGAAGTTAGAGTTTGTTAGTGTGTTGTGAGGAAAGAGTCAGTACTACAGTTCTCATTGCCTATGAGAAATCACCAAGAAGGTCTAGAGCTTTTGCAATAAGGTGATAACGCTGCCCCATGGAAGCCCCTTCAGGAAGAGCTGGTCCTTGTCTCTCTTTGCAGACACCACGGTCGGGGTGTTCCACCTGCGGTCCCCCGTGGGGCAGTACAGGATGACTTACGAGCAGGCCAGGGAGGCCTGTGCCAATGAGTCGGCCACCGTGGCTACCTACGACCAGCTGCTGTATGCACAGAAGGTGAGGAGGCCTCTCCCAGGGAGGACATCCCCAAACAGGACAGGCAAAGGGTAAATGGAGAGGGAGGAGCAGGGGGGCTGCTCTGTGCTAATAAGCATCATTTTCCCTCCTTTCCTTTGCCCGTGGCCCAGGGTATGTTTGGCTGAGAGCATTTTCAGACTTTTTATTGGTCTTATACATGCTCACACAACACTGAAATAATTTGCCAAGTTCTTGTTTCTAGTGATGCTGGCGTGAGAGGTAGTCAGACTTTCAGAGTATTTTCAAGGGGATTTTAATTATTAATACCTCTTAAAGGAATGTGCACTTCAGAGTTATGCTTAATTTACTTCTTTAAAGTAAGTCTCCAGGATTCTTTTTCTCAAATGCTGTTAACAGACCCATTTCCATATTGCCTCCCTTGAGCATGTTATAGACAAAACATGGCTGATGTCAGTGTTATGAGCATCCCAACTTGGCTTTGCAAAACTTGTTTAGAAGAGTGGTCAGATTCACTGTCTCTTGCTGGCTCCTTCCAACTCTGGAAGGAAGAAAGACACTCACTGTTTAGAGGCACCTTTAGCAAAATGTGAGGCTGGACCAGTGCTGGCAGGGCAGGGGCTGCCTGAGTGCCCCGGGGGCTCTGTGCCTTCCACGTGCAGTTCCCCAGCCCCACCACCCGGCTTTTCCCCTGAGTTTTCCCTTCTGGCTGTGCTGGCTGCAGGCGAGGTACCACCTGTGCTCTGCTGGCTGGCTGGATGGTGAGAGGGTGGGCTACCCCACTGCCTTCTCCTCCCCAAACTGCGGCTCCGGATACGTCGGCATCGTGGACTACGGGAGAAGAGTCAACCTGAGCGAAACCTGGGATGTTTTCTGCTACAGGGAGAAAGGTAAGAGGGACCTTTGCCTCATCCCTCTGTGAAAATGACAGCAGCAGCCCAGATTTTGGTTCCTTCCATCAGTCACAGGCTGGTAGATAACACTGCAAGAGATTCTGCCTTTTTTTTAACTTTTAAAAAATCTAACCTGTTGCTTACAAGTAGTTTTTCAGGCACAGGGCAGCCTAAAGCTTTCCTGGAAAGGGTGCTTGCCCATACAGCTCTCTCTGTTTGTACCTTTCAGAGGTGAACTGCACCTGCAAGACAGGCTATGTGGGGGATGGCATCTCCTGTAGTGGGAACTTGCTGCAAGTGCTGATGTCCTTCCCAACGCTGACAAACTTCCTCTCGGTAGGAACAAAGGCTGGAGTGGGAGTGGAGCAAAGCAGGCCCCGAGTGTTGTACCCAGGGTTTGCTTTGCTAGCCCATCAAACACACCAGTGAAGCAAGGCAGAGTGGTCTAAATCTGCACCTATCTGGTCTAAATCCAAACGTGAGCTTAGTTACTACTTTTTTAATTACTTTTTTAATTCAGTTGGAATTAAAAGTCTGGTGCAGCTTTAGCTTAAAGGAGACTCTCTGCACAACTTTTTAAGCATCGCAAGAGGCACTGTGCTTTGGAATTCATTGAATTACTACTGGGAAAAGACAAAATGTTAAGAGTCCTTTTCTTGTCAGTACTCGGGCACTATGTATATCAGCAGCCTCAAAGACAACAGAAGCCCAACATCTGCAAACCAGTTTAATATGTACTCATCAAATCAGCAGCTGGAGCTGGGTTTTGAATACAAACTTCCTTTGGAAAGTCACTCCAGAGCTGCTTCATGGCCAATAAGAGAGCTCCTTTTTGTCATTTGTACAGTGTCATCTTTTGCACTCTCCACACAGGAATGCACATTTGCTCTCTAGTAAAGCTGGATTTTCTTTCTGCTTAGGACATCATGGCTTACTCCAACACCTCCAGGAAGGGGAGAGAGTTCCTGCAGTACCTCACAGACCTGTCAGTGCAAGCCACTCTCTTTGCTCCCAACGACAGTGGGTTAAAGGAAAATGAGGTCAGGGTTTTTCTCTTTTTTTTACTTCCTTGTTCTAATAACACTTCTTCAACAGCTATGGGTTTCTGCATCCCATTGAAATTTAAGTTTGGAAAAATAATCTTAGTGTGATGTGGCTTCTGCTTAATGCCACAGACTTTAAACTGTGCTCACAAAAGACATGAATTCATTGTTTCCATTTCCCTTCCATGGTTAGGGGTGCAAGGTTATTGAGTGTTCAAGTCACAACAGAGACTTTTCCATCAGGGATTTTAGTTACCCTGGTACAAAGGAGTCTGCCTGAAATGAAGTCTGTTCTGGCTCCTTAGCATGGAGCACAGTTATTTGAAGGAAGCAGCATAAGCTTTGGTGTTTCCTACAAATACATTAAAGGTACCCATTCATAACTTCATTTCTGTGCTTTCCCCTTTTTATTATTTCTTTTCTTCCTTCAGTCAAACACTGTTTCAAACAATTCATAAGGGTTTATTCATTGGTTCATTTCTTCAAGCTGTTTGGAGTATCTCTGAGTCTTACCACTTCAGGTCATCCTACAGAGGAGTAAAATCCTTTGTCCTGCTGGAGTTAAGGTCCTGCCTGCTGCAGGCAGCCATCAGAGGCCAGCAGGGACAGAATGTCCCACTGTTCCCATGCAGATTTCCCAATAACCTCTAATGCTGCTGCACTTGCAGCTTTAACAGCAGAGGGGAAAAAAGGCCACAGGCACACAACTTACTAGTAAATCCAAAGGATTAATGAGCTCCATTAACACTCCTTGTATTTTGCCCTCATTTGCAGACCCTTTCTGGGAGAGACATCGAGTATCATTTATCTAATGCCAATATAATGTTTTATGAGGACTTGACCAATGGAACCACCCTTCTCACTCGTCTAGGGAAAAAACTCCTCATTACAAGCACGGGGGGCCAGGAACATCAAGTCCCTACAGCTGACCAGGTACCTCTGTAATAGATTTCCCATCTTTGTGCTTTTCCTCCTCTTATGCTATACCCTGTAATCAGGTGATACACAGATCTGGAGGGCACTTTGATAGGATTAGAGTGGGCAGCAAAGAGAGACTGAGTTCAGAAGGCTCTTTCCTGTCCAGAGACTGCAGGATAGCAGCTGGTAAACTGCAAATTTACCAGCTTGCAAATGGACATCTCATACCTGAAAAACTCAAAGAAAGCTGTTGAAGTAGCTTTCAGGAATGGAAAAATTGGGATATGGGCTTCATTTTGCCCTCCTCTCAGCTTGGTAGGATTATGGGAGATGGCTGTGTGATAGATAAAGAGATGACAGCAGCAGTTTGTCATTAAAAAAAGATGTTGGCATTTGTAAAGTTTCTTGGTGACTTTCTGGGAGAGGCGGGAGACACCAACACAGCCTTGCTCACAGCAAGCAAAATCCAGCCAGCAAACTTGAGTGGCAAATGGCATTGTCTGCAGTGAAAGTGGCTGCCTGGCACTCAGGAATGACTGCCCTTCTAGGCAGAGCTTTGCAACTTCACAAAGATCATAAAAACCTTCAGTTAGAAAGAAAGGAAAAAAAAAAAAAAAGGACAGAGCAACATGAAGGCAGCATGCAGGTAATGATGATGGATACTCCATGCACAAGAGAACCGTGACCAGCCAGGGGCCATCCCAGGCTGATGTCCAGGGGGGCAGCAGTGTAACTTTCGTAGTTTTTTTTCCATGTGTTGTTTCTTTCTGGTGAGCTGAGCACTCAGCAACTGAGGCGGAGAAACCATCTTGATGTAAATTTTAGTGCCAAAGAGAGAAGGGTCAAAGCTCAGCTCTCATTGCTTCTTTTCCCGGCAGAGCAAGATCCGCTATGTGGACAGAAGTGCTATTGTTGAGTGGGATATAATTGCTTCCAATGGGATAATCCACATCATTTCAGAGCCTTTAAAGGCTCCATCAGAACCTGTAAGTGCATAGTGATTCAGGATTTTGGGGTGGTGAGAGGTAACTGCCTTATTTTACCCTAAACTCATTGCTGACATTTATATTCCCAGTTTCCCTGACATATATGCAGTTTTCAGCTTAAAAGGTTACTTTCAAAGAGAATCAGTAGTTGAAAACCAAGGTACCAATGATTTGAAATCATTTGAAAAGGTACTGAAAATTTGTCTGAACAATTTCTTCCCACAGTTATGAATTTGTTTTCTGTATGTAAAATAATGGAGCTCATGTGTGTAACAGATTTTTAAAAGCTCAAATTTAGTTCTTCCACTTTCAAGCTTTTAAGGCACTTTGTTTACTCTTGCCTTGGCAATCATTCCTATCCAAAACAGTGTTTTGAAAGTAGATATCTTTTGCTTGCATGAATTCCTGCAAATTCTCCCAGTTACCCAGCTGTCTCCTTGATCCATAAGGTTTTGAGATGGGCTTGGCAGTGCTGGGGGGAACAGCTGGATTTGATCATCTATTTCCACATAAACTTTTCTGTGATTCTATCAAAAGGCCACATTCAAATGTCTTTAGGGAACACCAACCTAGGAAACCTAAGCACAAGAACAGCTCAGGAGCAGAGCATATATCAAAGGGACACTGTGTGTACTTGGGTGCTGTAAGCTGACCAGTGCCCATCCAGAGCTCACTCGCCCTCTTCCCTTGCTTCCAGGCTCCTCTCCATGCCAGTACTGGGACAGGAATATTCTTTGGCATCTGTCTATTTACTGGAATTGTGGCTCTGATTGGATATTCTTACCTCAGGTTCAGGAAGAAAAACATCAGCTTCCAGCACTTCAAGGTAGGTGGGAACACGAAGCTGGGGGGAGTGGGGAGGGACAACTGCACTTCTCAGATTCATAACTTGGAGTTTTTCCATACATTTGGTTAAACTAAAAACATTCCTGATCACTTCACACTTGAGACTGTTCAGACTGAGACACAGAGAAAGTGGGGAAGGCTCACACGCTTGCCTTGGACATGAGTTCATGTTTGCCCCAGACCCTTCCACCCAAATGTCAGCTCATACAGACACTTCCAGCACCAAGGACTGGCCCAAAGCTGATTTAACTGCACCACAGCTGTGCAGAAGTCCTTGCCTCCCCAGAAAAGGTCACCCTTAGGGAAGTAGGAATTGCAACCACTGAAAGAGCACCTGTTCTCCTCCTCCATTACTATCAATTTTGTTGTTCTGGAGGTTGAAACATTTCATAAGAAAAAAATGATCCAACAAGCAAACAAACTGAAAAATGCCTGTAGAATTGAAAAGTGAAGGTTTTCATACTGATGCACTTTCATGCTTGATTTCTCTTAACCAATTTTGCTAGCAACACATAGATGCAAAACCAGTCAGCAACAGCTAAGCTAAAGGGGTGAGGAAAAAAATGTTACAACTTATACAAGAACATACCCAAAAGAAAGTCTACCTAGAAGGGAATAGAAGTCCCTTCCTGTTCTAGTCCCTGCATGTAATGTGAATCATCTTGTAGAAACAAAACCCAGTAGCCAAGAGCCAAAGGAAACAGATTTTTAAATAGTTTCAAAGGGAGCCCTCAGGACTAACCAACTACTTTTTACCCCAAGCACCATTTCAGGGTCACATTTCCCCTCCCATTTTTTGCTGAGGCTTAAAAATAAGAAGGGAGAGGAAAAGAAATACCAGTGTTAAGTGACCTGAGATAAAACAACAACCAAAACCACAGTTCAAGCCCAGAGACAGATTTAGACAATAAAGCCAGTTGAATCACAACAGTGCACCAGCTGGTAGGGAGGCTCAAGTGCTCCACTTAATGCACTGGGGGAGGAGGATGAAATTTAAGCAAGTTTGTGTGCTTTTGTGTAGTCCAAAGATGACACTGACACAACGCCACTGGACAAGTCACAGCCTTCAAATATCACCAACCCCTCATATGAAAGTTCTTCAACACTGACCTCACCAGAGCCTACTTATGATCTTTTCTCAGTAAGTATTCATTTTGATTTGAGATTGAGACACTACTAATATATGGTAAGAGGGAATGACTTTATAAAAGAAAAAATGTCTAGCTGGAACAGAAAAATAAATTCAAGAAACCAGCATTTGAGTTTCTGGCTTTCCTGTCTCCCCCTACTTGAAATTGGGTTGCCTCACCTTTAGAAAAATTGAAGCTGTGGTCAAAAGCTGCATCTTAAGGCCATCTTCAAAGACAGCTGAATTAAACTGGACTTCAAATAACACTGGATGACAGTGACACATCCATAAAAACTTAAAAAGCCTTCTAATTTTGTCTTCATGCCTCCTTGCTACAGACCCAGCTGAGAGCCATGCTAGCACTCCAAAGAACCTGAAACCCAGCAGGGAGGGGGCTGGGAATTCAGGGAAAGAAGGATTGCACCCTCATGTACATGCAGAGTCTAAAACCAAAATGCACCATTTTGCATCTACTAAAAGGACTTGTTTGGTGCAGAAATGTCAGGTGCCAACTCTGCCATCTGTATGGACAAATTTGCCAAAATGTTACTTTTGTTTCTCAATGCAGTGTTCAAGTCTGATTTTCTTTTTATTCTATTTTATAGGATTCAGATGACCAACAGCTTGTGATGAGTGGTCCTTACGATCAGAATTAAAAACTGAATTTGGCATTAGTCATCTAATAAATACATTGTTATTTACACTTATTGTGAAAAAAAGAGCACTTACATTACAGGGAATAAAATCTTGTTACAAATTAAAAATCAAAAGAGCACAGCTTTGTTTAAGATGCCTTCTATATAGCTCACAGAGATACCAACTTTAGAAGTGTTGGCTGAATCTGAGCAGTGCCAACTGTGAGTGCTAAAAGCAAAATTGAGTCTCAACTAACCTACCCAGAAGCAGACACCTCTCTGGGAAAAGCAGCTGCTTTTCACTCACCTGCTATTTAACTGCTTTTCTTTTTCTTTACAGACTAAAATGGCTACAAGCACACAGGGCTGCTAACTTGGCAAATATCCTAAATTTTCTAGTACTCCAGGCCTGTGCTTTCATTTTGGCTCAGTTACAATTAGAACAGGCAAGTGTGAAACAGAGCATGTGGTAAACGTCTATTTTTAAACAGAGGGGATTTTTTGGCTGGTATACTTTCCTGTTAGATAGTCAGCAGCAGGAAACACAGCCATCCTGACTGTCCCCCTTGCCTCTTCTAGCTTCTCTGTCTTTCCTCAACCTTGGCTTGGTGTTTGCTTTACATCTCACCTCACTGACCAAAGAGAAGCAGTAATTAAGGTAGCTTTAGTAAGAAGTTGAGGTGATATGAGTATGTCCAAAGGAACCATTTTTGTGAAAAGTGGACTGTGAAGATGAACAGCCCCTGGCCATACAACGTCTGCTTTCAGTTCTTCAGGCCTGAAGGTTCTTCAGACAGTGTGTGTTTTTACCAAGCACAGCAGAAACAGCTGCCCCTGTCACCACACACCCTTAGAGATGGATCAAACCTGAGTTTGATTCAGTGCCACCTCCTCCCATCAAAATATTAAACATCATAATGAGAACATGAAAAAAACACAAAACAGCAAGAAAAGCAAGGCTTTCTTTCTGGCAGCAGTAACATTCCCCCAGTCTATAGGGGCAGGAGGGAAGCCCAGGGAACCTTTAGTTATCTCTGGGAATTACCCTGGGAGACATTCCCTCAGAACAAGGCAGGGGGCAAATCCAGTGTTGTTGATGCAGCTATTAAGCACAAGGAAGGAAATACAACATGTAAATACACATTTATCTGGATGAAACAAACATACAGTCAATTTCCTCAACTCCTTCCCTTGTCCCCCGACACAAGCCTCCTAGTTTTCACAGACTTTAGAAAATTTAGAACACAAACACACTTAAACGCACACATCTAGGAGGGTTTTCCCCACAGAATTTTGCGATTGATACAACTCATGTTCTTTCCTTCTCCCCAGTCAATCAAAATATTAAAGCTCACAGAGACCAGAAGATAAAGTCCAAGCATTTATTTTTTTGTAATAATCATTAAATATTTGTATCACCAAAAAAAAAAAAAAGCTCCATGATTCATTAATCTCTTTTTTTACTGACTGGCTATTCAGCTCTTTGCTTTTGAAAGACCAGAACAAAAACTTTTTCTTGCTTTGGTGTTCAAATGAACCATACTCCCAAAATTAGTACAGAGATACTGACCATTAAACATGCCTAAAAATCTCTTTGAAATCAGTAGCATAAGGTTAAAATGAGCAATGCAGAGAGTGTCAAGGTGAAATCATTAAAAAAATGCAAAACATTTTTAAAAGTTACAAAGCAGCACTTTAGCACTGAGAAATAAATAATACATTTGAATATTCTCTCTTTAATTTATATTAGATATAGTTGGGTTATTTTCAAGAAACATAACCCTTCAATAATTAACTTTTTTCATGCAACATTGTTTATTTCAACAAGTCATGCAATACAAACAATATTTTACTTCAGCTGGCTGTTGCAACATAGCTTGGTAGAAAAGTTAGAAATCAAACTTAAGAGAAAGGAAGGGAGAGAGAAGAAAATCTTGAACTAAAACATGCATTATGTGCATAATATAACCATCCAAGCCAATCAGACTGCTTAACACAGGATGAATGTACAGTGGTTTGGGTGGGTCTTTTTCTTAAAGAGTGCATTGAAATCTCTGGAGCGTGAAAGATGCTCCACTCACATAACACCAAGTTCAGTTGAAGCTGAGCATTAGGCTAAAGAACTGAAGGCAAATCAGGATATTTCCATCTTCATATTTCATTATCAAGTTATGCTAAATATTTCTTGCACATCCCCACCAAGTCAACTCCTGATGAATTGCAGTCAAACTGACTTCCTGCAACACGTTACCTTTTTATTCTAGCAAAACATCAGGGCAGTCAGATGAACTTACTCATTTCAAGTATATTCATCTGTTTAAACACAGGGGTGTTTAAATCACACACTTCAGTAAAGTTTGAAGTAGGAGTATAAGAAAATCATAAAATCTAAACCACTTCTGAGAACTTTGTACTGATTTCAAGCATACAGGAAAACTACTTACAAAATTGTGCAGGCTTAATTACAGTACATTCTTTACTTTGCAAAACATGCTTTTAAAAACATGAAATACACTGTATATGAAATTCAATACAGGTACTTGCACATACAGACAGGTTAAAAAACAAACAAACCAAACCAGAAAACTTTTGGTCAACAAAAGTTTGTTTGCCTGCAATCATGATAGAAAGCAAGTGATATCCCAAAATGAACACCAAATGCTATATGTTTTGTTAATCACATGCTTTTAAAAACCAAGCCTTTAATAACTAAAATTTGAAATTATTAATTATCTTATGCCTTGTAAAGTGGCTGGGGTGGGAAGCACCACTTTAAAAAACAAACATTTCCTTTGGATTCAGAGAAAGGAAACAACTCTTATTTAAAAACAACTATATAGCAGTTCTATAAAGTGCCTCTTTGAGGAAATACATCAACAGATGTTTTCCTTGTGCAAAATAGACATTTTTCATCTCAAATCTTTGAAACACATATGCTACCCAGAGTTTGTGTTCACACATTACCTTCAGTATCAGTAATTCAATAAAGCTTCAATCTATACCAAAACTATTATTCTTTATTCAAAATGCGTACTACTCCTAATTTAGCTTTCAGGGCTTGAGCTAAAAACACAGCACCAGAAAACTCTGGGTTTCTCATTTCTTAATTCTTCCTCTAAGTCCTTTTCCCATTGTGCGTGTTTACTTTTGACTCTAGAACTCCATTACTGAAGGCTATATAAAATACATTCTCTCCTAGGAAACAGCAAAGCCACATTGCATACCACTGGAATAAGACACTGTTTAAAATCTTTAAAAGCAGCATTTAGGATCAAACTAAAGCTTGATAGAAGATCTGTCTGCACTTCGAAATGCAAAACCTCTTGAAACTACTATTATTGGAGAGTGGATACTTGAAGTGTTCTGAAACTCAAAAAAAGGGTACCTAAAAGTTAAGAGAAGGAAGCTGAAGCAGCCCAAGCTACTGCAAGTTTCCACTTTAGGCTCAGGTCCACCTGCAGCCCAGCACAGACATGGCAAGAACAGAAACTGCACAGACAGGAGAAAGAGCCCAGGAGCCTGAGCCCAGTGCAGCAGAGCCAGGGCACTCCAGCCCTCAGCCCCTCACAGGTAAGGCTCCGTCTGTAGCAGCAAGGAAAGGTAAAAAGTGTGACCCCTCCTTCTCAGTCTCACCCTAAGATGGGTACTAACTTGTATCACTGAATTACTAATACTGGATTTAAGCTCTTCCATGCCACAATCCATTGCAGGCTCCAGCTGGAGTGCTGCAAAGGGCCAGAAGAGAGAGTTCTGGTATTTCTTTGTAAACCACAAGGCTGCAGATCAAAGTTTTCAATGAACAAGCTGAAACAAGCACCCCAGAACAGCAGCAGTCCTCTCACTCCAATGTGCCCTCCCTCCTGGCCCACTACTAGTTTGGCAGTCCATCATCTCTTCTGTGTGCAAGAGGAATTTTCACATGTCTGAGCAGGAGAGGAGAAAACCAGGTAAAAAGCTTATGAGAATAAGTATGAAATACATATAAACCAAGGTAACAGATTTAAGCGACTTAAATAAAATACAGGTACATTCAAGAAAACCAACAGATATTTGTCCATTTTAGAGAAGAGCCACCAAGAGTTTATTTGATCTGAACTGTCTCTTGCAGGAAGGGTATTCTGAATGTACCAGTGCACAGCTGGTCTGACCAGCCAGGAAGTTCATGCTGCAAAGGAGTCCTTCTTGGATAAAATGTGTAATCAGGCTCGTAGTTCAAGAGACAGCTCAGTGATGCCATGTAGATATCTGCAAATCTAGAGAGACGTCTCAGGAAGTAAGTTGGATTCTCATCAGTTCTGAATATGCTTCCAAAATGTGCATTGAAGAAGTTCCTGTTCATCTCCCTGTCCCCCAGAAAGAGAAAACAAAGACAGCAAAGTGAGCAGACCTGCACACATCTCTTCACCAGCTGGCACCCATAACCTGAAGCAAGCAGATCCTAAAACCTGTTCTATGCATTATTCTCTTCCCATTGCTCTTCAAAATACTAGAATGTGCCACAGAAGTTTTTCACCTCTTGCACATGTACAACCCAGGTCTAGAAATCACAGTTGTGAAGAGCTTCACACATCCCCCACTAGAGATAAGTTGCTTCTGACATCAGAAACATGACATCTCAAGCCTTCTTTTCTAGGAATTGTCAAAGAAGATTTTTGCCTTTATCCAAAGATAAGAGACTTCTTAAGAAAAGCAAAGATTTGGCTTCATGCACACAAAAAGCTTAAATACCTATTGGAATTAAGTTCTGGGCATTAGTCACTGCCAAGTATCATTCCCATTTCATTTATTACCACATTTCTGGAGAAGGCTGCTGGTGGTACAGATGGCCTTGAAAACTGTGCACTTCACACCCCCTGCATTTAGGGATTTCTCCTTCATAGTAACAGATTATTAGGACTTCTAGCCCTATTACCTAACTTTGTGATAAATCCATGCTAAATCCAACCTAGTGCAGATCTCAGTTTCTATGTATTCTAAGATGTATTGCAATCAATCTGCAGAAATCACATAAAAATCCTGGTAAAGTGACCTAAGCCTTGACAAAGAAATACAGTTTTTATTTGTGCAGAAGCTGTGTCATCAACAGTAACAGCTGAACACAGAGGGACAGTACAATCAAGGTGAGAGGGAAAGGGATTTGATAGGGTGTTACCTTTTCACACAGAAAAGTTACATCTGTTCTAAAGACAGGGAACAGGCAAAAGGGTCCATATGTACAAAGTGTCAGAGGGGAGAAGAGCTGCACAAGAGACAGGTAGAATATTGCTTCAAAAATATTTTATAATATCTGTAACTACCAGGGAATGTAAACCAGGGATAGAAAGAAATTGAAAAGAAACCTGTGGAAGGTATTGCATAGAACCCTTGGCTACCAAAGCACACTGCAAATTCTTCATGCCCTGTGTCTTACCTCATTTCCTTTCTTTCCTTCTTCCATTCCTCTAAAATCATTTGGGAATCAGGATCACGGTGAACCTGAAATGTGAAGTATGGATAACCTGTAACTAAGGATAAGTCTGTAAATAAACCTTTCTATTAATAAACCCTTATCAGCTAACAGGACATGAGCAATAATTCAGACATCACTACACAGAACTTATCCACGTGCATTTTAAACAACCAGAAGCAGGAATTGATCCAGGCTGACCAGGGGAGAAAGGGGACAAGATGTTGAGAAAACTCCTATTAACTACCCACACAAACAATTGCATTTATCTACAGTCCAACTCTTCAGCAAGACTGAAAGCACTTGCAAACATCAATGTCCAGCATTTAGAAACCTGGCTGGATCCCTCTGGCTCTCCAGAGCTGATTACACACACACAGGGCACAAACCTGCATGTGTTCCAATAATCCTGTCAAGGTTTGCAGCCAGGTCATGGTTTGAATGTACTTCTCTGTGTTCATGATTTTAATCTCCGATCGTAGCTCTGGAATAATCGCACCAGTGCGCCAGCCATGCTTCAGGGTCAAGTCCTGTTTACCAAGAATTACAAAATACAGGTATTAGTCTTAAAAAGAACTGCTTAAAAGAAAAGAATCTGACTATTGTTTATCCCAAAGCAGAACTAATTTAATTGGTTTTTATGTACAAATAGAAGTATGAAACAGTGGGACTTAACTGTGCCAATGGACAATAGAATTTAATTTCAGATTAAGCACCAAATCCTACATTTTTGAAGAGAGAGAGAGATGAAGAACACACAAGCTCTTGCAAATAAGCACTAATTCATTAGGTTTAAAAGAAACAGCAGGAAATGCCTGTGTAGATGAGAGCTCTGCTGCTGCCAGCAGTACCTGGAGGAACTGTGTGCTGGGTTTGTGCTGGTCACCCACACCCCCAGCTGACAGAAGGCTACAACCAGGAGTGCCAGCGATTCAAGCTGCTCCTGACAGGTACAACACAAGGCAGCTGCCACCTGTGCTCTCCTCTGCATTGTGGCAGAGTGAAACAGAGCTGCATCCTCCTCTTGGCCCTCAGTCTGCTGAAGCATCCAACGTTACCATTCTTTTTAAAAGCAGACTGAGGGGAAAATGTTAACATCTGCTGCTGCTGCTGAAACATGTTACAAAAGCTTGGAGTGGAAAAGTCACACCCAGGCATTCAATAGGAATCAACTACAAAAGAGCCAACTGGTGGTCATTTACCCCAAAGTAACAATTTACAGAGCATTTGTTCATAAAGTGGCAAAAAAAAAAAATGCCTGGAGAGTGGGGATACAAATCAGAGCACAATCTTGGGAAGAACATTCACAATTAGTGACAGGAAGATTGACTCCTGCATTCAAAACAGTATTTCATTCAGCTGTAATCCAAGTCAGGCATATCCTCTACATTTGGATATCTGTGTTTACTCTCCAGAACATCTGACACAATCAGTATCAGGATCAGGAATACAACCTCACACATTCCTGACCACAGTTAGTAAACAACTTAAATGCTACAAGTCAGGTGGAAAATATGGTTGGCATTTTACAGCACCAAGGTTCCTTGCTGAAAAAAAAAAAGCAATATGGCTTAACAACCAAATTTTGTTGTATTCTAAAATCTCAAATGAAAGTGTGTTACATTGAATAACTGCAGAGGAAGAGAGAAAAACTAACAGAAAGCCTCATTTTTTCTCTAATTTTGGGAAAGCAAGCTACTTACTGCCAAATCACTGTATATGTGGTCACCAAAGTAGAGAACCTTAGAGCCCCTCCAGCCAGTAAGCTTCAAAAATTCATACAAGTTACCCTGCAGAAATAATGACATGGACATTGTAGCAGCATGTGACTTGCACCTTCACAGGCACAAAAAAGGAACTTAGTACACCACTAAAAATATTACACAGCACAAATCTTGTCCTCAGTGTATACATTAAGAATCCCAAATTTTATAGGTGATTTCAGTGATAGTAGCACTCCAAGAGACAATGACATACAATACCAACAATTAATTTGTACAACTTCAGACATTAAAATAACTCTCTTAAAGAATGCATCTGCATTTTGGAAACCTTTATATCCAAAGAAGCTTGGGATTCTAGGAAATAGGTATGAAATTTCAATAGAAAGAGTCTATTGAAAGCATACCTGTTTGTAAATCTGGCCTTTCTGCAGCTTGTGAATCTTGTCCCAGAGCAAGACTCCCCTTTCATTCACCTTTCGAAATGGTCTAGAATAGAAATGCAATTGTTATGTTGCTGTAGGAATCCTGACACTTCTTAGGAAATTAATGTATTAGCATTAAAAATATTCATCTCTGAAAAGGAAAAAAATATCTCTAGCATCTGAATTTTGTAAGAGAAAAAGCAAAACTCCAAAACTTCCACTTTAACCAGTGAAACACAATGTAACTTTCCAGTATACCTATGACATTTATAAGCACAGTTTGAGAACAACTGCTGAGAAGTAAGGCAGGGACCCCAGGCAGAAGGGAAGAAACAGCATGAGTTGTCTGCCACTAAGGAGGAGAGAACACAAAAAAAATAGATGTGTAAGAATCTTTCCTCAGTCTGCACACCTGGACAATTGAAGATGAGAGAGCACAGGACTGGGGCCAAGACATATAGCAAAGATTTTTTAAAATTAAATGCCAAAAGTAAAGGGAAAATAACCCTATCTCCTTCTATCTCACTTTTAAATCATAAGCACACATAAAGGAACAGGTCTTCTTCAAGGGTAAAAGTAGGGCACACACATTAGAGATGTGTTTACTTAATCACAACTAGTCCAAATATTCCAGTCTGTCAGCTAGCCAGATGTCTTTTAAATATCATGTGTGATGAAAAAAAAAAAAAACAAACCCAGAAGCAATGGAAGACATTTCCAGATAAGGGTCTGATTTGAAAGGCATCAAGACCTTCCAGGTTTATTAGGAAAGAAGCACACTTCACCAACATGCAAACAAGAAGTTAAAAATGGCTTCTGTGGCCATAATTCATTCCAGTACCCCTGTGACAGCACCTAGAACTTTCTTAGGCAAAAAAGGGTAAATATTTAGACTTCAGCATTGGGTGTTGCTGCATTTTGTAATGACCTTACCCAGGATTTCATCAAATATGATTTCATTTTACATTGCAGCCAAAGGAGAATATTTCCTAACACACTCTCTGGCCTTATATGGAAGAGCTGCTTGAATCATTCTTTACTTTCTGGACACCCACCTTCGCTTATCATTGAAAAAGTTTGGTTTTTCAGCCTGGACAATGACCACATCAAAGAGATCTCTCCAGTCCTTGCCAACGATGAACTTCATGCCTTTGTCCCTGAAAAGGACAGAGGAATATTAACAATTAACTGTAGCAAAGTGCAGCTGCCTGTGCAATAAAGTGAATTATACTAGAGAACTTCATCTTCCCCATCCCTTACAAATGCATAGTTAAACAGCAAACAACTGCTCACGTACACAAAGCTGCTGGGACTGTTTGTGATGAGAAACATCTTCTTGCCATGATCAGCCAGCTTTGCTAACACTGCACGAGTTTGTTCAGCATAGCAGATGTATTTTTCTGTGAGGATTGGGGAAAACACAGCATTAACTGAGAAAACGCTTGTGAAAAACTTTGTATGCATTTAACCAAGAGCTCAGAACACAAGGTTATACTTAAACACACTTTGGACAAGTGGGAATAAGTCTTTCAGACTTAAAAAATTTAGAATTTGTAATCTTTAAATACAGAAGCCAGAAAAATCATATACTATCATTAAGAAAAGCTTTGATAGATTATACCATTAGTACGTACCAATATCTGCTTCAATTGCTCTGTACATTATTCCTTTGATATGAACATCCCTGATTGAATCCTGTGAGGAAAGCAATGAGCAGTAAAGAACTTCATCTTTTCAAGTGTTCACCAAATAGCAATAGCAATTTGTTTTTAAAACAACTTACTTCTCAACACTTCCAATTTTACAGAAATGCCATGTAATGTTCAATATAATTATATATATGTGTGTGTGTATGTATGTGTGTATATATATATATATATATATATATATATATATATATGATGTCACCACTAGACAAAGACTAAGCTTCTCTTCTGAGAAATTAACTTCATAATTTTGGGAAGTACAAAACTATATAGCAGAGGGGCTCTTTTACATAATTGTGAAAGGTTGCCCAGGAGGGTGAAGTGGGGTGAAAGCCCTCTGCAGAAGCAGAGTCATCACAGATTTCCAGTGACCTTTGGAGCAAACACATTCCTTTCCCCTTAAAAAAAAAAAAAAAGTCGTACATCTGACAGATTTTAGATTACAATCACTCACAAATGCCCTGATTATTTACATAAGAAATTTATGAACAGATGAAAGAAGTTAAACGTTTGAACAAAGTACTTACAAGGCACTCTGGAGGCATTTAACAGCTCTCCTGAGCCAGCTCTGCACCAGACAGCTTTGTTGAGAACAGCAGTAGTGTCATTTTGCTGCTTACTCAGGGTATGCCCCCAAAATCCTCAAAAAATACCACTACAGGGTTTCCAAACTGCTTGTAATGCTGAATAGTACAGAAATTTCTCTACATGCTTCAGAGAAACCACAAGAACTGGTCTTCTCTACGTTACATAACCATGACATAAGATTATCTCCTCTGCAGGACACATGCTGAGGAATCAAAAAGGTCAAATTACTCTAGACTAGTACTAGAGCTTATCTGGAGGAGGAAGAGAGGTAAACAGGGAAATAGATAGTAAATGATTGTACACTAGCCAAAATGAAAGCTCCAAACTGGAATTCCCTATAGCCTCTTACATTCCCTATAAGCTAGTAAATCCCTGAAAGTAAGAAAAAAGATGCTCAACAACAATGAAAAGAACTTTTATCACCTTACAAGATGATCACTTTCCCCTATTCACCCCAAAGAGCAAAAGTCCTAGAATGTCAGCTTTCAAATCAATTTCAGTTTATTCTTTTCCAAACTCTACCTTAATTTTACTTACATTTTTACAGTTGCATGCCCATAATTACTCCATACAAAACCTAAAGTGAAGTATTTCACTGAGGCTAGCACAGCAGCTGAAAGCTTCCTGAAGTGCTCACAGAAAAGACACCCAAATATTCAAGTTTATCCAAATCTTCAAAGCTTGACACCTACCTTGACATCTTTGTACAGATGAACAGGTTCATAGTCTATGTTGTTTTTCAGAAAATATTCATTCACACAGGAAAGGAGTGTCATTTCTGGCAAGGAAAATATATCCATGAATTGCTTCATAGTATTTCCTTGTGAGCTCTACAGTGATGGGAAGACAAGGAAAGAAAAAACAAAGTCAGGCATTTCCCAGATTAGAATACTTTAATTTGTTCAGTATAAACATTTCAGCTTAGTTGCAGATATTCAGCTTTTGCCATCCCTCTTCAAATGGCTAAAGACTGTTTTTCAAATAAGACCTTCAATAAAGTTACGTCCAACAAAAGTGTTGTGATTAATTCTTCAAATAAATACAAATAATTACTCTTAAGAGTGATATTTTAATTCATTAAAACAAGACAGTGCTCAGTTAAAGTCAAGAGAAGGCCTTCACTAGAAGTCTGCACTTCCACAAACAAGACGCACTGATGGATGAGGGATGGAGATTTTCTTAGTTTGATGGGGTTTGTATTAAGTGGAATACTAATTAGGATTGCAAACCAATTTACTTCCTCAAAATGAGATAATAAAAAGATATAATGATCTCAAATAACTAGCGCAGTAACAGAGGAAGAGATTTCTAGTCTGCAAAAGCTGTTATAATAACAATAGTTATGTTTCACAGAAGTAGAAAATCTCATTATATAACAGCAAATACAGCCCAAATACCTCTCATTAAGAAGGGAGGTAAGGCAAGAAGCTCAGGCTCAGAGTAACAAAGAGCAGAGGTCGCAAGGTTTTGCTGGAGATCATCCTGTCCAAGCCCCTGCTCAAGCAGGGCCACCTGGAGCCAGCTGCCCAGCACCTTGTCCAGGTGGCTCCTGAGTATCCAACAACAGAGACCCCACAGACCCCTGTGCAACCAGCCTGTGCCACTGCTAGGGCAGCCTCACAGCAAAGGAAGCATTTCCTGATGGTCAGAGGAAACCTCCTGAGTTTCAAGGTGTGTCCCTTGCCTCTCATCCTGCCACTGTCCTTTCCAAGATCAAAGAAAGTACGGACCTAAACAGATCAAGGCATCCCCCTGGGAATGCCAGAGTGATATTCAAACTGCTGCAGAGACTAGATTCAGGAATTCTAAATTCAGCTCCTTAAAATAAGAACAAGTGTAAGAACAATAAAATGTTCCGTATCACAAAGAAGTACTTTTCATGTCAACACGAAATTAACATCTGTACATTAAAAGGGGTGAAATAAACTTGGCTTTTTAGCAAAAAGTCATCTTCACCCTTCATTTGGGAAAGAGGAAGCAACCCACCAGAGGAAACAATCAACTTTATTGGCAAAGTTTAAGATTTCACATAGAAGTTTCATCTTTTGTCACTCATCTTTTGTGACTTTTTTACTCCGACTCTGCCAGGCTGCATGCAGGAGTTGCCTCCATACATTTATTTGTTGTTATTCCAGCAAAGCCATCAGACCACTAAGAAAAAGTAAAGTACATGACCAGATATGGCTCATTTGCCAGCCTTTATCAGAATCTGTGTGCAACATGAGCAAGTCACTTGGTTTTCTGTGTTCCACCACTCTGTCTGTATGACTTGGTAAGGGAACAGTCAGAGAATAAACTACAGCATGCAGGAGAGAAAAAAGCAATTTGTCACTTTAGATGGCAAACTTCACATACAGCACTAAACTGAAGTCAATAACATATTGAGAAAATATAACTGCTACTTATATATAAGGAGAACAAAATTTAAACACCACTGCCCTCATGCCAAAAAAAACCTCACCCAATTTTAAGACTCGTTTGTGGTTTTACCTTTCCATAGAAGTCACTCATTTGTTCTAAAGGGACGTGGGAACCATCATACATTGCAATGACTTCTTCATCTGGGACAACACTGAGGCCTCTGGAAAAAAACACTAGCTTTAGTTCAAAAGTCAGATTAAAATTTTCAAGTAATCACCAAACCCTGACAAATGAACACTTAGATTTGGATCTTATTAAAACCCTAATAATGTCACAGGAACATTTGTGTTTTAAGTTAAAACAGCACCTATCCTTACCAAACAAGTAACATTTTAACAGGCTCATGCACACAAAACACATTCCAATTTTAAGTCCTTTCTAATTTCTTATGGGAAAAGAGCTTATTAGTGTCCATTAAAGCTACGCCTCAGGGGTTTTTTTTAAGAAGTGGTTAGAACTTCCAGTTTCTTAATGCAAAGTAATTCCTCATGCTGCCTTTTCTTTTATACAGCACTGATGATATGATAGTGCTTAAATCAGATTATTCTGCAGCATGACCTTGAAGATTTAAGGGAGTGAAAAATATATACAAACTTTAACTAAATAACTAAATAAGAATTTCTTTTTAAATGTATGAACAGTTTAGTTTCTCAAAATTTAAAACTACTTGAAGGATGGTTGATAATTACAACATTCAAACAAAACAACAAATGGGAAAGAAGGAGATAACATTTCCCCAGAGTTTATCAACTATTAAGAGAGTACAGCCTTTAGTTTGGTTTTGAATGTTTATAGCATCAAGCATCTTGCACTCAAGCATCTAAAAGACTGCAGGCATGCAAACATCCTCACCAGAGGCCACAGAAGTGTTGATATTTTACTGAGGATTAAAAAAACCCACTAATGCAAACCAGGTCAGCTGGTCTTCTTTTTCCAAACCTACTTAATGATGTTTTGCAGCCTTGTAAGACAGACAATTATTTCAGTGGCTCCCTTTCTTGGTCCGACCAAGAAGAGTTGCCAGCATTAAAATAAAAATAAATTAATTTACAAGCCTAGTGCTTTCAGTGCTTAGAGTCCATACCAGCTTTGCAGTGGAAAGGCACGATACATGAACTTCCTCAGGGTTTCTGTGATGGCAGAATCCTACATTAACCAGGTATTTTACTGCAGTTCTGTCTCCACACACCAGCTGGGACACAACTCTGAGCTGCTGCTGGCAGAACTCCAGCATTCAAGTCAGTCTTGTGCACCAACAGGGCAGATAATACTTGGGGTTTGTAGCATACAGAGCTCAGCATCAACCCCTCCACAGCAGCAAGCACAAAGAAATGCAACCAAAATATACACTGTGTTTCCTCACAGGCGACGAGGTGAAGGTCAGTAATGTCATAGGCTGCCTTGAATTTTTACAGCACAAAATTAAGTAATTGTTATGTCAAAAAAGAGGCATATTTATTCTACTGCATTCTCAGAAAATCCTCAATTTGGGCAGTTCCTGTAATATCATTAAGAGTAACATCAAATATGTCATTTCCCTAGTGAACTTTTCAATACCAAGTTCAATACCAAGATACCAAGTAACACCATCAGAACTGAGGAGGCACTTTCTGGTCTGCAGACAGCTGTGCCAAGTGCTATTTGAATACTGCTCGAGAAAACACTCATGCATCAGCAGCTACTTAAGCACAGATCAAGAGAGGACAATATGAAAAGTGGAGATGACTGCCTAGGCAAAGCTGCAGATTACTTTTACTACAAGTTTCACAGTCCTGACAGTTCACAGTGCAGCTGTATAACCACACATCATCCTGACAGCAGCTCTCACATGATCCTCAGCCTCTTTTCCTCCCCTCATCCCTGTGCAGGTGCTTGAGGAAACAGCATGAAGGTCTGATGAAAACCATAATTTCTATGTCACATCCCCTTTTGAATCCAAATTTGGGTGTTCTATCCTCATGGTGGGTGGGGGAACACAACTAAGAGTGTAACAGAATAAACCTGAGTAAAAGTCTTTCTGTCCAATGACTTTAAGAAAGGTGGCCTGGCTTCTTGTCTAATTTAAAGTCTGGAACTGAGTGTGGTGCAAGTTTGATTTGGCTGATGTGTCCAAACTAAAAAGCTCTATGCAAACACAGCAGGACCACTCAAGTGTCTCCACAACCCCGCCAAAGCCATGCTATCAGGTACCCTGTGACAATTATTTACATAGAAAGCAACAGCAGAGAAGCAATCAGGGTATTTTTGGATGTCTTTCAGCACAATTTAACAGCCGGAAACAAAGTGAGTCAGCACTATGTGACCAACCAGCCTGCCAATTCTCCCAGGGCTGATCTGGGGACTCAGCTGTGCTGGATGTGTACACATCTGTGCGTACACACAGAGATGCAAAGAAAAGCCCTTCCAGCAAGGCTGCAATGCTCATTCATGTCTGTGGTCAGCCTGGTAAGAGTCCAATCTGTACACTAATAAACGCAGTTAAAAGAGATAAAAGTAAAAGCATACATTGTTATAAAGAAAAAATAACTTTACCCACCTGTAAACAGTTCCCAGCTGAATATAATGAAAAGCATCGATCTTCATTAATAATGCCTTGCAAGTAAAAAAAAAAAAAATTTTTATCACTTCAACTATTTGAGATGAAATTACAAAAGTCAAAGCAATTTTATCTACAACCTTTCTGCCTCAAGAACACCCAAGCACTCTCCTTGCAACCTCCTTCACAGCTTCCAAAATACTTTTATCAATGACTTTTACCTAGTTCTATCCTGCTGCACTCTAAGTTGTCTTTCCCCACCCACCATAAAGACAAAACACCCAAAACATGTTCTACTTAAGGGCCGTTTGAAAATAATATTATTCTTATTGATGATTTTAATAACAGTAATAATAATAATAATAGTAATAATAAATAATAAAGATTGCTATTAAAGAAAAAAACATGAAACAAAATCCTTACACATCAATGCAAAGTTGAAAGGCTTAAAAGCTCTCTTTATTTTCTTTGGCTATGTTCTCAACACTACATAACTCATCACAAAGTTATTTATACATACCCGGTGCACATCATAATGAAGCCCTCTGATGGCAAAATTGGGATCATAATCGTATTTTCTTATTTCTGCAGGATACTAAGAAAAGAGAGCAATTATTTGATTTTAAAACCATAATCAAAACAATAAAAATTGTTTCTGCAGAATTTTACAAGTCTAAGTTTTCTATGCTTCTCATTTGCTGTAATCATTTAGGAGAATTTTTTATAGGCTGGTGAGATTTGCAGGAACATGCCTGCAAGACAAGTCAAACATTTTTCCAAAGTCCAAGGTCATTGTTTTAAATCTAAGGCCATCCTGGTATCTGAAGTCAGACATCCAGGTAGTCTGTAGTGATTACCTTTGAACATTAGCCGCTGGTTCAAAAAAGTTAATTTAATATATTCTTAATACATTTAAAAAAATTCATTTAGAGATCCACATGAACTGAATGTCTGTCATGTACTCTTCCCTTCAGTTCTTTATATATAGTGCAGGTAGCTCACACCATTATATGGTGTAAGCTGTAGTCTAACATTTTTCAGTACAAGCCCATTATCAGTCAACTGTAATTGTGTTCTGCTTTAAACACAGGTTGCCATGAAAAGAAATGTTAGGTGCATGTCTAAGTGCATTGTTTGCTTGTTTTTAAAGGGTGAAATACTTCAGTAGTTTCAACAAGGCCTGAGAAAACTATAATTTCTTTGATTAAG
This sequence comes from Passer domesticus, assembly GCF_036417665.1. NCBI lineage: Eukaryota > Metazoa > Chordata > Aves > Passeriformes > Passeridae > Passer > Passer domesticus. The sequence goes on from NC_087478.1 coordinate 73,614,488, forward strand.
ACATTGAAAGGCAAACCTTCCTTCTCCTCCCACAGGTTACAGCAGCCTTAGACCCAGACATTGTTTTTCACCCTCTCTGCAACAGTTTCCACACATATACAGCTAATTTACAAGCCTTCAGGTGAAAAAGGGCATTAGACAGCTTCAACAGCGCCTCTAGCTACTTTATAAGAAATAAACTGCCATTTCCCCCCAAAATTCTTGTCTTGCTGAAGAGGACTTGCTCTGAAAGTGCTGTGGACTACATTTGTATTGAATACAGGCATCTACAGTTAAAGAAAACAGCCCTATCATCCCTACACTGGCACTTCCAGAAAGCGTGGGGCAGGCTACTGATCTGAATGAAAAACAGCATCAAAAGCCTTCCAGCTTGGAAGAGGCACAGGTTTGGTCAGGGAACATGAAGCAGAGACACAAGGGAAATCATCAGAGAATGATACAGAATGTGATCAACTAAAAAATACCATGCACTGCACGTGCCCCAGAGCAACCACATCAAGCATGTACAAGGAAATTTATTTCTGACTTCATCAAATTTCCACATACTTGACTTGCCACTTTAATTTATTCTACTAGAAAGTTGTCTTTTCAGATACATGGGAGTACACATGAGCTTACCCTGGCATATAAATCAAAGCTTCCTTGCAAACCGAACAAAGAAATTATAAAAATTGTACTGTTTGCTTATCCCACTTTTGGTAGGGACAAATGTAACTGGACTGAAACAGCAGTCCTGATAGAAAAGCACAAGGCCTGTGCCTCAGGAAAAAAAAGAACCCAGGAAGAAGAGCTTACACAGAACACCTGCTGCCACCTCTGTGATTAGCATTAAATTGACGTTTATTCTCTTGGACAATTCCTTGCTTCCTACACTGCATTTTGCAATTTTTGATGTATTACCTCCCACTGCCATGAGCAAAATTGGCCATCTTTTGGCTTCACTGTGACAGTCATAATGGATACCGTTTACAGGGTCCTTTGCTAATGGTAAAGGCAAAAAAATATATTAACAGTATAAGCAGATAAATTCCAAAAGGAGATAATTTCAACAAGCTGGCTCAAAAAGTAATTACAGCTTTGTTTAGTAGAACTCAGGAGATTTTAACCAAGACAAATTGGAAAGCTACTGCTACCCAAATCCATTCAAATAGAAAAGGAAGAACACCATTAGATTTTTTGTCTACAAGAATTAATCTTGACTCCTACAGTAACATGGGTTTTCCCACGAACCATATAGCTTTAATAAAGTATATTTACACATCCCACAGAAACTGCTACCAAGACATGCCAAAATTGCAGGGGTATAAAGCTGTGTATGCTTGTAGCACCCATGAAGTTTTGTTTGCTCTTCCAAGGATATTTTTAGGTGTTTATAAATAGCTCCTAACCTTTAGATTCAAATACGAAAGTAGAATAACACCATGCATTCAGATTTAGGTTGTATAAAAATACACCAGCAGCTTTATTAACATACTCCATGGACCTTCTGTCTTTTCCTTTCCTGAAAGTCCTACAGTTTAACTAATTTTGGTTCTTTTAGTCCACAGATTTTTTTTTAGTCTTTATCCCAGAAATACCTTCCGTTTCCCCAGCTACCCATCTCCCCCTCCACTTCCTGACACACGGGAGCTTTTCCCATCCCCAAACTAGACAACAAGCAGCTCCAAACTGCCTGCATGTCAAGTGGTCACCAATGCAAGAACACTGCTTGGAGAGGCAGGAGGGCAGTGCTCTGACCTGAACACTTCCCTGTACCCAGGCTCTGACCACTGCACACCCTTCAGCCAAGGCAGCCGAAATACCAGGTACACACAGAGCACATCACAAGCCCTCAGTGCAATCAAAGCCCTGCTGTGAAGTCCAGCTAAAAATATTTCATAGGGAAATGAATCACTGCACTCACAGCAAGGGATGAAACACAGTAATGGTAACTTTTAAGCTTCTTATTTATTAATGTGACTCCAATAAATGACAATCAGGAACAAACAACAAACCGCACACCCACACTAAAAGATAAGACAAATATAACTGTATTCCTTGACAGACTGTTCTCTGCACAAAATTGCAGCTGAGAATAAAACAGGGCTTCTGTTGTGAATATGTAGCTGCTGTACAAAATGTGCTATAAGGAAGCCAAGCTAGGACTGAGGCATGAAAAAACGATTTATGCCTCTCAGTCAAAAATTATTTATTACACCCTTTATTCATAAGTGTATTGTTATTCCATTAATTTTACTTACCCGATGCTCATTAATAAGAAGATCTCGAGCAGCATTGAATATGAGCGTGTGCAGATGTTTAGAATAAAAGACCAAGGTGTAGTCATAATCAAACCCATAAATTTCAATGTCTGACAGGCTCATTTCATTGTTTGAAAAAATAGCATCTGGGTTCAGCATGTTACTCATGATTGAAGGAACCAACTCTGTGAACAGGGGAGAGGAAAAAAAGTTATACCAGCCTTGTACCTTTATTTCAATAAAGACTCAGAAATCCATTAGCAATTGTTAAATACAGATAAATGATAATGGAAACTATCAAACTAATTCACACTAACCATCTAGCTGTTAACAATATGATGCTATTGAACATGCTGTCCCTAACTTGTCTTGGTGATCCATAGGTTTTATTTGAAGCACACTTGTCTCTGCAGTCCAAGTTTGAAGAGAAGATGCATTTTGGCATCTTGCTTATCAGAGAACGCCAGACATAATTTTTTGCTAACTCCATTAACACATTTATCAATGTTTTTGAAAATTAATTAGTAGTTGAAGAATATTATTATATTATTATTACAACTAGTCTAGGAGTCTTCTGCTCCCATTACTTGGTCCAGCTCCTGCCCCTGAAGCAGAACTGACATTGTTCTAATTTGATATTGCTTTAATTTTTGCTTCAGCATTTCAAGGTTATCACATTTATTAATTTCAGCCCACATGGATAAACTATATGTCACTGTGTACATAACAACTATTACATACACATTGTTATGCTGATTAACCTCCTAAAGAATCAGAAAACCAAAAATATTATCCTTATTTTCTACACACACATACAGAGTGTGCAAAACACTTCTGTTTTTAAGGGTATGTTTCTGTTGATATTTGACTGAAAAAGTACACTGGCAGAGAAATTAAAACTGTGATATAATAAGTAACTCTAGGACCAACACCAATGTCAGTACTAAACATTGAGAGTGTTTATAGTTCTTGTTTACAAAACTTTAAAGAGCAACATTAGGAGGTTAAACGCTACTCTCCTGGCAGGATAAAACATGAGCATGTTTTCCTTCCTTCCTTTTTTTCTCATATACTTTCTTTATACTCCAGACTTCCCTACCAGTGGAAAAAAATGGATAACATTCATCTTAAATCTGTGCTTGGAAAGGTGAGTTTAAAGGGAATATGCTTTTGTTTGGTTACTTTCCATATAGGGATAAAAGGAATTGACCAAGCTTCTCTCAAAACCCTCAGCTCTGAGGACAGATCCCTACATGCTCCACCACTGAAAACATCTCAACAAGGCAGGTAGGTGTGGGGACTTCAGATGCAGACACCCAAGTCTTTTAATTTTTAAGAGAGGGGAAAAAAGAAAATTCACTGAGTTTAATTCCAAACTTCAAAGAAAGCCCAGCAATCAAATCAAATACAATTTGACATGCTATGATTAAGGCAAATATTCCTACTAGATTCCTATTCCTCTATAGAAAGGGCCACGGAACATTCAATTAACTTGAAGTCACAGTTTTTAATCAACTTCCAAAATCACATTACAACACTCGTTTCTGTATTATAAAGTACTTTTTCAAATGTCAATTGTGCAGCTTGGTGAGTCAACACTTGCTTTAAAAATAAAGATATTTATGTAGCTATATATAGATAAAAAGGCACTTCAGCTGAAAACTAGCTTGACTGGTGGCTGTCTGAAAACAGGCAGTATGAACAGTTGGCAGCTATTAGACATTCTGGCCAGCAGACAGCATCACAAGTGCTGTAAACCTTGGGTCAAAAAACAGGAGAGCCTTGTAGCCTTGTCATCTCAACATCATAACTAACTGAAATATCATACACTTGAAGCCATTGGGTGACTTAGCTGTAATATAATAGCCTGAAATATTCTAGAAGCAGTTGCCTCATGTTTTGCCAGCTCACACCCACTGACCAACTTATTTTCTCACAACATTACCCTACCTCAGCTCCTAAGTATTATTTGGGTGTGGTTTAGAACAAGAGAAAGTTAATTTCAAGAATAGGAAAAGAAAAAATAGATTCAAAATAGAACACACTTCCCTTCTTCCTATCCCTTATCTCACCCTCCAAAGCCCACAGACCTCTCTTGAGATCTCTAACATGACTTTTAATTTCACTTCTGAAATGCTGACGTTATTCTACATTCACAAATGGTTTGCTTGCACTCAGTGCTGTGAAGTCCCAGTTCACATTCAAGACTCCTAAGTGCAGGAAAACACAATAATTTCTTTCTTTATAGGCAAAACATGCAAGCTAAAGCATTATCCATTGCCACTACAGGACACGCTCTTCCCCATGGCATTATAGAACACACTCTGCCTCTTTTTCTTTCAGCTCTCAGAAAGAAAAAATTTCATTTTCAAGCAAGTATTATCTTGGTAATTCCCTTCCCATCGGAGCAAGGGCAGAAGCAAGCATTTTGCTTACTTTTTCCTCTAGCTTTTTGCCTGGCTGGGCTGAAGACCAGGGCTTCCCAGGGTCACGTATGTGCTGCGAGCATTTTATAATGCCTCGCACAGTGTTATGAATTAAAAGAGCCATCCAAAACTTCACAGCATTTTAAATTTTTGGAAAAGCAGCCTATTTCAGAACAGTTGCGTTGTGTATATACATAACAGTCATCAATGAGACGACCAACTTCTCGATTTTCTTTGTGCATTTGCTTTCCTACACCCAACACGCCTCCAAAACCTGTCCCTTGGCCCGGCCGCAGCTGCGCCGTACCAAAGGCGCTCCGAGAGCCGCGGCCCCGGACGGGCGATGGTGCGAGGGGCTCGGCCCTCCCGCTGAGGGGAGGATGAAGGGGCCGAGCCCCAGAGCCGTGTCCCCGCTGTCCGGGCCCCAGGACCCACCGGGCGAGGCTCTCCCCGGCGCTGGGCACAGCACGGCAGCGCAGCGCACACGGACGCCGGAGCCGCTGCGGCACGGACCGCGCCTCGGCGCCCGGCCCCTTTCCGCTCCCCCACAGGCTTCGCCCTTGCTCCGCTCCTAGCCGCCACCACGGCTCCGCTCGGCCGCCCAGGGAGAGCCGCTCACCCTTGGTGACCCTCTTGGCCTCCTTGTAGCGCGACCACAGGTAGCTCTTCATGTCGGGCGACGGCTGCTGCTGCTGCTGCGGGGCCACGGTGCAGAGCGGAGCGGCGCCCGCGGCGGGCAGGACGCGGCCCCGCCGCCCGCCCGCGCCCGCCCTGCCCGCCGCCAGCAGCGCCCGCGCCGCCACCGCTGCCATGCTCCGCGCTCAGCCCCGCCGAGCCGCTCCGCCGCCGCCGCCGGCTGAAGTCACTTCCTTGGGCTCCGCCCCGGGCCGGGAGGCGGGCCCGGCCCCGCAGGTAGCGGCGGGAGGCAGGGCTTGGCCGGGCTCATGCCCTCAGCAGCGGTGCCTGAGGCGGAGCGCGGCCGGTGCGGCCCCGCGGGCTCGGGCGGTGCGCCGGGCCCCGCGTCCCCCATCTGCCGTCCCGAGCAGGGAAAGCAGCGTCCCCCCAGCCACCGGCACCGCCGGCAGCGTTTAACCTGCGCTGCTGAGCAAGGTCAAGGGGAGCTGCCTGGGGAACAAACCCCGACCTCGTGGCTCTGCTGCTCTTCAGATCTCTGCTGTGCTCGGAGCTGTCTGGGATTCTTTCACCACAAATACCACATCAACAGCACGTATTTACTACTCCAACCCGCTTGCACTTCCGAGGTACTATGTACACCTGCTTACATCCGTAACAAAACGAGCTCAAAACACAAGCTGCAAGTAAAAAAACAGACGTTCTATTGCTGTTTTGAGACCCTCATATCCATGTGAAGCACTGGCCACAGATAGCTGTAGACCCTGGCAGTCTAAGAATTTGAGTCATAACTACTATACTTGAAGAAAAAATTAAAAAAAAAAAAAATAGATTATGCAGTGGATGAAGAAGAACCAGACCACTGCCACAGTGAACTGGTGAACTGGTTACAACTCCACATGCAGAATTCCTGATGTGCTCAGAAACTTTTTACAACAAAAGGAACATATTCTTTTTCCAGTACAGTAAACATTGAATACAATTGATCGTATTTCAAGGAGATCTACATAACTCATTGTCACTTACTTCTGCAAGTTACTCAGCCTTTCATCCCCATCCATCTAAAAAAAAAAAAAAAGGCAATCCTATACAAAACTGAAGGATTTCAGACAAAATCCTATTTGTTTTTTTTTAACGAAGAATTACTCTCACCTTGTTTTTACAGGCAAAACCACGACAAACTGAAAGAAAAATAATCAACTTTGGATTTCAAAGTGTCTGTCAGTAGCTATGTGTTCTGTACTTCCAACCAAGGCTTTCTTGACAGCACAATTATTACAATTGAGATTGCCAAAAGTCTGATATGGTTTGGACTTCCCAGGCTTGGTTACTGGTAGAGACCAGACACAGCTTTCAAAGTTCCTACATTATCCTTTATGTTAATTGCATTGTCATTTCAGTATGATTCTGGTAAGCATCGCTACAAATCCATCACAATAAATTCTGGGAACAAGGAGAGAACAAGATCATCAATATTTAGAAAACAGAGAAGGTGAGATGAAAAACAACATCCTAGAGAATTACTATAATCTGGTGCTTGCCTTCTTTGATGTTCCTAGTGTAAGAATATTTTTTGCAGCAGAAAAAATGAAAACTCCCATTTAACTTTCAGCATCAGATTTTTGATGTACAACTACAAAAAAAAAAAATTAAGTCATCTGTGAAGTTAGTTTGGTAAAAATAATTTTGAATTTATGGCATATTTCTAGAGTATTGCAGTATTCTTGGGTATTGTAGGTAGAGTTGGGTATTTAGCCCAACTCTTCATCACCTTCCGCAAAACAAAAATGTATAATAACTGGACAGCTTTTTTAATCCAGCCTATGTGTTAATTAATCCCATATGCAATTCAATTGAAATTAATAGAAAAGTCTCATTGTTCTCCTGAGCACTGCTTAGCCTGGTCTCCAAGTCCTAAGATTATAAATACTGTGAACAATAACCACTTTGGTAGGTGAGGCATTCTCAAGGAAGAATTACAAGAACTCCTCTGAATGATACAAGGAGTAGTAACGAAGAAGATATTTCCAGCAGTCAATGTGTTGACACAGGTGGTGTTTGTTGTGCCATAAGCAGTAAGAGGCTACTGCAGAGACAGGGATTTATGTTCCCTCATTATGACACCCACATTAAGGTTAGAAAAGTCTAATAGAAATCTGGAAAAAGACAGTACAGTGTTCTGTAGCACTCAGTCATCCCTTGAAACCTCAAGGCTTTAAATCTTCACGTTAATTTCTTTTTTATATTATCAGACTAGAATGCTAATACTTCTGTTTCATCTGCAAGCATGTGCAAGACAGAACCTTAGATGTGCAAACTATTATTGGTGGTAGAAATCCCATCTTTGCTGCAAGCAGTTTAGGTCCCCAGATAACCAGGACTAGCCAATTAAAAAAAAAATAATAATTCTCCCTACATATCAGACAATATGTTTTTCTAAGGGTTGATATATGCAATACAAATAGAAAGAAAAGTTGTTTTCTATATGTAATTCTGTTAGCTAAGACAACTTCCATGGGGTGTTTTGCCAGCAAGTTATTCTCACAAATCAAACTAATCCCTAAGTGTTAGCAGTGAGACTAGAGACAGAAGTAAAACATGAGGTAATGGTGTTTAAAAATAAGTTGTTAAACAACTCAACTTCAGACAACTCTGTTCTTTCCTGTGTCTGCTGGTCTCCTAGTAATGGCTCAAATACTGGAAAATATGTGATAATGTAAACTGGTATGAAGGAGCACACGTGGAAATTAATTTGTCTTTATTTGGGGTCCACATCACTTCTTCCAATACTTAAACTAGCTTTTATTTAACCAGTAGAGAACATGCAGAAGTAGAGGATGTAAACTTCAAGAATTCTTTTCTAAAATGGCACTTAACATGAAATACAATCCTGCAGGTTAATGTTACATGAAATACCTTTTAATCAGATGAGTCTGAGTGATCCTAGAGATGACTGTGATGACACAATGCACAAGAGAACCCAGACTTTCCCTCATTTTATTGCCAGCATTGACCACACTTGTGATACTTGGTGCAAACTGAAAGGCGTTTAGGTATGTCTGCCAATTAATAAAAGTAAAAAGAAAACCCCACACCCAGCACAAAGAGTTTCACAGAAAAATTACCTTCCAAAGAAGAACCTCAGAGGGCTGTCTTACAGAATAAGAAAGAGCATAGGCCTAAAAGGAAAATGGCATGAGTTTTGTTATGTACATGCCACACAAACTGATTTATATCTGGCATCCCACTATTATTAATGGCCTGTGGAATTAACTAAGACTTCAGTGAAGATAATAAGCATGATTTCTTTCAAGCTAAAGGGAATACTTAGGAACTGTTTCACTTTTGGCTGAATTTTGTGACCAGCAGTAATTCAGAGAGAGGCTACACAGTATCCTCATTCACAAACACCAGCTCCTGTGGCACTTCTGAAGGCTCAGGGCAGATGTCATGTGATCTCTGCACGTACATACATAAAATACCTCTGAGAACCTGTTAAGTGTTTCATGTATATTACAGATGACAGGTCAGGCACCACATCTAATTTCTCTGGTTTGAAAGTTTTGTTGACACAGGGAAAACGCACAAACCTCCCTGCAGCCTGCTCAGCCCTGCCATCTCCTTCCCACATCTGAGCATCACTGAGAGCACTCAACACCTCAAACCACTTGGCCAATGAAGACACTCCTGCACTTAAGTCACTGAGGATGTATTTCTAATCAGCTTGTACAGCCTTCATCTAAAGCCTCTGACTAGGCTAAGAGATACTGCAATTCATTAAAGCACTATTAAATGAAATTAAAATGCACTGCAGGGAAAGCTGACAATGTCTTACTGCAGCTTCTGTGGTGCAGTGTTCCAAAGAGAACAGCTTCCTAAGCAATAAAACCATTGGACACATTCTGTCAGATTGTTATTTATCACAGAGGTGAATGACCTTGGACTGACAGAGAATTGGCAAAGGCAGCACAGAAACAACCTCCTGTGAAAGAATAAAGAAAGACAGAACAGTCTCTTACCACCTTAAAAGAATCTGAGGTATGTTATTTTCCTTATCTTTATTATATTTCCTGCTTTTGTAAGCCTTCCTAAATGTGTTTGCAAAAATTATTTTGCTTTTTTACAGAACCATCAGATGCTATTAACCCAAGTCTTCTTGGAAACCATACTCTTTTATAGTCCCTTTAGCAAGAGTAATTTCTAACAAATGTTTTCATGTGAAAATTTTTGCCTCTGTTTTTATCTGATATGCTTTCCATTTTGGTATTGATACTTTAAGTGTAATTGTGTTCATTTGCACCTATTTGGTAAAAGTATCTAACTATTTTTTGCCTGAACTACTTACTTGCTTTCTTTGCTTCTATTCCAATAATAATAAGACATCATTTGAAATTAATTTGCCACATCTGACATGGAAAATAGAGAATGTAAGTGCACATCAGCCAAGCACATGAACACATGGTTAAAATGAGAGCAGAGAAATAAAGCAACTGAAATCAGAAATATTAGTGCCTGCACTGTTCCTCGCAAACTTCAATGTAAAGCAGATCTGAATACTTTCAGTGTTACACTTCCACAACACAGCTGGGTAGAGAAGATTCTGACTATTTAGTTCTGCCTGGCGAGCATTTGTCAGCTGTCCCTCCTCCCAGAAGAAAATGTGTAATCCAAACAATTTATGAGATTTCCTGGTAACTGAAGTGGCACAATTTTACTAGCCAGGCATCCTGGAGTGTGAATTCTCGTACATTATTCCATCCACTACATCAGACATCCTAAAAACTTGCCAAAACTCTCAATATATTTTAATACAATTTCAAATAGTACACAGTTTGTACAGACTTAAAAAAAAAAACAAACCTCAAAGCACAAACCACAACCAACAGACAGATACAGTAATAACAGAATAATCTGAATTGAAAGGTACTCAAAAAGGATCATCAAATCCAGCTCTTAAGTGAAGGGCCCATCCAGGGACCAATATCAAGCAATCCTAAATAGGGATGCAAGTTCTGTAACTGCTTTTGCCCAACTTCCTAGCTTTGCAGCCCAAGAGTGAATTGAAAAGATTAAATGGCAATTTAAAAAAACAAAAAACAAACAAAAAAAACCAAACAAACAAAAAAAACCCAAAAACAAAAAAAAAAAAAAAAACACAAAAAACAAACAAACAAAAAAAAAAAAAAAACAAAAAAAAACCCCAGAAAACAGCAACAGACCACCTGTCTTTTCACACGAGATATGCTTTAAACTACAGATTCACTTAGAAGCAAACTTAGCAAAGGAGTTAGAACCCATCATTATTCTCTGTTAACACCATCCAGAACAGCACAGGCTACCCGTTATGTGACAGGTGAGCACTTAGCTAGCATCTGGTCCAAAGGAGACTCTGAGTCTGCAAGGTTAAAAATAAGCAACCCTGAATTATTTTATACCAAATCTCAAAACAAAAATGCTGGCAAAGCAGGAACAGCCAAGTGTGTCTTTACTTAAATTCACAATGGACAGGAAATGAAAAGAAGCACACTAAGAAACCATCACACCGTCTGGAAGATGGAGCACATCCTAAACACCTGTCACCATCCTCAACCACTCCCTCATAAAACATCCTGGACTAAACCAAATCCACCAGGCACTCTTAACTACATGTAATTGAAATTTGGTCTTAACACATCAAGCACCAGCCCAAAGAAATGTAGATATACCCCTGACTTGGCCAAGGCAGTCCCAAAATGTGGGCATCACATTCATAGGAGTCAGGACACAATTTTATCCTGCCTTACACCAGAACAGAGGGTTTTCTATCCCCAGGTTCAGTATGTGTCCAACAATTCATCCCCAACATGGCAGAATGGAAAAAAAAAATTATGGAATTCAGCACTTACACCAGGTCACAGATTAAGGTTTCAAATTATCAAAAGCCATCATTTTCTTCACAGACAAATTTAGGTGACGTGATCATATCATATGTCACTTATTACTCAACACTTTATATATAGCCCTGACTTTTCTTGAGATGGCTTGAAAACTCTGCCAGCTGTACTTGACCTCCAAATAAAGGATTCATCCTGCTATGCAAAATGTAGCTTGCATAGAAGCAAAAAGGTGAATATCCTTCACCCCAAAATATTGGAAGATAAAAGGAAGTAATTTAAAAAATACAAATATGGAAGAAATTAATTACTAGAAAATTACTAAAAATCTATTCCATTGCATTGCACCATGGTTGTAACTAAGTTTAGCATAATTACACCATGTCTGGAGCCTGCAAACATTTATGGATACACTTGACTTAGGAATCTCCTTGGAGTTTTAGCTCCTGACTGCACAAATTCATTCCCTGAGGGGGGTCTTCATAGGCACAAGCTCCAAGAACACAGGACTCACAAACTGTGTCTTGCCAGGGCATAATGCTAAAATAGTGATATGCAAGTTGTGAATGACATTCCAACAGAGAAGCCAGTAAAAGGATGACTCTATCCCCAAAACTTTGTCCATAATGTTACTAAGCAACATGAATTTGCAGGCACTTCGCTGCTGCAATTACAGTGATGTCTCAGATAAAATTGGTTCAGCTTGAGTCTGCAGTCTTGAGTAATTTCTGAACCCTGTAATTAGTTTTATCAGAAGAAAGGCTCAGACTATGTCATTTCATACAGAGTAAATAGACAGTTAATTTATAGTGGTTTTCATGATCTCTACAGTTTGATATAAAATTAAATAAATGTTTGTCTTTGCCCTTTATTTTTGATATTTTAAGCAGCAGATGCCCATCCAAGAAGTCTCAATATCCTGAAGAACTGCGCACCATAAAGCTAATAATCCTGTTTGTTCTAGAAACTTCTTACTGTTAAGAATTGTACACAGAAGAAATATAACATTATAGCCATCCAGTGTGGCACTATGCCACCTGGCAAGTTCCTGGTGTCTATCTTGCATGAATTAAACACTACAAACATTTTTAATGAGCCTCTCAGGAAACATCATCATTCTTAAATCAATGATAATTCATCCCACATGAAGAATCATACTTCCTAATCTACCCTTCATTTCTAGTGTATACAGTTCAAGAAGTTCTTACAGAAATCAATTTTTGGCAAATAATTGAAAGTATCTTCTTGCCTTCTCTAGCTCTTTATAAAAATTGGAAGAAAACCTTATAAAAATTGGAAGATAAAGAAAACTTCTCATGCACTTGAGAGTTCAGAAAAAACTCAGTATCAATATGATAACCTAACAGTACATTATATTATGAGAGATCTCTCATTGCAGTGTAACACACATGGTTAAGTGTTCGTATTATCAATAAGACTTTATCATGCACATCTGAAACCAACAGAAGTTTTGCCTCTGTTTCCTTGGGACTGAGCCAAGAGTTAATTACTAGAGGCAGTGTTTCTAGAACTGTTTAAGGCTAAGCAGCTCTCACTTAACAGCAAGGAATTGTTGGGTACAGACTGAGTATGAAGTGTTGATGAAGATTTGACTCTGATGTCCTATTGAGCACTTATACATTTTAAAAATCTGGATACCTAGTGACAGATCTATATTCAGATAAGGGAAGTCTTTGAAATTCTATTTCAAGAAATACAGCAAAATCTATTAAAACACATCATTCTTAAAATATAACTTACTCAGAAAATCTGAAACCATAGAAGCTTTTGTTCTTAAAAATCTACTGCAAATCCTTTGAAAGACTTCATTAGTTTCTTCAGATTGATATTTTCACTACACCATCCACTGCATTCTGCTGCTTCTTTAAAAGAATGTACATTAGCATAGTGTTAATAAAAACTCACAGCAAAGCATTTATTTCCTTAGAATTGTCTAGGTCTTGTAGCTGGAGAACTTGTGAGTCACTTGTTACAAAACTATTATAGCAGATTTCAGCCTTTTTTTCTTGTTTCTGTCTTTTGAGAGAATGCAGAAGATTCACTCCCCCTTCTTTCCCTGTAGATTTAATGAGCCAGGCATGACAGCATTTCACCTGACACAGCATCTTGTCAGATGCAAAGTCTATTTCTCTATCTTAAATTTTATTATTGTCTGCTTTTGTTATATAATCATTCCTATAGGCATTTTCATAACCTTTTGGCTACAAACAGATTGAATTGTCAAAAAAATTCTCAAAACTACTTCTTTATATTCAACCCTTCAAATCCATATTATAATTCAGAATACACAACATAGATGAGAAAACACCCAATACAAGAAGGTAGCAAAGCAGCTATGGATTAAACACTTGTACACCAAGATATAGAACAGAGTCAAATCAATCGGCTCTTATAATGACTAAAAAATGCCAAGCTAAAAGCACATGAGAAGAGTAGCTGGACAGGAAGTCTTGAGTATTCTAAAACAGATATTGTCACTCATCCCTGTTAAAGCTGCTCCACTTCACATGAAACAGTTAAATCATTTGGTCCAGGAACAGAAAGGATGGTCTAATGACACAGAGAAGACCTGAAGAGGAGTTTTGCAACTAGTGTACTCTAGAACCAGGAAACCAACTGCAGTGGAGAAGACTAACACATCCTAGAGAAAAAGTAGTTTTGTCCTGATCAATAAATATTTCATTTCTTTTTCACTACATTAACCAGTAGCTCACTTACCAAGCTGCTCATGTTACCTGGTGCTTTTACAGTGATAAAAGTACATGGAGCCACTGGAGTTTCCTGAACTCACCCCATAGTAGCAGTAAGAAGAGAGATTTCATATTTGTCTGCATAGCTGGAGCACCTCAGCCAGTGTATCTCACTATCCCCTAACTTAAAAAAGGAAACATTTCAGAACCAAAATCCCAGACCCACAAAAAGGCTATAACTACTTTGAGGAGTCTGCAACCTTACTTCCCTACAAAACCTTTGTAACCCTCATCATGCACCCTCCCTCCTCTAAAGCCTCAGCTGCCAGTGTTCAATACATGCTCTGATGCAGCACAGCTGTGTAACCTGGAGCAGGGTCCTGTGAGAACAGCTGGGAAAGGCTTGTCTGTGCTTCACCCACACACCTCCTGCTCTTTGGCTCCTGAGCTGCAGTTAAGCTCAGGATTAGGCCTTAGTTTGCTTCTAGGCTCTGCTTTAGGTATACCTGGCTTGCTCAAGGTGATATCCTGGCTAGACTCATCTGCACCTGGTCAGTATAGACTAGTCTAGTAAGGGAAAAAATGGTGCTGTTATCCTTAATATTCATTTCACAATCCCAAAATAAGGTTTGTCATTCTTTTTAAGTAAATTTGGACATACAACGAGCAGTAGGGTTTTTCATTGATATAAAAATGGATTTTACAAAATTAATTAGAATTTTTTTTTTCCTAATCAATTTTTTTTTCCTAATCAATATTTTAGTATTCCTTTGGAGGCCTTTTCTTTTAGGGGCCATTGTTGGACATAGTCAGTACCAGATGTTTTATGCAACTTTTGCTTGGTAAGTTCCTGAATGAGAACAGCAATGCTTTCTCATGGGAAGGAAAGAACTTGCCCCCAGTGTTGGAGGTGCAGATAAGAAGCTGTGTCATGCAGCTTAAGGGCAGAAGCAACTTTCTGTCCTGGCATATTTGGTTTGGAAGCACTGACTCAATTTGTAAAATCATGGAGTCGGTATCCATGTTTGCAATGCAGTCACCCTCCTGAAAGAATCCTTTTGGCATTGTTTTCCACTTCCTCGAGGCAGCCTTCTTGAAATTCTGTCAGCACACTTCTTTTGGTCAATAAGGTAAGCAGCTGCACTGGGTCTTGGTGTGCAGCGGATCTAGTGCCCAATACCAGTGCTCTGACACCTTTGTATAGGATCAGGCCCTGGATGTTTTGGATTTTGGAGGAGGGGATGCCATTTCTTTTGAGATGGGCATCTAGTTCCTCTCTTTGGCAAAGAAAGCAAGTTTGGATGGGCACTTTTGAATGGTCTCAGTGAATTTAAAGGCTTTTCCCAATAGGCAGTTCTCTGGGTTAGAGTTGGTGAACTGTCAGTGGGAATGCAGAGACCAGGTCTCTGCAGGACAAGTTTTTGTCCCTTGTAGCTTTAGTGTGTGAGCAGTCCCTGATGCCATTCCATTTGGATCCTGACTTACGGTGGTACCTAGAGCTGAGAAGGAAAGTGGTGATAGCACGGTGTGTGTTTGTGGTTTGATGGCTGCAGTTAAAATTGTAGGCAGCAAAGAGCTTCCTCCACTGACAGTTTTGCGAGCTCTGTTTTTGGCAGATGTTTTCAAGTTTGTTACTGGACTCTGCAAGACTGAAAAAGTTTGTTAGGGCAGAGGAGTTCATGTTGACCTTTCAGTGTGGTGCAAAGAAGAGTACCCACTTGGAAGGGGAAGATGGGCTAAATCTTTTTGTCCTGACACAGTTGATTTGAGAGCAGGGACGTTTCTGACTTAGCTGTGTCCTGGGGGTGGTTTAGAGCTGGGTCGGTGCGTGCCCTTCTTTTGTGAGTCGACAGCGCCGTGGTGTGGTTATTTCGATGAGCGCTGACAGTGCCCAAGAAAAAGACAAGCGCTTTTCTAGCCCGGCCCCCTGTGGATCCTGGCTCTTGGGCACTGACAGAATGTGATCCTGCATGTAGCAGAAAAGGAAGAGGAATCATTTAATTATTGGCTGTGCAGTTTATAAGCTTCAAAATAAAAGGCAATTGCAGCACAGCCTCTTCCTTTTCGAATGTTTTCTGTGCCATCAGCTGCTCAACAGGTAATTTTCACCCACTGAACTGCATCCAGCTCCCTGGAGATATGCACTTTCCCTCACTCTTGCACTCTAACTCTTGAAGATCCCAAACCACTCCAAAATGTCCAGCAGCTGCTCTCAAAGAAAAAGTCCTACAACAAAAAGGCAGTGCTGGCCGTAATAGTTTGCAGTCTGTAAACTAAATGAAACACACTAGTGATTCGCATGTTCTTTCTCAACTACATATATATAGCATTGGCACATTCTCTCAAAGTGACAGAGACTATTGTTACAGTGAAGCATTTTCAGCTGCAGTTCTGACTGACAGATGTGCCAGGACAGAAGGCATTTGCCATCCTACCCTCTTTCCTGTGCAAACTGACATTCACAGCACAAATATTTTCACATTCTTTCATTATCGTCGTGTCCAAGCAGCTAGAGATCACGTAGATGGAAGTGTCAAGACAGAAGATGTTCTCAAAGTACTGCCTTTTCTTAACAGCTTTTAAACTGTGCACAATGCTCTGTATCTTCTTTCCCAGATAGACCTGCTGTCACTTTTTCACTCTCACGTCTTTGTTGCAAACGTCCAGCAGCTGTTTGCATAGAAAGAGGCTCTAGAAATAAAAGTGAGCCGTGGGCTGCACCTTCCCTGTGCCCCACATCAAACTCACCAGTACACTCCGTCCTTGCCTTCTCCACTGCATCTACCACTGTGTTCTCTGGATCTTGGAACCTAAAGGTAAGCACAGTTTTTTCCACAGAAGGGTTGGAAGAGGCACAGGTAGCAGCACAAGTAGCTCTCGCTGAACTTTAATCCTTATGACTGCCACCGTGAATTTGGTTGGTAGGCCAGGAACAGCCATGCTCCTTTTACAGCCTGTATGCTGCAGCCACCAGCCCAGTGCTCTGCAGCTTCGTTCTTCAACTCTTATAACCTGTCCTGCTTTTACTCTCCTGGAGGGAAATAGGCATTTGCTTCTCACACAGATCACCGTGGCAGCAGTGAAGGGCTCTAGTGCACTGCTTCTGCCAAAAGACACTCAGGCCAGGCACTTACATTCTCAGCACTATGAAGCCCCGTATTCTACATCTCTTGCCATCTGAATCATATCGGAAAGCATTTCACAGAGATAAAATGTGCCAGGACAACAAGCCTGGCTGAAGCATACCCCTGAAACTGGTGGAAATTTGTATTTGCACCACATTCAAGGGGCACTCCTCTTTCCTATACAACCTGCAAACTGCATCAGATCGCAGTGCTCTCTGCCCGCTGCTTCTTGAAGTACCAGCCTCACAAGAACAAAAGGTCTGGAGGAATGTCACAGTGCATTCGTGTAGCACAGATGCTGAAAAGTGGCAAAGATGAATGCCTTCACTGAGCAGATCACAGAATGAAGCAGCAGAGGACCAGGATGTTGTGCGCAGTGTACCTCATTGCAGAAGTTGAGGAAGAGCTCGTTCACAGAGTCAGGTGAGAATAAGCTGGTAGCTGTGGGACTTCATCACAAAATGTGGGGATAAGCACTTTCTTACACCTTCACTGCTGCAAAGGCTATGCAGCTATAGATAACCGAAAAGCACATGTCAATACAAAAGATGTTCTTATGTCCCCTTCTCATCACCCAGCTTGTGGTGGATGTTGTGCTCTATCGCTCTTGAATAGAGAACAACTAATCCAGCAAAAGTGCTTCTCTTCTGGCTTCTTTCCCTACAACAGAGCTACATGGACAGTTTCGACTCTGGAAAAAGAAAAAGGCTCAACTGTACTCTGAGCTGAGAAAAAACCTTGCACAGCACGCAGTGGTTGTGTGCAGTATACACGCTAAAAAGCAGGAAATCTGAATGCCTTTGCTGGGCATCACAGCTGTCCGGATTACAGAAGGTGAAGAATGGAGCAGGAGCGCACAGGACTTGTGTGAGCAGTGTACAGAATTGCAGAAGTCCAGCAACAGCTCATTCACAAGCAGTCAGCTGAGAATACGCTTGCAGCTGTGGGATGTCATCACAAAACATGGAGATAAGCTTTTTATTACAGCTTGACTGCTGCAGATTTCTGTTAAACACAAGGTGTCCTTAAAGTCCTCCTTCACCAAGGAGGTTTGAAATAGCGCACACCAGAGATGACTGAGATGTGCCCAGAACCGAAGCTCAGTGAAGGCATTCAGCTTTGCCACTTTTCAGCGTCTGTGCTACGCATATGCACTGTGACATCTCTCGGGATCTCTTGCGAGGCTGGAATGTGCCTGCGGGCATTCGAGCTGGGGAGGAGCGGGCAGAGAGCAGGGCGATCTGACAGCAGTTTGCAGGTTGCCTAGGAAAGAGGAGTGCCCCTTGAATGTGCAGCAAATACAAGTTTCAGGGGCAAGCTTCAGGCAACTGTGCTGTCCTGGCACAGTTTTTCCTTGTGAGATGTAGTAGAGAAGCTTTTCGCAAAGATGCAGAGGACAAGAGACGCAGAATGCGGGGCTGCGAGCGCTCCGGAGGTGAGAGCCGCTGCCGGTGTCTTTGGGCAGAGGCAGCGCCCGGAGCGCTCCGCTGCCGCCGCAGAGCTGTGCAGAAGGGGCCGCTCCTTCGGCCCCGGGGACAGAGAGCGGCAGCTCCCGAGGGAAGAACGAAGGCACAAAGCACCGGCTTGTGTGCAGCCTTCAGACTGCGAGGGGACGGCGGCTGCCACTACCCTGCCTGTGGAGTTCACATTAGCAATCGTACGGAAGGAGTTCATGGACACCTCTGTGTGCTCCTAGCTAGTCCTCCTCCGGCCCTCCGTGGAAATTCTCACTCTTCCTTCAGGCTCCGAGATGCAGAGAGCTCTGTGGCAGCTGCACAAGTGAGTGAGTTTGAGGTGGTTTATGTGGCGCAAGGGGAAAGGTGCAGCCCATGGCTGGCTTTTACCTCTACAGCCTATGGCTATGGGAGCAGCTGCTGAAGATGTCAGGAGAGTTGTGAGACTGAAAAATGGGACAGCACCTCTTGCTGAGAAGGGGAGTGCCAAGCAGCAGCGTGTTGTGTGTTCTTCCAAAGCTGTTTGGAGAAAGAACGCTTTGTGTTCTGCAGAAACCTGCCACAATGAACATTTAGGAAAGTGCTTATGTCCATGTTCGGAGATGAGCTCCCACGGCTGCGGGTTACATTTCCAAGAAGCAAGAGCATACACAGCTGGCTGTGCTTGTGAATGAGCAGCTGCTTGGATTGGGGA
Organism: Passer domesticus; assembly: GCF_036417665.1. NCBI lineage: Eukaryota > Metazoa > Chordata > Aves > Passeriformes > Passeridae > Passer > Passer domesticus. Next base: position 73,633,644 of record NC_087478.1, read on the forward strand.
CTGGGAATCCTTCCTACCTTACAGATGCCCACTGATCTGAGGGTGCCGGCAGTCCTGATCAAAGGCTTCAACTCCTGTTCAAGGCAAGCTGGCAACTGAGCCAACTTGTCTTGTTACCAAAGCGGCCCAAGAGTCCCTCAGTCGGACTGGGCCCTGTGGGGCTGTTACTAAACTCTGCACATTGCTCTGACCATTCTGTGCAATTTCCAGTGGCCCCACAGAAAAAGACCCAGGGGTGCTGGCCAAGAGCTGCCGAAGATGAGCCCAGGTGTGTCCAGGTGGCCAAAAAGGCCAATGGCATCCTGGCCTTCATCAGTACTACTGTGGCCAGCACGGCCAGGGCAGTGACTGCAAGGTGGGGCACCACTGAGGCCCCGCCTTGAATCCTGGAGTCAGTTTTGGCTTCCTCACTACAAGAAAGACTTTGAGGTGCTGGAGTGTGTCCCAAGAAAGGAACGGAGCTGGGGCAGGCTCTGGAGCACAAGTCAGATGAGAAGCAGATGAGGGCTCAGTCTGTGGGAAAGGAGGCTCAGGGAGAACCTTCTCCAGCTCCCTGGAAGGATACTGGCTTGGGGGGGGTTTCCTAATGATAAAGTATCTATCCATCCCATGACTCTTTGTGCCAAAAAGATCATCACTGTGTCATTAGGATTTGGCAGCTGGGAAACCTTGAGGAGGACAGAGGGTTTTGCTTCAGGGCACGTGGTTTTAAAGGCTGCCTAGGCAGTTGCACATCATGCAAAAGGGGCACGCTCTGCCCGAGACTTTGTGGGGGTTGGGTCCTGCCTGTCAGAGACTGGAAAAGGTAATCTTTTTTGAGACATCCTGAGGGGCTTGGAATGTCTGCTAGGGCTGGATCCGACCTTGCTGTGGGGAGGTAGTGCTCTGCCCCGCAATGTCTGTCAGTCATGGCACACTGGAGGCAGCCCGAGTTTTGCCTAACCCCATTCCCGAGTGGCCAGAAGAGACCAGAAGTCCCTCCTGGGAGGAAGGCTCAGGATGGGGTGAAAATGTTAGGGTCACCACAAGGACAAAGGGTCACCATGAGGGAAGCACATGGTCCTTTACTCCTATCTTCATCTTGGAGTTTTGCATCACTGGAACCCAGGACTCAGTAAATATATGTCTGTTTTTCTTATCTTTCCTGTCTTTCTGGATTTCTCTTTCTTCTTGTGCTCTCTCACAGAAGGTAACATCAAACGAGTTTAAAGGTTTTCTATGTTCAATGAGCTAAGTCTATGCTGTGATAAGTGATGTTAGGTTGTGTTCACTCTTTTGACAACATTCCTTAATTTTCTGTAGGTCACCAGCAAACTTTTGTGTGCTTTTTACCTCTTGAGAATATCTGGCTGGGATTTTCTCCTTTGCGTCTACCTAGAGCAAAATAGCCTTGGTTCAATCCTGCAATTCAGCAACTGGGGTGTAACACTGCCTGCTCCCCTTCCACCAGCGCATCGGGGCAGTTGGATGTGTAGTTGTGCATTCGGCTTTGGAACTTTGCTACACTGGGCAATGTGATTGAATCTGCCTGCTTTGCCAGCCTCCCTGGCGCTCGGGAATGAAGAGCTGGTGATTGGTGCACCACCTGGAGCCGGGCAGTCTCTGCCATCAGCCGAGTGCCCGGTGGAATTGCTCCTTTCACTCCCTTCGCTCCCTTTTCTCTGAGCCGCCATCGCTCCCTCAGTGAGGGTCCGAGCGCGCACGGGAGCGCCCCCTGCTGGCCCCAGGGACCCTGGCCCCGCCTCCTCCCCCACCGCAGCCACCAGCGCCCCCTGCTGGGGTCGGTCATCACTGCACCAAAAGGCAAACAGTGCCCATCGGGGGGAAATTCCTGTGTTTTTGTTTGTTCTGTTCTCTTCTGTACATATTGTATAGCAAACAACTGTTACTCCTTTTCCTGCATTTTTGCTTGGAAGGCCCGTAATTTTTGTAGCTATAATGATTTGGATGGTAGGGTCCTCTTTCCCACCTTCCTTAGCAGACAGCTTTCCTTTTAAAATAGGACAGTTTGTTAAAAAAAAAAAAGCAAACCCAGAAAAATTTCACGATTTCATGTACTACATGATTTCATATATAAAGAAGCTGGGCTAACTTTCAATTTCAGTGACATCTTCACAAAGGTAATTAAAATTTGAATTCTACCCTTTTCTTCTCAAGCAGCGCATTCCTTTGTCTTCAAGTACAAAAGCAACAAAGTCATTATAGGTACCAGTGGCAGAGTACATTGTTACCGTCACAGGGACTCCCAGCTCATTTCACCAGCTCCAGTCTGTTTTTTATTGCTGCCCAGTGAAGAGGAGTCACATTCTCTTTGTCTGGTTGTCCAACATCATACCCTGCTTCTACCAGTTCTTTGCATCTCTCTGGCATTCCATACCTTACATGAGAAAAAAAAAAAAAATTACTTATAATTTTTTCAATTTTCTCCAGTCTGGAGGCAGTTGCATCCTAAAGAAATGCTACTTATGGCTCAGTAAGCATCATCCAGCAGTTCCAACTTGACTCAATTCCACATTGCATTCAAAGGAAACCTTGTAAAAAGAGACGGGCTATGGCCTGAGGAGTAAAATTTTCTACTTAACAAACCTGCCTGAAATGCTTTTTTTTTTTTTTTTTAATTTACAATTGTAACTGTACATTATTTTCTTCTTCCACTACAGGGAGAAAATGGAACTGAAAACGTTTCCTTTGTAAAAATGGAAGCTTGGTAACAATGGACATCGCGCTCCTGGGGAAAATGTGTCTCAGCCCTTGGAGAATTGGCAGTCACTGCTCACAGGACATAAAAATGGGATAATTATCACTCCCAGCTCAGCCTCCAGAGCAGGGCTGACACACAGAGCTCTCTCCATCCCCTCACGGTGGGGTCCTTGCTGGAAGGATCACAGCTTGGGTCAGGCCTTAAGGTAGAGTCTTGGAGATCCATTCAGGGTACAAAAAGGTTGGCAGCCCTCCTAAAAAAAAAAAAAAAAAAATGAAAGAGCATTTGCATTTATGAAAAAACCCCCACTTTTTTTTCTTCCAAACCCTCTTTTCCTACATCAGGGCAGTAGACAGAAGGTGGCACAGATTTGTAGCTGGCACCTGGGTGCATTCCTGTAACCAGACCAGTTACTGTACTTTCCATTTCCAGCGGTTGTTTTTAGGGTAGAAGAAGATATTTTGGGGGGGAACACAATGGGCCCAACACCATGGCAGCAAGTCCAGGATCTCTGCAACTTTCAGTTGTGAATGAGCAGGAAACCCAAGAGACAAAGTCAGGATTTTTTCATATCCCGAAGGTGGAGAAGGGGAAATTCAGAGCTGACAAAAGCATACCGTATTGGGGTGCACAGCTGCAGGGAGAGCTCTCCCTTGCTGCTCAGGGGGTGCTATGGGCATTCATTGATTGTGTGTTAGAACAGCAAAGTCTCTAGAAGGCAGCTGGCTAGAAATGCCATTCCTTCCACCCAGTGTTCTAAAGCTCTGGGCTACAGGATGCAACAAAGTTATCAAGAATAGCTCCATTACATAAGGCAGATGCAACACCAGGGGTTTCCCTTGGAGTCCCTAGGGATCACTTTCTCTGGGGCTCCTTCCTCCACACTGGTGGTCTCCTCACACACTTTCCCCACCCCAGCACGGGAGGCTGAGCCCACTGGAGCGTGTCCATCCTTCCTAGAGTCCCTTTTGGCACCTGCACATCCCCACACAGCTCCTTTGGATGCTGCTGTCCCCTGAATTGACACAGACCATGCTGTGTTTGCCTGCTGCCCATTTGAGGCAAAGAAAGAGGAAGAGTTCATCAGGGCTCGACCTGAAATGATGTTTAGATGCTTCTGGTTCCTCTCACAGCTTTGGCAGTGGAGCAACATTGCTGTCCCTGCCACCCACTTGCCCTTGGAATGCACACACAGGCTGCGTGTCACTTCAGGTGACCCCAAGTGGCCCCATCAGTGCGAAAGGGCAGCTGCTGTTTCACTGTTGCAGTTCTTGGCTGGTTAAAGCCCCTCCTGCCTGTACTACAGCCTGTGCTTGTGTCTTGGTTTGGAAAGACAGGTGCCTGCTAAGGAAGGCAGGAGCTTCCCCTGAAATTGAGAATGTGAACCCATCTCCCCCCAAATTGCTATCAAATTTAAATTAAGGGGTTCTCAGGCAACAAATATGGGAGCAGGAAATAACAATTATTTAATAGGGAAGAAAATAAAAGGATAAAATAAACAATGTAGTAAACTAAAACAACACTGACAGTCAACATACAACCTGACACCCTGTTGGTCAGGATGCTGGTAGCATCCAGCTGGACTGTGGCTGCAGCCAGCCTGGAGTGTTAGGTGTGGTTCTGTTGGAGCAGGGATCCTGTAGAAGGGTGTAGTCTTCCTCTGAAGATCCAGTGGAAGAAGAGGCAGCTGCTGTTCCTCTGGGAGATCCAGTGGAGAAGCTGTGCTGGTATTCCAGAAATTCCAGATTATGTCTGGATAGAATGCTTGGCTCCTCCCTCTGGGCGGAGCATCTTCCAATGGGATGCTGTAATTCTTATCAGTCATGCAATGATATTCAATGGCCTGTTATCAGCAGATGTGTCCCCCAAGGGAGGAGTGGTTGTGGAAGAGATAAGGACAATTGCTCACTTAACAGAAGACAACTGCCATACAGATGGCAAATGGAATATATCTTGCCACGCAATCTGGGAGAGCTTGAAGACACAAAATACCATCCTGGAGTAAAGGCATAGAACACTTGACAAAGCCTGAAGGGAACACTCTGATTACCCCTTTTCCCACCATATTTCTTTAGTTGAGGTTGCTAACAAGGACCACTCTTGAAACCCTGGAATGGGTTTTTTGTTGTTTTATTTTTTGGGTCCTCACTCCTGTGTGGGACTCTACACAGGGTGCTGCAGAGGCCCCAGCAGGCATCAAAGACACTTGTCCTACACCCAAAGGTGGCACAAGTTCTCCTCCAGCGCTGGCCTGTCCGCAGGATGCTTAGACAAAGTGAGAAACAATGCTCACTTTGAAATTTAAAAAGGTTTATTAAACCTTGCAAAAGTACAACAAAAGGACTACATAAGGAAAACAATTTGTAGCACTGGGAACTGCCCATTGTGCACACCACATGGCCGGATCATCTTCAAGATGGATGCTCAGTCTTTTATACCCCTGAGGGTTGTATCAACCAGCCCCGGTCCCTCCCAAAGTCTGTCAGTCAGCTCTTCTTTGTCATTTATTGGTGGAGACTTCTTTCTTGTACCTTGATTGTGTTAGGAAAATTAATCCGCAAACACCAGAGGTGGTTTTGGTTTATGTCCAAAAAGGAGACAGAGGAGTCCTTTTTGACTTTATTCGAATAAAAGGAGAGGCCATGGGGCATTCCCCTGGGATCTCTCAAATTTTTGGAGGACGCAGCCTCCTTTTCATCCCAATTTCCTGGCTGCATTTCCCTTCTCTCTTCCCCATTGGCTTAGGTACTTGACAGATACAGACTTCCCAATACGCCTGATACCGAAGAATTCCCTCTAATGTATAACTTTATTTATCCCTTTAATTTTTAATTCTTACAGAATTTAGGGGTTTTTTTCTTCCCCATTGTTTCTTTCATCTTTCAATGTCTAATTTCATTTATCAGCAAACCTAAAGTTTATTTGTAAAAGCAAATGTCTTTTTCCATTCATCAATCAGTGGAATACTTCCCATTGTTTCTTTTATCTCCCAGTGTAGTTCTATCTATCAGCAGACCTACAGCTTGTTTGTAAAGACAAATCCACTATTCCTCAATTGGAGGTCAGGTGTTGCTATGCTGCACTCCCTAAGTGACAAGCTTTTCCATTCCCAACTGTCCCAAGTAAGGGACACATGTGCACACTTTCTTTTTACCTGTCCTAGACAACTTTGGCTGTCTGATGGCAACAATACAGAAGGGGGAAAAGGGAACTGTTATATGTATTATGGTAATTCGTGCTGGTAGAGAATATATATAGATGTGTGAAATATGTCTAAAATATAAAATCCTAAAACAAACTAGCCGGGAAAGGGATTTGCTTCAGGGTGACAAAACCACAGCTGGCAGCCAAGAAGGAGGTATGCAATTAGCATACGGAGAGAACCTAGGCCGGCACAGGAGATGGTTGTCCTCACTGGTATGACCAGATGAACACCATGAAGATGTTCATCTCAAATAAATGGAGCCATCAGAGACATACACTTGAATACTGGATTCCAGTAACCTTAGAATGAACACACATCAGTTCCCGGACAAGAGTTTTGTCCAGCTCAGGACAGAGAACGGAAGCAACATGAATATGAAGAACCCTGAAAGGAGACAAAGAGACTCTGCTGCAGGCTAGAAAAAGGGTATAAGAACAGACTCTGCCAAGCTGCATTTGTGAACTGTGGGGGATTTGATGTGATACAGGCCGAGTCTGTGTTCACCCAGCTCCAATCCCAGGGTCGGTGCTGTTCCTCGATTGTTGGCTGTCGGGACTGTGTATTCGTCGCAAAATAAATTAATTTTTATTTTTATTAAATTGGCTGGATTGATTTTTACCTGTAACAGAACTATGGGGAGAACAGAGGACATCTAAACTACAATAACATAACTATACATCACTAAAGCTTTTCTTAATATTCACACAATAGTCATACCTTTAATTGTGAGAGCCCATCATCTCATTATCCATCTATAACAGACAAACACCAGCAGATCAGATGTTGGCGCTCCGGGAGAGAAGCCAGAGAGGGCTGGTCACTTGTGTTATGTGTATTTTGGTAATTCGTGCTGATTGAGACTATGTGTATGTGTATATTGATAATTTGTACATTATGAGTATTCTGTGAGATGTGGTATGAGTATTATGTAGGATATAGTATGATTTCTAATAAAACAAGTCATGAAGGGCACACTAGCCAGAGACAAGGAATTGCTACAGGGAGTGAGGAAACCACAGCTGGCAGCAGAGGAAAGGAATCCAAATTAACACATGAAAAAGACTGGCCAAGACAGGAGATGGGTGTTCTCTCTGGAATGAACCAGGAGCCATCCAGTGATGATGGCCCGTGAAGGTGTCTGACCAAGGTAATCTGAGCTATCAGATACTTACATCTGAAAGACATATTCCAGGAACTCGGCAGCAAAAGTACATCAATTCCTGGATGAGCTTTGTTGGACTTTTGCACAGAGAATAGAAATGACATGAATATGGGAAAACCTGAAAAAAGATGACAGTCCTGAATGGAAGACAAGAGACTCTGCCTCGGGCTAGAAAAACTGTATTTAAGCCGGCTCTACTGGGCTCTTTTTGTGAACACTGGGGATTTGCTGCTAGTGAGCTCGGATTCCGGTTCACCCAGCTCCAATCCCGGGGTCGGTGCTGTTCCTTGATTGTTGACTGTCGGGACTGTATATCAGTCGCGAATAAACTCTATTTTAATTTTTATTAAATTGGCTGGATCAATTTTTTACCTATAACACTTGCAAAGTCTCCTGCCCAGCTGCTGCCGGGGGCTTTGACTCAATGTGGGCTCGGCGCGGAGCAGCAGTGCGGGCACGCAGCCGTGGAGCTCCGTGCCCTGGGCCTTGCCACGCTGGAGCCTCGGGGCTGCCCCCACCTCTCAGTGCCGGAGCCTGTGGCACGGGGCTAGGGCGGTGGGCAAGGCTGCTTTGGAGGGAGCTGGGAGCGGTGCCACCGCCGCTACCGGGCACCTGCGCCCGCACCCCAAATCGGAGGGAGATGGAGCCAGAGCCACCCCCGCCAAAGTCGCAGGGAAATGGTGTTGGGAACTCCCCATGTGCAGAGACGCGAGGCTTGACTCCAATTTCAGAATGCTGGTTTGTTATCTTATGATATATATTATATTAAAATACTACAAAAATCTATACTAAAAGAACAGAGAGAAAAGATCATCAGAAGGCTTGAAAGAAAAAGAACACAATGCATAACAAAATCTTGGGACTGCTCACAGCCTCGACACAGGTGGCTGTGATTGGTCATCAAGTGAAAACAATCCACATGGACCAATGGAAGATGCACCTGTTGCATTCCACAGCAGCAGAGAGTTACTGTTTACATTTCTTTCCTGGGGCTCCCAGCTCCTTAGGAGGGAAAAATCCTAGGAAAGGATTTTTCATAAAATATCATAGCTACAGAATGGAGGCAGAGCTGGCCCCCCCAGAATCGCAGGGGGATGGAGGCAGAGCCGGCTACCCCAAATCTGAAGCAGTTGGAGCCCAGGCCAGTGCCCCCAAATTGGTGGGGGGCAGAGACTACCCCCAGCCCAGCAAAGGTAAGTAGGACGGAGAATGGCTGGGGGCTGTGAGGACAGCACCGGCCCCCTGCAAATCGGAGGTGACAAAGAGCCAGCCCCAAATCTGAGGGGGATGGAGCCGGGGCCGGTCCCCCAAAATCAGAGGAGAACAAAGCCCACGCTGGCCCCACTAAATCGGTACAGGGCAGAGACTAAACCTGGCTCCCCTAATTGGAGGAGGGCTGGGCCCGCGCTGCCCCCATAAATCAGAGGGGGACAAAGAACCAGGCCCCCCAAATTGGAGGGGGACTGAGAACCCGCGCCAGCTCCCCACCAAAGCAGAAGGGGGGCAGCGACTACTCCCTGTCCCCCTAAATCACATGGGCACAGACACACCGCCGGCTCCCCCCCCATATTGGAGTGGGATGGACACAGAGGGCTCCCGAAAGCTGAGAGGGACCAAGACCGCCCCCAGCCCGGCAAAGGTGAGGAGAATGGAGAAACCCCCGAGCATCCCCCGGGGCGCGAGGGACACAAACCCCTCGAGCATCCCCCCCCGGGGACCAGATAAAATAAAACTGGCAGAAATGAAACTTCACAACACATCAAGTGCTTTGACTGATATTTGCTCTCCCAACGAGTCATTTGTGATGAAAATGCAAACAAATCGCAAAGCCCCGGCTCTCCCCTTGGGAGCGGACACAACCCCAGCCACCACACAGGGGAGTGGTGAACAGAGGTGCCCCGGTCCCCCATAGGGGAAAGGAGCGGGGAGACCCCTGAGCCCTCCCCCGAGGCAAGAGGAGGATGAGACCTCCTGGCAACTGCAAAGGCGAGGTGAGGATAGGGAAGCCCCCGGTTCCCCCAAAAGAGAGGAGGATGGAGAACCTCTCGGCGCTGCCCCCCGGCCAAAGTGAAGGACAAACGCAGATGCCCTCCATCCCTCCCCCAAAAGAGGAGGAGTATGGGAACCCCCAAGCCACCCGAAAGAGGAGAGTGGATGAAGGTTCTCTGGTCCCCCATAGGGCTGATGAGGATGGAGACCACCCAGGCCTCCCCCATAGGGGAGAGAAGGTGGACACCCCCGGGCATCCCAAAAAGGGAGGAGCACGGAAACTCCCCGGCCACCTCCAAGGGGAGAGGAGGACAGAGAAGCTCCTGTGCTCACCCCCTGCCTTCCCCCAGGCACCACTTCAGGCTGTGGGCTGCTCACAGGAACAGCAGCTCTGCAGAAAACCATTGTGGGTCACGCTTAACAAGACCAACATGAGAGCAATGGGCATTTCCAGCCACACAGGGCAAAGATTCCCTGGGCTGCATTTGGAGGAGTTTTGCCAGAAGGGTGAGGCAGCTGAGAACCAGGCTCTTCTCAGGACTGCCCAGTGATGGGCAGGAGACAATCAGCACAAATTGCAAGAAAAAGAAAAAATGAAAATGCATTTCAACAGAAGACCAAAGTGCTTTTACTACAAGAGTGATTGAGCACAGGCACAGATTTCCCAGAGAGGTCATGGAGTCTCTTTTCTTGGGATATGCGAAACAGGATTCAACATCTTCCTGGCAACCTGGCCTGGCTGACCCTGCTTTGTGCAAGGCTTTGGATTAGGCAGTCTCCAGAGGTACTCAGCCTTAGTAGTTCTCTCATTGTGTTATTTAGGTTTACTTGCTGGTAGGCAAAGTTTATGTAAGAGACAAACAAGTGTGGAGTTTATTTATAGCCATTCTGATGTGGTACCATCAAGAGCTCATTGTAGCAATCATCACCAGACAGCTTCTCAGCTCCACTCAACATTTCAGTAAATTAGCTGAAACTCAGCAGCTCATCTGTATTCACTTTGAAACAAAGAATTTAAAAAAAAAATAAAATTGGAAGCAAAGCAGATAAAATCAGAACTAGGTGGCAAAAATAATACATAAATGTATTTCTCTGAGCAGGGCCTTATTAAAATCCTTCCTTGATTTCTTGGGCTCAAAGCCATTCAGGCAGCTGGCTGCCAAGCCCCTTCCATGACAGCAGGAATCTTAGAAGCAAGGAACTGTAGAATGTTTGAAAGGGTCCTTTAAACAAAAAACACCAAATTGAACACCAAATCTTCCTCAAAGACCAGTGCCATAAGTTTCTGAGGCTCAGTTATTTACCATAAGATGCCTACACAGGAAAGCCTTTTGCCAACTGCAATTCTACCTAGATTGTAACCTCCCTCCAAACTGCAGTTTTCTCCAGAAAAAGGAGTTAGCTTTCCTTCTTTTTTACAAAATATTTTAGTGAGTTTCTGCTCCTCAGCAGAGAGCCACCACACACACAGTTCTTCTTACTCGTGGGAAGGTTAAACAATTTTCGTTGTTTTCTTCAGCCACTGCTCTTGCTGCTTCTTTTACCACAGATGAGGAAGCCTACTCAAAAATGATACATTTAGTCCTGACTGGTTTGCCCCAAGTCTTGCAACTCTGTGACTTCCTCAGCCTCCAGACCCATTAGTTTTGGAAAAAACTTCTGACAGATCATAAAACCAATATCTGCGGCCATTTCATGAGCAGTGTTGGTTCAAGGAATTTTTTTGATTCCTTGTGAAAGCTTAAGTCATCTCACAGTCATGTCAGTGCAGAGCAGCTTAAGGGGAAAATACAGAACAGCAGTTCGGAATGATGATGGATGAGCTCTCTGATTGAAAATTTTCATCACTGGCATGTTGGCTAGTGAGGTATTGCTAAAACTTACTTTGTCACTTCAGTTGATTTCCCTTATGCATTCAGTAGTGGGCCAGGGAATCAGCTGAACCTCCATCAATTCCATCCAAGAGCTCAGACCAACCACACCAAAGTGTCACTGTCATATTTTCTGGAAAAATCCCTTCACCAGGATTTCTCTCCTGGGAAGCTGAGAAGCTTCAGAGAAAAAGGAAAACAATATTATCGCATTTGCTTCTCCTGTGTTTTGCTGCTTTGGAATGTGGTTGGAGAATGTTTATCCAACATGTGAATTGTTTTTACTTATTGGCCAATGACGGCCAAGTTGTGTTGAGGCTCTGGAAAGAGTCACGAGTTTTCATGAATAATCTTTCTAGCTTTCTGTCTCTATCCTTTCTGTATTTTTTAGTATAGTTCAGTATTCTTTAATATTATATAATACCATAAAATAATAAATTAGCCTTCTAAGAACATGGAGTCAGATTCATCATTTCCTTCCAACTCTGGGGAACGCAGCAAATACAAAAATGAAGGATCCATCCAGTCTGTGGCTTTGGACCCCTCAGTAGAACTTGTCAGAGCTGGTGATTACAGTGTTAAGAAGGGTCAGGAATTATCTTCAGTATAGTATTTTCCTTGGTCTCTGAAATAGCCTTTGGCTTGTTTCAGTCTCATTTCATCCTTTCCCAGATTGCATTTATTCTTGTTCACTTGTAAAATCCCTGGAGTTTTTGGACTGCAAAGCAGGAAGAGCTAAATGCTGACATCTGATACTTTCTTCTTATATCTCTAAAGGCCTTTCAGAACACGAAGCAATGGTTTGTGCACTGCATGGAAGATGGCTTGGGAAAGGGTTGCTGTCCTAAAGAAGGGCATCAACCAGACAATGACCAGAGCACCCTCTTCCCCAGAAATTAAAACTCTGGCAACAACAGCCAGCAGGCTGAAGGAATCCCAGGAGTGTGCAGTATGGAAAAATTTGTCTGACTGGGGACGAGATGTGGACAGATGACTCCTGATTTCACTTACTGCCCCAGACTGGAGCCAGGTGATCACTCCCATCACTTATTCCTCTGGTCCCTTCTCCTTTATTCCATTCTGGAGGCACTAAAAGGCATTCAAGACATTTGTGCCCTGGAAATTAAAAGGTGTATCACAGCTAGTTTTGGTGAGGGTGATCCCAATTCCACATGTGCATGATCTGCTTGACACATGGGACCTGGCTGTTAGTGTACCTAGAACAACTTGGACTGATGTCCAGGGTGTGTGGAAATGTCACAACTTACCCAATTCCTGTTGGCCATGATAAAACTTCAAGGGAATTAAACCATTTTCAAGACACTTGCTTGAAGTCATCTTTGATTTGCATATCCAAACACCATTAATGAGTGAGAACAGAGACACCAGTGAATTTTATCTTCACCTTTGTTTAGCAGAGTCCTGCATTGTGTCACTGCTGCTGTTTTAAATGCATAAGAAAGTTGTGAGAAAGGGAAGAAAAAATCTGGCTGCAGAGAAATAGAAAAGAATATCTGCCCAAGTAATTTGCATGTGTGGACCCTTCCTTAAAAAAACAAAGCAGACAAAATGTCTGCTTAGTCATAAACAGGGAATGATAAAAGAAAAAAGAAAAAGAAATAGAGATGAAATTGCTTTTTTTCTTTTCATTCTCTTAGAATTAAATGGTATAAAAAAGATACAATGGTTAAGGAAATGCAAATAATAAACATTAGAGCCCAAATATGGATCTGTGATACTTAGTCACCTCATTATTCCATTTTGAAGACAATGTGAATTAACTAGCTATATTTGGGTTGAGGACTTGAACTCCAGCTCTGATTTTCTGGCCTACATTTCACTCTAGCAAACTCCTCAGCATCAGAGAAGAATTATCTGGTGGGTAATCCTTTCAGTATCAAGTAACTGCTGTTAAAGCTTTCCTGGTGTTACCCCTGCCTCTGTCTGAATCTTTGTACCTTCCCCCCAGCTTAGGACCCCACCTGTGCACCACAAGCTGCTCCTTAAAAAAAACCAAAAAACCAAAAAACACCAGAAGTGCAGGCCTTCCCGCAGGAATTTTGGATGGACCACATTATAAGGCCTCCATGGGGAAAAATATACTTTTGGTCTGGAATTAGGCAAGTACCACTGGAGCAGCACAGCTCTATAGCCTAGCTGGATTTTTCACATGGCCCATCTTTCAGAGCTGTATAAATAAACAGTGGATTCTAGTATTTAAGTGGCCTACAGGATTACTGAGTGACGTCCACCCACCCACTGTTATTATACATACCTCCTATACATGGACACAGATGCTAATGCTTATGTTAGGTGGTCTAAATTTTCTACTGCCATTTATCAGGAAGTGAGCACTAAGTTGCATTTGGGAGCAGGTCCAAATTTAGCCAAGGCAGTTTATTTTCCAAAGAAAATACTGTTGACAATAGAATTGGAGTTTATATACTGGGTCTTCTGAATACACAGAGACATTCAAAAGCTGCTTCCTAAAATCTGAAATAAATACACAAACTAGCCTCTACATACCATCCTAACATGGTCCCTGTGTATTTATGTACATTAGACTGTACTTTTCTTGGTACTTTTGAAAAAAAGGCTCAAGGTGAGGGATTTCAGCAGCTCGTGAGGTTTAATGTTGCGTGGCACAGTCTGATTTTTTTTGCAGGTTTATATTGGCCAATATTTATTGAATTTTATGGAAGAGCTGTATTTTGTTTACATTCTGGCTGGGATTTTGAGATCCCTTCACCAGACACCCACAAATACCTAACTACTTCTAAAAGTACAGGTTGTGCAAAAAGAAGCGACAGCCTGTCAAAGCCACGTTAAAGGGAACAGAGTGTTACTGAAACTCTGAAAGATCCTGCAGTTTTGATGGCACTGAGGGACTTTGCAGGATCTGCCCAGCCATGGTAATTTAGCACTGGCTGTAGGAGAAAGACCTGGCAAGATCTAGAGAAGCTTCTGGAGCCTCCAGGAGAAGGTAAAGAGAAGGAAACACAAGGCTAAAGCTGGGCTGAGACTCTTCCTTTCTGCACAAACCCAACTCACACAGAACAGCAGAGAGCTAAACCTAGACCATCCAACCTAAAAAATCTCTCAAGGAGCAAAATCACAGCAGAACAATAATAGGAAAAGAGCCTTGAAAACCTTTCCTAGCTCCTTAAAATAGCTCTTCTGTGTGTACCTGCTCCCCCTGCCCTCCCCACCATTTACTGGCAGCTGTAACAAGTAATTAAAGAGGGATTTTCATGCTGGGACAAACATGCAGAAAGGAAAACATTTTATATTTTTCTTTGCCAGTATGTACATTTCTGAGTAAATATTATTAAAGATACTTGTATGAGTGACACAACTTATTCTCCTGGAAGCCAGATGACTTTTTCTGGTTTTATTCTACAGTTGACAAGGTGATGTCTGGTTATAGTAGAGCAATAAAGTAATTATTCCCTGATAAAATTATAAGGCAAGGCTTCATTTTACAATTATCCATGAACACAGTGAAGAAGGTGATGTTGTATAAACATAAAAGAAAGAGCATTTGTCAAATGTAAATCACTACAACATATTGTGTGAAAGGGAAAACTGGCTTAGACTCTTCTAAAGACTTGTGCTTTTCATTTTTATATTTTATTCAATTTTGAAACAAAAAAAGCTTGACCAAAAACTTGACCAAAACCAACAAACAAAACCCCCAAAACCCAAGATCAGTTTAAGAAGAATTTTAAAACCAGCATATGCAGCAAAAATATTTTCCAGAAAAAAATTTGTCTGGACCAGGGAATCAGGACCACTCCTGCTTAGACTTGTGCCAAACCCATTCAGAATCAGTGGTGTCCTCAAAGGATTTCCTTAACTTTTGTAATGTTACAGCACATCCCAATCTTCCACTTTAGTTTGCTGCTTGTTTTATGATGGAAAATTGTCCTTCCACGAGGGCAGCATGAGCTTTAGTTTTATAAATATCCATGTCCATAATTAAGATTTATGTTTATAAAAATATTTATACTTCCTCTTCTGTTAGGAGAGGAAAAAATATATTTTATAATTAGGCAGGAGCAACAAACAAGACGTGAGATTGCATTATTAGCATGTGTGAATTCAGAATAGGAAGCCCTGTGAAATTCTGCTTGGGAAAAAAATGTCCTGGGCTTGCACAGTAGGTGACTGTTAACTTGCCAGTCTCAAAATACCAAGACTTACCATATTAGCTCACTGTGGGTCAGTCATTCCCCAGTACTGGGCTCTCAAGTGTTAGGTCTCACTGAGCCTCTGACATCACTGATCCCTGGGCCTTTTCCATGTGTTCTTCTCTTCCAGACAGGTTAGCATAACAGCAAAGAGACATGTAAAGAAATGAAATTAAAATATAATTAAAAGGAAACAGCATTAGAGAAATTTTTATTTATGTATCTGTACAAACATATTTGTACATGTGTTTATCCCCAACAAGAGCTGACCTTCTTAACATCACTGACTTGCATGGTTACCAAATATGAAAATTCATTTGTCCAGAGAGATTAAAATATATTCTAAAAATGTTTCTTTATGACTGAATTAAAATCTATAGTCTTTAAAATAGCCCCTAAGATTAGAGAAATTGTTCAATCAATCTAATTACCTTCTAGTGCTGCACACCAGCATTACATTCTAGCACATAAGATAAAAGCAGGTGCTTTGCATTAAAATTCCTGGACACCACCTCTTACACAATAATTACACTGAGGTTTAGTCTTTGGATGCTGCTACTTTGAATAAGCAAACTGAAGTTTGTTTAAGCACTAGTTTAACCAAGCGAGGTTCAGAACATGGTCTGGAACCTGCATAAGGGTAGGTGCTGGTTAGCCAGGGGTACAATTTGCAGTATGTGGCAACGTGTGTTACTTCTGTTCAAAAGGCTTTTTGTTTGTCAATTAAGGCTCAATAGTTTTGTACTTTTGAACAAAATTATGCAAATTTACTGTCTTCAGACATCAGGGAAATGCTTGTGTAATCCTCCTCTTAGTGAAGTGACAATAATTAATAAATGTCTTTTTCAGTTTGAGCGTGTCTGTTAACAGGGTACAGCCACTATAGCAATTAGTGCATACCAAGGCAGGCATGAAGCCACTGCCCTTTAAGAGTGAATTTATGACCAGCTGATGTGGTTTTAAGTGTGTGATGCTCCCAAAAGGGTTAGCCCTGCCCTCCCTCCACTCACAAATCCTGAGAAAAGAGTCCTTATTTTGGCATTTCTTTCATCCTCTGTGGACAAATGTGATCTGCTGGGACTGGCCTGTGAGTCCCCACGGCAGCTCAGAACACCAGGGGCTGTGACAGAAACAGCCAGCGTGGGGTCAGCAGAGAATGAGACTCCCACGAGCACCCTCCAGCTCCCTCCTAGTTACTTATCCCAGCTGTAACTCTGGCGGGTGCTGAGTGAGCTGGGTGTGGGTGGGTGATGATCCCTGAACCCCAGAGAGACTTTTGCTCTCCTTTGTCATTTGTTAGCACATGAGCCTCCCTGCATGGATGCCCCGTGGCAGGGACCTGCTGGACAGATGGCCACTGTGGTGGATCTTGCACAGCCTCACCTACAAGCTCATGACCAGCAGTGTGGGATGGCTTCAGACCGAGCCAGGCCATCTGTATCTCTTAGAGGCTTTAAATAAATCCTGCATGTCACCCATCACCTCCAGGCCACACTGCTGTGAGAAGGGAATTTTGTGTATTGCATTCAGCCTTCTCCTGCAGGCTGGCTCACCTTGGCACTCCGGCTGCACGGAGGATACCCCTTACCATCAAAGCTCCCAAATAAACAGGAGCAGAGGCTCTGTACTTGCAGGCAGCCTGTCAGGCTCTCACAGGTGTAAACAGTTTCAGTGTTCAAGGCTAGGCTTAATTAGCTGGGTTGTCATTGGGCTGGTCAGGTTAAGTTTTGTGATCTGCCCGACACAAGCTGCATGTGGTTGGCTTGCCCACTGACATTTAGTGGTTGTGTACGCTCACAGTCACACCCACCACGCACAGGTTTCTCTTGCAGCTGTGTTTCTCTCTGCTGGTACTTCAGCACTTTCCTGGTGACACTTTCATTCTGACAAAACCCACACTTCTGAAGAACTGCCATAGGAGGGCTCCCGTGTTTAAAGTTTCCAGAGAGGAGCACATTGGCAGTGCATGCAAAGGGCTTTATTTCTCTTCCCTCCTCCTTTCAGCACTAGGGAGGTCTGGCTCACACATACCAGGGAACAAACAGTTGTACTTTGAGCCACTCACAGTGGCTGCTATGACCAGGTTATGTTACACTGAAGGTCACCCTCAATGTCTGTCCCATTATATCCCTGTTCCCCTGGACTTCATAATTTCCTAATATTTCCAAACTTAAACTCCTGGTGATGATTTGGATTGATATTCTTCAAGAATATTGGAATTTGGATGATATTCTTCAAGAACCACATGATGGAGGCCTGTAAAATGAATTTGCCTAATTTACTTTCACTGGCTGAAGCAATTTCTTTGCTCCAGCTTAACCAAATGCAATTGCTTTATCTTCCTGGTTTTCTTATCAGACAGGACTAACCTATCTGGATCACTCTGAAGCAGCTGAATGAATCAGGAAGGAGTTCCAGGAATGCTACAACCCCCTGGTCTGTTCAGTTTACCCATGGGGTAAGAGAGCTCAGCTGTGACAAAGGCTCTGACCTAGAATCCTCACAGAAAGGTTTAGCACCTCACACTGGTTTAATAAAACAGTTTACAGTCCAAAGATGCAAACACTAAATGCCTTCTTTGGAAAAGGCTAGAAGATAAAGAGCAGAAAAAAGAGATGTGGAAATGTGAACTTCTACCCTTTTTTCCCTTCTTTTTCTGTATGAAAATTTCTAGCACATCTTAAAACTTCTAACACAAGATCTTTTCAATGTTTTTCTCACTAAGTCAGTTTTTCTCTAGACACAGCAAAACAAGCTCCATTTATTAATGTGAGCTTGTCCCAAGGTCTGGTTCTGCCAAGTCTTGAGCATTAGAAATCCCCTAAAAATCCTTTCCTTCTCATCCATCCTCCTAGCCTTCCTCTCCCACAACATACACAAGGCACTTCCTTAAGGTTTGCTCTGAGATCAGAGTTTCCTCAGGATGTTCAGTCTCAAAGCTTAAAAAACACTGCAACACATTAGTCACCTCCCTCACCACAGTTCCCAAACACCAGCAAGCCAGACTTCCAGCTGATGCAATTCATCAGCATTACCCTGTCAAGTTTCACTGAGGACCTGATCCACAGCCACTTGCTGGCCTTGCTTTGTGGCTAACCAGAGAGGCACTGTGTGCAAAACAAAAGTGGCAGAAATTCATCCTATATGCTGAGGGGCATCTGAAGATTAAATTTTTGCTTGGAGTCAGATACAGATAAAAAAGAGGGGATATGTGTGTATGCCTGTTATTGAGATTTGTAGAAATGTGTTGATAATAGTATTATCCTGTAGGAATATATCTTTGCCTTTTGTGTCCCACACTACTAGAAATAATAAAAGCACGTACAAGAAATGTCAACAGAGGGAGTACATACCAAATGATATTTACTTAATCAAGTGTGAGAACACTGCAGTGAATATAATTCACCCAAGGTGAATTATTTTTTTTTCCCTTGTGTCTGGATTTCCAGGATTTCAATGCCATTTGCAAGAGGACAGCTTGTACAGCAGAGCTGTGGTGTCTGTCCTGACATGGGGCAGCTCCTGCCCCTCATGGAACAGGCCACAGGGTAGGGACTGTTCGTGCTGCTTACGCAGTGGTGACCCTCACATTCCTCTGAGTAGCAACACACTCGCATTTCCAGCACATTCCAAAAGATAACTCTAGTGCTGTGGTAAAATGCTATCTAACTCCATTGTCACCTAACTCAGTAGAAGCAAAGGGTGAAATCAGGAGAGATGCATCAGAGTAAATCTGCAGGGAATCACATCTTAAAAATATTCTAATCAGCTTCCTTGTCAAAGCCCAGCTGTGTTTTCTGCTCGTGTTTTTCTCACTGGATGTGCAAGTTAATATATTCCTTAATAATTTTCCAGAGAAGTTTTGTTTTGTTTTCCAGTTTCACAGAATGGTAAAATGGATTTTCCTCAGACTTTCTCCCAGAAGCCATTGGCTGAACATAGTGATGGAAAATTTCAGCCTAGAAAGTAGAACCTTTCAGAAACTCAGGAGCAAGGGAAAACACTGGACTTGGAATAAAAACTGTTTTGAAGCCTTAACTACAATACTACGTCAACAGCCATGTGGGTGCTATGGTACAGACATAGCATTGATTTACACACGCAAGTTTTGAAGCTGAGGCAATCAGTGTTAGTTATTTTATGGACCAGTAACACAAGAAAAACAGAGGATGCACACAGCTGGGTTGTGCTCCTGGCCTGATTTGACTCACCAGACTTTCTCAGGAAATGCTTGAGCGTGTTTCATTCAGTAGGTACAGCCGGCAAGCCTGGACAGAGCACCCCTCTCCTGTTTGATGTGGTTCCTAGGGCTTGCACATCCTTTGTATCACACAGGCTCGTGGGCGCTCAGGGCAAAATGAAATTGGCTGATGATTAAATGGCAAGCAAATACAGTGGCACCCTCCAGAAGTCCTCTGATACCATTAGAACATACAAATCAGAGCCTTTGTGACAAACTCATCTCTCAGTTCACTCCCTGAAATCACATGATGCTGCAGAGGATGAGAAGGAGCAAATCTAAGGCAAGAAACTTGGTTAAGCACTTATGGAATTTAATCCTCTCCAGGGACACTGTCATTCATCTTCTGTATGAGAATCAGGAGAGAACTTGCTTGTAGAGGCAGGCAGCAAAATAATTTAGAATCATCCTGGATGTGCAATGTAGCCTTCCCATTTTGCTTTTCACCCTCTGTGAAAAACTTCTGCTGATAGGTAAGAGAAGGTTTGCTAACACAGCCTTCACCACTGGATTGCAGCTCACACTGCTTCATATGGAAGAACTCTGAAGCCTAATTGTGCAAGGACAAGTTGTCCTGATTTAGGGCAAATGTGGGAGGAAACCTCCAAAGAGGTTCCTCTAGAAAGCAAATTCAAGCGGCCCCTTCCCAACTGGTTCGGGAAAAGATTTCCTTGGAGAAAAGTGGAAAAAACTGTTTATTTAACAGGCAAAGCATTCACCACCAGCACAAAAAAATTGAACAATATTAAACAATAAAACTCTTGCCATTCTGAAGAGATGCCAAACCCAGCCAGTCCCTGGGTGGGCTGTGGCTCAGCTCTCTCAGGCTCTGATCAGCCCCTCAGGGCTGGAAATGCCACGGCCCAGCCCGGCCCGGTGGCCACAGGTGGAGCTGCCGCTGCTCTGCTGGTGCTCAGGGCAGAGCAGCTTTGAACAGGTCCAAGAAAAAGAAAAACCACAATCCAGGGAACTTCTCTGCCTCAGCTGGCTAAAAACTAACCAAAAGCAAAGGAGAGCTCTGTCCCGCTGTCTGTCCGTGCTGCAGACAGCACAGTCCAGGAGAGGATGCAGGGGAATAACTGCAGTTCCTGAAAACAAACTGTGTGCTTCTCCCCACTTCGCTCTCAGAACCAGTCTAAAAGGTGCAAAACTTTTTTTCTGGGCTAAACAGATGAATGGAGATACAAGCATCATAAAGTCGCACCAGGACACAAGTGCTCACAGAATAGCAATTACTGTGTCCTTCCATGCTGTGGAACAATTACTGCTCTCTTATAACACCAGCAGCAGCTCAGGGAAAACCCATTTGCTGCTGATGCAGTTTGAAGCAGGAAAAATAGTTAATGTAAACAGAAGCAATCTAAACAAGGTGGTCTTCAGCCTCAGTGGCCAGAGCTCCTGTGTTAATTTACAGCTTGGACCACCAGTTGCCAAGATGCTTTTTAGTCTTCAGGTTGGTGAAGTTGTTAGGGGTTCTGTGCAAAATATGTTTGGTTTTTTTTTTTTGGTAAGCTTTGATCTGCAATGAAAAAAACCCAAAACCTTTTCATTTTACATTTAAAAGGCAGAATATATAGCTATTCCTTTGATAGTAGGAGAGAGATTGATTCTTGCATAAGCTTAGCATAAATACCCAGAGAAGAGAAAATGTATGTTCCCTATCTTAAATGTTTGTGGTTGCTCTGTCATTCTCATTTCCATTAGAGGGTGCCCTTGTTTCAAAAATTTCCCAGTCTGGGGTTTCTTCCATCAAAGGGTTGCCTTTAAAGCAGGTCTTCAAGTTAGGTGGTCCAGTCCAGTTAGTAAATGCTAAGCAAGGTAGAAGACAGCATGATTAAACAAGATAGCATTACTTATTTTCCCTGCTATACGAGTCAAGAGTACTGCAGACATTAAAGATCAGGAGGCAGCAGCTGCTCTCCTTGGAGTCTCTCATTACACAGACCCTGCAGAGAGCCTCACCAGCAGGCTAAAACCACTTTTCACAGTTTCATTCTTTCTTTCTTTTGAAAGGGAAGAAGCCAAAGGACTGTTTACATTTGCATTTTAAAGTCCATTTTTACAAAAACCCTTCTGCTTTGTACTGAATATGGGAAAGAAGCTGTATCTGATATTTATAAGACTTTACAACTAGGTGCATTTTAAACAAACCAAATAAAGTACAATCAGGCACTGGATAGGTTTTTCTACTGTCACGTTGGCAGCAATGACTCAGTGCTGGAAGAGGAGATGCTTGATCTCTGCAGCTGTCCAGCCCAATAACCTGCACATGATATCCTCCTTCCTGCAGACCCTTCCATCTAAAAGGCATCAGGATATTGCTTGAGGGAGATGCTGGCACAAAAGGCACAACACAGCCACTTTCCATTCCTCTCTTCCCTTCTCTTCCCTTCTCTGTTTCTGTAGATGATGAAAATTGCCATCAGCTCTCCTCAATAGATGTCCTCCTTCTTCCTCACCAGTACCTGGTGTCATGAAGCCTGTATCCCAGCCCTATCCTGACAATCCATATGGATGCATTTTTTTAAGTGCTCAAACTTGAATGATTTTAAAAAGAGATCGCAACAATGACATCAGGTTCTTGAAAGTACAGTGTTGGCTAAGCACTGTCACTATTTGAGAATCTTACAGCTCAACTTGTCTGCATCTGCCTTAGAGAAGAAGCAGTTGACCCTTCAAGCAGAAAGCCCACCCCACCCCCAAGATTCAGCTGCAGGCTGTGGAGAAACCAAACTCTCCCACTGCTTCAGTTTCAGGCTGCTGCATTTGCAAGTGACACTCCTGGCTATGATTTCTACCAGTGTTCAGCAGCAGCTGTGCCCCCAGCTGGGAGCTTTCCCTTTCTATTTTTAAAATCAGTGAAATCAGGAGCATATGTGGCCTATGATTTACCATGTATTTTTAATAATAAAATCCACTCAGCAGAATATCAGTCTGTAATTCCATGCAGGAGATGCTTTGCTCACTAAGAGATCCTTTATCAGGGTTTAATATACCTGCTTCTATTGGGGGACTGATGTCCTCTGCAATTTGCCATAATCAAAATGTCCAGTACATTGCACAAAAGCCTAAATCATACAGAGTTTGTTGCCCAGGACCAGGCTCAGAAACAAGTAAGTGAAAATAGCTTCTCACTTTGGTGCAAAATTGGAAACAGTGCATGAAAGCCACTTACATCCCGGATACTCTCTTATTCCTGGATTGTGACAACAGTTAGTGAACACAATATATTTTGATTCACATTTGTGAATTTAAGTGGTTTGTTCATTTAAATGCACATTTATTTTAAGCATTGTTATATTTTCAGGTGGCTGAAAATATAACTAGCTTATATTTATAGCTAGAAAACAAAATGCAACAGAAGGAGGAAGAAAAAAATGTTAATATCTGGCTAGGGGTGAAAAGAAAACTGAGATGAATGGCAAAGAAACACTGTAGATGATATAATTTTTTCTTGCCATAAAAAAGAAGACCAGTCTTTGGGACTTACAGAGTCAATTCATAATGTTTTGGTTTTGTTCCCATTGCCCCCTAGAATTAAGACTGCATTGTCCATTTCAGAGAGGTGTAAACCACATGTCCTACAGCCTAATCTGGGTGTCCATCAGAACCAGGCCTGACTCTGACTGAGGCTGCTCTAGTGTCTACATAGAAATGTTTTGGAATAATTTTTTCTTGAAGTCAGTAGAGTTACATGTGCAGCCTGTAAGAAAATGGCAAATCACACAGGTCTTGAAAAAAAAACGCAGGACATTTCAAGCACCTCTACACAGGCAGGTAAGCAACTAATTATATAGCAACACTTCTGGTTTTCCCATGATGGGTAAAGGTTCTATTTTTTGCCAAGGGACCTTTTCATGTTAATTGTTTTCCCTATGTGAATTTAAAAGGCCACCCAGAGCTTTCTACACTCTGTCCCAGGGATGCTTAGAAGACTTGGGTAGACTTATGAGGTTCTGTTTATGAATGACCTCTGATGTTCAAAGAGTGCCTATTTCTCATTTGCTTTGCCTTATGATCTGCTGTAATCAGTTAAGGTTTCCCTTGGGGACCATCCTCCTCTGGAAGTGCCAGCGCAGAGGAAATGTGTCCCTGAGATGCCTCTGAATTGCAAAGGCACCAGGAAAGGCTTCTCACACATTCTCTGTACATTTGCTGTCAGACTATGCCCAACAAGCTTTGCCCTTCCTGGAGGTGTTATGTGGACTAAAACCTGGTCAGGTCTCCATCCCTGGTGTACCTGATGATGGCGTATTGTCACTCTTGGAATGAAACTGGACTACAACTGGTGGTGATCTCCTTTAATGACCAATCACTTTTATATTCAGTTTCTCAGTAGTGTTTATGTTGTATCATTACACTATACTGTAATTGTTGTTGTTGCTGCCTGGAATGGTGAGTTGAGGAAGGGGTAGAAAAATCCTGCCTACCTACCTGTGTAGAAGTTGTCGTATCCCCTTTATAATTTCACTACAACACTGCATGGAAAATGACAAGACTAAGTGTTCAGATGACTGTTCCAGGGCCTTACATCTAGGATCTGTGAAACCATATCTTTGACCTGGAGGCTTGAGAGTGAATGACATGGGCAAGGAATTCTGTCCTCAGGACTAGGATGTCCTGGCAGGATAAGCAGGACATCCAACTTGCCAAGCTGCTGTCTAGCTCATAGATATACAGAGAAGCCAGCATCTAAGACAGAAAGGCCTGCACCTTTCAACAGCTCTAAATTCATGTGAAATAAAATTATGTCAAGCAGAAAAGCCTGGATCCTGCTGGCAAACACCAGAAGTGTAACAAAACTGATGTGAATGATGTGGACAATTACGCTATGTTGAATATCTCTAGACCTTGGAGCCAGAATTGTTTTCCCAGTGTGATCTTCCCTGCTTTGAAACTTGAATGGTATTGCTGACAGGTTTAACCCAAAGGTTAGCTGGTAAAAAATGAACACAAACTCATAGCATCATATTTGGCTTCTGCTGAGACATCAAATTGTATTTGTGTCTTATTCGCTTCTCCTCTCAAAATATTTCCAGCTTTCATACTCAGCCAGCTATCTGTAAAACTCACCAGTAGCAGCTGTGGCACTGGGACCGTACTGTTTGATGTCTCCCTTAATGGCATGGACAAAGGGATATCAAGTGCCCCCCCAGCAGGTTTGCAGGTGACACTGAGCTGAGGGGGCAGTGGCACGCCTGAAAGACATCCAGAGAGACCTGGACAAGCTTGAGAAGTGGCCCATGGATATCCCATGAGGTTTAACAAGGACAAGGGCAGGTTCTGCACCCGGGTCAGGACAACCCCTGGGATCAATCCAGGCTGGGTATGAGCAGATGGAGCAGCCCTGGCAGAAGGACCTGGAGGTGCTGGTGGCTGAGAGCTGGCCCTGCTGGCCATGTGTGCTATGACCCAGGACCCCCCTGTGGTGGGCTGAGCCCCCTGCGTGGGCAGCTGGAGGGAGGGGGGGATTCTGCCCCTCTGCCCTGCTCAGGTGAGACCACCCCCCACCCTACAGAGCTGCCTCCAGCCCCAGGGCCCAGCACAGGAAGGACATGGAGCCAGTCCAGAGGAGGAGCACC
Source organism: Passer domesticus (assembly GCF_036417665.1). Lineage (NCBI taxonomy): Eukaryota > Metazoa > Chordata > Aves > Passeriformes > Passeridae > Passer > Passer domesticus. The sequence continues at coordinate 73,658,584 of NC_087478.1, forward strand.
AAGATGATCAGAGGGATGGAGCAGCTCTGCTGTGAGAATTGGGATTGTTGTGCCTGGAGAAGGAAAGGCTCCAGGGCACCTTTCAGTACTTAAAGGGGGCCTATAACCAAGACAGAGACAAAGGTTTTATCGAGGTATTTTGAGGCAGGACAAGGGAGGATGTTTTTAAACTGAAGAAAGGTGATTTAGATTAGATTTGAGAAAGAAGTCTTTTACAATGAAGGTGGTAACACTGGAATAAGTTAACCAGTGAGGTGGTGGATGCCTCATCCCTGGAAAAATTCAAGGCCAGGTTGGATGGAGCTCTGAGCAACCTGATGTGGGTGAAGATGTCCCTGCTCATTGCAGGGAAGGGAGGAGTAGCTGACCTTTAAATATTCCATCTGATCCAAAGTATTCTGTGATTTTGTGATCACTGTCCAGGGCACCACCTATTTGCAAGAACAGTGCTCATCATTCACAACCATCTGCTCAGTTCTGCCCAGAACTTAGTAAACAAGGCTCTGGAGAACCAAGCAAATGTTTTAGCTTTTACAACATTAGACTATCTGATGTAGATATGGTCAACTCAGAAGTGGAAACTGAAAATTAGCTTGGCAAATAACGTCCCATGCTTGAACCTTCTTTGGCAGTGGGATAGATAAGATAATGTGATGGAGCTTTTCCATCTCTGGTTTCTAAAGTCACCATAGTATTCAGGAAATGGTGAGTCAACAGGTTAGCAGATACTTCAGATTGTCTGTTTTGCTGGCTCCTTTACTTGCTCTGTATCTCCTGGTTACCCTAGGAATAAAAGAAAACCCCAAAACATATTATGCAAGGAGGGAGACACAGAGATCCGAGACAAATGAGGTTAAATAAAAATTTCTTATAACACACTTCAGAAGGTAATTAATTTTGAGCTGTGATTCGGGTTGTCTGGGGGACCTGGTTCAAAAATCTTCCTGAACCAGGCACATGAAATCAGAAACAGTGTTTTCATCCATGTAAAATGCCTTCCATATTGACAGAAAATTGTCTGTCTTTCAGACCACAAAGGCAGCATCCTTCCCAGAGGTGGACATGCCTGAGGATTGCCTGATTTTTATTAGTTAGGACAGGAAAGTGAAGGATTAGTGGTTGGAATAACAGTTGGTCAAAGTCCTGGGTTAGTTTGTGTGCAGAGATGCACTCAACATTGCCAATGCATAACAAAACTCCTGGTTTTTGAAGCCTGAGGCTTTCCTACACAGAGGTTACCAACTGTTTAATTTCTTTGATAGACAGAAACCTACAAGGATCTAAGAAGAAAGTAACTTAGTTATATTCACTTTTTAATGTGAGGTAGAAGTTCAGCTCATTTTCCTGCTAATGAAGCAGTCTCAAAGCAGCCTTTTTCTCTGTTCCATTTATAATGATATTTCAAAACCAGAAAAAGACAAAAGAACCCACCCATCTCATAAATGTGTCTTTGAGGTGCTTAAACCCTCTGGTAAAAGATGAGAGAGAAGTTGCGGTTGAATTTTGGGACAGACTTCCAAAAGTAAAAACTACTGGTAGAAAAGAAAGAATCCAGGCTTAAACACCCCTTTTTTATCTGCTGTTATGCCAGGGAAGGCTACTGCTGTAATGAAAAAGCGGAAGGGCAGAGGTATAGAGGAGACTGAGTAAAACTGAGTGTGAGTGCTGATGTCGGCAGCAGGTAAAGCAGCAGAGGGCAGAAGGTTCCAAGTTGCTCCAGTCAAGCTGGCATATGCACATGGCACAAAGCCTTTCTGTGATACTAGGTCAGGTCCAGAAGTACAGCTCAGCAGCCTCAGCTCTCCTGTTCGTTTCATGGCGCGGTGAAAATAAACCCATTGTACCACCGGGGCTGAAATGCTGAGCCATTATTTTTCTTTCATAATGTCTGTTTCCAAGCTGGCTGTGCCTCTGTGCCAGGTGTAATGTGGGTAACATTCACTGTGAAACACTGGCAGTGAGTGGGTCGTTTTCTAGGAGGTTTCTTTGCTCACTGGCAAAGAGAAAATACCTCCTTCACACTCTCACACATGCTCTCCCAGAGGAACCAAGAACAGAGCAGTGCCTTCTCCAGACATGTACTTGCCAGGTTGTTCTTTAAAGGGCCTGCAAGTCCCTGGGAGCACTAGGAGCACTGCCTAGAATGTCATATATATCCTACAGGATGCATTAATTCATGGGTGTGCAGTCCTCCCACCTAGACTGTGCCTGCAGCCTCTTCTGGGACTGTCCCAGGGAGGAACTGCTCCTGGCTGCATGTCCAACAGGAATGTGATATCAGCCAGGAGCACTGACAATGTCCCTGGCTGGAAATGGGACACTGGAAAGCACTGGACTTCTTTCCCCACATCACCACTTCCACCTCTGGCTTTGCCCATGGTGTCAACTGCTCAGCAGTGAGTCTGCAAAACAGAGCTGTGCCTCTCACAGCAAGGGCTGAGCTCTGCACTAAGCCTGTTTAGGAAGATTAAAGAGTAAGGAATATTAGGATCTTTTGTATCCTACCTCCCTTTGTGCAAGTAAATGGCTCCTTAGAGGAGATGGAAGACCCACCTTATGCACTTTCCAGAAAGCAAGCAAGCAAGCCCCCCTACCCACATCTGCCTGTTAACGTAAATTGTCAGGAATTATCCTTTTAAGAGATAAAGGGGAGAGAAGGAACAGAGAATATGATTGTGCCTTGCAGCCAATTTTAGAGGGTAGCTGATCTGGGTTTGGCATAATGCTGGCTCAAATTTCACCTGTAAAAGCCCTGTAGACATTAAAAAAGCATTCATTATCCACCCAGACACAAAAAACTCATTATGCACTATTTTTCCAATCTTACTAACTATGTTCCTGCTGAAGGACAGTATTACCTGCTTCCTTCAGATTGCTTGCAGCTCATGGGGGTTTGTTTTTAATGACACAGAAGGTTCTTGGCTGGGCTCCTCCCAAGTGACCATGGACCTACATGTATGTTCCTCTTTAAAGTGTTCAGGCACAGCATGATCCCAAGGCCTGCCCATCTTTGCCGTTTCTTGGGATATTCACACATAACAATCAAGTGACTTGTTTCCCATAGCTAAAAGAATTCAACTAGAATCTGATAGCCCAAGTGAGGCATTTTCTGCATTTCTGAATATAACAAATCCTGTGCTAACAAAGGACACTAAATGCCTTCCATGATCTATTTAATTTCCCTCCTGCACAGTAGAGAAAGGTCTATCTTAAATTTAATGATGAATGTAGACATCCCTATTAAAGGCTTAGGTGGACCCTATAATTACATTTTAATTTAATTCTGCTTAGACTTTTATTAGCACTTTGGCTTCAAGCGGAAATATCTTGTAGCTACCCTTAACCATGACATCACAGCTGTTAGCACAGCAATAACCTCCAAGAACCACAGACAGCGTTTTTTCTTGAGCAAAGGTAGCAATTGTACCTCATGGTCAGATGTTAAGAGAAGTTTTGGCACTCAGTTATGCTGCAGGGCACAGGTACCACCTTGGGTGTGCTGCCTGCCAGTCATCAATATGCTGAAAACAGAGGGCACCAAGTCTGTCTGCCTACCCTGGTCACAACAACCCCCTGCAGCTCCAGGACGGGGCAGAGTGCTTGGAAAGTGCCTGGTGGGAAAGGCCTTGGAGGTGCTGGTTAACAGTGGCTGAAGATGAGCCAGGTGTGGTCAGATGGCCAAGAAGGTCAATGGCACCTGGCTTAGATCAGCAATGGTGTGGCTAGCAGGACTAGGACAGTGATTGTCCTTCTGTGCTGGGCACTGGTGAGGCCACAGTTCAAACCCTGCGTCCAGTTCTGGGCCCGTCACTGCAAGATGCACATTGAGGGCTGTAGCATGTCCAGAGAAGGGAATGGAGCTGAGGAATTATTTGGAGCACAAGCCTGCTGAGGACTGGCTGAGGGAGTTGGGAGGACTCAGCCTGGAGAAAAGGAGGTTCAGGAGGAACCTTCTCACTCTCTTGAGAGGAGAGTGCAGCCAGGTCAGGTTGGTCTCTTCTCCCAGACCACAAGCAGCAGGACAAGGGGAAATGGCATCAAGCTGCACCAGGGGAGGTTCAGATTGGACATCAGGGGATATTTTTTTCCTGGAAAGAGTTGTAAAACATTGGACAGGCTGCCCAGGGAGGTTGTAAAAAACCCATCCATAGAGGTGCTCAAGAAACAACTGGACTCACTTCTTTGGTGTAGCTTGCTGCTGGTATTTAGTCAAAGGTTGAACTCAACATTTGAGGTCTTTTCAAACCTAAATGATCCTGTGATTCTATGGCTGTGTAGACAGGACCTTATCAAGGTAACACCTGGCTTCTTTTGGTTGCATGACCAGTCAGAAATGTCTACCCAAAATACACTGCTGCTGAATGTCTCTGGCTTCTCTGGGGCTGCTCTGTAAAGACCTTACACCAGAGCCATGGTGGTAGGAAGGAGGAAGTGTGAGGCACATGGCAGGGAGTTTGCTCTGGAGCTGAGTTTCCCAAAGATGTGGCATGTTTATGCCCTGTGAGCAGATAAAGGCATCGTCCAGCTTGTGCATATGTGTGACAGCTGCTGCCTGCTCTTCTATCAGAGCCAAGGGCTTTTGGGAACCCTCATCCTAAGCATGTTGCAGCTTTTTCCTTAAGACCCAAAGTGACTTGGAACTACATTTTTTTCTAAGGAACATAACTCTAGCTTGAATATATTCTTCTGTGGAGCTCTTATTTAACAAAAGCAGGCACTGGCTCTAAGCAATGCTGAATGAAACAATGCTAAACACTATCCAGGTTCCCACAATGTGAAAGCACAACAGAAAGAGAGGTGTAGGAGAGGATTTTCTTGCCATGGCTAAAGACATCCTGCACAGAAAGGGTTTTTCCCTATGCAGATTCCTCAGAAGAAAATAGGATGCTAAACTCAGCAGGACATAGTAGATGAATCACCTCTTATCTGGAAACCCTGGTGCCAGAGTGGATGGGTGGCAGACAATTTGGTGCCATGCAGCATGAGATGGTCCCAGAGCCAAAGAGAAACTGTGATGTGATGCTATGTGGAGTGCCAGCCCTGCACTGATGTACTGTGAGACAGGAGACAGCTGAGGGAATCTTCAACCAGAGATTATGAGACTTGGCAGGTCTGGAACTGGCACTGCAAAGCTGTTGGAAAACTAACTTGAGGTGACTGTGTTGTGTTTAAAGAATCTTGTATTTTTTGTAGTAAAAAGACAGCAGAAAAATCACCAGCCTCAGGCTTTCTTCAGCTCTGTGGTCACTTGTAAACTCATGCAAAGCTATGTTTCAAGGTAAGGACAAAAAACTAAGGAAGTGAATGGAGGATATTTGATTGTTTTGTGCAGCTTTTGGTCTGTGCCTCTCCCACTAGGTGACTGAATTCCTATTAAAGGAGTAGCATGGCAAACCTTTGCACATACAGGAACATCACTTATGAGGATTAAAATAAATCTCCTTCAATACCATGTTTATTTCTCCAAACAGCATGGAAGGAGGCAGCAAGAAAAGCCTTAAATTGTGAGAAGAATTTGGAGGTGGATCCCTTGCACACTCTGCTAAAGGTTCTTTCCCTCCGTAGTGTTCTTCTTCTCCCACACTTGGTCTTTATCTGTTTTTCCTGTTGAACCCTGGTTTTCTTTTCCCACGAGTTCCCATGCTGTACACTTACAATGCTACAATTTAAGAGTAGGAGAGGAGAATTCCTATTTTTAGTTCCAACATATAAAATGTTATCTGGGGACAGGTCATTTTGTCCTAAGTGATCAAGCAGAAAAAGGATATGGCAACAAATCAAACCTTAGAAAGGATATTCATGTGGTTAAGGCATTAGCCTGTTAATTCTTGAGATTTGTGTTCCTTTTCTGGCTCTCTGACAGTCTCCTTAGTCCCCTCATGGGTTAATTTCTGTTTCTTGCTTTTCTTGCTACATTATGGGGATAATGCTAACTTATCCAACAGCTTGGTGCAATGAGGATAAATTAATTGCTCTTGACAGATTTTCAAACACATTAGTGCTTGCTGCCACAACAAAGCCTTTTATGTAAACAAATACCCCTGGGAAAACAAGAGGCTGGATTTAAAGATTGCTTTTTGAGATAAAATCCTATACCAGCACTCCCACCATGGGCACACACCCACACCAAAGGGAGAAAAAAACGGGACAAATGTATGGTGTCATGCTTTAAAGATCTTGAAAATCAGCCAAATCTGTGAAATGTTAAGGAGACTTAATGCAATACTTATACATCCTGGGGCTAGTTCTCAGGAATGCTGAGTACCCTCTGCTCCCCACTGACTATGAGTTGTTGGCATTCAGCAAATTCAGATGGAAAATAATAATTTAGTGAACAAAGGGCATTTGAATTAGTCTTTATTCCTCAATTTGTGCATTTTCACAAATGCAAAAGCCCTTAACCATAAGAAATTCCACAAAGCTTAACTGCTGTAGCATCTGCATATTTGGAGATCTGTATCTTAAAATACTTAACAGTATTTTTAAAGTACTGATCATCTCTTCTCTCCCTCTCTGATTGTTCTCCCAACCCATGAAAATGTCATTGTCTGGCTCCCAAGAAGGCAGACAGGGAAGAAAATAGGGTGATGATTTTGCCATTATTTTCTCATATCTCTAAGATGGCCTTGGGTCTCTCCTTCTCTCTCATATGCGTCCCAAAACTTCAACAGCCTGTAAGCACACCCCAAAACCCACTGGCAGATTGGAATCCTTCTGCCTTGTACCCATTTTCCTTCATGTGAGGAGAAGAGAGTGATTTTCCCAGTTGGACAAAACCAATGTGACAGCTTTGAGCTTCTTGGGAAAGCAGCTTGTTTATTTCTACCTGAAAATGGACTTTAATGCCTTTCTGATCTGAGACAGCTTTTAAAACTCAATTAACAGTGACACCTGGCTTTTGAGGATGTGTTTCAACCAATGCTGCCCTGTCTCACAACATGCCGCCTTTGAGGAAGTTTACCCCCGTACCCAAGCTTGGTGTGGAGTCGTGAATAAAATCTTTCCTTTGAGTGCGTGTGGGATTTTATGGGTGCAGGGGCTGAGGTGTGGTGGTGGGAGCTCCTCTGGGGAAGCATGGATGGACACGGCCTCCCCGAGGCCGGCCGGGCCTGAGGGCCGGCGTGACGCTCCCCTCACGGGCACAGCCTCCGGCCGGGCCCGGCCGGACCGAAACCTGAAAAACAACCCAAAGCCAGGCCCGGGCTGAAAGGCACACGGGGCTGGTGTGCCCCCATCCCTCCCCACGCCTCGCGGATCATTTGTGGGGAGCAGCGCAGGCCGAGCGCGCGGGAAGGGAAATGCCGGAGGGGCCGCAGGCGCTGCGGGCCCTGTTTACCAAGCAGGGCACGCTCCCTGGGCTTGGCCGCGTCACCGCTCCTCGCCGGTGACCAGCTTTGCCTCAGACCCACCTCAGAGCTCTGTTTTTTTTGGCGGGGCCCGCGACCCCGGGCAACCCAGCCCGGTGTTTGAGCCTTGCCCAGCGCGTTGCAGAACGGAGAACACACGGGTTTTTGTTTCAAAGATATTGCTTAAAATAACTCCATCTCTAGAAAGTTGAAGTTGGACACCACCCCCTTCTACTGCTTTTGCCTCGCTCTCCCCTCTTTGCACAGCTGTGGCTCCCATAGGGACCTAAAGACAGATGTGCCATGAGGATCTGGTTGTCATTGCTTGTTCCTACCCCCACCAAAAAAAAAAAAAAACACAACAAAATTATTTCCCTGGGCTGCTGGACAACAGCAAGTGTCTGTGAGAAGAAGGGGGGAAGTAAAGCACTGGCTGAAAAACATCCCTTGCTCCCTTTCCACCCCCCCGTCCCCCCCCGTTGTTGTGTGCTCTCTTCAAACACGTTTTTAAACATACCAGTTTTGGTCTGGTTTCCTGGATGGCACATCTTCGTGTCTAGCTGGGCTCCATCCATTTCCTCATGAGACAGGGTAGAACCAAGGTGACAAGATTGATGAAACATTTTGAACGAGGGGAATGGGTGAGGAAACCCTCCCAGGAAATCAGTGGAAATGGGGCAAGGGAGTACTTTTATTGAAGGGCATTGAGCAGATCTGTTTCAGGAGAAAAAAGGTAATTTATATTCTAGAGACATAATTTGGCATTTCCTCTTGTTTGTCCTACCAAAATGATGAACTGACTAGTTTCATTTTATTTTATTTATTTTTTATTTTAAATTCAGTACCTGAATCTGCCCATGTTTCATTTTCTTTTGCGGTTTGGAGGTGGGTAAGTTAAAATGCCTGCCTCACCTAGAGTTCAGAAGCAACCAAGTTACTTCCACTTCTGGAGGGTCCTATATTTTATTCCAAATTGGCACAAGATCTGTTCAGTTATTCTTAGCCTTCCTGACACCTTTTTGCTTTTGTTGCATTAATGCATGGATGTGAAGAGGGAAGGGACTCTGGCTTCTGGATCCTGTTCCACTGAGCTGCTAATTCACATTAAGACAGGTCAAGTCTAATAGAGCACTGCCTTATGCTGAGGCCAAGAGGAAAAGGAGTTCATTTGAAAACTCACTTTCCAGGTGTATTAACCCCTTCAAGTGCCATTAGGCTGTGTATCTGTCACAGCAGCAGCTCTTTTATGGAGGAGCCCAGATAAACTGGCTTATTTCTCAGCTTTCAACTCCAATTCTCTCTAGCTCAGATCACATCTCTGCTGCGTTCCTGCTGCTGCTTAATCTCACCTTGTATCAGGCTGTTGCCTGCCAGGAGTAAAGACTCTCCTCCCTACTAGGGTGTGGAGTCTGTACATGTCTGTTTATTTATCAGGGCACTCTATGCAGAGTGAAAAAAGGCAGCAAAACCAACTAAACAGGATCACTTAATCTTTTTTTTTTTTTGGTAGTCAAATGCAAAGGTGCCTTCATGGGTGCAGTTGGAAGGGTTTTGCTTCTTGGACAAAGCTAGAAGAGTCAGGGGATACCATGCACACAGGAGTTGATCTTTGCTACTTGTATTCCAGCCATGAAATAAAAGACCTGGGTCACCTAGAGGTGCTGGCTTCTGCCTCACACCCTACATATGTGATTGCAAAATATGATGACAAAAGAGAGGAAGGCTGGATGGCTGCTCAGAAGGTGCTCAGGGAAATGGAAACAGAGTTCATCAGCTGACAGACAGAAATACATCTATTTATCTTGAGCAGAAGTAAGAGGTATGAGGAGTGAACAAAAATTTGCTTTTGTTGAAAAAGAGAAACACAGATCATGGTATTTGGCCACAACACAAAACCTGAAGCTGATTTGAACACTTTAAGAAAACAGAACTCTGGGCTCAGCCTCAAGGGAAAGAACAAACAATTTACTTTTCACTCTGTCTCAGTTCAGACCAAGTTAAGAAATGGTTTTCTGTGACAGGGACAGTGTTTGAGGAACAAAACAAAGCAAAACTACCACTCTGGGGTTGTGGGTGGTTCTGCACAGGGCTTGGTACTGACCTGACTTCTGCAAGGGAAGAGCCCCAGGCAGTCTAGTGAGCATAGATGCACAGCCAACATTGGCTCACAGTGCCCAAATGACCTTGTTAAAATACAAAAAGACTGCAAAAGGAAATGAAAACAAAACAAGAGAGATATTCCAGCTGTGTACATTCTACTCTTTCAGGATGTCTACTTCTACAGGAAAACTTTTTACTTAACCTCAAACCAGTTCATTTTCAATTTTTTTTTTTTTTTTTTTGAAGACGAGCTACTTTAGTGGTGGGTTTTTCTTCTAAACATACGGTGTTTAGTTTATGTCTCATAGTGAGACTACATGTATGATATTTTTAACATATATTTCTATGCACATGGGAACGTAACAGTTCCTGAACCATTTAATGGAAGCTGCTCATGATGGCCTTTTCCAAAGCTTCTCTGGACAGTGGCAATCTCAAATGAAACCTAGAGCTAAGACTAGCATTGGCACAACACAGCAGATGTCCCTTTCCTCACGAGTAAGGACTGGTGAGAAGCCACACTGACCAGGTGACACAATGGGGAGCAGCAGCAGTGGTGACGTCTGCTGGAGAGCAAAGGGATGAATCCCGAATCAGAGGCACATGGTGCTCCTGGTCAGCACTGCCCTTTTCCAGGCACTTTGACACCCCACAAGGCTGGCAGGCACCCTCCCTCCAGGAGGGGAACTCCCTCAGTGTTGGCTGGGAGAAGAAATTCAAGTCTTTGCCCTGTGTCCTTTGAGAAAACAAGAATCTCTCAGTTTGCGTTTATGAGAAGATTTCACATTTGATTCCAGCTGGAGGGAAATAGAGAAAAAAACACACCTTTTCCTTAGCCAGGCTGGAGGTTGTCTGCACACACATACTGGGACTGTAGGTTATTCCACAATGGTTTGAGTGTGCCCCACTTCCCAGCCCTGCCAAGAAGGTCTTGATCCCAAGGGAAAGCAGCACATCTTTGGGTGTGAAGACCTTAGAGGTGGGCAGAGCATGAGGTGTGGCTGAGACAGGCTTTGTGCCGCTCCATTTGGCACAGCTAATGACAAGGTTCCCCTTTGGCTTGCCAGGAGGGGCTGCTGCCTGCAGAGCACCTTCAGTGTGTAGCTCAGCTGTGAGAATATGCATGTTGGGAAAGTGTGCTTGGGGCTTTCGTGGCCGGTTATTGGTTTCATGAAGGCCAAGGTATTTTTGCACAGAATCAGGAATCCTAGAAAGAGTCCCAAAGCACAAAGTTGTTCAAAATCTGTACTATTTCTGGGGGAAGAGGCTGAGTTCAGGCTGTTATAGATGGAGGATGCCAAGTCTGGATCCAAAACGAGATTTCTCGAGAAAATCTCACGTGTGAGAGTGCAATCTCTTCCCCAAAGGAAATAAGGGTGACATATGCAGATCAATTTTTGCCACATATTATATGTTCATAGATGTAAAGCTCCAGGTGAGACATCTCTGCTTAAATCAACCAGAATCTCCCCAGGTGCAGGCATAGAACAAGAGCCAGAGGTCCAGGTGGCCTTGCAGCCCTCTCCAGCTTTGAAGGACAGGATCTGCTTTGGAGAGGATTGGGAACCCAGATGGGAACCAAAGTGAGCACAAACTGTGCAGAAGTGGGAGAAAGCAGGAGGACCAAACAAATGTCACCCTGAAGTCCCAATTCTCCCTAGTCATCTTTAACACGCTGCTGTGAGTCAAATACCTGGGAAATGGCATTTTGTGTCACCTCTGTCCTGCTCACCTTTCTGCTGCTCAAGAAGGGAGCATCTGTTACAGCGTCTGGTCTGCTCCAGTGGGTGGGGTAAATGGTTTCATGTAGCACCAGCTGCGGGCCCCAGCAGGATTATGTTTAAACCCCTCTGTGCTGTTTTCTCTACCTTCTATTGTTGTCCCCCATTCTGCTGTGGTCTGCAGCAAGGCTGGGGAGGAGGGCAGGACAATTAGATGCAGAGCATTAACGATCATAATAAGAAGAAGAACCGATGCTGAATGCAATTCCCATTTCTCATTACTATGCTACTGTAGCTCTGGTTTGGCTGTCCTCCTGGCCTTGGCAAACACGATCCACTTCATCTCCTGCTTCTCCTGTTGGCCGGGCTCCCATCCTCCTCTTGGCTCCTGCAGCCAAACTCCTGGCTGGCTGCAGTAATCCCACATAATATTTCACGCAAATTTATATGAAGCCCGTTACAAAGCTCAGCAAGGAGACACTGTTTCTTTTTCTTGATACAATTAATCACTTGTAGCTCTGCTCCAAGGACCAGCCTGTCTCCTGTGTAACTGCTCCTTTCTGTCAGCTGGGCTGAGAAAGTGCAGTACTGCCGAGGGCAGGGAGAAACCCGGCTCTCCCTCCCTCTCCCACAAAACCCCAGGTGAAATCACTCTCCTGAAAAGGCCCCCTGCCTCCGTCCTACCTGTCTCACCCAGCGCTGGAGTGAGTGCTGGCAGAGACCCCCAAACTGTCCTGCAGCACACCCTCCCTCCCTCCCTGCAGCCCGGGCTGCCCTCCTGCCGGCTCAACACCTTGGTGAGCACACTCCAGCTGCTCTCCTCTCTCATCCTGTGGCTGGGAATACTGCATGGGATTGCTCTTGCCTCCTTTGGTTTCCATTGTTCCATGCTGTCTAGTTAATCTTTTGGTACACAACTACTTCTCCATCCCTCCTTTCACCCCCTTCCCCCCTGGCTCAGTATTTTCAAATTTTCTAGTGTTGTGGCTGTTTTGTTTTTGGTTTGTTGTTTTGTTGTTTTGTTGGGGGTTTTTAATTTATTTTTTTTTAAATACCCCAGAAAGTTAACCCACAGTATGTTTCTGTGGCTAAACAGAAGACCCAAGTCTCTGGGCTTGTCGATCCAGGACCTCACACTACTACTGAAATTCAGAGAAACAGGAAAAGAACCTAATTTCTTTTCATCTTGGAACTGTGGGTGTCCACTTCTTCACTTGATACTTCCTTGTTTCAGTCCATCTGACACATCTCCCACTTTCTTGTCTTCCTTCTTGTCTCAAGTATAACAACAAGAAAGTAATTAGCAAACATATGCTTAACAAAAACCTACATCTCCCTTTTTAGCATCAGACCCAGAAAGCAGCTGAAAGATGCAATCTGTTTTTTGCTATTCCTACAAAATTTGGGGTGGTCTTTATGTTCAATAAGATATAGTAAAGGAAAAAGTAGTTTAATTATGTGTTTAAGAATTCTTATGACAAATGCTAGAAAAACTGGCTATATTTATTTTTTAAGCTAAGTACCCAGAATGTCCCATTTTCCCTCCCAGAACAAACTCAGGCCATGTGTGGTAAAAGAAGGAAACTAAATAAGAAGTTGCTTATTTCCCACTCCACAGATTCATCATGGGAATGTTCTGTATTTTCTGAAGCACAACCACTGATTGCTGTTAAGTGAAATACTCTTGCCCAATAGCTGTGGTTCCTGTGTTCAAAGCATATTTACAAGTTCCCAAGGAATTTGGGGAACAAATCTATTATACTTCAGAAATATTTTCCAGTTGTCACTGACTTACCTGCCAGAGAAGTATTTCCTCTCAGCAGAGAGTTATCTTTCACTGGCTCTTCAAGCTGATGTATTTCAGGAACCTATTTGCAACCTGAGATTAGAACAATAATGAAACCAATAGGAAGGGAGGTTGCAGTCACATCTATCAGGCAAAATAATTTCTGGAGGTCAAATCTGCATGACAGCTTTCTCATACCTTTTTTTAAAAAATTTTTTATGATACAGTAATTTCCTTCTAAATTGATCCAGTGTCTCAATGGCCGAACAGACACCACTACTTGGTAGCACTCATTTACAAATTATGGCATCACAGTGAATAAAATGTCAACAGAACAAACTCTGGGACAAAGCCACGGTATGAATCTGATATTTATCCAGCAATTCATCCTCTGATCTGGAACTGTCCAAATCACTGGCTTCCAGAAGATGAGACCGCATACCAGGGGAAAGATCACACCTGGAAGAAATAGGCACCTGTTTCTTATATGTTTTTTTTAGTAAGTGGATAATGATTTCCACTGCCAGAGACAAGATATGGGGCCTGAGGAACCTTTATTGCCAGCCTCATTTTCTTATTGCCAAAGCTACAAAATCACTCTGTGTGTCTGTGTGTGCGTTGTTTCATTTTGGGTTTTGGTTTTATTTCTTTGGGTTTTTGAGAGTTGGGTTGTTGGCTCTTTGTTTTTCAGTCAGCAGCAAAATACTTTTTTGTCAGTTCCTTTTTTTTGGTTGTTAGATGTATATTTCATTCACACCATTTCCAAATTTTGCAAATTTACATTAAAAATAAAAGAGATAAATACTTTCCATATCTTTGTAGAGCACTATTTACCAACTTCAGGAATGGTCTACACCAGAGACTTCTCTTTGAACAGTTAAAAGCTGAGAAGTGAATTTTCAGGACAACTTTTGTAAAAGGAGAAGGAATTGAAGCTAAGATATAAAGTGCCATATATTTTTGCTGATGTGTTTTTGGAAGACAGCAATTTCTTCCCACTCTTTTAGTAAAAAATACCACAATCTTTTACTTTAGACTTAGGCCTGACCAAGATTGGAATTAAAATGGTTATTACAGAACCTTGAGGCAGACAGAAGTTTGAGGAAGACTTGCTTGTATATTTTCCTTATAGCAAGAATTCCCCTAGAACACCAAAAGGAATTCCAAAACTCCAGAGCTAGGTTTATGAGAACCTAAATTGCAGGGAATGCTTTTTACAACAGAGAGAATGAAGGTGTTCAGGTTAACAAATATGAAAATAGAGGAATTTGACAATAATCTCCCTGCCCATTGGAGGAAGTGATAATTTTGCTCAGGTTAGCTCATAGCATGTCAGGATTTTGATGTTCACCACGTGCTTCCTGGGATATAACAGCTCTGTACAGGCTTCTCTGGGTCCCTGGGAACAGCTCCTCTCTTCCCATCACCTGGGAGGCCTGGCTTTGTGCCTGCTGCCTGCTCTCCTCAGCAAGCCATGATTTTCTCCCTGACTCACAGTTGATGTTTGCTGTCTCCCTACCCCAGGATTTATTTGTTCCGATTCTCCCAGGGAAGGAGCAATATTCCCAATTTCTCTCTTGTCCAGCAGTCAGGGCAAGGAAAAGAGGCAGTTCTCCTTTCTGTTGCCCAACCACTCCATCTAAAAGATATACCCCAAGGAAGACTGTCTTGTACTTGGAATAATAAGTTGCCAACAGACAAAACCAGAAACTTCCTGTTGCAAGACAGAAAAAAAAATTAGCTTATGTTTTGTTCTTTTAAAATAACACTTTCTATAGAGAACACAGCTTGGTGTCCCCTCTTGCTTCCTTTAGCTTTCAACTTATGTATCCTGCTGTAAGTATCTTTGCAGGATAACTGCCTGGTAACTGAGTTATGTGTTGGAAAGTTCTTCAAGTGAGAAAAAGATGCCAGTGTCTGTGTTGTCTCCAGTGTTAGAAGGAAAATTGCAATGACAAGCTGTGGCACCTTCCTTCCTGCATCTATGCCCTGAAGCCTGCCTGAGAGCACCTTCAAATGTGAATCACAAGAGACCTGATCTTCCCAAAAGATTTTCAAAGATATTTTTAGGATGTCTGAGGTTTTTTCTTCTTGTGTGGTAAGGGGAGAGATAGCGTTGCACAAGAATCTGTTGATCTCTCAGCTGGAAAGGAGCAGTAATTGTCTTTGAACACCGCGGCTGGAGCTCCTAATTCCTGGGGAGTGAATGCTGCCAGATGTTCTTGACCTGGACGATGCACAGGGAACTGAGGAGGGGCTCGTGGATGTAAACCTGCCAGTACAGTGTAAGAGGAAGTAGTTAGCCCAGCCTCTATTTTTGAGCCAACTGTGTTTGATTTCACGGCTACCCAGAGATTTAGCTTAAGTGCTGTCTTCCGTACATCAAAGCTGTGAATCCCGGCTGGATGATAGAGAGAGCCATGGCCTGCAATATGATCCAGCATCGCCTTCAGACATGCTAGGAGGCCCATCTGTTTACTTAACTTTTTTATGAAAGCAGTTGAGAGGAAGAGCTTCTATTTGGCTGGAGAGATTTATTTATTTATTTGCTCATATCTATAAAATGAAGTACAAAAGAAGTGAAGAAATGCCACTCTCCTGGTGACAGAAGTTACCAAAAGAGCCTTTCAAAGATCAGTGACAACACCAAAACTTCCCTACTAAACATAACCCACCACTATTTGTTTCTGGTGAGTTACCTTTACAAACTGCCCTTTCTGCTTATTTTGCCCTGAGATCATGTTTTTTCCCCAAGACAAAAGCTAAGCTTAATCAGTAATCAGGCTTCCAGGATGCTCATTAGCATGATCCTGGGGAAGACTGGGAGCAGGAATACACAGTATTCTCTGAGTAGAGGAGAGCACCCTGGAAAACTGATGTGCTTTCACTCTATCTGATGTGAAGTCATTTGACAATGAGGGACCATGGTAGTTCAGATGAGGGACAGGAGTTTCAGGGGACAGTGGCTGCAGAACAAGCACCTGTCAGGACTTTCAGTAGAAAGCACATTCTAGAGCAACTCATCACTAGCTACACTGCTGTGCTGCTGCTTTTTCAATATTCTGGGAGCCACAGGCTCTTTGTAAATCTTGAGCAGTTCATGTCATTCTGTAGTAATTTACTATCCCATCTGTCTCTGGACACTGACAGAAAATTCCCCTGGGCATAAGCTCTGGCAATTTGAGCTATTCCTTCTCCCGTGGATGACCCATCCCAACACAGGGCATTGCTGCTCTGTGGCAGAGATAAAACAACGAGCTACAAGTTACTTTGCATCATCTCCACTGATAATCTATTGCACCCAGGAGAAGGAAATCTTGAATTAATTGGACCCTGCAATGAAAAGTCTGAGCCAGAGACATTTGTCCTGTCCCACCACTCCCTCTGCTTGGCAGCCAACCCTGCCAGATGGCCCAGCCTGGGAAAGCCACGATGCACGTGAGTCTGTGCCTGGGATAACTGAGCAGAGGCAGCTGGCTGCTGCGCCGAAGACACCACGACAGTCACAGAACGCTAATGAAACATCACACTTCCCCCTGCATCAGCACTGCTTTGAAGAGCTCTTTGAGAAAAACAGAGAAGGTTATTGCCATGTTTCCAGTAAGAAAAGGAGTTCACATTTGTTGAGATGTTTAAGGATTTTGGCCAGAAAAGAGCCTGTAGTTATTTGCACAATTTTACTTGTACAGACACCCAGGTACAGATACTTTCATGGAAACTATGGCTACATAACAGTATTAATTTTGTTTGAGTCCTGAGACAAATTTTGGGAGCTTTCAGAAACTTACAGGAAGTACCTTTCATTTTCATTTATGTATAGATTATTATTTTTATGTATTAAACAAATAAACGGAGACACTTTTATTTTGCCTCTTCTAGATTTCATGCTAAGAAAGAAGGAGTGGTGGAGGGGATAAAATTTTTTGGCTGAGCTAATTCAAAACCAAGGCTCATGGAAACCCAGAAGTTGAATGCTCTTTCTAGAAAACCTGGTCTTAAGAGCCATGGGCTCCTCTGAGACTGCCTGGGCGACTGCTTGTGTTGTGGCAGAGCAAACAAACAAAGTAAAGATGAGAGGGTCCACTGAGATTTGGGTCTTTCACTGTCTCTTTCATGAGTAATGAATGGGGTGACCGCACAGACTTGGGAAGCCCTGCAATGCTTGAAGCTGCTGCTGGCTTTCAAGCAGGCAGAGTGCAGGTTTATCTGGGATCCCCTGGCAGTGTTGGGGAGTCAATTTGAGGGGCTTCAAGGCAAATCAGGAGGTTTTATTGCTCACACACAGGAGGAAAAATTTAACAGCTTCTCTTTACTCACCAGTGGTATGTAAGCAGAAACTGGAATTATACAAGAGAGTCCTAAGAAACTCCTGGAAAGGCTGTCTCCCCATCTTGGCTGCCTGGAGACCCTTTTATGAGTATGAACTAAATTCTCAGCAGCAGCAGCAGGGAATCTCCTGTTCAGCCTGAGGTGGCCATGTATCCCAAGGTACTTTCCTAAACATCTGGGTGGTCTGAGCCCCCTGAAAGGAAAACTCTTTCTGCTGAGCAATGACACACTAGGTACAAGGAGAATGTGTTGGCCAGAAAAATGACACAGGGTCTCCAAACACAAGCATGCTGTGTTCCACTGCTCATGGCCCTTTGTTCTATTTTCTCCTTGAGTTCTCTCAGCCTGGTCCCTGAGATCTGTAATCATGGCTTTAAGAACTTACTGGAGCAAGTTCTTCCAAATTACACGTGGAAAAATGACAAGAGCTGTTTACTAGGCAAAGCATATCTAGTCCTGTCCTCTATGCCTACCTGAGAAGACAAGACAAATCCTTTTGACTGCACTTTGTGGCTACAGCAATGGTCCCCCCTTTGCTGCCAGAAAAGTGGATATAGCCTCTCTTTTCCCATTTAAATTCTTTCCTTTCTGCTTCATTGCCTCTCCTGAGAGAGCATTAGCAAAACTTTAATGATCATACACAGGCTTTGAATGTTGCTTTGTCTTTAATCAAGACACTCTCTTCATGAAGGTAAAATACATTTATTTTTTTTTATCACATGGAAGATTATATGTTATTTGAGATACTTGTGAAGATGGAAAAGTTTCTATAAGTGCCTTGTGCTGTAGAGTTCAAATAGGTACATTAAGGGTAGCAGAAAGAGAAAATGTCTGTCTCTGGTGCTGTCATGGTCTGGTACGTTTCACGAGCAGCAAATACATTTTTCAAACCGCTGTAAAGAATAAAAATTCAGAGCTGATAAACTTTAAAAAATATACTGTGAAAGAAATCCAACAGTAGAAACATGCCATGAGAGAAATTCAATTCCCTTTGAAGCAGGCAATGGTATCATAAAGAGGGAAAAGTATAAGAAAAATGGGGAAAACTGAATTAAGTTATTAATGACTAAAAGAAAACCCAGCCCTAGAGCTGAGAAAAAAAAGCAGGCTGCATGCTGAAAACCGTACAAGTTAGAAGAGGAATTAAACCAAAACCAAACAATAACTTTGCAGTCTCCTCTGCTAGCACAGAGCTTGTCCTGACCACAGTGCTCTGTGCCCTGTGGGAATATTGAACAATGGAGGGCTTTGAAGATTAGTGGTTGTTAAAGTCAGAAGGAGTTTGTTGGACTTTCCACAGATAATAAGTCATGGATCTTCAGCCAGCAAGAGGCCACAAAATGTCACTCAATATGAAGCTTAAAATATATAGACTGAGGCCTTAGATTTGTTCTGTTTACAACTAACTACAGGTTTCCTGAAGGAAATTAGATAGCTAGATATAGGAAATGTACAATAGTCAGAATTGCCATGTATTAAGTGAATCATAATGACTAGTCTTGAAAACATTTAGGCTGGCCTTAGGTATTTTTTGCCCAGTTGCAAATGGAATAGATGTTATGTTGTTTTGTTGTTTGTTTGGTTTTTTTTTTTTTTGTTTGTTTGATTTTTTTGGGGGGGGTTGGTTTTTTTGGTGGGGGGAGGGTTGTCAGAAATATTTGGCTTTCAGAGGAAAATCAAAGTTGCAGACAGTCATAAAATTTTGAGACCAAATTTGAGACAGTTTTTTGAAGAGCTTCTTTTCCCCTAAACACATTCAACCTATAAAATTGCTGAGCTCAGATGAATATCAGCTAAATCTCTTGATGGTTTAGAGGTAGATAATTATTCATGTTTGCTGTGAAAGTAGTAAGGAACAGTGGATCTTTGCTGCCATCAGGAACACCCTCTAACTTTAGAACAGGATGATGGGATTACACACATGCTTTCAGTTCCCAAGGCTTGTGACAAAAAGAGACTTTGCTCGTTACAATTCTGAGAAAAGACAGGAACAGCTCATTTAAAAAAACCCTCAAGTCAGCCTGATTACAAATCTATTCACCTGGAGAAGGCTGGGATAAACCCTGTATGGAATGCTGAGGAAAATCTCAGCTGTGTAGACACCATGATGTGACTCCAATCCTTGCTCATCCTTCATCTGTGCTAGGCTGGAGTGGACATGACCACGGTTCAGCTGTGCAGTGACTGCAGAGCAGCAGTTTATTGCTGGGTGATAATGAGCAGCTGGTAATTGTTGGGTGCTGTGAGGATGAGGAGTAGCTCTAGCTGTGTCAGTCTTCCTTCCCTGCATGAGCAGCTGACACTCAGTGCTAGCAGAGGCTCCGAATGCTCCTCTCTGTCACTAGTCAGAGGTCCAGGATACAGCAGAGTCACTTTTTCTGCAGTGTTTCTATGACTTCCTGCTCTCTGGATCAGGTGGATTCAGAAAAAGGATGTTTTAGGTTATCTGGCATGCATCCATTGTTCTCTTCCCAGATTCCACCTCAGGTGGATGATTTTCTCTGAAAAATGGCATGTAAGTTTTACCCTGAATCAGATGCACGAGGCTGGTGTCCATAGTACACAACATTACTGCAAAATGGATAGGAAGCCAACTTCTATTTCTTAGAGCTCGCCGCCTGCCGTGACATCTTGACTTGTTCCACATGTTCCCTACACTATAAACAGAGCCCTGAGTAACCTGACACAGTGTCACAAATTAGAATAAGAAATACTGCTTTAATTAAAACACTAGAGTGAATTTGTTCAATAATTAGCAGTTGGATTTGTCGGGAGGTGGTGGGGTCTGCTGTGTATGTTCAGAAAGGGACCACAGGCTAAGACATACACCATCTCCCTTGAGGGCATGAAGTAAATTGATTAAACAGTGCCACAGGTCATGCTAAGATTTATAGCCAAGGTCTCTAATGTGCTTTTTGAATGAAAGAGTAAAACCCCTATGGTTTTCACTTCAAAACTTTTGGCAAGCTCCCTATTAACTCCACTCACACGCCAGCATGGTGGGCAGTACTGGGAGGGTACTTTATTCTAAGGTACTAAAAACTGTGATTAGGCAATGATTTATGGCTTTCCTTAAACTCTGAAGTGACTTTTTTTAATAGGAGTATTTTTGGCTGGGCTAATTGAACTAAAAGTTGACTGATTTATGATTTAATTTACAAAACCTTTTGCCACACCTTTAATGATGAAACCTCCTTCTTTTTTTTTTTTCCACTGAGGCATATTTTCCATTACTGCTATGCCAGTATAGCATTAAAAAAGCAGTTCCATCTCAAACATCACTGAAAGGCTCCATTTCTTCTTGGAAGCTGTTTAAATTATATATTTAAACTCATCTTTCCTCACCTCCCTCTCTCCCCAAATGGTAAAAGAAATTATTCCTACAGTATTTTTAAAGCTTGCATGAAGCCTGAACTTCTGTCCTGCATAGAGCCAGTCAGTGGGACTAAGGCTTGTTTCATTATTTTCATTATTTTCTTTACAGAATATGTGAGCTTCTCATGTTATGATACATACACCCAAGGGGGTGAAATCACCCAAGAGCAGCCTCTTTAATACACCACTTCAAGCTGCTCTAAAGGCAGAACAAAATTGTTTATTCTCCTAAAGCTGTTTAGCGTGGAAGTCACCAAACTGTTTCCATTTATTGATTTCATGGTGGTTTGTCTGAAGTGAGAGCAGAGCAAAGGCAGGAGAGCTCTTTGTTAGTTCCTTTGGCCTCCAAATTGAGCTCTGGAAAGTCATAATTGGCATGGCAAGTGCTCTGCTGGAGAGTGACAGTGACTCATCCCTATCTGTCCTTTTCCTGGCAGCTGAAGCAATGAGGGATGACACAGAATGGACTCTGCAAAGGCTAAAATCTCCTGTTTCTCAATTTCAGTCATGTCAATTCTGCGTCTTGAAAAATCTACCCAAACATTTTGGAAATCTCCCCAGTTTTAATTCTGCTACAGGCATCTCAGAGACCATGGAATGCAATTCTACTCTTTTTAAAACTTCTCAACATTCACTTCTTACAGTTTCTCAAGGTTGCTGCTATAACCTCCAACATTCACCATTCAAGAAAGCAGCCACAGGGATCCACATTTTTTTCAGAGTCTACCTGAATTTTTTATTTTGTGCTGCCAGTAAGATAGCACTTGAAAAACATCTCAATGCTGTGTAAAATGTATAATATCACCAGCAAAATTAACAGAGTAATTGCAAAGCAGAGCAACTCTGGTCAAGCCAAACTTCCCTAGGTGTATGGAGAACAACAGATAATATTTGGAACAGCACATTAGTCTGTATATGTGAACAAAAGACATCAACATCAGGAACACCCCCAGATGATAATCTGATTTTTTAAAGTGATTGTTTTCATGTGCTTGCTGTTTTCAGCAGTTTCTGGCTATTTCATTACAGAAGGGTATTAAAACATGAGAAAGGGTAGGACAATCAAAAAGGTTTAAAAACAAAACTATAAAACTTGTTGTTTCACTCCTCTAAGGAAAGCTCCAGAGCTGTAAAAAATGGGCCTGGGGGAGTGTTGAAACAGGGATTTATGTCAGAATATCTTGCAGAGCTTGTCAGAAGTCACAAAAATCAGTAAACAGATCTGTGACACACATAATACTCCAAGGCAATGATCAGTATTTGGAGAAAGACAATAGAACTCAAAGAGATTTGACTCTCAAAGATTCACATTCATCAGACAAATTGTTCACAGCCAGAATTAACCAGGAATCTGCAAATAATTTTTTTTATGGTTTATACAGAAAGCTGTTTTATCTTTGTAATGAAATAGAACAAGTTAATAGAAATTACATATGTGAAACTATAGACACACATAGAAATTATAGATAACTCACACTTAAGATTATAAACTAAAATTAAGTAATATCATGGGAAAAAGAACCATTTCTGATATCTCTTGGGTTAAGAAATGAACGATAAGTTACAAAAAAAAGAAGAAATGGCAGGTTTTGTTCTTGTTGTTGTTGGTTGTAGTTTTTTTGTTTTTTTTTTTAATGAGGGCGAAGCAGGACAGGGAAGGTTTTCTTTGAAAAGTATGGTCATGAGAGAACTCAGATATCCCATGCTATGCCACTTGTGAGTGTCAAGGAGATATAAGGAAGGTAGTGCTGCAGGTAAAGTCATTCTCTGGGGATTAGGCAAATGATGGAAGACTTTACAGAACAGATACACAAACTGGAAGAGAAGATACAAATAGCCCTAGAATGCAGTCCTCTCCATGTGTTTGGAGACGAGCCTCACGCCAAATATTTTCCTGTCTTCTGTGCCTTTCTATGCCTGTGACTGTTCTCTGAAAAACAAGGCATCCACCTGTGTGCACAATAAGTTCACTTTTGGACAGCACTCCTGAGGCACTGTGGCAGTAAAGAACAAAAGCCAAACTACCTGGGCATATTCCCTGAGCTGTACAGCTCAAATAGAATTCATAAATGTAATAACTGCTTCTGTTGGACAAAGGTGATATCCATGCCTTAGGGAGACCTGAAGGCATACCCAGGGATGAAACTGCAGGAATTACTAAAACAGTGCTCCTTGGTTCTTGACTTGACTGGCAAAAAATCTGGAAAATCATTAAGTGTTCAATCTGATTGTTAATTACTGCTTTTGTGACATCTTCCCTGGAAAGGAGCATGTGAGGACACTCCACGGCCACAAAGCATCAGTGTGAAATTTTTGGAAGCAGCTGTGGGAGGCTCTAGCACACAAGAACAACTGCAGCTCAGAGACCGAGTGAGACTCCCAGTCTGTGTTTGCTTTGCAGGTATCCATGTATCCTTATGGTGGGTTCCTTTGCTGTGGCTGCTATGGGCTCATTTAGAAAGCTAAAACTCAAAAACAACTGAACTGGACAACTTGAAGACCTATCTGGCTCATCAGTGTTAGTGGGATTTAAAAATAAGATGGTATGGAAAGAGTAGTCTTAATTACTGCACAGTCATGTGAAGAAACAAAATCAACAAAATCTTCAATGCTTGTACCATTTAATTAAAATCCTCAGAAAGTGCATCAAGGATAAAGAACAGAAATGTCTTACTCTATGCATGTAGGTAGTTAAATCTCTTAATTTAATAATAACTGAACTATTATCTCAAACTTGGCATTATTTATAAAGCTTGACTTTATAAAGTAACATACCTTGAAGATTTGTGCTCCAACTACTCTCAAACTTCTTCACAGTGAAAGGATAATCTTTTTTTTTTATCCTTTTCGTGCGTGTGTGTGAGAGAACTCAAGAATGAGGGAAAAAAACCCACATTTCTTTATGGCATGAGTAAAAGTTTTGAAAATTTCAATTTCAGAAAATAGATGTATGAGCATCTGAAAAATAATAAAATAATGAGTTAGAACTTGACCAGAGCAGATGTTCTCTTTAGCTGTTATATTTAACAAAACAAGATTCATTTTAAACTATTGTGTTTACCTACTGCTTCTCTTTAGAGATTATTCTGTGACACTGCAGATGTAGGAGAAAAGGGGAAGAACAGAGCAGCAGATTTGTGGGTGCCAGTCAAAAAGGGCCCATGGAGTCTGTAAAAAGAAGTAGTGCTGCTGGGCAGAAAACTTAAATTCAAACTGTGGGAAGTTAGTGGCAGAATTCCCATTACCTTTAATGCTGTTATGACTTCAACTTTTCTTGTCAACAGCTATGCTCAGATCTCAAACTTTCCATGTAAATTTTGCCCCAGTTTGATTTGGTAATTTTGAAAGACTGTGCAGGCCAATTTCATACTTGTAAAAGACTATGTAAGTAATAGTTTTTAGTTCCAGAGAAACTAAGACTGATATTTTTTCATTTTTTTTTAAACAAAATCCCATTTTCTATAAGGTCTAAAGAAATGTTATATTTTCATCAGCTCTTTTTTAGGTCTTGATAGAATATTTGAAAGAATGCATAGAGGGAGAAAAAAAGGAGAATTCTGATCATAGGATTTTTTTGGTCTGGTGATGGAGACAGCAGATGATCAGTCAGTATTTTCACAGGACTTTACCTCCAGGGAGTGGAACAAATCACATATTTTCCACCCAAGCCATTTTAAGGAAAACTTCATGTCAAGTAAATAAAAGTGTTGATCATAAAGTCGCAATAATATTTTTAAAATACATTTCTTTGAAAAAGTAACTCAACAAAGACTTCAGGAATGTTTGCTGAAAACATCTTAATTTTTTCTGCAAAAACAACAACAACAAAAATTCTCTTTTATCCCACTTTTCACAAGAGAGGGGTTATTTCTAGCAAGGGGCTCTCTGAGCATACATGCAACTACGATTGCATACATCTCCAGCATGTATATTTGGGCAGGCACGGGCAGATTGAGCCTTGGGCAAGACACATTCACATCAGAGGGCCCTGAGAGTGCACAAAGCATTGGGTCATGCTGCAGAGCAAACATTATGGTTCAAGAGCAAGTTCTGAGCAAGAATTACCCACAGTGCCTGTGGGTAAATTCACACCAAGTGGTGTTTGATGGCACTTTTGCTGATAAACCTTGCCAGGGCCATGTTTACCTTAGAAACTTTCTGTAGGACACAGCAACACAGAATCAACAACACCACATCAGGCAGACACTGACTCTTTCTTCAGACACCTCCTTCACTCAGCAGTTTTATTCCTGTTGCTTCCACGCTTTATCTCTTTGGTGTGAGAATTTGAAATCTAGAACCTCCTTTTAACCTAGAAGCTAAATACTATTAATTAAAAGGTCTTGCTACTAAGAAAGCACAAAGTTGTGTTCTCTGTTACTGCTAGTGGTGGTCCTGAGGACAGTACTCAGCCAGCCAGGTCCAAACACAGAAATTTAACAATCCAGCAATTTTAAGGTAGTTTAATTCTTCTAGGGATCATTTTCCATGGTGGATAAAAGGTTTGAGGTGAACCTGATTTTGTATTTGAACAGGGATAGCTACCTTGCTGGACCCAGAAAAGAGGAAGGGAAATTGTTTCATGAATAGAAAAAATATCAAGCAGGGATGTTCAATACAGATGTAGGACAAGGGAGAATGGCTTCAACCAGACAGTTATTAGGTTTAGGTTGGATATCAAGAAGAAATTCTTCCCTGTGAGGGGGTGAGGGCCTGGCACAGGGTGCCCAGAGAAACTCTGGCTGCCCCATCCCTGGAAGTGCCCAAAGCCAGGCTGGACAGGGCTTGGAGCAGCCTGGGATTGTGGAAGGTGTCCCTGCAGGAGGTGGGACTGGATGATCTTCAAGCTCCCTTCCAACCCAACCCATTCTGTGGTTCTTTGAGGATTCTATGAATTCCAGTTCATAGAGAAAGAATGGCCTTGGGTAGAAATGCTTTTTCATTTCACAAACATGGCCCCAAAGCCACTTCCCCATAGACTTCTGACTCAGCAAAGCATCACATCATATACATCACTGTACACAGATTTCACTGGTGGCCTTTGTTGTCACATGATTTATTCTTGCAGCTGAAGAAGTGAAAGACTTTTTAGTAAAAAAGATGAACGCATTGTCATAACTGTATGGAGATGAAAAGAGAAAATATTAAGAGCACTCTGTGATGTCCCAATATGACAGAGAATACTTTTGATAAAGATCTCTCCATAACAGTTCTTTATTAGAAGCTGTTCTTTTTCTCAGTCACTTTTCTCATTTAATTTCTGCATCACCCTTCCCACACTCTGAATAAAGAATTTATGATTCCTATTTTCTATTTGGGAGAAAGGAGAGTGCTCCCAAAAGACATTCAGACCATATTTTGCATAGGATCTTTAAGAAGTGCTCAGCTTTGAAATTTAGATAGATGGGCATCTTTGAAAATGTTTCTTGGCCAACATTTATGTGACTTTGTACGATACCCCCCCCAATTTGTCTTGAAATTAATTGACTACCATTTTGAAGAAAATATTAAGCAGAACAAGGCAAAGAAAAGTGTCCCAAGTCCACAACCAGTTCTTTCCTGACATTGTATTTGTCAAAGAAGCAGAACCTTTAAAAACCTTTGTGTATGTGTATCTCTGTGCCTGCATTTTTCAGTGTCAGCAATACTGATTTAAAAAATCTCTAGAAAATACTAAGTCTAAAACATCTCTGCCAAACTTCATAGATCTGACTCCTTGCTCAAAGAAATAATCAGACCCAGTGAGATTCAAAACACATATTTTTAAAATAGTTTTAAGAGTTTTTTGTTTGTTGGGTTTTTTTCTCCTTTTTATTTTTTTTTTTGTTGTTGTTATTGTCGTTTTGGTGTGTGGTGGTTTTTTTTTTTTGGCTTTTTTTTTTGTTGGTTTGTTTGTTTTTGTTAGTTAGTTAGTTAGTTAGTTAGTTAGTTAGTTACTTACTTACTTACTTACTT
Source organism: Passer domesticus (assembly GCF_036417665.1). NCBI lineage: Eukaryota > Metazoa > Chordata > Aves > Passeriformes > Passeridae > Passer > Passer domesticus. The sequence continues at coordinate 73,685,196 of NC_087478.1, forward strand.
ACTTACTTACTTACTTACTTACTTACTTAGTTTCCTCCAGATTTTAATACAGCCTGGAGATGTGGCAGCTTCTTGCATTTTTGCAACTTAAAGACAAAAAAATTTCTGGGATTAGCAAGACACTCCCAGCTAGGTCACAGAATCTTATTATGTGTCAAAGTTTGGAGCAGTGGGAAGCACTAATTGCTGAGCCTTGGCTGCATGCTGTCTATGCTCTGGGCAGTTCAGGGTGTGTGTACGTGTGTTTGTTTTATGCATGTCTGTCATAACTTGCTTTAGGGATTCAACCAACCATTTGTTTGCAATTTGGCTTGGTAATAAGTAGATCAGAGGAAGGAGGGGGTCCAGGGGAAAAAAAAAGTAAGACCCTACAGAAGCTTGAAAAATATAAGCACTAGAAGAGAAAGAAATTACTTAAAGGGCTTACATTGTGGAGTAGTAAGACTAAATTCAGCTGGGAATGACTGATGAGAAATAAGGAAAATATTGTTGCCACTAAAATGACATTTACAAATGACTCTGGACAAAAGTATTACTAAATGTACAGAATGAAGGCAGTTTAAATAGATTGCCTGATTTTCTTATACAGCCTTTATTATAATTATGGAGACACACATTGAAACAAACAGATTCAAGGTCTCTTTCTTTCTCACAGTCAGACTACTGTCCTGCAGTTGTGCAATTGCTACATCAACCAGGTTTGCTTCATCATCCAGCCTTTACACATGGCATATTTGCCTGTCAATCCATCTATGGAAAAACACTGGCCAGCATCCATCTCTTACCTCACACAAAAAAGGCTCTGTGACCTAAATGTTTTCAAACATGCATAAGACATGGAGTAAGTGCCTTGCATGATTGCTTTTCTGCTTGCCCCAGGGTTTTGCAATCCATCTATCTGTGCCACAGCCCCTTTTCAGCTGGGCAGCCAAGCTGTTATGGCTGCTGTTGTCCCTTTATTAGTCCCTCTACAGTGATGGTTTCGGGGGACAAGCAGAAAGCATGTCTGTCCTTTTTCATGGATGCATACCCCTGGATATGTTGATGGCCAGGGTGGTCTACCCCTTTGTTCATTACCCTATGCAATATCAAATAAACCAAGAGTTTCTGTGAATTTTGATGAACAATAGAGCAGGCACAGCAGCTCAGCCAGCTGGCTCCCTATCTTTGTCTCAGCCAGCAGTTCACTCTGGATGCTAGAAAGAAAAGTAAAGAAACTCAAGTAAAGTGAAGTAGCTCAAAGCAGTGGCACTTCCTCAGAACACCCTCCCAAATCTCCAGCAGTTTGTGGCACAGAGGTTTCCTGAGCCAGAGGCAGTGGGGAATGCAGGAGCTCTCAGCTTGTCCTGCAGAGACTGCCAGCAGAAGTGACAGTGATGCACCACAGCTCCCCAGGCACCCTGATGGAAGTGAGCACTGAGTGAAGGAAGGAAGAGGAAAAAAGATGTCTTTTCCTACAGCATGCAAAATACATAAAATTTGGGGAGGTAGATGACAGGGAAAAAAAGTGAGAAATGGTTGAGCGTATTTGCATCTCATTGTTCTACCATGAGATGTTTAAAACTTTTTGCATATTCATACATACAGTAATTGATGCTTTCTCTAGCCATTCTGGGTGTTATGCTGTCTTTTCTACACCTTCACACATAAGAGCTCACACACATATTTTAAACATATAGAAGTTATACTTCATTCTTCCTGCCTAAACAGTGCTTTATCTGTCATGTTTTTCCTCTATTTTACAATGTCACAGAAAATAATGAAATTTTTATTGTCTTTTGCCAATAAGACAATGAAAACTAGACCAAAGGCAAGTGAAGGATCAGTCAGTAGAATTACAAAGTAGAACATTGCATAGGTTTGTCTCCTTCAGTTACAGAAGTTTCCATCTTTTCTCCAGATGGAACAGTCATGGAAAATTTAAAATCTGGGTGATACCCTGGCTGCCTGAATGGTCCAGGACTAAACTCTAACTCAGCAGGTATGGGGAGAAAGGTGTTTTATGTCCCAAGTTTCACTTGCTTTGTGTCTATATTGAAACAGAGCAAGTCAATATCTGGAGCAAAACTCTTGTAAATTAATGGAAATAACTGAGAAATTATGCTGGTGTCCTTCTTACACAGGTTTTTATTGCTGTGTTAGTAGACTGTGTCCTGAACTGGTAAATTCAGCCAACCACATCTATAAAATGCAGAAGAGGCTCAGTAGAGCCTGAATGTTTCAGTGATTAAAACATAATAGTTTTAATCAAGTGTGAAGGTAAATGTTGTTGAGGATGAAAACTAGATATGCTTCTACAGATATGCTTGATGGCAAAACAACTGCCCCAACTTGACACTGAGAATCCTTGAGGTCAAGCCAAAACTCAGACAGATTTGTCCTGATTTAGGGGTAAGTAGTTTTCAGGGCATGGCTGAGGTGGCTGTTAAGTGTGGGGCAGAAGTTTTAGTGAGGTGAGCAGCAGAAAAGATGACACTTCAGTCTAAGATACAGAGTCAGATTTAATATAGGCTTTACCTCTATTCACAGCTTTGCTCAAAACATTTTAATATATCAGTTGCAGAAATAAGAAAAACAAAAAAGCCAAACCTTATTCCTCGTTTGTGTGTCCATTGGCTTTTTTAGGGAAGGCACATTCAGTCTCCAGTCATACTGGGGTAATTTCCTAGGAACTTTACACCAGACCCAGATGATGGATTTGGGGAGGGCAAGGGGAATGAATGTCTCCTTATTCCTACAGTGCCAAGAGCACTGTCTTCTACTATCCAATAAACAAAACAATACCTGACAGGACCTTAGGTCCTTGTCTACAACAAGCTGTTGTAGGAACCTGGATATGCACAAAGCTTTGCTGCATGGCTCACTTTGATCCAACACCTTAGGATGACAATGCCTGAATGGCCAAACCTCATCTGGTTGACCAGCTGGACTCTATTTCTTAGCCAAGCCAAGCTCATTACCAGTCAATGATCACTCTAAAGAAATTTTCATGGTCTTTAAAATCCGGAGCAAATGTCATGATACAACAAGGGCTATATCAGGCCCACTAAGCCTCATTCCCTAAAACATGGTTTTCTTTGATTCCTCCTCTGAAAGAAAAGTGAAGGAATTAGGGAACATCAGGATGAAACATGTGATTTCCTTATCTCTTGTCTAGATCAGAAGTTAAAACCTAAACCTGCATTTATTATCTATCCAGTCCTCTTGTTTTAGGAGCTGGATGTATTGCTGCTATGAAATGTGTTTTCTTTCTGAATAATTATTTATCCATATATAAACAATAAAAACACAACAGTTTTAAATCCTTTGATATAATAAGCAACATATTATCAGCTTTTTCCCCCCAATCTTCTATATATTATGGTGAACCTAATGAAAAGCAGATACTTTATTGATGCCTCCTTCATATCCAGGGGGATAAGGAAGAAATTTGTCTGTTAAAGAATGAAGTGAAATTCGCCAACCCCCCTGCATTGTACACATCCTAGATTATTTAGAGCTCTTTAAATCAAAACAAAGATATAGAGTAGTGGGTACTTCATCATAAGCATTAAATGGTTCTGTTTGCACTGCATCATTTCTTACACTGCAAAAATTAAACTCTCAAAGACCTGCCCAAGCAAGCTTTGAGCTTAATTGGTAGAAAATTTGAGAGGAATTCTCTTGAGGGGCAATAATTTATTTGTCTCTTTGTAAGTCACAGTGGAATTAGAAGGAGATATATCGTGAGCACAGTGCTTGGAATAGGAAATAACCACATGGTACCAATGGGCAACCTATTTCTGAGGCACAGCCATGTCCCAGGAATGGGGAGACAGAAGGCAAGCAAACAAATACTCTAAAATATGGATTCCATTCTATCATTCCAGCCATGCTGACATCTAACATTGTTGGTTTTCTTGTAGTTCAGTACTCTGAACCAGTTTGAAAAGCGTAGAGCTAAAAGTTTGTTTTTCTTTTTATTTCTTTAGTAGGGAAAGAAGGAGGGAAAAGATGGGGCAAAACACCAGCCCAAAAATGCAGTCAGTGCAAAACAGATTAGTACTTTTTGGAAATGCCTTACTTATAAACTCTACCTTAACAGTGATACCACTTCTTCAGTTCGAGGGACATGAAACATTGACACAGCACAATGAAGTCTTTTAAGACTGGTTCCACGCTTCAGCAAGTAACCAAGGCCAAGCACCATGCATCCAACTGGTAAGTTTGTGCTTCTGTGCATGTTAAAATACCCGATATGCCCCTGGCACAGGCAAAGTAAGTTTGATAGCATCCGCAGGAAGGAGGCCACTTATTTTTTCATGCGTAATTTATCACCACAGGTATTTTTGCCTACCTATGTGTCCTCTGCTTAAACTCATGGCAGCACGTACATTTGCAGCTGGACGTGCTGTTGCTGTAGCAATCATGCTCCACCCTTCAGCTCACTGGCAGATCCTGAAACAGGATGTCAGCATGAGCTGCCTCTCTGCAGAGCTACTGTCTATCAGAAAGAAACAGTCTTGAGACACCCCGTGGGGCACTTTTTGAGAGGAACAGGGGTAATTACTTAGGATATTTAAGTATAACATTAAATATTTACTTCTCCTGAGAAAACATTTAAAGTGGCAGTACTTTATACAATTCCTGCAAATGCAAACTCACAAGCTTGGCCAGGACATTTTTCTCTTATTCTCCATAGAAGTAGAATTCCACCACCAGATATATGTTCCAGATATATATTTATCTGCATTTTTAAAGTTTATTGCTTTTCACTATCCACCTTACCAAATTACAATTTTTGTGAAGCAAAAGAGAACAGTTCTGAAGCCTTCTTTTCATCCCGGTGTTGAACCTGTTTGACAAACCTCTGTGAGCTTTTGGGGGAGTTTTGCTTCTGATCGGCATGACAAGCTTTTCATTCTGTTTACTTTAGATGTAGGCACACATACCCTGTAGTGATGGCTGTGCAGTGGATTTTGCTTTCCCTCACTGCTTTTGCCTTGCCTTATCATGAAAGGTCATGGGATGGAGTCGTAATGATTACTGCAAAGCAGTTGTGATGGATTTGAAACACAACTTGTGGCTCCAAGTACGTGTGCATGTGCACACACCCCTTTGCTCCAGACATAACTCGCTGTTCTTTACAAGCCTAACCAAATCTCACTGCACCCTCTTCCCACACACTCCAAGTACTTCCAGTCTGACATGTTATCTCTATACAGCTTCAGTTGTGAACAGCAGTCCCCCACCTTGTACTACAGACTTTAATAGCTTGTGTCTGTTGTGACAGGGCATGTGACAAGGAATAGTGTCATAACATGCCTATTATGTACCTTCCCCCACCAGCAAGATTTTCCTCCATCTATTATTTTGGTGATTTGGCCTGTGTGGGAAGATTCGGGGAGTGTTGAGACATGGAAAGTTAAATCTCCCATTATCCAGAGGTCGTGACAGTCAGCCAAATTGTGTGCTTCCCTTTCCACCTCTACACCCACTGCACTGTCCTGCTGCTGACCCTGAAATGGAAAGACCACCCTCCTTTGAAAAGAAATCAAATCCTCAGAACTTGCTCATCCTTGGTTCTCTCCCAAAAGCTCATGCTGCCAAACATGGCTAATTTCTGCAGTAGTTTCATAACCTGGTGGGCTCCTACTCTCTTGCGACCTGAGCTGAGGTCATTGCATTCATTTCCATTTACGAAGTTGTCTTGCGATTAAATCTATGTTGTCCCAGAGGCAAATGTGTGTCTGAATTTTTCCCACTGAGTATGCACTGCCCTCCTCACACAGATGAGGTTTTTCTGGCAGCCTTCTCTCATGTTGTTATGCTTTGAATAATTTTTTTTTAATTTTCTGGTCCAAAGTTCATTTTTTCCCCTTCTCTCATGCTCTCCCCCCCTCCCTCCTTTTTGACTCCATAGTCATCCTCAACCCCTCCATTTTATCTCTGTTATTCTTGGCCTGTCTAGGTGCCTGTTGGGAGCTAAGTTAATTTAGGTATTTGTCTGCTTGCCTGTCAGGTTCTATCAAGAGTAAAAAGAATGGCAAGTTAATAAACCCAAAATTATGTCAGGCATGAAGCAGACTATTAACCCATGCTGTTTATCTGGCAGCAGGTGCAAAAAAGACCAATAAAAGAGAAGAAATATGTCCTTTCACATGCACACACGGACACACACATGCACACGCTCTGAAAAGAGGGTGAATGGCTGTGTGTTTCTGTCAGGTGGCCAGCACAGGATTAGCTGGTGGTCTCAGGCCAGACTTTATGGGGCAGGTGTCCACGTTACAGAAACCACAAGCACCATTCTCAGGCTCCTTGGCAGCCGCAGCACAAGGACTGACGTGCACTCGCAGCACTTCAGGCGAGTCACTCAGTAGGAATTCAGCAATGGAAGTGCGGAGGAGAAGAGGGCAAGTTTGTTGTGCTGCTGGACAGTCACCATTAAGAAAACATGTGGGCTTCATAGACAGCCTAGTTTTGCTAGGAAAAGGGGAACCATGCAGGTGGCCTGGTCCTTCAGTGTGTTGTGGACTCACAAAATTTGGAGCGAGCACTATTGTACTGGAGCAAAAGTGTCAAGCAACACTACACTGGCTTCTGGTATCATGGGGATTTTGTTCAGCTCCATTATGAAAGAGAAATTAAGTTTTCCATTTTGAAAGATAAGAAAATCTTAATTAAGCTTTTAAATATATTTTAGATAGTTCAGAACAATATGTGTCGGGATCAATACTAAAAATCTGTGCTCCAGGATGGCAAAGTTTAGGAATAAAATGGGTTTGGAGATTTCTAGAAATCTACCCAGATTCTGATGCAAATAAGAGAGAATCACCTAAATGGGAGGAAGGCAAATCCTCCCTTATTTTCTTGGTTCTCTTTATTGAGCTTCACACCTGTAATTTCCTTTTCTCTTCACTATGAGAAGACTAATGTCCTGCCTCCCAGGCTTCAGGGCATGGTGCTGCTCAGCCTCCTTCCCTCAGCAGGTGTTTTATGAGTTTCTCTTTACTCATAACTTCCTTCTCTACTTTTGCTCCTGGAAAAGAATGGCAAACTGTATCTTTCCTTATAGCTTTGGACAAAGTGCCCAACATGATCTTGAATGGGACTCATACCCAAGGAAAAAACTGTGACATCAGGCAACTTGAAAAGCGGTGCACTTTTTGTTTCTGAGTTCTTTTCTCCTTCCAATATCTTCCTATTTATAAGGAGTTATCCTCGGCAACTGACTGACAGAATCGGAGCCTTGTGACTAAGTGACAACATCTTGGTGATATCACTGCCAATGCATCCAGCTTTTCAGGACTAAACTTCTGAACTGCATCAACAATCCAAATGTCCTGTGGACTTTATGAATGCAATATCAGCATTTAACAGCTGGGTAGTTACTGAAAAATTAAGGCCTTAGTATGTGAAAAGACTTCAAAAGTTTGGCATCTGTAGTGGGTGGCAAAACACACATAATTAATTCACAGATCACAGCCTGCCTTTCAGCAGCATTGCATATTATGTTTGATTATGTATTCTATCTGTGTTTATATGTGTGTTTATAACTATATAAATTAGACTTGCATAATTGCATATAATTACATACCTTTGTTTACATTTTTGACTGGGAGTTTAGAATAACCACTGCTGCCCTTTTGAAGTCACCCAGTCATTGATAAGGATATAAAAATTCTGATACTGTCTGGAGTTTACACAGAATATCTTCCATTTAGACACTGGAGGGTCCTGCTGAAAACATTGTCGTTTTATTTGGTGTGCAGTTTCATTCAAACCACGAAGACCATATTTGGTGTTTATATATATTAAGCTCCTACTTATTTTTAATATTCTAATTAATTCTTAAAACCTGACAGATGACTGTTAATGGCTCAAGGAGAAACCACAATCTAAAGAATTATTCTCTTTTTTTCAAGGTTGTTAGTCTGTTTATATTTGTTATAACTTCTTTTTAGTTGACTTCCTTAACCTTATTGGTTTTTCTTTTTGTTCCTTAGTAATTTTCTGTCTGGGTCATGCTGATCTTGCATTTACCAACACCTTGAAAGTGAAGAAATGGTGTTCTTAAAATTCTCCTGATTCCAAGTATTGCTGCTCAGAGTGGTGACATATCTCAAGCACTTAATTAATAACATCTGTCTTGCAAGATAGGCATTTGATAAGGTGACAAAGTTTGCTCTGAACACAAAAGTGGTGGAGCAACTACAGTGAAGGCTGTCTTACCTTAAGAATATAAACTAACCTGGTTTTCTAAGGAAACAGACTTCTTTACCCATCATACCTTTTGGACTATCTTTTTGACAACCTTTGAACCCCAGGTCTGAATCCATCAAGTAAACCTGACAGTGATAATGGTCTCATTATAGACATAATGGAAGAATAAGCTGTTATTACTTGGGGGAAAAAAAAGTTTATATTTTGGGGACAGGAGAAAGAAAGACTCCCTGACAGAACCCTAAAGGGTGGACTCAACCTTCACTCACTGCCTCTGTTGAATGTCACAAATAAGAAATAGCAGTCAGTCAAATGACAAGGAAAGGCATAGTATGGCACTCTCACTGTACTGCCCGTCTCCTGCTGAGGTGGCAAGGCTCCCAAAAGCATGCAGGAGGTGAAAAGGGATGAAGATGAGGTGGGATTGGGTGGTTTGGGAAAGGTGGAAGGAGTTACTGTCACTTTTGGGAGAGTTCTTCCGGGCAGTGGGGAAGGTTCCTACAGTGTGAGGATATAGAGCATAACTGGGTATGTATTAAAAAGAATCTTTAGGTTTCATTAGTCCTACTGCTTACACACCAGCTTCTGTTTCCAGGCTGCTGGGCTCCAGTTCAGCACCACGCCATGGTGGGTGATTTGTTTTATGCTACTTAATGACAATAGTGGCAGCAGTGGGGCTGTTCACTGCTTACAGGCTTGCTGCAGAGCGGTGCTGGAGGATGGCCACAAATGACCGCAACAAAGAGCTGCGCTGTGTCCCACAGATAAAAGATATCAGTTCAACATGTGTAAACAAGCCTAGTGCCTCTTGCATTGAATTCCAGTCTTGTTCAGCGTATCATTTACAGCACCAGACCTCGTCCCTGTGGAGTAATTTCTTTCCCACTTGGTCTGCTTCTGATTAGTGTAAGAGAATGACGTAGAGAAATGACACTGTAATAAAGATGATGGATAGTCAGTGAAGCAGCTGCAGATTAGGAGAAAAGGAAGCTGACTACTGAAGATTGGCTTTGCAAAAAACAAAAAAACAAAAACCACAAACAACAATACAAGGTTCTAACTGTGCATACAAAAGTCACTTGAAATTCTCCTACTGGTATTCTTACTGGCATGCCACTCAGAGCATGTAGAACAGTAATTTCCCAGTGGAAATAAACTACTCAAAATCATGTTAGGGGGCTAAATGCCTTTTAGATCTGGCCTTTAGATCAAGCACTTACCCTGAAATGCCTTCTCCTCTGAAATTCATACTTCACAGGGAATAGGAAAAAAAGATGAAACAGCTTTAGAAAACCAAAACTACATTCTCTTTAGATAAAGCTGTTAGACTAGGGTGTTAGTAAGTCTGTGGCTTCCTTAAGCTCTTACATGGATTTTACAGACCAGGCTGAGTCAGTCTAGCGTGGGATGACTGGATGACTTTATATCCTTAATCAGATTTTGAGTGAATAGTTATTTTCCTTCTGATTGCACCTGAGGAAAAGCTTACAAATGTTTGCACCACCTTCTAAGCAAACAAAATGAATTGGTCAACAGCAGCCTGGAATACTTTACTGTATGCCTGATTCTGCAGGGCTCTTTCCTGCTTTTGCTGTCTTTCATAAGAGGTATCTTTCATTTCAGAAGGTGGTTCAACATGCCATTTTGAAAATGGGGAAGTGAAGTAGAAGAGAGGATGAGACAAGGGTGGGAGGGGGGCCACAGAAATTTTTACTTCATGAGTCAAGTAGCTCAGCTGTCCAAAGAAGATAATCACTACTTATGTCTGTGTGAGCTCCTACAGAAAGGAATGGAATGTGCCATAGTTTTCCATAAAATCCTCCAAAAACAGGATGGATCCACTGCTCTATGCTGTGTTTATCCCCCGGTTACAGCAGACTACACTAGTTTTAGGCCACAGCCTGTGTGTTGAGTTTCTTGAATCTGACATACATTCTCATAAAAGGATCTGGTATTATATTTCTCTGCAGCAGAACTCAAGATGACGGTAGCTCAGTCCAGTTTTTTCACTCTTTTTAATCCTCTTCAGTGTAGTGAAGTAAAACAAGATCAATCTCAATCTGCCATCTCTGGATGTGTTAAAGAAGCAATTTTGTCCGACCATGCAAAGCAAAGAACCACACACCACACTCAAAAGGAGGACACACACCACAGGGATAGGAGGTGTCAAATTATTTTAAATAAATCTGTTTGAAGAAAGCAGTTCAGTGCCTGGTAAAGAAGCTGGTTTGATGACCCAGTGATGGACATCTGATTGACAGGGTAATCAATCAGGCATTGATTTTTCAACTGCGTCATGAGGGATGTTGTTGGGCAATTTATTTCTCCTGTGAATTGTGAGTCTCCCTCCAATGGAAAGACTAAGATATTATCCATGCATTCTTGCACTTTCTATTCAGATTTCTTAACACAATATTTTATGCTAATGATAATGATGCTAAGGAAAAAAAAAAGATCTTTAAGGTGGTTGTGCCAACATTTATTTCAGATAGTTTATTGGATTATTATCATAGATTTCTGCTTTTAAGTCATTAGTTTATCTAAACTTAATTAAAACATGTTAATTTAAGTCTCTTCAGTTCAACTAGTTGGCTCCTCGTCCCACAGCTGTAATAAATTTTGACATTTTACTGGGGTTTTGTGTAGTTTACAAATTTTCTGTAATTCCTTATTATGCAGCCTTAATAGTTGAGACATTGCTAAAGGTTGTTAGTGGTTTCTCTGTTATGATTTTAAAATCAAAACCAGTGCCAGCCAATGTGTCATGTATCTCAGCACATGTAACCAGTCCCTAAAGCAAACTGATCTTCTACTGCAGCACACATGAACAGTGTTACGAGAGCACAGCAGCTGGGAACAACTCACTATTTCTGGAGCAGTGCGTATGCCCCACTGAAATAAAAATATTTATAAATAAGACACAGATTTTAAGTTTCAGGATTCCCAAGAGCTTTTACAGAGCAGCTGAGGGAGAAAAAATATCATTAACCATTTCATCAAGAATAACTCCAAAATCCTTTGAATGATTCTGTGCCTCATTAATGAGTCATTTTAATCAGTAACTTTTTGGTAGCCAAAACATCCATGTCATTCGAGGAACTTCACCTCATGATGGTGGCTGATCAAATTTTGCTGTCATCATTACTGGTTTTGCTCAGATGCAGATGTGGTCAAAAGTGAAAAAAGCAGCCTACACTAATATCTTGGTAAAAAATAATGTTTGCACTATCCAGACACTAAACATTCATTTGTTTCATTTTCTTCCTATGCAGCTCTTGCAAAAGGTACAAAGGGTAGAGAGCGCTTTTCTTCTGTGTTCTGTTCTGGGAAAGTCTAAAGTAAAGGAAAGGTGTATTGAGATGTCAGCACTGTGAAGTTGTATTAACGATAGTTGTCAAGAGGCTGCTGGACTTTGCTGGACTTTACTGGACTCCAGGTTTTTCCCCATGATCAAAATGCATTCCTCTGAGGTGCTTCAAAGGTCTCTTTCAGTGATCACATATCAGGTTCCCAATACAGCTTCTTAATCAATTTTTGAGAAGACAAATCTAGATTTACAGATGTTCTCACAACTGACTGGAGCAGAATAAGTGGGAGAATGAAGACTGTAGAAAAAAACCCCCAATGTACCTTACTTTTCAGGAAGGTTTGTGTTGCACCCTTCCACCTCTGTCCTGCTCCTTAGTCCAGCCTATTTTTGAAAATAGAAGGGCGAAGAAAGTTTGATGATTTTTCTGGAGCAGCTACTGCAGAATTTGATCCTAACCTCATGAGGAAGTTTTCTCCCATAAACAATTCTGCAGAACAAGGAAGGCTGAAAGCCTTGAATAAACTGTAAAGTTGTTGAAACAATTATTTCAATGGTTCTTAAGCTCTACCTATGAATCTTTGTCAGGTCGTTCATTATCACTGTTTGCCCACTTAGGAGAATAGAATGAAATAGATCCCAATGGCTCAGTACAAATTATATGAGCCTTAGTGACACACACTCTCTCATTTTCCTTCAGGGAATATCAAGTGTATCACTGGATAAGCCACGAGCACACACCATGATTTTGGAAAGTAGACAGGATTGCTCCAGATTCTCTCTGTGCCATAATAACATTAAAATTTTACACTGCACCTCCTGCACAGATAAAATGTTGTTGAAAACAGGAGGCACTTATTTAAAAAAGCCACTACCTTTCTGTAAGAGAAGTCAAGGGTGTCAGAGCTCAGGCCACCAGCCTGAAGTTTTCAGAGAGAAGGATGGTGTCACCAAGGTGCTCAACCTGTACCACTACCTAAGTCATATCTTTAATATTATATCATCTTTAAGATGACAGGTACCTGACAGCTTTGAATCACATGAAACTGCTTAAGAACCTACCTGCCTGATAGTGGAGAAGCTGCTTTAATAACTGAGGCATAGTCCTGTGCCTCATATTTTTCAAAACCTTGGCTCATGACTGTTGGCAAAAATGCTATGCTTTCAGTAAGGGAGGTGGAAAGGGTCATAATTTGGTCATCAACATTTGATGCATCCCAGAAGAGGACCTAAAAAGGTATCCTGCTAGGAGTGATGTGTTGTTGTTGGCTGTCCTTGTCCCCAGCTGGGATTGAAATGGATTCAGCATTTTAGGAGTGAGAACAAAAAAGTAAATTGTCAAGTCCCTTAGATGTTTTTTTACTTGGTTTTAAAAATTATGAACTGCTGTGATTTTAAGTCTGAGAAGGGAATATTTTGTATGTTTGGTTGCTTTGAATAATTGTTAGTGAGAGTTCTTTCAGTGGGAAAAAGAACATGGTAGATGTCTTATTTTGCATACTTAGATTTAAATAACATAAGGCACCTTGCTGCCTTTTTGAACTTAAGCTGCTCTCCATCTAGATGTAATTTGTAGGCAGCAAAGCAGCCAGCAATATAAAGTGGCAAAACAGAATCCATTCCTCCCACACCTTCTAAAACCTGACCTCCTCCAAAGTTCTTCACCTTGTCTGTCTCTACAGTGCCATGTAAATAGCAGAAAGCCTTGTTTCCCTTTCGTTTCCAGTTTCTTTCTTTAAAGTATTTTTAATTTTAGTGTGCTATTAATACATTATTGATGAAAGATGCCAAGTCAGGAGCAATGGACAGGCAGGTCAGTTCTCTAACAAGACCAAGTCTAGTTTTTGCATTTCAAGATGATTTTCTAAAATGACGGCCTGAATATATCCCCATTATCTCACACTTTTCCACATAAATCCATTTACCCTTTCTGTCCCCTCAGAACATATGCCCTGGAAAGGATCAGACAACTTTGTCACATCTGTGTGTAGCCCCCAAGTCACAACATTGCTGTATTCATGTCAAAAGTGAAGTATGTTACAGGGTGGCTGAGGCTGCATGGACTGGTAAAATCCCAGGGCTAAGAGTTCAGCTGGGGCAAGAAACAGACTTTTCTCAATTATTTGAAGGTAATACAAAGTAGAAACCAGGTTCATAAGTCCTTAGAAGAGACTTGAGTCTGTGCTGGGTGGCTTCAGGTGTAAAAGATGTTATATTTTTTTCAGAAGGATAAGTGTTCACTTACTTCTTGAAGTATTGAGTTGACTGATGTCTCTGCAGATTCACTTCCTTTTGGCTGTGGAACTAAATGGAGTATGTAAAATGGTTTAAAAAAAGCAGTTGTGGGTTGCATGGCCTTTCCCATGTTGCCTTTCCTTCAGAGGGGTGCTGTAGCACTCCATGATACATACCTCCATGTGAAATCACCTGGTGTAGGCTCTGAGATGAACTGGAGAAGCAAACTGTTACTGTTGGCATAAGGGCAGATAAATCTTAAAGGATTCTTTCTGTACTTTTTTTTTTTTTTTTTTTTTACTTTTCCAGTGGAGAAATGGGCTCAGTGGGCACTACAGAAAATTATATCTGAAATTTCAAACCTAGTTCAATTAAAACTTTGGGTCAGCTCTAAGTAGACAAATTACAATTAAAATGGTAGCATCTTGGACTCTTTGCTTAGAAGATGTTGTAAATTGTGGTCAGTACTTGAAATACTACATTTTAATCAAGAGAAGGAACCAACAGGAAGCTTTGTTGTCTTAATAACATCCCTGGGCATTAATGTTAGTGGTGAGTACCACCTCTCTGCAGGATGCTGCAGTTTGCTTAAGAGGTCAAGCGGTGACAAATACTCGGTTTGTTAGATCTGAAGAGATTCTGCTGTGAAATGGATGCATAATAAACAGCTTTGAAATCTTTGACCTGAGTAACAGAATAAAAACAACTGCAGTGTGAATATTGTACATGGAGTGAAGACATAGAAATAACTTTAATTTCCCACCTCATCTGTCCACCCACAAGCTCCTTCTTCCAGTGGAGAAAAGGCAAACTTATTTCCTTTTTTTTCTGTGCCAGTAGTCAATCTTGTTTTCCTTGCATGACAGAAGATGTGTTGGGAAGACAGTAGCCTTGAGAAGCAGAAGCTGTGACTGTCTGTGTCCAAGATGCAAAGGCATTCTCACAGCTTGTCCGCTTGGGGCTTTTTTTAATCCAGTGATGTGCATTGGATTATTTGGGAGTAGGGAAACTTCAAATGGGGACAGGGAACATTGCTGGATTGCACTTGGAGATTGTATTTTTCCTTTGTAGCTTTGTCTACAAGGTGCAGGAAAGTCACAGAAGAGACAACAAACAATATCACAGAGTAAGAAATGGGTGGGATTCTTGTGGCTGTGCTGTGCAGCTGGACTACAGTGATCCTTGTGGGTCCCTTCTAACTCAGGATACTCTGTTCTATGATTCTAGGTGCTGCAGAGGTTCTTGGGCTACTACAGCCCCATTTGCATGAGAACCAGAGTCTATTTTAAGTCTCACTCTCCATCACTGAAACTTGTCCAGTCTGAATTGTGCCAACAAAGGAGGTCTGCTCTGCTCCCCTCCTCTATGTGCAAAATCCTCCTGCTAACCTCCTCCACCACCCACTGTGTTTTCCTTGTCACTACTGAAAGCAAAACACCTTCAAAACAGAAATAAAGCAGCAACAATCAATGGCAACACTAGATCTCTCACTGCCCATCTCTCTGCCTCTGTAAGTGTTCACTTTGCATCCTAAAGTCAGGCAAAAAAGGTCCAGAAGTCCAAACATTATCCTGGAGAAGGAGAGTCACATCAAAATACATTGAGACACAGACTGAAAATGTGTTTGTGCAGTGTCAGTGACACTACTGAGCAGAGAGCAGTGGTGCAGTCCAAACACGTCCTGAAATCAAGACAACATTCTCTGGTGAAGGAACGGCATGGTGAGAATAAATGCACAGAACCCCAGCTCCTGTCAAGACAACACAAGCTTCTGCAAGATTAGGACTACCCTCCCTTTCTTAAAACTGACACAAAAATGTTGTAGGTGATGTCACAGAATGTTAGTGAATGGAAGGGGCCTTAAAGACCACCTAAACCCAGCCCTCTCTGCCACAGACAAGGACACCTCCCACAAACCAGGCTGCTCAAGGCTTTAGCTAACCTGACTTTCAACCCTGCCAGGGGTGGGACACCCACAGCCTCCCTGGGCAGCCTGTTCCAGTGCCTCACCAACCTCACAGTAAAGAACTTACTTCTAATACTCAACCTAAATTCCCCCCCTTTCATCTTGCATCCATTACTCCTCGTTCTACCTCTGCAGTTCTTGATGAAGAGTCCCTTTCCAGCTTCCCTATAGGTCCTCTTCAGATACTGGAAGGCTGCTATGAAGTTCCCCTGGAGACTTCTCTTCTCCAGGCTGAACAATCCCAATTCCCTCAGCCTTTCCTCCCAGCAGAGCTGTTCCATCCCTCTGATCCCCTTGGTGTCCCTGCTCTGGCCTGGCTCCAGCAGCTCCATGTCCTTCCTGTGCTGGGCCCAGAGCTGGAGGCAGCTCTGCAGGGTTGGGGGTGGTCTCACCTGAGCAGGGCAGAGGGGCAGAATCCCTCCTTCCCCTCCCCTACTGCCCATGCTGGGGGCTCAGCCCAGGACACAGTTGATTTCTGGTCTGAGCTTTCCATCAACCATCATCCCTAAGTCCTTCTGCCAGGGCTGCTCTCCTTCACGCCTTTGCCCAGCCTGTCAGTGTGTTGGGGATTACCCTGACACAGGTGTAGGATCTTGAATTTCACTTTGTTGAACTGCAGGAGGTTCACACAGACCCACATCTCCTGCCTGTCCAGGTCCCTCTGGATCCATCCCTTCCCTCCAACGTGCCAACTGCACCACACAGCTTGGTGTCCTCAGAGAAGGTGCTGGGGGTGCACTGATCCCATTGTCCACGTCACTGACAGAGCTGTGGAACAGTCTCAGCCCAGTACCACCCCTTGCAGGACACCATTCATCACTGGTCTCCATGAGATGAGTTAACATCTGAAGTTACTGTCACTTCCAGTCTTTTCTGACTTTCCCATCTCTTTTCAGTAGCTTGCCTGTTTGAAGAATGCAAAGACATTAAAAAATCAGCTGCAAGTAATTTCTCCATAATAAAAACAAACAGAAATTCTGAAATTAATCCCAAGGCAGCAGCAGGCTATGAACTAAGATCTAGTTCAAAGCCGGATCTCTATCTGCTACTACAGCCAGTTCAGCCAAAATAAATCTTTATTTTCACCAGATGCTACATGTGGCTTAAGTATTCCCACACATCTGCACTGGAATAATGTTCAGAGAGAAGATAAATCCTTTCTTGGACAATGAAAATGTAACTTTTGTGAACTGGTCTTATGATGATCTTTGATTTTCCAGTCTTTTACACAATCCTCTGGCCTTTCAGGGATTAGCACATTCAACAAAGGTGGGGTCACCTCCCAAACAGACTTGACTGTTGTGCCCAAATGATTTCTGGTCATGATCCAGACAGGTTACACTGAGCCAGCTGACATATACAAGTGCACTTGAGTGAAGCAACGTGACAAAACTAAGGCTAATAATTTTGGTGTGTTAGTCACAGTTTTTGAAAGGTTTCGTGAATTGAGACTTCTAAATTGCTCTTACTTTTTACAGAGAAAGAAAAGGTTTCTGGTTTATTTGAAGGCCCAGTCCTCAGTGTTCTTCTTCTCATTTTTTAAATGATCTTAAATTGAACTGAGACCAATACTGTTCAGGCCACCACAGCTCAATAAATAAAAAATAGAGAAAGCCTGAAGGCATCCTTAATTGGCTGGTAACCTTAAAAATTTAATTCTCAGAACATATTTTCTTTAAATCACCAGTTCCTTAAGGAAGAAATGTTGCTTGCAGGACAGAAGGAATGAAGACAGAACCTGGGAAAAAAATGTATTACATTTTACATTAGGAGAGGGAACGCTGGAATAACATTCAGATGTATTGAAGAAGAGTTTCCAAGACTTCTTGTTCATTTTGCTCTGTCCCACTACTCCAGGATCTTCCTTTCCAACATGCTGGTGGTGTTTGGTGCTTCACCCCAGGTTTATGTGTGTTAGCACTTACCTGCCATAGGGGTATGAAAATGAAGACAATGATCTCTAATTTGATGTGGAAGGCAAGAAACAATGAAAAAGAATGAAGGTGAGGTAAAAAAGATCTGACTGCCTCAAGGGGAGATGTCAGTACTGGAGACACTGCACACAAGAAAGACAATAGATTTAAAAAAAAAGTGTTTGAATGATGTGAACTGTGTCACGAACTTTAATTCTTTAATTCTGTGTATCGAGAAAATCTAAAAAAAAATAAAAACTCCAACAAAAAAACAACCAGCCCAGAAAACCAGCAATTTTGACTGACAGCTTTAGCAGTGAATGAAAATTCCCAACCCTTCAGTGAGATGTGGTGACTGGAAAAAGTAAATATTAATGGAAAAGTTATAATGAAGGACTTCAGGGAAAAGAGGCAGTTGTCATCTATCCAAAATGTCTGTTGAGTACTCTGAAAATGCAAGTTTCAGAGTCCCCAAGCAAGACTTCCAAGCCTCTGGAACAGCCCAAGCCACATGAATGTTAGGGAAGTGTACAAAACCACTGCTTTCCTTTGGCCCATTCACCTAGAGTTGTTAGAGTTTCCTGCCTAGAGAAAAAGAATCCACTACAGGGAATTCAGGAAAAATAGCTGCCTGGAACCACTGTAGCTTTTTTCCTAAAACATAATGATGCCCAATTCACAAAAAACCCAAACATGATAATGGAAGTATTTTAATCAACAGCAGGGGATTTCACTGATTCCAACACAAAAATACTGCATTTATTAGAAAATCCTTCAGAAATAAAAATATGTCCCCACAGCAACAACAAAATATAAATGAACGTTTAATTCTTTCTCGCTCATAAAATGTCATCTTTCTATGAATCACTCTTCCTGCCTCTGTTGTGTACTAGATATGAGGCCACATCCTTAAAAAAGCTCCAAGAAAAGCTGGTACTAAAAAACGGGTGAGCACAAGGCGAGGGAAGACAGACTGCAGGAAAACAAAGTGCCAAACCTTGCATTTCTACCGAACGTGCTTATTTGCAAAGGGTTTTTGACATCAACACAGTGCCCAAGAGGGCAGTGCAGAGTGTTGGTGTGAAACCTGTTTGCATTCACGGCAAAGCGGCGAGTGGCGGCTCTGGTTTGCTAAACCCGTGTTGTCCCTACAGCTCTAACAGCTTTCCTCCCCTCCTCATCCAAAGGAGTTCAGTGAAAATAAGGAGTGAAAGGCACCATCTGTTGTAGAGCCACAGATTGTGCTGAGCTGGAAGGAACACATGCTTTGAGACTGCTTTTTTTCAGGGTTTGGTTGGTGATTCTTATTCCCTCTTCCCCATCAGATGGACAGCTGGATACCCTATCCTCTATTTCCTGAACTATCCCATCATGCCTGCCTCAAGCTTTCCTTTATTTAATTTCTATAATTTTCCATCTCATTTACCATTCTCCTCTTCCTGATGGTGTCTCTTCCAGCTTGTGCTTCACACAGGCCAGAAAGTACTTTGGAAATATCCTTCCATCCCTTTCCCACATGGAGTTGAACACAACACTAAAGGGAAATTTAAAATTTTTTGAAATTTAAAATTCGGTGGCCTTCTGTCTGCTTCGGCCAAAGTTCCTGAGTGAAAAAGTTTGTTCAGAGGATGAGAGGTATTGGGATAGCTTTTGATTTCTTGATGGGGAATGCATAAACACGGGTTGAAATGGGAAGCTGCAAAAATGTGGCAGCAAAAACACGTCTCTGTGAAAATCATGTGTTCACTGAAGGGGAAATGAGGGGCTTGCCAGGAGGTCCCAACAGCCTATTGATGCACTGTCAAACTTTTCACCTTCGCCGTTCCACCACACCCTATTTTAAATCCCTGCTCAGATTATTTTTATTTTTTTTCAAACAGCTCATGATTTTGTTGGGCCTACAGCTCACAGAGACTGTGTTGCCACTAAAAACACACAGCTAAACACAAGGGGTAGGATTCAAAGGAACAGAACAGATATATTTATTTATCATCTATTAAAAGACTCTGACTACAGATTAATGCTCCTTACTCAATAAATTTTTTTATTGTTTCACCTGCTATACAGTGGGAATTGAAAAGTCTCTGCGGTCATCCAATCTGGCTGTAGCTGCTTGAAGTGTCTGAGGATTCTCTGAGGAAACCTAAACTAAGAAACCACCCACAGTAATACTTCCCAGCTGCCCTCTGAAGGTCCAGGCTCCCTTTGGGGTTGCTCCAGGCTCCCCCAAGTCACAAGAGAGCTGCCTCCAGTGTCCCCAGTGACAACCACACCTTCTGCTGGTGTTTGCCTGGTTGGATCAGAGAAGGTGGCACAGGTATGTCCTGCAACTGATGTAATGAGCCAGGAGCCTTATCCTGGACTCCCCAAAACTGCCCTTCAAAGTACTCTTTTTTTTTCTTTTATTTTTTATACACAGGTGTATTTTTTGATGCTCTGATGGATTCTCTTGCCCTTCTCCCTGCCGACCATCTGGAGGCCAGAAGAAGCAAGCTCAAATATGTTTTTTTCATTCATTCTTGCAGGCATACAGGGCAATATTTACAGAGTCCCAAGTGGTGCATGTTGTTTGGAGTTTTCTGTTACTTATCCTCTGTTATGCTCTTACATCTTCCCTCCAAGCTCTCATTCCTTGTTTGCTTTCAAGTCTGTCTGTTATGTGAAGTTGGATGATGATGGCTCCTCTATGACTTCTTTCTTTTTCTAAGGCTATTATTGAACATTACTTTTGTAATTCCTGGGCCATCTCCCTGTTACCAGAGCCTGTGTTGTACTAATCCTAATGCCAGAGTGAGATATACTGTATTTGGTAGAGGAATCTTGTTTTATAATATAATATTAAAGGGCTCTGCATGCCCCCATTGTTTTGCTCCTGTGAACTCAGCTAAGCAGAAAAAAAAGCCAGATTCATATTTCACTCCACAGTGAAATATTTCCCACACCTAAACCAGCCTGCAGACACATTGCCCATTGGGCACACATGGAGTCTGTACACTATTTTTTTTCTTTTCTGATTTCAAGTGCCAGTTGTCACCTAGTATCTGACCTTGGGATTGGCTGAACATTCTTGGCTTTATCTGGAGAAGAATAATTCATGTCATGATCAGGCTTCCAATGGTGAAGAGTGTTTCTAAATTAGAATAAAGAAATTTCAGCAATTAAAATCATTAGACCTAATTCTACTGAGGATGGAAGCCAGGATTTTTGTTAGAAGAAAGCAGTTTCCTTTTCCTTTTGCTCTGGGACTAAAGAATATTGTGTGAAGCAAGCAGGTTATACAGAAAAAAATTCAAACTCTAGCACAAAAACTAATGAAATGTCACTTTGGTGCTCAACAGCTCTGTAACAACAGTCCTGCCTAACTGGGAAATTATATATAAATACATATTTTTAAAATACAACAGAAAAGGAATCTCTTGTGAACTTTTGAACCTTTAAACTTTTTTTTTCAATAAAAATATCTAAATTAACAGAGGAAAAATAAAGTTTCTAAATAAAGTCTCCCCTAGGATGGCATTTTTGTCCTGCCAAACTAAACTAACCAAAACTTTTGTTTCTCTAGCAATTTAGCTTCCCAAGAAAAATACACCTGCAGCTATCAGGAGCTTTGCTTGAACATGCAGGCCTTCTGTTTCATGATCAACATTTGAGGGCACTTCTGCATTGTGTGAGGTTTCAGCCAAAGAAAGGGACAAGCCAGACCTTCCTGGCTGAAACATCTGAATTCAGAGGCAGCCTGAGATCTGTTCCAGCCTTACTCGGGTTAATAACTTGCTCTGCAGGCAGCCTCTTTGGTCCCTTCAAAGCTGATCCTAAGAGCTGCTTCGAGGGAAGGTGGGACCTGGGGCTTGAGAGACAGGTCAGGGTCTGGGAGGAGAGGCTGAGACATGGGCTCCCATCCTGCCTCCCATCCCTGTGCTCCCATCCTGCCTCCCATCCCTGTGCCCCTGCGCTGAGGAGAGCTCACCCAGGGCTTCACTGCTTTGGTCTCTTTCAGCATCTGGTGCTCTTACAGCTTCCTTTGACCAGGGCAGGTGGTTAAGTTATAATGTCTGCCTGAACTGATAAAAAACCCCACCAAAATCCCATCAAAACCATATTTTCAATCTGGGTGATTATAGAGAAAAACCTGGAGAGGAGACCAAAAATCTGGAAGTCAGAAGGTCACTGGAAGGGAGAGTGAGAATTCAACTTATGTTTTTATGGGTGGTTTTTTTTTGTTTGTTTGTTTGTTTTTTTAATTCCACAACTTTTAAGCCAATTTTCTTATTTTAAGGGTGCTCACTTTTTATGAAAGTTTCAGGTTGGCAATGCTGGCAAAAGCAAAAAAAATTATCAATATAATTAAATTGCTCTAATTTATCTCAAAGCCTGTAAGCAGCCTTTTCAATATATGCTTTTCTTCAATGATGTGATCTCTTTGAAAGAGTTGTACAAAGGGCTCATTGAGTTAATTTTCCAGATCTTGAGTTTATTTACCATACTTCAAAGCCTCACCTACAGAACTGAGCTCCTGAACCCAAACTGCTGGGGAAATGCAGTTGTGATTTACTCAAAGTCTCTCTCTCCAATGCAAGGCTGAATTTCACAATGTGCCTGAGGAGCAACCTTCAGTGTTTATTACTAACTGGGCAAAGTCTGCTTGGTTCAGGCATCAATATCCCGTTTGCTCTGAACCTCCTCTTTCTCACTCAGAATGCCAGGGAAATGTTGTAGGAGTGTTTGAATATTTCCTGCCAAACTCCCTGTGGAAGTGAGGAAGTGAATAAAGATGGAACATTGATGGGCCTTTGTGAAAACAGCAGTCATTCTTTTCTGGAGTGAATGACTCTGGCTTCTTCATGGGGAACTTCAAATTCAGACCTGGAATTCCAAGAATAAGCAATTTTTTACCAGCGTTTGCTTATTTTTCAAGCCATTCTTAACACTCAGCCTTCTCTCTTAACACTGCAGCTGCACACAGAAATCATGGAATCACAGAATGGCCTGGATTGGAAGGAACCTTAGAGACCATGTACCTGCACCCCCTGCTGTGGACACAGGCACCTTCGCCCAGAAGAAATTGCTCCAAGTCCCATCCAACCTGACCTTGGACACTCCAGGGATGGGCAGCCACAACTTCTCTGGGCACCCTGTGCCAGGTCCTCACCACCCTCACAGGGAACAATTTCATCCTAAAATCCAATCTGAATCT
Source organism: Passer domesticus (assembly GCF_036417665.1). Taxonomy (NCBI): domain Eukaryota; kingdom Metazoa; phylum Chordata; class Aves; order Passeriformes; family Passeridae; genus Passer; species Passer domesticus. Next base: position 73,708,016 of record NC_087478.1, read on the forward strand.
CTCCTCTTCTAGCTTAGTTCTCAGTTATGCTATCACTATGTGCCCGTGTACCAAGTCACTCAGACCAGGAGCCCAGACAGATTCCCAGCAGGATGCACTTCTTTGTGTTCTGCCTCATTTGCTGTGGGGGGCTGCATCCAGCACATAAACAGTGAGTGCAGCTTGGGGTGGGGGAGCAGCTCTCTGAATCTGTGACATTTCCTGGCCAGGGGTCCAAGCTTCACTATGGCAATGACCCTTCAGACTTAAGCTTTTTCCTGTCCTGATCTTGAAGCCATCATTCCATATTTAGAAAAATTTGTGAACCACAGTGAAGGAGAGGTATGAAAGTTCCCTTGGAAATAATAGGTCAGCTCTGAAGATGTTGCTGTCTAACTGAGGCCTGCATTGACCCACATGACAGAAGTGCTACAGAAGTAAGACATGAGTCCTACAAAGGAATGGAGAGCCTGTTTTGTCCAGGCATGGACAACAACTCTAGGCGATATTTTTTCCCCCAAAGGAGAAGAATGATGAGGAGGACTCCATGGATATTAGAAGACTAACTAATTACTTTATTATACTATATTATTCTATATTATATTACACTATATTATGTTACAACTAAACTGAATCTGCCAAGCACTCATCTCTGCACTCCACTGCACTCATCTCATGACTGCCAGCCATCAGTCCTGACACACACACACATTGGCCCTGATAGGCCAAGGAAACAAAACACCATCACTTTGGGTTAACAATCTCCATATTGCATTTCACTTTAGTACAGAGGCACAGCAAATGAGATAAGAATTGTATTTCTTTCTCTGAGGTTCAGAGAAACAACCAAAAAACACATAAAAAAACTAGCTCTGTTCACAATAGTATCAGGATGTTGCTGGCATGGTATTAAGTGCATGCTTGTAGTTTCTTGAAAAAATTGAGAGAATGTGAAACCCAGAAATATTCTTGGGAAGAATTGTGCCTTGCTTTTCTCTGTGAAGAGAAATGTGGCTACAAACAATCTTGTAGCTGTGTCTCCAAAGCTGCCTGGTACAATGCATGCAGCTCTGAGGGAGCATGAACGCTTGTGCATCTCTTCATCTCGCCCACTCTTCCATTCAGAAACCTGCCTGTCCCTCATCTTGGCAGCCACTCTCTTCAAGTTTCAACCATCTGATTCATGCAGCAAAAAGTTCCCCATAGAAAACATACTGGCTGAACCGCTTTGTTTTTCCTAGAGCAGTGCAAACAGTTATTGCAAGGGGAATTTAAGGAAGATTGTGCCTGGCAAGGAAAGCTCACTAAATAAATACATGATGTTAATTATCCTTTGCCTGTTTCAACTGAGCATTTCAAAGTGCTTTGCAAACCATTAATTAAGCTGCAATTTAGTACCATGTGGTAGTTAAATATTATCAACACTGTTTTCTGCAGGTGGGCTGCTATGACACAGAGGGTGAAACGACCTGGATGAAGTCTGATAGCAGAAGACCTGAGCCCCAAACCTACTAATTTTGCTCCACCACCTTCCTGCTCCTTAAGACCTTCATAACTGTGAAAAGATGTGGTTATCTTGCAGGCAATGATGCATTATCTGGTTTTGAGTCCTTCCTTTGACACACTTCCCATCTGGTGCTACATTAGTTTCTATATTCCCCCACCATCACAGCCAGCCTTCTTCCTTAGTTTAATTACTTGAAGCCTGTTCTCAGTGGAAACTCTAAATGAATGAAAGGAGAAAAAAGAGCAAGAAAAGTTAAGGACGAAGCATTCAGCTTTGAGTATTTGTTTGTCAGAGGGACATTTAGAGCAAAGACAAGCCCAGGTGCAAATGCTGCAGAGCTACTCGTGCATTCAGCCATCCCTCTTTTCTTCTGTTGGTTTGTACCATTCTGGGCTCTGTGGATATTTGGATTAACAGAGATGGGCAATATGGCAGATGGACAGATGTAAGGAGCCACTAGATGGGGCTCCAGGAGGAAGAAGACAGCTGTGGGGTCATGGGCAATCCATCAGGATCAAGCTGAGCTGTGTGTTTAGTATCCTGGTCTGTGTGGGATCTTTAGTGGAAAAGATCAACCACAATAGCAGCATGCAGCACCTGTGCTCTCACCACGGGAAGGGAAGGAAGCAGGCCTTCCAAGCCAAAATGCACAGTATTCTACCAGGCAAAAAAACCCCCAAAACATTGTATCCCTTCAATTGTAAACTCTGGGTGAATGTGCTTATACATTCAGAGCATGGGGCAGATGGTAACAGACCACATGCTTGTGGATTATCCCACTTTTTCCACATTTGCATTCTCAAAACCACTTTTGGTGCCCGTGGTTCAACCTCTGTTTCCCTAACTTCTGTTTATGAGTTGAATGGTCACATGTCATCATGTTGAGTGGGAAAGTGTGTTCAGGGGATAAGGAGGCAGAAGTGGTTCCATATGGTGAAAGAAGAGACTATGCCAAAGTATTAAAAAATATATAGAAAGAGGGAAAAGCAAGAGTAAAATATTTTTAGGAGACCAGGAATCTAGGATGCTTGTGGCCTCCTAGGAAGAAAACAGTTGTCTGTGCCTGAAAGGGAAATTTATGGTTTGAAATGCTGATAGTATAAATTTCAATGTTTGGAGAGGGGTGAATGTTAAACAGATTTACCTTTCTCTGCTCTAGGCATGGTTCAGGCTGAAGGCTGAAAGATTCCAGCCAGAGGCCACTGTGAAACTGCCAGCTCCAGGTCTTCCAATTTTAATCTATTGATCAGAACAAACGAAACAAACAAACAAACAACCAGAACAACAACAACAACAAAACAAAACAAAACAACAACAACAAAAAAAACCACCAAAAAACCAAAATTCAGTGAAAAACAACCAACAAAAACTACTAAAAAACACATTAAAATTAGTTCTGTTCACAATAGTATTAGGAAGTTGCTGGCATGGTATTAAGTGCATGTTTGCAGTTTCTTGAGGTAATTCTGCAAAAGCAAACAAAACATAACAGATGCCCTCTATTGAGAGAGCAGCAAGGGTCAAATTTATTATAACAGTAGATAGTAAATTAAATACCAAAAAACTATGAAAAAACCCCAAACTAATGAGAAATGGCTTTTTTTATTTTTATATGTTTGTTTTTTTAAAATCTGATATTTGAATAAAAAGAAGATGACACTACAAAAATACTTTACTCTTGGGCAGGAATTTAATATTCTCTGTCCTGGCAAGGCAAGCTCCAGAATCCCTTTTGCCACCATAATAGGTTACCAGTTCTGGTAGTTTTATTTAGGAAGACCAACCAATGACACATGAGTGGAAATTCAAACCCAAATCATACTTCTACGATATAAACATTCATTGGTGCTGTGTGCCATAAAAAATTGTTAAAGGAAAGGATATTTCAATTACCAAAAGAGGCTGAGATAACCAAATTTTTATTAAGTGCCATGAAGCAATTTGAGAAGTCAAGAATTTTAGAAATAAAGACCCTTCTAAAAACCAAGATTCTAACAGATTTCTAGCTGGACACCCAAAAGGCAAAGTATTTCTGAATTTTCAGGTCAAAGGAAAGGACTTTGGTTTTGAGAACCAATTATGTAATCATAAGGCAGTCCCAAAATAGGGTACAAAGACCAGATCAGCTGGCATTTATACAGTTAATTGCTGGTGGTCCTGAGGGTTGCAAGCTTGAGTTGGGAGTGGTTTCAGAAGTGAGACTAAGAAAAGCTGCTTGTGGTTCCAGAGCACTTAACTCTGCCTTCAAGGGGAAGCAGACTTTGCAATAGTCTTTGCCAATACAGCAGATGATGCGTAGACATCGAGCTGAAATTCCAATTTCTCTTTGCCATCAGCTTCAGTGTGGCCAGGATTCAAACCCAGTTATTTTAGGGACACATCCAATACTCATTTTATCAACTCAAAGACTTCCATTAACTCAAATGGGAGATGGATCTCAGTCTCAGAAGTCAGTAAACTCACAAAGGCTGCTCAGGAAAAAGTGTGCCACTTCATTAATTCAGAAGTGGAAGTAGAGTGGATTAGACTGGAAATGGAGGAGAAAGAAGAATGATACTCACAGGTCCAGACTGCTCCAGTTATCCCCAGGGTGGCAAACCCAAACCTGCTTCATCCCCACAAAAGAGAATTGGATTTCTCGCAGCAGGCCTGAAACTTTCCCTGTGGCAGGTTTAAACCTGCAAATTGTGCAGAAACACTTTCCATCCAACAAGACATCCTATTACAGACCTGTTCTATATTCTGTGAAGCTGGCTGTGGGTGGCTTTCTGTTGACTTCCTCCCCACATGCTTTGCTGCCAAGTCAGAAAGACGAAAAATCATATATACTTGCATTCACCAAGTGATCTCCAAAGCAACTTAATACTGGTTCAAGTCTTCCTTGTCTTATAAATCGGATTCTTTCTGTAGATTGTTTACCTACCACTTCTAGTGTGTCTCCAATAAATTAAATCCTGCTGAAATGGTAAAATATACGAAAGATATACTGAATGGTCTGCAGGCTGTACAGTGGAGCCATTATTTTAAGAGGAAGTAGGAAAGGCAATCATAAAATTTTGAAAAATTATGCAATAACTTTGTAGTTATTGCCCATCTGTATTCATTACAATGATCTACTTCACAGGCATATAAATAGAACTGGCAAGTAAAAGATGTGCTGTTTGCCTCCAGACATGGCACTAGACTTCAGCAAATGAAATTCCACTGAAGACTTTAGAAAAAGTGCTGTAAGTGTTCATCCATAGATGGAATCTAATCACCCGTCTTCCCCAGCTTCCCCTCCCCCTGTCCCCTCTCCCCATTTTACATTCCCCCATGCTTGTTTTACCCCCAGTCAGGACACCTTCATAAGAAAGATGACAAAATTTAATTGCTTCATTTGCAGGGCAACCCTGATACACTACATGACTTCATTCTCACAAGGCAACAAGTCCCATAAATCACACCTACTGAGTGCACCCATTAGAGCTCCAGTATGACAACTTTATGCCTAATACTCTCCAAACAAGGACCACACAAAACTAGGACTGTAAAATTACTGTTGACTCACAGCAGCTTTTATAACTTGCACTCAGCTCAAAAAGACTTAACTTATATGGGGTTTAATCATATTTGGGCATAGGAGACCTCTCACTGATTCAAGACAACATATGTTTAAAAAAGAAGAAAAAGCAGAATATATTTGGCTTAGCTCTTTCCCTTGCAGTTCTCACAGAGAAATATGCCAGATTAATGGAAAAATGACTGCTTTATTTTGTAATGAAAGAGGATTCTGAGAAGTGTTTCTTCCTAAAATTTGGGGGGAAAACGGTATTTTATGCCACCATAGGTTGGAAAAAGTGTAGGAAAAGTGCTGTCTCTGGGCTAGGTGCTTCACTGGTGTATGTCTGCACAAAACCATGGAGGCATCTGGGGCAACACACCCTTCTCAGCAGCCCTGGTGCCACCAGGTGATGTGGCTTAATCCCAGCTGGCAGCTCAGCCCCACACAGCTGCCTGCTCCCTCCTGTGCTCCTGGGGTGGGGGACACACTCAGAAGAGCAAAAGTGAGAGAATTCCTGCACTGAGCTAAGGACACTCTAACAGGTAAAGCAAAAGCTGCACACACAAGCAAAGCAAACCAAGGAATTCATTTCCCACTTGCCATGGGCAGGCAGATGTTCAGCCATCCCCAGGAAGGCAGGGCTCCAGCACTCCCAATGGTGACTTGGGAACACAAATTCCATCACCACATGTGCACCCCCATACCTGCTTCTTCTCCCAGCTCTATATGCTGAGCACAATGCCACCTGGTCTGCAATGTCCTTCTGGGCCATTGGGATCAGCTGCTCCACTGTGTTCCCTCTCAGCTCCTTGTGCAGCCTCAGCCTCCTCCCTGGTGGCATGGAACGGGATGCAGGAAAATCCTTGACACTGTACAAGCCCTGCTCACCAATAATGAAAACATCCCTGAGTAACCAGCCCTGCTTACAGCACACATCCAAAACACAGCCCCACACCAGCTACTACCAAAAAAAAATTGAGTCTGTCCCAGCCCAAACCAACACAAAGGGTACATCCTGCCCCAAAAATATTTGCCCTATCAGGCCAGTGGGCAACCTCCACAGTAATGGCCCCACTCATCCCGACTGCATGTACACAATTGCATCGTGCAGCTGCAGCAGTGTGCTAACACCAGAGAGGAGTGAGCCCTGCCTGGGGGAACTGACTGATGCTATCCACACAGTTAAAGAAACAGCTGGCCTGAAGCCCTGGGAATTCAAAAATATCCCTTCCGAGCCACCCTGCGAAGCCGGGAGCCTCCGGAGCAGAGGCTGTCACTGCAGGCTCCTGCGTAAACAAAGGGTGCCTGTGAGTGTATCCAAGGATTTCCATGTGCTTCAGAGCAGGGGTCCCATTGCTTCCCTCCAACAATGTGACATGCATCACTGAGAATCTCTTATTTCTTTGCACAATAGCTTTTTTTACCCCACCCTCCCTACGGCTACAGAGGAGACGGAGGGGGTGAATCTTCCATGCTGTCCAACCGACTTCCTTGCATTTGGAAGGCAAAACCAAGCGGTTTATATAATCAGCTAACATAGAAACCAATTGAAATTACAATGGTATGCTAGAGTATATTCCTTGAGTATTCAAACCACAGTGAAAAAAAATCTCTTCCTCTAAACTACAAGGGACTGACTGAAACCCGCAAAAGCTGGGAAACATGGTGAGGTCTGACAGAAAGCTTGTCCTTACTTCACCCCTGAGGAGAAAAGTAGAGAGCAGAGATAATACTGGCTGCTTTCTGGTGGGCCCTAAACATATAGCAAATTCCCACAAAATAAATAGGAGGCTTGCCACCATATCCTCCCCCCCCATTCCCACACAACCAGACCTCTAACTCACAGGCATGCAGGGCAGCTGCTCTCTCTCTGCCCAGGACTCCGTTGTCACAGGCAGCAGTCTTGGCTCTGCTTCCCTGTTTTGTAAGTTTAGCACCTGCTATGCTTTTCTGGCTCCCTACCCTTGCCAAAAAGGGTTTTGGTAGCACCAACTCTGATAAAAACACCAAAAAAGCACAACGAGAACATCTTTGGATTCCTGGTTTCTTGTGGATTCTTCCCCAGTTCCCAAATTCCCCATTACTACCATCTTTATCCCATCCACAGCATCATTCCTGCTTCCCCTCTCCATGGTGGCACTCTGTATATCTTAGCAATAGGTTGGGGCAGTGGTCCCAGCTATTTTAGGGCAGTGCATGTGCTGCCTCCTCAGCTGGTTGCTGCTTTTTTAGATACTCAAGGAACTAAGCTAAAATTACCATTTCCTCAGTAAAAGAACTATTCTGAATCTTCTTTCTCCATCCTGCTACCCCTTCTCGTGAAAATTCACATGCACCCATCTTCACTTTCACGCCTCTGCCGAACAGACCCGAAATGAGCAGTGACTTCAGAAGTTGTCGTGAGGGGTGGATGAGCACTCTATGCTCACAGAAACCTATTTCTATAGGAAACCAACCTAAAAATAGCCCCATCACTGAAGCCTTTAAGACCAGTATTAAATGAACCAAAACTGTAGAGTTATGCACAGGTGTCACTGCAGATACAGTGTGTTTTGTTTTCATCTAAGATTCACGCAACTAAAGCTATTCACCTGTGTAAGCCTCCCCAAAGTGTCTCTGAGTCTTCTGAGGTGGCTACCAGGGTGACCAGTGAAGGAGGAATTATATTCCTTTGGGTTTTCCATCTAAAAATACATTAATGTGTACACATGTATGAATCACGTACACACATATGTAGGGCCCCCCTTATTTCTTTGTAATTGCAGGTTCCAAGCTCTTCAGCATGTTTTGTAGGGTTTTTTTTACAAACTATATTTTCTACTCTCTAAGGTATTAAAGTACTTTTATTTCTGTTCGTCAGCTGAAGAGCTGAAAACCTTTGAAGATCAGGATCCTAATAAAGTAACCAGTTTCTTTGGCTTTCAGGAACATTAAATTATTTATATATATCTGAGAAATTAGCACTATGGGCCTCAACCAAGTACTAAGGAGAAAAGAAAGGAGCTGGATGTAGTTCCAGATTCATCCAGTCCAGATGAATAGCCCAGTTTCATCCTATTCCATCCATCCTTTAATGAATTGCAAAGCAATTAGCTGAAAGTGAAAAGAAAAACCCCAACCAAAATATATTGGAAAATGAGATAAAGAAAGGTTCCAATTATACTTGTACAGTTTTCCAGTTCTTTGTTAGATTTAATCTAGACTCAGCTGTATTCTAAGGACACATTAAATCACTGTAGTAAATCGGAGAGGTCTTGAATAAGATGAAGTAAAGAAGCCTTGGAGAAGACAAAATCTCCTTCTGCCTTCACAACCCCTCCCACTATTTAAAAGTTACTTTGGTCTAATGAAAATCAGATTAGAAGTCTCCATAAACCCCTCCAGATTAACATCATTAGAATATGATTTTTTTCTATGATGCTATCTTCTGAAGGAGAGGCAACATGCTGTACAGATGGAAGCAGCTTCAAACTCTGCTTGAAGCTGCGGGAACAAAAGTCTCCCTGCAAACAAAAAATCATAAATTAAATTTAAAAAGCAATATTTCACTTGCTTTATGGGTTGGCATGAGCCTGCAGGCCCACAGTTTGAGTCATTAAAACCATGGGTGCACCCCATGAAAGACAACCCAAAAGTTCTGACACTGAAGCATAATGGTTAGCACTGCTCAAATATTTCATCTGTTTTTCTCTGTTTTTAAATGAGTACATGAAAAATACTTGAGGGTTTTTGTGGTTTCTTTTTTTTTCCCCTCAGAGCAAGAGACGGTATTGTTTAGTAGTTAGACAACAGAGCTGGGAAACCTAAGGACACATGGAGTAAATAATGCAGAAATTGTTATAAAGCCCCTTATGTCACACGTGGTCTTATCTGTAATCAGCTCTGCCTCAAAAAAAAAAAAAAAAAAAGAGGCAGATTCTAGGTTGTAAAAGCTAGTGAAAAAGAAAGGATTTCTTCATTTTAGAGAAGAAGTAAATAGCAAGGGACTAGAGACTATACAACGTCACAGCAGTTTCAAAAAGTGAGAACAGTCACATTCAGGAAAGTCAAAGGGCAAGTCACTTAAATATGGTGAAAATAAACACATTTTAGCAGAACATGTAACTACATGCTTGAAACAAAGAATTTAGCAAGATGAAAACAAGTTAAGCATATATATGTACATGAATAACAGCACTCTCACTGTCATTTATGGATAAAAGGCTTAACAGTACAATTGTTGGAATTGGAGAGCTGGATAAACATGATTAGTTTTTCACATGTTTGGAAAATTTAAAAGTCACAAGAGACACTCCTGCATAGTGTCACTTATTGTCACCCCAACCCCCTCACACTGAACACAGACACTTGAGCTGCAAGATTTCTGGTCCCCAGAGAAGGTTCTGAGCATGGTGAGGGGAGAGCAGGAGAGACTGAATTGCTGCCAGTGCCTGAGGAAGGCCCTTGCAAAGACAAGGAGGGGAGGAGTGAAACTCTTATAAAGGTGTGGCTGAAGTGCCAAACCACAAATTTTGATTAATAGGTTTCAATCTTTTTGAGTGCTTGCCCTTAAAAACGTTCATGTGAAGGGGATTGGGGAAAGACATATACCAGAAATACATTATTTGCCAAAACCTCAGTGCTTACTAGCATCTAAGGAGAGTTCTTAAGAAAAGCACATCCTGCAGGGATTTGATGCTGTTTTTTTGTCTACCATACCCAGATCTTCTGGAAGATGAGAAACAATGCTTAACATAAATCTTGCCTAAAATTCTGCTTTTCCCCTATATCCTGCCCCAGTTTTTGTGTATGTTCTGTAGCTTCAGCTGATAGTTTTAACTCTGCCATTAAGTAAACTGGGAAAACAGGAAAGAAATCATCACTAATCCAGGCATTTAAGTTGAGAGGAGGAAGCAGTCCTGTGCTTGCTGTGATGCAGATGAGCGTATAAATAAATGTGTCATGCCGTTGTTGAAACTAACGTTTATTAAACCAGATTCCTAAATCCCAAGCCTATCTGAAAAACAATTTTCTCGTAAAAGTTCTTTTAATGCTGTATTTGTGGATCAACATTACTGCTTTTTCTGTTTGAGCCTTTTGAAGTAACTTTTTCAAGCTTTTTTTTTTGATGAAGGACATTGAATAGCTACTCATGTATATAGCAATATGTAACAACAACAAAAACCAGCAACAGAACAGATAATGTTGGAAGCAACATTCTATCCTAATTCCTCTAAAACAGGAACTACTTTCTGAGTGTCTGACACTGCACTTTCAGAGACCAAAGCCCTTTCCATCCTTCAAGGAGTGCATCAAAAAAGCAAGGGAAATACATTATTTTTCACAGTACAACCTCTTGAAATTAATTTTGTACTACTTAAAACACTGCTTATTGAAAATACTTGTTATTTAATATTTAAACCAGTTTTTCAGTCAATCATAGAACTGTGGAATAATTTGGGACCTTGAAGATCATGTCATTCCAACGCCCCTGCCACGGGCAGGGACAATTTCCATTAGGACCTTGATGTACCTAGTATATTCTAGAAAATTCTCTCTTTTTTTATTAACTATATCACACTTTTGTTGTGTCTTGAATGCTCAGTTTATCAGCAACTTGTATTTTGATGAATAGTCATAAAGAGCACTTGCTTAGGAGAAATTTTGGAAAACACAGCTTGCATGTGAGACAACTTCAGCAATTGGTCTTACCAGCTAGGAAGTGAAATTCTCCACTTCTTTTGTAACACCAGAGTTGTATTAAAATTTTAGTTTTTATAGGAGGCAACAATGGATTTATGTAATACCTTTGATCTCAAACTTCTGCTCTGAAGAAGCTAGAAGTTCTTTATAAGAAAAGAACTCTGTCAAAAACCTCTCAAGTTAAATTTCTCTGCACATACATTTGTATGTAAACACAGTGTGAGGTTTGCACGCTGTATAGAACTAGTATTAATTTGATTGTATTGGATTAATTAATTAGAATAAGTCTGTCAAGAAAATGCACCAAATGTATTTGGAAAATGCATTCAGACTTTGAACTCCAGGTCTTTTTCCCATTGTTTGGTATGGAATATTGAAAGTCGTACCAGTGTGGAGAGCTATAGCCTTGGGGTTGTAAGGAGAATGAGGTTCCAAGAATACTTATTGAAAAGTGCTACATAATTAGTATAATATCTGATCCATTAGAAAGTCACATCTAAAGTGGAAGAAAATACTTGTGGGTATTTGTTGAAGGACTTGTAGACAAGTTTTAGAAACAGGAAAGAGAAAATAATGAAACCATAAGATTTGCAGTTTGACTCAATAGACTGTGCAGAATCCATCCCTTAAAAGCACGGCTTGCTTTTAACTGCACTGCCCAGGCCAGTTGTCTCCCAGCACATCCTCCCAGATGAAAATGAGATGAATTTAGAAAGCCAAAATTTATTAGCAGGTAAGGGCAAAACCTGTCAGTTTTAACCATGGAGAAGTGATTTTCACGTTTGAACCATTGTATTGGACTTACGGGGATTGTTTTGGTAGGGAGGGGAGTATAGGGGTGGCTTCTCTGGGAAGCTGTTGGAAGCTTCCCCCCTGTCTGACAGAGCAAATTCCAGCTGGCTCCAGGATGGACCCACCACTGGCCAAGGCTGAACCCAGCAGGAATGGTAGTTATGCCTCTGCCTCTGAGATAACATACTGCAGAAGGACAGGTGATAAACCAGCCCATTTTGCACCTGGAGAGAGGAGTGAGAACGTGTGAGAGGAGCAGCCCTGCAGGCACCCAGCTCAGGGCAGAAGGAGGGACAGGAGGTGCTCCTGCTGCTGAGGCTCCCCTGCAGCCCCTGGAGGGCACGAGGGAGCAGAGATCCCCCTGCAGCCCATGGAGGAGCCCACGCTGGAGCAGGGGCATGCCCAAAGGATGCTGTGACCTGTGGGAAGCTCACACTGGGGCTGGCTTGCTCAAGATTGTGACCCTGTGGAAGGGAGCCACTCTGGAACAGTTTGTGTAGAACTGCAGCCACTGGAAGGACTCCCACTGGGGAAGTTCCTGGAGGATTTTCTCCCTTGAGAGCGACCCTGCACTGGAGCAGGGGAAGAGTGTGAGGAGTCCTTCCCCTGAGGAGAGAGGAATGGCAGAGATAATGTGTGATGGACTGACCACAACCCTGTCTCCCTCTCCTCCTGCACCATTGTACAAGAGAAAGTAGAGAAAATTGGGAGTGAAGTTGAGCCTGGGAAGAAGGGATGGGTGAAAGAAAGATGGTTTTAATGTTTAGGTTTGTTGCTTATTATGCAACTCTGGTTCAATTGGTAGTAAATTAAACTATTTTCTTTCTCCAGGTCCAGTCTGTTTTGCTCGTGATGTTAATTTGTGAGTGCTCTTTCCCTGCCCATGAGCCCTCCATTGTTTTCTTTCCTCTGCCCTGCTGAGGAGGGGGAAATTATGGACCAGCTTTGGTGGATACCTGGCATGCAGAGAGGGTTGATGCACCACAATAATTTTCTCTGTTTGTGACATTCCTAATGAGAAGCTCAGAGCCATATCACACTGTGGGAAGGGATATTGGTACCCCATTGTATTCAGAAGAAAATTTACAGCAAGGCTTGCCCATTTTTCCCTTGGTGTGCATTATGACTTCATGACACTCTGGAATGAGCTTTCCCTAACCCTGCCTAACCAGTTTTGTGACGTGCAAGGGCTGTGTTATTCTCCTTGGGGTGCTATTGGGCAGCCCAGTAATGAGCTGTGAATAGGGCCCCTTAGCAAGTCAGTCTTCCTAGGAAATGTCCTTTATTTCTGACACACTCCACCTGTCCTGCCTGCCCTGGCTTTGTTGGCTCCTTCATCCAAAACAAAAAAATCCTCTCGCTTGCTTTGCTTTGGAAGTCACTAGAGAGTTAAGAGTCACAAAACCAGGGACTGAGCTGCAACAGGGGAGCCCTTACTAAAAAAATCTCCAAACTCCATCTGCTTCCAGTAAGTTTTTGCCCCGTTGACAGGTGCAGAGAGGAACAAGTGCCCCTTGGAGAGGTGTCTTCTCACTCTTCCTGCCAGTGGTTGGAGGACAGTGAGAGAAGTAACTAGAATTTGACCTTGCTACTGGGGAAACCATCCTTTGAAGCCTAAAAGGGCATGTTGGGAAGAGAGGAAAAGGTACTGGCAGATAAGGTTTAGGTACGGGTAAGTCTGTAAAACCTCCTGAATAGCCCTGTAGACAGGCTGGTAAAGATTTAAAAAGAGATGGAAAAAAAAAAACATTTGCAATAAACAGCTATCAAAGTTTGAAAATATCCAAATACTTACAGGATTTTTTAATTCTCAGTCATGTCAGTGGTAGTAGGGCTGCAGAATCTGTCCCTATGTGGGTAATAGCCTTTTTAATTCCCAGTATTTTTTAGAGGGATTGAAGAGGTAGGTCTTTCTGTCCCTATGTAAAGCCATGATTCATCCATCATGTCAAGAGCATCTTAATAATAAATATACCACCATGACTGGTGTCTTGCACTGAATTTGGCAAGAGTACTTAGAAAGAAATGAAATTAAAATTTCAGGAATTTCCAATTGGGCTTGAAAGTTGTGAAAGAAGAGTGATGACTGCTATCAGTGTAAAGAGTTATGAGCTGCCTGGTTCTTCTGTTTTATGGAATAGCTTAGCCATAGCACAGGACCTACTTCACTGCCACTGTGGCCTGGGCCTGGCCATGGCCTTAATTTTTCTGAGGATGTTATTCATAAATGTTCTCTTAATCAAGCTCAGGCCCAGAGTTTTACTGTAGAGGCCAAACTAATTGCCAGGATACACGAGAAGCCAAACCCTAGAAGGTAAAGCTAAAATTTGTGTGTCCTGGCTCAGAGAACCACTATGTTGCAAACCTGAAATAAAAAGTGGGTTTTTGCATTTCTTAAATAGTTGATTTTTCCATTTCAACAATTAGAACTCTGTGCCTCTCAAAGAATTCACACTGATTAACTACATATCCTTCATTTTTAAAATTTGACCACAACAAAAATCTCTCTTTTTAATTTTTTTTTTTTTTTAAGAGAAAGAGGTAAGGATTTATTCCAAAATTATCCCTGGCTAGTGTACATGGTTACCACACTGAAAGAGACAGCAGTTTTCTGGGTGGAATGGCATTACCCTGTGTGCCAAGACCCACAAGGAAGTTATGCCAAGGACTGTGAAGATTTTTATGTCTCTCCTGCCATCATAAACACAAATGTTATATCTTTCAACTAGACAGCTGGCATGTACACCATTGATTACACCCTTTAATTGAGAAAAGGAGAGGTGAATGATTTTCTGTATTCTTTTCACATTTAAAAGCTTCTAGAGGATTAGCAATCTCTTAGTTCTTGATCAAAATACAGGCTCCAATGCAAAATTCTGTAAGATTTCATAATATCTTATGTTCATAATATCATTAAACCTTTATACTGGAATAGTCTCACCCATCCTTAAGGAGCTGAAATGCTTTTCAATAACTGACACAACATCTGTGGTGGGGTTTTTTAGTTCTAAATCTGCCAGCTCTCACTTCTGTGACAGTGGGAAACATTTTACTTAGTCATCCTCAATCACATGTGTAAGAAGAAGTGAGATGAGGAGACATGAGGTGCATTGCCTGGACAGAGGGAGTGATGAACCCGAGAGCCTTTTCCTCTCTGTATCATGCCTTGGTTTCACAAGAGAAAGCCAAATCTCCCAGCAGATCATCACATCAGATCTGTGAGCACAACCTCTCCATCTTGAAAAGTTTTGCTGCCTGGGCCCATGGCCATCTGGGATATGGCACATCCACAGTATCCCCTGGCTGAGATGGTTGTGAAAGAGCAGCTCTGGGGCAAAATCTGTTTGACTGTGTGGGGCTTCCTTTTCTTGGAAAAGAAAACCCTTGACACTCGCTGATACATCACTGCCCAGTTTAACACCTTCCAAATTTTGGCCCTAATCCCACAAATTCAACTTTCTAGCTTGGTCTCACATCTTGTCCCTTTGTACTTTTTGACCAGTTTGAGCTATGACAGTGTATGGGATTTTGTAACCTTTAATAAATGAATGCTACTGATGCAATAGGACTCCTAACCTGTCATCAGGAAAGATACACAACCCAGCAAACCACTAGGCAGATACTTTACACAGATATTGTCATCCTAAAGTCTTCCACAAGGTAAAGTTGAAATATTTCACTTGTCCTCTGGAGCTCTGAAGAAGACTCTTCTGTTCTGTGCAGATGGTTCAGGGCTCTGAAGGCTGGGTCGGATGAGGGAAAGCTGAAAGACTGCAGCCAATGAAGAAAAAAGCTGTAAAGAAATCCCCACCAAAACCCAGCAGAGAGCAACAAAAAAGCACTAATTCTATTTCTTTCATATCAAAGCCAAAAGGAATTTTGCCATAGACTTGACTAAGAACTCTTAAATGTAGAAACATGTTCTCATCAGCAGTTCTTAATTTATCCTTGCCTGTATTCCAGAGCAGTCATTTAAGTTTTTGACACTAGCTGCAGGATTGGATATGGTTTGAGTATCAGGAGCCATTTGCAGAAGGCATGAATTAGACTTCCTGCATGTCAGGAGCAGGTTCTGCTGGAGTTAGATCTAAAGCATTCATGCTGGAGGTTAGGTTCTTCCAAAAAAAGTCCACTCAAGGCACCACTGCTTTTCACTGCCCTCTCTGTCTTAAGAAGTGGTGTCCAAACTTAAAATATAAATTTTCCAGTGATCTTAGATAGATGAATCTTAACATTGCAGATACCCTTCCCACAAAGGGTCTAGAGATTACCAAAGATTAGTTTTGGTGCCTTAAACTATGGTCACATCTTGGCAGCACAGTCTTCTGCCCTTATGCTGCCACCTCAAACCCACTGTACCACTACTGCAGGATCATAATGAAACCAAGGAACTAAATTAAGAAAAAGATGTGGATTGAAAATTACCCATCAGAGAATATAAGAGTTGACGGAAAAGGATAAATCAAGGAAGTCCACAAGTAATTGTTGCCAGAACAATAGCCAGGGCAGTCAGGGAACGGAAATGAGCAGCTGGTGTTGGAAGGACAGGCATGGAACAGCTTCAACTGATTTTCTCAACGAGAAAAATGTCTCTGGAAGTGTGATGTGACACAGTGTAAGCATCACTGACTTCAAAGCCTGCGACTTTGGGCACCATTTTCAAGACAAAGCTACAGGTCCAGGGGGTCAGAAGTGATACTCATTTGCCACAGAAGTAAAAGTATAGATTTGAGCTCAGTATGCAAATCGAAATAAACCATTTAAACAGTCATTTTCCCTCTTTCCATTTTTTTCATGATAGAATATCACAGAATCATAGAACATCCTGAAGTGGAGAGGACCCACGGGGATCATCAAAAGATGCCTGAGCACAGCTTACAAAATTCTCATATCTTCTTTAATTCAAAACATTTGTGAACATCCTCAGCAGACTGGTACTGTTGTGGAATATTGCATGCAATACAGATAATTTCCATGTATACTTACAGCATAAGGCACTACTGGCTGCATGGTTGAATGGAAAATTGAAAAGTCACATTGTTTTTGGCTATGCAGTGAAACGTTACTGTGGACAGCTCAAAATTCAAACTACAGTAAAAGTATGTGTTTTCCATGAGAATTCTGCTAGGAAAGCTCAGCCATTCAGTAAAAGTGTACAATGAGGGACACAAAATGCACTTTTGAAGTTAAATGGATCATTATATTACGGATAAAGTTTTGGTTTATTCATTCAAGTCTGTAAAAGTACATGATATTGTAACAATAGATGAGTAGGAGGAACATTGTGTTGTTGTTCCAGATAAGCACTCAGAACTGTCAATTCTTATCCATTTATCTGGATCATTTGGGCATGGAAAAGCTGGGTGGGGAATGGCATGAGATCAGGGAAGAAAAGAGGAAATCTCATGAGAAAAGGGCTACAAGAATTGCTGCTTAAGAGAGTTTTGGCAATTTCTCAACCCAGAAGCACAGAGCACATGAAAACCAGCAATAACAAACTGAAGATACTGTTGGGAATTAACCAAACTACCAGGAGCAGGGCAGCTTCTGGGACCCTACGCACAGATAGAGGGTTTGTGGCATGCCATCCTCTGCTCAGTTGCTTGTATAATTGTCCAGGGATAGTGTTTACTGCCGACTCATGCTGGCAGGCAAACCTTATTTATTCCAAGCATGATACAAGAGGGTTTGGAGCGTGCTGGCTGCAGCAGAGGAATCCTCCAGAGAGAGATCCAAGAGCAGTTAAGCTTGAGAAGAATAGCTGGACTCTGTCCTTACTGTGTCTGTTGAAATGACAGGAGTGAGGGGCTTTACCTCAACCTGCAGCACGTAGTCTGTTCAGAAAAGGGAACGAGCTTCAGCTGCTTGCAAACACTTTATTGACCTGTATCACTGATTTCTAACAAACAGATGAATAATTTGCAAAAGCAGAGCATGCTTGTTTGTTGTCTACTCTAACCTTTTGCAGCGTACCAGAACTGATGCAATTAGCTTCAGTTGCTCTCCCTGTGACACATTCTCTTGTTATGTTGGAAAGGGAACTTTGGACACAAACATTCTCATGTGTTATTTGTTTTACATTTGTCCTGCGTTGAGTAGAAATTATTACAAGAACTATAGGACAAAGAAACTCAGAGACTGAGGGTGTCTCGTGACAAACTGGTAACCTTCCAGTTTGGTCTTCATGATCTGGTGATGATCTCCTGGTAAGAATCCTTCACAGATGGAGCTGCCATGAAAGGAATTTGTCTTCACATTGGGTTTTATTCTAGAATGACATGGGTTGGCACAGCCCCAGTAAGTCTGACTCCCTGGAGAGAGACGCTTGACAAGGGCCTGGAGTGACAGGACAAGGGGGAATGGCTTCAAACTGACAAAGAGCAGGTTTAGGTTGGATATCAGGAAGAAATTCTTCCTTGTGAGGGTGGTGAGGCCCTGGCACAGGCTGCCCAGAGAAGCTGTGTCTGCCCCATCCCTGGAAGTGTCCAAGGCCAGGTAGGATGGGGTTTGGAACAACATGGGATAGTGGAAGGTGTCCCTGCCCATGGCAGGGGATTGGAAACTGGATGATTTTTAAGATCCCTTCCAACCCAGACCATTTTGAGATTCCATGATTATGTGATCCAACCCCAGGCAAAATTAGCAAGATGAGGCCAGCAGCAGGAGTGGAGAAGAAGCCTCCTACAGCATTCATGTAGAGTCCTGCAGCCAGGTCCTGTGAGCAAGCAGGAACAGCCAGGCCTGGACACATGATGGGACTAGAATTTTAAGTGGAGCTGCTGGAGCAATGTCCAGGAGGAAGATAGGCAGAAGCTTTTGGTGCTTTCAGGGCATGGATACTTGGGTTACAACAGAAGACAAATATTTGTGTGAAATTGTGATAGAAATCTTAAGCGGGCTGGCAAAAATATACTGCTAAAAATTTGTCTCTCTAAAAAGGGCAAGATGTTCTGCTCCTAAGTTTGATGACAGATTCATAGTTTAAAATAACTTTAAGGAAAATGGTTGATTTGAAAATTGTACACAGAGCTAAAACCACATCAGTTTCAGGGTATGTACCACACTGCCAAGTCATCAGCACAAAAATGGCACGGAACAGTGGACAAGGACTGTACACATTTAGTCTGACCTTCCAATGTTTCATACTTTCACAAGTACAGCCTAATGAAACAGTCACTTCATTAAACTTTACTACCATTTCTACTATTTAGATCTAAAAGGAAGTGCCTCGTGCTTTTGAACAGGCATTACTGTCTCTTCATATGACTGAACAATGGGCTGCATCTTCAATATCATTACCTTTAGATGGAAGAGGAGCTAATTTATTATTCAATAAAACTCCAGTTCTCTCTCATGGTACAGATATCAACTGTAAGAGTCACTTGGTTTTGAACGAGAAAGATTCTCCTCCAAATGATCCTGGAAAGACAAAGTTTTCACAACATGTATTTCAAGCAAATGGGAACTGTCATCTATGTTGTTACTGAAGTACTTTTAAACAAAGACATCAAAATCAAAGGAACAAGGAGAGGGAGAAGAATCATCTCTTAGCTAGCATTTCTGTACAATATTGATATAAAATTATTGAAAGCATCCCTCAGAAGAGCTAAATTAAATTACGTATACTGTTTGAAGTAAACCTCTGAAGTATTTTGGAATATCTCTTCTGCTATTGATATAGTGTCTTGAGGGGTAAAGGACATTGTTACTTTTCTCTATATTAAGAAATGAATTAATGAATTAACAGATTCAAAATTTTCTGATGAGCTGGTGTAATTTCAAACAAAGTCTGGTACTCAGTGTGATTATTGTTTTAGAGAGAAAGTAAATCAGGTGTAGAAACTGTTCTGTAGAAGACATTAAGATGACATCTCCTGCCCTGTAGGCATCCAGCAGTGGTGTGTCTCTAGAAATATTCATAAATCCACTTGTGGTTGTTTTCAAAAGAACCTCTGACAGAATTTTTGTGCTATTTGTAAGCCACCATCAAGCTGTGGCTTTAACCATTCTGTTTCTCCTCAGGTGAGATGGGTACATTTCCTTCAAGCATGCAACATCTGGAAGTTTTTCCCTCCTTTGGAATAGTTCTGCCCAAACAAATTCCATCTTCTTTCAACACAAAAGCCAATATACCAACAATTTATGGGAAAATAATAAAACCCATAACAGTATTGGGTTTTATATTTTCTTCACAGCAAAAATCACGGCAAAAAGAACATGGTAGAATTGGTGATTCATGGGTTACATCAGGTTAGCACTTCAGCCAGTTATATGTGTGACTTCTGCTTGTTCATTGATATAATAATGACTCCTTTGACAGGACCAGAATACATTTTAAATATTATAGACACATTGTGTTGCTCTCCACCCATTACATATGAGACTGTGGTAGTCAAGGTGCCTGCCACACTCAAGAGTTAAGAGTGGAATTGGTATTTGGTGTAAATTCTCCTCCCTGCTGGTGGATTTCTTTACTTCCCTTGATTGCTGTGCTTTTGTGCTGCCACAAAATCTGATGACAACAAGTTGGTTTCATCTCTTAGGAATGCTTTGGAAATGTCAAGCATTTTGCCAGTATAAGGAAAGCCACTTCTACCCAACTTCATGTTTACCCCCATTGAGTTTTTCCCCCATCTTACTTTGGAACTCTCATGCTTTACTTCAAGTATTGAAATGGCCTTGCCAGACACAATGACCGAGATTTCTCTGCCTTCTTTGGTTTCCAGTTGCTGCAGCTGGTTAGATTTTGTACCTCTACTGAATGCCTGGCCTGGAGTCCAAAGACTGGCTGTTATCCCTCCCCTGAGTGGAATAGAGTTAATTACTAGTCCTGCAGAATAACAGGAAACCCACAGAATTTCTTACAATAAGAAATCATAATAATTTTACCATCTGCGGAAGTTTTTGAGCCGCAGCCCTCCAAAGGCAGGATTTCTGATGTAAGTCCACCAGGTATTCGCAGTTTTAATTTAATTAAAAACTGTAAAAGCTTTTACTCCACTGGCCCTGGGCATGAGAAAACCTAAATTACCCATGCTTTCAAAACACAGAAAGATCAAATGAATTTCAGGTTGTCATGAAAACAGATTGTTGTTCCAATAGCAGACCTCTGTAGCTGCAGATAATTAACCTTAATTACTCTGACATACTGTTACCTAAAATATTTGCCTACCTATGATGATTGCAGTGCATAGGTTTGACAATTGTGCTCACTTTGGGCTGTGTGGTTTGATAGCTGAACGTATTTCACTGGCAGACCTGACACAGAAATTTGATTGTGCAGCATGATAGCATTTTAGCAGCCATGCTCAGGCTGACAGTCCATCTTCAACTGCATCTGAACACACTGAGCTCTACGTGTTGAGGCAAATTATTCAGGAAGAAAAAAAAAAGTGGCAGCTTCATTTATTACTCTTGAGGTTTTTTGCCCACAAATATACACTATGCATCACCTAATTCTTCTTCTTTACTAGCCTGGCAGAATGAGGAGGAAAACAAGTTTTTCAAGTTCCAAATACCAACATGAAAAGCCTGGAAAACAACCCTGTATTTTACTTCAATATGAAAAAAATCAATTTTGCATTTAAAGAATAGTGGGATAGTGACACAGGAACAACAAAAGTCACACTGCTCCCAGTAAAGACCAAGAGCTTTTCTACTGCCATTCTGAAGATCTCTTTTTTTTTCCCTTTTCCTCCTTTTATGAGACTCCATTTCAAAGGCTGGCATGTCAGTCTAAACCCCAAATTTTTATGGCTTGTGCAGAATTGAGATACAACTTTTATGTGAAATAAAGTGGTTTGGCAGAATAAGGTTAGAAATACAATTTTAGTATTTAATTTCTTTCTTTTTCTTGTGATGAGTAGATCCAGTAATAGAAAGAAAGAATTTAGGGTTCAGGTCACATTCCTGAGACTGGTTTAAGGCAAAAAACGGAGCATGTACTGTTGCTTGTGTGGCATTTTAGGTGCTTGGTCTCTGTTTATGTTTTCCTCTGCTTTCTAAAATGTTCCCAGCAGCAACTGAGGTTGTGCTACCTTCTGTAATTTGAGATGAGGATATTACACCCCAGGCCACACTTACCTCTCCACCTGAGCTCCTTTATTAAAATTTTTTGTCTTTTCTTTCAAAATAAGCAGTTCTGAGCCCTGCCTGGTGGGTGCAAAGATAACTCATTCCTTCTCATCGCCACAACACAGCTGTAAAACTCAGGTCCCCAAAACACCAAAACTGATACACAACTATAATCATCACAAGAAGAGAATCAGCCTTGTTTTGGAGTTCCTATCAATCTTGTCATGCATTTCAGCACCTTCCTCAGATAATTCTCATGAATCTGTAAAGAATATGTAAGTCTCAGAAATTGACTAACTCAGGACTTTTAGAACCTGCATTATTAATATGCTGTTTGGTTTATGACATTATGGTAAACCCTAGTTAAAGGTTTCAAGTTCTGAAACCAAATCAGAAAAGAATATTCGAAAGTTTCTAGCAAAAGCTTTGTCTAGAGAAGGAAAGTTGTTTGCCACTCACTGTTGGCACCAAATGAACACAGATAACAGGCTGCTGTTCAGATCAAAGTGCTGAGAATAAAACATATTTGCAACTGTGTTCTGGGATAAATATTGCAAATATCTTGCCTTTCCCTTGGCCTGCAGATAAATTGTCTTCAGTGTTGGCTGTGATTTTATTTTCCAATGGAGACAAAATCTGGAAAGACAAATACCAAATAATGGTGAAAAAAATCCACCCTAACAAAAAAAAAACAACACCTTCACCAATAAATAAACAATCAAACAAAAAAAAACAAAATAAAATAAAACAAAACCAAAAACCCAAAACAAACCAGTGGATAGGAATAGTGGCCATAGATACAAACACAGAAAGCTCCACCTCAACATGAGGAAGAACTTCTTTCTCTGGAGGGTGGCAGAGCACTGGAACAGTTGCCCAGGGAGGTTGTGGAGTTCCCCCTCTGGAGGCATTCCAAACCCACCTGGATGTGTTCCTGTGTCCCCTACTCCAGGTGACCCTTCCTGGGCATGGGGAGTTGGACTGGATGCGCTCCAGAGGTCCCTTCCAACCTCAGTGTTTTGTGATTCTGTGAAATGTGTGCAAGAAATGACACTACAACAACAGTCCTCATGCCTTTTTTGTTTTGACTTTTGATACTTCCATGGCAAGGTAATGCACAGTGTGCATTACCTGTGGCTGCATCAAGTATTTTATCCATTGTTTGCATAGTTCTTCGAGAGAAGCAAATAGGCTTAGAGTAGAAAGAACTGGATGTTGAATTTGACCCTTATTCAGGTCTTCTTTCTCCTGGTTCCAAATAATCTAACCCCCAGCATGGCGTTTCAAGGTGTATTTCCAGTGGTGATCTACAATTTCATCTTATTTACAGAAAGAGGAAAAACCAAATAGTTTAAACCCTCAAGGCTGAATTCTGACATCAGCAAAGATGTCTCATCTTGTGACATAAATTATTATATAATACCAGAATATCTTGAAGTAGATGTCACTTTGAAATGAAAGATATGTGCCCTCCAGAATAACTGATACACCTTTAAAATGGAATCATTATTCAAGTCCCCTAGGCCAGAATGGCTCAGAAATGGTTTTTGATACATGTCAGAGTGTGCAGCAACTTTGGGACAAAAAACTTTGTGCTAATATTGTGCAGTAGAAGGGAACAGCAGCTTTTGGATTATCATAAAACAAGGTGATAATTGAAATCTGAATTAAGTAGTATGCAGATAAAACTATTTGTGTTGGGTATGACACTGCCTATTTTTGTTTCTTTCCTATGAGTGAATCATATGAACACAATTTGCTGCCATGAATACTCTCAATAAATTCTGAGGGACACTGAGAGAGCGTTCATAAGAAGCAAACTCCTAATTCTGACAGGCTGAATGAATTCAGAATGAATTCAGAATACGAATTCAGCACAGACCTACTCGATGCCATGTGATTCATACATCCAACTGAAATTGGAGAACAAAGATTGTATTTCAATTTTTAACGGGGAGTGGCTATCTATGACATTTATAGATGTGGCTTTACAGCACAACCAAGCAAAAGATGAATGGAAGAACGTTGAAAATTCCTCATGGATGTGCCACAAAATGTAAGAGAGACTAAATTGGGTGAATAGTGGTTTTTCACAAATTAATAATATAATACTTGACAGCAAGGCATTGATTCAGGCAAATAGGGGAATTGGAGGCTGACAAAAAATGGTAAAATTATGCAGAGTGATGCAAAGAAAGCTTGGCTTCCAGCAGCCTTGTGCCTCGCAGCTGAATTCCTTGGTGTTTAAAGGGGGAAGGGCTCATAACTCACCCTTTCCCTCAGAAAGGCCCTTTCTAACCATTGTCAGAAAACTCGGTGCAAAGTTCCTATGGGTAAGACTGAGGCTGCATGTCTGTGCTCAGCTTATGAGTTCTTATCTGGATTAAAAGAGCACCAGGAATCACAGAATCACAGAATGGGCTGGGTTTGAAGGAACCTTAAAGATCAACTCATTCAAACCCGCCTGCCATGGGCAGGGACACCTTCCATGAGACCAGGAGACTTCAGAGCCACATCCAACCTGGCCTTGAACCCTTCCAGGGATGGTGCAGCCACAGCTTCTCTGGGAAACTACTGGATAAAAATACACACACTCTTTTGTAGGGCTGGTCTCGGATGCACCACTGAACTGTGCACAGCACAGGAGAAATGTTTAAATTGTTTAAATGTCATTCCTCCCAGGGATGCTGTGGACCCAGGCAGACTTCAGCTGCTCTCAGATATGTGGGATTCTTGGGGTGTCCTGCACAGGGCCAGGAGCTGGACTTGATGATCCTCATGGGTCCCTTACAACTCAGGATATTCTGTGATTTCCTTGACACGATTCTTGTTTCTGCTGACAGACAATCATCCATAAACCCTCCACATGTTAGAAAAATTTTTTTGAGAAGGATAATTCATTCTCAGAAAGAGCAGGAAAAAAAAAGGCATAAAAAAGAGGTTTATTTCAAATGATAAATTTATGGATCTGAACTCTGAGCTGGCATCACCACAAGCCTGGGAATGAGATATACTGCTCTTTGGAGAGACTGTGCTGATTTCTGTCGGGTATTTCTAAGCATAAATGTTCCAGGCTGGAGAGCTTTTCATAGTTATTCATTAGGTTGGTTGCTTCTTGGGAGGGCAGTTAATCCCTTCCTTTACCTCTGTGTTCCCTCTCTTCCTCTCAGCCTCCCATAGAGTTGTCTCCAAGCAGCCAGGATGCCCTGCCTGGGTGTTACCACATGGAAACTCACAGAATTCCTCCACAGGCTTTCCTGTAAGTGTGGAGAAGGGCAGACATGATGGAATGGTTGCAGGATTACAGCTCTGGAGCAGTGTTGCTCATGGAGGTGATTAGAAGCATGTTTTCCACCACCTACAAGAGTCATGCCGGGTACCCTGCTGGACAGATTCCATTTTCCCTAATACATCCTTCCATAACAAATTTATAAGGCCACCAGAGGCCAGTTAGCTAGAAACAAATCTCAAATCGTTAGGATGCTACAGCTATTCACTCTTTATTATGGAAATAAATCAAAAGCAGGCTTTCAGCAAAAAGAAATCCCCATGGCTAGAATAACCACTGCCAGGTCCCTGAAGATGCCAATGCCCCAATGTCTTTCACATTTCATGTATGTTTGGGCCACTGGGTGCTCAGTTTTTCAATTAAGGATCAAAAACTCAGCTTCGGGTAAATTTCCCAACCTAGACAATGAGATTCTTGTTCTTAAGGATAAATTGTATTTATTTAAGCTTTAAATGTGCATTCATATTTACTTTTAAAGAGTGCTGTGGTGGGGGAACTGGACTGTATCATGTTTAGAAAAAAAAAAGGGAACTGGATTGCAAACAGAGCAAGAGAGACTCATGAAGATGCTGACAATTATGTATCATAAGACAAGTGGCCACAGGGGAAGGAGAATTTCAACTCAGCCGGATGTGAGGGCTCTTTTGCTTTTTTGCTGTCTTGTCTCTACTAAGGAAACACATTCCTTGATCAACTCCAATCCCCAGCTCCCTACAGCCTATAAGGAACATTTTTGTATTACTGTCATTGTAAATAGAGAAAAAGATAGGAGGGCCTTTTTTTTTTTAATCAGTCGGAAAAAGTAAGTATATTCAAAAATCCACATGGGAACAGTTCTTGGACCTCATATGCTGCACTCAGGAATAGAAAGGCTTTAGTATAGTACATAGCAAAGTTCCCAATGAAGCAAACCAGGTTTTAGCTGGTTCTGGGGTACTGAATGCAGGTCTCCTCCCTTCAGAGGAATGTTAATAGTGCACTGTGAATTGCATTTACCTACTTTTATACATTTTCAGGATGACTTGTCCAGTTCACAGAGACACCTCTGGGCCCCCTTCAAGCCTTTCCCAGTCTGCAGCAGTAAAGTTAAAACCATAACCTGTTCTTTTACCCTGTTTGTATTTAAGTCTTTTTCCAGTTATTTTCCAGTAAGAGCTGGAAAGCTGCAATACCATGGGAACACTGGAAAAGAGAAAGAAACTAATTTATTGGTGATTATTACAAGAGCCCCAGCTATCAGTGGGTGCAGCACCATAGAATCAGGAAGGAATTCTTTCACCTCCCCTTTAAACTCAAGAAATCTGAGTATAACAGTGCTTACCAGAACAAATAAAACCCCAAAAATTTGTGGGCAAGATTATGTCCTGGTTTATGTCCTGTTAACCCTTTATGATTATGTCCTATTAACCCTTTCTTATCTTCAGATGTTCTGCCTATAAGCAAAATACTTTGCTTAGCATTGGTAGTGAGTATTGCAAGACATTTGTATGGGATTTCAAGTCCTCCTTTGAAGCAATTATGGATATCTCAAATTATAACTTTATGAACTTATAAAGTGTAGCTGTCATTTGGAGGCACTCAGTAACTCCAGGTTCTTTACATACTTTCCACTATCCACGTGAAGAGTTCCAGTATCCATATGAAATAAATAAAGAGATTGTTGCTGTGGAGAAGTCTGTGGTGAGTGACTGGAAGTGGATGGTAGCTCTGCATTTTAATACCTGGCACCAAAAGAAAATATCTGATTATCAGCGTCATTGATTGCAGATGGCTTAACAGCTGCAGTTAATGAGACAGGCAGGTTAATGTGCACCTTGCTGCACTTTCAGAAACAGGAGCCTTGTGAAGAGATGTTAACAAAGCTGGAAAATCAATGATGCTAAAACATAGACAAGGAAGGTTGGAGTTTGGACCACACAGACAACCTTCCTTTCAATTCAGGTTATTTCAAAGGAGTAGGAGCTGGCTAAGGTTTTTTATCATTTAGGATAGAATACAGATTGCACTGAAAACCGCTTTTTTTCAAACTACTGAAAAGAATTGTGCCTTTCAAAGCCATCTGCTAGACAGAAGCAGAAAAATCAGTGTATCCGTGCAGTCTGTCTCTAATCATGAGGTTTCCCTTCTTTAGTTGCAGTGCTCTCTCACATCTCAAGTCATTCTAATTTTGCTCATCTTTTTTTTGGCACAGCAGGTCATTTTATAGGAAAAAGCCCAGATAAAATACTGTACTGCACTGAAAGATATTTTGTATCCATAGTGTGACTTCAAAACGGAGAGAGGTCAAAGAAGTATTTTCATTGTGTTACAGTCCTATTGGCTGTGTTAAAAACTCCACACCCATGGTTTTAATGCAGCTTGGACATATATTAACAAAAGGAATGGCAAGCAGGAATTTGGAGTCAGTGAGCACAGGGAAGTGAGCATTAAGCAGACTTTTATTTCCTAGAGTAATTTACATTTTCTTGATATTCTGCCTGAATTTTTCCAGTTTTCTATAGGGTCTAGAGTCCAAAAGTTTCAATCTTGTTTTTGGAATTTGTAAGATTTATTTATGCTGTATATACTCCAGAAAATGATCACATTCTGACTATTTTATCCTATTTTACTCTCATTTCCTAAACATAAACCCAAGTAATTTATTTAGATATAATTCTAGTTTCTATTATAGTCTCTTTATTCATGTTGACTTAAATCCCACAACTTTCAGAGAAACTTAATATTCTTAGTCATTGCTGTAAATCATGACTCTCTTGGTTGAGTACACTGAATATGTTCTGTGCAATAACTGTTGCCTGCTTATTTATAATTTAACAGTAAGTCTAATTTTATGAGAAGAAGGCTCAAGGAAACAGATACAGTCTCTTTATGAGGATTAAATAATTTCAACTTTGTGTCATTTTCTACTCATAGTCCTGATTTAGACACATAAACATTCTGATTGTGAAGAGTATTGTAGGATTTGCTGTAGAGCTATTTTTATTTTTCTTCCATCTGAATTGTGTGACTATCATTTAGGTATCTTGGACTGATATAATTTAGGTAGCTTGGAAATAAGGACAAAAAGATGAGAAAAATAAGGAAACACCAAACATATTCTTTAAAATAGGGGGCAATAGAAAATGTGACATTAGGTGCAAGGCAGATGCAAACATTACAACTGTTTGAGTTTGCTTTGCTCTTTAGCCATTTCACAGAAGGGTGATTGACAGATAAACCAACTCCAGAGCAAAAAGCATGTTCCATACACTTCATCATAAAATTCACATCTTTGTTCCTCAGACATGAGAAGCCTCCAATGGCTTTGCTACCAATGCCTATGAGACTGGAGCACTGCTGTTATTTACTTGGAATCTCATGCACTCGATTTGTGGTTTCCATCACTTCTCCAATCCTTCCATTTGACAGGGTAGAGAAATAAAACAGAAAGGATTGAAAGACCAAGTTAACCAAAAATTTACAGTTTAATGATGGAGTCCAACAAATTGCTGGCCAAACTTTCAGTTTCTTTAAATAAACAAACAATCAAAAAAAATTACAACATAAAAGAAACCTAAAGTACTAAAGTTAATATTGAAAAGACTGGAATTGAACAGCTAGGTGATGCAGTCCACAATATAATACTTTATTGTGTTCATTAGTGGTAATAGTAGTACAAGCAGTGCTAATATTTTGATTATGGGATATAAAAAGGAGGTAACCAGGATGGGAATGCCATTATACAACATACTGTCCAAACAGGGGAGGATACACAATGACATATGGCCTCCTGCTACTTACACTGCTCAATAAAAAATATTTTCATGCTCAGCTTCTTCTGAAAACATGCTGCTGAGTGTGAGGTGCTGGCTCTGTAGATTGAGGCATGGATTTCCAAAGCAGTGTAATTCTGAGCCCACCAAATTATGAGTCCAGATTCTGCATGTTTTCTCAGTGTTATGTGTTGAAAGAGTGTTAAAATATATTTTAAGCATTGAAATGAAGAGATTGTCTGGCTAGGTTTTGCACGGTAATATTGTGTCATAGATTTGAGGATACATCCTTGGAGTTCACGTTTTTGACTGGTGGCTGAAGGTGATGAGCACACCATGGTGCCAGATTTTATGGTGTACTTTAGGACCTGCAGCCATGGAAGATTTCTTTTTTTTTTCATTATTGCATTCCTACTCCTGTTCCCCTCCCCTATTCTTTGAAGGTATAGATACTTAAGGTCAAAGAGGTAAAAGACAAGTAAAAGAATGCTAAAACATCTCATGATTCATAAGTCTATCCTGTGATTCTGGGAGGATGGACTTCTGAACTTCCAGGCATTTAGATTTAGCCATTTCCAAGAATAAGAAAGAGTGTCTGTATGTAGCTATGAGAAATTACATGTTGGGATGGGACACTGCATCTTTCTGCAGGCTGCAGCTTATAGTACTAAAATGCCACAGATGCCAGAAGGGAATCTGTACCCCTTGGTAAATGCCTGGAGCTAGCTAATTATGGGAAAGTGAGCAAGCATGTATGTCTGTGTAATTACAATGGTGCATGCTGAAGCAGGTAGGTGCTTAGAGTAGGAAAGTCAAATCCATTGGGCACACAATTTCTCTTAAAAATTTGCCTGGAGGAACAGTAGAGGCAACTAGATAAATAAACGTGAAAAGACCTTATAATCTGGAGAGAGAGGAAGGGTTTCTCCCTGTTATCCAGTGGCTTGCAGCTGCAGAAGACTGGACTTGGTGTCCTCCCATTTGGTTGCTCCAGGTGCTGTATCCTATCCCATCTGACTGTGGAGTTTGGTGCTGTATCCCACTGAGTTACAGAGGACAAAAGCCTGGTCAAAAATATCTGACAAGCAGCTTGAGTTCTGCTTCTTCCACCCATGGAGGTTTTTTTCTGGGGAGCCAAACTGCCAGTACCCTGAGATGCAGGAGACTGGATATTCCAGAATTGGAGCCGTGTTGGGTCCAGACCCCTGATATGAACTGTGGACTCTCTTGGTTGGTTTGGTGGTCTGGCAAGTCATGGTTACTGAAGAAGCTACTTTCCAAAGAAGGCAGTTCATCCTCTGTGTATTTCTGGTACAGTTCCATGTATTCATAAGAGTATTTAAGACTCAAGACGTCCTTAAAGCCTATTTGCAGGCTGAAGAGTGATATCATATCAAGGACTGTCTATACAGCTATCAAATAAATGATCAGTTTAATTTGAACCAATTCAATTCAATGTCCATTCATTCAGGTTTCATTGTGGACCGACAAAAGATGGCAATGGCACCAGTTGGAACAACTGGAAACAGTCAGCCTCAAATTATGACCAAAACCAGAAGTTTTTAAAATAAGATTCTTTTTTCAAAGAAACTAACAGAGGCCTTACATGATTTTAACTTTGTAAAAAATCTGCTTAAAAAGATAAATTTCTTCCCAGTATCTGAAATTCAGACCTTTTGAGAAATCAAAGTGAAATCACTTCAAACTAGTTCAAAACTAATTGTGTCAATTTTTTTTCCATTCAAATGTATGCAGATGCAAAAAGGAAGAAAAATCTCAATTAATTTAAAAAAGTAAGCTGGCTTTTAGATGGTCATGTTGGCTAATTTCAGTACATATTGTGATAAACAGAAGTCCGTTTTTGTTTTCCTGAGTGGCTTTGAACATGAAAGAAGGCATGGGTTGAGCCACAGCAGCACATGCCTCTTACTCATTTGCATTTTGTACAAGATAAAATTCCAGCTTTTGTAACAGAAAAAAAAAAAAAAAAAGAAAAAAAAGAAAAAAAAAGAAAGAAGAGCATTTGCATGGATTTGTTTTTAAAAGCATCTTGTTTTTACTTCACCTGACATGAAGCCAAGTGCCTGATTGCACTCCTAAGTACACATGGGCAGGCATGGGTCAGGGTTGTTCACATTTCATGTCTTTGAGGAGGAGAAAGTGGGAGATATCTTCTGAAGGTGGGAGATATCTGTAATTCAGCAGAACTACTATTTATTTGTCCTAGTAGTTTGGGGTCAGGCAAACAGTACTGCACCTCCCCAAAAGACCATGAACAGTGGTTCAAGCACACTTTTTTAGCTCTTTCTTGGAAGTACAGGTTGGCAGCGGTAGTAACAAATCAGTCAACAGGAATAGCACTTTAACAAAATCAGCCTCTGTATTTGGCTGTTAATAGCCCCCTACCTCTGTCTCTTCATGCAAGCCAGCATCCTCTCTGGGCAGAGATGTTACACAGCACGCATCTTCTCTGAAGTCACCTCTGTCATAGCTTAAGTAGCTCTAAATATCGAGTTTGCACTGCTGTGGAGCACTCCCAGCAGGCTTCAGGTACTGTGAATGGAGTAGCTTGGGTACTCATGCATAGCATTGTTTCCCTTGCTACAGGACCTGTGAAGTTCCCAGGAAAAAAGTTCCCTTATTCCAATTAGCAACGATGCAATAATTGCTGTCAACTAAAATGGAACAGCTTCTGGAGAAGGAGAGCAACAAATGAGTGACCAAAGTGATGAGAGATTACCTCTATTAGCTGGTAAGTTTTCTGACACAGATACTGTGGTCAAATTGTGGGTGTACCAAGCCCTTTAATTCTTGTATAGATTTCTATTGGATATTTGCTCTCTGTACTTCAGCAAAAAAATTACTCAGACTATATTGCCAACTGAATGGATTACTTTGTCTCTTGCACTTTCTCTCTCACTCTATAAAAGATTGAAGTCTGGGGCAGCCCTGGTAGGATTGGCACCTATTTCTTCCAAGCAACATTTTATTTTGAAGTGGATACTGAGAGAACTGAAGTCAACCCTTGAAGTGTTCTGTTTGGGATATCTTACGTGATCTCCTAGGAAACCAACTCTCATTCTACAACCATCAGTATGGAGCCTCCAAATTTTACTTATACCTTTGGAAACATGCAGGTTATTCCTGGAACTCTCTTCATCCTCAATGCTGCCACTTTTGGTATAATTGCTCTTGAGAAACAGAATAATTTTTCAAATTACCCAATCCTTTGCTAAACAACCAGCCAATGCAGTCTGGCAGCAAGACGCATACTTCAAGTTGGAATTGTTCGAGTGTAAAAAATGAGCTCAGAAGTATTTTTTTCAGAAGTGATTTTTTTAGTTGTTTATATATATAAAAAAAAAATCTTGGCTATGAGCCCATTGAATAATTTTGTTAGAGGCTTTTTCCAAGCTAATCATATTTGTGGAGATAAAAGAGTCATCCTTGCAGGCATTCAGGGCTCTATGGCTGGATGTTCCTGCTCACAAAGCACGCTGTTATGGGTCTCTTTCCTTGGCCATCGAGCTACGGAATGACACAAAGCAGACCTTCTTTTTTTGCAACCTAGAGGGACATGTTAATTATTTATACCTTTCCTTAATGGACCACCACCATGGCAAAGCTATGAACCAAGCTGTGAAAACATCATTGACTCATATTAAACTCATGTTTAGACAGTGGAAGATGTAATTTTTAATAAGTCTCACCCCGTCTGTGTTTCTTTATTTATTAAGGTTAGTTTAGTAGTCTAAGTCTATTACTTGTAGCTGTAGAAGCTGTGTTCTGTCTAAATTCAAGTGAAACACTGCCTCCACTATCAACATTTCTTAAACCATTTTTTAAAAATTATAAAGTATTTTTGAGAAAATACAAAACACAGTTGGTCATCATCTAAAAAAGCCTTCTGCTCTGGATTTATGGCTTATTCTGAGCATGAAATGGTGCTGGCACAGGCAGCACATAAGAGAAGGACAGGATGTGAAAAATCTCATTTCATTACAAATGGACTTGTCTGTCTTCTGGCTGAGGAATGCTAACAATGAGAACAATCGGGGTGCTTTGGCCAGTTTTCAGACAGGCACAGATGAATGGAAGCAGCAAGGAATTTCCTTAGTGAGGAGGAATGAATTCATAGCTGTCAGAAACAGGGAGTCTAAATTTGGAAATTGGAAGTATGACCTAAACACCTGTTTTCAAGCCCAAATCTCATTAAGAATGGAAGCTGGAGGGAAGCAATGAAATAAATGGGAAGAAATTCCCCTTCATGGAAACATTTTCAAAGACAAGTCCAGGATGGGAAAACTATCGATGTAAAGCTTTGGCTTAGACGAGGTCAACCATAAAAAAACCCCTTACCTTCACTCCTGGAATATTGCCCCTCTTGGACAATTCTAGGACTGTAAGAGCTGGAACAGGGCATGCTGAGTAAAGCTTAGGCAAAAGCCTCAAAAATTCCATTATTATGAATGGATATTAACTTAATGACTTTACCAGAACAACCTCAGAGGAATTTTAAATTAATTTGCCTTCCCTACAGCAAAACCAATGCGTTGCGGTGGATAAGTCCCTGTACTTCCTGCAGCTGGTGTGACAAAGCAAATTTTAAAAATGGGGAATGCGCCATAACGGCCTGGATGGCAGAGGCTACATGGAGTCAGCAGCCTAACAGGCCTTGGATTTCATTAACAGAAAGACATCCTGGTTTATTCCATGTAGCTGAGAATGAATGCATCAGTTTGGTTCTGAGAGTTCAGGCCTGAGCCTTAGCCTGAATCAGACCTCAGATGCCTTGTCCCATCTCTGGGTTTCCAAGCTGAAGTGAGAAGCCAAGGTGTGAAACTCCCAGGCAATGCCCTTCTTTGGGAAGCTGCTCCTGCTAAAAACCTGGTGACAGGGAGCAGTACCCTAAGTCTGACACTCAGTTAGGGTGCTCTTGAGTGATACTGGGCACACTTTTAGAAGTGTGCAGAGGGTCTGGTTGGGATGGGGTTAATTTTCTTCCTAGCAGCCTCTGTGGTGCTACAGCTTGGCTGGGACACTCACACAGTGTTGATAATACATCAGTGCTTTAGTTCTTGCTGACGAGCTCTTTCCCAGCCTCAAAGCACAGTCTGTCCTCACTCTCCATGTCCAGTGAGGAGGCTGAGGGCACACAGACCAACAGGTGACACAAAGTGGCTGAAGGAATTGTCCATACTATACGACATAATGCTCAGTAATAAAGCTGGGGGGCATTTTTCCCAGAGTACCTGTTGTTCCAAGGCTTTTTGGGTGTGAGTCTGTTGGTGGGGACTGCTTTTGCACCGCTTGTTTCTTTGTTCAATTTTTTCCCCCACCTTTATTAAAAAAACCTGCTTTTCTCTTGCTCACAAGTTTGTCCCTTTTCCCCTTCTGATTCTCTCCTCCATCCTACTTTGGAGGAGTTAGAGAGACAGGATGGGGGCTTAAACTGCCAGCTGAGGCCAATATGCACCAAAACACAAAGTTCCTAAACCCTTTTTTTTAAATGACATTGAATGAATTGGGTGTGTAAAACCTTGTTTATCTAGGCTTTTTGTTGATTTAAGGTGGGGACAGGTGATGAGCAAAATTTCACAGACCATAAGATGAGAAGTGGTTTAAAAGTATCTGGAGTAATTTGATCAGAAATTTACCTGTCTCTGGATTTTTGAGGATGTTTAGGAATGATTTCCATGGATGTCATTAATGATGTTATTGCTATGCATCTTGATGACCTCAGGGGCTGCAAATGATAATATTCAGTTCAGAATTCTTCCTCTCATCACAAACTGGAAACAGTGACATTTCCAGTGCTGCCTTCCTTCATTTGAATACACATCTTGTTGAACTGGACAGCCAAGACCCCCTTTTACCTACGGAGCTGGCAAAGCAGGGTAACACTCGTGGAATTAATCTCTTCTTTCAGTACATTTTGCTGATGAACTTAATTAAGACATTTTAAAGATGAACAACCCCATGCATGGGGTGGAAGCAGCTTCCTCACTTGAACTGCCTGAACCAGATTAGAGGTGAACAGTTCCTTACCTCGTGGCCAGTCTCACAACTTGTGTGATCCCATTCAGCTTTCACCCCTTTGATATCAGCAGCATTAACAACAATCTCTCCTCTTTAAACTAGAATTAAAACTTTTATTTTTGTTTTTATTTTATTTTAAGAACAACAAAGCACACGTGCCAGCAGTGGATAAGACACAAGCCAAAGTCTACAGACTTCTGGCACTGAGGCCCTGCTTCTTCCAGCTGAGGAGTAAGAATTTGACACCTTTGAAGCAGCAAGACCTCATATTCTGACAACTGCAGCCTTGTTCTACAGCTCTAAGCCATTCGAACATGTGACAAAAATCACAGTCAGCAACATCCATAGTGGATTTTTTTCCCACCTTAGCAGTTCTTTCTCTCCTCTGATGTGGGCTTGGAGATATACTCTGCGGTATCACTGTTAAGCTTTTCATTTATTTTTCCACGCTTACCTACACAGAATGAAACACTCCTTTTTAGACACCAGTCCAAATTATTCAAGAATACTTTTGACAGCTGCCAAGTAATTTAGAATGATACCTTCTTAGCACCTTCTCAAAACAGGCCTGACAACCCTGAAGAGTAAAATCCCCCCACTTTTAACCATTCAATACATACTGAACTTATCAAGGCTGTCAATTTCATTGAAGCACCCTTTTTTTTCTTCTTAGTTGGGTGAAGGGCCTTCATCTTTCTCTGAGCTAAAATGTATGTTGCTATTTGCAAATTATTATAGTTTTTCTCCACTTGTCACCACGAAAATCCACAGTCTGCCTGGTGAGAACTGGACACAGTTGGGAGTGTTTTAAAGGACATATTTTATTTCAGAGAATGTCCCCTTCAAACACTTGATTGGTTCTGCAAAAAACATGAAAGGTACTGAACTGATCAAACTACAGTCTTGCTTTCAAGAGACTGATTGCACCACTTTTATACTTTTGTAGTGCAGGAACTACAAAGTCACCTGATTAGTTTAATTCACTTTCCTGGGTTACCCCTCTTTGTTATTGCATCAATCTGGAGTAATTTACTAAAAAATAAGGTGGGATGCTGGTTGATTGCTTTTGCAACCCTGAGAAGAGGTCTATGGGTAGGGCAGGAAAAACCTGGCACGTGTTCAGAATGAAGGCTGTCACGGAGGGTGGCTCACTATCAATAAATATTAATAAAACATGCAACTTCAAATGGAGCCCTCACAAGGATCCCGTTAGAGGGCAAGTAGCCAGGAATGCTTTTAGGTATGTGGTCTTCTTTTAGTGCATGTGGCCATGAGCAGAAACCCTTGGGGGCATGAGTATTTGGTTCAGGAAACAGCCCCAAACTGGGGAAAAAAAAAGAAAGCTGCATCACTTACCTAAAACAATATGCCCCTGTGAAATACATGGATATGTAATACCTAGGCAGCATAAACCATGTGTTCATCATTATGGATAAATACATCTCTCAGCACTAGATATTTCAGAAAGTAGATTAAAAAAGAAAGCCCCAAGCAGTGTTAAAAAAAAGCTAAAATTAAACAAAACCAAACAAAAACCCAGGAAAGACCTGTCAGTGCTGCAGCAATTAACTCTTCTACCTTATCCCTCAATCCTAAGCCCCTAATGACTATAAGCCCAAGAAGTAGAAAAACTAAATTTTATATATTTATATATATATATATATATATATATGTATGTATGTATGTATGTAGTAATGAGGAGCAGGGCCAGACAGGCTTAGGTTTAATTTTTGGTGAAGACATTGCTTATTGGGCTGGTTTCTTTCCAGAAGGAAGCTGGGAGTTGACGTGGAGGTGTTAGGAGAGCAAGACAGTAGCTTGCACTTCAGGCCAGCCCTTGAGAACCTCAGATCCTATTCCCTAACAGGGACAAAAGCTTTCTTTATTGCAAAGGGTGTTACAACCAGAAATGCACACAAACCAAGCAGCACTCCCCGGCCACCAGCAGTGACAGCTCCAGAAAGAACAGAAAGAGGAAAATTTGGTTGTTCTGTTTGAACAGATGGGTCAGATTGGTGGTGACTGCCTGTACCTCTTCCCTGTTCCCTAAGGAGTGGAGCTGTCAAAAATCATGTTTCAAGCACTTGGTGTGGCACAGGGATCTGTAAAGAGCTCTTCAGCAGCTGGCACTTGCCTTTCACAGGCGAGGCAAGGCCTGGGGTCAGCCATGCCACAGTGATGGCCTCTCCTCCTCATCCAGACCCGAGCACTCGTAGGCGTGGTGGGGACAGATCACGGTTATCAGCAAGTTGAGATCTGCCTCCCTTTCTAATCTCACTCACAAGACTAATTTGCAATACCTAATCAGATTGCTGTTCTCATTCAAGAACCCAAGGGCCAGACTGAAGAGGCTGCTCATCACCACGGGATCCCAGGAACATTGCCTGCTTTTTCATTAAGTACTGAACCGACAAAAGCCAATCCAGACCTTTTATTCTTTCATTTCATTATGCCAAATATTTTTTGTTTCTGTCCTTTTCAAACTGCAACTATGAAACCTTGAGGGTACACTCTTTAGAAATACAAATATTTTTGGTTTTGTTGCCTTTGGGCAATAAATGTATCTCACTCTTCCTATCTACAGACACCTGTCCTAGAGTATGGCCAGTGATTTCACTAATACAGGGTATAATTTTCTTTTTACACACATTCTTCTTTATATAGGCGTGATTGCTCACAATGCCACACATACACACCAAAACCTGACACAAGGTGGTAGTGGAGAGAAGGGAAAGAGAAGGATGAAAACATTTAGAAGTATTGTAGAGATCAAATATTTTATGTGTTTTCCGTGTGGA
Organism: Passer domesticus; assembly: GCF_036417665.1. NCBI lineage: Eukaryota > Metazoa > Chordata > Aves > Passeriformes > Passeridae > Passer > Passer domesticus. The sequence continues at coordinate 73,745,472 of NC_087478.1, forward strand.
AAGCTCCCAGAAGACTGGAAATTAAGAGTCCAGTAATATGAATGTGATATACAACTTCTAAATTTATGTGAAAAGCTTGAAAAGTTTGAACCAGAAAAAAATAGCATTGATGAAGAAATAGTGTGGGAGTCAATGTTCTGGACATTCCCAAGGAATGACTTTGGCACAGGATGAGAAGCATGATTGCAGAGAACTAGAAAATGAAATTTAAATCCTTAGAGTTGCAATTGGAATAAGAACTTCATAATCCTAAAGCTAGAATCCCTTTGGTAAAAGAGCATGGAGGGAAGAAGAGGGAGAGGGTCGAAAGGACATGCCACACCCAGCAGAGGAAGGGGAGTATCTCATCAGTGCTTCTAGCAGCTTTCCCAAACTGGTCAGCACCTTGGAATAGCTACATGCTGTCTAAAACTGTGACACAACAAAGCATATCATCTGCACAGATATCCAGGAGAATTGCTTGGAATAGAAGCTTTGGTATTTATTTATTTGTAACCAACAAAGGAATTTGATAGTAGGGGTACTTGAGACTGATGGTACATTTTGTAGGTTTCTTTAAAAAAAATTTCTGAGCTCAATTCATGTTATAGAATCACAGGATCATTAAGGTTGGCAAAGACCTCCAGGACCATCATGTCCAACCTTGGACTGAACACCACCTTGTCAATTAGTCCAGAGCACTGAGTGCCATGTCCAGCTGTTTCTTGAACAATTTCAGGGATGGTGAACTTCACCACCACCACCACCTTGGGCACCCCGTTCATTCTGTGCAAGCATTGCTCAGTGATCCTCCATCAGGGAAGAGACAGAGCTGAAATAACTCAGGCACTTTCTATCCTTTTGTTTTCAATACACAAATGCTGTTAGAGAAGCAAGATGAAAGCAGGGAACTTTGAAACAGGAGTAGGACACAATGAAGTTAATCATAATTTTTGGTGCATGTGATGATTAATTCACTGGCTTGGGACAGAAAATTCAATCATTTGCTCAAAGCAGCTATTTCTGAGCAGATCTGCTGAGCAGGTGCTACCAGAAATGCTTCTGGTAGGGTTGTAAGGCAGTTGTGAATACTCAGTTTAGAACAGCTCATGGTGTAGTTCTGGCATACCAGAGCCCTGATGAGCTATCAGCAGATTCCAAAATGGTTTGGGTTTTTTTTGGTTGTTTTTTTTTTTTTTTTTTTTTTTTGCCTTTCAAACTTTTTCCACAGCCTCTGCTACAATCCTGGGCATTGCAGGTGCCCTGGTAGGAGCACATGTGGTCTCTACAGGTAATTAAAGAACAACTATACCCATGCTTTGAAGTGAATGTTGTTAACTGGTCCCTTAGGTGCTCACATCTTTGAATATGACTGGAAAGATGTCATTTACATTGAGATAAACTGTAAATAGATAAATATATAAATACATGAATATGTCTCCAGAGTCAGCACTGCTTTCCTCATACTAGGTGTGATAGACACATGGGAGTCCCTGATACAAAGAGCTCCAAAAAAACTTGAAGTTCATTGCTCCAAAAGAAGACTGGATAAATGTACTGAGGAGAAGAGCTCTGTAATTACCTGGACAAAGTGCATCAGACTCAGAAGTTACCTTAAGACTGGGAGAGCATTTGAAGAAAGTATAGTACAATTTGATCTTGGCTTTGCTAGTTTGTGGCCACTGTTGGAGACTACTCTCTTGCTAGATGGTTTCAGAGGAGCCTTAGTGCAGACATTCTTGAGCAGCCAGATTCCCTGGAAAGCGAGATAGATGTAACATGACTTACATGTAACATGACTTACATGTAACTTGTATAGACAATGTTGTGCACATGGGATTTGGCTTGAGACTGAACAGAATTCATCCAGGAATAGTCCTCAGATGCAGAATCTGCCTGGCATCAAGGAACTTCATTAGTTTACTACAACCCTGTGCAAAACAGGTAAAAATATGGTAATTAGACACTTCATGTTCTGAACTACACTAAGCAGATGAATGCAGTTAACAAACCATTCAACTCTTGGTTATGGCATCTGAAAGAAACATTTAAAATGCTTAATGGAAGTGTTTTCTACTTTTGGATAAAAACTACTAAAAGGGCTGACTCTGAAATATTTGAGAGGTTTGGTTTGTATTAATATTTAAAGATTGAAGTCTTATCCCAAACCTTTTGGATATTCATGGGGAGTGGATTGTATGTGAACGAGTTTTCCCATGTGGTTTGTAGGCCTTGTGCTTGGCAGTGTTGGAGTTACCACAGGAAGAGCTTTTTCTCATGGCATTTTGGCTTCTGGTCACAAGCGTAGCCTGGGAGTCCAGAGGCGTGGGAAATTAAAACAAGAAAGGAAACAGTTAACTGAAAATTCTGTGAAAAGGCTTTGGATTCACTGGAAATTAAGGGAAGGTCAGTCCTTATTGTATCCAGATCCATTCTCCCATGCCTAATAAATTACAGGATTAGGTCAACCCCGTTCAATATATAAAGAAATGCTAAATTGTCTTATGTCTCTCAGTTTTCAAGCTGAGGACTTTCCAGCCACTCTGTAGCCTCTAGACCAGCTGAGACAAATGCTTAACACCCTAATTAAGATAATCCTTATTTTTTCTCTTGGGAGTCCATATCATAATTAAGTTTGGAGTGCCTCAATGTTTTTTTCCCCTCTGGTATTTAGCAATATTGGTTAATTATATTGTGTTTTAATCTAGTTACTCCTCTGAACTCCTTTGGGTTTTATGGATTTAGCTTGTTACATCTCCGTAAAGAAAGAGAACATATTTTCATTTTTACAAAATGCATAAAATATGACATGCAATAGACTACACATAGAATCTGAGACAAATCAGGCAACAGAAGTCAGTTACTCAGTTTTTGAACAAGTATTTTAACTCCTAGTTTATCCATGTGCTATTAGAAGATCTAGTTTGGTCCAAACAGCTGTTCAAAACCCCATCTGATTCAAAAATCATCAACCCTACCCCACTCTCATCATTATCTAATGAGATGCCTTTTCTCCTGAGAGAAGATTTGCTTTATCCTTAGTGCTGTTTGTTTGTTTGTTTGTTTGATTAGTTTCTTGTTTTTTCAGGGGTTTTTTTTGGTTGGTTTTGTTTTGGTTTTGTTTTGGTTTCTTTTCTTTTTTTTTTTCCTTGGGGTTTTTTTTTCCACCAGGGCACCAATCATTCTGTGTCTTCCATTTATGATTCCCACCTCTGCCTTTACTGAGTATGAAAACAACCTCACAGTAGAAAGAGAGAAATAAAGGTAGCTTAACCTTGAAGTTTTATGGAAACTTGAAATAAGAAGTGTGAAAACTTCAGTTGTATAATCCAGGCCATTTGGAAAGCTTGAGTTTTCTGTCTGAATTAGAAGACCTTTTCAGAAGGGATTTCTAAATTAAGTTGTCTCTTCATAAGTATCCCTTGACCCCATGGTATGGTTCTACCTTGTTTCAATAAAGTCAATCACCCAAATAAGCGAGATATCTGTTCTTGTGTGGAGAGAGGTGAATTTTGGGTGTTCAAAAGCATAGATCTGATTTAGATGCATATTCCACAAGTATGTAATCTGGAAGTCCAGCAAAGAGCAATTGGTTTCACCTTCAAGCATTATCACAAATTTAATTCTGTAGAGGGTCATGTTTTAGTAGTATTTGGAAAAGTATGTGAAAGAGACATAGTATTTTCCTCATCTAAAAAATAAAAGAATATTGCATGTTATGTTAGGGAGAGCTAACTCACATGAAATATTCAAACATCCTAAAAGTTGTTAAAATACAGGAAGTCCACCTCATATATGAGTTAAAAGAGAGTGACAACTAAAGGAGCATTTCAGTAGACCAGAGTTTGGGCTGTACCCAAGGGTTTCTGCTCAGCAAAATGAGCTAAAGGGATCCTGTTCAGCCCTGTCCTTCCCCACAGGAGAGACAGCATCTTCCTGTTTCATCCCCAAATTGTTAAAATCAGCATAAGCTCCTGGCTGCGAGATTCATTGGCCCAGAAGAAGGGGAAGTGGTGGTACAGTTACGCAATGACAGTTTTCCTTGGGAAATTTTTGGTCCTTTTCATTAAACAACTCAGCATTCGTCTGTCTCCTGGATTTATTGCAACAACTATCTTCTAAGAAAGACTTCAGGGGGATGGAATATTGCTCACAGAATGCAGGTGAGATAAGTGGGTCTTTGTTGGGGACAAGGTGTGGGAGAGGGATGGTTTCTAAATGCTCTGTTTCAGTCTTGAGTCCCATGGCAGCTGGAATTATTGGTGTGCAGAAACAAGATTTTAATCTTTGTCAATGGAATTGACAGTTTGGGAGAGACATCCTTTTCAACCATTTTGCTATAAATCAAATATTCGTATATGGAAATAGCATTTGTTTAGAAACTGCCTGTTTTTCCTCAGCACACATAAGGGCTCTGGTTTCAGAGCATCCGTCTTAATATGTTTATCTTCGGAGACATCCAGAAAGTTTTACCACAGAAAAGTGATATGCAGAGATTAAATGACTCTCCCAAGGTCATATAAGAAGTCTGTGGCAGAGCAAGGAAATGAATCCACATCTCCTGAATCCTTGGCTACTATCTCAGCCACTTCTTTTTTCCCTGAAAAACAAATTTTATGTTAGAATTTAAATTTCTGGGTGTACCTCAAGTCTCATTGGGAGTCCGGCTCCATACATTTAGTAGGGTCACTGTAAATTTTATCCAAAGCTCTTCTGACTCAGAAAGTGGAAAAATAAAGTAGGTCTTTTATGTAACTGTGTCAGAGGCAACTTAGACAGCAGCCAAGCCTTTCAAGGAAAGTGGATTTCCCTTGTGTGTTCTGGCTTATAAATCCTGTCTCTTTTATTTTAGGAATATAATTGTTGCACCTTCCAAAACAACACACAAGGAGCCAACTGCAACAGTCAGTGTCTTGTGTGCCTGTAATGGTCTTGGCCAATGCAAGGAAAGAAATATAAAATTAATGAAAAGGAAAGAGAAAAACCAAAACAAGTGGGTTTAATCATTACAAATAACTCTCACTTTTGGCAAGACATCATCTGTTGGGTGTGCGTAGATGAGTCATTTTGTCTCTTGTGATCACTCTAATCAAAGGGGAGGACTGGACCCTTCCTGATGCTGATTCAGTCCTCCTGAGACAGGTTTCTAAAATAAGTGTGATGAATCATTTTCTAGCAGCTCCTGTCTCCCTTCACTGACTGTAGAGCACCTTACAGTGCTTGTGTTCATGACTTGGACACAAGAGAAAAGCCAGACATTATTTCAGTCATGTAGGTGCCAGTTGCAAAGCTTGTCCTAAGTTGTAGGTAAAACAGTTGAGGCATCTTTGTATTTTTCACTCTGATTTGCTCCAGTCACAAGTTCATCTGTAGACATTGCCTAAGAGGAAAAAAAACAAAAACAAAAACAAAAAAACCCCACGGTAAATAAAAATTGTCCGAAATCTTTAAATTATGCAGAAGACATTTTCTCATATATATAAATATCACTTCTGGACTCCATGTGCACTTAAAATTCCTCGTGAAAATCTGTTTAGTCACTTAGTTGTATTTCTTCTTCAGTCAGATAATGAAGGAAAGTGATAAATATGAAGTAAAATCAGAATCTATCCTGAAAAGACACTGTGCTGTAGAATATTTTAGTTCTCCAGGAAATTCTGTTTGTGACTTGTCAATACAGAGGAAGAGCATCAAAACTCATGAACAGGTGAGCTGTTGTATCTTTTTAGGAGACATCAGTGACCAACTGCTTCTGCTGCCTAAGGTAAATAAATTCTTTTAGGGAAATGAAAAGAAGTAGCTTCCCCTAATTTCCTTTCACTTTCCAGGCTAGCTTTCACCCAATATTATCTTTTTTAGGCATCCATTTAGGGCATTTTTCACTTTAGAATCTTTCTTCAGCCATTTGATTTGAGAAGAAATATGTTGCCATTTATACTGCCTAATGTCTAGCACAACAGCACTTTGATATTTCCTAGTGCTACATATTTATTATTAATTATTATAAAGATAAAATTATATACTGGAATGGATTTAACAAATATAAATATTACTATTAATAAATATGCTAATAATTAATATTTTAATAAAATACAGACATAAAGTAAATGAAAAATCCAACCTAAGTGATAACAGTACCCATAATGCAAAAGCCCATTGCAGTTTCAGTCCCATGATGCTAGGAATCTCATTCCTGCTTTCAAAGTCTGTAGGTTTCTGTAGATATTTAATATCAAATGAACATTTGAGAAAAATTCTTCAGAAATCCACTTAGGACAAATGTGATTCTTTCACTTTAAATTCTAGGAACAAAATGGGACAAAAAAGATCATACTTTTCCTGTAATGACTGTGCAACTGCAGAACAATCACATAGTTCTGTGTTCTGTACTAGTTGTTTAAAACCCTGTTTTGCTAGGGAGCTCTTTCTGCCTTTTTCTTTTGCATTGTTTACATTTTTGTGCTTCCTTTCCTAGCTGTTCAGCTGGTGCACGTTCTTGCACCTGAGCAGCACTGGGAACCACCCACGCTGCCTCTGATGAGCTCACCAGCCAAGCTGTTGACTCCAAAACATCCTCTGGCCTCAGGATTCCCTTCTGGCAGCACAAGACCTGAGCTCACATCGTTGGGCAAAGACAAAACAAGAACCCAGCTTAAAATAGCAGATGATGCCATGCAGATTGTCTGGATTTTATTTTTAACTGGGTCAACCTTGTGCCAGTGGAAGTGATGACTGAGATGTCCATTTAAAGTCATAAAGTGGTGGTGAGGACCATCTCCCTCCAGGCTGTGCCAGGGTAACCCAGCCCAGAGCCACTTCCAAGCCTGACCTTCCATTCTTTCTCTTAACATCTCTCTGTATCTTTGACCATATCTGCTATTAGCTTTGCAGGGTGCCTCAGTCCCAGCTCATCCTTTCTGTCTGCTCTTCCTGTCCTGTCTGTCTCCCAAATTCTCTCTTCTCCCTCCTGCTAATTCTTCATAGCACTCTGACACAGCTACAGGAAGGCACTTTCTATCCCACTTTGGAATAAACAATTCCCAGTGATTTTGTCTGCAGCACTGTGGGTCGCTCGGAGATGGAGCTGAAACATTCTAATCCTCAATGGGAAATTATCAAGCCTGGTGAAGAAAAAGCAGATGTGCACAGCACTTACAGTGCGCCTGGGTCCTCTTCATTAGGAAAGCAACAGACTTATGCTCTTTTTCAATAAAAATAAATTAGGTATCCATTCTTCAGACAACAGATATTAAACTGCGGTGATTGAAGGAAGCCGTAGTTTTTACTTGCAGGAATAGACAATTAGCAATAAAGAGTATTTAAATATTTGTCCAAAGATATCTCAGAAGCCTAATTAACATTGTTTTTAAGAAAAAAGTGGGACACCAAGAAACCCTAGAGATTTGATAAGAAACTGTTAGCAGTTTAAAATTCAGTTGGGACAGGACAAGATGAGCCTGACACTGATCTTACCAAAATCACAGAGAGGCTGCTGTGTGACACTATCCAAAATGAATGAAGAAATTGTAACATTAAGATGAAAATTATGCTGCCATAAAGAGCTTATGATTGTTTTCTGATTATTTCCTTTCTTTTCAAGACTACGGGGTGGATGGTTAGAGATAATTTTGTAGACATAATTCTTTTAGTTCTCCCCAAACAATGTAATTCTGTGTGACCTGTTTTTATATCTGAAAAATCAATAAACAATGCTAGCAAAAGTGAACATCAATGTAGCTCATGCAAACATAGAAAAAGTTAACAGATTACAGCAGTTTTTGTGATAACTAGGATCATCATCCACTGCTGCTAATGCTGGTATCCCATGGGCTCCTTTTCCTGGCTGACTGCTACTCAGTGTTTTTATCAGAGTTCTCAAAGGCTGCAGGCAAAATAAAAAATATTTGTATTAACAGGTGTTGGAACTGCAAGTGATGCCATATTAACCTGGGTGCAAATTAACAGAGATCATAGAGTAGAGTGAGTTTACTAAAACAGGTGCATTCTAAACCCTGAGAACAAAGAGAGGTGATCATGCCTTTAAAATACCCAAATCAGTGCTGCAATCAGTAGCTCTGGAAAACATGAGGATTCTAAAAAATGGTCATTTGTGAGTTCTAGTGATGTTTTGAGACTATCTTTACTGATATAAATTTTGGTTACAAAAGGAGCAGACAACTGAGTACAAAAATAAATGGAATATTATTCTTCCATCTGGCATCAGGGAGAGCTTTTTGGGAGTCATCTATCCAGTTGGATGTCTACCCTGGCAAAAGAACGTAGAAAAATTGGGAAGTGTTTAGAAAGAGCTGTGACAATGACCTGAGATTACAAACACTGCTTTAGAAATACCACAGCCTGAAAGCCATTTCATATAATAGATATCTTTCTAATCCAGGACAGGACATAAACAAGATTCAGTGACTGGAAGCTGCAGTTAGACATAATCCAGACTAGAAATTTGCCTTTTTAACAGGGTGACAACTCAGCCACTGGGATTATGGTGCTGTGTCTCTCAGATGAGAGTTTGAAATACATTTGGCTTTGGTCAGCCTGAATTCTGGGCTTGAAGCAGAAATTTCTGTGAGAGATGCTGTAGCCTGTACTATGTAATAGTCAGTATAATTTATAATTTTCCTGTGCAGCATTTGAGAACTCTGAGAAACGCTGTTTATTTGTTGTGGAAAACAGGACCAGAATTCTTGTGTCTTCAGCAGACATGTGGCCATCCACTGAAGTGCACTCTGCAGAACCAGAGAAGGGGAAGAGTTTTATGAGGAATGTGCCCCACTGGATTGTTTAAACTCACTGCATCTGTGGCAGACCTGAATGAGGTTTTAATGTACATTAAAATGATTCCGTAGGCAGTTATATACTGTGAAGCCAAAACATTTCCTTTCCTCCCCCTTTCCCTCCTCCTAAGCCCTAAGGCTTTTGATTTACAGTAGAAAAATGGAGCCAGTAAATCTATACTGTTCTATAAACAGGGCAGCACAATGTGTGTTAAAATTCTGGGCAATTTCTTGTAATTGTATGTACTTAAGTAAAATTTACATGACCATTATGGGTTGCTCTTGGGCAATGGCTCTTTGTCAGCCTATAGTGATTAGCACATTGGTGCTGCCAGGACAAAATTCTGTCAGCACCACAAGAAGCAATTTCATCAGGTTTCTTTTTACACAGCCTTGCAGCTCGCACTGGCCCTGCAACCTACTAGAATTTTTTTTTTTCTTTCCCTAGCCATGCAGTCTGACTCTTCAGATGGAAATTAAAACAATTTCAAGAATGAGGACTTCTATCCTCTTCCTAAAAATAGCCCTGATCTTCAGCAGGGGGTGTGATTCCTTAGCCATGTGCAACAAAGATGACCTCTTTGTCAGGTCTAGCCTGCAGCAGGAAGTGTCTGCTCCTGGTCTACTTTTACATGGGTTCAAAAATAAACAGGCAGTTCCTCTGGCTGGCCTCCCTCTCTGAAGGCAGGCAAGGAACATTCTGTACAAGCAAGCACTCACAATCATTCGAGGGGCCAAGTCTAATGAAGTTAATTGATGCATCAAGGACGTGTGTTAATCATTTAACTAGCATGTTCATGGGTTGCACAGCTACATATTGTATCAGGGCACAGTAAACACAGTGCTGTACATTTGGGATACCCTACGGACGTGAGTTGAAAGAGAATGCATTTATTTTTGCAAAATGGAGTCTTTGTGCTCAGATCTGAAACTTATGTAACATGCCAGGGACACCAGAATATATCACTTTTCTAAAAACAGTTGAGTAAACCAGAAATGTGTGTGATATTTTACAGAAAAAAAAAAAAGCAAATTTTAAAAAGGGTCACTTGAGTTCTATATGAATTACATCTTTTAGAAAAACATAACAGGGAAGGGAAAATTTTAAAGTATGAAAGTCATTGCAATGTGAACATGGTGGAAAATTAACCCCTCTTTTAACAATCTTTAATATCCAGGAATTAAAGCATTACATTGCAGCAGCAGGCTCACTAGAAGAGCAAAATTTGAAATGAAGAATTGGTGTCCAGTGTCCCATTCCAGCAATGCAAAAGAATTAGCTGGAATAAAAGGAAAATGTACATTAAAACATGAGAGAGATGCTCAGTACTGTTAGAACAGGAATCTGGGTGGGTCAATTTGACAATTAGCTCCATTAAAATGAGTTGTGGCACTAAAAATACGTTGATATGCTAAAATGTGATTGAAGTCCATCTCCACACAGATAGAGAAAACACCAAGAAGGGGAGCCCAGGCAAAACGCTGACATGGATACAATCCCAGGAGACATCAACCCCTCAGTGCCTCACCTCCACACATGGGTTAGAACAGATGGGAGAACCCCACAAACCTCCTCAGAGAAATGGAGCCTCACGCTGACTCCTGCAAGGGCAGGCACAGGGGACTGCCAGCCCAGCCCCACCAGTGGCACCGAGTGAGATAAAATCACCCAGAGCTTCTCTCCAGGACACCTCACACACTGAGGGGTCACAGCCTGGGGGAATGGGACACTTTACATTGCAGGGCAAGGGCATCTCGGGTCTCTACCAAATTTATGGGGTGTTTTGTGAAGGAAACAAAAACTGGGAAAGGGAGAAATCGAGGTGGTTTGGGAAGGAGGAAGTGTGGAAATCGTGGAGGAAGCAGAAAAAAGGGACTGATGTAGATAGTTTCTTGCCCATGTACTTTTCCAGCTGTGCTCTCTGCCTGGCCATCCCAGTCTGTCCTGCCTTCCCAATACACACATTGCTCCTGAGGGCTTACCTGTGTTTGGAGGTCTGAGTGGAAACCTCTGAGGGGAGATCACTGGCCCAGGTCAGAGACACTGCCTGGTGCTTCTTATGATGAGAAGCAAAATCTACTATCCCTGTGAGGAAAGTAGATTTTCTTCCAACATCTTTCTTCCAATAGCATTAAAATTTAATTCAAATAATTGCAGAACTTAGTTTTCTGGAGTAATGATTGAATAAAGAACTTGAACATGAACTTCAGCAGAAGAGACATAGAAGAGTGCCCAGAAGAGTGAGTGTGACTGTAGGTACATTAATCAATGATTTTCTGGGTACTCTCTAAGTATATTTTTCTATTAAAAAACCCCAAAAAACCAAACAACCCAGTGATTCTGGGTCACTTGGCACATCATATGGAAACCATTTAGCAGTAAATGTTGGTGTCATCATATAGACATTGGAACAGAGAGTGGTAGAGTCCCTCCTCTGCTGCAGTCTTCAAGTGTGAGCCTAGGTCTGCTGTTTATATTCTTCACACCATGGTTTTCCCATTTGTAAGGGTGAGATGTAACTGCCCTTCTTTAACTTACAGTCATTTTGTTTGAGGCTAAAAGATGGTATGGGGTGTGGTGCTGAAAGCTGTGCCACTACAAAAGACACAAGTGGGTATGTAAAATGACAGTCTGCATAAAAAGCCAAAATCTTTATTACTGAACTTTGTAGAGGAAGCTGCTTGGACAAGATAGAAAACTAGGTTCTCATTGTTGATTGTTATTTTATCAAGTTTTTTAATTAGTTTTTCTCTGCTTAAGCATTCTATTTATCTCCATGTTTCCCGCTTTCTCTTTCCCATTTTTTCTGGCACTGAAGACACCATTAGGCATTTGAGCCAGAGAATCACAGATCTAAACTGTTTCAAAGGCTGGAAGATGAAGGATGAAAACAGAGTTTTGGCTCCTAAAATGTAAGGTCAGCTGGGGATTCAAATTCCACTGAGTTTCGGATTGTGTGATTGCGAGATTCCAGTTCAAGCCCATCTCTCCAGTCATAAGGTGGAATTCATGACATTAAAATTCTTTCCACAGCACGAAAGGGATGTCATCATAAACACTACATTATGACTTCCCTACAGGTTGCTGCAGAAGAGGAAACTAACCCAGGAACAGCAGAGACATTTAAAAAACATCATGACCTTTGAGTAACAGAAAACATGGGAAAATCTAAGTCTTAAAGAAACTAATTTGATTCTGGTTTGGCACTCTGTGCAAATCCCTGCATAAAGAGAAGTTTAGGCCAGGGATTTCTACTCTGCTGCCTCTTTAAACTTCAGGCACAGTTTTGCATATAAAAGTTCTAAATCTGAGATCTTCTTTTATCCTAAACCAGGCATTGATGCTTCTAAAGTGTAGCGATTAATTAGGAGAGTGTCATTGTGAGAAAGGCAACCACAGTAACACTCAAGCTCTGAATCTGGACATGGAAAAAATAACAAAGCAGAAACAAAAACAAAGAAAAGAAACAGAGTCTGTGTTGGAGCCTTTCTAAAAATCATATGCAAGATTCCAGATGGAGAGAGTTTGGCTGCTGTTCATGTCTAACATGATCAGCAGATAGATGAGTGGCTTGGAGACGTGAGAAGTGGGCTAGAGAAAGTGCCAGACTGCTAGCTGGGATTTCAAGGAGTGTTTGTGGTAAGCCACAGCTCAGATCTTTTTTTTTGCTGTGGCCTGAGTGCTGTCTTAGAGACCATGAATGGAAACTTAAGGACCAAATATTTTGAGGCTGGTCATGATTTCAAGATAGCGATCCCATTTTCCAACCTGTAAGCCATTTCCCTTTTAAATCTTGTGAGCACCACTGAAGAAAAAAACAAGCCAGTCTCACTTCACCAAAATGCTTGTAACACACAGACCATAATTAATAAAGAAAAGGTCTGCAGAGGTACTCACCTCTTCCCAGGTCTGAAGTTTTTCTTGTAATTATCTTTCAATTCTCCTCAGCCTTAACTATCCCAGTGTTTGGGCTCAGAAAAGTCTCTTTCTCTTTGCATCTCCCTATCCTGATGCTATTGGCAATGCCCTCAGCCTCCTAGCTTCTTCTCCCAGTGCAAATTTTATGTTTCAGTGGTCACTTTCAGTCTGTGAGATTCTGTCCAGGCTTGCCCAAGTGGTTTAGACTCCTTCCTTTTCCCTTTTACCACTGCTGTTACATAAGGGAGCAGTGAAAGACAAACCTGGTAAAATTCCTGCTGTGAGTATGTGTGGTCAGGCTTTTGTGGACAGAAGTGGTGGTTTCCTATTCCTAGACTTGCTAGAGTGCAGAATAAAACGGATGAAAGCCAAAAGGGACATGCAGTGTTTATGCCATCCAAACTATCTGAACCCTCTGGTTGGTGTCAGGCCCACTGACTCAGCCACAGACTTTTTCTTATTTGTTCAAAGAGAGAAGCTGCAATTACAACTTGACAGGTGACAATGTCATCTTCCTTGCTTTCTGTATTCTCTGGAATATGCAATACTGCTTGCTTAGACCATCCCAGGTTCTCTGCACAAGAGCAAGATCTGGAAAGGATTACTTGACATTCTGATTTGTAGCAGAACCTGAACTAACCCAGAAAGTGAGGAACCAATTGGCCTGCAGCTGATCCTTTTTAATCTGCTAAAAATGGGAAACACCAGGAAAGGCAAGGTTCCCAGATGTTGGAATGATGTTCCAAAACCCTAGGGGAAAACAGTCATTAAGGCCTGAGCATTTACTGCAGATGTCAGGTTGTTTTATAGGCTTGATTCAAAGCCCATTAAAGTCAACAAGCATCTTTATCTTGACAGGTTTTGGATGAGGCTTATGCATGTGAAGGAGTTTAAAGTGACAGCTGGCCTGGGCAGGACTGATAAAAACTCTTCAGAAAGTGTCATGGAAAGGGATTTCCAAGCAGAACACCCATGGATTATTTCTGTCTCTATACTCATGTCATGGGTTAACGTGTACACTGCTCCAGAAAAGAGCCCAGCACTCTGTGTTTCAGTGCTCCAGCACCATCTACAAGCTGGATAGGGAGAAAAGCCCTTTTCCTGTTGGGTTTCCCCTTTAGCACAGCTTTATGTGCTTGTATAATAGGAAACAGCCCTTTCTATTTCTGTTCAAGCTCCAGAGGCTTGGATTTTCCCCAGAATTTTTGATTAACAGCTGAACCTAAATCAGATCTGCCTGGGGTCTCCTTTGCCTTACTTGACACATCATAATATCCTTTCATCTGCTATTCCAAGCCAGTCCCTGGTTCTGTCAAGCAGCTCACTCTCTCCAAGAGAGACCACGTCAATCCTCTTTCTTTCTTAGACCTTCCTGAGCTGTTTCAAAGCAGGATTTCCACCGCAACAGGGAAAAACCTCTTTGTTTGACTGCCTCTGAACCAGACTCCAAAAGACACCAGATATTCAGGCTGTGAGATGGATTTTGTTGAAAGTAATCAGCTTCTGTATGCACAGTTGTACTTCAAGTATACCTGGGTGGCTCAGGAGCCAGCACAGTAAAGCCACAGCAGTGGATTTTCATAGTATCTCATGTAAATTAAAGCACTCCTGCAGCACTAGCTGGGATCTTATTCCTCACCATCAGTCATACAGAGAAAATCCCTCTGTGTGGTTTGAACTTGAAAAGATTCATTTCTTGGAGGTGGAGGAGACAAGGCTAAACCAAATAAAACTCATTTGCAGTTTTATATGGGCTGCCATTTAATCATCCCTGAATTAACTGAGTCATGTAGGATTTTTTCTGTTCTATTTCTGTAAACTTGGTACAGATTGATAGGACTGGCCATGTAAACAGCAAAAACTGTAAAAGGTGAATGGTAAAAATGGTAAGACTACTCATGTGTGAATTGCATGAGTAGGAATGCAGCCAGGACAAAGCCAAAGATCAGATGGAGCTGAAACTATCAAGGAAGGTAAGAATCAGAAGATTTTGTGTGTACATTGGTGGAAGAAAGGGCAAAGACAGCATTAATCCATTTCTCAGTGGGTTCAGGTTCTAATGGCAAGCTACAGGGAAAAAAATGTAATTCACAGCTCACATTTCACGTGTGAGATTTGTCTTCAGGCCTGAATTTCTGAGCCTCCTATTACAGTCTGTCAATACCCACAGGAAAAAAGAGCTGGGAATCCTCTCACCCAACAGAGGCATGCAGGTCCATCACAACACATCAGGGGTACCCGAGGCTGCTAAAGGAACTGGCTGATATCACTGAGGAGCTAATTTCTATCCCCTTTGACAGGTTCTGGCAATGAGGGAAAGTTCCTATTGCCTGGCAAAAGACAGATGTTGCACAGACCCCAAAAAAGGGTAAGAATTATCCAGGGTGTTTGTAGCTGGCCATCATAACTTAGGTCCTTGGGAAAACTGGGGAGGAAATGCTCTGAGAAGTTACTTTTTAAACACATGAAGGATGAGAAAATAACTAGAGGGAGCTGGAATGGATTTACCAAGGGAATGTGTTGCCTGCCCAGCTTCATTTCTTTGTACAATAGGGCCTGACATTGTGGACAACGGGAAGGAGAGGGATGCTGGATTCCCTGATTTTCATCAGGCCCTCAAAAGAACCTTTGTAGTATCATGATGAGATATTGTGAGATATTGTGAGATACAGCTGAATAGGAAAACTGAGTAAGCTTTTACTATTACTCTTTACCCTTAGAACTCAGCATATCAGACCCTGAACCACTCTCTATATGAAAGGAATAGTCCCTTTGCACTATTCTTCATTGTGAGACAGGATGGGCAGTGGCTGCTCTGGGGAAAGTTAAGACCTTCCCAAATGCAGAACCTGCCAACTAACTGGAGTCATGTGGAGACAGCAGCAGATGAGACTAGAAAGACAAGAGTGTTTAAAATGCTTTGCCCTCTGGTTATCCTCAGAGAAGGAAATTTGGACCAGAATAATTTAACAAAACACTTATTTAAGCTGCACAAATGTCACCCAAACTCATTCCTAATACCAAGTAAGCACCAGTCAAAGCCAGAGGGACATAAAGATGAAAGAAAACCACCCTCTTCCCACTCTATCAGCCCAAGCCCAGCATTGAGGAAAGCTCAACCAACCCCCAAGCAGTTGTCCCCATTGAATATTCTTCCAGAATGTCACATTTCTGCTTTAAATTATGCTGGCCACATTTTCTGACTTTTTCCCCTAAGGATACATATCTGTCCATCCTGCCTCCTAATGACTCATGGAAGTTTCAGATGTTTCATTAACAAATGCATAATTGACAATTAAATTGCTCCTTCTTACACAAAAAAAGGACACTCAGGTAATGACTTCAACCATAAGCTCGCTCAAATTGACGGGAATGTAAACAGAGGCATGGAACAAAACTATGGAAAGGAAAAGAGGAGCAGGACATTACTGTTAAATTTTGTCTGGTTATTTAAACAAAAATAGGGCTTTTTTTTAAAAAAAAAAAAAAGTCTTCTCACTTCATATCCAACACTTTCATTACATAATGTCAAATATGTCAAAACATCTCCAAATTCCTTCATGCTGACAATCAGGTTATACTTACACAAAGTTTGTGTGTGTCCTTCTCTGGCAGATATCAATTAAACGTCACTGTTTTAAATGCTGTTTTTAGAACTGGCTTTTATTTGTTGCCAGATGAGGTCACAAACTGCTTCCTGTCAGTTGCTAGACATTTTCCTAAAACTCAGAACTGACAGCAGACGCGCTTTCTGTTGTTTGCTCGATTGCTTTAGGTAAAAGAAAGGGTTTGGGGAGACAAGAAGCCATGAGGCACTGGTTAAGAAGTTGGGAAATGTTCATCCTCCCAGCAGTCCTTGCAGCCCAGGAAGATTTCAGCCACTCCAAGCTCCAAGCAGACAGCTGTCTCACTCCAAGTGTGCATCTTTCAGGATGCCAGAGTGCTTTATCCCTGCTTGCCACAGCGCAGCCTTCATACCTCACACAAGGCAAAGTACTTCAGACTTCTCTATAACGCCCAATTTTTGCCCAAAGTACCAGAGAAAGTTCACAGTCTTGTGCTGCAAGTGATGACGTGGCCCTGGGATACTTCCAAGGAACTCACTTTTCCCCATCCCAGTAAGACTGTAGCACCCCATCACTCTCAAGGTGGGTGTCAGGATATATCCCAGAGTTTTCCCACTCATACCTTCCATGGTCTGCTCATGTGAGGACCTTCTGTTTATTCCCCAGAGTCCCTGTGTAAACTAACACTAACTCTTGATCCCCTGAGGCACAGCAGCCCATAACTCTCCCAGGCCTCGGAGTGAAGGCTGTGGGAACATTTGCCAGCTGAACCAGGTGATATCCCCTGTTACACCCACTCTAGGACTCTGACAGACCAGGTCAAGTGTGATATTGGCATCCACTACATCTGCACAGGCTGACACACTGCCTTAAAATGTCTGAGACATCAAGATGAGACCCTAGTTGTGACAGCAGGAAAAAAATAGCATTTTAAAAAAGCACAAGAAAAATTAATTCCTCAGCAAATTATATTCTATTCACTGGGAAAGGGAAGGTTTTCCCCCAGTACTTTACCATCTGAAACAGACAGTTAATCAAACACAGCTTCTGGTATACAGTGCAAATCAAAGCTTCTCTGAAGCAACATTTACCAGATTGATTCTATATACAAAACAAATTCTCAATGAAAATGGCTTAAGACAGAAAGTGAATGGACGTAGTACAAACTAGTTGGCGACCACCTGATCACAATCAACTCATCCAGATGGGATTTTGTGGGATGCTGTGGTGAAGACAGGGTTTTCTATTCAGTCTCTTTGGAGAGTTTGTGATCTTGAAAAAACTCTCACTGCTCAGCATGTGTCTCTGAGCAGGAAAGCTTAGATGGCATTGTTCTTCACTCCTGCCACAACCGTGGTCTCTGCAAGAATGAAGCTGAGGAGCTTCCAAGAAATCAAAATAATAATGTGCTGTTTATGCCATGAGGGATAGCAATGCAGTACTTTCCTTCAGAGTTCTGCGCACACCTTTCCAAACAATTCACCTTTATCCCAAAACAGCTATCATACCCAAGTCCATGAATTCAGGAGGAGATGATGAATCCAACCTCACTGAGGGCAGACAGGAGGAGGATTCTCCTCCTCTCTGCAATCTGGAGGGATTGCAGCAGCTGTGAGGAGTGTATGTTAGTCCTCATAGGCAGAGTCAGACTCTCAGAAGCTGCCAGATAATTCCAGCATCCAAAGGAGGATATTGAAGATGGTGAAGGGCTAGAGGAGAAGCAATATGAGGAGTATCTGAGGTCACTTGGCTTGTTCAGATGGAGGAGACTGAGATCAGATCTCACAGCAGTTCTGCAGATTCCACATGAGGGGAACAGGAGGGGCAGGCCCTGAGCTCTGCTCTCTGGGACCTGGGAATGGCTGCAGCTGGGTCAGGGCAGGGTCACACTGGATAGCAGGGAAAGGTTCTTCCCCCAGAGGCTGTGGGGCACTGCCCAGGCTCCCCAGGGAATGGTCACGGCCCCAAGGCTGCCAGAGCTCCGGGAGCGTTTGGACAACGCTCTCAGGGATGCACAGGGTGGGACTGTCGGGGTGTCTGTGCAGGGCCAGGGCTTGGACTGGATGGTCCTCGTGGGTCCCTCCCAACTCAGGATAGTCTGCAGTTCTGGTTCTGTGAATTCACTACAATACCCACCTCTGTGTATGCCAAAGCACATCCCATGTTTTGGAGCCTGCCATGCTGCTGAAGCTCTTCTCAGTTCAAACCAGCACAAGCCCCAGCTCACAGTTCCCCACCAAAAGGATTTGGCAGAGTGCACACCCCAAAGTTTTAGATCAAACACACCATTCCCACATTCCTTGCAGCTCCCCTTTGGATCCAGGCTGTGTGGAGTTTGTGGCAGGAGTACATCAGCTGTTTATGGACCACAGTGGATAGCTGCATAAAGATAAACCACATAGAGCTTCCTTTGTCTCACACAAATACCAGGCTTTTCAAAAAATCCCCTAAAACACACTCACACATCATGAATTCAGGATTTTAGGAGTATTGGGGATTATTATGTTAATGCTCTTCACTCACTGACTTCCACAACATCTCAGGATCTGGATCTCCCACTGAAACCTCCCTATAACCAGTAATTAATCTTTTCACTTTTTCCCAAGCACTTTGGTTGTACTGGAAAGATTTTTTAATTACGAATATACTTGACTTAAAGTTGTCTTTTTGATCATTTCAATCCCTTTTAAATCTGTCCCTGAATTCCCCTTGGAAGTGCATATGCAGTGACAGGGTGACTGAAGGAAACAGCCATGCTGGTCTGAACATCTGTGAGATGGGAGCGAAAAGGGAAAAAAGTTCAAGTTACCCCTCCCAAAAAAAGTGACAGATGTGAGTAAGAGGTACCGCTCATGAGACACCTCTGAGGAGTAAACATTTTGGAATAATATTCCAGGCAACAACTACAGAGGCTCTAACAACAGATTGACCAGCCATTTATTACATTTCAAACAAAATGACTCAAAGGAAAATGTTCCAAACAGGCACCACTGGGCATTTGACTCAGCCCAAGCAGTGTTTTAACTATTTCTTTGCCACACAGTGTGCACGTGTAACCCATGCCCTCTACATAGGCATATCTGACTATTTTCCCACCAACTTTCTAAAACCATCACAGGGTGTTGTTGTTTCCTCTCAGTGTGGGATGCCAGGTCAAAACTAATTATTTTGCTATTTTAAACTTCTTCTTATTTTCTTTCTTTTCTTTTTTTTCTCCCCTTTCTTAAATAACATTAGCATTCTGCGTTAGCTGAAGAGCTAAAACCTGGTTTTAATTTAAATATAAATAAAACCAGAAGTGACTATGTGATTGTACTAAAAATAAATTGGTTTCTGTTCTAAATGTTTCACTGATCTTAAAACTGGGGGAGGAGGGAAACAGGACAGGATGTCTAACTCCTTTTTAGTTTGAGGGTGCCTCAAATCCGTGGCATTCTGTCTCTGGAGAGATGGGTCATTTCTGAGACACTATCACTTTATCTGGAAATGTATTTACCACACTTTACCAGCACATCTATTCAGAATGTGGTTCAGAAATCATGAGGTGAAATCACACACTGTTAAGGCAGAGCATTCTTGAGTGAGCCCCAGTTATGGCAAATTCAGCAGCAGAAAAAGAGGCTGTGGTGAGCGCAGTTACTGAAATTTTCCAAATAAATACAGCAAACAAGTTGCTCCAGGAACAAACTCGTACCTATATGATTTATACCAGCAGGAGCTGGGCCATGAAGGCAGGATGAGCCCAGTGATCCAGCAGTCACAGGCCACCCGTGGGATGCAAGGCTGCCTGTGGTGCCTCCGCTCCCTGTGACCAGCTGGTGACAGCTGGGACAGACCTCGTCTGCTCCGAGGTGTGTGTGGCTTCTAGCAGAGCTCAGCAGCTCCCACTGCCTTGCAGGCTGCTGATGAGCTCCTGTGTGGGTTAGTACCGACAGGGAAAAATATAGGGATCCTATTTACAGCCTGCTGGCAGTAGATAGGTTAAAAAAAAAAAAATCCTTCTCCAAAATCAATGTTTGCTTTACTGAGGGCCTCCTTAGGTGTACATTGGAAACAATTCTGTCTGTCTTCCACCACAGTTCAGTCACCCTACAGTTTAGTGTGCCAGCCAGTAGTAGTTAGCAGTCCAGAATCAACAGGTTTCTGCTGTTTAGCAGTACCAGACCATACTGGCCAAAAGCAAATGGAAAATATTAAATGTGACATAGCACCTGATGAATAGTGATAAAGACCAAAAAGTAAAGTAGGGACTGTGGGCACCTTGGCTTTTTTTTTTACCCTATTTGTGGCATGACACACTGGCCCACACCTCTGATGTGAGGAGTGTTTCAGCAGCAGAACTCTTCCCCTGCAGCATAAATCAGCCCCTCCTCTCATTCTTTCTCAGCAGCTACTCTAAGCTCAAAGGATGTCACAGATCTGTCTAGTGCTGTCACTGTCACCCTGTGCAATCATTTCATCCCGGGCAAAGCCACAAAAAAAAAAAAAAAATCAGCATAAACTCCCAGTTTATGTCCTTTGATAGCAGGAGTTTTACCCCTGCTGTTCAAAACCATGGCTGGCCATCCAATGCACAGAGAATAAGGGAGAAGGGCAGTCTCTGAACACAGGCTTGTCTCAAATATCTCCCAATATCTCCCAAATTTGCCCTAAACCAAGACAAGGCTGGACCTTGTGTAGAAAGCAGGACCTGTGTACTTTGGCCCCTTTCTGATTATCCTGTCTACATGTAGTTCTCCATGCCTGCACCTCTACACATGAGGCTCCCATGTCTAGAAACTGTGTGTTACTAACTCTTGGCATTCTTATTTGACGTTAAAATAATTTTAACCTTAAAATTTTTACTTTACCACTTTAAGTCATGTTATGAGGTTCAAGTGCTACATACTCCATGTCCATTCTGACCTCATTCTTTGGATTCTAGGTGCTAATGGAAAGGTACCATTAATTAAGGCCATTGCTCAGGGGTATCTGGTTTTTCTCAACAAGTCAGTGGAGTGACCTTTCAGAAGCACAAACTCTGTCATGTCAGATGTGCTTCCTGTTTTTCCAAGTGGCAGATGCTCCTCAGACACTGCATTCCGTGACAAAGGGGTTTGTGCAGATGTGGCAATCTCTGTGTTTGCTAGCACAGCCCTACACCAGCGAAGCACCTGAGAACCAAAGAGCTCTGACACTGCTGCAGATGTGGTGCTGTTTGGTGAGGCTGCCTGCTGTAACCAGCCAGAGGCACACATGGAATGGGACAGGTGATGGATTTCTGGAGCTGGTCATGAAGCCACGCAGCACCAGGCAGTGAACCACATTGATCAATGTGATTTCATTAGAGACAGAAGGAAAAACAGTTACTTGCTACCTAAAAGCTATTTTCCAGCATTAGGTGCCCTGCAGCACGGCCTTGAGAGGGGCCAGTGGATAAAAGCGCCATCCCAGAGACTGAGTGAAGCCAAAGGGACTCGACTCTGCACCACTCAGGTAGAGCTGATTGCAAGATCAGGCCACCAGTGTGGGAGGGCTTTTGTGCCACTGGAATCTTGGTGTGGGAGGCTGGAAATCCAGTTCCTTGAGCAAGGAGCAATCCATGCAGTGCAAGTTGACTTCAGGAGGAGAGTGTTTGGAAAAACTCCTCCCTTTCAGTGTGCCACCAAAGAAGCAAAACTGCAGGCCAGTGGACAGAGATGCTGTGCTGCTAAAATAGTTATTTCATCTCCAGCTAACTGGTGGCACTGCACACACCTTCCCCTTGATGTTCTGCTAACAAACAACACACTCCTCAGGGCTTGACCTTCTCCAGGCTGGCCAGCTCTGCCAGGGCTTCGTTCATGCGCCTGGCACAAACTTCAGTGAGCCACACTGGAGCAGGCAGCTAAAATAAGCTTTTTTCTCCTCAAAATGAGAAGAAGGAGTTTGTGGCAAATCATTCCAGTACTATCAGAACTCCTTTTCCTACCCACCCCCATGTCTTACTAAAAGGAATGTGCATGGTTATTATACTGATTCCATGTTGTCACAATTAGATCCTGAAAAGAGTGTCAAATGTGCTTTTCCACATAATTTACTGTTTCCCTGTGATTCATGAAGCCTCTTTTCACATGAATAATTGGTCACTTCTTGTTTATGCATCACCATGGTACACAGCTCCTAGCAGGCAAAAAAAATAGGCGCAAAGCTGACATTTAATCATTAGAGCCACATGCAACATTCCCCCCACCCTCACTCCCAGCTCCTTGCTTTTTACCTCCTCCCATAAAAAGAAAGCACAGATTTTTTTTATGGAGGAAATAGTTCCTAAAAAAAAAAATCCCAAAAGTTTTACCTTCCTTAGCACTCATTAGCAATTTTTTTTGTTCCATGCTTATTTTGTATTTCACATTTTCCAGTGTAAAGAAAACAACTGAAGAGTCCCTTACAAACAAAGTGAGAAGGTGGAGAAGGAGGAATGTTCTGAATGCATGGTTGCTGGGAATGGCAGCTTTCCAAGTACAAATTTGTTTATTTCTCAGGGGAGATACAGTCAGGGCATCACTTACCAATGGTCACCTGAATTAGAAAGCACCTCAGCATGTTCTCAGGATAGCATTTCAGCCTCTAGACACTTTAATGACACTTAGTTTTTACAGTGCAGTAAACTGAGGTACAAATTAATTTATTTACAGTGAGTCACTGCCCAAGAAACTCTGCAGTCAAGCTTTGATTTGCAGAACTCCTCCTCTGCCTTCAACTACAGCTTCCTAAACAAGCCTGCATGATTAGCTCACTGTGACAACATCTGTGATGGGAAAGTGTGGATCTCCCTGTGTGTGGATATTAGTGCTTCCTGCCTGGAACGTTGAGGACCACCTTGTGCAGTATTTTGACAGTATTTAAAAAAAAATCAAAGAGACAAGTCTATTTGTCTTGACAGCATCATACCATGGCAGGCCAAAAAGACATCAGAAAACACAAGTCAGCAGGGACACTTAACAGCATAGGAAAAAAAACCATTTTGGCTTAAGACTGGCTATCAATCCAGCCCAGTAGGTCATGTGATTCTACAGAATGAATGCAAAAAAACTGAATGCAAAAGAAAAGAGAATATTTGTAGAGAATACACGAGGACATTAATCTCCTTTTTACCACAAACCAAAGCAACATCAGTTTTAAGGCTGGAGGAAAATAAAAAAGTTAAGTGGTTTTTACCTCATATAGACATGAGACAAAACCAAAGCCTCAAGATGTGATTTTGTTAAAAAAACAGAAGGGTGAACTGTGAGTTTTTGTTATCCTTTTTTTTTTTTTTGGCAGCCAGGTAGAAACAGAAGGGAATGAAACTTTCGTGAGTGTTGGGGGTTAGGACATGGGAGCAGAGAAGAGGACAAAGGAAACAGAAAAGCAACTGCTTGGAGTTGACTTTTCTGATTCAAATACACCTTAGCAGCACTCAGTGGAAAGCAGACTCAGAAGTGGAAAGAATTTCTGGATCCAGATCAAGACAGCAGAAATATCTTAATTTTTGCTGGGCCGTAATCTCCTGAGAAGGCTTGTGAGAATTTGATCCTGTCATTCCTAAACTAGAATCTTAAAACTGATTTGGACCAGAGCTATAGTTGGTTTGAAAATATTATTACTTCTTCCTGTGGAAAAAAAAAAAGGAATAAAAATGGAAAATAATTCAGCCAAACCCAAAGTGCATGGACTCATTACAAGCTCAGGAAATCAACTCTATTTAAATCCCTTTCAGCACCACTCTCCAACTGTAATAGTGCGTGAGTGGAAGCAAACACTGCACAGAAGTTCATCCCAGTCTCCTGCCTCTCTGTCCCCACCCCAACCCGAGTTCTGCATCTCAAAGCTCACTATTTGTTTCTTCCTCCTCATTAGCCTTGTCCAGCCTTTCTCTCAATAACCACCATTTTCATTCCTTTCGGTATTGCTCACTCCAAGGTTTCTGAGAGCTTCAGTGTCACACCCTTGCACTCTTGTCTTCGTTCCACTGCCAGCTTTGCTGATTTCTCTGGTGCCATCTCCCAGTGCTGTGTGCTCCTTTCTTATCAGCTGCTTTGCTGTTCCCTTATTTTGTCTTCTCTCACCCCGTCTTCTGACCTTCAGGATGGAATATCTCAATGCTGGCTGAGCTCACCCAGCTTTCTGTTTGCTGTTCTCCTGTGCTGCTGGGACCCTCATCAGGAAATGTGTGCTGAGGAAGGAAGGACTTGGGAAGAAGGAGCAGTCTTTCCTCTGGCACTGGCACTGCATGCCAACCTCTTCCTCTAGACTATGCCCTTTCTCCCTGCTTCCCCCATTCTTATTCTCCCAGCTTCTGATGGCAATAGAACAACAGTGTGAGATGATGAAAGAGCTGTGGGAGACTCACAGGTTTTCCAGCCCTGCTGACACCCTGGAGTGGGGATCCACTTAAAGGAGCTGCCACTGAGGCTCCAGTGCCAGTGAATGTCCTTGGCTGGCTCTGGATGCCCACCCAGCTGCTTGCTCACTGTCCTTCCTCAACAGAACAGAGGGAGAAAAACACGAAAAAGCTCATGGGTCAAGGTACAGGGAGCTCATCTTAGTGTCAACAAATCAGGTTCATCTTGGGGAAAATGAATTTAATTTGATGGCAATTAAAATTGAGTTGGATGGTGAGAAACAAATTAAAAATTGAAAAAGCTTGTCTTCCTCGCCCATTTTCCCCCCCCCCGGGCTCAAATTCCGCTGTGGGGACACACAAGCTGTGTGTGGCACAAGGCAGCCTCTTCAGCTCCCCTTCACCAAAACCTTGACACCAACACCCACTACAGTATGTATTTTACTATTTTATTACTTTGTTATTATAAAGCTCCAGGTTCCAGCATCTAGAAGTTCACCTTTTGTTCTGAATCAGCTCTAACTTCTGCAGGTGGATTCACTGATCTATGCCTCTGCATGGTGCTGAAAAGATTGAGGAGAATTTGTATAACTGCAAATTAGTAAATGTGTTTCTTTTCAAAGACTAGCAGCGTGTTTCTTATTTTGGTCATAAATAATATTTTATTTTAATTTCAAGCTTAGTGCAGTTTTCTCCTGGGCCATTTTTTGGCCTTGGACTGTCTTTATGTTTAGGCAAATTTTTCTCAGATGCTCTTCATTTCTCTTTAGTGTTTGACACTACTTTCTTTAGGGAAATAAATACTTTAAACTAGCCCTGAAAGCTGGTAGCTCCTGTATATTGATAACTCAAAATCACTTTTTGCAATAATTGCTTTTCTTTTCTGTGCCTGACAAGTAACTCTCAGATACTGAATTCACTTTGAAATGAGCGAACCTCATACACAAGTAGAATCCATGTGGGAAAAACACCTTTCCCGGGGAACATTAAACCTCTGACTATCCTGAGCATGTTTGCCTAGTTGTTTCTTAATTTTCCTCTAAGCTAATGATGATTAGCCTTTTGCTCCACCTTCCTTTTGCTCCCTGCAGCACTGCTGTCCTTGGGAAATGCATAGCAGCAGACCTACTTCAAAGGACAGCAAGAATGACTTTCCAGCACGGCCATTTATTCGTGTTTTCCATTATCTTACATGTCAAATATTGCAGCATTGGAAAAATGATTATTCATACTTCACATTATTAACTCAGTCTTAGTCCAATATTAAATCATTATTTACTTACAGTACTAAATTAAATCTTCTTACACTGCTGATGGATCATTATTCATCCAAAGTTCTTCCTTTTTTTCCATTGAAAGACATAAGCTGCCTTTTGGTATTGATTTGTACAATGAGAACCAGTAATTTTCTGCTACTTTTCCAGTAAATTCAGGGTGTGAATTGCATCCTCTGTCTGCTCTAGTGGGTCAAAATCCATTGCATTGTCTTTGCCTCAATGAACTTTAGGAGACACAATAAGCTTTGAAAATTTCTGTCTATGTCTGCTGAGAACCTGTGAATAGCCACTTTTATTTATGCTCTTTGTTTTTAACCTTAGTTTGGATATCCATAGGGTAACCAACAGAGAAAAGGATTACTACATTCCCTCAGCAGTACCAAGCTTTCCTTCCATTTGTTGCCAATCATATTTGAAACACAATTGCTGAGATTTAAGTCATAGATCCTGCAAATATATGTTTTGACCACTCTATCTCTGCACATTTTATCTTGTTTTATTGTGTATTGGAATGAGGTAAGACTTGGAATTTACACTGTGTAGAAACCTTCCCTTAAACAGGACCAGTGACAGAAATCTGACACATGGAGCACATGCCAGTTCCCAGGTTTTTGCTTTATCTGCATCCAAGCTGCCTAGCAGCCTGTCAGCTTTGTATGGAATGAGCTAAACAATATTCAGGGTCATTCAGGGTCTGCATGATTTTACTCCCATTTGTGGCTGACCATCAACAGGTACTAGTGAGGACTCCACACTCCAAACACAAAGGCTGCTGCTCTGGGAGCTGCAGCAGATGCAGCTGAACAAATTTTTACACAAAGTTAAGTCCCTCTGTTTACTAGTATATCCTACAGCAGTAACATTTGCGACATTTTCTTCTGCATAATCTTAGTAAAAAAAAGTTGAGTTTTGAGGTTGTATGATGTAGGACAACTTGACAGAGTGGCACATTGCTTATGTTGTCTCATTAGTACCAGAGGATCTGAAATGAAGATATTGTTAGTGCAAAGCCACTGTGCAAATTAGCCCCAAGCTCTCAGCCTGAGGGGCAAGTGAAGTTATGGCCACATAACTGAAGGACAGGAGAAACAGGACAGAAGTGTGACAGCTTCCTTCAGGAGAGCCATATTCCAGCCATGGCTACTTGCCTGGTGATTTTATCACATAATTTATAATATTTGATGTTTTCTTTAATGCCATACCTCTTGTGATCCTGGACATCTCAGATCCCATAGAGGGGAAAAGAGACTTTACAGCACTTGCATTTCCAGTGGAAAGCTTGAATGTTAAGGTGCTTAAAAGCACAAAGCACAATAAAAAGGCAAGATTATTTATTATTAAAATGACTAAAGCCACTCTGTGACTTTTAAAAAATACATTAAGATCTTGGCATATTTGATGATAATGTTTGACTAGGATTTTCTAGCCTTGTCAAGCACACATATATATATATATATTGGGGCACTAGTTTACAGGCTGTTTAATGAGAGGAAAACACAAGGGTAGAAATTCTTCAAATCTGTCAAAAGAACTCCACTAATACACCACATTGCAACCAAATCTGAACCTAAATTTGAATGATAGGTGATACTATTTCTGCAAAAAACCCCAAATTCTTAAATTGAGGAGGAAGTATTCTGTCCCATCAGCCAAATTTTAAGCATTAAGGACAAAGGACTTGTGTATGAAGATGTACAGTAAGATCCACACCATACCTTTCACTAAAAGAATGACAAAAGTCTTGGAGAACTGACAACCTCCTCTTTCTCTGTGCAAGGACATATCAGAAATTTTCACTAATAAAAAAGGACAGAAAATTCAAGTTTCCAAGTTTCCTTTCAGTATAGTATCTGAAGTGCGTTTAACACAATGCACAAGAGGCAGCTACAGAAAATTCAACATTAAAAGGCCAAGACAGTAGCACAGCATCTCAGGAAGCACTGCTGAGTACCAGATGTATCTTCACTGTGCAAGTGTGCTAAAAGACTTCTCTCCAAGACTCAGAACATCATAACCTATGTAAAGTGGGGGAGTCCCCTCTGCAAATTTGGAGTACAATGACAGATTTGGCTAGAGAAGTTGGCAGAATTGTCTCTTTGGAGATGGAAGAGCCATGTTCCCAGCTGGACTCTAGGCTGTAGTACTTTTCAGTGGTTTTAAGAGTCCTTTCTGAGGGTGGTATAGCTGACTTTCCCTCAAAGCTCCATTGTGAAGAAGGCAAAACATTAGCTAGAAACAATGAGCAAAATCCTGGCCTTGGTATTTAACAGCAGGAGTAAAATCCACTAGCAAATTTTGACTTGCAAAGTCAGCAAACACATCTGTTCTGGTCCATTTCTGGATGCTTTCATAACAGTGTGTATTCTTTTCAGAGCACTGTGAGAAAAACGACTGACCAACAGGCTTTCTTGATTAATAAAACCAAACCAGTTAGCACTCCAGTTTTGCCTTCTTTAAAGGAAAGATGCATTCATTTAACGGAGCTCAACAACAGAAAGTCTACAAAGTGTGGATCAATTCTTGCTATAACATAGAAAACCTTCTTTAAAGTTGTTAACTGACATTTCTAAGCCTTGTCCTGGAGATGGTCACGATTAAATTGTGCATAATACCAAGAATATATGAGGGATATAAAAGACTTTAATCTGCTTAGCAGTTTAACCAAGAGGAAAAATTTGATCAAAACATGTAATTGCTACAGAAAACTGAGTTATATTATTCCTCTGTAAAAACCAGCACGAAATTCTGGATGCTTATAATTCAAAATAAATACCAACATTTGATCCCAACATACATTCAGTCAATCAATCAATCAATCAATCAATCATCCTTTTAAATATTTCTTAAATGTTGTGGAGGATGACTGTATCATCCCTACCTTCAACTCACCTGTTCTTTGAAAAATTTGTTGAAGAAAAATCATGTTGAAAATGTGCACACACATTGTGACTATGACATTTATATTACATATTGGTATAGCCAAATTGAGTGCAACTTGATGCTTGCCCTGCTTGTGATAATCTGTATTCTTCTGAGTAGTCTTGTCCTTCCTGTGCAACCATCAGTCCTTTGTAGACCTTCTGCACTTGCTACCTGGAGCTTACAGGAATTTTTGTTCCAATCTGTGCAAGTGAAAAATTATTTAATCTGAGAAGCAAACACATTTCTGATTCCCAATAAGATGATTAGATGATACATTATCTTTTGACACAACACCTGGATCCTCTTCCATTTCATTTGGCAGACACATAAAGCCTTCTCCATTGCGTATATAACTTTCTTTCTAATACTAGTGTGGCAGTCAAGCAAGAGAGTTCATCATCCTGATTCAGTGGCAAGTTCCATAGAAGATCCTAAAACCTTCTGCTCAGGATGCTCAGGAAACATTTGCATTTGTCAGACTAAGGTATTTGAGCTTCAACCTTGCAATGCTTCCAAGTTTTAAAAAGCATAAGCTTCCATTTTTAAAATTGATTTAATTTAATTTAAATTATTTTATTTTAGGTTTTTGGATGTAATTTTGAAGTACAAATTCTCATGTCATATTATTTTATGAGACCTTCTTAGCAGCAGTGTAGTAATAATGACACACAAGTTTTTCCTTCACCAACATCTCCAGCCAACACCACCAACATAAAAAGTGCTGACGTTTTCTTCAAAGAACTGATCACAAAATCTGCTCTTAATTTCTTGGTATATTTCTAGAACCACACAAAGACAGAACTGTATACATTATATTCATCATGGTCACAACTGCAAGAAATGTGGAAGACATTTTGAGCTGTAAATAACCACCAGCAGAATTCCCGCTGACTTCCTGGGAGCCACTGCTTCCCAATCATCCTCTAAATACGTAATCTATGATCGTAATAAAAGACTGGGATGTTCAAGTAATGGAATATTTAAAATTATTGCCACAAAAATAGAGACTGACCATATATCACCATGACCAGCCATCTTCTGGAAAATTTATGTAGCAGCATTGACGCGAACACTTAACCAGTGCCCTAATTTGGTAGCAGTACAAGAACTGGAATATCTTTCAAAGTTCATTCAGCAAAACCAGTTCTGTTTCTCCCTGGGTTAAAGAGCCTCCCACTTCATTGTGTAGAAGGGGTCAGTTAGGACAAGTTTCTTTTTAAATGCAGAGAGGCATTTGATGACCATCAATGGACAATTGCGGGGGGAAAAAAAAAAGCCATTTGCTTTGGCCTTTGAGAGAAGACAAAACATTTTAACATGAAGAAAAAGACCAAATGCCAATGATTTGGACTTCAGACAGTGTTCTATACCTATTACTACAGATGAATTATCCAATCTGAAAAAAAATAAGAGATAAATATCTAGCATTTTGTTGGGAATCATATTTTTAGGATATGTGTATTTATAAACATCTCATTAGTTTACTAGTGTTCACTGCTACACTGTTTAAAATTGTCATCTGAAAAAAAAGAATAGTTTGAGTGTTTATTCAGTGATAGCTTGCGCATTTGTATTATTCATTCCAGACAAATGGAAAGCATCTAAAAAATGCTGGTTGTGTAAGTCTGAAATGTGAGGAATTATAGGCAATATAAGCAAATGTGAATATTTGATCTATATTAAAATGGTTACAGTTAAATAGCATTTAAGACATGGATAAAACATCAATACCACATCTACTACAGAAAAATATTGTTGCTATTATTGCTACTATATAGGATAATAACTATAATTATTATCACAAGAATGATGTATCAGTGAATGGTGAAACAAATACAAAACCTGAGCAACTCAGCAAACACAAAACTTGATAGTACAACTTGGGTGGTTTTTCTGTGATGTTCTACTGTTCAAATATGACTCTAATTCAGCAGCAGGACTATTAGTTTTATGTGGGCTTTAAAATTAATAAACAATGAAAACAATGGTAGCAGATGAATCTTCTTGAAGCCTCAGAAGAACAATATTCTTGGACAGAGCACAGAAAAGAAAACATTTTTTTTGTCAATTCCCGCAAGAATATTAAATTGAATGCAAGGCATGAATTGTACCCATGTAAAAAGTGTTTTCCAGTGTTTCTTTGACACATTTATGGACCATTGATGAAAAAAGAATGCCACAGATGTTATAAAACCTTTCTATACAGTATTCAGGATGTCCACATAAAAAAAATTTAAAACAATCTCATGCACACATTACATCACTCCTGCAATAGAGTTTGCAGTACCTAAACTAAGTCCACTTGATAACTGCAATGACACTGCATGTGATCTGAAAGTGAGCATAAATTACATGAGTCCCCCTGATAAACAATTTATATTGGTGGCTAAGTTCTTCCAGGAAATAAGACAAAATCTTACTCACATTCCCTTCATCAAAGAGGTGGAGAAAATCTGTAAGCTCAAACGTGGGCACATGAAGTAGAGGAAGAGGAGGGTCTCAAGTGTTGTAAGGGAGTTTTGGTGTGAAAAGGAATTAGGCTCTCTAAGGTCATGTCTGTGTGGATGATTCCAGACAGTCAGGAATTAACCTCACCATTTACTGAGCTGGCAGGACATGACACACTTCTGATCAGAAGCCAATGTAAAGATGCACAAAAAATTCAAAATACTAAAGTGATCTCAGCCTCTGGAATGACTACTGCTTCTTCTTTGTTCTGCCACCTAATGATGGAAGTGAAGGGATTGAATGCTTTAAGGAATTCAAGGGTAATTTGTCGATGAGATTCTTACAGCAAGGCAAAAATTCAAATATTCCCATATTGACAGTATACCAAAAACGTTGCCCATTATTCCCTTTTGTGTGTGACTTGCACACACGTGGTCTCAGAGCCAATCTAGAACCCTGTAGTGGAAGCAGATAAAGAGCTAAGAGAAATCTACAGAAATATAACACAAATGTGTCAGACTGTATGATGCCACAATGTTCAGCATTAACTCTGTGTAAACTGTTGGCTACAAATCACAGAAATCACAAGGTCTAGACTGCTCAGTTCTAGACCATGGAGTAAAACTGTTAAAATGGAGTGACTGTGACTACACCAAGGAAAGACAGCATTCTAAACACTAGATCTACTGTTGCCCTGCTTTTTAAGTCACTTCTAATACATGCCGTCCAACCCATGTCTTTATATAACAAGATTTATGGTTTATTTCCAATATGAAGTATACGACCATAGAGATAAAATGTTTATTATATGAGCTTTGTTGATGTTCTAGTTCTTGCGTTTTGATTCTGAGCATTAGTACCAGGGTTTCTTGTTCCTAGAAGTACAGTCTTGACAATATTTAATACTACCAGCCAGGCCTCAGAGGCAGATAAAGTTCTACCCCACAGACATACAACATGGTATTTTCTCTTTTATGTCATTCTCCAGCCTGTATGTAGGAATAAAAAAATAATTTAAAGAAAAAAACTGGATTTTGCAAACTTGTCCCTGGCTCTAAAGTGAAAGACAGCAGGTTCAGATTGGATATTAGGAAAGAATTCCTTTTTCTGAGGGTGGTCAGGCCCTGGCACAGGTTGCCCAGGGAAGTTGTGGCTGCCCCATACTTGGAAGTGTGCAAGGCCAGGTTGGACAGGGCTTGGAGCAATCTGGGATAGTGGAAGGTGTCCCTGCCCATGGCAGGGGTTGGAAATCAATGATCTTTAGGCCTCTTCCAATCCAGGCCATTCTGTGATTCTGATTCCCTTCTCTCAGATTTCCACAAAATGCACTCTCTCTTATGGTTAGACAGAAAGAATGAAAAATAAGCTTTAAAGCACTGGATGCCATATGGAGAAGGTGGAAGTTGTTATTGCATGCTGCAAAGCTCACCTACTGAATAGGTCTGGTTTTGCTGTATAAGCAAATTTCCTCTCTGAGACGTGGAGTTTTGAATGTAACCCCAGCTCCCAGTCTGGTCCTGCACATCTGTGGTCTAGTCTGTAATTTTGCTTGCAGGACAGAGAGGAAGATAAAAGGACTAAAACTGTCAGAGGTAAGAAAAAAATACGTACAGTTCTGTGTGATCATCACAATATTCAAAAGCTGAAATTAAAAAACACATGATCTAATGGGAAAGATACACCACAGTTGCCAGTGAAATCTTACTGACTCCAATCATAAGCTTCTTCTAAAAGTGCTTTTACATAGTGTTGCAAGTCAGAATACAAATCTCTCCTAATGAGGAAAAAGCTGATAAACAGGCTCTGGCTTTGAAGGGGAACACTTGGATGTCTTTAGTAAAAAAGGAATATTGTTTCATGTACAGGCCTAGAATAAAATCAGGAAGTTAATTTAGGAATCTGCTTATACCACATTTCTACAATTAAACACACATTAGGAGAAAGCAATAGTCAATCAATTTCTTTTTACAGTACCTTGACATTAAAAAAACCCCATGGGGACATCTATGACATCTTTGGTGCAGTTACAGAGACAAAAATTTCACTGGTTTAGGAACAAAAATGAGTAGGCAACTCACTAACATGATAGGATTTTCCTATCAGCCAGAAAAAATGGAAACTGATCAGTCAATCAAGTATCAAATAGAAGACTGGATTTTAATCCATTTGCAGGGTAAGGTCATCATCTAGTAAAACCAGCACTGTTTACTTCTTCAGTAAACCTTTGTGCATACAAAAGACAAAACCTTTGGGTTTGACTACAAAAATGAAGCACAGGAAAAGATTTAAATAAAAACGTTAACTTTCTGCAATACATATTTCATACTGCCAATACATGTGCAACCATTTGGTGTTCCTTATTACTATAAGAAAGCAATTTATGGAAAGTGCTGACAAAATCAGCTTAACAAAAAAAACCCAAAACACCTCCAAATAAGAAGAACCACACTTAAAAAATGTCCATGAGCTCACTGTAAGAGAGATCATTCTTAGTTTATTTACGTACCTAAGCATGAACACTTATTTTCCCTTATATCATTCAGAGATCTTCTACAACTAAGGCCCCAGTTCTACAATCAATAGAGAGTAGGCACAGAAATTCCAATTCCATCTGCTGTCAGCAAGACTAGAAAGACCTGTGAGTGATCCAAAGTCCAATAATGCCAGTGGGGAGTTCTTCTACTTCCTTCAATGCACTTTGAAAGGGCATGTGAGGTCAGCAGGCTGCACTCCTTATTCTGTCAGAAATTCCACTGAGGCAGTAAGTATCAGTCTCCACATAATTACATACATCTTCTTCCTGAAACTGAGGTCAGTCACATTAATCGTAATTTCATGAGAAAATGACTTTTGGAATTGAACTAGCTCTGTAAAACAGAAATAAAATATATACTATACATTGGTCATGGCAATGTTTTACACTACCCTAAACAGATGCACTGTTCAGTTTTTAATTTTTTCTGTTCCTAGAACTGGATTTGTTTATAAATTATTTAAGAAATGCCTGACAACACTCTTATGTTTCAGTACTGATTCTCCTGTTCTACATCAAAAGCAGTAAGAAATAATAAGCTGCTCAGGTTCACCTGAGGCAATGGACTTGGGTAGATACTTGGTAGGACTTGGAACAGAGATGGGTTTGTACCTATATTCAACTAAATGTTTGTCTCCATTTTTTAAAATATCAAAAATAATGGTGAATCACATTAACACATGGTGCCAAACTTAAAACAGACATAACAGGGAAATGTCATAATTTCAGACATAACACGGAAACTTTTGACACGGGCTATTAGAAAATCTAATGAAAGAAAAATCCTAAATAAAACAAATCCTAAATAAGCCAATTTTTTCCCAAGGATTTTTTTCCCTCTCCTATTTGCTATCTGATAATAGTAATAAAATAAATAAATAAATAGAAGAACATCATCCACAAACATTTCTATCAAGAATTTCAGATCAATCTTGACTCAATGATACAATCCAAAAATATTGGAATATATTCATCATTTGCTGGATGGAGATTTGCAGCTTCACAAATCACACTGTATCATCAGCACTGAGAATGTCAGTCTCTGTTTTCTGCTGGGGTTGGCTCTTCCTTTAATAAAACATTTAACTGTTTCTGTGCACATGAAAGAAAAAGTTCCAAACTATGCAGATTTCTCTGGCGGACAACTTCATCAAGCTGTTGAAATAAAAGAAAAAAAGATCAATGAACTTTAAGAAAACCTGAAAAAAAATGCCAGAGTTTGTCAGCAAAAATCCAACAATAACAACAAAAATTCAACAACTAAAGAACCTAAGTAATTTCAATGTGTATTATTTCATAACAACTTTTCAATGGAGTATTTGAATTTCTCCAAAATAAAATGCACACAAAGCTAAAAATAACTTTAAAGCTGACAAATTCTACACAATCTGTTTGAGAATGCTAAACAGCCTAACTGCCATGCTAGGTAAATCCCTATGGATATTACAGCTTTGCTTTTATAAAAACAAAACTTTAAACCTCGAGTTTAAAGACATCACTACATATGACTGCGTATTCAAAATTTCAAAGTCTACTAGTAATTTAAATGGCAGCATGTTTAAGTAGTTCCCAGAGGCAAAAGGCAGCATATTGCTATTTATTTTGCTTGTTTCTACATTTTATCCCTAATGCCAAACAATGTGAAATATACATATATAAATATATATATAAAAATATATAAATATAAATATATCCTTGTTGTATGGACAATCTTCCCCACCAAAAAAGATAAGAACACCATACTAAGATTTAGCAGGGTTTATCATCTAAATGACAAAAATATGGTTTACTGAAAAGCATTTGAATTTTTAGACATTAATAAATAAACAAAATGCACTGCAAAATTCCTTCCATTTGAAAGTTGATGTTCAGACATCAAACAAATATTATCACAACTGAGAGATGTTTTCAATCTGGATATCCTTTAATCAGCCCAAATTCAACTAAATATCCATATAACTATGACACAGGGTGAGACTGAAAAGTAGTGGTACAAGATTAATATGGCATAAAAATTATGCCACTCAAGGGAAAGGAAGCAATGGAATTTTGAAGAAATCAGCATTACTGTCAGATTATTGTGCACAAGTTCATATTCAATGTAAAATGGATGATTTTTCAAAAAATGTATCCTGACTCATATTTCAGACTCACAGATTTAATTACAGCTTTCAACAAAAACTAATCTGTTTATCAATCAGCAGTCCAGTTAATTGCTCTAACAGTCACCTGAATGCCCATTTTGTTTTATAACAGATAGCCTTTTTTAAAAATATCAACACAATGCAAGGCAAGGATAGTAACAGCTTCCCACTTCACTCTGAAAATGCACTCAGGAAAAAGTGGCAGCACTGTGACCTAATACACAACGGGAAACATTTTTATGACCCTGTGCTTTTCTGCTCCATAAGTTCCTCTAATTTATGCAGAACTGGGTAGTTAGAATATTTTGGCAATTTGTTTCAACAGAGATGAATGCATCAAATCTAGCCACCAGCAGAAAACACATGTATTTTCTAAACACCACACAATCATAAAACTCTCCTTCAGTAATAGAAGCATAGAATCATTGGATGGTTTGGGTTGGAAGGGACTTTAAAGATCACCCAGTTCCAACCCCCTGCCATGGGCAGGGGCACCTCCCACTGGACCAGGCAGCTCAGAGCCCCATCCCACCCAGTCTGCCTGTGTTTCTACTTCTGCTGTTCAAAATTTTGCATCTCTCTGCAAAAGCAGGCATTAGGGCTCCAGACACAGCCAGATGAGAACCTAGCCCACTGATTTACAACAGATTTTAAAGTAGATCTAGTTCAAATAAATGTCAGAAAAGTCTGTTCTTCATATATTCAAGGAACAGCTGCTACTGACAAGAAAATGGAAGAAACAGCAAACTAATCTCTAAAGAAGCTGTACCTGGAAGACTGTGGAACAATGGAACAAAAAAACCCCACTCTGTTGCGCTGGTGCATTTTCTCTGATTTGAAAAGTATCTTGCCTCCTTTGTTTCTTCTGGAGCAAAATATTTTGCTTGGGGAAGCTTGCAGATATATTTTTGTGCTTGTGATCCATATTTCTTTGGGGAACGAATGGACAGATACAGCACAGTTCACATAATATCATCTGTTTCATGTTAAGAAAGAACACAAGATACCTCTTTCTCTAATTAATATAATTCTCACATGATGCTATCAGATTCTTTTGGTAGGTATATCAATTGGAGACGCTCAGCATGAAACTGAGTTTTGGTGGTTTCCTTTTATTACATGTTATATCATTATATTCCTAGACAATTCTTTATTGAGCTTTGACCATGAGCTTTGGCTACTCTCCATTTTCTCTTCATGCAGCCTTTCCTTGCAAATTCTGCTTTAAAGGGGCCAGAGTAGCTCACCAGATGTGTGTTCTGATATGCTGCTGCTCAATTTCTTTACCAAGGCTGCAATCTCAAATTGTATAGGATTAAAATTATTTCACCAAGCACTAAAGTAAATGTTTAATGTGTGTAGTGATTGGCTGCAGCATGAACAAACCAGAAATTCGTCAGGCTTGAGCAAGATTTTAAAAGTCTCAAATGAATTAAGTACACATTTGAGGAACCTTTGTTGAACTCAAGTGGCTAGTTGGTAGTCTCCATTTGTGCATAAGAAAAGTTTATTGCTTGTTAAACATTTATGTAAATGAATAACATAAAACTTGAGAATTCAGTTCCTCCTTGTTTGCTCAGTTTATGAATATGCATTGCCTTGAGCAGGGCATTCTAAAAATCTTCAATGCTGGAGTAAATGACAAAACAATCCAGAAAGACTTGGGATCGTCATATAACACAAAAAGAGAAGCAATGATGCTGTCTTTGAAAATGGTACATTTGAATGTATTCAGAAGGAGAACATGCTTGTTAATGGGAAAATTGGCTTGGCTGGCAAATAGGAACAAATGAAGCTTTGTTATATAATATATTGTTTAATGAACTGTTAGCAATGGACACAGCTTTCTTGAAGAGTGCCTCCACATTGCTGTGCTCCTGCTTGCATAATATACCACAAAATGGGAAAATTTATAAGATATTTTAAATCTCACTTTTCCAAACAGTCTTCTGTCTATATTTTTAGGTCCTGTTCATTTCATGGAATGACCTCATGATTTAAACAAACATAAACGGACATCTGGCAAATTCAAATATAACTTATATGCAAATGTAATCAGTATGAATAACATATTTGGGTTGGAGCATTCACACAACCAAACCAACCCAACTGTTCTGATTCTGTAGATGCTGAAAAACGCACCAAGTTTGTTCAGATCTGCCAAGGAAGGACATTTTCCTGCACCATACTATTACTGTTGCCATTGCTAGTCAATATTTCTCTTTCACTCTATGAAATCTATTAGTTCAAAGTTCCCAAATTCTTTGGACTGTGTCCAGTTGGTGGAGCTTTAATTTGCTCAAAGCTTTAATTTTCCAGAACTTCATTACCCAACAGTATCTTTTAACTCTGTACTATTTTTTTGGGATTTTTTTTCCCCTAAGACCCAGAGGCTGTCTCTCTAGGCACTTGTATGGGTCCTGCTTAGAAACTGGATATATGAGATTTGGAAAAAAACACTTCTTGAATCCCACTCCTTAAATTCCCACTATCCTTGAGACATTTCATTTACCAAAAATGACCAGAGTCTTGCAGGACCATCCAACACACTTAGTGCTGTCTGTTCCCCTCTCTTTAAAGCCTCAGTTCACTTAGATCCAAGAGCATTTCCACACTGTTTCTGGCCAAAGATGCCTGGATGAGACACCCTCAGACGAGGGGTCTCACCCCAGTCATATCCACAGGCCACCCCAGATGATGTGCCTTGGGGCCATGCAAGGCATGATCTGGAGGCACAAGCCCCAGCAGAACTCCTGAGCAGATGCAAGTTGGATTTGGGAAATGGAAAAAAAAGGAAAAAAAATGCACTGTATTACCACCAGGAGAATGCTTCTACCCCAGCCTACTCTATTTCACTTTAAGTCAATCCACCACTTTAAGCTCCCCTGCATCACTTCAGCCACCCACAGCTGAAACCAAACCAAAGTTAACCACCATTCTTAGCTCTACATTTTCCTAGATTTACCTTACTTTTCAAATTTTCTGTGAAATGAAAAGGAAGCCCACATGAGTGATGCCTAAAGTAGAAATCAGTTTCTTACACAAACAACTGAGCGTGCACATCCTTCATATCTTCCCCTTACAATATCTACTTGCAAATAGGTTTGTTTTCATGGCATGCATACTTATCTTCCTCTATTAAATACTCACCAACTTCTTAAAATACTTCAAATTACTAGAGGAGAAACCCAGTCAGAACTCTATAAATAATTGCTGTATGTCAGAATTGTACTCTGTTTCTAGTAACTAACAAAATAGCACATGGAAAATATAATTTTAGGTTAAGCACTGAAAGATATGAGATGAAATCCTGATCTCACCACAATAAAGGTATATTTTCTTATTAATCTCACTATGGCCTGAAGTTCACCCAGAAAAATGAAGAAAACAAAATTAATGTTAAATATGGCTCTTCAATTTCCTGTCTGTATAAATACAACTGTTTAAAAGTGTATTTTTCAAAATTATCTCTCAGATAACACAACTTCCCAATACCAAATCTATTTTCAGCTGTAGGAATGGTAGCTACATTTATTCAAACACATTGAAAAATTTACCTGTGCTTCAAATGATAATTAGAGGATTAATGTATTCAGTAGCAGTTCAGGTCACTACATTGGCTCTGTGATACTAACATGAGTAAAAACTGCAATCTTCTTTTTACCATGAAATTCAACAAATACAATGACCAGAGATTAAAAAAGAGCAAAGATGTTGAAGAAGAAAACTTTTAATTGTACTTTTATTACTGGTGTTTTTGTAGTTGATAAGTTGAATAGGATTCATCACCAAGGCATTTCTTTGAAGTTAAATATTTATTAGCCACAGGTAATTATTCATAGACATCAGTCTGGCATAATTTCATATTTTCCAAAAGACTTGCAGTAAAAGCATTCTTAAATATTTCCTGTCCCCTCTCTGATGAATGTTCAATAGAAAGGGGACATTGTGACACCAGAGGTAAAACAATTGAAGCTTTGTTTTAATAATTGGTAGTTTATCCTAGTTAATTTAGTCTTGATTTCTCTATGTATTTTTATTGCTGATAAATATACTAAAGCTTTGTCTGTTTGCTGTTTGCAAACAAACTGATTTCCATTTGCTATTAATCTGTATGGTTTTGTATTATATAAATTTACTAGCTAAAAAAATTTCTATAAAAGAAAAAAACAGAAATTGAAGAATGAGGATAGGCATACTTCAGACTATGTTTTTCTATAATTTAGTTAAACATCTTTTTGGAAGAAAATCAATACAAGACTAAACTAACAATTCTTATTTTTACTTGAAAAGACTCTGGAATAATCTTTCATTTCATTCTATAGTTCTGACTTAGCCCTGTTTGATCAACACTTAGATGGACGTGTCCATGGAGAGCAGAACACCAGTAAAAAGTGCTGACGATGACAGATTGCTTTTCTAAATACTTCTACACTCACTTATTAAGGACCAGAGGAACAAATTTAAGTCCCTTTGAAATCAGTGGAATCAGGAATATACATTACTTAAGCATAAGGCAGAAATTATAGTGATGCTTGATTTGTTCATGTATATAAATAATTTACTAAACATTTTTGTCAGTGGCACTTCCTCCTCCATGCAGGGACTTGCCTGACAATGACAACATGTTAAAAACACGCTGGGTTGCTCCTGGAGCAGGGAATCCAGATGTAACACAACTTCTTGCTTAGAGTCAGCCATTGATGTTGCAACTGAATTTGCCTTTAGGTATTTCTGTTACTCCTAATTACCTGTACATCTGTACCTAACAATAATTGCCTAACAATAGGTAATTATTTTGAAATTATTTTGGCATCAGTCTGAGCTATAAATTACAGTTATGGTCTTTCTGAACAATGGTCTGAACTTCAATTCTAAGTGAATAAATGGTTGCATTTTAAATATGTGATACTTTCTAAATATTTTTAGAGACAAAGTATTTTGGAAAAATAATGGCTTTTCATGTATGATCAAAAGCTTAACTTTTGCAGGCTCCTGGTGGCCCAATTGAAGGTGAAAACACTATTGCACCTTAGTGCTAAGATTGCACTGTACTGGATGTTGGCCAACAAACACAGTCCAACAGACCCTTGCAGTGCAATTAAACACTCATCAGTGTCTTTTCACTGCTTGATTGGTCAGTGCTCCTCTTTGAGGAAAATTCAAAGACAAGGGCTTTGCTTTGTACAATTTTTATGGTATACAGACAGGTTTTGTTTGGGTTTTTCTTGCCCCACAACTAACCCACTCCAGTGAATCAGCCTGACACAATCCTGAAAGGTTCTGTAGCTGCAGAAATTCAGTCACATGTTAATATTTTCTAGTAAAACTATGGGTTCAGAACTCAGTGCACTAACATGAACTTCTCCCCACAGATTCAACAGAAGGCTTAAAAAATTCCCTAGCACATTAAATAGACCATGTAGAAAAATTATTACCTTGAGGAACCTGCAAATCTGAGAGTTGGATGAGGAAACAATGAACTACTTCCTCTCATTTCTGTAATGGATGAGAAGGAAAACAGATCCATATGGTACATATGTGCAGCAGAACTTATTTTAGAGTTAATCCCAGGACAGGACATTTTTGTCTGTCCACCTGTGAATTTCTACTATTGATAACACTAAGTATATAAAAACAAGGTTCTTCATGGCTGTAATTTATACAGTATCTCCTACACATTAGAAAGTCATCAGTGCTCAAGACAATCTCTATGAAAGAGTGATGTTTAATAAATTATATTGCCATGTGAAAATGTTTGGGGTTTTTTTTCCCCTTTAAATAAATAATGCTGCACCTTCTAAACCTTAAGGATTTTATGCTTGGAATTTGATCATTAAAATAATACCATATGTTGGACACATCTTTAAAACAGATTTGCCTACTTTGCTGAAGGTGGTGGGAAAACAGCCTGTCAAACCTCTCAGAATCTCCACTGTCTCCCAGCTGGACCCAGGAATGTAAGAAAATACTAACTTTTCTTTATATAAATACAAGAAAGAAATTTGCTTTCAATCCAGGAAATTAGATCAAGTGCAAAAAGAACTAAAAACTGTTGCAGCATCTGCTCAGACTACTGGAGAAGGTGAAAAATAGGCATTTTCTAAGCCTGCAGTGACCTACCTACTTAACAGATTACAAACATGGGGTTTCTTCTTTTTATTTATAGACTATTACTATACACTAAAAATAGGAGTTACTATAATTGCTACTATAATTGCTGATTGGTCCAGCAATCTGATTGTTGTGGTTTTAAGTCACAGATTCAGGATTCTTAAAACAAACACACAGAAACATATGCAATGTCTTCAAAATCTCTGACTGACAAATAGTTAATATTTGGCCCTGGAAAAAGCCTGCACAGCTTCTGAGACACAATGGAATACAGTCTCCACAAGGCAGGCACAAGCAGAAGACTAACCACAATGTGGCCAAATTCATCAGATCGCTTCCCCTGATATGAAAAAAGAGAAGCAGAACTTAACTTTACAACAGCATCTAAATAAAGGATTTATAAGTGACTCAGACTGATTTCTATCCAGGCTTGTCAGAGCCTGAATGCTCATAGCGTGTAAAAGTCCTTAATAGTTTTCTCCTAATCTCCAACTGTTTTAAGTAACCAAGTCAGTCTTGGGCACTATCACATCCTGATTTAATACAGCTACAAATGACTTGGCAGAGATTGCACAGGGCTTCTGTGGAGCTCCATAAACCCAAATTGCCACCTTTCCAGGAAAATGCCTGAAGACTATCAGACCATGCTTCCTGAAAAGCCCTGAGTGCAGGGCTGGGTGATAGATCTGGTATCAAAGATCTGTTTCATTTGTCAGTATGCAAACATGTTCCAAATTAATCCACAGTAACCACGCTTGGTTAAAAGCAGCAACAATCTTCCTACACATAAAAATTGCTATTGTTATCCAGCCAAATAAAAAAATGTTATCTGATGGGCTCATGTTGAGTCATGCTCACAGAATTCCCTTACAGTACCCAGATGATATCTACAGAACTGGATTAATTAAGCCTAACTGAAAAGCAAACAGCAAATGCAGGTATTAATCAGAACAGTATTTTTTGTTACTGTGAATTTGTATTTTGCATTATCTGTGAATAGGTATGCAAAATAGAAATAATCATTGCATCATAAGTGTTTGCAGTGTATACAAACTGGAAAAAAAACCCCTAACAATGTGCATGACTGTGAAATCAGAGTTGTAGAACTGCTACTCCATTGCCATGGGTGCTTTCTAAACATCTCTGTCTAATGTGATCCCTCACGAACAGAAGGCTCAGCAGGAGCACAAATTCCTTGCCTCTGAGAAGGGTAACAGGTGGTTGATAACACACATGGCAGAGAATCACTGCTTTAGGCTGGGAGGTGAAAAAACTGTGTTACATGG
Organism: Passer domesticus; assembly: GCF_036417665.1. Classification (NCBI taxonomy): domain Eukaryota; kingdom Metazoa; phylum Chordata; class Aves; order Passeriformes; family Passeridae; genus Passer; species Passer domesticus. Next base: position 73,788,796 of record NC_087478.1, read on the forward strand.
AAAGCTGAAGCTACAATTAACATAATGAGTCAGGCTGTAATTAATCTACCTAGATATCAAGGAGACTGCAGTTGCATCATGATTATCTGAAGGCTCCTGGGAAACTTTATCTGCCACAACTTCTAAAGCAAAGTGTCCCCTAACAACACACTGGAGTTTGGTAAATAGAAGCAGCAGGAGAAAAATCCCACCTCTTGGTTTTGAGGAACACTTCATTTTGCAGCCAGGTTTTCATTTTAATGAAACTTTAAGATGTGACAGGATGAAACAGGACAGAAGTCATGAGCAAAGGTGATACCACATGAAATACAGGTATCTTTCCAAAATTACCACTGTAATGGTTACATTACAAGTTACAGCTGATGGATTCACATGAAGAAATTAAATGAGGAAAAAGAGCCTGCAGCAAGTCTGCGATAAATTTAGCATTAAATATGTGTCAATATACATGCATTAGGATAAGTAATTATACATTAAGGTTCCCTTAATTATACATTAAGGGAATACAAAATTAATGTCCTACTATTCAGACAAAAATTTTTGAGCCCACATTTACTATTGAACTTCTTCGGTATTGAGAAGATTGAACACAAGGTTTTTTACTAACACTAACATTTTACTGGAAAACTCAGTTTGGAGTTTGAAGCCAAGCTACTACAGCAAAATTCAGGGCAGCTGCTGGCAAAGCAGTTCATAAAGCTGCAGCTGCAACACTGTCATCAAAGGCAGGACCTCCTTGTTTCAAAACACACACAGACTGAGTGCCCACAGCTCTCAGCACGTCATCACTTACAACACCACAGGCAGGAAGATTCTGAAGGAGGAGGGAGAAACAAGCAGCAGGACACAATAATCTGCAGGTTTTCTGCTCCACACTACTCCAAACCCTTCCTGCAACTGCCAGCCAGAGGAGACTCCTCAACAGTAGGGATAGAGTGGATTCCCCAAAGCAGCTTCCTTTGGGTACCTGCCTGGCTATTCTGCTGCTTTTCCAGATGCAAATTTGTGCCAAGGCTTTGCTGAGAAATTACACCCAGAACATAAAATTGTCATAGTTGAGATGGTCACAAGACAAAGCAACACTCAATTTTCAGAAGGCTTCCAACCCCATTTTATAATAGCATGCATGCTTTTTATACATTCCTACAAAACTCCTAAGTTTACAGTTTACTCATTGGTCAAGAAAGACAAAGTGCTCCTTGGAATAGACAGTTGCAGGTTTCTCTTACTTATCCTTCTTTATTTCTTGGTTGTCAGTGACCTTGGCAGAAAATTCTTTCAGGAATAAACATGGATCCTGTTATCAAACTTCTCTCTGGCTCACAGAAATTGCTGTAAAACCTCTTCCACATACAACCACAAAGAGAATAGCAGTTTTTCACATAGGCAATACCTTATTTCACATTACTAAAAAAAAACCAAAAACCAAAAACCCAGAAGAAACTGTTGCTTAGCAGGGTGGGGTGAGGGTAAAGGGCAAGGGAGGGAAAAATATACTTGACCAAATTATATGAGTCAGTAGCTTGCAGCCAAAGCAGAATAATAACACATATACTTATTAACTATAAGCCATTGAAGCATCTTGCTGATTTTCTAACACACAGATAAATATTTGAATGCAAAAAGTAAACAGGAAACTACATCCCTTTGCTTTATCTATCTAATCTTGCTATTGCTCTAGGTAAGAAAATTTATTTCTTTACACGTTTCTCTAGCTTCATAGACAACTTGATTAAGTCTCAAATTTTGATCCCACTGGCTCTGCTGCAGGAATCCAATTGCAGGAAATAATTATAGGAAAGATTCATCAAAACACATATGGTAAGGCCAACTTTCCCATTACTTTTAAAAAATATGAGTTCAGCAGAAGGATGAAAACACCAAAAGACACACCTGAAAAAAAAGAGCAAAGAAACTGCAAGATTTGGGGTAAAAATAATCTGAATTTTCTTGCATATAACCAACTACAAAAAGTTTCAAATGATTCCCCAGCTAAAGGAGTAAGCAGATAAAACTATTGAGGTTCAAGTATCTCCACATAAAAGAACTTGGGTAAATGAGAAGCAGCACAAAAACCCCAAACAAACCCTGAACTACGAATATTCCTCAGCTGTAGAAAAACACAGCTCAGAACAGAATAAACCATCCTTACACACAGTTATCTACTCATTTCACTTGCGCAGTGAACAAGAGAAAAAAATAACTTGCCCTCAAAACTCTAAAGCCAAGACAATCTGCCAAACAATGTGACTTTGTGGTGGCTTTGCAAGGACTCTGGGCTTATCTTATCCTGGTACATGGACAGAGAAATTCTACAGAGCACCTCGTTAAAATGACTGTGATTTCTGGATCTTTGCAACACAAACACAGAGACCACAAAACTGTCCCTGCACGTCACGGAAACAATGGAGAAAAGGGGCTTCTGTGTTCTGTCTTTGTCTGCTTGGGCCTCAGTTCCAGTGCAATTAAAATGGTATCACAAAAATCTAGGGATGGAAGAGACGGTGACCCAACTTCTGATCTCTGCACCGGGAACTCATAATAAAATCAATCAGAGTGGAACAATTGGCTCTTCTCTTTTGCAGTGTGACAGCCTTGCAGGTGCATGCCAAAATGCCTTTGCTGAGCACGGCCATCATTAACTTTCTAAGACTCTTTAGGATCCCCTTGGTGCTAAAAGAATGGTACAGCAGGGACTTGGAAAAAGCCAAGAAGTTGACCTATGACTAAGAAAATAAAACTGCAGATGATATTCTTAGCTTTAATTAATCCAAGTGATCATATTGAAATGATTAAATTTTCCATCTAGTACAAAGCAATGTGGATTACACCAACTTAAAGATCAAATTTATAACTGCTGTTATGTTACAAAAATACCTAGTTGTACATTCTATAAATTTTGAATCAAGAAATGACAGTGAAAAACAAATACCATTACAAGCATATAGATGAATTTGAAAGACAAAGAAAGCAAATAATTAATGTTTTATTTTATTAGGAATGACAAAAAAAATCCCCAAAGTCCTCTTCCTCCTCAAAACATTCACTTACTCATTCTAATAGAATATTAAATGTTTAAACTTCAAAATTCAGCTGACCTAACTTTCTCACTAGGATGGCAAGATAAGGGTATTCATGTTCATTTGCACACATGGATGCATAGATTTTTCTGGGGTTTGTTGTTCTTGTTCTTTTTTTTTTTTCTTTAAATTACCTACTCTTGGTTAATCAAAAGGTCTCTTGAAAATGCCCATGGACAAGAGTCACAAGTTGCACTAAAAATGGTTAATCCCACACACCTAATCAAGAACTTTGAATCTTTTTCTCTACTCAACATATTTTGAGAAAGTCATACACAACACAAAACAACCAATCTTCAAACAGATGATCTGGTTACAATTCTCACATTTCCAGAAGTACACTGTGAAATTCTAACACTGAGATGAATCAGGAGTAACACAGGAGACTTGCAGGGGGCCAGAGGTGTGTAAGGATGCCTCACTTCCTCCTGTCACACACAGCCTTCCTAACGGACAGCAGAGATATTTGGGAGCCTACTCTGCCTCCTTATCAAATACTTGCAGAATAGAGAGACCCTGGATGGCAGATCTTGCCTTTTCCTGTACCTCAGGTGGTGCCTAGTCACCTATGAGAAAACCACACCGCTCTCCTCTGACAGACAGATCTGGGTGACATTAGTACAGTGCACACTGCAAGTCTTTATCCCTGTGAATACTCTGCATCCACAGAGCCAGCTGAATAATTATGTGTTTGCACAGCAAATCCAAAGTTACTCTTACAGTAATTAAGAAGATACACATTGGATTAAAAACACAATACATCTCAATCACAAGAGTAGCTTTGAAATAGTGGAGTATCCAGCCATCTCGTTGCTGAACATTATAATTCATCCTGTTATTTTTTTCCCTCTTTGGCTTTGATAGCACAATATTTTCTCAGTAATAATACCATTTGATTTCAGTTTCAGCTGGAATCTCGCCTGACTAAAGAGTACAGGCATAATCTCAGTCTTTGTAGATTAATACACTGTGGCACAAAAGGATATATGAAACAGTTTTTACTTAAGTAAAGAATTTCAAACTCTGGCAATTTTACGCTGAAGTAATTGCAGAAAACCCTACAATAGGCTATGTATGTAGTTTCAACTAAATCGCTTTCATCAGCATAAATGATCACTCAAAGAGTTTGGAAATTATAATTTTGGTTATTTAACAATTTTCTTTGTATTTCAATGAAACTAAGTGGCAGAGAATTGAATTTCCCCCCCCCCCCCCTTTTCATTTGTTAAAAACAGAGCTATAATTTCCAGGAAAATAAAAAAATTTCTTGAATGCATGATGTTTTGCTATTGAAAAGTGGCAGAAAAATGCCAAAATGTTCTCTGAAGAAAAATGCCTGATAGGATCAATCGATAGAAATACTACATTCCTCCACAGGAGACTATAATTTCCTTTTAATACCAATCAATAGAAATACTACATTCCTCCACAGGAGACTATAATTTCCTTTTAATATTTGGAAACAATAATTTCTAAGCTTATAGAGACCCTAAAGTTCAGGCAGAAATGCCAGGCTCACTTGTGTATCCCCTGCAGATACATCACACTGCTTCAGGATCCTTATCCACAGAGGAGAAAAGGAGAGCCAGGTGCACCAAACTCATCTTACACTACAACTTCCCATAAATCCCTGGCTTAATCCTTTGGATTTATACAGCTCTTTGAGTTGGGTAAAGGAGCAGTGTGAAAATGCTCCTAAAGCGACCACGTAAATGTTTCTCTAATCCTATTAAAGCCACAAAACAGGCCCAGCTGAAGGAGCAGGAAACTGAGCTAAGGAACTCTCAGTGACCCCATCACCAGACCTGTTGGTCACAAGCTCACCCTGGGCATGGCACAGATGTCCTGACATCAGGTGGATTCAGGACATCACCGTGGGGACCCCTAGGACACACTGGATGGTGGTGAGCTCTGCAGTAACACCAAGTTTTGCACTGGTAACTTGCAGCAGCTGAGTTATTAAAATAGCTGATGCAGAAACAGAAGATAGGACTAAATATTTTTTGAATACCACTTTGTTGCATTACACAGAAATTTATGTTCCCCAAACACGACACTGAATTCGGCCAAAAATGATACAACTTCATTGCTTTTCTTTAAAAGTCAGAATAAGAGGGGAAAAAGTTGAAAAAAAAAATACTCAAGGTGACACCACACTTTAAAAACTGGGAAACTGGTCTGTTAAAATGTGTTGGTGGTAACGTTTAGGGTTTGGACTCCCATTAATGGGGCCCCAGGGAAAATATAAACACTCTTTCTGAAATTAAATCTTGAGTTTGCCCACCGCAGTCTTGTTTTCAGCTTCAGCTGCTGGCACGTCAGCCTGCAATTGAGGCCTTGCATCAAATGCCAAGCTAAACATTCAGCAACAAGAATGGTAATGACACCCTATTTTGTTCTAAGGCACATTAAAATATAGCAAGTATTATAAAAAAAAAGGGCAAAAAAATCACTCATTTGAGATTAATAACATAAAAAAACTGATTTTTGTAACCTCTCTCCCTTGCACTTGTCTTCAAATAATAAACCTTCAGAAGAAAGCTGTGCTTGACTCTTGAAATCAAGCACACTTGCAAAACAGTAACACATATCAAAGTTCTGATAATAACTGCCTAAGGGCATAAGCTTTACCTACAAGGGTTCTAAACTAAGTTCCCTGGTTTTGATACAGGATTTTTCAAGTGACTTAACACGAATGGATCAATAAATGGAAGTCACTCATTTGTACATAAGTTACAAATTTCCCACCTCAGGTGGGACCCTTCCTATTCACAGAGATATGACATACTAACATCAGAACTCTGTTACTGGAACACCTCCTACCTACTAAAGCATCTCTTTAAGTTATCTCTTGTATTCTCACATTCTTTTCCTAAACACTGTGTTCAAGGTGAGAGTGTGCTGCTCCAGCTATTAGTTTTTCCCCCTCTCTCTCCCAAATCTCTGGCTTTCTGTAATCTCTGCATGTAGATGGATCTAGAGTAAGGGATGCCATGTAAGACACAGCCCCTGTTCCAGGTAAGGGATTGGGATCTCTTGCCTGAGAAGGGAATAGTCAGCCTTCCCTGTCCTAATCCCAGCTTCTGTGATGTCTCATGATGCATAGGAACTATCCCCTACATAGGAAAAATTGCACTCTGGATCTACACGGGATGGATGGAGCTTCTAATATAAACACTGCTCCAAGACACTCAATCCCTGATGGGAATCTGGGTTGGAAATCTGGGTTGATCTGACTCAGAGAGCAGACTGCACCCATGACTCAAACCAGGGACTAACAATAACTTACCTGTCATGGGTAAGGAATTTGAAGAAGCAGCCAATTTAACAAGGAGACAGAGGAAAGGGTGCACAAGGAATTGGTACAAGGACTTGTTCCACCACTAACACACAATGATAACTTGAATAATATAAGATACAACATACTCTAGCCTGCTACCCAATAAATGGAGTGAATTCCAAGCTTTATCTTTAAAATCATCCCCTCAATGTGAATAACAAGGTGAGGCCAAGCAGCTGTCAATTCATGGCCGAACCAACAGCACTCTTATCTGCAGACTGAATGGATTTCTTTAATCAGAGGGTGGTGAGACACTGGAGCAGGTTGTCCTGAGAACCTGTGGATGCTCCATGCCTGGAAGTGTTCAAGGCAGGGCTGGAGGTGCCCTGGGTCATCCAGTGGGAGGTGTCCCTGCCCATGGTGGGGGGGTTGGAACCCAACAGGACCTCCCAGGTCCCTTCCAAACCAAACCATTGTGATTCTGTGATTCAGGTCTGAAAGCAGCAGATTTGTGTGCTCTTCGTGCCTCCCCTGGAGTAAGGAATTAGAAAGAGGGCAGAGTGCTGGATCCTTATTACTATTCTAAGCAAAAGCCAAAAATGGTTGCAGCAGACACATTTTAACCATGCAAGCACATCAGTCCTCAACAGGAATCACATCAGCACTCCTGCTGGAACCATAAAGCCGACCATAAATTTTTAAAAACTGAATATTAGACGTAATAACCTGCAGTAACTACAATACCAGTCTAGTTACTGAAGTTAATGTAGTACTATATGGGAACAGTTCTTTTCTGTTCAAGACATTTGTAGGTAATTTAGAAGCCTTTCAAAGCAATAGTTTCACATTCACATGAAGTACTTTTCTGAAAGGCAGGTACAGGGGTTTCTTATTTTATTTCCATTCATCATCATGTCAGTTGTGTAACTATCTACTTTATTAAAGAAATAAAATAATTGAGAAAATTTACTTAAATGAAAATAAATACTGGATGTGTACAGTTGAAAAAAATTAGGCAATTTAAGTAAAGCAAAAGCAGTAATTTCTAATCCAAATGAGATTAGCACCCGAAGAGTCTGAGCTCTTGGGTTTAAAGCTACATTAGGATTCACATTTCAAGAGGAGATTTTGTGGAGTTGCAATGGTTACTGCCAGTAGATGTACCATAAAAGGAGTCACCATCCTGCATGGAAGCGCAGAGAGGAAAGCAAAGGTGCAGTCAACAACAGAAGGTCAAGGACTTCTCATCTAAATAGAGATGTTACCCATATAATGGAAGTCTAGAAAGCATCCAATTCAATAATTTCAGGAAAGACAAAATATAGATAACCAGTAGTTGAACTCTGTGTCAATTCTTAGTTGGACGGAAAGCCAAACTGCTTTTTAAACCACTTTTTAATTTTAAAATTTTGCTTTGATTGCAGTTAGGACAACAAGCATGAAGATTGGTGCGTGGGTAAGATGTTCAGTGGCAGGAACACCAATTACATACAGAGATTTTTCTACAGCAATAAAGTCACCTTTGAAAGTAGGAAATTAAAAAATAATAGCAAGAAAAAACATGGTGGTTTTTTTCTGTCTGATTAGAGGGGCCAAAAACCCACAGTTACTTCCAATTAAACTGATGTTTGAAGGTGTTTTCTGGTAGTAAAATTGTTTTCAAATCCTTTTTTACAATCATAGCCACTTTCAGCCACCAGACAGACATCTTATTCTGCTGTACTGACCTTCCTCATTAGTTTGATCTAATTCTTACTACAAAAAGAGTTATAAATTATAAGGTCTTTATAATGACTATATGATCTAGATGATAACTAAGGCATTTATGACAATATTGTAAAGAATTAAAATGTTATTTCAACTGCAGCACTTGAAATGTAAAGGGAGACCTTTTAGTCAGGTTTGTTTAAGAAAAACTTCAGAAAATGGACCATTTTCTGTGACAGTTCTGATGGATGAATAACAGAGTAACTACGCAGAGGTGCACATATCTTCTCACAAGGTCAGATTTCAGGAGTGAATTACAGACAATTCCTCAGACAATTTGAAAACCCAAATGAATCTGCAGCAGCCTCTCCTACACAAGGTGGATAAATTGAATTAAAACTTGAGTTTCATGTATTCTTTTTCAGTCTTTACTTTAAATAACTAAATGTAAGACATTAGTTTTCACTATAAAATCTTCTCTTAAAATATCAAAGGATGAGGAAATTGCACAGAAAATACATCACATTTTAAGGAAAAAAAAATCTGGATATATAGCAGGGGTTATAGCAATTGTAAAACAGATCATCTTCCCCAATCTGTATTGGTAAAGGTGCTTTCACAATAGATTTATATAGGCTTTGTTGCTAAATGACAAAATCAAACATAAAACCCCCAAGAAGTTCTAAAAGTGCATTCATGATAAATCATATCTGTAGGAATATATTTAATTATGAAATATAGTACATGCCACTTAAAAAAAAAACCCTAAAATGGGATTTCCTACCATAAACAACCCCAAAAGTCAGTGTATCAGTTAGAAGTCTACTCAGAAGGTGGAAACAGACAAAATAAGCACACAAAATACACTCCATAAACACAGTATGCTATTAGAAATAACCCTGAAAAACAAGGATAACTATGGAGGAAATGAGCAGTTTTAATCTGATTTACTGTCAGATTCTGTCAGATATGTCCTGCTGTCTTGGATATAACTTGATCACTATATTTCTTCCCTTCAAAAGCATTGTGACTACACTGCATCTGTGCACAGAATGAAATGCACAGTTCCCCTTTCAAGTGGTAAATGCTTGTTGCACTGCAGAATAATCCCACTGAAAGTGGGAAAAGGTATGACTTGCTCTTGCCTGGAATAATCAGACCTTCTATAAAGGTGTTTTATCAAGGTAAAACAGTATTTTCCAAATATTCCAAGTCTTTTTCAGAAAAGAGCAAAAGTAACTCTGGTTCTGGTTATGTGGCAAAGAGCCAAGCTGCCTGTCCTGGCACATCCCACTCATCCCTGGGATGAGCCTGGAATTCTGTTTTCCAAAAGCACCTGCATTATTACCAAACTAAAGGGGTAATTCCTCTATGAAAAATTAGAAGAGAAACTTGTTGGATTTTTTTTTCTTTCCTGTGAGACAGACATGGCTTTAATCAGCTTGCCAGTGATTCTTAAATAAAAATATTGTGGTTGAAATAGGCCCTTATTTTCTGTAGTATCAGAAAAAATTGTCTATTAAACACAAAACCCCCAGAAGTATCTCTTTGGCTATTCTCAATTCTGCAGTATTTTGGTAAATATTAGTCAGAGAAATGTTTTCTTCTAAAGGTTATGAGGCACAGCTGCACAAATCATATGGGAACACACAGTAGTACAGAGAGTTTTGTCATAATGGTGACATCTCTGCTCTCAGAGTCCGACCCTTAAATCAGGATGGGAGTGCATTTATGGCAAGTGTCTGACCTTCAGGGAAACAGGGGCTGCATTAAAAACAGATCTGTCACTCCAGTGATTACTCAAGCCCTAACACGTAGTTTTTTCCTGACAGGCCAGAATATGTCCTTTAAAGCCAACAAGAACTGTGTGCAATTAGCAGACAAAAGGTGCCTGATTAATGTCCTCAGCTTTGCTGTCAGAAAACAAGGAGCAGATTTTCCCGAGGGGAGATGAATGTCAATGTAAATAGGAAAAATTAAAATTTGCTTGTTGGCTAGCTACTCACCTCATGAAGTGAATCTTTGTGATTTGGAGGAGTTCTTTAAATAAGCTATTCAGCACAGGATTTATTTGGTAGAAAACTTTTCCTCTTGCAACTTACTTTCTCCTTTGTATACCAACTTCAAGAATTATTTTTTATCTCTGTACAGCTAATGGTCACAAAGATTATTTAGGCACAATAATACTAGATCACTTTTTTGTCTGCTATAAATATATAATAAATAAATAAAACATATTTAATTAATATTTTTAAGCATTCAATTGAAGTGAATAGGCAGTAAATTACTGAACTATGACATTTATAAACAACTTGCAACCTGCAGCACAGGCAAAACACCTGAATATTATAACAGAATACTTTTGTAAACCTCTATTCTACAACACTTTCTAACATTTGTGTGATTTTAGAATTAACAAGACTTAGTTTTTAACAAAAGATTTTGTTGAAAGTTTTTAACACTTGCAGATTATGTTCAAGGAGCCAGAACACTTTCCAAGTATGAAAAAATAAGAAGCAAAGAATTTCCTGACCTTTCTAACAACAAATAATTGGATACAGATCTTAGTTTGAAGTACAGCAGTGATTAATCAATTGCCTTGATCATCAGAATTTTTATTAGACACCTGGAAATATAAAGCTCCACCAGAATTCCCTGGGTAACATTCTGGTCTGTATGGATGTCCCCTGACACACAGACATACTTGCTTAATTCAGTATTACACAGCTTTCCATATTTTCATTCCGTTATTAAAAAAAAAAAAAGTATAAAGTTTGTTTGTGTCTTTTACTTCCTATCTGAAAATTAATTTTAAAAAATCTCAGCCAGTCATATAAAATGTAAATATATTTCAGGAATTTTCTTCATAGAACAGCAGGAGTTACAGAAAACTGCACAACATCTGTAGGTTCACAGAATGAATGCAAAGAAAAGGCCAACACATAGCCTCAAAATAAGATTAAGAAGCAAGGAGATTCATATACTGCAATACTGATATTATTCTATTCAGATATTGCTTATCTGCTATTTTACTATTTATTTTCAAGCTTATTTTCAGTTCAGAGATGAAGCACTGCTCTCTTAAGTCAGCTGGCTTGGCTTCTCTCAGACCAGTGGATTCTGAAAATTCACCTTAGTACCTTAAAGCAGTTCTTGCTTTTCCCTCTTCAGCTCCCTGGGCAATCAGGTGCAGGCAGCAGCTCCTTCACATCCTGGCCCAGTGAGAGGAGACAAAGGGCAAGCAAAGGAAGAGGGAAAAGCTGTGATCTGGACCCCACTTTACCAGGGAATTATCACACTTCTCCTTTGCTCACATGGCTGGAATGCTTGCAGCACACCTCCAAAACTGCAGTCGACCTTGGAACTGCATCGAGTTGAGGAGCAAACAACACATGGGAAAGTTCCTTGGAGCTCTTACAAACTGCACTTCGGGAAAGTGCAGCCAGCTGAAGCAAACTGTTCAGTAAATGGGCCAAAGCCCCATGTAAAGTCCATAAAAATTTGAGCAGGGATAGGCCCAGCCTGTGTTTTTACTTCTAACAGAGCGGCATGTACCCATTAATCAGATTTTAACCAAAAATATTGCAAAAGCAATGCAGTTGTACAGGTCAGGGAAGGGCACTGCCATGCTTCTGTTGTGTAGCCCAGAGATCAGGGTTTGGGAGCTCTAATCCTAAACCAGAATTTACAGGACATTAGGCTCTGCTCCTTGCTCTGATGCCCAGGTAACACAAACGTGGATGCATACACCTACATGTATGCAGAGTCTATGTACAGACATGTACATATATTCCACCACATCAGCAAGATGTTTGAGCCAAATAAAACTATTCATCCTTAAAAAAACCCCAGAGCTCTACTGCCTCATATAGGGGAATACCTCCACAAGCGTTCAGTATAAAAACAAACACTAAAATTTATGCAATTAATGCAAATAATTAATGCAAAAAGCTGGCACACACTTCCTGCACTCACTAAGGCAGTCACAGCCTGAGGGGCTGGGTGCTTCCAGAGCACTCAGGTGATCAGAAACCACAATGCAGGGCCAGAGGTTACAGCATGGTGAACATCAGGCAACAAAAGACAATACTGATAAATAGGTCGGTGAATCTTGAGCTTACATCAAAACAGATGGACTTTGGATACTCAAGGACAAGTTCTTCTTTACTCAGTTCTAAACAAACTGAATGATTTTGCTTCCCTCTGCATCTGTGTCTCGGTTAGAGCTCTATGGCACATGATATGCATTGAATCCAAACCAAAAATAATGTTTATTTGGATGACAGAAGTGAAAGCAGTGGCTTGCCATTTAGCCCTACTTCAGTGCTGTCCTGGATTGCCAAGCAAATTGTATTCTCTTTGCCATCTGTACAGCAGTTGTCCCCTGTTAATTGGGCAGTTTTTCCTTATCTCTTCCACAACCACTCCTCCCTCCAGGGACACATTTGCTGATAACAGGCTATTGAATGTCACTGCATGACTGACAAGAATTACAGCATCCCATTGTAAAATGCTCTGCCCAGAGGGAGGAGGCAAGCATTGCTACCCAAGATATAATCTGGAGATTCTGGAGCACCAGCAGGGTTTCTCCACTGGATCTCCCAGAGGAACAGCAGCTGCCTCTTCTTCCACTGGGTCGTCAGAGGAAGATTCCACCCTCCTACAGGATCCCTGCTCCAGCAGAACCACACCTGACACTCCAGGAGGACTGCAGCCCCCATTCCAATTGGATGCTACCAGCATCCTGACCAACAGGGTCAGGTTTTATTCTGACTGTCAGTGTTGTTTTAGTTTACTGCACTGTAATTTTATCCTTTTATTTTCTTCCCTAATAAAAAACTGTTATTCCTGCTCCCATATTTTTGCCTGAGAGCCCCTAAATTTCAAATTTACATAAATTCAGAGGGAGGGGGTTTACATTTTTGCATTTCAGGGGAGGCTCCTGCCTTCCTTAGCAGACACCTGTCTTTCCAAACCGAGACAAGTGCCTTTTTATCTGTGTGCTACCCTTCACCTCTGTCCCCTCATTGTCCACCCCACCAGCAATAAACTCTGTTTTGCCTTCCTGATATTTATTGCAGATGAAGGCAAAGTAAGACTGCACAGTCAAATATACCTTCAGGCAATTAATAAAGATAACTTTCTGGACATAATGTGGATGGACCTTTGCTGGGGAAAACAATTCTGGCTAACGTGCATTTGAATTTGACTCAGATTCTTCAAGGTGCTACAAATGTTGAAATAAATCTCTACAAGTTTGGTAGCTGTGGAAAATGTCTTTGAACAGACAGGACAGCCTGGGTCCAGTTCAGTTTTAACACCTGCTTTGGAATGGTGATGGTTATGAAATAATCATGACATAACAAAGAGTTAAATTCCTGACTGAAATTTCCTTCACATCTTAGATATCCACATTCTTAAGGTGTTATCGGTGGCAACATTAAAAAAAAAAAAAAATTCTACTATAAAATCTGCATTTATTATAGAACAGAGAAAATAAAACTAAGACTGCAGTATATAATTAGAACTGCTACCAACATAGTGCTATATATGTGTAAAAACCTGGGTTCATATGACATACATTGCATGCCACATCTTCATTTATTGTATGAAAATACCTGTTTCAATCACAGGGTTTTTTTCTTTTTCTTTTGGGTTTTTTTCCCCTCTTTTTTTTAGCTTTAGTGTTCTTTTTTTGAAGGTGGAAAGACATGCCAACAAATTCTCCCCTGGTTTTGGTGACTTTTTTGGCTGCAGTACAGAGGAAGTTACATTTATTCTTGTCAGCATTTTAGCATGATGATATTGTTGCTTTTTATTAAGCAACTTTCTATTAATTCAAATAATCCCCTGCTAACCAAATACAAATACTGCTGTGCCCAGGGTATGAAGGGTTCTACAAACAGATTTTCAAAACAATCATGACACACAGTGCCCACTAGCTTTGCCAGTTTGTACCTGGGATGCCCCGTCAATCAAAAAAAACCCAAAAAAACCTCTCCAAATCCTAGGCAAGGCATTTTCCCTGAGTTCTTTCTAGGAATTCCTTACATAAACTGCTACTTAGCACAGTCCATAAAGTATATTTATACTCTTACAGGTGTATGAGTTTTGACCATTTCCTCTGCCTCTTATGTAATTATATAAAAGCTATTATGCTACATGATTTGGAGTTAAACAAGTCTTTCACTTCCAACCTGAATACAGGCAGTCTTTATAAATCTTATGCCAGAAAAGTCTAGTTCTCCCCTTATGTATGATTTTTTAAAAAATTAACAGCTATGTGTCAACTGATTAAAAAGAGAAAAAGGTTGGCTGAAATATTTGAATATGCTCTATGAAATTAAAAGAATGTATGCTCCTACCAGATAAACCAAAGATTTTGTTTCTTTGAAGGTGATAGTTTCATATATATCTGCACTGCAGGCCTTACTGACCCATTCATTTATGACACTTATGATAAGTTATTTTAATAGTAGACTTACTTTCACCTTCCCCACAGCTTATCCATCATAAACAACTGACTTCAGATATGCTCAAACATCCTTATGGATCATGTTTTGCACTGGATTCTGTTTAAATTGTCTTTCCAAATCAAACAAATCCTGCTAAAAGGAAATGTTTCCACACACGGCACAATGGAAGGAACTCACCCAGCTGCAATCTTAACTAGTAGCAGAGTGAAACTTCTGAAGGTAAATCCTATTTCCCACAGTATTATTTAACCTATAAAAACAGGGAATATAGAAGCAGAGCCCAAACTCATTATTTCTACTTCTTTCTCAGGACAACATTCCCCATTAGATTCAAGCTGAGTGATTTTGTTTATTGAGAATACTGAAATTTGATCTCAGGCTGCTACTGCCATATGAAAGAGGATTTTAAAAATTATTTTTTGCTTATGTTTTTATAAAGAGCTTCAAAGGAGAGAAGTGTGTTATTTTTTTCTCCTCCTACTGAAAGCAAATCAAAGTCCCTTGAGCTACATTTTACTGTTTATACACAAGCATTAAACTGCCAGGATATAGCATGAATAGAACATCTGAAAACAACTTTCAGAACATTGCAACATTTCATAACAAGACCAATGCACTGACTATAAATCACACTTAACAGAATACCAGTACATTTTCAGGTTCTCAGATAATATGGGTTGAGAGGAAAAAATTAATGGCCTTTGTGTGCATAAAAACTACACAATAAAGTTCATTCATGAATATAAAATAGCACCTGTTATTTGTACTGAAATGTTTTCTATGATCTGAGCTCAGATCACAATTTAAATCTGATAGTCAACATATATGCCCATCTTTATGTTACTTTATGTAACAAGAAATGCAATAAATTTTAACTGAACCATTAATGTCTGCTTTTCAGCTTGTGATGGACTTAAAAGTCTACAAATATGCATGAAGAAAGGTATAATAACAAACTGTTTGAAAAAATGAGTGAAAGATCTGAAGTCCTAACTCCTGATTCTGTTTTCCTGTGAATTTTAAGAGAGGTCTGAAGTTTAGAGAACTTTATCAATTTCTCAGTTCATGATGAAACCCATTATCCACTGATAACTCACCCTCTTCTGCTCTTTAATATACTCCATCAGTTCCTCTGTTGTCCTTTTCACTGCTTCTTCAATTGCTTTTTCACTTCGTTTCTGCTCCTCCATTAATGCTTCCTTGACAATTTCCTTTCCAAAAGAAAAGGATGTAAGTGTATATGGAAAAAAAAAGTCACAAATGTGATAAAAGGTCATCCCTTTTCCTCCTGCTAAATTTTTATTGCCTCTATACTCTTTTCCCAGTTATAGTTATCCTAAATGTATGCAGTATCTTCATAAAAATTGATAAATTCAGTACTAAAGGGTAAATGAGAGAGAGAAAAAGAGAGAGAAATAATACATTTAAAGCTATATTAATAGAAATACAATGTTCCCTGAGAGCTGAAAATAATAAAACAATTCAGATTTTCCCTTCCATCAGGAGTAGGGATGGCAGGGATTTACCAGGTGCTGTTATTCAGTTGGAAGTGCCCTACAAGATCATCTGCTCCAGCTGCCTGAGCCCTTCAGGCCCAAGAATTAAATTATTAAGGGATTCTCCAGAAGCCTCTGAAACACTGACAGTCTTAGGGCAGGACCAGCTTTCTGCAAGCCTCTCCCAGTGTCTGACCACCCTCTTCTGAAGAAGAGCTTCCAGTCTGAACCTCCCCTGATGCAGTTTTGAGCCATTGCCACGACACCAAAGTCGGTTTCTAACCTGTGATACAAATTATCAAAGCTTTGTGTAAACTTATACAAAAACTTGTCAAAATAATTAATTTGCTTCCAAACTCACTATATTAGCATTACCCTCCATCAAATGCATTACAGTAGAGAACACCAGGTACCACTTCTTAAAACATCTGTATCACCTGCAGCAAGGAAGGAAATTGCTGGGCTGAAGTCACTGTCCCAAAAGTGAAGTCCCAGCTTCCCAAAGCCACTCATAGAATAAGTAATGACATTATTAATCCAAGTGTTCTGTGTTCTGTTTCCAAGATTCAGGAGAACAAAATGACAAGACTCAGATTCCTATATCTAAATCCTGAAAATGCAACATTTTCAGAAAGCGAAAAAAGCAACCAGTTAAAGTGATCACATGATCTTAAATGTTCTTTCAGAGAGATCAAGGGGACGATGGAGAGTGCCTCAGAAATCAGAGAGCAATTGGCAATTCCTGTGCCTTTGTTCTAGACATTCCAAATTGGAAGAAACAGAAACTCTGGTGGTGCACCTGAAGAATTAAGCAGGAAATGGAAAAAAACCTCAGTGGTTGAAACAGGAACACAACATGACTTCTAGTGTATTTATTCACATACATGATTTATGATCTTTAAAAATTTTTAAATCAAAACTTGTAGAAAATCAAAGGTAAATATAAATGGATTCCTTTTTACTCTTCACTGGTTAGACATAACACTGCATTACCCACAGATTTGTTTACGGGTTTGCTTGACTGCAGAGCAATACAGACATTTTATGATACCTATTTACAGCTTGGATTTGGGGGAGTGGGGAAGGTTGGCTGGAGGACAGGTGGAGTTCTAAGGTTTTGGAAATAGAAGATGTTTATGAAGTTGCATAATTCATCTGTATATTTAAGAGTGGCATTTTACAATATGCTATTAGTGTACAAAATTAATAATCCACCAAATTGGATCAAGCTAATTTTTTTTTTTAAAATCCCTTCAGTGGAAGTTATTCAACTGAAAAAGAAAGCTGTATTTCTTACCTTTAGTTGTTTGCTCTATTTCAGCCAAAATGGAATAGTTTCTGCAGAACTACACTTTTGCTATTTTCATAGCAGAAAAAGTCTAAAATCCCAAATTTAAAATGTGTAACTATGTAGTCCCCACTGCTCTGGAATGCAGTACACATGAAAATCAGTTGTGAAAAGTGATTATGATTTTTTTCTGTTTTAATTCAGTTTACCAAAGAAAAATCCTGAGAAAAAGGTTTCTTTCACTACATAACTCTGGCAAGACTAACAGAAAAAGTAGCAGAAAATTACATATTACAGAAATATGCTGTTCTTATAATTATACTCTCATGCCAGTTTAATTTGTCAAAAGGTCCCAAAATACTGTCTTGTGCTAGAATGGAAAAAAATCCCATAACTTATCCCATTAATCTCTTCAAAGCAAATTACAGAACTGATAAACTGCTATATCTTAATATCTAGAAAATTTTACACCCATAAAATACTTACAATCAGTTGAAGTATGTTAAGTATCCTTGATACGATACTTGAAACACTACATAATCCAAATAAGTATTTGGACTATAAAGTCCAAATAAAAACACAATTAAATTCTACAAGTCTATTAATAAAATACAAGAAAACAGAAACCTCTAGCAATACCCTTATGGAACACTAGTTCATTACACTGACATTAAAACAGACGAAGTAAAATTGGAAAAAATTCTTTTTCATTTCTGCTGGTATTGGCACAAATCTCCAGGGCTGTGGTTAAATTACCATCCCTGGAAGTATTTAAAAAATATGTAGGTGTGGCACTTGGGGACATGAGTTAATGGTGGCTTTGGCAGTGTGAGGTTAACAGAGAGACCCAATGATCTTAAGGGTCTTTTCCAACCTAAGTGATTCTGTGATTCATCTACCACATTCTAGTTAACCACATTAAGTGCTGATGCATCTTCCCAATTTATAAACAATTCTCTGTTTCAGACACTGATCACCTCCTGTTACCACCTGAGAATCATCTCAACACTTACTGTCACCAGACAGATCCTGTAGCCACCAGACAGGACAATCTCATGTGACAAAAAGACTCCTGCTTTAGTGGGCTTCATCCCAACGTTTGGATTTACCAGACTGCGGGCAGCTGTCCACAACACTTTTGATTTATTGGGGCTTTTCTGTGATTATTCACAGGATGAATCATACAGATCCGTTTCTCTGAGATCCCAATATCTGTTTCTCATCTGAGCTGAAATGTTACCCTGCTGACTGGTTTCAGGAGAAATGAAACAGTTCCACAAAAGACACAGCTTTCTTCACAGGTCATGTCTTAAAAACCAGCCCCTACAACTTCTGACAACGCTCCTGCTTTGCACTGTCCCCTACCTGCAGTTCAAAATGGGCAAACACAGAGTCCTGTGAAACAATGACACTCGAGACTATCAAAAGACAGCTTTGCTGTGTTATCAGTAAATGGAAAGAAAACTCTTTTATCCCTTTCACTCAGTTCAGAAGTCTTCAAAGAGCAAACACTGCACAACAGCTCCCTAGTCAGCTCTGTCATATTCTTTTGATCTTAATAATTGATAATAGTTTTTCCTTCTGTGACAAGAATCCTCACTTCTTTTATACAACCTTCCACTAAGTGCTCTCCTCTAGGTACTCAGTTACTGTCTGTCTTTGCTCTATTTCTGTCATTAGAGCAAATTATCAACAAATATAAAGGCATTTAAATTCAGATATCACCTATTACTGTTGAACAAAACCTTAGCTGCAGGTACATTCTCTCAGCATGTGTCTACTTCTCCTTCATCTCTTTCCTCTAAGGCTATATCAACCCCTAGATACTATCCTAACTTAGATTTTGGTTGCAAAGGAAAAAATTTGCCTTTATTTCATCCTTAACTAGAAAGTGTAGAGTGTTATTTGAGCCTCTTAATGCTATTTAATGGACTCAAGAAAATGGAAAAACCCAGTTTCCTGTAACAAGTTAAGGAAGAAAACTCCACAAAGTGCCACTTGAGGCGCAAGTCCTCTCTCTCCTCCCTTTATTTTTTTTTTTTACATATTTGATCAGTGGCTGGAGTACCAAATTATAGTCACAAAGTTGTCTTTGTTATGTGACTCTCTATACATGTGCTTGACATGACACCAGTTAGAATATTAAGAATGCCTAATCAAAAATAAAATACAGACATTCAAATACTCAATTGGCAAATAATAGTCAACCATGTATTAGAAATGACAACCACACAATCACAACATATAAATGTGTACAAAGCCAGAAAGAAAAAGCAGTAGTGCTTGATACACCAGAGAACTCCAGACAGTATTTAAAAAATAAAACAAGCCATATGTTGCTTTGCAATTTTATAGGAAAATTCTTTTGTTTCCACACAAGGATCAGGTGGCAGCGCTAAACTTTATCTAGGAAATGCAACCACAGACTGCAATGTTAGTGGTTTTTCAGAAAATAGTAACCCTCAAATTATAATGTCTGTGGTTACAAACTACTACAGTCTACTTCAGAACTCAGACATGGTTAAAGTCTGTGTGCTGTGAACTATTCCTTTTCCAGACTTTGCAAGCATATTAAAAATAAACTCATCTAATGGCAGGGATCTCTTTCCACTCAGCCCTGCTGAGTTGTGTCCTTCCTCACACACTCAAGATTACACAGGATTTTCGTTCAATGTGTCTCCACAAGCACTGGCCACACTAATGTTTCTACTAGATGGTTGAAAAACAAGAAGAAAGTAAAACTGAAAATTATGGTTTGCTACCTTCTTGAGAGAAATGTAAGCACACACTCCCACTGGAAGTTGTGCAATAAAGGCAAGAGGAAGAGGAGAAGAGATCCTTTGAAGAGCAAGTTCTTCTCCAGCACATTGTGTGATACCATGTTATCAATAGACTATTTTGTTAGGAATTGGGATATAGAGGAAAAAACCCCAACAACTGCTTGTATGAGTCCACAAAATACTGAACATAAAGAGCAATGTTACAACAGTCCAAGCCTATTACTGAAAAGCCATTTTGTCTTCCAAAGATTAGCACTGACCCACCCAATGAAAATCCTATGGAGTCATAAAAAGTTATTTCTGAAATTACATTTAAAAATATGCCACTTTGCTAAGTACTTCAGAAAGAGAATAGAGGGAATATTTCAAATTCTGACCCCTCCACAGGACTCTGCAACCCTTGTAAAAGATGAAAAAAACAACAAGTGGACAAAGAGAGATTGATAAACATAATAGTTTGTATTCCCTTAACTGACAATGCCCTCAAAGCTCTGTGTACCATAAACACAAAGAGCTTTTAGGATAAAGAAATTAAATTTCAAGGAAGTTAAATTATTATTGCACCATGTTAAAAGCCTCCCTAGTAAAAAAAAAATCATAGAAGAAGGGCAAACAATGCCAATATAGGTAAAAGTTGATCTTCTGATAACAAATACTATAAACAGAGTGATTAATGAGGAAAAAGAAACAACAGCAAACCCTGAAACAGGCAAAAAGCAGTTGATAGCCTATTTAACAGAGAAAGTGTGATGGAGTAAAGGGCTGGAAATTTGCAAGAGCAATTACAGCAGTATTTACAAGGGAGAGAAAAAAATGCATTAATAAAAATAAAGGAAAAGTGGGAGCTTTGTAGATTGAACCTTGTTTGAAGATTGCACCTTTCTTTTTAGATATGATATTTTATTTCCTACATATATGATGCCAAATGCATGCTGTAAACAAAAAATTGTATTTACAATTAGATCTGAAACAAAACCATGATATAGTTCAGAGCAACAAGCAGCATGATTGTTCTTGAGAGTGCAAAAAGTATTTGGGAAGTGGAAAAGGAAAAAGGAAAGACTAAGAAACCCTTGAGTGATAGTGGTGCATTTATAAAGAGACATCACAGAGTTTTATCAGGGTCTTCATTGTATACAGAAATAGCTCACAAAGGGGCCATGGAGGAAAAAGTGAGTTAGGTTTCCAAATTTGATATGAACCAAGAGGTAACCTTGGACAGAACAAATTTATTGGACAATGAAAATACAAGGCAGATGTATAATCCCCATATATTTCCTCTTTTCCCCTTGTAATGTCCACCAAAAAAATTCCTCCAATATCTACTCATTTGATGCATGAGAAAAAGTGAATTGGTTTTTTACAGATTACAGGGCTAAGAAAGGGACATTTAATAGCTAATACATCTGACTGAAAGCTAGAGTGGGAAAAAAACTTTTAGAAAACCTTTTTTTTTCTTAGTCCTTACAACCTTCTTAAATTCAGGGCAATGGGGAAAAATATTTAGACAAACAGTAATTTTCAACAAGAATTTAACAGCTAATTTTAGCATTTGTAGAAAAGAAACAAAAACGAGATCCTTAGGAACAAAGGCAACCACTTCATGTTTTTATTTACATATCTTTTATTCCCTTACACATCACTGGGTATGGAAATCCTTGAGAATTCCAATACCAAATTCCTTCAGGTTTGCCAAACTACCAGCAAAAGCAATCCCTCAAGTAGATGAGAACCAAAAAAATTTGATAATGTAGCAGGTAAGGAGACACTCATTCTTTAGGATTTAGGTGATCTAGACATTTTAATTTTAGGATTTAGGTACATTTTAGATACATTTTTATCTAATCAATGGTATATGCTGATATTCATAAATGCATGGCAACTCATTAAATACCATTTAAATAACTATAACCATTTTCAACTATCTAGATGTTTGCAAGTAAAATTGTATTAATGCTTTCTAAGACCATAGATTACAAATGTATTGCTCTGCAAAGAACACCACAACAGGAACCTTCAGAAATGTGAACATACTCAATCGTCTTTAATTCTTAAAGATTGATTCAGCAAAGACCACTGAAAAGCTCCTTCTTTTTTTTTTCTTTTCTTTTTTTTTTTTTTTTTTTGGTAAGCATTTCAGTTAGCTTCTCTTGCAAAAATATTGTTTCTTTGTATATCTCAGTATATCTCAGCTGTGGCTTGGCTGAATGAGACACCACAGCCTCAGTTTTCCTGAAACACTTTCCCATTGGTAAGATAATTTTGCCTTACTGTTTTTCCTCATGTCCAAGAGGAAGCAGAGTTTATGTTAGCTCTTTTAATAAATTAAAGGGGTTTTTTTCCTTTTCTTTCCTAAATATTTTCAGCTTTCAGAACACTTGAGCACTTGAGTCTCTAATGGATCTGCTGTGTGGATTATGGCAGAGATGAACTCAGGCTCTTTTTCCCTGGAGAATTAGGGTAAACTACACTAGATTATATACAGTATTTTATATTTAAGCCTTCAGGAAATGACAAAGGTGATTCTTTGCTTCAAATGCCTTAGCAGAATTATTTATTTCAAGCTATGAGATGGACTTAAATTTCCAGGGCTCACCCTGCAGCTGCCAGCTTTCCTTTTACTTTTAATGACTTTATTTTAAAACAACAATAGTGGTGCATAAACTCTCTTCAGTTTCTTTTGCTAATTCTCTTCCACACCACCACAGATTTCACCTCCTTTGTGCAGCTGAGTATTTGGCTCTGTAAAATGATAACAACTGCCATGCAGAGAGCTCTGTGCATTATAGCTATGGGAGCTACTCTTCATTCCCCACTAATTATTAATTTAATACAGCAGCCTTTATTCAGAATTGTATGGATATCACCATCCTATATCCCCAAAGAATTTTTGGACTTCTGTTTTTTCAATGAGTAAAAATAAATGTAAAGAAGGGTAGAGGGAATTGTCCATTGTTTTTTCAGTTTAGAGTTGTACCCCATGAGCTTCACTGCAATTTTGGATTGCAGTGAAGTAAAAAGCTTCTGCCTCAGACAAACTACCTCTTATACTTTCTCCTTATCTGGAGGATACCCACTTTTTATTTAAATAGGTGTTCTAGAAAGAATTCTAGTGGAGGAATTTCACCACTCTCCACACTGACAACTACCAGGCATTAAAATCTCCTTGCAGGGAAGATGCCACTGTAAAAAACACCAGAAAAATACAGAAAAGAAAATACTGGAGACATGCCAAGCTACGTCTAGTCTGTTAAAGAGATGAGTTCCTAATCTATGATGACTTTTCAATGTGCTGAAAGAGGATCACGAGGCCCCTTGCAAATGAACATTATCTTTAATCAAAAGACTAGTAGTTCTTTTCAAGGAGAGCTTGTTCTTCCTTGATTTAAAATGCAAGTCTGCTCTTCCCCAAACTGAGAATGCTCTTCTAAATTTAAAAAACAAACAAACAAACAAACAAACAACAACAACAACAACAAAAAAAAAACAGAATTAAAAAAAATCACAAAAAACTCTTATAAAAGCATCAAGCACCTGAAAAACACAATTATAGAATCTGAATCTCAATCAAAATGGAAGTCATCTGGATTTTTACTACTTCACAAACTCAAGAGCATGCTCTAAAAAACATTTTTCCATTTCCCTGATGTGGTAAAATATCTCATTTATCCCTTTAGAGTTAAAAGGCTTCAAAAAATAATACCTTTAAGTACAAATACCGTGTCTCTAAGTAAAGACCCCAAGTCACTGGAACAGTCAATGCTTTCATGAAAAGCTTTCATTAAAAAAACCCCAAAACAATATTCATGTTACTGTAATCCTTTAATTTCTTAAAGAAAAAGCAAAGAAGGTGAAGAAGGTGGTATGTCAAGGTTGCTCCATCAAGTTGAAATATTTAACTCAGTATGTTTTAGTTCCTACTTTCACTGGAAGTTTATCTTTACTCGGCTCTTTCATATTTGGTAACAAAATATTTCATTTTAAACATTATTTATTTATTAAATTGTCTCTAAATCTCCCAATTTTTCTCTGGCAATGTTAAATTAGTATAATCAATTTTAAATGGAAATAGTATTTCCTTATCTACAGACTGGACAACAATTTGACTGAGGACAAACATTTGTTTTTAGGACAAAGTTTTGCCAAGCATGAATTTCTCACAAGTAGAAGCCATCTGCATAAACCTTCCAGATTTGGATCCCCTCTGGGTCTCCTTCCTGGCCACTCTGCAGCAACACCACCAAAAAAGTCTAAAACAATACCTGGATCATCCCTGCAAAGGAAACACTCCTCTTTTCTTCTTTTAAACAAATTATTTAGGTGATGAAGAACAATTTTACCATGTAATTCAGCACAAGTGTGATCTTCAAACCTTTATTGTTCTTCTTCTTCAAACCTTCTATTGTGAGGCTAAAACTGCCTAACCAATGAAATGTAAACAACCCATACTTTAATGTTTTTTCCCATTTGCTTTCTCTTACATAGTCATATAACTTCTAGTGTATTTAAAAACTGGTGGAAAAAACCAATATATTTTATTTTAATCAAGAAAATTAATGGATGCCAAGTTACTCTTTTAACCAACAAATCAAAACTCTTAATCATGTTTCTCTGGTCTAGAGGGCAAAGGAGAAGCCAACAAATTCATTCCACCTTTACAAGGAAATTTATTTTCCCTCACTTTCATAACCTAAATGTTTTACAGATACACAGTGGTGCTACAGTTTTTAAAACATGTCCTTTATAAACTATTGCACCATGCAGATGAAAATGCCTTTTTCTCTATGGGTTTCCATCTCGATGATAATAATAAAATTTTCAATGTTTTTTGAATTTTTCCATTAATTATTCCTGCAGTTACTTGTGGCACTTTGACCATAAGCCATTCTGCCTCACCTATTTGCAGAAGACCAGACTGACCCTTTGTGATCTTCCCATTTCACAGGTTTACTGCATCAGTGAAGGCAAACTCCTTCGCTTTAATACTATGCTTAATTTCTTTTTTAGTTCAAATCAATAAAGCAAATCACTTTGAAATAATTTACGGCAAAATAAAATTTTATTCTAGGATTTTTTACATTTCATTGTCTAAAATGTTAGACTCTGCGTTTGCATTTTGGCCTTTACAGAGCTGACTTAATATATTGCCTAAACAATAACTACAAGAGAGTCAAGACTGCAGTTATAGCTTTTGTAAGACAAATCCTACAGAAAACAAAACATAAATAAGAAACAACTCTGTGTGGAAGGCTCTACACAGAAAAAATTACTGCCCACACACTAAGTGCCTTGTAGGCCCAAGTGTTTCTCATTGTTAAACCAAAGCTGTATCTGACACCACATATAAGTTATCATTTGGCACATCAGCTCCGCAGGACTTTTGTTGACAGAAAATTTTTGTGCTCTGTGAATGCTTATAATTGCAACGGCCTAAAGGAGACATGCAAGTTCTTGGCATAGGAAGAAGGGAAAATTTCTCCAAGAAACCAATTTCTCCATGAAAGTCCTTCCTCCCCAGGGAATTTGTACTCATTAATTAGAGAATAAAGAGTGTAACTTCATATATACCACAGATATATGTGATAGAATTTTGGAAATCTCAAGAAAAATCTGCATTTTTTCCTTAATTCAAAATAGATCAGGCACTCGAAAAATGAACCAGACATGAAGGTGAATTAATCATGTTATAACCAAGTAAGAGAAATTATTCCTGTTACAATGAAAGTTGTCAGAGCTGTTTGGTATTAAAAGAAATGGAATTAACTAATGACAATACTAAAGGAGTACATAAAGAGCAACATATTTACAACAGAATTAATCTCAAGGGCCTCCAACACCTCAGTGCTGCTCACCATCACAAGTACATCACCAGGTACTTCCACACTAGGAACTACTTGATCTGAAAGAAGCTGGAGTGGAAAAACCTGTCCCTTGGAGAGACCTGAATCACTTCCTTAGGGAAACGCAGACATGGCAGCGGATTTAGGACTTTATCAAAGACTAGATTTAGGACTTTATCAAAGGACTATAGTCCTTTATCAAAGAATAGATCCATCCAAATTAAAACACTTCTAATGTCATCCTGTCTTGTGACAACTTCAAAGGCAACATCAACCATGAGAGAGTCTGCGGCAGGCTGCAGAGTGAAGGCAAACCTGCCCCAAGTTGTTGGCCCAGCTTTGCCCACGCCTCTCCCACACCCAGGACACCCCGTGCCCCCAAACCCATCAACAGAACCCTGGCTGAACTCCAGCATCCACCACGGGACTCTTCCACCCAAAATCCTCAGTATCCTTCAAAAACCTTCTCAGACTTCTTTACCATAGTCCTCCTCCTCCTCCTCCCAGTCTCTTCCTGCTCCACAAGCTACAGGATTGCTGTCTTTACTCCAGTAAATGAACACTTTGCCACTCTCCCTTCCAGAGAGTCTCTACAACACTGGCACAGTTCTCCTTCTGAACAGTCTGGATGATTTGTATCTACTAAACCCAAGCAATTGTTCTCAGCTTGACTTCAGCTTTGAGCTCAGCTGTTTATACTTTTGTTCTGAAGAAGAGTTTGACTGCCTGAAGGTTCACTGAAAGTCTTGAAAATTGACATTTCACCATTTGATACTTTACATTTGAAAGAAATAAAGAAGACATATTAAAAAAAAATCATTCTATTTACATTAGGAATTCAGGCAATACAGAGTATGACACTGGCATGGCATCAAACCTTTTTTTTTGTAGCTGATTAGGTATATGAGGTTATTAATTTTGTTTAACAATGGAAAGGGAAATGGTGTCTGTTTCCAAAGAGTACTTTTATTTTACTTCAAAATTCTTGCAATTTGGGTTTTTTTCTTATGCAGCACATAAAGAAATACAGTAATATCAAATTACAACACACCAATGAAACATATACTCCTTAAATTTCTGAAGACTATTACTATAACATTCAAATATGCCACCAAGAAATCAGTGAATTCACAGGCTGCCCCTCAAAATCCAGCACCACAGACCACAAAATGCAACTTATGTAACAGTAATTTACTTTCAATTTTAATATATTTCATTTTGAATTTGTAGAAATGCTGAAAGCACTGTTGGCAATGTCCCTCTCAATTTGTGTTAAGTGACAAACATTTATTGTTACAGAAGCACCTCTCTAATGATTAGAAACATTTATGGTTCATTAGTGGTTTGCGTTTCCAGTATTTATAACTCTCTCTTTATTTTGTACCTTTTCTGTAAGGAACAAATATAACAGCTTTAATGTCCCACAGGTATGGAAGTAATCTGAACTGTTTACAGCATAAATGCCACTCTCTGAGCTGCTCATCCTGGGCTCCTTTTGAAGTCAGGGACAAAACCTGGCATGATTTAAATCATTTCAATATATGTACCTTTAAACGTCACAGGAATTGTTCTGTATGTGCCAGCCTCTCTCCATACACACAGTCTAGGTGAAGACAAACTGCTTGCTGTGTATTGCAAATATCAACTAAGTGACAGATGTCACAGGAAAATCTACCACAACAACAGAAGACATACAAAATAAAACCAAAACCACACAGAGCAGGTGCATGGAAGGGTAAAACATACTAACCTGATTCTGCTTTCTTTGCTCTTGCATGGCTTCTGAAACAGCCTGGGCAATCTTCTCTCTATGACTGTCACGTTCTGCTTCCCACAGTTTTCTTTCTTCTGCATGAATCTTCTCCATATTTCTCCTCTCCTCCACTACTGCTTTCAGAACAGCTTCCTGCACTACTTCTTTTTCAGCCTTTGAAACAGACCAGGCACAATTAGATGAGCAACACACCCAACCTGAATGACTCATATTTATCACCTTCACAAGATAAAGGATGTGAATATTTTCACTTCTGAACTATGAGGTTCAATTTATCTTACAGTGCTACCAAGCAGGTATTACCTCTGGGCAATGACTTGTGTAGTTACAGAAAGCAAAAAGAAGTTACAGGAAGGCTCTTAAATTCTACCTACTGAAAACATAGGCATTCATAACTAGTTTGCTTAGTACAAAAAAAAACCCAAAACAAACCAACAAACAAACAAAAAAACCCATGCAAGAGTAGGCACATCATGGGCCTCCCTTGATATTCCCATGTAAGAGATATTCTCGCTCTTACCCACAAATATCTGAAGTGCAAGTTTGAACATTTTCTGTAGAAAATCAGCCAATATACATTTGTTAAAACAAATGTCTCTTCCCTCCCAAAGCTCCTCATCCATGCTACAAGAAGTACTGTTTTATTTGCTCCCCCATCATTACATTCAACCATTATCTGAAATCACTGAGAATTTGAAGCCAACAGCTCCACACATGCATAGCTACACTAATGTATGTATCAGCAAGACAACCACTGCATAATAACTACAAATAAAACATGGCAAACTGAAGTTCAAAATAAGCAAACATGGGCTAACAAAGCTTAATCACAAATCCCTCAGCTTAAAAATTCTGTATTCATCAGATACACTTCCAAGTAAAGCTGTTTCTTTCAGTTCAGTGGGCTTGATTTTCTACTTAGATATTAAAAATACAATAATTAAATTAGGATGTTTTATTATACACACATTTTCCTGTAGATATCAACCATGTAAGAAATGTTTGTGGTACTACTGAATGTCATTCAGTGAGGTGCTCAGCCAGTGTTCATGTACTACATAAGAAAGACATACAGAAAATTATAATATAGCCTGATGAACTGCTCCAGGTAATACACACGACTAGCTTACCCAGATCATTACATGCAACTGAACTTTTGTACTGGATTCTATACCAGTATTAGAAATTAATTCCAGCTTAAAATTTACAAAATTATTGTCCTAACAGCAATGCACTTAATAATGAAATAGACAGGAGAAATCATATTTAAAAACTGAATAGTCACTTTTAGCCAAACATCAGCTTACATAAAATAATTCAAAACCTGTTAAACTGTCCCTGTTTGTATATGACTTTAATAATAGTTCTCTCCTCATTGAAGATGCCCATATTCAATGAAAGTTAAATAAGACATGATTGTTTCATTAAGATAATCAGTTGACCCTGCTACCTAGCTCTTCAAATCAAGATGCAATGATGTCAAAGGACCACAAAAAGAAATATTTAGGTAACAGCAACAACTGAACTGCAATTTTGTGACTTCTTGTTATAAACAATTCAGAGGCTATTGTCCAAGAGAAGGCAGTTCCATCTGTGCATCAAGACATGGGATATAGCAGATATGTTCACCTTCAGTAGAACCAGCTTATTCTAAGCACAGGTGAGAACACAGAGCTTGATAAATACAAGTATGAAACAAAAGTAAGTGTCTGAGCTTGGCATTTCTAATGACACACATGGAATCCACATGGCATGTCCACTAATTAATGAGAGATACCTTTGCAGCAGCTGCCAAAGCCTCCTTGCTTCTCTGTCTTTCTTCATCCAAACACTTGTCCAGCATTTCCTGCAAAGTTATGAAAAATTAAACTGCAACAGACAATAAAGGAGTGGCTAAAAATGAAAAATTAAACTGCAATAGACAATAAAGGAGTGGCTAAAAACAATTTCAAACAGTCAAAGTGCTTAAGAAAGCTTCCTCTTCCTGTCAGTAACTGTGACAGGATCATTCCCAATAAACTCCACGATGCTGGGCTCTTATTTTTTTGGTAAACAAAAGCAGTACCTTGTGCTTTTGTGACTGCTGCATCATAGCTTCTTCTATCTTTTCTGACAATACTTCCTTTTCTGCTTCCAAAATGTCAAGAAGTCGCTGATGCTATCGGGAGAAAACATTCATATTTTGTTAACCATGTCCAGTGAGTAACACAGACAAAAAGAATTAATCCAAGACACTTAGACTTGTCAGTTACTCACAAAATTACTACAAATGTTGATTCAGTTAAATTACATTCACAGCACTCCTTTAAGTGATTTAATGTCATGGAAAAATTCCAATAATAAAAAATATTTTGTTTCCTGAATAATTAGTATTTCCTTTCAGTCTAAAAGTTATTGTGAAAGAAGTTGAAAAATGAATCACTATGTAAAAGCAACACTTACACAATTGATAAAGATGGTCTGAGCAAAACCACACTTTATTTCATTTAAACAGTTGCAGAATTTAAATCAGTCTTGCACTACCTCAGTTTGTACACTTTGTACAGTTTCTACGTACAGAGAGTAGAAGGCAAATGTATTTCTCTCAACCATTTGTGGTATTGTGACCCTGGAGAGCCAGGAAACATGAACAAATGAAAATTCTGCTTTTTTGTCAACTTCTTGTCATCCTAAACATATTTTCAGGGAGAAAATGAACTCTGAAGTGACCATGTATTCTACATGCAGATATAGAACTGTTCATAATCACATCAATTTTTTTTTCTCTGCATCAAGTAAAGAATTTTCAGGATGCGAGTTTTGTCTCTAAGAGATAAGCTGTTTCCCAAACCCAAAAATTATTGCTGGAAAGTATTGATGCTACATATTTTTCATTATATAATTGCTAGCAAGTCATTACATTTTATTGCAAGTTATTTAAGAGATGATCTATTATAACCTGCAAGTACAGTATCAATGCAATAACATTTTACAAGATCACCAAGAGGAAAGTTACAGTAGAGTTTTATATAAGTGTATATAACAAACATAAATTTTTTACACATACAGTTAAGCAGGCAAATCCTCCTTTTCACCAGCATATCTAAGAAACAGTAATTTATGTTTCACAAATTTTATTATGTTTTAATTTCAAGTGTCTCTAATGGCAGCTAGAAATACATTACCAAACTGGAATACTGTGTTCTGAAAAATATTTTTTCATTTGAATAATAGAAAACTTTTAGACTGCTTTATAAAGTAAAACGCCTATCTGCCCTTCCAGGATAAACATGTAAAGAGGCATTTCCTTGTGAATTTGCTTAAAATAGGTCTGAATGTGGCAGACATATTCTAATGGAAAACACCTGTGGAAGGAGTAGCAAAATTCACATCATGTTTATACTTAATGATGTGTAACTCTCTTTTCTTGTGTTTTCAGACATTAGCTTTAACTATCAGGGCACTTACAGAAGTTACATTTTCCCAGTAATGCAAAGATGAAACAATAAATTGATTTTATTATTTAATATCTCTCCATGACTTCACTTGACTAACTGCACAGGTTGCAAATATGTTATTTCACAATGACACAACATAAAACAAAAACATGCAAATATTTTTGCAGACATATGCCACAAATCCAAGCTCACTAATCATGCCAAGCAAAATACTGAATCTTTGTTTTTCTTGTTGAAAATTGGCATAGAAGATTTTAAGGAGAGTTTCTTAGAGAAAATCACCTCTATCTTGAAAACACCTGCAATAAAATAGAAGTCAGTTTGTTCAGTGAGATGAGACTTTCTAGTTTACACCTGGCAGGCAGTGAATTCCAGCTTGACTCTGACCATCTGATGTCCAGGTTTATATGAAGACTGTCCATCAGATTTCTGGGTTACCTGTATCCACATTTCAAGTTGCCACAACAGGCCAGCTACCAGATGTATTTGACACCATTCTCAGTGGGACCAAAATTTTCAGCTTCTAAACTCCAGAAGTTTTAAAATTTTATTTTCCATTTATGTATAAAAAGGCATTCAATGCCTTTTTTTATGTACATGGAAAATAAAGTCCAGAAATGCAGATTTTTTGCATTAATACAATACAGAATATGTACACATGGCCAGTGGAGGAAATCAATGTCTGATGATGAAACAGTTTGATGACCACAGTGCTTCACATCATCTAAACCTCCATCAGAGTTAACTTCTCATTAACCTGTCAGGAACCTGCAATCCTGAAAAATATTGATATCACAACCAAAACTCTAACTACAAAAAAGTTGCCTAGTAAGTAAACAATTCCAAAAACCTGAAGGCTGCTATGACTGAAGTGTGATTACTTTGATTAAGCTAGGCTCTCCTATTTCCTTGGTAGACTAGAAAAACTATATGGTATTGCATTTGGAGTTTTATGGAGTTCACAGCAATTCAGCACAAACTTCATGAAGAATTGCATCTGTTTACAAAAACATGTTAGTTCATATTTTTCAAGATACCAGAGGCAAGTATTTGTAAGGGCATTTAGAATGCCTTCTAAATGTCCTTAAAAATAAAAACCCTAAATACAAACCCTATTAGCTTTCAACATAAAAGCTAATAACTTCTGTCATAATTCAATACAACTTATTTTACATTAAATAATATCACTACTTCTCATGGAAATACAGAATTTATAATTTCCATACTGTAAGTCTCTTGTGAATAGCTTGGTATGTCCTTTCCTGTTGTAATATAAATGCTTATTCATGTGGAATAATCCCCCCATAGATGATTACCTTCATATCTGAACTTCCAAAAGATCATTTATCATCACAAATGTAGCAACAGCTGTCCATACAACCCAGTAAAGCAAATTCTCTTGTATTAGTTCCAGAGAAATACCTTGGAGAACTGTTTATTTGGCTTCAGAATCTATATTTGGTGACTTTTGTTTTTCAGACAGAAAAATACCTTAAGCTATTGCATTACATAAATTATACGGAAAAAAAAAAGTAAATGGAAATGGAAAAAACCAGAATAAAATATTGTGTGAACTGCTTCTCCATCAAAAGGTTCTTAAGTTCAGAAAACCCATATGAGAGAATTAGTACGGATACAACATGAAAGCTTCCATTCTGCATGTAATTAATATGCAATTTAATTACTAATCAAGAATGTCTTGGTTTTCTCCACAGTACTATGCCCCACAGCAGTGTTAGCCCTCTTATAAAGGCACATAATGTCCCAGAAAGCTGTGCTCATTAAAATAGAGTGATCTTGTTGGTATTATTAATCTATTTTCTAGAAAAGAATGTACCCGAATGCATCTGAATTCCTTATTTCAGAAGCACAGATCTTTCAAAGGCATATTCAGGGATCTTGGTTATGCATATTACTTGAGCAGGAAATTTTGGAAGTTATGGACAGTAAAGGTTTCTGTCAACAAAGAAGTTTTAGCTCTTTGTGTATAATGACAGCGTTCAGACAGACTTTGGCCAAAAAATAAAAAACAAACAAACAAAAAAAAACAACAAAAAAAACCCCCAAAAAACAAAAAAACCCCACAGTAATTCAAAGAAAGTTATTAACAATTAAGTATCAACAGAATTCCAAGCTTTTTAATGGATCTGCAGAACAAGCTATTCTAAGCTTTTTGGAACTATTATTTAGTTTGGGCAGCTAGGTTTGTATTTCAGATTTTAAAATAATCCATACACCCTTTTAAGTAGAATTTATTATAGAGAAGCATTTGGTACATTGAATTTCTAGACATGCAGGATGACTTCAGAGTCTGGTACTAAATGCTCACAGTGAACTTTACATACAATCAGTGCTTCCTCAGTTGGTCTTTCAGACAAATTTATCAAAGAGAGTTGAAGGTTAAAAATAAACAGAAGGTGACAGTTTCACTTCAGCACTTCCACGTTTGAGAGCTTTCAAGTGTCCTTGTGTTTTTAGCCAACAGGAGATTACAAAACGTTTTAGGTTCATTTACTTGGCTTGTAGATTTTTGTTCTGCTATAGTAAAGGCCTCTGAACAATAGACCACTGCAGAATTGAAGATCTTATCTCTTGAGTTAAATGGCTACAGCTAAGCAGCTTTATCTCACAAACCCTCCCTTTCTCACCAGCAATTAAAGCCACACAAAGTGGGGGAGTTGAATGGATCATTTGCAGTTTCCACAGGTAAGAATTATCAACACGTTCCTCTCTCCCTCAGACAGTATTAAAGGAATAATGGAAGAGCTTTGAGACTTCAGGTACCACTCTGAACTCTAATTCCCAAGCAATGGAGAGGCCACTTTCTCCTGGTAATTGTACCTGTCAAGAGCACACTGCTCATGCTTCAAACAGTAAACCTAATAAAAGCTTTCAAGGCAGAGTGATCTGTCTCCTGTAAGTAGGATAATGAGTTCATCAGACCTGGTAGTGCTGTGAAAAGTAACCAAGTGTCTTCCAGGTTTCCTGGGAAAGCTAGGATGGTGATTTACATAGGAAACCTTAAATTTGGAAAAAAGCAATTAACCCCTGCAAAGGTCCATGAAGTTTTTAAACAGAAGTTGAGGTGATGGTTTCCTTTATTAAACAACCTAAGAAGCAGAAAAAAGGTAAAAAACCAATCTAAATATGTTGGAACTTTGAATCCAATTATCCAACTGTTAATAAACAAATATACCTTACTGAGTTTCTGGAATGAAGAGCAAAGATGGAAAGTGATAAAAAGTGATGGCTACAGAACTGGAAATATGAATCAGTGAGGGACAAAAATAAATGTCAGTGAAAGCTGCACTTGGGAGCACCAGGGAAGTTTTCACCCACTTTTCACCCTAAGTTTCGTAGGCTGCACATTCACACTCTGTGGGTTTTATCTACAAGGCACAGCAGAGAGTTGAATACTACATAAAGACACCCAGAGAGATCTAAAAAACCTTTTTACAACAAATACTACAGCTCTTCAATACATAATTTTACCTGGTTTCCATAGCTCAGCACTCTCACTTCTTTCCAACAAAGCTATAATTCACCTTCTTTCATTCCTTAGACAGGGAGTATAGGGTTAAGAGTGCAAAATTCTGAGTTGTAAAAATTCTGAAGAGCAAATTGTCTCATGACATGATGGCCCAGTAAAACATAGGAAAGAGATTAAAAAAAAAAAAAAAGAAGAAAACCCCCAAACTTTTCTAAGACGTGGTATTCCACAGCGGAGAGAAACACTAGTATTTCTACCCTACCCTCTGGAAAGTAGCATGAGAGGGTCAAGAAGAGTCTTGTGAAAATCTGCTTAAAACAAAAGGCATTCAAAAATAGGTTATAATGTTTTCCTCCCTGCAAGAAGTTCTCTAGGCAATGGTTCCAAATGAAAATCGTTTGATGTAGATTCAAATATAAATACAGAGGTCCTGTGGTTTTTCTTGATTCCTGTAAAAAAGAAATCAAAAAAATCTTTCTTTTTTTTCCTGGAATGTGAGTCAGAGAAGACATTGTAAACAGATTTAATCACAATAGTAACTAGTCCGTCTTTTTTGTTATTTTTATATATTAAATTTATTTCTGAAGAATCATGAAATTTTTCTTTCAGGTAAGCATAATTTGAAGGATTGCATAGAATATATTACACTAACTTATGGGATGAATGAAATAATGTGTGAGATGAGTTCCTTCATACCTAAGATGATGCATTAAAGCTATCAATAACTAATTCTATCTTAGTGCAGTTATAATTCCTTGCATATTCTTATTAATCCTAAACTCCAAATTTCAAGTAAAAAAAATTGGGTGTCTTGCATAAACTGGAATGCTTTTAAAAAAAACAGTTTCTTTCTAGGTTCTGTACTGTTTCATTTAAAATTAAATGTGTCTAGGATTTCATCCATAAATAATTTTTTTTTTTTTTGCTATAGTATTGGACATCCAATTTATGTTTCTGCAGATTAGTTCCTTCTCAATATTGAGTAAATAATCATACGAGGATCACCAAATTTGGCAGGGAGCAAACAATTTTCATACACTAAAGAAACGATACTTGTGAACTTCTTTTAATGCCACCACTACCAAAACCACCATATTGAGACATTCATATGCCTAATTCACCCTCAATGAAAGACCAGTTTTCCTTTTAACAAGTATCAGTACTGAATTTTTTTATCTAATGAAACTGCATTTTAGTTAATTGCTTAATAGAGGAAAACTAAACAATGTCATCTGCAATACTGGGGCATTTTTGTACTTTCCTAATATATGGACATAGAACCATCCTCCTCCCTCAGGACCTGGGGAAAATTATCTTCAGGAATATTTAGTAAATGTTTCAGCACTTCATTCACCAGCATGGAAAATAAAACACTGGATGAGGCTTTTTAAGAATTCAACACTTCAAATCTGTTCACCTATTTTGAAAGAAACCTTAACTCACTAAGTTCTACTTTTATTTCTGCCTCTCATGGAGGGATCTACCAGTAGGAAGAAATAACACAAGTCATGGGAAACATTATTATCTATGTGAGAGGAAGATGATGTAACAAAAATACATCATGATTTTGTAATGTTATCAAAATATTCCCATTTCTACACCCTATTCAAAATATTATCCTGAGGAAAAAGGCAACCTTATTAAAACACTAGTAACGTTTTTCTGATCCTTTAAACAAGGCTGTCTACATTTAACAGCATTTTCTTTTACACTGCACCTTTTCTTCAGCACTGCTAAGCTCTGCCTAAGTCAAATGACAAGGACTGGTAATTGTAACTGGTTTCTCACACTGTCCTCACTATCTGTGGCATCTCGAGGGTTTGGCAGTGCAAGGTGGAAAATCTGCCCTGAGAATTCCAACATCTGGTACATATTTCCACTTCCTCAAATTATAACTTATTACTGCATGGTTGAACTGTATCTTTTTGCCAGTTTGAGGTCCAAGTGTCTAACGAAGCAGCAGAGCTTTTCCAAGAGGCAGCTCAGGGAACAGCAAAACATTATTACGTGAGAAAAGCTAAAACAATGTAAATATAAAGGAAAAGTGCAATAGTGGTAATAAAATAACTAAGGATAGGCTTGTACTCAGGGCTCCACTCAGCAGCATACAGCGGGTGCACAAACTGTATCATTTGAGCCACATCAGAGGGTGAAATTAGGTTTAAAACATTTTGCTGCATAAGTACTTCATTGTTTTTATAAATAACGCAGGAAGATATATAAAGACATCCAATAATGAAAATACTTTTCTTGGAAAGTGTACATAGTAATAGAGATCATTAAAAACAAAACACACTTCAAGCTCCTGGGGATACAGCGACAAGCAACTTCATAAAAATGTGACAATAATAAAAAAGTATCAATTACTTCTTCTATTTTGTGATCTAATTCATTTCCCATATGAGTTCTCCACAAATTGCTCCATTTATCACGAAGAAATAAAGGAAATTAAATCCTAAAATATGACCAATGTAAACAGCAAAATATTCAATAATGGAAGACAGCAAAACAGAACAAACCCAATCTTTTTTTCAACTACAGCTGACAGAAAATAACTGAGGAAAAAAATAATTTTGTATTGCTGAGCTGTTCAGAGTATTGACAAGAGTTGAGGGCATAAATTCCTAACAAGCAGTGAATGATTGAAGATAACAAGTTATATAAGCAAAAGAGAGAAAGAAAAAAAAATCACTCTAAAGAGCTACTTTCAAGTGCCACTTGACAAATTCAAGGAAGCAAATGCAATTTCCAAATAAGATTTTTGGTGGAAATACTAAAAGTATCCTGGCTGAATTAACAGTGCAAAGGGACTGCAAAATCAACCTCCAACTAGCATGGGAGAGTGGGTATATTGAAATTGGGTCAGTAGACTCCGGTAAGGGTTTATATTTTTAAAAAAGCTACCAAACAGTTCTGCCTGTTACCAGGTTTTTTCATGGAATGACAGAATTGCAGAATGGGTCAAGCTGGAAGGATCACAGTGGGTCATCTGGTCCCACTTCCCTGCTCAAGCAGTATAAATCCTGAAAAAAATTCAGAATTTGGAAAAAACAAGCAAGCAAACAAACAAAAAGCCATCCCAGCACAGGAAAAGTTGATTCTTGCTCTTTTCATTTTGAGTCTCTCTATATACATGGAAATCAAGGAGGTATCAGGAATTCAGGAATTCAGGAATTCATTTCTCAAATTTGCCACAGGATTTTAATCAATCCTTGTTTTCTGCTCCTTTAAGTTCTGAGAAAGTGTAACTTCTTGGCAAAAGAGCAGCAGACCTGAAAACACACAACTAGATGAATTATGTGAAGGTGAATTACATGAAAATGTAACAGGAAGGACTGATTGGAAGCACTTGGTTTTGAAGGGAATGAATAAACAAATATTTCTACAGCAGCAAACGACAAGATTTCTGGGAATTGAGAGGAAATGCTCAAAGAAGGGGGCATGGTAAGTACTCTAAATAATTTCCAAATCCATCATAGTTGGAATTATTAAACTAGAAAGGTTATGCCCACCGCAGTGTTAGTATTTTCAGTCTGCAAGTCTTTAGCATTGCAGCTCTCACTGCAAAAATTTGGCCAATGTCTCCTAAAAATGCAAATATTCACAAGACTGTCAGAATCTAGTTTGCCTATGGTCCCTTCAAGATCAGGCATTAAAAAAATTTTAGAATTACTACCGTCAGGTGGGAAAAACACAGAGCCTCTTACAAGAGAAGATAAATATAATCCAAGTTCATAAAATAAGCATTATTGGAGAAACATGAGGCACATTTTGAGTAGTTATAAAAGCAATTATTTGGAATCAAAGAAAATTATATTCCTGTGAAACTAAGTTTCCAGTGGAAGCAAACATTTTCCCTGGCATACAGACAATTGCTGTAAAAGAATAGTACTTCCTACATCCTGTATTCTAGGAGTTGTTGGGAGACATACTGGTACTTTTCACAAAAGGTTATGCAAAACACATCAAAAAGAATCATCCAAATACTAGAGAAGATAAGATACCTATCACATTCCAGCAGCTCATGACTATTGTCACACCAGCTTCCTGCTTGTCCACAGGCTGTTCTTGAAAGCCTCATAAACTTTAGAAGATGAGCTCCAGCCAGTGGAATTTTTATTCTGACTGACCTTTCAGCAGCTGTTTTCATATTAAAGATAAACCAACCACTCTGAGTGAGTCTCAAAGAGACAAAAGATTTCATGCAAGAGATTTTGAACTGCTATTTCTCATAAAAATTCCAGCCAATATAATGATAAAGCATTGGAAAAAGCATTAAAGACATGGGGGTAACTCTAGTTGTCTTAAATGCTGCTGCATCTGCAAATGTGAGACATGTTTCAGACACATAAAATCATCATGAAAAATAACTGCTGTAGGTATTTAAGATTTATTTTGATGCACAGATCATTGACTGTTTTAAAAAGAATTAAAAAATGTAACTTGCTATAGACACATTTTAACACCTTCTGGTTTGATTGAATTGTATGACAGATTTCTGAGCATTAAAAAGAATCTATTCAAAAATTGGTTGATTATGTTTTTCACCATGTATTTTCACACAGCATATGAGTAAAACCATAAGATCACAGCTGATGTTCATTTTCAGAAGGCATCAAAAGTTTGTGTCTCAGAAAAAGATGAGGATGAAATTTGGGATTTTCCAACTTGTAAGGAACTGATATGTTTTCTACTGGCATTTTCTGATATCGTTAAACTCTGGACAAGTAAAACTGACAAGCACAGCTTTCCTAAATATTCAGTATGTGACATGACTGATTTCTGGCACAGAGAAAAAGAGTTCTCTTTGTCCTGCTCATTGATGGAGACACCATGACACTGGTGTCCCTGAATGTGCCACAAGAATGTGGCTGGTTTGTTTTGTGAAATGTTGACATCATGGAATCACAGAATTCCTGGGTTGGAAGGGATCTTGGAGGTCATTGGGTTCCATGCCATGGTCAGGGACACCTCCTACTATCCCAGACTGCTCAGAGCCCCATCCAGCCTGGCCTTGGGCACTGCCAGGGATGGGGCAGACACAGCTTCTCTGGAAAACCTGTGCCAGGGCCTCAGCACCCTCACAGGGAAGAACTTCTTCCTGATATCAAATCTAAACCTGCTCTGTCAGCGTGAAGACATTCCTGTCACTCCAGGCCCTTGTCAAGAGTCTCCATCTTTCCTATGGGCTCCCTTCAGGTGTTGGAAGGCACCAATGAGGTCAACCCAAAGATTCTCTTCTCCAGGCTGAACAGTCCCAATTCCCTCAGCCTTTCCTCCCATCAGAGCTGCTCCATCCCTCTGATCCCCTTGGTGTCCCTGCTCTGGCCTGGCTCCAGCAGCTCCATGTCCTTCCTGTGCTGGATCCCAGAGCTGGAGGCAGCTCTGGAGCAGGGGCTCAGCAGAGCAGAGAGGCAGAGGAGCAGAATCCTCCCTCCCTGCTCCCCACACCACTTTGGATATGGGAGTGTATCTCCTTGGGAAAACCAGCAGCCCTAGAGGCTGTCACCTGGGAAGGAACCACTCCCGTGATCATCATCCAGGATGCTGCCTA
Source organism: Passer domesticus (assembly GCF_036417665.1). Classification (NCBI taxonomy): domain Eukaryota; kingdom Metazoa; phylum Chordata; class Aves; order Passeriformes; family Passeridae; genus Passer; species Passer domesticus. The sequence goes on from NC_087478.1 coordinate 73,828,998, forward strand.
CAGAGAGCCAGTTTGCTGACAAGCCTGACACATGATGATCAAATATCAACTGCAGGTATTTTTCCAGCTGGAAACTGGGATAGAACCATGCAATGAGGTCTTTCACTTCTTTCCCCATCCTGGAAAACACAACCTTGTACACTGAGCATTATCAGCAGGATAGCACCTCTCTGGACAGGATTTTAACTTGTCCCTCCACCTGATATAATTAAGCTTCAAAATCAGAAACTTCAATAAACTCTAACAAAAGGTTAAAGAAAAACAAAGAAAAACAGCCTTTCCTCCATCTCAAAGACACTTTCGTGAGGAAGGGGCATGGGAATTTAGGGGGAAAACGAGAGTAAGTAGAAGGCATGACAAAGGAGTTATCATGAGATAATCTTGTTTGTGTGGAACTAGAAATAAAACAGCAGAAAATTTAAAAGGAATGGTAAATGAGCACAAAAAACTATGTGGTTTGACAGTTTTACACAGGCTTAAAAGTTTGAAGGTAAAAAAATGCTTGTAAGGCACAAATATTTGAAGGGAACAAAAAAAGGAAGCGATTTTTGTGTTGAGTGTATACTTGCACTGTGAGATTACTGCTGCACCAAAATAATTCTTTACAGTGATACAAACACTCACAGATCTCCATGTAAAGGTGGCTATGCATGCACATCCCATAACATAAAACAGCAATGAAATCTGTGTCTAAATATCAGCAGGAATTCATCAAACTCAACTGTTAGCATATAACAAAATCATTTGAAGAAAAAGAAGTGTGAATATAAACACACAAACATACATTTAAAATAGATGTGTTCAAAAAGAATAAAAAACATGCCACCCATTTCTCAGATCTTTCAACAAAGTTTTATGAGTGAATAAAATCTGCCAGTATAAATAATATTTAATTAAACCTGATAGCTCAACCACAAGCACCCACACTTGTCTATTTGATTAGGCTTCAAAATCCCAGTGTTACATTACAATTAGAGGTGAAAAACCTCGATTGTATTGAATGAGAAATGACTTGGAAGTTAGTGAACAAAATTTACACTTTTTCTGGGATCCAAAGGGGTGTTAAATGCAGACATGATATGAACTGGGCACTGTGTTTTGTCGTAACCACTCCCTGTCCTATGACCAAGAACAGTTTTTTACATTGTTGGGTTCTCCCCAAGTAAATCTGAAGTTTCCACACTTCTGTCCCATTTTTGGGGTTTTGATGCAAATCTGACTGATCGTAGGTGCAAGTTATTGCTCAGTCTGTAAGAACAATGTCAAAAAATCTTCTTGTGAAATTTCTGTATTTCATGAGGTCCATTTCTTTTTAACATTCAGAAAGGGATATGAAGTTGGTAACAATGTGTTCATTTCAAAAACACAAAACATTTTTTTAAATTAATTTTCACTTGCTCATAGAGCTTTATAGAAAACATTAAATAACTGTAATTCTGTGCAATAACCTCACTCATGACACAATTAATTTCTCCACATTATGGCATCTTTCCTTCATACTGTATACACAGATGCTTATGTATTTAACACACATTTGCACTAATTGATATGGTTAATTGATACGGTTAATTGATATGGTTAGAACAGTCAAATGGTCATAAAACACTTCTGGAAATAGTGGAGTCCTTCAAAGGGACTTTTGATGTATTTAGGATTAAGATACTACAAGAAAATTTTTTTAATTTTCCTTGGTATTTTTTGCAGAATTGTTGCTAACAGTATTTAAAAGGTAACTTATTTGCAATATATGCAACTCCAGAGGGCTCTTAACAAATTAACTTCTTGGTTTTAAATTTCCATGCTCATGGTCATTATTATTATGATTCAAGAGCTGCACTTCAGTCAAACCAAGATCTTATTGATAAAAAACCAGGCTGAAATGTTTCAGAGACTCATCTCTAACTGCTCTGATCTCAAATATTTGCTGTGCAGTGTGCTTTTACTCAAGTCATGCTAAATGACCCAATTTAGGCCATTAATGCACACATTATTATTCCTGGATATAACTCCTTTTTATTTTTATTTTTATTTTTATTTTTATTTTTCTATGAAATAAAAATAGCTGTGGACTACACATGTTTTTGTCTATCATCTAAGAACAATCTCAAAATTTGGACCAAAAATTCATGCAAATCCCACACAATTAAATCCTGCATTTAACTACATAAAAGAAAAATAATTGAATGGTTTCTCCAAGACCACAGAAAATGGCAGCTGTTAAGAAGTAAGTATTAAGTTGCACTGAGACATTTTCTCAGTGCTACACGCTCCTTGAATCTGTTCCAAGCTGGCTCCAGCATTATAGAATATTTTTGATCCCAACAGATGAAGTGTCCTTATTTATTTAGCATTTTTAATACTTGTGTTTAGTGGCATGCTGAGGAAACAAGGTGAGAGATGGATCATTTTCTTTGGGGATCATACGTGTTAATACTTTTTTCAAACAGGAAGGAGTTGACACTAAAAGAAAATCATGGAAATCCTTGCATGTGCACATCCATACCTGAGCGTCAAGGAGCTCTTGACATTTGTGAGAATGCTTTTCAATGGTTAATATATACTGCTTTTCAATAGCTGCTTCTTGCTGCTGAACTGTAGATTGTAGCAGGGCCTGCAAAAAAAAAGGCACAAAATACTCAACAAAGATATAACTGGGATGCTTATTGGTAACTGCAGATCCACTAAGACCCATCTACAACCAGAACGTGGAATGCTATTACAAATTTGGAATGTGCAATGATTAAAGTACCTTTCTATGTAACACTACCTTGTTTTCAGTCATGACTAACATTTTTTGTATCTCAGATTTCTTATACAGTCTGCCTAAAAGACAGCAGCACACAGAAGATAGAGAGGGAGAGTATTTCTGTTAAATATACTCAGTTTAGTGGGACCACACAAGAAGAGAAGCATATGAAAGCTGCTGAAGAGAAGAAAAAAAAAGAAAAAAGAAAAAGCCAGACATATTTCCCTGGCTGACAAAACTCCACATCCTCTCGGCACTGTGTAAGATCCCATGGGCCAAGCATGATCTTCACAACCACAAGTCAAGTAAAAGCAGATGGAAATTCTGAGTAACATAAAACATAAAAGAATGCCCCCCCAGGATGTTCACACTTGAATGTGAAGCAGTGGAAGTCGAAGTGTGGAAAGTCAAAGCACCAAGGCAGTAACAAACAGCTGATGGGAGCAGGAGCTGTGAGTGTGTGAGCACGTGTTTGTGCACACGCCTGAACTCACACCCGCTCGGCTGCGCCCTGCAGAACCTCCAGCATCTCAATGCAGAAACAGAAATTAAAAACTTGAAGATACATGAAGAAACCAAGTTATCATCTGGAGAATTACACTCAGGTTTCCCTAAACAATGATGGTAGCTAAATATTTACCTGGCTTAAGCCTTTTTCCCTGATAGTATAAAGTCTTTTTGCCACTTTCCAAATATTCATCAGGCTATTTATACACAGTGTACCAAACTATTCTTAACTAGTAATCAATATACTGAAGTAGTCAAAATGACTGGGTAAGTTAAAACAGACATGACTTTTACAGAAAACAGACCTTTGGCCCAAATGCAGAAAAAGAAAAAAAATCCCAATCTTTCAAACAGTCTTTATTTTAGAGATATATTTACTTCATGGAACATAACACACACATCAAATAAAATTTTGAATACTTCAAAAAAAACCCAAGAATGTATAAAAAAGATAAAATCTTCTGACAATTTTTCAATTATCTTTCTAAATTTTCCACTATCCTCTTATGCCAAAATCACCACTCTTCAGTAATGCTGTACCATGGAAGCAGTTCTCAGCACAAGCTCAGTGATGAAAAAGGTTAAAATTTGTGCTTAATCAAAGTGTAAGAAAACATTTACTGGTAGTTGCAAGGTATATAGAAAACTGTAAGTTTACTTTCAAAAAAGCCAGTTTATCTCTAACTAAATTAAATTCTTTCATTCATAGAAATTTGAGCACTCAGAAAAACTGAACTCTCAAGGAAGTGTAACTTCTGTACATAAATCTTTATACTCTGCCTAAATTAGAATAGCCACATATCACTGGCAAAAATTCAGCCTGGACCTTGGGGTTTGGGTTCTTTCTTTTGCCTAAATTATTGTAGCAAGGAATGTTTCATGTAACCAGTACAAAAAAAATCAAAATAATTCTGTTCTTTGGGAACACAGTAACAGAATGGTCATTTAGGCTGCCATGGCACTTCTCAGACAGTTCCTTGCTCAGGCCAAGGGTTGAGTCACCTTATGCACTTTGCTGTGCAGACTTCACTGGCAACTGCTAAAATCCTATTAAATGGTATAAAGAACTTTCAGTATTCAATGAAATAATCATTATTCATTGGATTGCATGTAGAGGCTGTTAAGTTTTTAAAATTAACTTACTATTACTATTTTTCTTTGGAAAATACATAAAATTCCACATTCAGAAACAAAAGCCTTGCTTTTCTGTCATACTCACTATTAATGCAGTTTAAATAGCACCACAGGGTTGATGCTGAATTTAACGCTTCCACTAGTTGGCCAAGTGAGGAGAAAGAGAGAAAAATCTCCTTCTGTAGAACAGTACTACAGATTTCTCAATGGGAAATACAGCACAGATATGTGATACCCATCCAAATCTTTGGCAAATTTCAAGATAATCAACTACTCAAATTTAATGATTAAAAAAAAAAATTACCAATTAGCTCATCTGCTTAACTGAAACACACATTTGGATACTTGATGATCAGTATCTCTACAGTTACAACAACAAAAGTCTTTTGATTAATTGATATCCTGGGCAAATACTCTTATCACTGCTGAAATAACACTTTCTTCCTTAATTACTTAAGGAGGAGTTTTTAATTGTGCTGCTGGGCTGACATTCCATAAATTTACAGCCAATGACCTAATACCAAGCTGGCATTCTTGAAACAGTCTCCTTTTAATGGAATCATTTCAAGTAAGGTTACAGCAGAATCTAGCCTATGGCACCTGTTGCATGAAGTCAAGGGTAGGATTGCAATATGAGTGCTCTTGTTAATTAATTTTTCCTTCTATATATTGTGCAATGAACTTCCTTGACACTGGTTGAGAAGGATCATCAGAGAATCACAGGATCATAGGATTTTAAGGGCTGGAAGGGACTTTAAAGATCATGTAGCCCCAACTCTCTGCTGTAGGCAGGGACACTTTCCACCAGACCAGGTGGCCCAGAGCCCCATCCAACCTTGGCTTCTTCTCCACTTTCTGATCTCTCTACTAACCCAAAAAAATGTCAGAGAATTGATGCTGCTTTTCCTTCAATAACCAGAATGTCATGGTGGCTTCTGACAGAACAAATAGAGTGAAACCCCTTAAGTTCTCTATAGGGTCTTCATTTTAGTTTGATATGTGATACATTATAAAAATCATAGAAAAAAATGTTATTTCCTCAAACCATTACAAAAAAAAATCTTCATGATCAAAACATTCTTAAATTAAATTAGGTAAATTAAGTAAATTAGTCTGAACCTCTGTTTGAGCTCAGACAAAGAACTAAGCTTTAAGTTTCATACATTGAAATAATTTTAGAAGACCTTAAGCTGAAAGTAAATTCAAATATCATAATAAGATCCATGATCACCCTCGGAGTTTTTTATGGGAATCCACATCTATGCCATGTCTTAGCACTGGTCAGAGTATTTAGCTCTGGAACTGACAACACACCACCTGTGTGGTGGGAATCCTGGAGAATGGCATTGCTGCACACACACCAGGGACTGAAAAACTGCACTGTGCCAAATATGAGTAGAAAAGCTTAAAACCACAAATGATCACAACACTTCATCCTGCATTTCTACAGTGTGTTATGTACTGAGTACCAGATTATCTCTAAAATTTCTCCATATACTTAAAAATTCAAAAGTGCAGTAACTACGGTTTTGCCAAAAGTGGACACCCCGGCCTATTTTTAATACAAACCTACTTGCACAGCCCTAGTGCATAATGTGTTCATTCTACTGGCAACAGAAACCACAGCCCAGACAGAATTTATTGTAAGGCTAGAAGCTAGAATTTATGAGAAACCCTCTTGAATGAAATAGCCAAAATAAGACCGTTATCCCAATTCTTCCTGAATTCCCCAAGAGTAACAAATTACCAAACCCCTTTCTTTCAATTCCCTCTTTTTTCTATAGGGAAAAGCTAGAAAGAATAAAGGCAGCATGAAAAACAAAGATACAAATCATGGTATACATGTTGCTGGGTTATTTTTTAGAATGTTTCTTAAAAGCATCATCAAAAGCCACTGTCAATCCAAAAGATATCCTGATCAAGCATCATTGACTTGTTTAAGTAACTTAATGGAAGCCAGTACATCAAACCACTTCTTTACTTCAAAACTGATGAGTCAGGATGACCAAAACAAGTCATTCTTAAAAATAAAAGTTACTAATGAGAAGTTACCACACTGCTTCAAACATGCGAACCGCATTAAATACAGCAATAATACTTCGGAATTTTTATGCTTTATAGCATTAGACAATGATTCATCTAATTTAGCATCCTGTCTCCACCACTTAATAACTCGCTAGTATTTAATTTAAGGGTGAAATGCAATTAACCAATTGCTGAATGATAAAACGGAACAGAGAACACAATGCAAATTCTTTCCTGACCCATGGAAAAGATGCATTAACTCAATAAAATGCAGTATTTTACTAGTTGGGTTTTAATTCAGCTATTAGCTAAGACAGAGATGATACAAATAAAACTATTTAGAAGATTTCTGAAAATGTATTTTTCAAAAGAATTCAACCTATCCACTTTAGCCCAAAATATTGCAGATTTTCATGACTGGGCTCTTTCCAGGTGAGCCCGCCTTTTTAGTGAAAATGAAACATGTCCATTTAGGTGCTATGGAATCAGGGAGGTTAAATAAAAAAAAAAAAAAAGGGATAATATATTTTTTGCAGTGATATAAAAAAATTGAATTTTTTTATTTCTTGAATATTTGTGGATATTTGTTGAATATCCACAAGCATATTCAACTGCTTGTGGTTGAAACAGTGTTGATCCATACCAGTAAGGATGAACAACTTACAGTTTGAATACTATACTGGGTTTATCCAGATAGCTCAGTTTCACTGGTATGTGAGGGCAAAAGATTTATTTTCCACAAAACAATGTTCTCACAGACTCCTGCCAGAAACAAACTGCAAACTCCCTCTTAATCGTCTATTAACCTTCCAGTTTTTATAATATTTAAACCTCTATTTATTATTCTATAGTCAGAAGAACATACAAAATTGGTCCTTACTAGAAGGGGAGGGAAAGATTCCTTGCAATTTTTTAATTGCTTTCAAAATGTAAAGGCCTTTTAATTAGCAAGAAAATTTTTTTGATAGCCAGATCTCTGAAAGTATGAGACTTGATTGCACCTCGTTGTTATTGAAATTCTTTAGAGAGGCTTCCTTGGTAGCATCACTGTTGTACAGAAGTACTCTTGTACTGTAAAATCCCAAGGAATCTCTCATTTTCCAGCCACCAGCTCTCCATGAGAAAAAACAGTGTTGTTTTATATTCTAGGCTCACTTTAATTCTAGTTTGACTTGCACATGAACAAGCACAGAAGTTGGAAGTGAAATACAAGCCCTTGCAACAATTTTGGATTTGTCCTTTTATTCATGTGTCAGGCCTTTCTGAGCCAGGATGTCAGCTTGGAAACTTAATAAGCTAAGCTGATGTTTAAAAGAGCTGAGAACTGGCCACATTTCAGAGCTTTCCCTCACTTGGGATAAACTATGTCTAAAAAAAGATATCCTGATTCTAGATTAACTTCTTTTGTAATGAAATCCTTTAAAATTTCTTTTGTTTATTAGAGGGTAACCTTTCAGTTCAGAGGTGTATTATTGGCACACATATTTTTGAAAGAAAATCTGATGGCCCCCACATATTCCATGCTTTGAAAATCTGTCTGTTCTTACATTCTGAAAATCTGAAAAAACCCCATCACCTCTGAAAACTGGTGGAAAAAACTCTTAGTACAGCAAGGGCTGGCAAGAACTTTGCACCTTGAAGTTCATTTCTATAAAGAGAACACACATCTGATTCATGCAGGTTGTCTTTTTGCATAAAATAATCTAAGAGAATAAAACCCATCAAATAAATACACCTGTATGTAACCTCATATTCTTTAAAGCTTACAGTAGAGGATATTTCATAGGATGAGAAATAAAACAGATTAAAACTATTAACTCATCTATTTACAGAGCTGTGACAATTTCAGAACAAAAGCTTGACTAAACAAGCACAGGAGAAATTCTTATGTAGCTTGTGGTAAATATCTTAAGATGTGATGTGATCCCACAAGCAAAACTTCCAAGATCTACATTTACTTTTCTTTACCGTGGCTAATTACCAGGGATAAAAGTTTAAAACAACAATGACATGAAAGACAGAAATTAAACAAAATTAGGTAAACAGGAGAAGGGGAAACTTGGCCTACACAGAACACTGAGTTAATTTTTAATTTGCTTTCCTGTGGTTTTTAATACAAATTTCGTGACTGTATTGTGGATGGCTTATTTGTTGTAAGGAAGATTAGAATGTGAGATGCTTAACAATGGCCAAGGATTTTGAGGGTTTGTGCTACAAAGCATGTAATGGTCTCTATTAATGGATTTCCAAACACATTCAACAAGTGAACATTCCAAAGACAACCGAATTTAATTCTAAGGGCTTTGGTATATCCAGGTCCCTGAAGATAGGTAGTTCAATATTTTACTTCTTGTGTAAGCTGCATTTTCAATACTGCTGCCATATTAAGAAGGACCAGTCAGGAGTAGGAATTGTTTGTCCTCAAATTTAAGTACCTGTCTGCCCAGGGATACCACAGTAGGGAAAGATCCATGTGGAGAAATACTGTCCCTTTTACAACAAATAAGTCCCCAAAATGCAGGACAGGGACTAGAAGGAAGTGTAAGCCATTTGGAAGTACAGGAAAATACATCAACAACAACAGAGGTCTGCAGCAGGACATCTGGAAGGAATGGACTTAGTTCTGAATGAAAGAAAACTGTGTTTTTCTGGTTACCAGCTTGGCAGCATTGGACACAGAAGCTACAAAACAGCAACTCTCTTCACCTCTGTAAACCAAAAGGAAGGCATGTTCACAAATCCACCAACAATAACACTTACCTATGCCAGGAATACAGAAAAGACAAGTCAGACTACTTTCTTCCACTGCTGTTCTTCCACTGTTGTTCCACTCAAGGTTTCAATAAAAGTTAAATAAAAGTTACAGGATTTGGGGTTTGAGGCATTCTGGGGATTATTTCCTGGAGCTAAGGATGAACTGCTCATATTTTCACAAACTATCCTTAAACAACCAATTTGGGCATTATAAGTTGTGCTATGGCTCTGCTTGGAGCAGCACCACAGAATTATAATGGACTGGTTTCAGAGAGGATTAGTCAGAATTCCAACACTCCTGACTGCAGCACAACCTAATTAGGGCCTGAGCAATCCCCTGATTGGAATAACCCTCATCAGTTCACTTTGTTAAATCCCCAGGAATTCAAAATAAGCCTGTTTTCATCGCAAACAAGATTTTCCTTCCCATGCCTTTTTAAATGACCCATACACTTGTTTAGGTGAATTTCCACACTCAGGGTAACTTGGGGATTAATTAGATAGTATTTACAAAAAACCTACTAAAAATGGAAGTTACTTCTGCATATAAACAATATGTATTAGAGTGAAACAGCCTGAATCTAAAGAAGATGTATTTCAGCACAAAATTAAGTCTGGGTAATCATGAGTAAATTAAAAGAGTTAATGAATCTCATGATTCTGTCTTTCACTGAAAGGACTAATTCACATTCCTAAACAAATGCTACATTAGGAACCCTTATCTTGTTATCTAATTGCCATCATGTCTGAAAAATTGAATAAACTGCTAAGGATCTGAGCAGTTAAAAAGCCCCAAGAATGGAAGATACTACTTTTATAATTACAAAACCACATTTGACTCATTTACTTAAGAAAAAATAAATCTTAGCCCTGTTTCATTTTGAAATATTAACAATGAATTAACATTTTAAAAGAATCCACGAGAAAATTTTCTCAAACAAAAATATAGAACAGATTTTACCTCCACTGATGATACAGTGTTACTTTTTTATTTAAAGAACGTGGCAAAGGATTACAAGAAAGGTATTAAGCAAACAACCAAAACATGCCTGGGTTTTTTTTAAACCCTAATGAATAAGTCACTTCATGTTTGCAAACAGGGCTGATTGCAGACATTTAATCAGAGCTTGGCATATCTGATATTATTTCTCATCAGAGTGTTCAACTAACCACATGAGGACACAGGAAGGCTTGTATGAGGTATATTCATGTCATGGTTCCATGGTACTAAAGAGTGACTTTATGTAACTTGAATATAAACATTCTATGAGAAATAATACACTAAATATAAACATTGTTTAGAAACACAGGGTTCAATTAACTCCTTAATCTTTTGTGCCAAATCACTGATAAACATAAATCTTACTTTGCAGAAAGCATGTCAGATATACCCGGCTGCTGCTGGGTAAAACAGCTTTCAAAAATTATTATGGTACAGAAATGTATCCCTTTACCCAACTACACAGGAAGAAATTATTCCTTTAAAGGACCAATATAACCCATGCAGAGCTCTCCTTTAGTTCACACAAATCAATTAAAACGGTGAAAAATTACACCTCGAAAACATTCAAAACTTTCATTCAACACCATAAAATCATTGGATTTCACAATTTGCTTATATTTTCCGAACTAAAAAGAAGGAAATGTAAGTGCAGCAATTACCAAAAGCTCACAAGCTTTTTCAAATGTAAGTCCACACAGGTACAGACAGACATTTTACATCTAGAACAAAATAGAAACTAAAAATGCTGCCATTGAAGTTGTTCAGTGGAACATCCAAAGGTGCACACTCCAAATACAATTCCCTTCTGAGAACTTCTAAGGCAAAGGAGTCCTCAAAGAATTAAGGGAAGAGGAGCAAAATTCTGCCCCAGAAGTGAAATGAGGGAGGCTTGGAGAAGTGGGACACCACCAGTGGCCATGTTTAAGTTCTCTCAGGAATGGAAACTTTTAAAATGTTTTTCTGTATAGGTTCAGAATTAAATTAGTATAAGTCATATTGATGGAGACAGACATATTTCTACAGAGAGGCAATTTCAATATTAGTTAGAAAACTATCAACAGTTACTAGCAAGATATTAAAAGGCTTTCTTATTATCATAAAATCATTAATATTGGAAATTATTGCTAAAATCATCAAGTCCAACCCCTAACCCAGCACTGTCAATCCCACCACTACATCTTCCTGCCCTGCATGCCAGATTGGTTACAAATTACTGCTACCAAACAGTTAAAAACTGAAATTCCCCTTCACTAACTACATTGTCAGATTTGTTTGTCAGTTCACAGTTGCCTACCAGGTCTTAAGTTTCCCTTTTCATTTTCAAAACCAGCCTTAATTTCCATTTCCTATTACCAGTTTTAAGTCTAATTAGAATTCTTAGCTTTACCTTCTCCTCCTAACTTGATTCAGTTTTTGCCCTTTGCGAGTTTCCTACCCAATAGTTTCCATAACAGAACAAAAGACACAGATTTATGCTCCATAGTAACATCCAGTTCTTTTCTTTTACAAGCTGACAGGAACTAAAACAGCATGAAAGAAGAACTACAGATTCTGCTTTACTTTATCCAGAACTCTTTCCCTTAGTGCTGTGTGGATAAAAACCTGCTGAACTGCTCTGTGATGCTGCTTTCCTGCAAGTGCAGCTCTGGAGACTGAAGAGGTCCAAAATGTGGATTTGTGATAAACAATCCAACCCAAAGTTTACCACAACTGACTGAGAATGTTTGGTTTGTTCTGGTTTTAAGTTTCCTTACTGAAAATGGCTAACCAACTCTATCTGAAGTTTTCCAAAGTGCAGACTGGGAAAACATGTCATGCAAAATTTCAGACCAAACAATCTAAATTGAAAGCAACAGAAAAGACAGTGAGAGAGGTCGAGCAACCAGCACAAGCAATACTAATAATTGTGCACTGCAGGCAGTCATCCTATTCACAACTACAATAACACCATTTGGAAATTCTGTTAGCTTGGCAACTCACTTACCTTGAATTCTTCAACAATAATAGTTAAGGCTTCATGTCCAGCTTTTCTCATGTCTTCTAATTCCTGTTTATGCTTTTCCTGTACAAAAATACAGAAAACATTAGGCACATGACATATCAATTTTAATTCAGGAGAATAAATAAATAAATAAATAAATAAATAAATGGCAATTATTTTCCTGTTTTAGTATCTTTCATGAAGAAATGCACACAGCTTGATCCTTTAGATATTATATATATAATGTATATTAATATTATATGTGTATGTATCTATCTATCTACCTATATGCTAAATTCAAGTAGCACTAAACTTATTTTTACTTCTTAACTTTACTTTATAGACCTCAGATGGTTCTAAATGGTTCTCCTTTTTATTTTTTCAGAACTTTCTTTGTTTTTTGGTATACCTGTGGATGACAGGACTTCCAAATCACCTTCTTGGTAAAGGTTATTTACTGCCTCTATCAATAAAAATGTTGAGATAAAGTAGTATCAAATTGACTATTCTCAGAAATGCACATCTTTTCCTACTTATGTGGCTCTTCTTTCATCATTTGTTTTATTCTTAAGATTCCTGGGAAATTCTTCTTGCAAAAGAAATCCTATATAGGTTTTTCAAACAAAGCTGCATTGTTCACTTTTTATTTTCTTCACAGTTATGTTAAAGGAACCTGGAGAGAAACATTCTAGCATTTTTTTCTTTATCTAATAGTTTGCTAAGGCTGCAATGTGAAGACCTCATTGGATTTTCACCAGCATTTCCCCCTTATCAATGAGCAGCACCACTTTTTCCAATCATCAATTAGTAAGAAGATTAAAAACATTCCCCCCCTCCTTGTTCTTTGCTTCAGGGTCTGTTCTTGCATCAGCTCATATGGCAGGATGTAGTTGCTTTAAATCATCTTGGATTGAAATCATTGGATTTTCTTGGTGCAGAAAGCAGAAACACATTAATCACAAATGTTACTTTGCAGTGATCACAGGACAAAAACATACACAACTTACACTATATAATTTTTTGCTTTTTGGGTAATAATAAAGTTGAAATTAATTAATAAAATTCTATGCTTCCTAAGACCTGTGTCTTTGGAATAAGAAAAACCTAGTGTCTAACAAAGCATGTAAGACCATTAAAAATTAATTAATCAGACTGTAACTGTATTTAACTAGAGATTTCTGCTCTCAATTCCTTTCTTGTGAAAGAGTCATTCTTAGCAAAAACTAGGAAACTACAGCTACACAATCCTCTCACCTCTAGCCGAAATCTACTGAGACATTTGCATTTTCTTCAATAAAACTGTGGGCTTTCGTGAAGCTCAGCAAGAACCGCTGCTAAGTAGAAGAACTACAGATGGAAATATTTTGCTGTGCACATTAAATATTACCTCAGACAACAACACACAACATGTGGTTACATCATTTTAATCCCACTGTGATGCAGTAATATATCACTGATATCACAAATCATTCAAACTCTGATACTATACAGGTTAAGAAAACCCAATTGTTTTGACTGAGGAAGTAAGATATCCCATTTGGTAGAAAGCACAGTGCTTCTCACTCACAATACCAGGCAAAGCAAAACACAGAGCAAAAAATGCCACTTGTCCCCTTACAATGAATTCCTCAAGTTTTTAGAACCAGTGATTTGTTCAAGGCCATGTCCTGAATGTGAACTGGTAACACAACTTGAAGCATCGACACCAAGGCATTCCTGTAACACCTGTAAATATTCTTCTATTCCTGCAGGATATGTTCAAGGCAGGTATCTGAGCTGCTGCTGACTGCCTGTCTTCTGTAAGGCTGTGGCACCCTCAGTCTGAGCCAGTATCTCAGAAATTAATGCATTCTCTTCCCTCTTCATTTCTGTTCTCATGCAAGAAGGTAAACTATAGCTCCCTGCAGGTAGCTGAAGTAGAAGACAAATTTCAAATCCATCTTTGCTTTACACAATTACACAATTACATCATTAAAAGTCCTCATAGTGGAGTCCATTGCACTGAAATTTTTGTCTCCATGAAATCAACTCTTCCTTAAGAGCATAATTTAAAAAAATTACTAATAGCATTTAGCATCATAACGATCCTGTTAAGAAACGCTAAGTTTTTATTTGAAGATATAAATATTTCCTTCAAATCACCCAAGTACAGAGAAAAAATAATAGCAGTGTTGAATGCAAAGGAGAAATTGAGGTAAACATGATGAGAGTCAGTCCATAATGGCTAATTAATATACACACTAGAGTGTGCTATTGTGTATAAAATAGAGATTGGTCGCTATTTCTGTCCATGTGAAATAAGAATGTGAGCTCTACAGAACTAAGACATGGGAGCATCTCCAGGTCTCTAGCAAAGCAAGGATTTTCACTTTTGTTCTATCATCAACATCCTAGTGAAAGATACAGCTAAGAACCTAAAGATAAGGAAAAATACAGGGAGGAGTGAAAGATTTCAGATATCCCAAGATAACCAAAACCCCCACATTATACACAACCTTCAGCTCACCACAGGAAGCAAGGAGACACTGATTTATTTCATACAAGTAAACATAATTTGTACCTGAAGCATAACAATGGAAGACTCTGAGGTGAAAAATGAAGTGAGGTAGCAAATGAACTTTCACAAACAACTGCCTAACATCGTGGTGGTGAGGACATTTCCTGCTGAGTTAGAAATGAGTTGAGCCAGAGTTGAGTGAGTGTGAACAGAGCAGCCTGCTGGGAATATTATGACTGATTAAATGTGAAAAACTATGCAAAGGAAATAGTATGGAAGAGCCTGCACATGCCCCACACTGCAACATAACTACAGTTCCCTCTCTGAGTATTTAAGGTATAGAACAAGGGTCTCTACCCTGTCACATTTAAGACATTAATATTTTGTGAAGAACAATTATAGTTTATATCTGCTCTTTCTTCTTCCCTACAGGCTGTGCATACAGAGACCCTCCACTGGAGAGGACATTAAACAATAAAAAGAAGTGGTGAAGCTAAAGTGTTGTTAGTATGAAAGCACTTTTTACTACCAAAACTGCATGATATGGTAAACAGCATCTACACTTGGCTCAGGAAGCCTTCCCTGGCTGCCTCGAGGTTTTTAAAATCTTACACAGATAGTTCTTTGGGATGAAGTTACAAAAGTAGCAGGGCAACTTATGTCCTAGATAGTTTCCTACTTCCCCACATAATCTAAATGGTGGGACAGGATAGCAAGAGGAAGCAAGGAAGGAGTGAACAGGAGCACAATGCCAGGGAAGCTGACAAGAAGAGAACATTTCCATTGAACAACACAGTAAGCATAAAAGCATTCTGAGCTTCATTAGGATATTTTTATGTCTCTTATCTCAAAAGCATCAGTCTTCAGATCAAATTAAATTCCACCATTGTCCATAAAGAACAAAATATTAATTTGGAAAGGGTTGCCAGCTACCATCAATGGCTACTGATACTGAAGCCAGTTGTAACACCCAACACAACAACTTCACATGGTGCATGTATTTAAAAATATATCAGTATTTATATAATTCTTTACTGTAGTAGACTTCATGATACATATAGATAAGTATGAAAAAACTACACTAGGAGAGTTTTCCTTCTTTCTATAGATAGGAGACTGACCTGCACATTGCAAGGGTCTGGAAAAAAGGGCAGCTTAGACAAAGATGATCATGTTAGGAAATACTTCAGCAAGTTGGACATAATTAATTCCGTGATGCCTGACAGGATGACCCCACAAGTGCTGAGGGAGCTGGCAGATATAATTGTGAGGCTCCACTCAATAGCTGTGGGCTACCACAATGACTGGAGAAGCGTCTGAGAACTGGAGGTAGGAAATGTCATCCCTGCCTTCAGGAAATGACAAGAATCCACAAGGAGATACAGGCTAGGAAGTCCCAAGTCAGGACTTGGGAAGGTAATTGTGCCAGTTTTTCCTGTGACAGAGGGAAGTTTTTCACTGTAGGGTTTTTTGTCAGTAGAAGTTTTTCACTTATATGTTTTGGATTTGTGCTGGAAGAAGCATCCGTAACTCATGGGTATTTTAGTTACTGCTGGCTTTTGACAATTCTCTGAAATCCTCATGGAGAAGCTGCCTAAGTGTGGTCAGGAGAAGCTGAAAGAGAGGTGGATTGAAAACTGGCTGAACTGCCACACCCCAAAGGTGGCAGAATGTCCCAGGGGACAAAAGCTGAACATGAGGACAACAATCCTGGACTGCATGAGGCTAAACGTTGCCCCCAGGTCACAAGAGGTGGTCCCACCCCTCCACTCAGCACTCTTAAGGCCATTCCTGTGTCCAGCTCTAGGCTCCCCAGTAGAGAAAAACACATGGGCATAGTGGAGAGACACCAGCAAAGGAACACAAAGATGATGATGGGTCTGGATCATCCTTCACATAAAGAGAGACGGAGAGAATTAAGACTGTCAAGTCTGGAGAAAGCTCAGGGGGATCTTATCAATGTATATACCTGAATAGATACCTGAAGGGATGATACAAAAAGAGCAGAGTCAGGCTCTGGAATGGGCTGCTCAGGGAGGCGGTGGAATCACTGTCCCTGGAGGGGTTTGAAGGGAGACTGGATGTGGCACTCAGTTTAGTTGATAAGCTGGTGTTAGGTCATAGGCTGGACTTGATGCTCTCCAAAGTCTTTGCCAATTTAGCTGACTCTGTAATTGCTTTCACCAAGTCCTAATACACTAGGTGTGAATTCTGAGGCTACTTGGGTTTTCTCAAAACTTTTCCACAGAAAGCACTAAAAAAGATCTTACAAAGCAAACAACAGTGGAGTGCTGCATATTTATCACAGGTGAGCCCTTCCAAAGGACCCACTGCATACAGCTCACTACAGTACACATGCTCTTTTCCAATATTTATTCTGGATACAATCTTTTATTACCAGTTTCAATCATATGAAATGTCAAATGTCAAAACTAATAATAATCAAACCCACAATTTATATCAACAAAACTTTAACTAGAGATACCTTAGGCACCAAAAATTGGTAACATTTCCATCTGCAGCTCTGTTAACCTTTGAGAAGTAACTAACATATGCTTTAGAAATACAACTAATTTAAAGAATGCATATTGAATTTTCATAGAGTTGTAGTATTGGTAACACATAATGGTGTTCACAGCACATTCCTAGAGGATACCTTCAGTCTTTTCATGGATGTTTAAAAACCTAAGACGACTGCAAAGAAACTTGACACTCAGTCAAGTAGCTTCAAAAGCATGCAGGAATAAATTTCACTTCAGCATGAATAAAAACTTTCCAAGATTTACTTCTAGAAGATACAAAATAAGAACTCATAGCATCAATATACGTAAATACTCTAATAATTTTATGTCGAGCTGTAAGATTACCATATCTTCGAAATTTTTTCCAATGTAATAAAAAAACTTAATTGTTTTTGAAAATACTTCCTTGGTTTTGAAGTATATAAAGCAAGTTTCATTATAAAATAAACAATCATACTTAGCACAAAAATCAATAGAAAGATAAGTTACATCTTTACATTTGAATCTCCTTTTCATTTTCAGTATGTGAACTATTTTCTTTGTCTGCCTCTTTAATTAAAACTCTGGGAGCAAACAATGGTGATGTACTTATCTCTTCTTTCAATGTTAACTCCTTTTCTGATTTGTAAATATATTTTGGAACAGTAAAAGCATTCCAAATCAGACATACTATATGAAAACTAGCTGATCAACAGCTCTTTTCCCATTAAAGTACAAGCAAAGCAACCTCAACACAAATTGCTGCCATGCTCATTCCAGGCTACAAACACAATTTTGTTTGTTGGTTTCCAGAAGACAAGTGATGATGTGCAAGTTGAACAAAACTCAGAGAATTCACTGGACAACCAGAGACACAAGTAACCATCTTTGCATCAACTTGCTGTTATTTTTTTCATAAGAAAACGGAGAAGAATTTGGATCAAAAAAATAAAATAACCATCAGCTTGGAAAATTGAACATCAAACCAAAGAGTTTTGGATAAAGCGAATACCAAGAAATACAGGCACCGAAGATGACAATACAGCGTTTTTAATTCTTTCTTAGCTGAAGATCTGCATGAAAAAACTTCTCTTATCTGTGCTCTTTCAGAGAAAAGAGGGATATGAAACAACCAGATTTGATTAGCTCAGATGTTTGTCAGTTAGACCATGTTGTCCAAACCAGAACGCAAACATAATCTGAGAATGAAGTCCCAAAATTTTCTTCCATCAGAGAACTGCTGTAAAGTTGACATCAAGCTGTAAACTTCAAGATTAACTTGTTGGTTATTTGTTTTTCTTCCTGAAAAAGTCATAAGTAATCTAAGCATGAAAGAGGAAAAAAACTACAAAGAGAGAGAAGTTACACCTTTACCAGAGAAAACAAAGAAGTACATAAAGAAAAGAGGAAAACTAACTACTGCTTGCTTATTTTAAGATACTGCTATGAATTCTGCAAGAAAGGGATTTTTGCCTAACCTCAGAAAAATTCCAGCTGGAAGGAAGCATCTCCCACAGTCTAGAAAAAGGTATCCAAATCACAGATACACAGATTTTATATGAAGTCCTTTACACTTCCAGCATATCTTAGGGAACTTGTAATGCAGCTGAACAACTCTATTTTGCTTCCTGTAAAACCTCACACTTAACATGGATAGGTTTCATAGTACAAGCTCCTATTCTAACATGGCAGATATACTGAAAACCACCAAAAATGTTATATTCCATATAACAATTATTTAAGTTTACAGTAACTGATACTTTGACTAGTTTACCATTTCAAATACTGCATTAATCAGATTTTTGGTTCAGGCATTCCTGACCCTGCCCTTAATTGGCAATGAGGTAGGCCAGATTGGAGTAAAATATTCCAAATAATTCAGCCTGGGGAATATCCCCTGGACTGGACTTATAACTTTAGTGACTGGGAGTAGGCTATTTATTTTTCTCCTTTTGTGACCAAAGTATTAAATCACAAAATCACACAATCATTCAGGTTGGAAGGAACCTCTGGAGGTCATTTAGCTTAACCTCCTGCTGAAAGAAAGATCAACACTGAATTCAAACCAGATTGTTCAGATCCTTGTCCAGTGAGATCTTGAAAAACTCTGAAGATGGAGATTTCACAACATCACTGGCTAAGACATCCTAATGCTTATCTTCATCATAAAATACTTTTTTCCCTTATAAAAAGTTGCAACTTCCCATGCTTCAATCTATCACAATTTCCTGCTACACACCTCTGCAGAACGTGCCTGGCTCCATTTTTCTGACAACTTTGTAGGTATTGACTGTCTGCTATTAGGTGTCCTCTAAGCATCTTTTCTCCAGCCTGAGTCAGTGTACACCTCAATCCTCTCATCCAAAATCTTGCAGTTTCATCACAGAAGGCAACCACGTTGGTCAGGCATCATTTGTCTTTTGGAAAATCCATTTTGGCTGTTTCCAATCACCTTGTTCATGTGCCTGGAAATGGCTGCCAAGAGCACCTACACCACGACACTCCCAAATGTGGGAACTCAGTACATCACTCCGGATGTCCAGAGCTACCGAGACAACCCTTGGGGGGTTCGGAGGCCCTGGAATGTTGCCAAAAGTACCTGGTGGCTTGACTTTGATCCTTTTAAAGAAATGACACCTGAAGGTGAGGAAATGAGAGAATTTCAGGTCTGAATGGTGAGGGGATGTTATTCACTTGCTAGAACTTGAGTTATAATGCACTGTACAGGGGGGTTTTATGTATTATACAGGGGGGTCTAGAATTCTGTGCATGGATCAGGAGTCCCAAGATGGAGGAATTTGGGCATGCCCTGTCCTTCTTCTTTCTTCTCCTAGGCATCCATGTTCAGGATGATGTTGGCACGTGTGGATTGGTTCATAGAGAAAGTACACTTGCCAACAAGGGCAGAAAGTATTGGGAATTAAAGGTAAATATCTAATATGTAGTTTTCACTATAAAAGAGACAACCGCCCCGTGGGCGGGAGAGAGTGCCCTTGGCTGTCTTGCTGATCTGACCTCGGCTGGACAGACAGAAAAACTTTGTAGATAAGAAATAATAAACTCAACTGAAGACCTAAAAGCAAGAGTCCAGACTCCTTCTTCGAGAGCGTGGCCTGCCCAAAACCACCTTTTCCCGTGCTGGGGCAGAGACAAGTAACAGCCGACCCCGGCACCAAAGACCAAGAGGCTTGTGTGCCTGGATCCATCCGTCCAGCATCCTTCCTGTCTCTTTCCAACAACCAGAGGCTTCCCCCAGTCTCTGAGTGGATGCAGAACTCTGTCACAGTGCCAACTCTCTCTTCACTCCTGAGCTCTGTGGGCTGAAGCTGCTCGTTTTTACAAATGACATCTCTCCCATTCCTTTTTGCTGAGCTGGTGAAGCTCAGGTCCTGCTTGCTTCCCAGACACCGTGCATTTGTATGTGTACATTTGGCATGGGTCCCCAGAACCCAGTCAATTGTTTTGCTGGTTGAAGCATGAGAGCCTGTTTTGGGTTATTTCCTTCACCACCTCCCACCTCTGGGGTGACTAAAACCCCACTTACAAATAGATGTCAAATTCACACGTGGGAGGAGAAAGAAAGCCTTGCTTTGCTCTTTTACAGGCAACACATAAGCTGGACAAATCAAGATGACAGCATTTAATTCCCAAGAATGTGTTAAAGAACTTGGGCTTGATTAGCAAAGATGATGACAACATCCTGAGATCATCAAATTGCCTGACGTTCCAATTCTACAGGATTTGTAACAAACAAACAAACAAACAAACAAACAAACAAACAAACAAACAAACAAACACCCTGACCTCTCCCACAAAACCCCCTTATAATTTGGAGCTAGATATAAACCTGGGCATCTAAAGAGCAACCCCAGGTGAAAACTATAACATACATTTATTAATGTCTCTATTTTAATTGCTGTGAAACACTGATGGTACTGAACTAACCGCAAAACTAGTGACTTCAGAGGAGAAAAGTTACGTTTGAGGATGGGGGGTAGGTGGTAAATCTAATCATTCTCTTAAAAAAATGATAAATTCAACTTAATCTCTTTCTCAAAGCAAAGCAGTCTCACTAAAATCACTAAACCAAAGTCAAAATCAATTTTTTTCCTCAGTTAAGCCAAAAAACATCAGATGGAACATTCAGAGAGTCAGCAATGACTGACGCCACATTAAGTTTCTTAGAGGTAGCTAAAAGCTATGTTGGGTTTTAATTGGTTTTTGGTGTTTTGTTTGTTTTTTTTTTAATTAAACTGTGATTTTAAAAACACAGACCTACTAAATTTTAAAAATTACAAATCACTAAGCTATGCCAACTAATCTATTTTTAATATGCATTACTATTGACCACAAAAAGCAAATGCATTCATACACACAAATATTCAGAATTCTAAAGGTACAGTGAAAATAACAAAAATATACATATACCTTTTCAAAATATAATCTAAGAGTAATATAACTCAAGGTTCTTGACATTTTTATACACTCCATTTACTTCTTCATCTTGATGATATTAACATTTAAACAAAATTAAAAGAAATATTCTTTGATAAGTGCATAAATATGAGGCAGGGACTGACTTTCCCATTACTGATAGTCATCTCCAGATCTTTTTCTTGTTGCCTTTTCCCTATTTCTAGAACACCCCTCACTTTCTTCCACCCCTCACTCTTTCCCTCCAACGATGTTAAACCCACAATTCTCATATTTGAATTTTTTATTTTGAATTACAGTAATTCCACAGCTCCCTCTTTAATCTATTCAATATGCTGCAGTTAAGAACAAAAAGGCAATCTCCCCCTTTCCCCCCTAAAAAAAACCCAAAACCGAAAAACACCACCAAATATCCCACAGAAGCCTAAACTTTCCCTCCCCAGTAAGAACCCTGTTGTTGCTGAAAGAATGAGAGGGAGAAGCAGAGGGATTCTAATTTGGACACAAATATTGTTTCCTCTAACTCTACAAACCCAGACCATAAAAACGCTGCCCCTTTCGAAGTCCCTCAGTTCCCTTCTCCAAGCCAACTGGCAAGGAGGCAAAAACAAGCTCACTCTTCTTTGTTGTTAGTGAGAAATGAAAATGTAAATACATTTTTAAAAGGCTGTAGCATTAGGACTGAATTTGATAGAAATCTTGAGCTGTGTTTTAGCTTGGTTTGAAACTTCTTGGTATTTTACACTACGTCAGACCTCCCACAAATTGGCTTACCCAGATGAGAAAAATCATGATTAAGACACGTTCTTGTTCTGAGCAGCTCCCCTCTTCAGAGGGGCACAAACATTGCTTACAGTAAGGCTCTTGGCTAAAAGTGTTTGCAAAAAGGGAAAGCAAATCCTGCTGTAATATAGCCTTCTCAACTGGATGTCTGCAGATTTATTAAACATATGTAAAGATATTTAAAGGACTGGAGGCCACATTTAAAAATGTAAATACTGGTGCTGTAGTGCAGCACCAGTTAAAAACACAAAACATCATGAAAATGAATAAAAATTTTATTCTTCCTTAAAAAATACTACTGTGTTTCTGTTGTGCAATGCAAGATGCAGCAGCTCTGTCAGTGATTGGTAGAGGATAAGGTAATTTAATTGGTGGTGACAGAACGGGACTGTGCTGAAAGCTGATAAAATATTGTCACAAGAGTTGCAACACGCTTCAAAGAGCTGCTATTTTAATTTAACAAATAATCATTTCTCAAAAAAATGTGAAAGTAAAGACAGACAAATTTGATATAAACAGGATGGCAAGTGCCACTAGACCCCATTCATGAGAGAACTCTCTAATGAAAATATTATGCGAAATATGAGATATTTTTAAACAATTTCTGTAGTCTTTTTTTAGCTACAATATCCCCTTTCTTCTGGCATGGGAGATGTCCACTGCATTTCTGGCTGAATTCCATAAAGCCCTGAATAATTCTCCTCAGTTGACAACTGTCACCACATTTATAGAAAATAACAGCATAGGATATCTAAGACTAATCTATCTTAAAAGACCACAGAACGTGTTAGAGTGACACAGAGTTGAAATGTGTCTTTATAAGCAGTGAGTCCAAGTCCCAGGGACTCAGGGAATTCCCCAGCAGCCCAGCTGAACACAGCAGTTTTCCCACCGGGGGTTCTGTGCAGGTAGTGGAACTCCCAAGGGGCAGATGTAATCACACTCCATATGAAACCCCAGAATTTTTCCCTCTGCTGAATCTTCTCAGTTTGATTTCTTTTTCTTTATTTACTCTTTTAAACAAAGTATTTCACAAAAGTATTTCACAAAGTATTTTCACAAAAGCCAGCATCACACACTGTCTGGAATTAGGTTTTAGCTCAAAAAGATGGAAATGGATCTCCTCTTCTGCTTATCACTAACAAGAAGGCTCTTCAAGTATAAAAAGCACCTTTCCAGTAATAAAGTTTGAATATAAGGGAGAACATTTTGCATTCTTCGTTGCGTATGAGCTCAATAGGTGTTTTCCTTCTGAGCTTCTCTGAAGTTATCAAGACTTATTGCAAATTCTCTGCCTAGCAAGTCAATGGAAATTTGCTTTTTAATGACACACTCACTTCTTACTTGTCTCAAAAGTCAGACAAACTCAGCCCTTTGAAAACCTAGCACAGAAACTTTATTCTCCCCTTACATAAACAGGAAGTATATTAAGCACACATTTACTGGCTGAAATTATTCTTAAAATATATTTTAAAAATTATAATAACTGAAGAAATTCAGAATTTCTCTCAGTCATTTATTGCAATCCCTTCGATTATTTTTAAGCATTGTTCAGACCTTTATTTTCATAATTTCATTTTATCATTATGGTACTCATTTCTGGAAATTATTGTTGATCATCGGGACCAATTATTTGCCTGAGAATGGTTTAATTTGTAATGCATATCCAAAACCAAAACACTGCATTGTGTTTATCAATATCTTCAAGTAAGGTAGGTTTATTTTTAAGAAATTGCACAGAACTGGAAAAATCTGTTTTATCTCAATATCCTCCAGGTTTAACAACAGATGTTCTGGTTTTCATTAATATCAGCTTTCTTTCAGTGATAAAAGTTTTGCCAAAAATAGTAAAAAAGTTCTCAGTAGTTTAAGTACATGATTATTTTAAATGTCACATGCCCTTCTGGACCTTTTAAGTCTTTAGTGAGGAAAAAACCTTATACAAGTCTCAGCAGCAAAACATTATTTATTTAAGAGCAGCAACAATAAAGTAACCAGTACTTTATCTCTGGAACTACTTTCTCAATATCAGGAGTTATACAGAAGTGACCTGTTACACACCTTTAATAGTAGTTTAAAATATTAGTAATTTGTTGAGACTTTGCCTACATATTAACTTTTTGGCAGATCACTCAAATTAAAAAAATGTATAACCATAATTAATAAGGAAGTTTCCAAAGGAACTTTGGAAGTTTCCAAAGGAACTTCATCCTTAGAAGGGATGAATATATGAATTATAAACCAAATAAGATGATTTAACAGGTAAAGGACAATGAAGGGACAATCCTTCAAATTTCTCCCTGAAACATCAGCCTGATATTTACTGTGCATCTTATGCCTCCAAGTGTATAAACAGGAAGCACCAATTCTTTTTAAAGTATTGACTAATTTTGGCTAATATTGGCTAGGATTTATTATTTTGGGGGTGAGTAATGCTCAGGTACTCACAATAATTACCCTGTCTCAGGTGCCTCACAATGAGCACAAACAGGACTGGAGTGGGCCCAGAGACATGGAGATGCTTTGGAGGCACCATTCCCCACATTTTTTTAAGGAGATGCATGCCAAGTAATTGCAGGCATTGCAACATTTCCTTTTAACTGCTAAATCAGCTTGTCTGGTTCACAGTTCATTAATGAACTATGAGCAGCTGCAGATTGCTAAAAATTTTATAGCTCATCAACCTGCTACACCTTTAAACTTGTTCCATCTCTATTAAATTTTATTCATGTAACAAATAACTGGCCTAAAGTACTGTCTTAGCAATACAGCTACCCAAGTTCCTTTCTACACAGGTTTCTTTTTAGATGAGTTTTGCACATTTTCATTTTTCCCTCAAAAATCCAACATGATACTACTCCTACCTACAAAGGAAAAATCTTGATATGAAAATCTTGATGAGACAAGACTGGTGATAAAGAACTCCAACCAACCAGTACTAAATATATCTGGGCATTTCACAGCCTTCTTAAGTAGAATTTCCATATTAAATAGGAGAAAAAGTAAAAGATGAATCCCTCTGAATGCACTCCCTGTGAATGTGCACATGAAGATGTGCAGTAGCTGTCGCAGATCTTAACACACTGAACATAAATCAGTAAATGCACTCAAATCCAGGATGCATTGGCATAAAACAGATCAGGACACCTACAAAGCAGTCAGGACACAAAACTTGGTTTAAAAAACACCTGTTTTGCTAGAACCTATTTGCACACTAAGAAAATTAACATTATTTAAGCACAATTTTTTGAATACTTTTAAAATCAGGGAGGTAAAGGAGGGACATAAGTGTAAAAAAATGCTTGCCATGCCCTATGACTGTAACTGAATATCAGATTATAAGGCAAATTGGGCATCTCAAAGCTGTTAAATAACAAGAGAGGCATATTTTTAAAACAAAATTAGAATGCATAGTCTTTCATCTGTTCCGTTTCTAATTAATAATCCTGAAACAAGACAACAAAACCATTAATAAAAGAATTGAAGTTTAAAAGGAAAACTTAAGGGGAAAGTGCAGAATCTTTCTCTAATACAAATAAAAAGTTATTTTTCCTCATGAATGGAAAAATAATTTAGAGGAAGTAAGACATCAAAACTGGGGGGGAGGGGAGAGGGGGGCAGTGAGGGCAGGGGGGAAACAGGCCAAAATGTAAACAGCTCTGAAATTATTAATAAATAAAGACATTGAATAAAAATGAGTGTCTGAAAGAAGAGTACAGAGAGTAACATAAAAAAAATTAAAGGTGAATAAATAAACGTGATGTATCTGGCACTCACTTGAAAAAGAGGTGGGCAAGGGATTGTTGCCATATCCATAAATACCTTTAGCAGTTCAGCAAAAAGATGCACTGCTATCTGTTAAAGTGTCTTTTCTGAAATTCCCCCTTTTTCCATATTCTGTAATTCTAAACCCTGCTGTGACCCATGAAATTTCCTGGAATCTCATTTATAAATTTGTTTGCAGGTACAGTACATAAACTTTTTTTTCACACCTATTTTTTTTTGTTATTAACATTCTGTCTCCTCTATGTCTGCACCTAAAACCAACCTAAATATTTTCTTAGAAGATAGTGTTTAACAGGATGTAAGTCATATATTAGTTTTGTAAGAAAACATACATTTTCTAGTACTCCAGCCATAAAAACCACCTACCTCCAAGACCTGTTTCCAGCCTCCTGCAGAACACCTTTTCCAGGATCATAAATGCACTCTCCTGGAAGGAAAGGCCAGGAAGGCGATGACAGGGCATCTCCTCGTGTGTGAGGGAGGACTTGGAATGTGTGGAGCTCTGGCTTGGGGTAGGGCATCAGTGAAGGATTTGGGGCTCAGGATTAGCAGGTGAGCCAGCAAAGTGGGAATTGCTGTTCCAGATGGTCTCCAGAAGGATGAGGGCAGGTGAGACCTTCTCCAGACAACAGGAGGGAGCCTCATGTGACTCCTCACAAGGAACGTGTCCAGCCCTGTAGCATCCCATGAACTCAGCCAATTCCCAAGCCCTTGGCCCTGGAAACAGCTGCAAATACTGACCATAGAGTTATCCCTCCTGGGGGGAAAAACAGACTCCCTCGTGGACTTCTATGTCACAACTTCCCCAGGCTTCTCCTTCCCCTGTGCCCTCACTGGCTCGGCATCCCTGGTGGCCACCCCCCTTCTCCTGGAGGCCAGTCCCCTCTGTCGAGCCCTTAGCTCTGTCTCCCACCCCTTCCCCTTCTTAAGCTGCCTGCTCCAGGTGGTTCTTATTCTTTCTCCTGGGGTTCCCCTTCCATGAGACCCTGCTGGAATAAAACCTTGCAAAAGAGCCTTTCTTGCTTCCATCACTGAGCCAGCTGCGGTGAGTGATGTGTGGGGGTTTGACTGCGTTGCCTGAATGTTAACTCAGCCTGCTTTTCACCAGGAGAGGTTTGCTGGGGACAAGAAATAGGCAGCAGCACCCACCATTCTAACACCAGCAATTTTACAGCTCCAGAATTTGCCAGTGGGACAGCATAGAGATCCAGGAGACTCCTGGGGAATGTGGATAACAAGCCCTGGAACACAGGCAGCTGAGGAACAACCCACGAGGCACTCTGCTAGACCCGAGCCTTAAAAACATGGGAGGACTCTCTGAGGATGTGAAGATCTGCCCTGACTGCAGTGACCATGAGATGGTGAGTTCAGGAGAAGGACAAAACCAAGGATCACAACACTGGACTTGAGGGAAGAAGACATTGGCCTCTTTGGGATCTGCCTGGGACATGGGACAGCACCCTAAAGAGAAAGCTCCAAAGGAGCTGGTTCCTGCTCAGGGATTATCTCCTCCAAGGATTATCTCCTCCAAACCCTAGAATGATCCATAGGGACAAGCTGGAAGTCAAGCACAGGCAGCAGGAAGCGTGGAACACCACTAAACTCTGACATAAAAGGGAAGTGGAAGCACTAACTTCAAAATCAACGAGACAGACACCACCAAATATCCATCCTGGGTCATGTGAATTTGTGTGATATATGGGTCTAATATATAAAACCACCCAAAACAACAAGAGATATTAATCAAAATAAAGTCATCCTTCATAGTTAAGAGGGAACAAACTGGCCCAAAATCTCAGGTTTACCATTTTCTATCTTTATATAACTGCATTTAGAGACTTTTCCTCATAATTTGAAGCTGTATAATTTAAATGTGACATTTGTACAGGTACTCAAATGAAAAATCTCCCAAAACATCAACAGCCATAGCAGTACATAAATGAAACAACACCTAACACCTGCAATGATTGAATTTAGGTTATTGCTACCTTTAATCCCAGCTAGGTGTTACTGCATGACCTAGTGAACTTCCTTTGGATCATTCTGTACTGTTCTGCCAACGTTTTCCTTAGGATAATCTTCCTCTCCTGCCCTTGTGAAAAACCACTCAAACAAGGAGCCTATCTGACCTGCTTTCTTACACACAAAAATGTCATGTAAAGTCACACTAGCAACAAATTCATTTCCAATTACAATTCTTTGCAGTAACAGTAATACTGCAATATAAAATAAGCATATTAAAGTCCCTTTTTAAATAAAATTTTCTAAGATATTCCCTAAAGATGGAACAGAAACAACAGTTTCCAAAAGAAAAAAGCCTGTTGGTGTTTTCATAACAACTACAGGTTTGATAAGCTGGAAAAAAAAGAAGTTTATTTCAAAAAGAAAGGTTACACCACATCAACTATATTGTTCTTTAGAAAAACAGCCTGCTTAACTTCCAGAAAGGGATGATGATGGGAAAAAATGTGTATAACCACAACTAGAATTTTCCAGTGGCAATGCAGCACTTCTTCAATGTGAGTGTGTGGTAAATCAAACAAATAGCAGTGAAAAGTATGATCCAGTTCTCAGTGAATCATCAAAACCAGTTGTCTGTAGGCAGACCAAACATCGGGGACCTTATCAGCTAAACAATCTGTCTGAATAATTGAGTTCCTGTTCAGAGCAGTGGAAACCAGGCACTACTTTCCCTTCTCAAATCAAGTGTTCCCTCAGTGATTTGTGAACAAGAGAATATCACCTACTGGACAGGAATGTTAATTTTGCTACTGATGGTTTTCTCTGCATTACAAATTGGAGTTTGGTAGTTTTAAAATGCAGCCTTTGCTTATTTCTACAACTTATTGTAATGCGGCTACAACAAAATTTTAGATTTCTAGGATTAAGTGACCACTAAATCTGCATTATCTTCAAAACCTTGTATGACTTCCTAGCCCCAAATGACTTAAACATATGTAGCAACTCACCCCTAAGGAAGAGCTGAAGTTAAAAGTTGAGATGAAAATATATACTCTGATCAAAAAAATATAAAACTGACATACCAACCAAGAAAATATAAAAATCAGACATACATTTGCACCTGTTTCTCTGTTGCCTAAAATAAGCAATTATAAGGTGAAGATTGCAACTTTATTGTTGCAGCACTGCACACAAGTCAAAACCCCTAAAATTACACTTCCCACAGCAATTTTAACTCAGTTCCAATTTGCAAGTAAAGAAGTTAGAAATATACCATGTTATTCTGTGTCTTAAACAGCACAAACACTGAAGCAGGAATGTGGAAATCATAACTCTAATTTTATTAGCTGATACAAATTCAAGATCTCAAAGAGACCATTACATTAAAAATATCCAAACAACTCTGATACCAGTTAATAGCAATTTGTTTATTCTGTTTATGAATACACTGCTGCCCCTTTACTGTCTCTGGCTGTTGAGTTACATATGGAAATAATGTTAAGAATGTGAAAATACTACATGGTCTGTTCAATCCTGATTTTTTAAAAAAGCTAATTTTATTTAGATGAAACACAGAACTTTTTACTTTTTGGTTTTACACAATGATAAATGTGGTATGATAACTCTATTGTCATCCATTGGTTAAATGCTAACACTATACCAAAGATTTGGAAACTGCAAACTATACCAAAGACTTGGATTTCTGCCTCCCATGCTTAGGAATACTGATTATTACTAGCCTTCAATTCTTCAATTTTTCAGAACTACCAAATTCAGTTTGGGGCTTTTTTGCATACCTATGATGAAGAAAGTTTTTGACTAAGCCAGAACAAAACTTGCTTCATTAGAATAGTAACCCAGCTTAGAGAAAATATTTTTATGTTCCTGCCTTGCCTTTAAAAGTTATTTTTTTCTAAATCAAAAAACCTAAAACATATTTAATTGATGCAATTTTGTGAGAACAAAACTGTGAGAACAAAACTGTGGCAACATAACTGTCACCCTTGACTGAGGCAGAAACCAATAGGAAAAGATGCAAAAAAATTAATTAGTGACTTAGTTGACAAAGATCACTCAAATCTTCTCTCAGAACTAAGCACAGAAACTTCTTCTTCAAAAAAAAAAGGGTCTTATCTAAATACCACCTTGTTAAAACAAGGCTTTAACAGATTAACTGGCTTTGTTATATCTAGAGCAGCTTTTGAGAATTCCCTGCCACAAGTGCCAGAAGCCAGTTATTTTGTAAACATAAAGCTGCATGAAACAGCGCATGTTCATGTAAAAGGTAGTTAGAAAAGTCTCCTGAGGCATTGGTTTTGTACTTTTTACTCAAACATTAACAGAGCAATTTCATTTAAAAGGAATTAAGTCAATGCACACCTACAGCTTTGGATGCTGGCATCGGCTCCATTAGAAATGTCATCCTGAGGGTTTCCAAAGCCACAGGCACCACACTGCAGTCTGCTTTAAAGCTCTTCAGGTCACCAGCACTGATAACCAGCACTGACAACCAGTGGAAAAGGCAGAGCCAGGGACAGACATCTGTCCTCAGGAGCTGCCAGCTCTGCTTGTGTGTGGCCACAGGTGGTGACCACCATGCTGCAGGAGCCAGAGGAGGAAGACAAAAGAAACTAAAAGTTGTAGTAACAGAAGGCATCCACGCTTCAAGTCTCATGAAAGTAACTTTAACAGGCAGCTCTTAGAAGCATGACTGACTCACTTTCCTCCTCTGGTTTGATTCTGACTGTACCCAGAAGACATCGAGAGGAAGTACAAGAGCATTTC
The DNA here is from genome assembly GCF_036417665.1 of Passer domesticus. NCBI lineage: Eukaryota > Metazoa > Chordata > Aves > Passeriformes > Passeridae > Passer > Passer domesticus. The sequence continues at coordinate 73,859,895 of NC_087478.1, forward strand.
TACAAAGTTAAAGGTTATGACCCTTTTATTGGCATTTTTGAAAACTGCAGTACTAACTCAAGAGTTATGATATAGGCTGATAGCTGCAAACCTCAGTAGCATTTCCACTATTCAAATTCACAGTGATCTTCAAGCAGAAGTAAGTATTAACAACATGAAATCCACCCATTCTATTGTTTAGGATAAGCAATAACTTTTGTGGTACTCCATAAATCTTGAGGGTTTTAAGTTGAACTTTCTTTTATATCATGGTTAAGCAAACATTTCTTTCATTGAGTAAAGCATTACACACAAAAAAGAAAAAAAAACCAGTATTAGATTATTATATTACTGTAATTTCCAGAATGTACTGCTATCAGGAATTCCAAACAAATTGCTACAGCAACCCTTTGAGTAATTATGGGAAACAATGCAATAGCTATTAAAGACCATCCACAGCAGCAAAAAAATTAAGTGAAGCTGAGTTACAGACACAAGCTTCTGCAATGCTGAAACATAATTTGCTTTGCTCTAACACTGGAAGATGACCGAAAACTTCAATGAAAATTTTGTCTGGAATGTGAAACTTTGCACATGTATTTAATGGAAGATGTTAACTTTTACAATGGGAACAAATCTAACTCCACTGTCTATCATCTAATTACACTTAACAGATTTTTATTAAACAGCATTAATTATTCCATATTGAAGTTAGGTAAAACAGCATTAACAGTTGGCCATGGCACTCTAGAACATGCTAAGTCAAGCTGTTAAACACAACTACTGAGCAAAGTGGTTTCCTTTTCATCTGTTTTATGAAATAGCTCCTAACAAGGAAGAGTGTTCTGAGTTACAAAAATGTAATTAGGCAAGTGGGATATTAAACTTATATTCCTGCTAAGTAAAAAATCAGGCTTTGATCTAAAACCTTAGAAATTCTTTAAATTCAAAATGCTTTGGAGCAGGCCCACAGATGCCGACAGAATATTTGTTGGACATAAATATACTCTATTAAAAAACCCTCCTGAAAAACAAAGATACTACAAGAGAAAAATTACCTGGAGTGTCTTGTAATGATCTTGATGTGGAAGCACTTTTTCTTTTTTTTCCTTCAAGAAATCCATTTCTAGCACACTATGTTTTTCCAGCAAATATTCCAATTCCTATAAAGGTTGTAAAATAAAACACATGAAATTACAAACACTTGCGAACTATGAAAATACAGATTCATTAAACCATTCAAACTAATTTAATTTCTGATAACTGTGATGTTTGCTCCATTAATTATCACAGAGATAAAGGGTCGTGCAGCCTTTAAATAGGCACAGGATTTTCAAGTGTGCAGTATTTAAAACCCAAGGCATGTCCCATGTATAAGGAATGACCTATGTGAAGTGGCCAAGGTGCCCTTAATAACATCCTCTAACTTCTGAATCCTGAAGGGTTCAGGCAGCTGGACTGTTGTTACAGGTCCCTTCCAACTGGAACTATTCTATTCTGTTCCAATTATCTTTGTATTTTTAGTATCTTGCTCTGCCTTTCTGAACTTGAAAAGCAGCATATTAAATGTACAAATGTTTTCACTGAAAAGGCAGGAATCCTATGGCATTTATGCACGCACACAATGATCTCTATCTACATCTCCAAAATGAATAAAATCTTGAAATATTCTGGGATCTTGCAGAGAGCCACTCTGGAAGCCTGCCCAACATGAACCTATAGAGAGGAAGGAGAATAACACCACTGACAATAAACTTCAAAATTATTTGCTATACAAAGAGCTAAAGATTTTTATTTTTCCTTAATGCAGCCATTGCTATTGTACATAAGCTGCTGGCACTCTTTGAGTTGCTCAAGAGCAACAATTTCTCCAAGCCATGCAGGAAGCCAGTATAGAAACAAAGGACCTGCCAGGTCACTGCACAGCTATTCAAACAAAGGCACGACCCAGAGGGTCATGAGGAGGACAGAAAGAGCAGGTCTTCTTAGTTCAACCCTGCTTTTGGACAAAGTGGTCAAAACAGTAGGAGAGACTTCACTGGTGAGATAGAAACAGACTGTGGAACACCAATCAAAGCCTCCCTCTCAACCTGACTCCTCTTCCAGCCTGTATTCCTGCTACCCTTCAACCTTTCCTTCACACACTTAGCAAAACCAGCCCATTGCAGACCTCCTCATCCTTGGCTTGAGTTATTCACCCTCATTTTCATTTCCAAAAAGCTGTTTTCTCCTTCCCCAGCACAACTTAAGGCCTCTTAAGAAACAGTATTAAGAATAACAGAAGTTAAACTCACTCTCCCATGCCTCAGTGACCTTTTGCTAACTCAGATGTGTAACTGCAGGTACAGCCATGCTTGGTGCTCATATTGTATTCAGATCAGAAGGAATATGAAGAATTTTGCTACTAGAACTCCCATCCCCAAAAAAATCAAAACAAAACTCATGCTGAGAAAGCTTGTATTTTCTTTTTTTTTTTTTTGCTCCCCTTTTTTTATCAGTTAGGCTAAAAAAGGCTTTTTTTTTCCCTGACAGTTTACAAAAATTCAGCCCAAAATAGACACCAGACCTAAAAATATAGTATTTCAGCTAAACTGAGTGGTGTGCCCAGTTCTGGCCAGTCTCTAGAGAGCATCCAGAAAAGGACAATGGAGATGGGGAAGGGTTTGGAGCACAAATCTGATGAGAGGAGGCTGCGGGAGCAGTGGGGGCTCAGCCTGGAAAAAACAAAGACTCAAGGTGACCTTATCTCTTGTAGCCAGGTGGGGATCAGGCTCTGCTCCCCAGACAAAGGGACAGGACAAGAGGAAATGGCCTTAAGCTGTGCCAAGGGAGGTTCAGGTTGGACATCAAGAGGAATTTCTCCATGGAAAAGGAAGTAAGGCACTGGCAGGGGATGCCCAGGGAGGTGATGGAGTCCCCATCCCTGGAAGTGTCCTGGGAATGCCTGGATGTGGCCCTCAGTGCTCTGTGATGGTGACAAGGTGGGGATCTGGCACAGGTTGAACTTGATAGTCTTGGAAGTCGTGGAAGTCTGTGATTCTAAACTGGGCCAGTTGCTCTGGAATTTGGCTAATTTCTAGATAAAAAAATAATTTCAAATTAGTTTTAAACCTCTGCCAGCTCCACCTATATTTAATTCCTATATAAATGCTAAATATTTTCCTTCAAAATGAATATTCATACCTTTTTGATTTTTAGTTTTTCTTCTTCAGCACTGCAGAGCTTGGTTTCGAGGTTTGCCACAGCTTGTTGAAGGCAGCTCTTGTGTTCATTTCTTCTCTTTGTCTCAGCATCAGCTGAAGTCTTGTCTTCAGTCACATTTGAAGAGGCAACTGGAATATCTGCTTGAGCCTAGTTCAGAGAAGAAAAGTGGAACTGAATCATCTCTCTCAATGCCTCAGGGAAACAAACTCTCCTTGGATTAGTCATTCCATGTTTTCACCGAGTGCACACTGCAATCAGTGGTCACAGAGAGGGAATACAAAGGGTTTGTGCTAAAATAAATATCTCATCCCTAGGCTAGACTAACAGAATAAAAGTAATCCAGACATCTCTAAACATTTAGTGACTGCTATTTCAGCTGACTGTGGAAGTACAGAAAACAGGTGAAACACTGATGGTAATCCCACACTTTCAGAAATAAAGTTGTGTAAGATGTTTAGATATAGATTAAAAAAAAAAATCAAAGCTTTATTTTTCCCCTTTAAAAAAATAAAGGAAGGGGCAAAAACTTGTTCTTTTCACCACAAAAGAACTCCAAGGGAAAAACTGGTACATTAATTCAGCTGCCACTTTTCCAACCATCAGAAAGCCAAGCATGCTTGAGACTTGGGTGGTGAAAGGAACATCTCAGTGACTTTATTAAAGAGGGGTTTGACTGATCTGACCTCATCCAGCCCCTAGCACCTTTTATTCCAAACATACATTTAGATATGCATTGACTTTCCCATAAATATCTCTCAAATTATTCAAATAAAGTAACAAACAAAACCAGCTGAGATCCTGACTGTACATGAATATATAAGGTACAGCAGACAAAAGAGAGAGAAAACTGCTCTGAATTCTCCTGTCAGAAGCAAAGAGAAGCCACATGTGCCAATTCCATTTCTGAGTACTACTCAAGATTAGAGTCTGGCACCACCAAAAACTGTAAGTATGGAACTTGTAACAGGGAAGGATTTTTTCCCTGAAACCTCAAGATGCTCTGGAGATAGAATTATAAAAGAATACAGTTCTACTACCTTCTAATATATATAATATACCCTCTAATAGGTAAAAGAGTATTTTATTTTCGTTTTCTGCCCACCATTTTCCTTTGGTTTACTCCATAGTGCAAAGTCATCTCCATTTCAAAATAATGTTAAAGGACCTGCTCTCAACTCCCTTCAGCAGGACTTTATTAGAAAGTTTTTTTAATTTGTACTATTTCCTGCATTACAGAGAATTTATAGAATGATGGGTCTCTCAGTAGCTGAACAGAACAAGATGAGAAAAACTGAAACATAGACTATAACTAGAATTTGCACACACACTTTGTCTGAAGTAACAAAGTGTATTTTTTATTTTTCTGTAAGATTACCTAACTAAATGACTTTATAGTTTAAAAAAATACCCTTAAGCCTTAGTGTTCTGGAATAACCCAAGTGCTCTTTCCAGAGAACACAAAAGCTAAATTTGCTGGCCTAGCTCAAATAAGAAAGGTTGAAGGTTATTCGTTGTTAGCCAAAATTTAAAAAGGCAGGATCTGTGGTGGCTGAAGAAAATCACTTTTTGATCATGCTTCCAGTAAAAGAAATTTCCTTATCAAAACTTTGTCAAAGAGCCAGATGAAGAGCCTTCAACACAGAAAATTACCGTCCCTGGCATCAGTCAAAAAAGAAAACAAACACTCCTTTCTCTCAAGAAAAAAACAATTTATAAATTTCTTTGGTATCATTTGCATCTGGGCACATCTCTTCTTCACTTTTTATAGGCTTCCCACAGAACATTAGCCCGGGTACAAACACAAAATGGGAACTTATTAATTAATTAATTCACAATTCGTGCCACAGTCTTTTTGGAAGTGTGAATATACAGAGCCCCTCAAAGGAAAAAGATAAGGCTCAGTTAAACCAAAACCTGTATTTTGTGAATTTGGTTTCAATAGCTCTAAAGAAATGCATTTAAATGATCATAAAATGAAAATCTGACTTAATAATGAAATTCAGCTTTCACCAGAAGCAGCCTTAAGACTTGATAAGTCTACCTGAAGAAGAAAAAAATCAAGGAAGTGCTGACAACAGGAGGGTTGACAAATAGCCCAAAACACTGATTGTTTCACAGTGAGGCAAGAGCCTTTTCTAATTGAAGTATGTACTACCCTACATCTTGAAACAAGGAAGTTTACAATGAATTAAGATGTTTAAATGGGGGTCACTGCAATTAATGGCAGTAAAATACTCAGAAGGGAAAATCTGTTTAAGTCTCATCTACAGCAGCTCTTGTGATTCTGATAGAATTCTTATGATAATCTCCAGGCAAAAAGGTTTTTTCCTTCCTTGCTCACATAGTTGTTTAGTTAAAAACTAAACATTTTCACACCCCAGAAAGAAACAAAGCTCAGTTCTCAGCAGCACTGCAGCCACCTGAGAGATTAAGAACCCACAACTAGACCACCAAACAAAAAAATCAACTTTAAAAGTAATGGGTAAAAAACAAAGTAATGCAAAGTAAAATTTACCCCCCTCTAAAACTAATTTAATCATAATTAGGTAAAGATAAAACATTAATTCTTTAATCATAGAATGGTTTGGATTGGAAGGGAGCTTGAAGATCATCTTGGTCCAATGCCCTGGCATGGGCAGGGATGGGATGCCTTTCACTAGACCAGGTTGCTCAGAGCCTCATCCTTGAAATTCCTAAAAATCTAGTCCTCAAACCACTTGAGAAAACATAGAAGTATGACAAGCTTTAACAGCAGCCAGTTTTTTTGAGAGAACCTTCCTGCTGATATTTCCTTCATGCATGCCCAGCATCATCAGAATGCCTCCAACTTTTAATAACTCCAATACAGTTACCTTTTTGCAGTTCAGATCAAAGTAGTATGGTTTCTACCAGTTATAGGCTTCATAAACAATCTAAAAATCATTTTACTTCAAAGTCTGCATCACAGAAATCCAAGGACCTTTTGCCCTTAAAAAGCATTTCAACCTAAATGTGCACAGAAAAGATGCAACACTGACACCTAATCCATTGAGTTCTCACACTGAAGATCAAAAATTTACCTGTTCTTCAGGAACAGCTGGATTTATCACACTCTTGCCTGTTTGAATAACTGTTGCCACATTACCACTTGATAAACCGAAAGAGTCAGAAGGAAGGAGGCAGGAAGAAGGCACAGAGTGCTCCAGGAGAACATCAGATCTATGGACTTCAGGTACTGGAAACAGAAAACACACTCAAGATGAAGAAACGCCCAAAAATTAGTTTGTTTCTGGAGTCCATGCCTAGAAAAACCCATCACAAGTCTAGTCATACCAGTGTAAGCTTATGTCCCTCTTATAATTGAATTGCACTGAAAAGTAATTCCACTCAAAGTGCCTGTTTTTCAGTAGTATCCACTTAAGAACAATCAAAATCATAGTCACAATAAATTTAGACTTTTCATTTACACAGAGGTTTTACAAGACAACAGCTCTCAAAAAGATCAGTTTTAACTCTGTCTCTTTTGATTCACACAGCCTTACACCTTCAGCATGACCTTTAACCAGTTTCAGTCAACAGGAAAACTATACTTATAATTTCCTAAGTTTTATACATTTTTAACTTTAAAAAATCCACAACAGTCTTAGAAGCCACATACAAACAGCTTGCCAAGATACACAATGAAACAACTTGATATTTTTTAAGAGATAAAAAGAGAACAAAGTAAATAACTCTAGCTAACAAACTTGAAGTGGAATCAATTCTGAACTGAGCTTTTCTATACCAAATTACAGTTATGCCATAAAAACCTTCAATAGTGGATCAGCATTACCAACCCAGCACAAGAGAAAATCTTGGTTTTAAAAAATACATAAACTAAACAAACTAAATAAAAAGAAAGAAAAAGAGAAAGTTTTGCACACTTTTTAAATTTAACAGCAAAGTCCTGAAAACTTTGGCACAGTCAGCTCCAGGTGTGTCTTTGCAACACACAAAAAAGCACATCCAATTGTTTCAGAAAAAGCAGCTCCCATTATTATTACAACTCTGGCAACATGTAAAAGATGCCACTAGCCTGGAGCAAGGCTCAGCCTCTGTTCCATACAGCACAAACAAGTGTATAAGTGGCCTTGAGGCATTCAAAAGGACACACTAATCCTTGAATCCAGGCACTCCCTGTCCCATCTTCCTCAGCTGCCAGTTCTAGGATTCAGGTATAACACAGAGGAACATGCAAACCACATTGGATGAAAGGAAGAAAGAAAATAGACCATGAGGCAGAAAAGTATCAGTAGGGTAACTTCAATGATAGTACATCTGGATGTGGCCAGAAAAATAGCAAAAAGAAAAAATCAGAGCTCAGCACAAGATGGAAACTTGGCTAAAAAGCCTAGAGGAGAGTATTTCAGCAAACAGAACAGGAACCAGTTTAGGTAACTGCATTTTAACAGTTAACTCTTCTCCAAAACTGGAAACAGGACATTTTTTGCTTTCTTTTAAGTACCTTAAGATAAAACTCCCCTCCCACTCCAAATGTCTCCTTTCAAAGGCAGCTTCCTATAACAATTACCTACTCTGTTAGTTCAAGTGGCAGTGAAACAACATAGAAGATGATCTTTTTCTATCTAAACAAACCTGAAAGTCTCAGCTTTATGCTATCACTTAATGGCCTGAGTCTCAGTTTGAAATCAATTTCCATCTGATGGAAAAACAGCTAAAATAATGTACCAGGTAATTCTGACCAAGCAGGCAAGTGGTTCTCTTACTAAAACTGTCAGCTCACATGGAAAAACTGACCATAATCCTTGTGATGAGAGTGTTCAACCTTTGGTGAGGATCACCATAACACAGGCATAGTCACATATAAATAATTTATCACAAAATAAAAACAGTGGAGACTGGGCACATATGAGGAATGTAGACTTGCTGAGATTAGAGCTTTAGGTATTCACACATTTTGGGGTGTCCAATCCTAGAGATAAAACTCCATTTTTCAGGTACTACAGTTTTATGTGGAATCTTCTATAATCAAGTGAAGTTTTCAGTAGTTCTACTTATAGTAATGAATGCTTTGCATCTTGAAGGGGAGAAAAAAGCCAAACCAGAAACAAAATCCCCACATCAAAATGAAACCTAGGAAATGAGGAGCAACCACTGGTGAGCACTTCTGAACATTTTGGTTTAAAATTTTCAACTAAACACATGACCTTGCAGAAGACAAGAAAAGGCGGCAACTTTCCAAGGTATCATTCAAACATCATTTTTTACAAAACCTTCTTTCCACTTTTCAGCAATGCTAGAGATTCATAAATTAGACATTCCTGGAACTACATGTGCTATGTCTGTAATTCAAGCTCTTTTAATTCATTCCTCTTGCGTATATACTGGTGAAATTGCATTTAATTCAGCTCAAAATCCGCTTATAAAGAGAACCCCTATATCATTCCTGTTTACCATGCCTTAGTTACCACAATGAAACAGTTTTACAACCCCTGAAACAAAAACTTGCCTCTGTTGGAACTACCTGACCTGACTTCAACAGTCTAAGTCTGACGGATTTTCATATAAACTTATTGTTCAATAATCAAAGCTCCAGCACTATAGAGAAAAGAAACATTCACTCAATTATAGGTATATCAAAAGTCACACATCTGAAAAGGTTGAAATAAGATGCAGATATAAGCTATTGCTAGAATTGTACTTTAAAAGTATCTAATAATTTCTGAAGACCAGGCTTCCCAATATTAAGAATATTCTGTCATAAGTTTGTATGTAAGAACTGCCAGAACCATGCAGTTTGTTAATAGCAGCAGAGATCAGGGACAGCCTCCAATCTTGCTAATGCAAGGAAAATTATGTGTCTTTACTGGTAATGAAGCTTAAACAATTATTAAAATTCCCTGGGGGATCAGAAATTCTGAAAACAAAACCAAATGGATGAACATGAACTGTTAAATCAACATTCCAATTGAGTCTTATTCTTCGTACTGAGTTTCAGAATGAAGACATCAAATATCAAATATACCACATGGGTAATATTTACTAATTAGATGTTACTTATATCTAGCCATTAAGAAGTCATATGACAGCAGGGCTCTGAGCAAAAGACCATATATTAATTATTTGACATATTTTTGTAGAATGTTGCAAACTACTTGTAGCATAATCCCCCTACATGTAGGTTTCAGCTGTTAAAAATAAAATAAAAAAAAAAAAAACAGAAACAAAATTAAATTACCTTCCTCAACTCCTCTTTCTTGATAATACAATTCAAGGACACTTTCATTATACTGCATACACTGAAAACTCTATCCCTGAACATTTTCATTAAAAGTAACATTCAGGTACAAAGTTTGAGCTTTAAACTGGTTTTGCGACCACAGTGGGAAAAAATCACTCTGATGCACCCTCAAGATGATTTCTGGTAGCTCACAGCACAAAGCTCTTCCCCACGTTTTATTCCTCCAAAGCCAAACTATTCTAGAAGTTAAGGAATTGCATCTACTACCCTAACATTTTAAATCTACGGCCACGTGGTCCATACTATCAAAAAAAAAAAAAATAGTAAGAAGCTCAAGACCAATTTCAAGGGCAAAACTGCAATGAAGTCACCATTGAGCCCTTAGAAATAATTTCTGAATTCTGCCTGCACACTGAAAAATACAGCCACAGGCTTCAGTGTTTTGTTTTATAACTTCCAAACAGCAGACATGTAGGAAATTCACAAGATGAGTAACTCCTCCTCTGGAAAGTTCATCAAATCTTGGGTGTATACAATGTTCTCACCCTCCAAATTTATCAAAAATCACCTCAATAGCACCACAATACATTTGAATTTTTCAGCAAGGCCTTACTAAGAAATTTCTAGGGTAAGACAGGAACATCTTTATAAATAGATAACATTGGGCAGACAATTCAGTTATTTCTGTTACTAAATACATTCATCTACAAGTCAATGCCCAAGAAGCACTTGGCCAATACTACTAAAACCTCGCCTATTGCAATGAACTAATTTATTCACATCAATATTTGCATGAAAAAATCCCATAAGGATTTTACAACAACAAAATATCCAGACTACAGGAGTTTTCTTTTAATTTTGAAATGCTTAAAATACCTTGATAAAACTTATCCTAGGACTTGTGTGTCACTTAAAATCATACAAAAAGCTTCTGTGTTATGTATAAATAATTTCAATTCTACACACCTTACAGGATTTTAATGGAGTTCACTGACAGACACTGCACAGCTATATTGGATTAAATTTATTAAACACAATAAAACATGCTACTGAATTTCGACAGTAATTTTAAATATCAGTCAAAATGACAAGATGAATAATAAAGTTATTTGGAAAAATATTGTTTCCTTAGTATTTGTTTTCCTCTGTTTCAATGACAAAACTAATTATTCTGTAACAGATGAAAACCAGAAATAAATTAATAAAGACATTTTAAGAATATGATTTATAGAGAGCTCATGTTAAGAAAAATCCCTGCCTTATTTTGCATAATTTATTCTTCACAACAATACAATGTGGGTTGTTGGTCCTTTTTCCCTAGTGCAGCAAAAGTGCTGTTTTGTTTTGTGAAAAGATGAAATCTAGACCACAACAAAATCGGTAACACCTCCATAATATTTCAGTTCTATTGATAATATACATTTATCAATCAACTTTTATCAATTTCCTAAAATCCAGACAGGCACCAGGCAGGGTAAAAATTAATAAAACAGTTCCCTAATGTTTCTGCTTCTGCTTAAGATAAAGAATATATAATATATTTTTCAACTATATAAATGGCTTAAGTAAACAATCATTCTCATCCCTCCCCTCTTCCTCAAAGCAAGTAAAAGACTTCATCACAATCCTATTTTTAACTTTTTCTGTTTTCCCACAATTTGCAATAGTCTGTCTTCCACACTCTGTAGAAAAGAATATCCTTTGACTTAAGAAGTTCCATTCCTTTTCTACTGTATAAACTGAATTTCTCTTTCATTCCTCGATAAAGTTTAACTTTGAGAAGTACAGCTTCCCAAAATAATTGCTCAGGAACATTCTTATGCTCTGGTTTTGACTGTTGGCTATTCTTTTCTTGTGCATTATTTTATTGTATACACCCTTCTAAGCCCTGATTTTTACAGTGCGTACATAAGGACAGGAATAGAATATTAAGATTTTTCACAGTGATTCTGTCAATACCTGTAGGAAATGCTGCCCAAGCAATAGCAGGAGATGTGGTCTGCTTTTCACCATTTCCAAACTCATAACTCTCTGCTGCCTGGAAACAAGAAGAAACTGTTACATATTTTACAAAACGCTATAAATGTCCATAAAATAGTTGAAAATTGTTACATTTCAAAGCAAAGTTATCCAAACAGCATACCTCAAAGCCTCCAAAGTCATCATCATCCATCTTTCAGCAGGCACTAGAACACAAAAGAAATCTTGATTTTAAAACATTTTCATAACCTTATCCCCTGTTCGCTCAGAAATGAGCATTCAGTCCTTCCCTCCAGTCTCATCTCCACAGCCCACCTGAAGTCTCCATCATTTTTAAGTCCTAAAACAGATAAAGGGGCCTAAATAGGAACTTTTTCACACAGAGGATGCAAGGCCAAGAACTGCTTAAGAAGCGTTTTTTTATTGATCGAGTAAAATACAAAACATTGGGTGTTTCACAACAGAACTTGAATAACTTCAGGGGAAAACATAAGCACTGCCCATCAACATGGTCCAACATCTTTTGAAAGCAAAAATTCAGGCAAAGCTTCCTCACAGAGGAAAATAGGAAGATGTTACCAAAAAGTTATAGCTAAAGACTTTAGGAATAGCAAACAGGTCCCCCATACCTCAACAAATGGTACTACAACCATCAAATAATCTAGTCTGGATATTAATGTATTAAAAAAATAAACAAATAAATGCATAAATATGTCTAGGAAATAGGATTTCTGACCACCAGATTCCAAATTGAAGGGTTATCTTTACTCATAAGGAAAACAATCTATCTTAATGCAGTCATGACCTGCCATGGACCTCGTATAGTTTTGTGTTTATGATTTAAAGCATAAAAAATATTTTCCATTGTTAAGTTGCTTTTCCAAATCAGCACTGTGATTAAATCCAAAAAGATTTCCTGCTTTTCCCATATCTTCTTAGCTGTCTGGCAACATCAGAACAAACTGCAGCTTGGAAAAAGACTGTGGTGAATTTCTGGAAATTTTTCTGCTACCACAGAGGTCCGTCCCTAGGTTTCGTGGAGGGACTGATTAAGATTTTACAAACTGATCAGCATTTTTGACTTGCAGCCCTGAATTCTGTGGCATTTGGATATATTTATAGTTAAATTGCAGTTCCTTTAAAAAAAAAGCAGGCTAAGTTACTCAGCTAATGAAACTAACTCAAGATATACAAAGCTGTTGAAAGAAAGGTATTATGTATTACCAAAATATATATATATATCTGTAATTCTGATAGGTAAATGAAGGATGATCCAAAAAACCTATATGGTCTTTATAGTCTGTTAAAATGTTTACAAAGCTAACTGACTTCAGTTAAAACAGTCTATAGGCTGGATAAACTTTCATTACTGCAGAAAAGATGGAAAGGGACTGTTTACAAGAGAGTAGGTTCAGACTGGATGTCAGGAAGAAATTCTTTAATGTGAGGGTGGTGAGGCCCCGGCACAGGGTGCCCAGAGAAGCTGTGGCTGTCCCATCCCTGGAAGTGTCCAAGGCCAGGTTGGATGGAGCTTGAAGCAGCCTGGGATAGTGGAAGGTGTCCCTGCCATGGGACTGGGTGATCTTTAAGGTCCCTTCCAACCCAAACCACTCTGTGATTCAGTGATAAATCATCACTATCACAGTGTAACTAGAAATATTTGTCTAAATTGAAGTATTTCAATAGTCTCATGTGGTGTAGGAACTAAGTATCTTTCTAGGGACTGCGAGGTGTTTGTTGGCTTTGTGTAGGTTGGGTTTTGTGCTGGTTCATTTTCCAAGAGAGAAAGAAGGTAGCTGGATATTTTTCCAATCAGTGTTAAGGTTAATTGGTTAAACATTCATGCAGTCTATCAACATTCAGAGCTTTAACACACAGTTCAAGAATGCAGCACGTGTGTGCACAAATGATGGATGGAGATTGTGTGGACAGCACAGGACTGCAGATGGAGACAGCACAAACTGAGAACGTTGCTGTATTCATGCCACATTCTGGGAAAAAACCACCCCAACCAGACTGGTGATTGACACAATCACTGCACAACCCAGTGTTCAGGCACCAGGCAGAGCAGCCAGCTGGAGAAAGTGAGCCTTCAGAAAGGCAAACAGGTATTTTATCTATTCTATCTCTGATACATTCTGTATCACATCAACAGGTCTTACAGGCTCTACACCAAGTTCCTTCAAAGCAGATTTTCTCCAAAAAGTGCATGAGACGTTATTCCCATCATCTCAGAACTGGTTATATCTCAACCAGGGAAAGTACATTCAGCACTGTATTTTAAAAACACAAACTGGAACAAGTTCAGAGGAGTTCAACAAGAATTAAAGCAATTTTGGAAAGGCATGCTAAAATGGAGTCTCTAAAAAAAATGAAAGGCAAACAAAAATAGAAAATATGTAAAATCATGTTCTAAGAAGTGATTAAGTACTTTGATTTCTCTTCAAATACAACACTGACCTGAGGCAGTAAAGACAGAAGGCCCTGTAAGGAAAACATGTGAGGATTTCCATTTCTCCTTCAAGAACATTTATAAGAAACTATGCATAAATAAAACAGAACTTTTGATAGAGAAAAAGAATGTAGGGCAGAAGAAAAACTGGAGAGCAACCTGTTATTGAATCCATCATCTTTTTTACTGCATTTCATATACAGTTTCTTAAGCCTGGTAACAATCCCAGGGCTATTCTGACCTAAGATTACCTTTACCCCACAAATATTAAACACAGACATTTTGTGGCTGTAACAGCATGATTAATTTATGAATTATTCCACATATCACTCCAATGGAATAAAAGATAAACAAACCCCAAACAAGTCTCTGTAGTACCAATGGTGTTTTCACACCTAGATGCTAATCCTCCAATTTCCAGCTCCTCAGAAACCCCACAGGAATTCCAGGCCAAGTGATTCTCTCCCAGGTGAGAGAATTCTAGGTCTGTTTGCTCTTTGGGTGTCTATAACATATATTCATACATGTATATGCACCTTTGTTCCAAAATGAAATCCTGATTTGTTTCCATGCTTTGATTGCTGTGGACAAAAAAAAAAAAAATTAAAAAAAAATCTAAAAATACCAGAAACTTGACGTGTGTCATAAATATGCAGGCAGCAGATTAGGATAGAAAGCATGGAATAAATCCTGAGGAGTGCTGATATAAGGCACTTCACAAACTCAAAAAGGCACTTCAAAAACTCAAAGGCTGAGGTCCTCTTCAGAGAGTGTTGGTGCAAGAGTTCTTATTAGGCAATGCATTTCCCAAACTATGATCTCTTCTTGCATAAAAAGGGAGCCTTGTGCAGGGAAAGGGGCCACATCAATGTAATAGATAATGTTTAGAAAAAGAAACAGGAGACATTCACAATCCTCAAAGTACATGTGCATTTAGCTCTAAAAATGTATTAATAATTCATTATAAATTTAACTGATAACAACGCTGAAAATCTGACCAAATACAAAATTTCTCAATTCTATCCCTTATTCTCATGATGGAAATGCATTTCTGGTACAAATGAATAACAGAAGTAGCCTAACACCTCTCCTTAGAACTGCAACAAATCTGGGAGCAAGTTCTTTAAATCAACCATCTATTCCAAAATGGGGAATCAGACTTTTCTTTCCTCACAGGGCAGGAACATTATTTGTGGCACCGGAATAGGAAAGAATACATTAAGTGCTGACAATCCTCAGGATTTGAAAAATAACAGAAAAAGACAAAACAACCCACACAGTCTTACCATGACTAAATGTGGTCTCTTGAAATATGCCCGATACTGGAATTAAGTAACTGTAAAATTGGGCAACAAGAAGTCAACCTCAAAATTACAGAGTCGTAGAAATTATGGCTGGAAAAGACTCAGTAGGTCATCCAGCCCAGGTCATTTCCAAAACACTGCAGTTCTCAGACAGTCATGTCCTAAAAGGCTTGAGAAGCTCTCCAGTCACATGCCGTGAAAAGAAGGAAACTTTCCATGGACAACGAATATGCAAGCCACTGAATTTTGAGAAGGTTTTATCAACAAGTTTGAATCCACCAAATGGAACAGTAAATTCTGCCAAAACTCAGACCAGCAGGTCATCCAACCCAAGCTCCTGCTCAAAGCAGGGTCAACACTGCATTTCAGATGAGGTTGCTCAAGACTTTCTCCTGCATGGCTGGTAAGGCTGCATGTTGGATTTATTCAGATTTATTCTCATACCTGAGAAGCTCCAAGCTTTCCTGTGCCAAATACAGTCACCAAAGCCTGGCCAGCAGCCTAAAACAGGTCATGACAACTTTGTGAAATGCACTTAGCTAACAGACACACCAAAAGCATGTTTTTATACACAGGAAGATCAAGAGCCATTCCCATGAAATAAGGCAGAAAAATGTAAGTTGGGAAAAAAAAGACCCTCTTTCCCATTCCAACAGTTAGGGGGGAAGAAAGAATGTTGTAATCCAACAAGAAATCCTGGTATTCTTCATATCTAAAAGGCAAAAGTGGTGGAAAGACCAAATGGTGAATTAGGAAGAATTCCTCATTCACATCCCACTCTGGTTAGTGAGAATTCAAATTAATCAAGTCTTGACAATCTAAATTTGTCTAGGTAATAGAGATCTGATTCTGGCAGGTACAATCAAGTGACTTCTGTTTAACCTGGCCTATAAGTTTGAGTTTGAGGCCGAATTTTGTACATTTTAATGGAAAAACTGACTTTTTGTTTTGTCAGAATGGTGTGTGTGGAGCTGCCTGAGGGTGGGGCTGCTGCATTTGTACTTCTGGCAAACCCTAGGGTAACTCCCTATCTATGACAACCTGTCAGTTTTACTTTCATTCTAAATGCCTCATCCAATGTGTTCAGTCCAGGACAGGCTCATTAGCTGTCCCTTGACTGGACATAACACAGACCACAGCATTTGAAGAATAAATTATTGTCCAATACTGCAGGTTCTAAAAAGTCTACTCAGGATAAGTATGTGAGATGTAAAAATACATACATATATATATATATATATATATATATATATATAAGAAAACGGAAACAAAAAAACCCCAATAAAACAAAACTAAAAAGATGTATTTTAGAAAGCATGTACAGTGACAATACCATTGTGATAAAGAGGAGCAGGGCAGATGCTAAATTTCTGTATCACCAAGATCTAACTACCTCACATGTACTTTTCCCCATGGCTTTCACCAAAACTCTTAAGTACCACTCATAAATTTTAAAATTCAGGAACAAACTTCCTTCTTTTTACCTGGCTGATACAGGCTTTCCTCCTGATCTTACCAATTACAGCTGCAGGATAAGCATTTGGTATCTTAAGAACTTATAATAGCTACTAAGCCATTAATTGGAAAAATTTAATTACAGAAGACACATATCCCAAAGGATACCTAGCTCAAGAAAGAAGAGAATATGAATGCAAAGCATAATGGAAACTAAAATACATTTAGAGCATTTGTAGAATTTCCTACAGAAGAAAAACTACCCTAACAATTCTGCATGTTGTGTGTCCTGCCCCATCATAAGTCAGTGAAAACCAGGCAACACCAAATGTATTAGTAATTCACTATAAATTTAACTGATAACAATGCTGAAAATTTGACCAAATACAAAATTTCTCAATTCTATCAAATTTCTCCATTCAGTATTCTCCATCATGTTTCACTGTGGACCCCATCATAGAAAAGGGACATGTGGGAAACCTGCCCTGCCAGGAAGCAGAGTGCTGGTCACCTCCCAGAGTGAAAGCCACAGTGACAGGGCTGTTAGCACCTTCATTTTAACAGGAGACAGGAGCCCGCCCACCCACACTGAGAATTAAGATACTTCAAGGTTATGGGGAAGAAGAAGACAACACAGAATCTGTCACAGCAATTTTTTCCTGGGAATTGAGGCTGGTTCGTGTAGCCTGGAGAAAAGGAATCTCAGGGGAATATTATCAGTCCTTACCACTCCCTTACAGGAGGGCGCAGAAAGTGATAGGAGAAGAGGAGATGGCCTCAAGTTGTGCCAGGGGAGATTTAGATTGGATATCAGGGAAAATTTTTTCATCAAAAATGTTGTCGAGCATTGGAACAGGCTGCCCAGGGCTGTGTTAAATCACAGTCCCTGGAGGTATTTAAAAGACAAGCAGATGTGGCACTTGGGGATGTGGTTCAGGGCTGGACTTGGCAGTGGGAGGTTAATGGTTGTACTCAATGATCCTAAAGGTCTCTTCTAACCTAAATTATTCTCTGATTTCACTTCCAGTACTGACTCAATAAACACTTAGTCCATTAAGTAATGTTAAAACTTTTCTAATAGAAAAAAACAAAAACCAAAAAAAGGCAGCAGTTGCACACTCATCTATTTTGCAGTAGTAGTTGCTTATATGACAATCAATTCTACCCAAATCTATGGTACTTTTAAGAAAAAAATTAAAGCCCAGCCCATTGTAATGAATCTTCTTCCACAGCCCTAATACAGCAGCCCAACATTAAAGTAATCA
The DNA here is from genome assembly GCF_036417665.1 of Passer domesticus. NCBI lineage: Eukaryota > Metazoa > Chordata > Aves > Passeriformes > Passeridae > Passer > Passer domesticus. The sequence continues at coordinate 73,877,754 of NC_087478.1, forward strand.
CAATTTGGTTTGCAAAGCCTCTCAGGACAACTCATGCAACCCAACCTGAAAGCAAGGCTAGCTCTGAAACTGCCTAAAGCCACACACAGTCAAGTTCAGAATATCTGCAAGGACTGAGACTTTGGTCTAAGAAGCAGCAGCAGTCAAGCACTAGAGAAAACCCCCAGAGGATTTTCTTTTCCTATTCACCTTTCACCATTGATCCATTTATTCTGAAAAGTTTCCAGGTTTCAATGCTTACAGATGAGAACAGCACACTAAGGAATGAGACAATAAAAGTCAAGGATCAATTTATACAAAATAGAATTTATAAACCAAATGACAATACCTAAAATTGTTCTATCAATTCCTTCAGTAAATTTAAGAGAAAGAAAGAGGGAAGGGAAGGGAAGGGAAGGGAAGGGAAGGGAAGGGAAGGGAAGGGAAGGGAAGGGAAGGGAAGGGAAGGGAAGGGAAGGGAAGGGAAGGGAAGGGAAGGGAAGGGAAGGGAAGGGAAGGGAAGGGAAGGGAAGGGAAGGGAAGGGAAGGGAAGGGAAGGGAAGGGAAGGGAAGGGAAGGGAAGGGAAGGGAAGGGAAGGGAAGGGAAGGGAAGGGAAGGGAAGGGAAGGGAAGGGAAGGGAAGGGAAGGGAAGGGAAGGGAAGGGAAGGGAAGGGAAGGGAAGGGAAGGGAAGGGGACTTTTTTTACCACTTAGGTCCTTTTGTCAGGAGACCCCCTGAAGTGAAAGATCCAGATCCTACAAAAAGCATGTAAGATTCCATATCCTATGATGTGATGTTCCACACCTAGCATCACCAATAATTTTCAAATAACTCTACTTTCAGTTGCCAATGCTGCAAGTAACAAAACAGTTACAGAAAAAGCTGTAGCATTTGTATCAGCTTCATGTAGTAAGACCATCTTACATGATTTGTACGACTTCCATATCTGCCTCTCCAAATGTTAAAAGCCTTTTCAGAAGGAAAAAGAACCACACTGTATAAATAAACACCTGAGTTTCATATAGCCTTTATTAAAGAAACTTGAATAATCGTTAGAAATAATATTGTCATCTTCAAGGTACTGAACTCGTATGAGAAAAATCCTCAGAAACTCCACAAAAACTGGTATGAAGATAATCCACAAAATCAATTCCACAAAAATTTCTTTAGAATTTGAGGGCACTATTCTTCGGCATATACCTTTTGGCTTTTTTAAACAGTGAGCAAAGCAGGAAAAAACAATGAAACACAAATTTGAAGTCTATTTCGCTTCCATAGTTCAAACACAACCACACAAAAAGAAATTAAGAATTCCACTTTTACCCACAAGCGGAAAATGAGCTCTGAGAGCTCCTACAGAGAGGGCAACTACTGGTTTTCAAATTCACTTATTAAAAAGGAGGGGGCAAAAAAAACAACCTACAGCACCACAGCCTTGTGTGGAAAACATACTCAAAAACTGTCAATGTCTCAACCATATCCTAGAAGAAACTAACAGAGAAAACTGGGAAACCCATGTTCTATGAGATTTCCCCCACCTTTGACAATCATCTACTTTAAAAATACCAGCTTCTTCTCTCTAGATATCCAAAGATAGTCTCAAGTAATACATTACCTACTCCAGCAGAAATATTAAAATACAGTATTATTCAGCATATTTCAATAGCTGCAGAACCTATCTTTCCCAAGACTTAATTCTAACAATTTCAGGAACTCAAGGGTTAGAGCTTCAGTCTTCATTATAATTGGTTTCTTGTGACCAGAACATGGAAAGGCTAGTTTTTGCTTTATAAAAATAAGAAATCACACAGTTAACTATTTTCCACATTTCTCTATTGGCCTTCTCTAAGCTTTCTCTATCACAAATATCCTTTTCCTTCAAAAGCCACACATTTTTACAAAATGCACAAGAACTTTTGTGAGAATTCTGGCAAATTGGATACAATTCAAACATAGTGTGTTTTGGAGGAAATCCCTTTCCTTTTGCCAATTCTTCTCCCCACCCACTCAAAAAAAATCTCAGAAAGCAGCTTGAATTAAACTGGAATTAAACATTTGTGTTAAGTACAGCCAGGCAATACATACAATTAATCAACATCAAGTCCAGAACAACTATCTCTGAAACCTGATTCAGACTAACGATAATCAGAAGGTCTGGAATTTAGTTTGTATCCTACAACAAAATAAAAAAAAAAATTTAAAAAAGAGAAAGGTATGAAAAGCTGACTTGTCATGTGCTAATTAGGTCACAAAGATCAGACACTATGAGTCCCACAAATGCTTGAAGAAAAAGTGACCATGGTAGACTAAAAACTCTTATTCTTGAAGTATTCTAATTTTACTGGAACCCATAAATTGAACACAGGCCTCTAAAAGACAGAGCCAGGCTGCTCTCAGAGCTGCACTGGGATTAGGACAAAACTCTTAGGACAGAAGCTGGAATAGTGAAAATTGTGACCAGATATTGGAACAGGCTGCCCACAAAGATGTTGGACGTGAGGATAATCACAAGGAATTACCCTGAAGAATCACCCTACCACAAAGAGTTATTCCTGAGGATAATCACAAAGAATTTGACTGGACAGGGCCCTGACCCACCTGTTCTAACCAGATCTGCTTTACACAGTGGTTTGGATTAGAAAACTTCCAAATGCTCCTTCCATGGATGGTCTTTGTTTCAATGTATTCAGTTTGATCCACAAGAGTATCATTAAAAGAAAAAGTGAATCCACTTTTGACATTGTTCTTCAGCTGAACCGTACTCATAACTACCAACATCTGTCCAAGATCATTTCAGAGTGGGTTTGTTGATGGCAGAAGAACCAACCTCAAGAGAGGAGCATGAAAGGGAAAGAGTAGCTCTAGAATCTTCATTGCTGTAGGAGGAATAAAAAGTGAAAGCCTAATGAAATGTACCTGAAGGGAGCCCACAGGAAAGATGGAGACAGACTATTGACAAGGGCCTGGAGTGACAAGGCAGAATGGCTTCACATTGACAGAAAGGATGCTTAGATTGGATATCAGGAAGAAATTCTTCCCTGTAAGGGTGGTGAGGCCCTGGCACAGGATGCCCAGAGAAGCTGTGACTGCCCCATCCCTCAAAGTGCCCAAGGCCAGGATGGATGGGGCTCTGAGCATCCTGGGATAGTGGAAGGTGCCCCTGATCATGGCAGCGGTTGGAAATGAATGAGCTTTGACACCACTTCCAACCCAAACTATTCTATGAGTTTATGTTTCTAAGAATTATTTTCATCATGAGTTCAAAGAAAAAATGTCTTAACATAAATCTTTGTACCTCAGAGAAATGATTCTTGAAAAAGGCTGAGGTGAACTTTTGGCATTAAGGAAAAAATATCCCGACGAGAAAGCAAAACTGCATGGGGATGCTTCTTCTTTGGAAGTAATAAATTACTTTGTTAATTCATTAATTTATTCAAAACCTTTCCTAGGAATCATTAAATGGTATTATTTGATCATGAACATGGCAAGACAATTACAAATAACAACTCTTTTTCTCAAAAAGAAAAGTCTAACGCTTTATTATGAATCAATAGCTCTTTGAGTCAATTTCAGTAGTCTCAGCCTTTATCCTCCTCTCAGCCTTTGAAAAGACATAGTGCTTCGCAATTCAGGGCTTCCCTCTAAAGAGAAGAGCTGACATCAGTTCCAAGAATTTCATGCAACCAGTCACTCCAACTATATGCTTGATTTTTCTACAGCACTGATTTAGGAACACAATCTTTCTACCTAGAAGCAAATAGAGGGTACAGAAATGCCTCCTGTTAAGAGTTTGGGAATGCTAGAACAAACCATGGCCTTCTTCTACAGTTCATGTCTGATAAACTTAAGAAATGGAGAGTTTAAAAGCAAAAAGAAAGGGTCACATGTTTCAAATGCATTCCCACTTAAAATATTATAGAGCTTCAAGAACTCAGACTGACAACTGAAATTCTCCTGCTTCTCCATGTTACTGTTAATAAGCAGCATTAGCAAATGCAATCAATTATTTTTACCAGCAAATCACAGTAATGTGCTTTAACAGAACTTAAAAAGAGGTGTTTGCACAATGGAGAAGCTTTCCAAGAGTAAAAGGCACCAAGTTCTGCCTCAAGCGAACTTTGTCACAGAACAAGTATGTGAAAATAGAAGGTTTGACACAATCTTAGTAACAGTAAGAGCATCACAGCAACACCACTTAATATAACAACATGTCAAACAAAAATCTAGTCTTTGAATGCATGCTCATATGGATGTGTGGTAACTTGCACTAATAAATGTCATTAATGTTATGAAAGAGTGCTCAAGACCTTTCACATTAAGAAGGAATATATGCTTTACAGGAAAACAAAAAGAAAAAAAACCCAACTAAACAAAACCAAACCCAGGGTAATACCAGGTTTTGGCATGATGCACTACCTAGGAAAATCTGGTGCTGAGTGAATCACTTATTCTAAAAACCAACACTCCTTCACAAGAAGAAGAATCTTTAAATAAAAAAAGAAAAATTCTGTAGATCATCTTGTTATGCACTTAAAAATGTTTAATGTTTACCTTTTTTCTCTTAATTAATAGTAAAATAAGATAGTAAATATCTAAATATAAAGGATAATCAATAAACCTGATAGCTAAATATTATGAAAAAGATACTCTTTAGACAATTCACAAAAATTGTGAAATGTCAGTGTGTACAAGTTATTCTAATCTTGTGTTAGAAAAGCTGACACATGACCATGGACACTTAAAAAAAAAACAAACCGAAAACCGCAAAGAACCAAAAAACCCCACAAAATCAGCAGCATATTGTAAGATAGGATTATACTAAATAAATACATTAATTAAGATAGGATTGTACTAAATAAAAATGCACAGCATTCTTTTATCATTCCTCTATGTCTCCTAATGGACTGGAAGACTCACTTTTTCAATTAATAAAACAACTCCCCTCAGCTTCCTCCAAACCCTGAAAACACAGCACCTCTCACAGGACAAGGTACTCATTTCAGGCAAGAAAAAGATACTAACCTATTTCTCTGACATGGGATTATGTCTCAGATTTTCAAGTCCTTCTGATTTTATATGACTCAGTTGCTGGTCTTGAAAAAGAAAACCTTAAATAACGCTAATAATATTAATTTCGCCCAAATCACCTATTAGAAATTCAGATTTTATGGAAGTTTAAAATGCAAAAACTGAAATACAACACAACTGGTCATTTAAAAAAACCCTTTTAATCCTTTGTTTGAAAGCTCTAGATATACTGTTAGAAGCAGAAAAAGCCAGATATTACTCTCCCTCCCACACAGAAAGAAGAATGGATCATCATTGCACCTTTTGTTCCCTTTGCTAATACTTAAAAAGAAGACTTGATGACTTTTTGTTCACATATTAAGCCGATTAACTTGATTTTCCATGCTCTCCAAAGAGATGGTCTGGTTTGTGAAGAAGCAACTCACAACATGACTTAAAATTCCTTTTCATATGACTCTTATGAAGCAAACTGGAGAGGCTTCACATTGTCCAACTCCCAACTCACAAACAAGTAAAATGAAAATGCTAATGTGCTTTCCAACAGAAAACACTGCTGCCAGAATGTCTGTGCACATTATCTTCCTTTTTTTCATCTTCATTTTTGGTCTGCTCCTAGAGCATGCAACACAACACTTTTCATCACATGACCTTTGACCAAATGGATATTATCATAATTGTATGTTCTCTGTTGCAATCAAAAAATATAAAATATTTATTTGTCACAGGAAGGGCTGATTGCCATCAATGCCTTTGGAATATGCTGAGGGAGCTGCAAACAGAGACTCCAGATTAGGCCAGAGCGAAAACAGGATTTGAGCTCAACACCTAAATGCTTTTCTTTTAACCAGATCACAATATTTTAAAATAATTTATCACTTCAGGTTGATTCTTTGTGCTATGCATTTCTAGAATACAGCTCTACTCCAGGCCCAAAGCTTTTGACAAATATTTGTCAGAACTACCAGGCCCTTCTCAGAAAGAGGGAGACGTTTCTTAAGGGGTTCCATACTCAGCAAGTTACCAGGACATTTAAGGACCAAGTAAGTGAGGAGGGCACATATCAAGAATATCACACATCAGTTAACAATTAAGCAAAAAATTATTTCCTTATTCAAGAAGAGTTAAACTCCCCCCCAACCCCAAACAAACAGACAAAAGCAAAATGCTCCACATCTTCTCAGTTTAAAAGAAACCAATTTTTCCTTCTCCCAGCTTGAATTTATTTTAAACCACAATTCTGTAAGTGCTCTAAGACCTTTGCTAAACTGGAAGTAAATGCATGCCTAACAGATATTCATCCTAAAGTATAAAACTTCTATGCATGTAGAATACATATACCAGAACAAAACAGTAACAAGTTGTAGCAGACAGTTATTTACAGAAGCACACAGTGAAATTAGAAATAATATATTTGAGAATTCATGGAATTATTTAAGGTAACAAGGGCCTTATATATTCACAGAGCCTAATGGCTTTTGAAACCAGAACTGTTTAAAGAGAACTACTGAAATTTATTCAAATTGCTATGCAAAAGTATCCCTTCTGGCAATGCTGCGAAAACCGACAGAACATTTGGGTTCCAAAGTGCAAACTACACGTAGAGTGATATCTTTTAACTATGTTAATTACTGGGCAATTACATAGTCTTCAGTCAGCAAAATTCCCAGTGAAAACAAGTTCTGCTTGACTAAAGTCAGCAAGAAAAAACTTGAATATCACAACAATAACCATTAATGCCCTACACTTACACTCAATAGTAATTAAAAAAAACCCAACACATTTAGCAATTTAAAGTTTCAGCTGATAACTATAATCTTCTATAGAAGCTTTGACAAAGAAATGTATGTGAATGGCCAACCTCAAGATAATCCAGCCATCTTCTAAAATATATGATTGTAAAAAAAATCAACTAAAAAACTCACAACTATCTTCCTTCTTTCATAATTAATAGGTTATTCCTATCATCAAATGACTACTTTCCCCAGGACAAATATGGCACACTGCACAACTTACACAAAAAATTAATATTGCAAAGCATTTCACTAAATAGGAACAAATAAAAAACCCTTTTAAACGGCAAAATAATTTTAAGAAATTCAAACCCAGTGCACTTCATGAGAGCAGCTGCTCAGGAGGGAGCCTGGCTGGCTGGCACCAGAATTCTGACCAGGAGCCTGCCTGTTCTAGTCTGCCTAAGACTAGAACTAAACTCAACTCTGAGACTGCTGGTCTCCTTTCAGCCTTCCCTCACTTTTTTATTTGGGGTGTGGGTTTATAATTCAAACCTTATGGAGGAACCTGGACTGGATTAATAAGCCAAAACGAATCATTAGCCCCTAATGTACCAAAGACACTGTCAGTGTTCCATCCTTTGTTAGCTTGACCAACTTCACATATTCTGCAGTCATGTAAAGTTAAACCAGGTTAAATACACATAACTTTTTAAATACAATAATTTTTCCATGGGATTCAATGCTGACATAAAAATTAACATTAAAAAAATCTTTAAAAAAAAACCTCCACAAAACCCTTATTTATTAACTAGATAGTCTAATCAGATTACACTATGAGGAAATTGGAAAGATTTTAGCATAGATGTTACTGGAAGACAACCATTTACAATCAAAATGTATTCTGTTTTTGCAACAACTTTGTTAACTTTTTTCCTTTTTTTAAAAAAAATAGAAAAAGAAATTCAAGTATGTTAGAAGGAGAATTACTTCATTTCCAAGTGTGTTTTACAGATACTACATCTAGATCATAATTCGTAAAAAGTGATTTACATTTTTGTAACTATTTTTGAGTACTCTTGCTAGTCAATATTCATCTGTTTTACTAAAAACAAGTTCACATCACAATAACTCAATAAATTAACCTCTTCCACCTTTCTTTAACACACTCTGGTATACACTGAGGTAATTCAGCAAGCCAGTATCTTGTAAAAACATTTTGAAACCTTTTACTGATAAGTTCACTTTTTAACAGTATTACCTTGGTCCCTCATAAATGAATGACAAACGTGGCTAACTTCTAAATGTATGCTCTGAAAGTACTAGGGATTTACACTACATTATTTCAACTTGCTATAATAAAAAAGAAAAAAAACAAACACAAAACAAAACCCAAAGAAACAACTACTAACTTTGCTCAACTGTGAAAACAGAACTGGAGCAACACAGGTGTGTGTACCTAAATATAGGTATATATATATAAAGAGAAAGACAAAGAACACACTTATTTTCAGATAGTGAAACAAAAGGATCTATGTGTAGAAAAGTCTTCAGGGCACACAGTCAATTTAAATGAAACAGCTTCCAAACATAATTATAATTTGACTCAGTTTTTGAAATTTTCAAGCATATTAGTTCTTGTCTCTTCTCCACTTAAAGATTCTTAAAGCAATATCATTCTTTCAACCCTAAAAAGTGAGCAAGTCAGGCCTCTTTATTAAAGGCAGTTCATAAGTGCATTTGTAAGGATAATTCAACTGAATCCCAGGTAATTTCAATATTGATGGAAGTTAAATAGCTGTATCACACACTTTTTGAGCACTCTTTAATTAGAAAAAGTATTTATGAAAGTTGTAAAGCAGAATCTATTTTTTAGCTCCTAATAATAAATTTAATCTCGTAGTATCAGTATCTCATTTTATCATTCATCGCACTGTGATTAACTCTGAATTTCTGTAAGAATATTTTTTAAGTGGATTAAACAAAAGTGGTTTTAAACTCAGTTTCTGAGACGCCCTCCAGAGTCAGTTTACAATGCTATTGTCCGTCAGTGCTAAACAAATGTGCAGGAACTTGTCCCGAGGGGGGAAACAAAAAAAGAAAAAGAAGAAGAAAAAAGGGGAGGTGGGGGCAGAAAGTGTTTTGGGTAAAAATCAGAGGAAAGGTGAACAAGGCAGATACCCCAGTGGGAATATGTTACAGCCCACCCAACCAGGATGGAGACAGATGAAATATTCTCTAAACGACTTGGAGAAGTCTCATGATTGCTGGCCCTTTTAATCCAACCCAGCAGAGGGGAATCAGGACTG